>NC_135882.1:67271455-68503955 GCF_964194155.1 Cetorhinus maximus
ACCACTACTCCATCTCCCTCCCCGCAAGGGGAGGTGCCGCCGGCAGCCACCGCCATCTCAGCTGCTGGCAAGGTGGGGGGAGAGACCCTGCGACGGAAGACCCGCCATACCCCCCGAACTCCTCAAACCCAGCCTGATTTCCAAGCCCCTGTCTGTGCATGCGCCTGGGCCTGTGTGCACCTCAGCGCCATGTGCTGGGCCCGTTGTTGTCCCTGCGCAGGTTCCCGGGTCCAGCGGCGGTGGGGTGCGCGACCCCGAGCTGGTGGCCCTATTAAAGAGGGTGGACCTGCTCAACTCCCAGAGGGCGGAGCATCTAGAGGGGCTGGACGAGGCAGCAGAAGCCTCGCAGATGGAGGCCTCCCCAGCCTCCAGCCTATCCCGGAAAAGACGCCATCCCTCGGAGGGGGGAGGACCTCACGACTCGCGAGATCGGATGTGTCCCCTCCCCCAATGAAATCGTGGTGGCGCCTTCACCCCATACGTCCTCGCTCTATCCTCTGTGAGGAGCCTAAATCCCCGTTCCCTTTGCTACAGTCCCCTGAGCAGGGCCCCTCGGGAGTCGGTGAGGGTATCGCCATTGCAGTGGTGCCCCACCCCGACCCACCTTGTACTTCCGAAGTGCCATCTGGCCCACCAGGGGACTGCAGCAGGCCCTTCATGGCCCCGACAACTGGGTCATCGGGTGGCGGTGGTGAGTAAGGCCACCCAGCTCCCTCCCAACTTTCAGCACCGGGCACCTCTGCCCTAGGTCAAGAGTTTTTTCTGGGCTCGCCAGGAGACCAGGTGCCTGAGGGGAAGCGGGGCTCTGAGCCTCCACCGCCCTTTGGCCCACATCCCCAAGAGGAGACCAGAGAGGACCCCTCTGCCCTTGATCCTGGGGGTGGGTTCAAGTTGGAGGCGGAGCCGACTGGCAGCTCTGAAAACCAGCCCCTGTACTCAATATGGGGGAGGCGACGACCTGGAGGAGGAAGGGGTTTCGGTGGTGAGTACCGGGGACGACTTAGAGGCCCTAAAAGCCCCTGGGCTAGACCGGAACGCTAAGCAGAGGATCCACACATTTCTCACTGGCTTCCTGAAGGAAGGGAAGGATTAAAATAGTCCTCCCCTTCTTACACTTTGCATTAGGTGATGGTAGCAAATACTTCTGACAATGAAGACCACCATAGCAAGCATCAACATCAACAGCAGCAGGGACGCACAGTGCAGTTTCCAGAACTCCTCAGTCCTCAGGGACGGGAAGTATGCGGTTTGCTTCCTGCAGGAAACCCATACCATTCCGGGAGACAAAGCTACGAGGCTCCTGCAGTACCCTCGGGGTCAGGGACCGTCACGGTGCCCAGCACCATCACTCTAGGTGTGAGTAAGTTGAGGGACCTGGTCGGGTCCTTCGACTTGGTGGACGTCTGGCGACATCTCCATCCTGACTCCAGCATTTTCACTTTTGTGTCACCTGAAGTCAGAGCGTCCAGACTCGACCACCTTTATGTTTCCAAGGCGTCCTGCGTTCCATTGGCTTCTGTGCAGTGGGTGCCGCGCTCGGACCACCGTCTGGTGTGGGTGGAGCTTGTTCCATTCTGCGCTCGGATGGAGTCTGCGTACTGGCACTTTAACAACCCACTGTTGGAGGACGAGCGGTTCCTGGACTTGTTCCGTTGTTTCTGGGCTGGCTGGAGAAGGAAGCTGGGAGACTTCCCCTCCTTGAGGCTATGGTGGGACATGAACAAGGCTCACGTCCGCGTTTTCTGTCAAGGGTACACGAGGGGGTCGACAAAGAGGCGGAAATCCAGGGTCGAGGAGTTGGAGAAGGAGGTGCTCGACCTGGAGGCACATCTCCGTCAGCCCGATGCAGACCCGGCCCTGCGTCTGCCGTACGAAGAGATGTGCTTCCAGTACCTGGACCGGTCTGGTGGAGCCCTGCAATACAGTCCACAGAGAGTGTTAATGCATCGTCGTTGTCTGCTGGCCTGGCACTCCAATGGGGTGACAAGTTGGCTGAGGAGGAGATTGAGGAGCTGGAGGTCTCCCTCTCAACAGACCACACTCACAAAACCGATTGTTCTCTGGCTACAATCAGAGTCATCCTCCTCTAATATCCTCCATCTATCCTCAACAAGCACCTTGCTTCTCAGAATCCCAAATCTCTGCCTTTTGTCATTGCAGGAGAAGAGAGGCCACAACCAGGAAGAAGCAGGGGACTGGGATGGACCTGCAGCCAACGTTATAATTTGTTGCTTATTCACTGAGTAAAGGAGGAACCTGGAGCCAGTCTTTCCTTAACATAGTTTTATTCACAAAATCCAGAGAACACAGACACCAACTCCCTTTTCCTTCCCCCTCACAAATGGAAACCGGTTCTTATATATACTGAAGAATAACCTTTCCCCAAACAGTAACAGCTACTCTCACTTACAACTAAAGCCTGCATTTCATTGTGACAGAATTGCAACATTAAGTGCCACGGCCATCCTGACCAATAAAGGAGGGAGTACTTGAGCTCGGCAGGCTGGCACCTCTACAGACTGTTGCTAATAGAGGGTTGGGGGGTGGCCCTTAAGCCTGGTGACAGCATTAGATATCACACTGCCGCTTGGCAGTTAACTGTCACTCATGTTGAATCCATGTCACCAATACATTAAATGTCATGATCTACGGTAGGCCAACTTGGAACTCAATCTCACCTCCTTTCAGCACTAACTTATGTTTTTCTTCTCCCACAGGTGCATTGATGGAGCCAATGGAGGAGATGAGGCAGGAGCCCGTGATATCCTCAGAGAAGGACCATCACATGACTCCTGCACACTCTCCACAAGTGCAGATACACTCACCTCATTGGCTGCAGCATCACAGGTAGATAGGGTGGCACATGGTGGAAAGTGCATCACATATGAGCAGGAGCAGGTATTGGAGAGAAGGGCAGCAGTGGAGAGTCCCCATCTCAGAGCCCTCTAAGTTCTGCTCACCTGGACATAGATGCTGAGTCGGGGATCATACACGAAAAGAGAACTCGTGGAGCAGCAAGTAGAAATGTGTGTGCTTCTGTCAGAATTTCAAGAGGCTGGGTGCACCCTTGCACAGAAAAGGAAGGAGCCCATCTCAAGCATGTGTGCCGTGATGTCTCGGGCATTTGTATTGATGTCCACCTCCAATATAAAATGTGACCAACCTCATGGTGAATCAGATGTGGCAGGCCACCAAGGGTGGAATTTTCCGTGTTCGCTGGCATCAGGCGTTCTTGGCGATGTGAGTGGACAATATGATGAGAAGACCAGACATGTCATGAAAGCAGTTTGCGATCGTCCGCTCACCTCGTCAATGGCAGAAACTGATAGCAATGGCACACTGTAAAAATGCCCGTGGCATGCTGGGTGGATTCCCATGGACATAGCTCCACCACAAAGCAGCCCACGGAAGTTGGAAAGTCACCATTGAGGGTCTGCTCACAACGGATGATGGTCGCGGGGGTGGAGAAGAAGGTCCAGCTGTGTTTGGGAGAGGAGGATATACCCGGGGGTGGGAGAGAAAGGTCTAGGATCGACTGGGAGAGGAAGAGGTGTTAGGATGGAGGTTGAGGTTGGGAGGGGGGGAATGAAAATGTCTAGGGGGTGTGAGGTTGGGAAGGGGGGTGCTCAAAGGTGCCCGGGAGATGAGGTTTGGAGGGGGCGAATGAAGTTGTTTGGGGGGGGGGGCAAGGTTGAGATGTGGGCAAAGGGGGTAACGGGGGAGAAGACGGCAACTGGGGAGGTAGGTGTAAGGGGGGTGGGAGGTGTAAGGGAAGGAGTTGGGAGGGGGGAAGTAGTGTGGAGAGGGGAGGGAATAAGGGTGGATGAAGAAGTTAGGCTGGAGGAAAGAGTCGGGAAGGGGGAAGGACTAAGTGGGGGGCGCTCAGTATGGTGGGGGGAGCTAAGGGGAGCGAACTCTGGGGTGGGGTAAGGGGTTCTAAGGGCGGAAGGGGTTGCAAGGGGGGAAGGGGTCCGGAGGTGGAGTATGTCCAGGTGAATGTGCAAGGGAGGACCCTGATGAGTCCTCCTGGGGAGCAAACTGGGAGTAGGCATAGTACAAGGGAATGGTGAGAATGACTGAGGGCAGAATGAGGTGGGAGGGTGAGGGTTCGATGCTAGCGGTAGAAGGGACGGCGAGTGTGGTTGGTGGGGGCTTGGAGGCAGACACGGACCCTGGGGGTGGGAAGGAGGAGGTCGGGGAGGTGAATGTGGATGGGGGTGGGATTTTCGGGAAAGAAGGTAATGTGCATGTTCACCTGGACATCCCCGAAAGAAAAGGGCTGTGGCTGGTAGGTCACAGAGGGGAGGTGAAAGGTGATGCAATGGGGGTCAACAATGATGGGGGAAAGGACATGGGTGACTGGGAGAGGCAAAAGGTTGGGGGAACAAATGAAGAACTGAATCCCGACTGTGCTGTCTAAATCGAAAGTGAAACGAGAGTCATGGTGGGTGAGATCAGGTGCTGCATGGGAGTGTGATCAGTGGGTGGGCGGAGATGCAGGTCAGCTCAGATGGACAACTGAAAGTGAACCCCAACAGGCAGCATTGAAAATGCTCAGGACATTGAGATGAGTGTGTTACAGGAAAGATCAGCTTGCGAGGGAGAATGCTTGCACGAGGCTCCGTAAGGCGCTGCTACACATACGCTTCTCCTTCCGGAATCACTTGTGGGCCAGCTGCTCCCTCTGCGGTGACAAAGGACGAGTTGAGGGGCTCACAGGCAAAGGGGACTCGGAGGGAGAGAACGACCTCTTAGATTACTCAATGGATGACCCATGGGTGTCCAGCTGCCACTCCTCCTCCCTTCAGGTGACCGGGGGCTCTGGCCTAACTCCTTGAGGAAAAGGAGCACCTGGAGGACGTCAAAGTGCCCAATTACCTCGCATTACCACTGCAGGAACTCACCCATGGCTCCCACAATGGAGTGCAGGTCTGCACACATCTCCACGCTCTGCTGGACACGGCATTTCCACGGCATCCACCATCCTCCTCATGGAGACTTCCATACACGCACATGTGGGCGCCACTTCATCAGAGACCAGGTGCCCGAAGTGTTGAAGTGGGGAGGTGATGGCGCAGTGGGTGAATGAGAGCCCACCCCCCATTGAAATGGTGTGTTTTCTGTGAATGTAATCAACGTGGCGGGTTTGGGACCATACGGCATGAGAAGCGGCCATTGCGGCTGGTGGGTAAAACGTCGTTTTCCCCGCCCGCTACAACACTTAGTGCAAATTTGGAATGATTCTGCCCCAAGTACTTGCTGGCTCACACCTTGCATACTCTGGCTGCCAGTTTACAGAACACTGTACAAAATCCCATCTTGGTGGCTGAATGCTACACTGACATGCAGATCGATGTAGTCAAAAGGTAATTGCATGGCTACCTGAAAAGAAAGAATGTGCAAGGTAACAGGAATAAGGCAGGGGAGTGGGTCTAGGTAGAATGCTCTTTCAGGGAGCCAGTGCAGACTTGACAGGCTGAACTGCCTCCTGCACTGTAAAGATTCTGTGATTCTGTGATCTAGGGTCGCCAGATTATGGATAATGGGAAAGTGCAGATGGGCCTGAAAGTGAAGATGGAAAGGGACTCCTGGCAGTGTGAGCTCTTGTCAAGCCCTCACCCCCTCTGATAGAGCCACAGACACTGCATCCTGCCCCAATGATTTAGTCAATGCATGCACAGATGCTGGTGCGACAGCATTTGACGGTGCCCTCATGGCCTCTAAACCCAGAGGATGTCCTCCACGGGCATCACAGCTGTTGGAGCAGGGGAACCAGCAGCCTGTCTCCAGCTCTGCTAAAGCCACAGGGGTAGCACCATGTAAAGGTAATAGAAAGTGTATCAGGGAACAATTTAATTGCATAAAGGGATTCACTTGGGTGCTTATTACAGTGCTACTGTTAAATTGATGCTCTTTATTTGAATGAAGAAATGTGTTAAATGCACTCCTCATTTTCATGGCCTCTCAATGTGGTTGACTCTTAACTGCCCTCTGAAATGTCTGAGCATGCTACTCAGTTCAAGGGTAACTAGGAATGGGCAACAAATGCTGCCCTTGCCAGCATCCCCCACACCCCATGAAAGAATGAAACAAAATCCCTCATTTAACCTGATCAGTTTTGTTTTAGTGAATGGAATGATCAGCCTTGATGAGGGAGAAAGGCTATGAATGTGATGGTTGGCTGGAAGAATGTATGGAGGAGGTTTGGTGGTGGGGAGTGTGGGAGGACTGTACAGGGGTCATGATGGAAAGCTTGCAAAACTGCAAGCATGCTTTCCAAGTGAAGCATGCCTAAATGAGGCCATAGCGGATTTCTTGGGCAGACAGCTGTGCAGTGTCAGGCATAAAGCGCAGATCCAGCCCCTCCTCCTCCTCATCCTTGCCTCCCAGGAGCCAAATGTTGAGGCCGTTTGGTGGAGAGGACAGCTATGCTACATGAGATTGTCAAAGGATGAAGGAGTCATGGTAGCTGCCTGAATACCTGGTGCAGGCAGGCATGTTGTTTTTGCAGTGGTTACATTAAAGTGTGGAAGCCCTTCTGATTAGCAAAGAGGCCTGGCTGACCTGATGGTGCCCAGATTGCCACATGAGCCCAATCATTCACCCCCACTGGACCTGCAAGTAAAGCGAAGCTGAGAGCCTCTGGCTTTGATTCACCTCATTCTGGTCAAAGTGGCTATAGTTTGCAGCCATTGTAAACAAAGCATGAGTGATCTGGGTGATGCAGTTTTGGGCTGTACATTGCAAAATTCTGCAGATGTCAGCAACAGATCCCTGGAAGAAGTCAGACACAAAGGCCTTTTTCCGTGCCCAAAGGGAACCCATCCCGGGTAAACCTGGAAGAGAGCGAGATGACATTGGAATCCTCTCCTGACATCAATTTCAGGAGATTTTACTTCCCAGATGCACCAAAACCCACCTCTACCTGGCTAGGAAAATTCTTCCTTTGTTGTGTACTCCTGGTGGTGTGAACTCATACAATTATCTGTCATATTTGATTGATATGGTAGGCTTGCTGAGGCACCTGGATTTAATATCTGTATCTACTGATGTGAGTTCAATTCACTCACTTCATTGAGTTCATCAGCTCCTCCTGTTCATTCTCCACCATTTCATGATCTAATCCGCACTTACTGTTAAACAAAACCAGCTATTAAAGCATTTATTGTAAAATTGTCAATCTTGCCAATCATTTTTATATTGTTGCAATGTGGCCAATTGGCTCTTGTGATTTCAAAATTTAAAACAACTACAACCAGCTATACTAATTTTCATCATAATATTACTCTTCTCCCTTATTTAAATCCTTAACAAAGAAGTGACTAGTTATCCCTCCATTCTTTGTAGTTACTTATGGAAAAGGCCACCGTTATGATCCTGGACCAGACACCCGAGTCCTTGGTGCAATGTGGTTAGGGACCAGTAACATTTTGTTTAAAGTAGACAAAGTTTGCGATCCAAGACACTTGCTAAGAGAATAAGGCCGCAAGATTCCACATGTTTTGAACAAACAAAAATAAACTTTGCTATACAAATTCAGGAAGATAAAACAACTTACAATATCTATCTTATACATTAACATTCAGCATTAATATGAGGTATATGTGAATTAACAGGAAAATTGTGATCAAACACACCACACTGCAAAATAAATAGCAGATGTAACCAAGACAGATTCCATGGATTTCTCAGCATCCCAACCAGATATCAATAAACTCTGTGAGTCAACTGATCTCACTGATACCCTGCCTCTTTTATGAGGGATTCCAGTCTTCAACTTTGAAGATCTAATCTTGGAATTCTCTCCAAATGTTGCTCCAGCTTGGGTGGCCTCAACGATGACCCATCTCACAGGATTTCAATTTCATTTCCTGAGGTTCTGTTCCCCTGGATATCTTGAGTCTTTTTAACAATATTCGTTCATGGAATATTGGCATCGCTGGCTAGAGCAGCATTTATTGCCCATTCCTAATTGCCCTTGAGAAGGTGGTGGTGAGCTGCCTTCTTGAACTGCTGCAGTCCATGTGATGTAGGAACAACCACAGTGCTGTTAGGGAGGGAGTTCCTGGATTTTGACACAATGAGGGAGCCATGATATATTTCCAAGTTGGAATGGTATATGTCTTGGAAGGGAACTTGCAGGTGGTGGTGACGCATCTTCTGTCCTTGTCCTTGACTGCATTCCAGCACTAACTCACAAACACAACTTTAGCTCTTCAGCCACACTGAGCAGAACACTACTGCTCCAAGGGTTACCTTTACCCCAGTGGCTGGAGGCATAGAGTCACCAACCTTCTGCTGCCTCCTCCGATTGCCAGGGCTTCTCCTGAACCACCTCCACTTAAGGTGTACCAACTGCAGCCCTTTTTCTGCTTGGAGCCTCTTTCTCTGCTCCTCTTTCTTCTCAACTGTCACCTTTCTCTGTCCCCTCACCCTGTCCCCTGTCTGGGACTTTCTTTGGGACTTCTCCCTGACGTCTCCCTGACCCCTGCCTGGCAATATGGTGCTCCTCTCCTCGTAACATGATTGTGCCATTTTCTTTTTGCGCAGGCACACTGGGCCTATTCTCAGCCCGAAGAACTACAAAAACACCAGATTGCAGGTGTGCTGACTGATCCCAGCCTGCACATGCACAAAACTCCCGAGGCCTATCGGCACTTGGAGTTCCTGGCCCCTGCTCCATGAGAAGGTAAATACGAAGCTCATAACACTACTTTCACTTACACAGCAGCCTTAATATTGCAAAATGTCCCAAAACACTTTCTAAAGTGGAAGTCAGGCACAGGGGCTGGGAGAGAAATCATGGGCCTGGTACTTCTCCTGTTTCCAGGCCCCTTATCTCCAACATCCTCACCCTGGATCCATATCCTTCAGGCACCCAGAATTGGGAACCATAGTTGGAGTGGGGTCGAACTGTTTCATATAGCTTTAGAGAAACTTCTTGGCTTTTGTGCTCTATGGGCGGAATTTTATGACCCCATCATAGCGGGGACTGGGCTGTAAAATGTGGCGAGCCTTTCAAATGTCCATTGACTTTGGCAGAACTGTAAACCCTTCTGGTGTAAAATTCTGCCCTATGCCTCTATTTATAAAGTCCATTGAAAGTTAAGATTTCGATATGATACACTTTACATGTGGATTTGTCAGACAATTACACATAACTTGGTCATTCATAGTATGTAACCAGCTTCATTTCTTTGAACCTGGCCATATGCAACATCCAGAGAGCAACATACAGAAGATTTGAACCTCAGAAGTACCTCAAATAACAATCTCTTGGTGCATAACTCATGGTTTCATATATAAGTTTAAAAATTGCAATGCATTCTAGTAAATTAGCACCAATTGACCTGCAACAATGTGCTATTTCTATCCACACAATTTGTTAACAGAAAAATTACACTTTGCATTGAATGATAAATATTTTCTCATTTTAAATTGAAACTAACCACACTTACAAATGCCCAGCATGGAGCATATAATAGGAAGGCAAAGTACTACAGAATCTGGAATTCTGAAATATAAACAGAAAATGCTGGAAATACTCAGCAGGCCAGGCGGCTCCTGTGGAGAGAGAAGGCCCGGAAGGAAAAATTCCTTCAGGTCCATGATTTTCACCAGTTCTGATGAAAGGTCACTGACCTCTCTTTCTCACTGCACAGAAATTGCCAGAGGTGCTGAGCATTTCTAACACTTCCTGTTTCTATTGGAGCAAAAACAACCCCTATTTCCAGCCCTCCAAAAAACAATCATAGACTCTTATGAGGCTTTCATTTCCCTCCAGCAAGAAACCCAGCAGCAGTTGCATGAGATCTGGCTTGGCAAAACATTAAAAGTGAATTTTAAAAAAAAAGTTAAAGTGTGAAGAAAACATAGGCAATTGATAATTTAAAAAAATAATAATTAATAAAAATGAGCAACAAGAAGTGACAAGCAACAGAGCTAACTAATAAAACCTTTATTTGCCTTTTCACTTAAGAAGCAGAGCTACAGAGCTACAGAGAGACAGACTAGGCCCCAAGTTCTGGTCACCAGGGAAGGGGGAGGGGACCTGGGCTAAGCTAAGCAGCTTGGTTTACCTAACGCTGTCCTTGCGTTCACCTCTGGTGGTGCACATTATGAGCTGGCCTCAGCAGAGTTCATACAAAAGTAGGGGTTGGAAATGGGTTGCCTTGCAGCCTGGGTTTTCTTCCTCTCCCAAACTGGTGTGTGTGGATAGGTTTTAGAGAGGGAGGAGGAGTAGGGGCAGGGTGTCTTGTGCGTTTCTCCCTGCACCGAGCAGCCTGTGTGTGTGTATGTGTGTGTCTGTGTGTATGTCCAGCTTACCCCAGACTCAGGGTTCACACACATTCACTTGAAACTTGCTCTTGCACTCACATGCACTCACTCACTCTCGCACTCACTTGCTTTTGCTCTCATACACTCACTCACTCTCACATTCACACACACGCACATACACACACACACTACCTCTCGCAAACACACACTTGCTCTCGCACTCACACACACAGACACACACCCAATTGCTCTTGAATTCACATGCACTCACTCACACGCACTCATTCACCCTCACATGCACACTCCCTCACTCGCCCTCACACACAGACACACACCCTCAATAGCAGCTGTGATTTCCCTGCCATGACTTTGTGGTGAGCCCAACCAGTCAGCTGGAATTGTGCTCTGTGGAGATGGTGGCCAACTTCTGACCTCTTCTCTAAATCCTGAAGTCTTCCCCCATTTGGTCCCAAAACGATGGTGTCCGTGGCCCACCTGGAGGGATATTGGGAAATTGAATCACCTTCTGGTGTTTTTATTGTTACATAAGTTATTTCCAAACTTTTTATCTGATGTAATATAGTTCATTTTTCTTGTTTAATTAATGTTTTATTCTTTGTGTTAAAAGTTCATCAGCAGACTCCTATGATTTTGTTCAGTAACTTTCCTCCACAGTTTCTTAAAAGAAACAAAGTTAGGATCTATCAAGCCAGGATTCACTCTGGGATCTGACTTCTCAAAAATTAATATCAGTTGAGATCGTAAATTTATAATATGTATTTTTTTCAAGGGGACCAGTGTATAACGTTTACAAATGAATTAACATCCAGTGTTATTTGATGTCTTTACCAGAGGGTGGATAAAATGTCGAACTTGCTACCACATGGAGTAGTTGAGCAAAATAGCATTGATGCATTTCAGGGGAAACTAGATGGAAAGGATATAGGGCCAGGACCACAGCTTAGTTCAAATAGGGCACAGAGGCATTGCATTAGGTGCTGAGGGGGCCAAGAGACAGTAGCCAGGGAGGGGAATGGAATGAGTGGTAAGGTTATGGAATTTATGACTGGAGGGGAAGACAATGGTTTCAGTCTTCTTACTGTTTAGTTGAAGGAAATTGCAGCTTATCTAAGACCAGATGTTGGACAAATATTTTGGCCACGTAGAAGCACTGGAAAGATCGTGAGACTGCATAGGTAGCAATAGATTCAAGCTGGGCAGTCGAGGTGAGGAGATGTGGTCAATCATGGCAGAGACCACAGGGAGATTAAGAAGAATGTTGGGGAA
This sequence comes from Cetorhinus maximus, assembly GCF_964194155.1. Lineage (NCBI taxonomy): Eukaryota > Metazoa > Chordata > Chondrichthyes > Lamniformes > Cetorhinidae > Cetorhinus > Cetorhinus maximus. The sequence continues at coordinate 67,283,021 of NC_135882.1, forward strand.
TAATGCTCATGGTTACATCCCAGCGGATACCATTTGGGATCTTGGTTAAGGCTGTTATGGTGTCGTGCGAAGTGGAAAGCTCACTGGGGAGATATAATTATGGAGTTTCAGCAAAGAAGGGAATGGTTTTGGGAAGCGACAACAAATCCAAGGACTTTGTACAATAGAGGGGGCTTGGAGATGGAATGGTTGGCTGCAAGGGCAGAAAGGTCAGTCACAGTTTACCTGATGTCCGTCACACGCTGATGTTTAATGTCATTTTATTTACAGGATTATCTGTGGTGTTCTGTCTGGGATAGAATGAATGCTCCGAGCTGGAAGGCAGTAAATAGATTTTCTTATACCCTGTCCTCCACACAACATTGAGTGGGGCATTTCCTTTCTGCAGCAAAGGTGCCATTCAGAGTCATTTCCAGCTTGAAGCTTTACGGTAAACAAAGAAATGCTCTAATTATTGGTACAATTCTCTGTATCATAATGCAAAGCATAAGAATGTCACCACCCTTTGCGTGATCAGACCTTATCTATGTTGTGTGTTATGGATTAGGAAGGCAAAGAGAAACCACAAAATTAAATTCATTAGTGAAGGAATAGAGCCAGAGGAATGTTGGACAATTAATGTGATTCATATATTTAAAAAGGGAAATAGAGCAAGTACAGGGAATTAAAGAACAATTAACTTAATGTCGGTGATTGGAAAGATAATGGAATCCTTACTCAAAGATGTAATAGGGAAACATCTGGAAGTTGAAAATACAAAGAGTTGTTAACATGGATTTCAAAGGGAAGGTCATGCTTGACCAACCTTATTGGATTATTTAAAGAAGTAACATGTAGACTGGGTAAGGCTAATGTAGTAGATGTAATATATTTGGTTTTCAAAAAGGCATTCAATAAGATATCATACAGTAAACTCCTGATTTAGATCAGAACATCTGGGGGTGGATTTTTCCCTTCAAGTTGAGAAGTATGAGCCAGGCTATTTCCCGATGTTGTGTTCCCGACTTTTGAAAATCAGCCCTTTCACACAGAATTTTCATCTTCCAGGGTTAGGGACATGTTGGAGTCCGGGCCACCACCTCCCAAAGCAGGCCCCAGACAATAACAGAGGTATGCCGATCCCGAGGCCAGCAGGTTAAAAGGCCCACCTCTGTTCACTGGGATGTTGGCCCAGCTTTTATATGGTTGTTGGGCCCATTAGCCCTCACCCACCTCACCCCCACCCAACCCCACTCCCTCTCCATGCATTTCCCATACCCCTCCACACCCCCATGCATCATTCATGCTCCTCATGAATCCTCCAACCCCCCCATTCCCCATGTCCTCGCCATGCCCCCATCATCCTCAAAACACCTCTATACCCCCATGCCACCTCCGTGTCCATGGTATCCTCCAAACCCCCAAACTCCTTCCATGCCCCTATGCATCCTTCATACCCTCTTACCCTTTCCATGCCCATTGCATCCTCAAAACCTCCAAACACCCATGCATCCTCCAAACCCCCATGCCCCCTCCACGTCCCCATGAGCCTGCAGGCACCCCATGTATCCTCCAAAACCCAATGCACTCTCCATGCCCCCATACATTCTCAATACTCACTCATTCCGTATCCATTATGTGCAGAACCCATGAGCCATGGGCACTGGGAAGTCTTTAAAATGCACAGGAAATTAATCAAAAATCATCCATTCAAACTCAGGTTGAAAAATGTTCCTCTTAGAAGCCCATAAAACTGTAAATCAAACACACAGCCATTGAAACACTTCTTAAAAAACACTTTTTATTCTCAAGTGCTCATTAATTTCCAAAATAAACAGCCATTCAAAAACCAAAACATTCAATCTTGTTATCTTCTCATAAAACTGTCAATAAAACAAAGCACACAGTACCCTCCACAGCTGCGTAAGCAATGCCTGCTGAGCTAAATCCATTAGTGATGTTTGGAACTCAGCCATGCATTCATACTGAGATTTCATTGCACAACTGAGTAAACAAACCCCACAGAGCTCAATACAATTGGTCTCTAAAGTTGCCTGACCAGATCCCCAGCTAGCTGCTCTTCTTCCGAAGGCTGACCAGATGGAGTTTCAATCAAAGATGCCTGGCATCTGTTCAGCACTTTTCAAGGGCTCTCCAAATGTCTGGGCTTTAAATAAATGTAAAAAATCAAAGCACAGTGTCCAGGTTGTACATTTAAATCAGATTCTCAACACTGTTCAATGCAATAGAGCCATTTATCCACTGAACAAAGTACACTAATGTATGTTAACACATATGCAATGCTGGTCAATTTAATAGTCACTTACCTTTTAAGGGCAGAGTCCTATGATCAAACACTGCAATAAACACACATTTAACTTACTAAATAATATCTAATTATGACATTTGAAGTTGATGAGAGCATTTAAACTTACCTTCCAAAATGTTCCCAACCACGTAGCAGATTTTTCCTAAGGTTCACAAACTGATGTACCTGCTGTGGAGCACACAGCATTCAGGAACTCACCCCCCTCAATGAAAATACCCATGTCTGGGAAAATTGCATCAACAGCAGGCATTTAAATGGCAATCACAACATCACTTTACATGAGCATCAGGTCAAAACCTGCCACGTTTCCCACCCCAGGAAAAACGGTGTCTGTCGTGCATGGTAATTAAAAGTTTTTGCACCCACATGCCCTGCAGTTTGGGTCTCCTGGCATAGGTTTGCTCAGCGTCAGGAGGGCAAAATCTGACCCCTGGAGTCAGAAAATAAGTAGCAGAATGAATAGCAAGCTGGCTACAAAACAGAGAACAGAGAGATGGGTCAGATTTTCCTGGCTCTGATCGGACACAAAAGGTGGAAGGTTAGTAAAAATAAAGACTGTTGAGCTGTGTGGACAGAAGTCCTGCTTTCCTTGCCACCATCCCCCGTTTCCCAAAGGCTGGGGTGGGAGTGGGCCCCAGAACAGACCCGCTACTATTAAGGAGCTCATTTAGACCATTTTAAATGTTTTAAATTTTCAGCAAGGTAGCCAGACTTATCTTATGTCAGACCAGCTGCATTGAAGCATTGGCATGTCATGGGAGCCCAAAGAGTTTTAAAAGGCAAGTAGAAATGGATTTTAAAGTTTAAAGGGTTACCTCTTTGCCATTAAAGTTTGATTACAGGTCAGGAGAGGAGCCAAAATTAAGAACTTTTCCAGTTCAGGGACTGTCACCCTCCTGGAATTACTTGCCATCATGTGGACATGGGAGCAGTGGGCATGGCAGTTTGGAACCTACCCGAGCACCAGGAAGACTATAAATGGAAACGAGTGCTGCACCCTCAGAAATCGAGGCCATTGGAGATGAGGCCAGCACAGAAAGTGAAATGTGCCATGCATCAGGAGGCCAGAGGAGAGGGACGAGGAGCAGGGAGGAAGAGATACCGCCCTTAGCATTGGATCAATGGGCAGAGGCAAAGACACCTCTAGATGACTAAGATCCAGTGGCAAAGGAGACTGCAACTCTCTCGGCAGATGGTCACAGATATCCATGCCCTTTTCAATTGTAGACATCTGCGGCATCTCACAGGGTGGCTGTAGGCTGGTGCATCACCCAGGCAACAGATGCCCTCTTCACCACAGCTGAATAACACATCAGATTCACTACTGATGGGACAACACAGGCTCAGAGCGGTCCAGTGCCGGGAAAAGTCAGGTGGTGCCCTGCAATACCCTCAGACAGAGGGAGATGATGCTGAAGAGAGAGGTGCTCTTGCTGTTGACAAGGTGGCCTCCTCCTGCCACACTCTGGGAAGAGGATCTCTCCCTCCTGTCCCTACTGGGTGCCAGGCCTTTGTCTTGCCTGTGCTATCCCAGGTTCCTGTGTTGCAGTGGCAGGCTTTGGCACAAACTCGATGGGTTGAATTTTACTTGCGCCTCACCTCCCCATTACAAAAGTTGGTTTCAAACTGGCCAACTGTAAAAAAATGCCATCCACAGCAATAATACACTGGGAGGGGCCAAAGCGAGCAGAGAGTAGGACTTCCACTCCTCAGTCCCAACCTCGAGAGCTGCCAACCAATCTGATTGGCCGGCATCTTTAGCAGTCCGAGCAGTGCCAGAGCTCAGTAGTGGGCACTACTGGGACTGCAAGCAGGCCTTGGGAAGAAAAGCAATGGATCCCAGACTAAGGTAAGCCCCAGGCTTTTAGGGTAGGAAGGGATCGGGCACCCTGGGGAGGGGGGTGGGGGGGGGGGTGCAAAGAGGATGGGGTTATGGCTTTTGGAGGCCAGACAGGGATGCACAAAGGAGGGGGTATCATCTTGGGGGAATGCCACCGATGTGCAATGGGCTATCCCCCAAAGGACATATCCCACCTCACCAACCTTCCTGCCTTTTAATCAGTTGGGTTAAAAAGAACAGCCTGCCCACTCATGCCCACCTGTCCACATGAACCATCTTATGGCGTGGGCAGCATAATGTTTAGGCCAATTGGCTTCTAAATAAGCTCAGTTGTCTGTTAATTATTTTCTTAAAAACGGTGGGAGGGCTGCCGATTTTGGTGCCCGCCTGATTACCAGTTTATGGGGACCTGACCTGGGGTGGGCAGGAAGGTGCTGGGCTCGCCACCTGTCATATTTTACATTCCCACCCGCCCCCCACCCCCTGCCAAAAACACACCCTATCTATTACGACAAGCAGCAGTTACAGTGATGGCTGCCATGGGTATCTGGACCCAGTGTCCGTTCCTACCCCTACTAGCTTTAATTGCACAGAAAACGTGTCAACATTCCTCGAGGAGATAGTGGTGCAGAGCTAATGTCTCTGGACTACTAATCCAGTAGGCCTCAGCCAAAGACTTTGGGGACATGAATTCAAATCCCACCGTGGAAGCTGGTGGAATTTGAATTTAGTTAATAAAAATCTGGAGTTGAAAACTATTCTCAGTACTGGTGACCATGAAACTATCATCTGGTTCACTAATGCCCTTTCGGAAAGGCAATCCACCACCCTGACCTGGCTTGGCCTACAGGTGAGTCCAGAGCCACACTAATGTGGCTGACTTTTAACTGCCCTCTGAAGTAGCCTAGCAAGCCACTCAGTTCAAGGGCAATTAGGGATAGGCAACAAATGCTGGCCTTGCCAGCGACATCCACATTGTATGAAAGAATAAATCAAAGAATATTAAGGGCTGACACCTGGAAAAATCCAAAACTCAATCAGGTTCCCACCGGAGGCTGGTTTCAGATACAAAAACAGGCGCTGCTCCTGTTTCCCACCTCCAACGGGAAAATCCAGCCCTTGGGGGAGAATTTTCTTCCTGTCGGCTGGGCCGGTCGGGAGTGGGCGCGGAGCCGATCGTCACCTGCGATCGGCTGCGCGCCACCATTTTACGTGGGTGGGCCAGTTAAGGTCCGCCCAACGTGACACACGGCTGGTAGTGTTCAGTGCTATCTGTGCGGGCAGGGGAAGGAGAGAGAGTCGGGGCCCACGCTCTTTCGTGCATGCACGTGAAAGAGCGCAGAAATCTCCCTGAGGCACGGAGCTGCCTCAGGGAGATTAAATTCAAAATGAAAGTTTTAAATAAGAAAGATTAAAATTATTTAGACATGTCCCCTCATGTGACAGTGTGACATGAGCTGGGACATGTTTATGAATTGTGTGAAAAATACTTATTTAATAAACCTTTCAGGAAACCTCATCCCGCCTGTGGATGAGGTTTCCTGAAAAACGCAAAGGCTGCCTGGGCTCTTTGCCTGCTCGTCAACTTTAAGGTTGGATGAGCTGCCCTGCTAATCACCTAAATTATTCTCCTAATGACCTTAACAGGCCTTTGACAGTTCGACAGGTGCGCAGCCGCCTTCGGTGTGCGCCTGCCGAACGCAAGATCGGAATGATGCGCGGTGATGTCGGGACACACACCCGACGTCACCGCGCATCATTTTATGTGTCGGCGTCCCACACGCCGACGTGAAAATTCTTCCCTTGGTGTTAAATGCAGTTACTCAGATTAGCAAAGTGACATTCCATAGGAATTGCGAGTGAGACCACTGTGGTTCACAATTCACATAAACGATTTGGGCTTGTGAAGTGGAAGTACAATTTCGAACTTTGCAGGTGTCACCAAATTGTTGGGGGTCTTGTAGTTAATGCAGAGGAGGATTGTGACAAAATATTAGAAGACATTAATAAATGGGAATGCAATTGGTCAGCTAACTTTAATATAGCTCAATGTGAGGTGGTACATTTTGGTGATAGCAATAAGGAATCCACATATTGTTTGGAAAATTAGGGCTGAATTTTATGTCCCGTGGGCAGGCGCGCGCCCAACCCGATTGGGCATAAAATTGTGCGAGAAGACGTGGGTCGAGCGTCTCGACGTCGTCGCGCACTCGCACGATATTTTGCTTAGCGGATGCATGCAAAAGTCCGAAGCGCGCCTGCCAACAATTAAGGGGGCAATTAAGCTCATTGATGGCGCAATTCCCTTTGATTTTTTTTGTGGTCCTTATGGTTGGTAGACGGGCAAATCAGCCTTTGCATTTTCATCAAACCTCATTCAAGGGCGGGATGAAATTTCCGTTATGAAATAAAATAAAAATAAATATCTGCGGACAGCATCTTTATCAGCTATATTTCCAGTTGATTGATTATGATACATGGACATTTTTTTGCAGCTTTTTAAACCTTTACTCTAGCATTTGCAGGTCTGCAGCTTCCTGAGGCAGCTGTCTATCTTCAGGGAGCTCTCTCGCAGTGCTCACCCACTCCCACGGAAACGTCATCGCCCACCCCCACCCTAGCAGCGCTGAGCTTTTCAGCGCGCATTTCACGCTGGCTGGCCATTAATTGGCCGGCCAGTGTGAAATCGCAGTCAGAGGCTGATCACAGTCGGCGGCCCGTTTTCCGACAGCTCCCGGGCCCACCAATCACTCACGCCCGCCAAAGGTAAAATCCAGGCCTGGGGTAGGATTTTCCCTTCGTCGGGTGGTCAAGACAAGCAAGCCCAGGAGTGGTGGCGAAACTCACCACTGCCGTGATCAGGCCCCCAGCTGTGATTTCACGCTGGCTGGCCAGTTAATGGCCAGCCAATGTGAAAGGTGTGCTGAAAGGCACAGCGCTGCCAGGGTGGGGTGGGAGGAGGTCGGGAGCAGAAGTCTGCACATGTGCGGGGGGGTGTGTGCTGACAGCGGTCACAGTTCTGCCTCAGGGAGCTGAAGATTTTGACAAAGGAAAATAAATATTTAATAAATGATATAAACATATCCCCAGGTGTGACTCAGTCACATGAAGAGGGACATGTTCAAAATGAAGTGGAAACATTTTTTTGAGTTTTTTACTTACCATTGGAAACCTCATCCTGCCTGTGGATGAGGTTTTGTCAAAAATGCAAAGTCCGTCTGCCTATTCGGCCGCCTGCCTGTCAACTGAATGGTTGAGTGGGCAGCGAAAAGTACAACTTAATTAATACTTTAAGGGTCTTAATAGGCCTCTTAATTGTAGGTGGGCACACTGCCGACTCTTGTGTGTACCCCCCCGACCGAAAGATCCTGTGAGTGCGCAATGATGTTGGGATGCTCGCCCGATGTCGTCGTGTGGGATTTTATGCCCGATTGGGTTGGGCACATGCCCACCTGACAGATATAAAATCCTGTCCTTGGGGTTTAGTGATCCCATGTTATAAAAATATGGTGGCATTGGAAAAAGGAGCAAAAAACATTCTCTAGGGTGATACCAGAATTGAGAGGTTATACCTATCAAGGATTGAACAGGCTAGGGTTCTTTTCTCTCAAAATTAGACTGAAAGGAGACCTGATAGAGGCCTTTAAGATTATGCAGGGATTTGATAGGGCAAATGTAGGCAAGATATTTTCACTTGCAGGGGAGACCAGAATAAATATAAATAGTCACTAATAAATTCAATAAAGAATAAGGAATTCAGATGAAACCTCTTTAGTCAAAGTTATTAGAATATTGAATCGCTACAAAAAGGATGAGCTGAGCTGACTAGCACATATGCATTTAAGGAGAAGCTTGACACATGACGAGCAAGAAGGAGTAGAAGGATATGTTGACGGGGCTAGCTGAAGAGGAGTGGGAGGCAGCTTTATGGAGAATAAGCAGTGGCATGGACCTGTTTGGCTGACTGGCCAGTTTCTGTACTGTAAATGCTATCTAAGTGGATAGGTACGTGAGGGAGGAAGAAATAGAAGGAGATGCTAATAGGTAACAAAAACAAAAATACCTGGAAAAACTCAGCAGGTCTGACAGCAGAGGAGAGGAGCACAGTTAATGTTTCGAGCCCGAATGACTCTTCATCAGAACTAAGGAAAAATAGAAAAGAGGTGAAATATAAGTTGGTTTAAGGGGCGGGGGGGGGGGGGTGAGATGAGAAACAGTGGGACAAGGCTTGTATGGAGCATAAACACCATAAATTAGTTGGCTTGTTTCTGTGCTTAACATCTGCTTAATTATAAAGTCAGGTGGCCGTGATGTATAAATAATCATTGTAGGTAGGAACAGATAATATGCAATGAGAAACAACTGAAAATCTTACAAATTCGGGAAATTTAATATTGTTCCTGCTGGCCTCATTGAATATTAGGTTTACAATACAACAATTTACAATGTATTAACATAAGGTAATAGCGTACCTAAGTATCTACTACTAAAGGAAGCCTTACTTCTTCAGCGTTTCTGAACTTTTTCTGAGACTTTTGAAATGACATGTCATTACAATACGAGGACAGGTAGTATTTGAAGGGTCTGCATCCAGTTAAAATCTAGAAAGCCAGATTCTGAAACTTACGTGCTACACTGCCTCCTGCCCTGCACACATCTCAAGAACACACTTCTTTCATTCCCTTTATTTAGAACCTTTTGAAATTTTGTCATAACTTTATAATTTAATGTACCTGATGTTCCATTATCTGCTTTTCTTCTTTTGTTGTTAATTATCTTCCCTTTTCTCCTTTTTTCAGAAAGCATTGACTCCTTGCTGTGGTAACAATTGGCTTCCTCATTTTTCCCAAGTGACATCCATAACTTTAGGTAATGTCTATAAGCAGGTTGTTAACCATTGCACCCAAACTCAAACTTCTACTAAATCAACATCCATACATGTTCACTTCCAGCAAGGGTTGTTGAACAATGTTATGGCCCTGGAAAACTAACCAGTTATCTTCTCATTAACCTAGGGACACTGAACTGCTATCATAACTGAACTTAACTCACTCAGGATATCTTGGGGACCAAACATGGGATATTCTGATCTACCTATTGTCTTGACTGACTGAGAGAGCCTGTGATCGTTCTTTGATTCATTAAGATATGGGTATAGTAGATAAAATTTTGTATAGGATGAATATTTCTCTTTTTACCTGTGTTTGCTGGCAACAGTTTCATTGTGAGATCATGAAAGAACTACTGGCAAAACTTAGATTTGGGCTGTGATGTCATCACTGAATGTTGCAACCCCCACCTCCTTTCCTCCCCATCTATCATTCCAGTATCATGGAGTAACATAAAGGAGACCAACTATCAGTAGAATTCCAGTTAAGTATCTAATTTAAGGCTTCAGATTAAGTAATGAACCATAAAACAAACTTTCAACAATCTGCTTGTGAGCTGAATCCTGAGATGAGTTATTGCCTGTGATTCACCACCAAGTAGTCATGCAGCATTAGTTGAAGGAAGAAGGAACTTGTATAATTAGAACCTTTCACTTTGTCAGGATATTCCAAAGTGCATCACAGCCAATTAATTACTTTTGAAGTTGTGGCCACATGCTACAATGGTAGACACAGCAGCCAACGTGTTAACAACCAATGCCATGAACAGCAAATGAGATAGATAACCAGTTAAATTGTGATTGGTGGTAAGGGATGAATATTGGTCAGGATATAGGGAAGATTCCCCACTTTTCTTTCTATGGATTATTCTGTAGTCAGAGCCTTGGATTAACATCTCATCTGATAGATAACACTTCAAACAATTTTGCATTATATACTCTCTCAAAGATGCAGTGAATTGACAGCTTGGATTAAATGTTTAATTCCTGGAACTATGATTGAACTCATAGTCTTCTGGAGAATTTTACCAACTGATTCAAACTGATATAATACATAGCTAGTGATTTTTTTGATTAAAATTATCATTATTAATTGTGCCTTTGGGCAATCGCTCTGAACTTATATTAATGATGGGAAGTTCCTTCGGTACTATTGTACTATCTGAAAGACTTGTAACATAGGACTTCACAAGATTTAGATTTATAGTACAGAACTTCAAAGATAAATTGCACAAAGCATCACTATCCACCATACAACATTAATCATAGAGTCTGAAAACACACCTGTAGCTTAAAAAAAGAGAGAACACAATGGAGAAGTTGAAGCCCATAGCAAAATTCAGGAGAGCTCGTACATTATAAATAAACTGTGAACAAGTTAATACATGTTTCCTCATCAATTTGGGTGTTCTTGTGTATCTTTCCCCCTGTGTATCCTGTTTATAAAACATGTAATTTACGCATTCAGTTATGGCGGGCACATCAACCAAATACAGTGCTCTACAATTAGTGACATTCTGCTTTCTCTCTTGCAGGACAAGGTGGCACACAGTTAAAGGGAGCAGAGCAGAGCTGGGACATGTCCTGAGCCCTATGGAGGAAATGGCTTTGAGCATGATCTGGCTGGCTGTGATAGAACCCATTGTATCCATGTTGCTGAGAACATTGTGGATGACCACATCTTCCTGCCTTATGGTCCTTTGCAACTCGCAGGACGTCCATATACCACTGTTTGGAATGATGCCAGATGATGTGACCATGGGCCTCTTGCTTCCCACCCCAACCGTTTTCCTTCACCCGAACCTTTCCCTTCTGATTTTCTGTTTTAAGGCACCAAAGAACTGCCATTTCCCAGCCATAGCAGCCCAAGGAGGAAGAGAGAGAGAGAGAGCAACAGCACAACATGAATGAAGAGGCCCTGTTATTTGATCTGACACTCGCAACATGAATTCAGACATTGCACTGCACATACTGTGGAAACAGTAGAGTTGGAATCAGCATGTGATCTGTCATCCAGGCACGAGTGGGCTGTAACCAAGCCTGTGGGAAAGATGGTTGGTTTGCCAGCTCTTCAAGGGTGAGGTTACAGCCATGTTCTGCTGCAGAGGACTCAGATAAGGTCCTTGATGGTGCAGCTTACAGGAGAATGCATATGGGCATGCATACCAAGATTCTGGGTGCATTGACTGGCCTGGAGACAGCCTCCTATCACTTTCAAGGCGTATTGAGGTGGCTGGTTCCAAGTTGGTGGAGAAAATTGTGCAGAGCGGCAAACCCCCCCACCCCAGCACAGTCTCTGCCTCAGCTCCCTTTTTAGTTGCTAACTGAGAGGCACTGCCACTTCTGACTCCATTCCTGGTGCAGCCTCTGTGTGAACAAGCCGCCTACTTCTCAGCTCTCCCTGTGAAGATGAAGCAATACTCTCTGAAAAATGAAGAAACTCACCACAACACCATCAAAAATATTCCAAAATTCTTGCAAAGATTTGACAATAGCAATAGAAATTCTTGAAACTAACCTTAACTGCAAGTTGGATGTGTGACGGTCACAACATGCCCATAAAGCTAACTGGGAATTTTAAAAAAAAGACAACAACATGAAACATTGATACCATACCTTCACAAAATGGACTCCAGAAAGCCAGAGACAATGAGTTTAGGAGGAGGGGCATATTGCTCGCCACCCTCCCCTCCGCCCGCCCCCCACCAGCAGAGGGGTGGGTCATGAACCAACCAACTTTAAGAAGGGCTGTCATACAGCAATAATAAGCGGGGGATGACCTTAATGAGGTCAGAGTTGGACTTCTGCCCCTCAGGGACAGGAAGTCCTGCACTCAAGAGCTGCCAGCCAATCAGACTGGTTGGCAGCTGAGTAGTCCCAGCAGTGCCAGAGCTCAGTAGTGGCTCCTGCTGGGACTACAAGCAGTCCCAAGGAGAAGATCCATGGCAACCAGAGTCTGGGGTTCTTGGCCAGGGAAGGATCTGTGACCCTATGGATGGGGGGAGAGGGGGATGGGTGTGGGGGTTGTGTCTTGGAGGCCAATGGGAGTCACAGAGGAGGAGTGGGAGGTTCCCCCAAGGGGCACAGGGCGTCCCCCCTAAAGGTGGTAGCCCCCTTCCTTCCTGCCTTTTCACCTGAAATGTTGAAGTAGTAGACTGGTCTCCTTTGTTCCACTTTCCCCAGCCACACCTATTGTTATGGTGGGGATGGAAACAGGTCGTTAACTGGCCACTAATTGGCCAGTTAAGGGTCTCAATAGGCCTAAGGGCGGGTGGGCTGGCTGATGCCTTACCCACCCACTGTGTTATAGGGGACAGCTTAGGGGTGAGTGGAAAGACAGTGGGCTAGCCACCTGTCATATTTTGCATGCCCGCTTACTCCCCCCGCCCGCACAGGGAGCGCTCAGTGCTTCCGGGTGCGCGTCACACTGGGCGGGCCTTAATTAGCCCGCCCATGTAAAATGGCGGTGCCCAGCCGATCAGGGGCACCGATCGGGGGCGCGCCCACTGCGCCAGCTCCCGCTCAGCACCCCCGACAGGGAGAAAATTCCCCCCCAACTTTTCTTGTGTGTGTGTGTGTGTGTGTGTGTGACTACCTATTTGGGGAGTAAGTTTTTGTTGCATTTATATTTCAGGTATTGTAAAAAATAAACATCTATCCTTTCTTTTAATGTAAACTTACACAAAAGCCAGTCTGTGTCTGTTGTTTAAAGTTACAGCACTCAAAAGGGTTAAAACGCTGCTTCTCAGAAATACATCTTCTCAGGGTCAGCCGAGAGGTGAGCAAAGGGGAAAAATTATCCCATCTCTCCCCATTTGTAACGGACACCTGGCCTTTTAAAAACTCTAGTGCAAAGCTCATCTTGCAGCTTAATACGTGCTGTCTGCAGACTGACAAGCGAGCACATCACCTGGACATATGTGGTTCAAAATTGGGTATCCAGCATTGCATCAGCTTGTTGGGCTGCGTGATATCAGGACAGTGCTCCTTCGGAAGCTTCCGCCGTCCTTTGTGGGTGCCTGCAGGGGTTTCCTTCTCAAGAGGACACGCACATGGTCACCACAGCAAAATGGCACTAGGCAGCCTCAAGTAGCACTGTGGAGATGAAATTTGCTCCCATTAGGCTTTCAAATTATGCCCTAGTCGATAACTAATTCCCTCCAGTGATCGGATCACCAAAAGCTCATTTGACAGTTACCAGCAGAGTTTATAATTGCATTTTCACCACTTATGCTGGCTAGTTCTGTATTTGCACTGACACCTAAGAATTGAACATGTTCCTTCTAAACAACATATAATTAAGCAGGAGAATCAGGATAGAATCAGGAATGGATTGAGACAATTTGGTTCCAGGCATCAAACTAGGAAAAACCCCTAACATTACGTAGTGACATGCTACTGAACAACTCTCCTCATAAAACTAAATGCTTCTGCAAAAAAAATTCCCCAAAACCCAAGAAAAAGCTCACATCATCTGTCAACAATAAAAGCAGAGAGAAAAAAAACATCTGCCAAAAGCAATAAGGCTGAAATCCAAACTCAAGTGAGCTCTCAGAACAGCAGCAGTTACACCAGGATTTTTCATTTCCTGCTCCTTTCTTTCCAGCCTATCTGCATTATCTTTGCATGTGCCAAGTCATGCTGAAGAGTTTTAGTGTGTCAGCACTTTTCCCCCCATACACTTAAACAACAGAATCCTTTCTCTGCTATGGCAGATTTTATGGTCCCCGCATCTACTGGTGTGAACTCACTGAGATGTGCGAGTGCTCTAAGGACAAATTGATCAAATATTGGACAAACATGCACATCATGCACTTGAGACAAAAATGTGGCATTTAATTGTTGTATTCATTGCTAAGGTATGTAAAATGTTTAAATCTACAATGCATATTAAATTAAAAGTCTGAAAATATCAGTTACATGCAATCTTTTCTTATTTATATGATTATAATACTAACATATTTCTGGAACCGTTTCTGTCTAAATAAATCTAATGTGGAACACTAGAACTCTCAGTTAATTGGCCAAAGAAACTAATTTCCAACCAAAATCCAATTGGAGGTAAATTTAACAACATTTGAATAATAGCTTTTAAATGTACTGAAGTAATCATTAACATTCCACAATGAAGTGCTACATCAAGAGGTCTAAAATAGTCACTCTGCCTTCTGTTTATTAGCTGACCCTTTTGTTTCAGTATTTCTTTCTATTTATTGAAACAGGCCCACAAAAATATTGTGAAGACTTGAGCATGTTTTTCATTAAGCTTTTTTCCAATGTTCTTAATTTCCCTTCCTGCATTTCCTGAAGACGGTGACTTAGATCATACATGGCGGAGTTAGTTTTCATCCTTAGCATTCCCAACACAAATTCTGAATATGCGTTAGATGCGCTAAAATGAAAATGTACTTCAATGTTTCTCAAGGGCAGTCCTCCCCTACCTAATCCAAGTTCCCCTTCTCCGTGAGTGAATCACAATACTGAGTATCAGTGGCCTATTCGAATGTGGAATGCATCAAGCCTGAGCTCAATCCAGCCTTCAATTTTCATCCACTGGCGCACTTCACTGGATTGTGATCACAAGTGGAAACCAAAACTGATCTCTTCCTCTCCTTATGCCAGGATCACTGTTGCCACTTGTAGTGCCCATGCTGCCAACTCAGCCTGATATGAACATATGCACCACAAAGTAGGATTTGAACCAAGGACCTTGTCTGATTCAATACCACACCAGATGTCAGCATGTTTATAATTATGCTTTCAGAATTCTAAAGATAGCCCATGTAGAGTACGAAAGTGTCTCTTTAATATGCCATGCAAGTTCAAACATTGCTTTTACAGGCAACAGCTGCTCGGTTCTGTTCATAAAAAACTCGGCACATGATTTGTCAAATTACAATCCATGGATCATAATATGAAGCTATGAAAATATTTCAACTTTGTTTCTTTATTTTCAATACTAAATGCTCGCAACTGGCATTTTTGTAGATGGCCCAAGAATTCCTTCCAGCATTTTGTTTCGTTCTTTTCTCATTTGAAGGGTGTAGACACACACAGATTGCTGCATAATATGTCTTGCAGTACTCAAATCTCCAATGACATCTCACAGGCAAACAATGGCCTATGGGTTTTCTGGGAATTCAGTTTAGCATGTCAGTGGTTCAGTTTTAAACTTATGTCTGATGGGTGAAGGTGGCTTCATCCATCACATCAGGAAGCTTGAAAGTCTGGCTTTGAATAGACTGACATTGTGACAAACTGCAATGAATGATGCCAGTGCTGAAGATGAGACAAGAATTAGCTTTATAGAAAATAACTTTGATTAGACTTATTTAAAGAGGATAGTGCACTTTTAATAATGTATATAGGAAAAATGTACATTAGAGGCCAAACACCAGTTAAGTTACATGTGTTTCACATTAGGCTGATGACTGCTGTGAGTAAAGCTCAAAAATAATGCACACATTGCCTTGATTTTTTGAGTTCCCACCATGCTATAATTCTACCCTGCCACTCCTTAATGGGCAGTTACTTCTTTAATTAATGTCATTATGCAATGCTGTTTATTACTTGTGCAAAGGATCTGAATACCAGTAAACCATAACTGCAACCTACTGTTTGCTTAATAAATTCCTGTGAAGTATCTGGCAAAATTACAAGTGTCCATTTGCAAGTATGAAAGACTGAGGCATCTTTATTTGCAATTATCTAGTGGGATTAAGGATAATTTATTGGCCTTTTAAAATTTAGTTAATGAACAAGAAGATTTGTATAGTTCGTTAATATCATCATTCACAGTCAGGCACTGGGAAATGTACGGTGAAATTAAGAGCACTGCATGCATGCTCTCCTTAGAATAATCTGTTTTACTGAGGACTTACGATTGAAATGGGAGGCAAAATGGTAGTTATAAAAGAGAGGAAAGAAGATCTACTGTTTTCATTTATCTTCTGAGAGATATAAGTGCTTTGTCATTATCTTCTGCATAAGGTTTCATTATATGGAAACTCTGTTACATTGCCTTATAACATCATCCCTAGATTAAGCCTACAGGGTATGAGAACACTTATCTTATTGATGACTGCTGAATCATTTAAAAAAGACATAAGAGAAACAATTAAAATGATATTGGCTCACAATTATATTTATAGCTCACAGGCATAATGAGACATTTTGGATTGCAGTTAGGGGCTTGGAAAATCTAGCAAAATATTGTTAATCAGAGTTGTGAGATTGCACTAATGAAAAAGGAAATTACAAGAAGACTTTAATTGAACTAGAATCTTGTGTTCGGTAGAAAAGCAGAATGACTGAGAAAGAAATGCTATTGATCTTTTTGGAATGTTGCAGAATATAACATACCATTCCTCAGATAAACCACTTTATAAGAAGAATGTTGCAATGGGTTCAGTTTCTTGGAAATGCATTGCAACATCCTCACAACCCAGTAGCAAGCAAAATCTTCCTTTTATCAAATAAGTCAACAAAACAAAATATATGGGGAACTGACTATGTCTGACCAGATTGCCGTTGTAAATTGTGCATCGCCGCTCAGAAAATGCTTGTTAGCTAGCCTGTGCTGCACACCCAGACACAATGTTATATATATTTTATACTTAATGCGCAACTGACATTTCAGAAATTATAATACACGCATTTTCTTGATAAAGGCACCTATATCAGTGCTAGACCACAGTGAATCTTGCATGATGCACAGCTTTTGTTTCAGAAATTATCACCCATCCAAAATGCATTTTCTCAAAAAGAAATGATGAGCTAGACACGTGTACAATAATAACATTGCTTTGAATTTTCATGTTATGCATAAGCCTTAAAGGAAGACTAAACACAATGATCTTTGCAAATATATCCTGAAAAAAATTGAAATATAAACAACATAATGACAAATTTGACATACAATAATGCTTTTTCTAAAAGAAATGATATTGTTGAATGTTTTTATTTTCAGAAATGAAAATAAAACAGATTAACATAGTAATCTGAATTAATTTAGCAAGGTATTGAGTTATGAGCAACCCAAAACTAATCCCACTACCCTTCTCTCTCCTCATAATTCCTGTATCTTCCTGTGTTTCAAACATTTATCCAACTTCCCCTTAAAATGTGCAATGATGTCTGCCTCAAGCAATGCTCATCAAAAGATCACAATAACATAGTTCAATAACCAGCTTGAAAATAAATTTCTCCTAGCTTCTCTCCTCATTCATAGAGGTAATATCAAAATAGTTTTTAACTGACTTTCACTGCCAGGCACTAAACTCAGCAATGTAGATCAGAGGAGCGCCTGTAATATTGGATTTTTGACAATCAGACAGAGTATTTAACAAGCCGCCTATTCACTACCACCAATGTTCTGTCGGGCAATGAAAGTTAAATCTACTCCAATGTTAATTGATAGCTCCTCATCACTGACTCCAAAACTAGAAGAAATAGTGTCTCATGATTCATTCTATCAAAAGTCTTCTTAGTTTTAAAATCCTCTATTAAATCTCCTCAGCTTTCTCTGCTCCACACAAATTGGTTTAGTGGATGGTGAAGTTAATTTTCCTCTGCCATATAATGGATGGATGGACACTGTTAATGGGTGGGTCAATCCAATTGCAAATAGCAGTTTGTTTTTGTCTTTATGCTTTATGAAGTCCATTTTTTTAAGCCTAACTAAGCTTTAGTAAATTTAAATGTTTGTCACTTGTGGTTTGCCTTCTATCTTTTCACATACACTCCTATCTCATAAATTGGGAATGCCCAATGTGCTGTGTTTTCATTCCGATGTTAAACTAATACAAATTGGTTTGTTCATTCAGGTGAATGAAAAATATTTCATGGAAATATGAACAGAGAAGTGTCCTTTCTTGCTGAGCAACATTTTACCTCAATTAATATCAAAATTAGATTAACAACTCATTCAACTCAAACTTGCCGTTTTGTGGGATCTTGCTGTGAATAAATTAGCTGCTGTATTTACCTAGCAATAATGATTATTTCTAAGAAGTTATTCCATGAATATAAAGCAGTTTGGGACATGAAAATGTACTAAATAACTGCATGTTTATTTATTTTTATTTTGGTAATGATAAGTGATCAGAATTCTGAAATACAAAGGACAAGGAGCCAAGGGTATATAATTCTAATATTACCATCAAAAAATTTGAGAACATCTTAAGAAATTATTTGGATTGGGAGTTTGGAGTTTGGAGTTGGGAGTTGGGAGTTTGGTCGGCAATGTCATAGCATAGGTCAAGTGGAACACTTCTAAATATATAATGCTGAGTAATCATGACAAATGCATACCTAGGAATAGCATGTGCGAACTGTAAGAATTAATAAATCAAAGCAAAATGAGGAGAAAGATCTATCTTTACAAACTCTAGACAAAGAACGACAAAGGACTGAATTTTCCTGGAATTGCACTGAGTGTGGCAGCAGGTGGGTAAAATGGTGTCCTACCCACTGATGAAAATGGCGGGTTTTCAAGCCGTATTTTCCCAAGCTCGCCTCATTATATATTTACTTCCGCAAAACTCGCCGTTTCCATGGCAGACGGGTTCCCATTCGCCCGTTTGCCATCACCCTGCTGTTGCATCATGCCGGCCGCCATCTTTAAAAGGCAGCCACCAGCAAAGCGCTCATCGCCACCAGCTCACCACCGTTGCAGCCCCCCGCTTCAACGACGGGTCCCTCGAGCGACTGTTGGATGCCATGGAGGCCCGCCGGGATGTGTTCTACCTTTGCTCTGGCTGCAGGATGGGTAGCAATGTCACCAACCTGGCTTGGGAGGTGGTGGCAGTGGTGGTCAGAGCCAACACCCTTCAGAAGAGGACAGCCACCCAGTGCCGCAAAAGAATGAATGATCTCCTCTGTTCCGCCAGGGTGAGTCACTCCTTTCATCACTCTCAACTCACACACTCACAAACCCATCACACACCCACAGGGTCCACACTCACTGCCAGTGCAAGGGATATCACCGTTCACTCTTTCACGCACACCGTCATTGTCCTCAGCCTGTCCATGGGATTACTCACCACCCACACAGGCCAGACACACTTATCATCTGGCCCGGCAGGTGTCCTGATACGGTGTCCCCATCTCAACCCACGCAGGACAAACTCGCTCACAACAGGAGGGAAAGGTTGCAGATGCTGGAAATTAAAGTTCTGACAGAATTCGAAAACAGAGCCATCCAGCTGGCTGGAGATGACCGGGACCGGTCCTGTGCTGATGGTGAGGTCAGCGCTGCCTTACCAAATGAGGATCCAGCAGTGCAACATCCATCAGACAATCATGCTGTGAGTGATGAGTCCTGTTTCACAGGCCACTGCCATGCACTAATTATCTCCCCTTGCTTTCGCAGGCACATCAGCCAAACAGCTGACAGAGTCCATGACCCAGGGCCTCCAATCAAACTCCGAAGAAAGCTTTGAAGAGGAATCTGAAGGCACCCTCCCTGAAGTCCCATCACAGTGCTCACCCACACCCTCCACCAGCACAGAGACACACAGCTCTGTGCGAACTACCTTTACAGTAGCCTTGGGATCACAATCTGGTGAGCACATCACATTTTCTGATCCACAGCAGGCGGAGGCAGGGACTTTCCAGGTCTCCGGTACTCAGGGAATCGCTGGAGGCCAGAACGTTGCTGAGCCCAAGTCAGGTGATGAGCCTCTGGACTTGGTCATGTCACAGTTGATGGAACTGCAAAGGCAAGCTTGGGAACATTAGGAAGGGATGTCCGCTGCACTCCTCAGGTTGCAAGGCACAATGGAGGAGCCCGTCCGTCTTCAGGCTGAGGTTATAGCACGGGCGTTGCAATGCATGGAGGTCAACACTGGCAGTATGGTGGCCGCCATGGAGAACTTGATCCAGGACGTCACTCCTGCACTGCTGCGCAGGCTTAACTCCATCACTGATGCCATAGTTGGCCTCCAACAGTGTGTACGTGAGAGGGGTGCCGGGCTGTTCGATCTCACTCGAACTACCTCTTCCACTCATGGAGTCAGCCAGGGGCCCTCGGGCATCCATAGGGAGGAGGATCAGCAGGCGCACACTCCGAGGCCATCCACCCAGGTGACTCTGGGAATGATCAGCCCATCTGATGTCCCTCTTCCTGTGACCTCCGCAGGTCAGGCTTCACAGGCCGAGAAGGATCATTGCCACACAGCAGGGCCCTGAAAGTAGGCTGGGGCCCTCCAAGTATCAGCCTTCCAGAGGGCGCCCGCCAAAGTCATCACAGACAGGGTGTCACAGTCAGCAGGCTGTGGATGTCCGGTGAGCACCAAGACGTAGCAGTAGGGTTAGGACAGTTAAGAAGAATTAGTTGCACCACTTGGGCACAGATGTTAATCATTTGTACATACTGTTCAGAATTGTAAATCAACTCCCAAGAATGTCTCCCTGACCGTGGCTCCTTGTTCTGATGAGCAGTGTTTGTGTCACTCAGATGTGAAACCTTTCTGCACAGGATAAAGGCAGGTGTTTCAGTCCAGCGTCTCTTCCCTGTGCTCTGTGCAGCTTTCAGACCACAATGAAGATCCGGCCTCACACTCCCTGGAAACATTACTGATGCCTGCACCTCGGTGCTGGTCATTGTTGCCAGAATGTAGTGGAAAGGTGCCATAGAGTTCTCTCATTCTCTCTGTGTGCTCTCAGCGCCTTTGAGGTGGGGCTGGCCCCCATCACACCAGCATCTGCACCCAGTGATGCTGTGCACCAGCTCCTGAAGGGCTGAGATGCTGAAGGCGGACACAGCATCAGATGCATCTAAAGTCTCATGGCTGCATCTCTGAGATGGACCTGATCATGGAGCGTAAGCGAACTGCCTTCGGCCAGACAGGAGTCAGACATTCTCAGAGGCTATGTGAAGATCTATGGATTTTTCTCACTGCATGTCGTCATCATCCTCCTGTGATCGAGCGACTATTAGGGCCTCCACTGCATCTCCATGACAGGGGCATTCTCACAGAGGGTTTTGGCACTGAGTTAAGCCAGACTGGAGTCAAACGTTCACAACTGCAATGTGAGGATCTATGGGGACACCTCACTGCATGTCGTCATTATCCTCCACAAATCTGGCAGCCAAGAGGGCCTCCCGAGTGCACCTGCCTCGTCTAGCCAGTGCAAGAGCCACATCCCCATCGTTATCACCATCAAGGACCCCCTCACCCTCATCCCCGTCAGCGTCCTCCTCACAGGAGGAGATGTGCAACTCCTCCATCTCCTCCTCAGCCAGCTCCTCTCCCCGTTGCAGTGCCAGGTTGTAAAGGGCACAGTGGATGCTGATGCGTGACACCCTCTGCGGACTGTATTGCAGGGCTCCACCAGACCGGTTCAGGCACCGGAACCGCATCTTCAGCATCCCAATCGTCTGCCCCACCAAGTTGCAAGCTGCTGCATCAGCCTCATTATAGGGTCACTCTGCTGCAGTCTGAGGCACGGGTGTCATCAGCCACGGCCTCTGCGAGTAGCCTTTGTCCCCAAGGAGCCAACCCTGCAGCCTCTGGAAGGTTGCAGGGGTCTGCGAGTGACTCAGGATGTAGGCGTCGTGCACACTCCCTGGAAACCATGCTCATACCTGCAGGATGCGTTTCTGGTGGTCGCATACCAGCTGCACATTGAGTGAGTGGAAGCCCTTGCGGTTGATGAAGTCCACACAGTGTAGCGACGGAGACCTGAGCACCACATGAGTGCAGTCAATCACACCCTGCACCTGTGGCAATCCTGAGATCAGGGCAAATCCAATAGCCCTTGCTGTCCCGGTTCTGGGCGAAATGCACAAAGTTGTGTGCCATGGAGAGGATGGCATCCCTGACCTCATGGATGCATTTGCGGATGGCGGATTGTGAAATCCCACAGAGGTTACCTGTGGAGCCCTGAAAGGAGCCACTGGTATAGAAATTGAGCGTCATGGTCACTTTCACAGCCACTGGCAGTGGATGCCCTCCATGTTCTCTTGGTGCCAAGTCCTGCATTAAGTGGCAGATGTGAGCGACCAGGTCCCTAGACATGCACAGTCATCGGCGACACTGGTTCTCAGTCATCTGCAGGAATGGCAGGCGGCGTCTATAGACTCTGGGTGTCGCTAGGCACTGACCAGCCATGGCTCACTGTCGCTCCTGGGCAGTGTGTACGAGAGCCCCTGCTGTCCCTTCTTCATGAGGTTGCTGCTCCTGCCTTTGCGTGGCCAGGTGCCTCAGTCACTATCTCCTCCATCTTCTA
This sequence comes from Cetorhinus maximus, assembly GCF_964194155.1. Taxonomy (NCBI): domain Eukaryota; kingdom Metazoa; phylum Chordata; class Chondrichthyes; order Lamniformes; family Cetorhinidae; genus Cetorhinus; species Cetorhinus maximus. The sequence goes on from NC_135882.1 coordinate 67,305,290, forward strand.
CACTCTCTGTAGGCCATCAGGCATACAGCTAGGTCACCAGGATCCTGATGTGGTCCTCCTGCAGCATGAGAGAGATGAAAACAAAAAATGCTGGAAAAACACAGCAGTTCTGAGAGTATCTGTGGAGAGAGAGACAGAGATAACATTTCGAATCCTATGACTCTTCTTCAGACCTAAAGGGAGGTAGAGATGTGGTGAAGTAAATACTGATTAAGGGGGGTGGAACCGGCGTAGCTGGACAGAAGGCCAGCGATAGGTGGAGGCAAAGGAGAGATGGCAAAAGATGTCATAAACAAGGTCAAAGAATTGTTAATAGTGGTTGTAATGGCTAAAGGAGGTGCTAATGGTGACATTAAGGAAGCAAGATATGATAATGGCCGGACCAGGGTAAGCACTCTGGAAAGTGACTGATGGCCCATGCGGGGGTGGGATGGGGGAAGAAAGATCGAAAATGGGCTAAAAGCTGGGGATAAAACAATAAATGAAAATGGAAATAAATGTAAAAAAAAAATAATAAATGCAAGTAAGTGGGAGAAGAAAAAAAATTAAGAAAATTAAAAAGAAAAAATTAAAATAAAATAAAATAAAAATGAATATGGGAAAAAAGGGGTTGAAAAAGGGGGGTGGGGATGGAGGAGAGAGTTCATGGTCTGAAGTTGTTTAAATCAATGTTAAGTCCGGAACGCTGTAAAGTGCCTAGTCGGAAGATGAGGTGCTGTTCCTCCAGTTTGCGTTGAGCTTCATTGGAACATTGCAGCAGGCCAAGGACGGACACGTGGGCATGAGAGCAGGGTGGGGTGTTGAAATGGCAAGCGACAGGAAGGTCTGGGACATACTTGCCGACAGTCCGAAGGTGTTCTGCAAAGCGGGCACCCAGTCTGTGTTTGGTCTCTTCAGTGGAGAGGAAACCGCATTGGGAGCAGCGAATGCAGTAGACTAAACTGAGGGAAGTGCAAGTGAAATGCTGTTTCACTTGAAAAGAATGTTTGGGGCCTTGGACGGTGAGGAGGAGGGAAGTAAAGGGTCAGGTGTTGCACCTTCTGCGGTTGCATGGGAAGGTGTTGTGGGAGGGGGTTGAGGTGTAGGGGGTGATGCAGGAGTGGACCAGGGTCTCCCAAAGGGAACGGTCCCTACGGGATGCTGACAGGCTGGGTGAGGGGAAGATGTGTTTGGTGATGGCATCATGCTGGAGTTGTCAGAAATGGCGGATGATCCTTTGAATGCGGAGGCTGGTGGGGTGAAAAGTGAGGACAAAGGGGACCCTATCATGGTTCTGGGAGGGAGAGGAAGGTGTGAGGGCAGGGGTGTGGGGGATAGGTCCCACAAGGTTGAGGGCCCTGTCAACCAGCCTGGGTGGGAAACCTTGGTTAAGGAAGAAGGAAGACATGTGAGAAGCACTGTTTTGGAACGTGGCATCATCGGAACAGATGTGATGGAGGCGAAGGAACTGAGAGAATGGGATGGAGTCGTTACAGGAGTCAGGGTGTGAGGAGCTGTAGTCGAGGTAGCTGTGGGAGTCGGTGGGCTTGTAATGATTATTGGTGGACAGTCTATAACCAGAAATTGAGACAGAGAGGTCAAGGAAGGGAAGGGAAGTATCGGAGATGGACCATGTGAAAGTGATGGAGGGGTGGAAATTGGAAGCAAAATTGGTAAAATTTATGAAAGAGAGAGAGATGTGGTTATCATGGTTGTACTTAGCACCTTTCCTGGCCCTGTGTGACCGCCCCTTAATGCTTCCCAGGGAGTGCTGGTCACCCCTCGGATGGCCAGAGATGAGTGCGCTGCATGGCTGCCCTGTCAACCTGCGACATGGGGGACACTGGTCCAAACCGGGATGCTGAGATTGCAAGGGACTGTGAGCACCTCCAGCAGTGACTGCTACAAGGCCAGCTTTGGTGAAGAGATTGTACAACATGTGCAGTCCAACTGCTCTGCGGTCCAATAAAGTGCTGGCGGACTTGAGTTCTGTGCTGAGAGGGATGGTAGGGGGAGGGGAGTGGTGGGGGTGGTTGTAAGGTATGGAGCATTTGGTGGCCCTTTGGTGCCTCCATGATGCTTGCATGGGCTGGCAGGCTAGGAGCCTGACCCCAATTATATCACTGTGGTTGTGCCTGATCTGTCTTAGTTGCAGAGGCACGGTCAGTTTATACAGGTAACCATAATGCGTGGTCATTTCCTTCGCTTACCTTGCCCCCCACCTGTGTGCGGGATGCAGCGCCAGGGCAGCACTTGACCCACGCCGCCCCCACCCCAGCAGTCACCTCCGAGGCTGGCCAACACTTGCCCCAGACTACCCTCACCCTCAGCAGTCACCTGCAGGGCCAGGCATCAGTTGCCCCTGCCCCCTGGCACCCGAGGCCTATAAACAACGGGCGAGCTAAGAAGAACGCAACTGCTCACTTACCTCAGTTCCCCCAAAGTGAAGGCTGCCAAGTGCATGTCGCCTGCGTGCTGTTGTGAAACACGACAACGTCCTTTCCTGCCTATGTGGACGGATGATACGGTGGGTTCCAAGAGCCTGGCGGGATGGCCTTTTAATTAAATGCTGATGTATTACAATTAGCCCCCTGCTGGCCGATGGCAGGAAATGCAGCCCACCGTTGGCGGGCTGAGCGGATGATCGCGACCTGCCTTCAGGCCGTGGTGAAGTGTGTCCCACCATATCTTCTGCACATGCCACCAGAGGGCTCGGAAAATTCCGCCCAAAGACTGGGTTGAATATAAGAATTTGCAGGAACCCATTAAAATAGACAAAAGGAAATGTACATAAAAAAAATATTATTACAGATATAAAAGTTAACAGTAGGCAATGCTTTTTATTTCATTCTCAGGCTGTGCCTGCTACTACCACTGACATCATTTATTGCACATCTCTAGTTGCAGTGAAAAGGTGATGGTGAGCTGCCTTCTTGAACTTCTGCAGTCTGTGTGATGAAGATACTCCAACAGTGCTGTGAAGCAGGAGTTCCAAGATTTTGATTCAGTAACAATGAAAGAATGCTGATATATACCCAAGTCAGGAAGATATGTGAATTGGAAGCAAAGTTGAGGTGATCGTGTCCCCATACATCCTGTCCTTGTCCTTCTAGAGATGGAGGTCATGGGCTTGGGAGGTGCTGCCCAAGAAGTCCAGTTGAGTTGTTGCAGTGTATCCTAAAACTAGTAAACACTGGAGCAATAGAACGATGGTGGTACAGCGGTGGATGTGTAGGTTGGTGGATGGGTTCCTGATCAAGCAGATTGTCTTGGATTGTGTTGAGCTTGTTGAATGTTTTACTAGCTGCACCCAATCAGGAAAGTGGTGAGTATTTCACCATCCTCCCGATTTGTGTTTCAAGGTGAGGGAGATACTTTGCGGAAATCAGAATGTGAGCCACTCACACCAGAACATGCCATTTATGCTATTAAGATGTGAGGATAGTCATAGAAAAAGTGAGAGATGCCAGTGGATAAGCAAATTGTAGTTTTAAAAAATTACATGATTCGTTTCTCCAATTACTCACTAGAGAAGATTTCAACTACATGTCCTTCCTCAATAGCAATAATCTAAGTAGAACAATATTTTCCTTCATGCCCTCCCTGAGCTCATCTTGTCCTCGGGGCTTGGGTCGCAGACCTGGCTCGTGGACTTCCTCAGCTGTTTCCCAGATGTGCCTGCGAAAGCAAGGGGAGATAATTAGTGCATGGCAGTGGCCTGTGAAACAGGACACATCACTCACAGCATGGTTATCTGACGGATGTTGCACTGCTGAATCCTCATTTGGTTGAGCATCAATGACCTCACCATTAGTACAGGAATGGTCAAGGTCTTTGCCAGCCAGTTGTATGACTCTATTTTCAAAGTCTGTTTGAACGTTGACATCGGGCATTCCTCAACCAGTCTGCAATGTCTTCCTCTTGTTGTGTGCCAGCTTGTCCTGCATGAATACAGATGGAGAGAGTGTAAGCAGGACACCTGTCACGGCAGATGATGAGGATGATTGGCATTTGTGGGTGGTGAGTGGTCCCATGGATGGGATGAGGATAATGAAGGTGTGCATGAGAGAGTGAATGGGAATGTCCTTGAACTGGCAGTGAGTGAGATCCCTGTGGATGTGTGATGGGTTTGTGAGTGTGTGAGTTGAGAGTGATGAGAAGAGCGACTTACCTTGGCGGAATGGAGGAGATCATTCATCCTCTTTCGGCAATGGGTGGCTGTCCTCTTTTGCAGAGCGTTGGTACTGACCACTGGTGTCACCACCTCCCAATTCTGATTGGTGATGTCGCTGCCCCTCCTGCGGCCAAAACGGGATTAGAAGGCATCATGGCGGGCCTCGATGGCTAAAAGGCGTTCCAGGGACGGGTCAATGAATTGGGGGGCTGCAGTCTTCTTGCCTTTCAGGGCCAAATTTCATGTGCAGCAGTCCTGGGCTGGTACCACTGAGAGGTGTGCACATGGCTACACTTTAATATGGTGCCCAACATGAGGAAGCAGTGAGGGGGCAGTGTGGCGGGCAAATGAGAACCTACCCAGCATCAAAACAGCGTATTTCCTGGGAATGCATGATTAATGAGGCGGGATTGGGATGATATGGTGTGAAAAGCCACTATTGCAGCCGGCGGATAAAACGTTCTTTTTCCCTCCCACTATTCACTTAGTGCAAATCTGGGACGATTCCGCCCATCGTCCGGGTCCACTCCTGGGTCAGCTTATTTGCTGCTGAAACTCTCATCTATGCCTTTATTACCTCTACACTTGACTGTTCTAATGCGCTCCTTGTTGGTCTCCCATTTTCTACCTTCCATAATCTTAAACTCATCCAAAACCCTGCTGTCTGTATCCAAGTTCCATTCACCCAGAGCGCTTCATACATTGGCCTAAATTGGCTCCCAGCTTGTCAATGCCTGAATTTTAAAATTCTCACTCTTGTTTTCAAATTGTTCCATGGCCTCACCCCTTCCTGTCTCTGTAGTCACCTCCATTCCTATAACACACTCCATGTTCTCCATGTTCTGCTAATCCTGGCTTCTTGTGCATCCAGATTTTAATCACTCTCCTTTTGGTGGTCATGCCTTCAGCTGCCTAAGGCCTAAGCTCTGGAACTTCCTCCCTAAACTCTCTGCCTCTTTACCTCTCACTCCGCCTTTAAGTTAATCCTTAAAACCTACCTTTTCGACCAAGCTTTTGGTCATTGCCCTAACATCTTTTTTTTATTCTTTCATGGGAAGTGAGCATCAGTGGCAAGACCAGCATTTGTTGCTCACCTCTAATTGCCCTCAAGAAGGTGGCTCAGTGTCAAGTTTTGTTTAATAATGCTCCTGTGAAGTGCCTTGATTGTTTTACTTTGTTAAAGGTGCTATGTAAATGCAAGTTGTTGTTTTTGACTTTGGCATTAATGAAATGAAAGCCGTACACAGGCTCAAGAAGTTGCAAATAGATAAATCTCAGAGGTAAAAGGTAATAATCTAGTAAACAGTGGCTAATAGGGCTTCAGAAGGGGAAGGTCCAGTCTGACCAAACTCCTTGGCTTTTCTGGTGATTTGGCATCTGAAGTAAACTATGAACTGCCCAAAGGTATGATATCCTTAAACTGTCGAAAAACATTTAAGATTGCTTTGCGCTATAGATTATTAATTAAACACAAGATGGTCAAGATCCAAGGCTAACCTTTGGAAGAGATAAGAAGCTCCCTGAAAGATAGAAAATAATACTTAGTTAAGAACATAAAAACAAATGAATTGGAGCAGGAGTAGACCCTATAGCCCCTCAAGCCTGCACCATCATTCAATACTATCATGGCTGATTATCGGCTTCCACTCCACCATCCCACCCACTCTCCCTATCCCTTGATTCTTTGAGGCAACAAACATCTGTTTACTTCATCCTTAAATAAACTTAAGGCATCCACAAATCTCTATGGTAGACAACCTCAAAGATTCATAACCCTCTGAGTGAAGACATTTCTTTTCAACTCAATCTTAAACGATCAGCCCCTTAGCCTGAGACTGTGCCCCCCCATGTTCTAGATTCCTCCAGTGTCTACGTTGTCAAGCTCCTTCAGAATCTTATGTGTTTCAGTAAGGTTACTTTTCATTCTTCTAAACTCCAGTGAGTATGGCCCAAGTTACTCTGTCTCTCATAGGACATAGTTGAATAAAAGTTTTACACTTAAATCAAGTCCACAGTAGGGCAACTAATGCAATTTGATTGAAACATATAAGATCCTGAGGGGTCTTGATAGGATCAATGTGGAGTGGATGTTTCCTCTTGTGGGAGAATCTGTTTAGTTGTGGCATCATGCTGAAGGTGGCTGAAATGGCAGAGGATGATCCGTTGAATACAGACACCATCGTGGTGGAAAGTGAAAATAAGGGACACCGTATCATCTTTCTGGGAGGAAGTGAAAGAGGTGAGGGCAGAATGAGAGCAGGAAATGGGATGGATCCAGACAAGGATTTTGTCAACCATGGTGGGGGTGGGGAGGAATCACCGGTTGAGAAAAACAATACATATATGGAATGTTGTGAGACGTGACAGAAACAGAGGAACTGGAAGAATAGAATGGAGTCTTCAGGAAGTGGGGTATGAGAAAGTGTAGCCAATGTAATTGTGGGAGTCAACGGGCTTATAGTGAACATTTTCTGATAGCCTAACCCCAGAAATGGAGACAGGGAAGTTAAGGAAGGGAAGGGAAGAGTTGGAGGTGGAACATGTGAAGGTGAGAGAAGGGTTGAAATTGGAAGCAAAGTTGATGAAATTTTCCATTTCAGGGCTAGATCAGGAAATGGTGCTGATACAGTCATCAATATACCAGAAAAAAGAAGTGAGGCAGGAGTCTGAGTAAGACTGGAACAAGGAACATATCCCAGAAAAAGACAGGCTTAGCTAGGACCCAATTCCTCGCCTGTCATGTTTAGTATGTTATAAAGCACATGATTAACCCACCCAGACACATATGCTTAGCGCCAATAACCATGAGCTCTTCAAAAATACAAATATGTTAGATAATGTTGTGATTTCTTAATTTTTCCCTGAATCAAGCCCCAGCTTGATTATGCTCCCAGTTTTCCACAAATTTATCCCAATCTCAGACTCTAGTATTGTGCTCAACCCCAGTCCCAAATGCAATTATTTCAGAAGTTTTTTAAATTAATCTGTGTCTGCCAGAGGAGATGCAATCCCAAATATGCAATAAAATTTGCAGTAATTACTAGGCAACATATATTTATTTTAATAATTACATTTTCATAACTGATCACAAGCTAGAGTTATGTTTATTACAGATATGAGGGAGATATATTAAAGCTTGAGTATATATCATAAAAGAATAATAAACCGTGCCAATTAGTAAAAATATCACTCGGTTGGGACTCACAAATCCAAGCCTTTGAAAAATGTATACACCAAATCATTCATCTAATGCTTTAATTATAATCCTCCAGGAATGGGTTTAATTATAATTTAAAGAACAATTGGGACATGTCCATCATAGATCTGATCCTGTAATCCATCTCACCTGTTTTGCAACGTGCGTTTGTGTGTGGGGTCCTACTTCTCAATCCTAGCTCTTAGTGGGAAAGTTTTGCTTTTATTTCTTTCCAATTTTTCTTACACCCTTTAAATAGTCTCTATATGCCCATGTTATCCTATAGCTGCAATTATAAAATTGGCTCGTTTGATACATAGGCTCTGCTATACTACCAAGGAAGCGTTGTTCATTGAAAGCTGATAGAAACTTGCAAAATGTTAATATAATAACGTGAAAATATGCAAAAATGTTAATACTAGTCAAATTATTACAAGATGCATGATTAGCTTATTAAAATTAATGACCCTGCTCCTGGTACTGGATGGAGCTTGCCTTGATTTAAACAATAGAAATTCCTATTTGGCAGCAATGGCAGCTGATAGAGACTTGTAGCCTTTCAGTTGCTTCGCTGAACCCATTCCAAATCCTGCTGTGAAAGATATTTGCATAATGCAGCCACATAGTCTACCATTTTTGGTGCTACCGGGGAGCCCAATGCAGCTGTGCAAAAGCTATTTTCACAGTCTCATTGCTATTTCTAGTAGGACCTGGAAAATTATCCTTTGTAACGCTGGCTAGAATTTTCCAGCCTCCCTGTGGAAGGTTTCTCTGCAGTGGGGCCGGTGAGCCATTGAAATCTCCACTCACATCGATGGGACTGGAAGAGCCCACCGGCATGAGGGGCTGGAAAATTCCGGCCACCGTTCCTGTGGGAACCTGCACTCTGTTCTTATTCCCCAGTCCACCTATCGGTCTTCCCATTTTGGGAAGTGCAAAACAACAGAGCAACACTAGTGTCCCGCCGCCCACAGCAATCTCCAACTTCTCTTTGTCTGAGTTAGTCATCCACCAAGAACCAGCCTCAAATCAGTAAATACAATAGTGTTGTAGAAATATAGGACAGGAGTCGGTCATTTATCCCCTCAAACCTCTTCCACCATTCAATGAGACCATGACTGATCTGTATCTCAACTCCATTAACCTGCCTTTGATCCATTTTCCTTGATATCTTTACTGCATTAAAAAAATCATCAATCACAGTTTTGACATTTTCAATTGACCCAGCATCCACAGCCTTTTGAGGGAATTCCACCACCCTTTAAGTGAAAAGTGCTTCCCAATTGCACTCCTAAATCATCTAACTCTAATTTTAAGATTGTGCCTCTTTGTTCTGGATTTCCCCACCAGTATCTACCCTATTAAATCCCCTCATTATTTTAAGCACCTCTTAAAGGTCGACCCCCAATATTTCAAACTCAAGTGAATGTAAACCACTTGTCCTCATAATTTAATAGTTAATAACAGGTACTGTTCTGGTGAATTTACATTGCAGACACTCCAATGTCAATATATATTTCCTGAGGTTTAGTGCGCACAACTGAATGCAATACTGAAGTTGGGGTCTGAAAAAGTTCTGTGCAATTGAAGCATAACTTAATCAATTTTGTATTCCAAGTCCATTCAGTTAAAGGCCAAAATCCCATTAGCCTTTTTGATTGCTAATTGCACTTGTGCACCAGCTTTTAATGAATTGTGCACATGGACACTTAAATCTCTTTGTTGCTGCACAGCTCCTTGGTCTCAACAAAATTAAGAATATGTTAGGATTTGACTTTTCTTACTGCACACAGCAGTCTCTTTACTCAATACATTGAATTTACAAATTTGTAATGATGTTGTTCTCACCTGACGTTGGTGCAAAGATTACAGGATGGAAAATAGGAGCATGCTTTCTGAAATCCACTTAAGGCCTCTGAAAATACATATTTTAGAACAACCACAGCAAAAACATACTGCAAGTGAAGAACTCAGCCAAACAAATCTGCGGTATTTTCTGGTGTCAGTGCCAATGTGCACTTGGTAGGAAACCCTGTTGCAAACCTAAATGGACTATTCTAAGGCAGAAGTTACCTAAATGTACTAAGGCAGGGAGATGCCCGTACCATTGGAGGCACAATTCAGGCATCCCCCCAGTTGTGGAATGTGGTGGAGAGTGGTAACCACCTCTCCCTCTCCCCACACCATTCGTGCCCCACCCCCCCGCCGTGTCCCACCACACTCGTCAACATATAAAGTAAATGTTTGATGAGTGAAATCCAAGGGGAGCTGCCTTGAAATTTGGTTTAAGCAGTGCTTTGAGATAGCCGCAGAGGCCCAATTTTCCCACTCAAGATCATCTCTATGTAACCCAATATGCCTACAGATGTGAGATAAGCATATTCCCTGCTTGGAATGCCTTAAACCGTGTTAGCAGAGGTTCTTCAACGTCAGGATAGGCAGCCGTTCTTGTCCTCTTCTTTGCTGGAGAGAATGCCTGTTTGTTGAACTGTTCCAAGATGTTCTCCTTGGTTTTCAGAATGGTGTACAAACTTGGTGGCAGAATATCCAACTCTTTCACTATGTCCATTTTCTGCTTCAAGCCACGGTTTTCCACTTCATCTATGAACTTCACCTTCTCTCTGATCTTTTTTAACTTTCTCACATGTTTCACCGTACTTGCATGTTTTGCACATCTCTTCACAGAGAAATCTTATTGTGAATTGATGCCTTGTCCAGCATTTCATATTTGAGCACACTTATGTCTAATCACTCCATTCTGATTGGTTGGTGTGGTCACATGACCCTTGGCAGAAGAGGCCGACTTGCTTGGACCATGAAAGTGCCTCTTTTGCAAAGGATTTCAGCATTATTTTTCTTGCTGGTGCTGAACAAAAATTCAACTAATCTGGATCCGCCACTGCAGAATTTCAGCTAACCATAGGCATTGTTCTTTGGCTTTTGCTATTCTGCCAGCTGGAATAGTTGATAACGTCAACACAAGTAGAATTTCATGTCATCCAAGTTTTACTCATTGAGATTTCACTGTATTGTGGCCCATTAGCCACAACATTTCAAAATCTTCAGAGTTCATGTCAAATCTCAGGCTTAACCCTTAAGGTGAGATTCACTTCCTCTGGCCTAATTTCCAGTCCCTTTGCTGGAATTATGATGAAATTTCTGGATTTTGGTCCCAATGTACACATATTTCCTTCAAAACTGGATCTCAAAATTTACTTTAAAGTTCACAACCTTGGCAGCCTATTTAACCCTGAGTAGAGCCCAGGTGAATACAAAAGATCACATGTTACTGTTTTGAAAAAGAGTAGGAAAATTCTCCCCCAGTATCTTGGTCAATATTTTTTTCTCAACCAACATCACCAGAACAGGTTATCTGGTCATGATCACATTGCCCTTTGTGAGAGCCGGCTATGCACAAATTGGTTGCACTAAGGTGGGTTGTAAAGAGATGGGGGTTGTGGTCTGAAAGTGATCGCAGTCAGGAAAAGGGAGCCCAGGGCAGGAGAACTGTGCAATGTTATGAATACTGGACTTCATAAAGGTAGTTAGTTATGTTTCAAAATGTAGGTAAAGGTAAATCAAGGTAAAATGGAAAAGTGGAGAGTGGCATGTGACCTCCTGCCAGCCTGCCGAGACAAGTCCATGTAACTTCGTACTAGTTCTGCCCGGAGACAAGCCCGTGTATAAGGTGCAAGGTTTAACACCTAATCACAAAGGAGAAGGCAGCTTTTCTTGCTGCTTGCAGATTTTCAGACACAGAGGCAATGAGGCAGGGAGAAATATAGAGGAAGAAGACCCACAAGAGGTGCTGCTATGCCAGGTAAAAGAACAGGACAGCTCTTGGCAGAGGGCTGGTGAAGATGGAACCCATGTTCAAGGAAACAAGGATTGTGAAAGAATTAAAGACCATAGAATCACCAAAGTGTACCATGCAATGGGAAGTTTATTCGCTTATGCTCAAAGGGTTGAGTGATAGGGACTGTGTTTGAAAGGATACTTGAATATTCACCACGGTGAAGCAGGGAGAAAAGACACTGTTAGAGCCAGCAGGAGCTTTGGACTTTAAACTCAGAACTACAGGTGTAGGGACAAGGTGCCACACAGGAGGCTGCTCAGTAAGATAAGAGCCCATGGTGTTAGAGGCAAGGTACTAGCATGGATAGAAGATTGGCTGTCTGGCAGGAGGCAGAGTGGGGATAAGGGGGTCCTTCTCAGGATGGCAGCCGGTGACTAGTGGAGTTCCGCAGGGGTCAGTGTTGGGACCACAACTTTTCACTTTATACATTAATGATCTAGATGGAGGAACTGAGGGCATTCTGGCTAAGTTTGCAGATGATTTACAGAAAGTATTGAGGAAGAGGGGAGGCTGCAGAAGGATTTGGACAGGTTCAGAGAATGGGCAAAGAAGTGGCAGATGGAATACGACATGGGGAAGTGTGAAGTCATGCACTTTGGTAGGAAGAATAGAGGCATAGACTATTTTCTAAATGGGGAGAGAATTCAGAAATCTGGAGTGCAAAAGGACTTGGGAGTCCTCGTCCAGGATTCTCTTAAGGTTAACTTGCAGGTTGAGTCGGTAGTTAGGAAGGCAAATGCAATGTTGGCATTTTTTGAGAGGATTAGAATATAAAAGCAGGGATGTGCTGTTGAGGCTTTATAAGGCTCTGGCCAGATCACATTTAGAATATTGTGAGCAATCTTGGGCCCCGTATCTCAGGAAGGATGTGCTGGCCCTGGAGAGGGTCCAGAGGAGGTTCACGAGAACGATCCCAGGAATGAAAGGCTTAACATATGAGGAACGTTTGAGGACTCTGGGTCTATACTCAATGGAGTTTAGAGGGATGAGGGGGGATCTGATTGAAACTTACAGAATACTGAAAGGCCTGGATAGAGTGGACGTGGGGAAGATGTTTCCATTAGTAGGAGAGACTAGGACCCGAGGGCACAGCCTCAGAGTAAAGGGAAGACCTTTTAGAACAGAGATGAGGAGAAACTTCTTTAGCCACAGAGTGGTGAATCTATGGAATTCATTGCCACAGAAGGCTGTGGAGGCCATGTCATTGAGTGTATTTAAGACCGAGATAGATAGGTTCTTGATTGGTAAGGAGATCAAAGGCGGGAGAATGGGGTTGAGAAACTTATCAGCCATGATTGAATGGCGCAGCAGACTCAATGGGCCGAATGACTTAATTTCTGCTCCTATGTCTTATGGTCTTATGGTCTAGGGTGAGTGTGGTGTAATGTATAATCATGGCATGGGGTTTTCGCTTGTCTTAAGAAGTTGCTAGGGAATACCCTTTCTAAAATTTAGTCTATTAGTTGGCTACTAAGCGATGTTTGGTTAATATTGATTTTAGTGTGTTTCTTACACTAAAAGTCTTAAAACATTTAATCTTGTTGTGCAAAACTTTGAGTTGGTCAATGGGAAATTCATATCTCATTTGAAAAGTTATTGGTCTTTAAGGGGATCATAACAGGAGTCAGATGCCAGGATTTTCCGGTGGGTGAGTGGGCTCAGCGAGTGGGCCCGGGAGCAGTCGGGAAGTCAACCGCCGCCCGTGATCGGGCTCTGACCACAATTTCACATTGGTTGGCTAATCAACGGGCAGCCACCGTGAAACATGCGCTGCAGCGCTGCCAGGGTGGGGGCGCAAGGAGGGTGAGCGCAGAAGTTCACGCATGCGCGCAGGTGCACACAGTAAAAGCTCCCTGAGATACAGAGCTGCCTCAGGTAGCTGAAGATTTTTAAAATAAAAAATAAAGATATTAAAAATAATGAAAGCATGTCCCCTCATGTAACATGTGGCAGGGATATGTTAAATATGAGTGTTACATTTTTTTTTAAAATCACTAATCGAAATCTCATCCCGCCCGTGGATGAGGTTATATCAAAATTACAAAGGCTGCTTGGTCTTTTCGCCTGCCCCAACTGAATGGTTGGACGAGCAGTGAAAAACCTGAATCAATCACTTAATTAAGGGCCTTAAAAGGTCGCTTAATTGTCGGTGTGCGTGCTTCCGACTCCCACCTGCGCCCGCCAACCGAAATATCGTCGCTGTGCGTGATGACATCGGGACGCTCGCCCGACCTCATCCCGTGTCATTTTATGCTCGTTCAGGTGGGCGTATACACACCCGGCGAACGCAATATTCTGCTCAGAGGTGCTATGCTGGAGTCCACAAGGAAATTTCAAAAGACTAAAAAAATAAACACCACTGCACCTCTTCTAGCCTTGATCCAGTTCCTAGCAGACTTGGCATGGTGGTAAAACCACCACTGCTCTCCCACTCAAGCCTTAGGTTAATAATATGCCTGATGCATGTTGAAAGAAGGACCTTATTTGTTTCAGAGAGGTGTCCTTGCCACCTGCAATTTAAAGTTGACATTGAGTTGGTCCAAGTCGAGTGGAATGCCTGAGATGGTGGCTGCGGCGAAGGGCGGTGCATCCCACAAGGCATCGAAACAGTCACTGACTAAAGTAACCAAGAAGCTGCCTAAGAAGCGGAGAAAATCTCGCAAGCAGAGCTATTCCACTTACGTGTACAGGGTGCTGACCCAGGTCCACCCTCCCACCAGGATCTCGTCCAAGGTCATGAGTGTTATGAATTCCTTCATTGTTGACATTTTCGAGCGCATCACCTCCGAGGCTTCGCACCTAACTCACTACAAGCAACACACCAACTCAGCCAGGGAGATCCAGAGCACCGTCCGCCTCATGCTGCCAGGTGAACTGGCCAAACACACCGGCTCCGAAGGCACCAAAGCGATTACAAAGTACACCAGCTCTGTTTAGGTTGATCATTCTAAACTGATAACCAGTTCCAACATAAAAAGAACCACAACCTGCCCCTGATCTTCATTGTCAAGTTCCTGGATGTAACCACTGACCAGAAGCTTAACTGGACCAGCCACATCATCAATGCAGCAGCTTGACTACAAGAGCAGGGCAGAGGTTGGCCAATCTGTGATGAGTGACAACAACACTCAAGAAGCTGAAACAAAAACAGAATTACCTGGAAAAACTCAGCTTTGGATTTCCAGCATCCGCAGTAGTTTTTTGTTTTTATCTCAAGAAGCTGAACTTTGGGACAGCAATCCATATGATTGGTACCAATGCCACTGACTCAATATCTATCCGCATCATCACCATTGTGGATACAGTATGCACCGTCTACTTTATGAATTTGAGCAGCTCACTGAACAGATATCAATAGCATCTTTCTCCAATGACCTCCACCAAGAACTATAAGATAAGAAAAATGTTTGGAACATAATCACTGGCAAGTGACCCTCCAAGTCTTGCATAATTCATAATTAAACATGTATTGCTATGCCTTCAGCATTACTGAATCAAACTCCAGGATCCCTTACTGAACACTATTATGGCAGCACCATAAGGACAGCAATGGTTCAAGAAGAAAGCCCACCACCCAAATATCTGGCCAACCGGGATAGAGTAATAAATGAGGATTTTCCATTGTCACCCACAGCCAAAGAACAAATTAAAACAACACGATGGGCCTGAACTTTCTCGGAGTGGCAATCAGTGTCAGATTGCCTCTCCGCTCCCAGTTCCTTACCCGAAATCCTGTCTCACCTGACCTTCTGACTCAGGCTAGGTGAGATCCAGGCAGTGCAGCACATCCTCGAGAACAAGCATTGAATGCAGCCCTGTCAAAGGGAAAGAAGACACAGCCCTTTTTTACAGCACTAGCTGACATAAAGCAGGTAAGTTAAAGGTCCAGTGAAGTTTAAAGGTCTTTGACAGGCCAGAGAGAAGGTAAGTGTCTAAGGTAATTGGGTAGGATTTGGGGGCTGGAAGGGGTTTGGCCTCGGAGGGGTGGGGGTCAGGCCTCAGGGGTGGGTGTTGGGCCTTGGAGTGATGGGGATCAATCCTCGGGGGGTGGGGTTGGGGGGGCTGGGTTGGACCCCAGGGGGATGTTGGGTTGGGTCCGGTCGGGCTTTGAAGAGGGTGTGGGGATGAGAGTCAGGCCTGGTAGGGGAGAAGGAGAAGGGACGAGAGTCAGGCCTGGCAGAGGGGTGGTGAAGAGTCCCCATGGGGGTAGGGTAAATCCTATGGGTTGGGGAGTTCCTGTCAGGCGGGGTGTAGTCCCTTTGGGGCGGGGGAGTCCTGTTGGGGGTAGTCATGGGAGGGAGACCTCTGGGGTGTCAGAGGGGGTGGGGGAGTCCCATGGAGGGGGCTGTGGGGTGTCCCCTGAGCGCTCGGGGGTGTGGGGGAGTCCCATGGGGGGTTGGTGAGGTTCTGTGCAACAGTTACCCAGAAGTTAGAAGAGGTTTTACCTCTCCTAATTTTTCCTGGGTAACTATTGATGTAACCCAGTCAGAACCATCCAAAGTTTGCAATTTAAATCACATTTTCAGATGGTTCCCAGTGCAGGGAAATTGCCCAGAAAAAGTCTGTACTTCGGGGTAATTGCTGTGCAAACCTTACCTGGGAGCTTCTGAAGGGGATTCCCCAGCTCATCGTTGGGGTACCCTCCCCAATACAACACCCTGGAGCTCAGAAGTCACGGCCCTGCGTGGCGATTATGATTTCTTAGGTGTTCATTAGATGGGGTAAAATTGCTCAATAGCATTTTTTTCAACCAAGAAAACTCCAAAATGATTTTCAGAAAAGCCATCGTGGCACACAATTCTCTATTTCACCTTCAAATGTAAAATGTGCAACAATTCTTGTAATTATGAATCTAACTTTTCTGACCTAGGTGAACAACACCCATTACGAATGTGTTGGCCACAGGTAAAGCTTCCTGCTGCCAGTAGATACTCCGAGTATTAAATCCATAATGACCAAGTGCAAATCCCTATTCAGATTGTACATATTTACTAGAGATAATTAACACAGCCTTTACTCCAGCCACAATTCTGATAATGTTTTATGTTTTCCAAGTGCTTCTTTGAGTACTTGATGACTAAAACTTTGGAAAACTAAATTTTTAATGAGATCCATAAGTCAAGTGTACAACAACAGACTAATTTCTTTAAATATTAGTTACTGTTGTTGATATTTATGATCAAATGCAGTATAGTGATTTGAAGGTGTGGGTGTTAAATTGGAACTGATTTAGACGCCCCACAGCACTGAGGCCACTCTTTGTCCTCAGGGGAAGATCTGCTGAGTGGGCTAAAGCCTTCCACGGCACCAGAGGGAAGCAAAGTCTCACAGGGGAGATGGAGGTCTGGCAGCTGGGAGAGGGTTGCGCTCAATTCATCGAAGCTGACCTGGATCTAATGTTGGAGGCCATGAGGGAGAGGAGGGAGGTCCTCTTCCCAGAAGATAGCAGGTGGGGGGGCACCACGTCATGTGAAGCACTGAATGGGTTACTGGGGTGTCCCCTCACTGTCTTCTCTTTTTCTCTTTTTGGGCTGTATAAATGATGACACTTCAATCCTGCAACGTCCAAGAGATTGAGAATCACAACTGATACAATTTCACCACAAATCCAACAGTTTAATTGCCAAAAGCTTAAACTTGATAATAATTGAGTGATTTAAAACATATAGTTATCCTTTAGTTAGTCAGACGAGGTTGAATGCAGGCTCACTAGGACATATCCTCTTCACCACAAGTTCTCTTGTTAATGATCTTACTCCCGGTGGCTGCCATTAACTGGTCTGGCTTTAAAAATCCAGGTGGATGCGTCTGGATCACGCCATGTGGGGTTGGGAGCCAGGGTTGATCCAGAATTCGCCTTCCACACATTGGGCTGAAAATCCAGCCAATGGTGCCTACCACAATTCTAGCGCAGTGTGAGTGTGGCAGATTGTGATGTAACATTCAAAGGTTATACACTGATTTTACACAAGAAAAACAGGGGGCTGGAAGTTAAATTTTGTCTCCCATTATTTCTCACTTATTACAAATTTACAGTCACGTCAATCACTGGATAATGTAGTTTTTGCTAAATTTGAGAAGTCTGATTGGAATCTGAATGAGAGGTTACTGGGAAAGCATTGCTTATTGAGATAATGGACAAAAAATTGATAAAATAGATGTGATTATATCAGTCGATGTATCAAATATCTTGGTAACTAAGTTACAGTATGAATTTTAATGAACCTTTATTAAGAACAACTAAATAATTTGGTCCAGCTTGTATTCTACATTCATGTACCAAGCTTCAGAATTACTATTTAAATTTTTACCTCAAAATCTCTGCTTCCAGCCAGAAAGTTTATTCTAATGAGCTGATCAAAGAAAGCAGAATACAGCTTTATAGCATTTACTCTGATAATGTGAGCCATCTGTGTGCTTTGATGCTGTGATACTTCTCCAGTAAATACACAGAGGATAAAATGTACTGTGCCATGTAATCTGGTATTTATCTCATGACTGCAGAAGCCCAAAGCTTAATGCGCAATGCAGTTGAAAAATATATTAAGTCAGCTTCAACCTCATCAACTACATCCCACCCTTATTTATTAATTAACAATGCTAAGCACCTAATCAATTGACTGTGATATATCCAGGCAATGCCTCAGGCATTCGAGGCAATCAATGGCACATTTCCTAATAGACTACATTGACATCCAATCAACTCCCCAGTATGTTTCAGGGCATGACTCCATTTTATTTTACTATGCAACAGAGATAATACATACATCAGAATAGGCCAATATCTTCTCCAAGAGTGGCCAGACCTGATTTTTTTTTTGCATATTAAACCATCTTATTAAAACTAAACAGACTGCTGGGTGAAATGATTGTCAGGTTCCAAACGGAATTGTACAGCCACAAATGGGGTGCACCATGACAATATTAGAATGCAGGTCCCTTTAGAGTAAACCAGGACAAGCTTCAGAGTGAATTGAGAGCAGGTGATGCTCATTGAGGCCTGAGAGTTGGGTTTTTCACCAGTAGGGAGTTAGCTTCTGGATAGGGAGAGGATCCAGAAGAGGAGTGAAAATAGGTATTTGTACTGAACTATGGTTTAACAATAAAACAGTTGTGATTCACAGTATGTCTTCTGCTGCCTGACTCGGTAAATGGATACCCACCTATTAAACTCGCCGTATCCTCCTCGCTTATGTAAAATACAGCATGATGGCATCGCGTAGGCAAGCTGACCCAATCATGCCAGTCTTTGACAATACGGAAGGTGCATGGGTGCCAAAGTCAGCAGTCCATCCGAATGGATTATAATCCCAGCCCCCTTTTGGGACTATTCCAGATCAGACGTATTCCTTGGATAATCAGTCTCACTTAAGGTTGAGAAAGATCGGCCTCACAGACACTTAAATGGACCTGATGAACTGATCTAACTCTTCGCGAACGAAAGGGATCATCAGGGAATATTACTGTCCTCCAGATAGCCTTTTTAACAAGTTTTAGCCAGGTTATAACAACCCGGATATTATAAGGGTCCAGGCATCTCTCACTAATAATATACCTCTCCAATGAAGAGAGTGTAAGAAGATGGGTTCTCAGGGGATACAGAAGACTATATGAGACAATTGGAATCATCCCAGATTTGCAATAATCTGTAGCGGTGAGGAAAACACAATGCGGGTTTTCGTGCCGTATTGTTTGCTTGCTACTTCATTAATTATGCAGCCAAAGGAAACACGCTCTCTCGCTGGCAGGTAGCTTCTGAATCGCCTACCATGCTATTAACTCATCGTTTCCTCACTTTGCGTGCCATATCTAAACTGCAGCCACACACACAGTTCTCAATGCTTCCAGCCCAGGACTGCTATAGTGAAAGTGAGGAAGAGTTCAGTGACCTGTCACTGGAATTCCTTTTGGAGGCCCACCATGATGTCCTCCACCCCCACTCTGGCCACAGGATGTCCAGCAATCTCAACACTCTGGCTTGGGAGGTGGTGGCAGTGATGGTCAGTGCCAATGCTGCACTAAAGAGGTTCGCCATCCAGTGCAGAAAGAGGATGAATGATCTCATTGTGCTGCCAGGGTAAGGCAACTATCTCATCACTCACTCCCAGCTCAAGGGACATCACCACTCACTCCCTCACACATATCCTCACATCTCTGTCTGGCCTCGTCTCCTCTGGAGACTGCCTCCTCAGCCCTCACCATCTTGAGGCCACTTACACAGATCAACATGTGCCCCCACACACACCCTGCGATACCCTCCTTCCCCAGTACAGCCCTTGCTCTGCAGCCTCTTCCCTTGCCTGAGGCCATTTCTCCCCCTCCCCCAAGCAAGCCGTAGTCCTGTAGCTGTTGAAAAGCCACGCTCGCCTTACAGCTGGTCTGGTAGGTACAGACCTGCCTGTGAGCCCCCCAACGGTGATGTGGAAGTGATGATGCCTACTCCATTTTTCATTAAGCACATGGGAAAAACATTGGGATTGAGTCATGCCAAGCATGAGGAGGTGATGCAAGGATGGATAAAAAGGTTTGCAAGTGGAACCATGGCTTCATTTAGCAGTTGAGTCTGCTGATGAAGGTGGCAATGTTGGCCAGTTTTTTGACTTCATTTATTCAATGTTTTGAGCATGTCATAAGAAATAAGGAGGGATTGAGAGGGAAGGGGACCTAAAGACAGGAATAAAGAGAAGTTTAAGGACTCCAGCACTGGAACCGGAGCTCGCTGTCCACCATGGGGCTTGTGCACTTTGAAGGAGGCTCCTCCTCCAGTGAGGAGAAGGAGACAGAGGAGGGCAGATATCCAGGGACAGGGGCACCCTGCAGTCCAGGCAAGTGAGGGACCTGCTGCTGCACAGGTGCCTGCAGAAGAGAGACCACAACAACAGGTAGGCCGAGGTGGGAGAAGATACTATTCTGCAGACAGAGTGTACAGGCAAAGGATGACCTACCTTTGGCTGTCAGAGCACCAGTGCTTTCACAGACTGCATCTCTACACAGACTGTAGACAGTGACATCCCTCTATGTAATGTTGGCTGGGGACATTACTTCCAATTGTGATGATGGTCACTCTATACTTGTTGCTCTCAAGATAACAGTGACTTTCAATTTTTATGCTTCAGGGCCATTCCAGGCATCAGCCAGAGATGATTGCGGCATCTTGCAAGCATCAGCACACCATGGCATCAAGGTAGTGATAGATGCAAAGCTCAGGTGAACAAATTAATTCATTTCATTCATAGAGTGGGAGGTGGTTGTGGTTGTTGGAGGTCAGTCAGCTCAGCTCCAGGAAATCACAGCAGGAGTTCCTCAGGGTACTGTCCTCAGCCCTACCATCTTCAGCTGCTTCACCAATGATTTTCCATCCTTCATAAGGTCAGAAGTGAGGATGTTCACTGATCATTGCACAATGTTCAGCACCATTCGTGACTCCTCAGATACTGAAGCAGTCCATGTCCAAACGCGGCAAGACCTGGATAATATCCAGGCTTGGGCTCACATGTGGCAAGTAACATTCACGCCAGACAAGTACCCCACTATCAATATCCTGGGGTTACCATTGACCATAAACTGAATTGGACTAGCCATATAAATACTGTGGCTACAAGAGCAGGTCAGAGGCTAGGAATCCTGCGATGAGTAACTCACCTCTTGACTCCCCAAAGCCTGTCCACCATCTACAAGGCACAAGTCAGGAGTGTGATGGAATACTCCCCAGTTGCCTGGGTGAATGCAGCTCCCACAACACTCAAGAAGCTTGACACCATCCAGTACAAAGCAGCCTGCTCGATTGGCACCACAGTGCCAGGGGGCATTGATTGCACATATGTGGCCATCAAAAGTCTATCGTGACAGCTAGGGGTATTTGTGAAACAAAAAGGTTCCCATTCCATCAACATTCAGCTTGTGTGTGAGCATCACTAGAGGATCATGCAAGTGTGGGCCCATTATCCTGGAAGTAGTCATGCCTCTTGCATCCTTAGGCACTCCCAGGTGCCAGGGATGTTTTGCCCACCAGAGCCATTTGTTAGCTGGCTTCTTGGAGACAAGGGAAGAGATGGCCCATGACCCCGGTGAGAAATCCGCAGACAGAGGCTGAGATGGGGTACAAAGAGAGCCACACATCTTTCAGAGTCACCATTGAGCAGAATATTCGTCTGCTTAAAATAAGATTTTGATGTTTGGACCATGCAGGCGGCTCTCTGCAATATTTTCCGGCTCATTTCTCACCAAGCGTCATGGTCTGCTGTGCCATACATAATCTGGCATGCCAGAGAGGGAACCCCCTGGCAGAGATGATCTAATACAGTGAGCCGCAATTGCTGACGATGAGTCTGAGGATGAGGAGGAAAAGTCCTGCCAGCCAACAGGGGAACTTGGTATGCACCAGGCTTTGGATGGCAGAGAGATGCGGGAGTCTCTTGTTATTCAACAGTTTAACTATGAATGTGGAATTTGCTATATGATAACATCTTTACCTCGCTCCCTGCTTCTTGGTATCTCCCATGCATTAACACCAGGGTCGCCTGTGCATAAGCCAATGGTGAGACACAATATGAAGTCATTCAGAAGGTCCACATGCAGAAAATGATAGTAGTCAGTCAATCTAAATGTAAACCAAATCCATCATTGAATCATGTGCCATTCTATTTGTCCTGCCTCCATTACCCCTGGCAGGTGAAAAATGAAAGACAGATGAAAAATGAGAGACAGTTGAAAAGGGGCAGCTTGACTTTCCTCTTCTCTGGAGAGACGAACAATGTTAAAGAGTAGAATAGAACTCTTTTTCTGAACACTTCTTATTCAGAATGGAAACAGATCAGATGTGCTCAGATGTTATATCCTCCCTGCCAAGAGCCCTGAATGAAACACTGTCGTCACCAGAATGGAAAAACATGTTCTCACCTGCCACTGCTCCAATATTGTGTCTCCAATGGATTCATCTTCCTACCAGTCTTCTTTCAAAGAACTTTTTCCAACACACATGGATCAAGTTGTCCCCAAATCTACGCCAGCATTCTTTTACATGGGTGGCCGTGAATAACTTTGGGTCCACAGGCTGACCCCTCTCCCGCTGGACGTCTTGCTATAAACTCCAATGCCAATATATCTTTCCTTAGATAAGGGAACCAAAACTGTTCATAGTATTCTAGGTGTGGTCTAACTAGCACCATGTGTAGTTTTAGCAAGACTTCCCTATTTTTATACTCCATTCCCTTTGAAGAAAAGGCCAGCATTCAATTTGCCTTCTCTGTTACCTGCTGAACTTGTATGCTAGATTGTTGGGATTCATGCATGGGACCCCTAAATCCATCTGTGCTGCAACTTTCTTCAATCTTTCTCCATTTAAATAATATTCAGCTCTTATATTCTTCCTGCCAAAGTGCATAACCTCACACTTTCCCACTTTATATTCCATTTGCCACATTTTTGCCCATTCACTTAACCTGTCTATATCTCTCTGTAGATTCTTTGTGTCATCCTCGCCACTTGCCTTCCCACCTATTTTTGTGTCATCCACAAACTTGGCGATAATACATTCATTTCCCTCATCCAAGTCATTAATATATATTGTAAATAGTTGTGGCCCCACCACTGATCTCTGTGGCATTCCACTAGTTACAGGTTGCCATCCCGCAAATGCCCCCTGTATCCCAATCTTTGTCTTCTATTAGTTAGCCAGTCCTCTTTCCATGCTAATATACTATCCCCAACACCATGGGCTCTTATCTTATTAAGTAGCCTTATGTGCGGTACCTTATTGAACGCCATTTGGAAATCCAAGTGTATTACATCTACTGGTTCCCCTTTATCTATCCTGCTTGTTACCACCTCAAAGAATTCTAATAAATTTGTCAGGCATGATTTCCCCTTCATGAAGCCATGCTGACTCTGCTTGTTTAGATTATGCATTATGCAAAGCAGGGTGCTTTGCCCTGGATTGTGTCAAGCTTCTCAAGTGTTGTTGGAGCAACATCTATCTATATTCAGGCAAGTGGAGAGTATTCCATCAAACCCTTGACTTGTGCCTTGTAGGTGATGGACAGGCTTTGGGAAGTCAGGAGGTGAGATAGATGCCTCAGAAATCCCAGCTACTGATGTGCTCTTGTAGCTACAGTATTTTTATGGCTGGTCCAGTTAAGTTTCTGGTCAATGGTAACCCCCCAGGATGTTGGTGGTGGGGGTTTTCAGTGAGGGTAATGCCATTGAATGTCAAGGGGTGCTGTTTAGACTGTCTCCTGTTGGAGGTGATCATTGCCTGGTCCTTGTGTGGCACAAATGTTACTTACCACTATCAGCCCAAGTCTGAATGTTGTCCAGGTCTTGCTGCATATGGACATGGACTGCTTCAGTGTCTGTGGAGTTTCAAATGTGGAATCATCAGTGAATGCCCCTATTTCTGACCTTACAATGGAGGGAAAGTCATTGATAAAGCAGCTGAAAATGGTTGAGCCCACTATACTACCCTGAGGAACTCCTGCAGCAATGTCCTGGGACTGAGGTGATTGGCCTTCCATACCAGCTTCCTTTGTGCTAGGTATGACTCCAACCATTGGAGAGTTGTATCCATGATTACCATTCACATCAATTTTGGTAGAACTCCTTGATGCCACAATCCTTGATGTCAAGAGCAGTCATTCTCACCTCGCTTTTTGTGTTCAGTTCTTATCTCCATGTTTGGATCAAGGCTGTAATGAAGTCGGGAGCCGAGTGATCCTGGCAGAACCTAAACTGAGCGTCAGTGAGCAGGTTATTGCTGTGTAAATGCCACTTGATAATACTGTAAATGACACTTTTCATCACATTGCTGATGATTGAGAATAGACTGATGGGACATAACTGCATGCATGGGATTATCCTGCTTTTTATGGACAGGATATAACTGGGCAGTTTTCCTCATTGTCAGGAAGATGCCAGTGTTTTAGCTATACTGGAACAGCTTGGCAAGTTGTGGAACACAGATCTTCAACCCTATCGTTGGGATGTTGTCAGGACCCATTGCCTTTGCTGTATTGTGTGCCTTCAGCCATTTCTTGAAATTGTTACATTTCCGTGGGGAAAGCCTAAACCAAAGTAACCAAATTTACTGAATGACCCCTATATAAAGAAATTACCAACAAGATTTCACTTTTTGTAACTTTTACTTTAATGTGAGTCAGAGCCCACATAACTTAAACAAGAATCAACAGGCAAATGATGCTTCAAATAAAGAGGTAAATTTCCCTTTAAATAGTCTGTATAATAAAGATACATCTTACTCAAACACAAGCATCTGCATCACTCCCCACAAACATGTGGCACAACATAGCTACAGAATTCCACAATATGCTGTTCTTTATTCACAAAGGGTATGCCAGGAGCCCTATCTGATAGCAGTTTTCACCTCCGGGTTTCCTGGGATGGTTATCATCAACAAGGCACACTTCCATGGACCTTCTCTCCCTTAGTTCATGACAGCCCTGATTGTATAGCTTCCCAAAGTTCCTTTTCAACTGACCAACCAATAACACCCTAGTTCACAGTTTGGCCACTTATGGTAAAACACCCAACTCTTTAGCATCTCTGAGCTATTCACACAGCTTTCCAGGTTTCAGAGCTTTTTAGCCAGCTCGCACAATGCCTCCAAGAGCTCCTGTCTCCTTTTCTGCCAGAGTGAAGATGGGACTTCATCTTTACAGTGATCACTCCTACCAATACTGTCATGGACAGATAGATTTGTGACAGGGAGAATAGAGATCATTATTTTTGCTACTGAGCCATTTTTGGTGATGGCATTGAAGTCCCCCACCCAGGATTAATTCTGTGCCCTTGCTACCCATAGTACTTTTTTCATGTGGTGTTCAACCTGAGAATGCAGATGAGGCATTAAACCCTTGGTTTAATGGCACATCTGAAAGACAACATTCACTTAGTACTGCAATTAAGTGTGACACTAGGTTATGTGCTCAAGTCTCTAGAGTGGGTATTGAGCCTGTGACTATCCGACACAGAAGTAAAAGTGCTACTACTATCTAAAACTGAAGGTCCCACTCTAGTAAAAGTATTGACGCAAGCTACATGGTGAGCCAGTTGCCAACTAAGTTCATGTAGTCAGTGGGACCCATTGGACCACACAGAAAATGAGGAAGACGTTTGTTGCAGAATTCTCTACACCCCGGCACGAAGGCTGAGGGGTGACCTGATAGAGGTCTTTAAAATTATGAAACGTTTTGATGGAGTGGCCATAAAGAAGATGTTTCCTCTTGTGGGGAAGAGCATAACTAAAGGCCACCAATATAAGATAGTCACCAAGAAATACAATAGAGAATTCAGAAGAAACTTCCTTATCAAAAAGTGGTAAGAATCTGAACCCACTACCACAAGGAATAGTTGGAGTGAATCATATAGAGACATTTAAGGGGAGACTAGGTAAGCACATGAAAAAGGGATAAGTGGTTACGATAGTAGATTTAGATGAGAAAAGATTGGAGGAGGATCAAGTGGAGCATAAACACTGGCATGGACTAGTTGGGCTGAATGGCCTGTTCTCCGCTGTATATCCAATGTAATCTTATGTAACCCTTAATTTTGCCCACATTTATCAGTTATGGCTACAAGTCTAAGTTGCAAAACTCAAAGGTACCACTGAAACATTGCCCTTCTGCACACATTCTATGATAACGTCAAAGCTACACAGTAGACTTTTCTTGAGGGCAGCTAAGGAACAGCAAATAAATTCCGAGGCCCAGACTGAGGACTTTTCTTCTGTGTTGGTACTACTCAACATGACCAGTGGCCATTATTATATAGAATTCCCTTTTAAATAATGTGCACACCATGGACCACCACAAAATGAAGATCATTGTTGCTTCTCAGATCTCAAACTCTTACCTGCACAATATTTCTATAGGTAGGTTACCTAATCAGCAATTGAATACAAATCCTTTCTGATAATGTAAGCTACAAGGTAAACGTGAAGAGCTCAGATATATACTTGAAAAACATCTACAATGCCCTTTCCTTGAGGGAATTCTGCCATCCTATGGATGGCTGAACATGTTGTAAAGGGTGCAGCAGACATCGACGATGCGTGACACCCTGTGCGGACTGTATTGCAGGACTCCAACAGACCGGTTAAGGCACTGGAACCACATCTTCAGCATCCCGATGGTCTGCTCCACCAAGATGTGAACTGCTTCATAAGCCTCATTATAGTGTCACTCTGCTGCAGTCTGAGGCCACTGCACAGGTGTCATCAGCCACAGCCTCTGTGGGTAGCCCTGGTCCCCAAGGAGCCAACCCTGCAGTATCTGAGGACCCATAGAACCATAGAACCATAGAACACTACAGCACAGAAAACAGGCCATTCGGCCCTTCTAGTCTGTGCCGAAATATTATTCCGCTAGTCCCATTGACCTGCACCTAGTCCATAACCCTCCAGACCTCTCCCATCCATGTATCTATCTAATTTATTCTTAAAACTTAAGAGTGAGCCAGCATCTACCACGTCAGATGGTAGCTCGTTCCACACTCTCACCACTCTCTGAGTGAAGAAGTTCTCCCTAATGTTCCCCCTAAACCTCTCTCCTTTCACCCTCAAGCCATGTCCTCTCGTGTTTATTTCTCCTAATCTAAGTGGAAAGAACCTACTCGCATTTACTCTGTCTATACCCCTCACAATTTTGTAAACTTCTATCAAATCTCCCCTCATTCTTCTACGCTCCAAGGAATAAAGTCCTAACCTGTTTAATCTTTCCCTGTGACTCATCTCCTTAAGACCTGGCAACATCCTAGTAAATCTTCTCTGCACTCTCTCAATCTTACTGATATCCTTCCTGTGGTTAGGTGACCAGAACTGCACACAATACTCCAAAGTTGGCCTCACCAATGTCTTATACAACCTCACCATAACATCCCAACTCCTATACTCAATACTTTGATTTATGAAGGCCAGTATGCCAAAAGCTTTCTTTACAACCTTGTCTACCTGTGACGCCACTTTCAGGGAATTATGTATCTGAACTCCCAGATCCCTTTGTTCCTCCGCACACCTCAGTGCCCTACCATTTACTGTGTATGTCCTACATTGGTTTGACCTTCCAAAATGTAACACCTCACACTTTTCCGCATTAAATTCCATCTGGCATTTTCTGGCACATTTTTCCAGTTGGTCCAGATCTCTCTGCAAACTTTGAAAGCCTTCCTCGCTGTCCACGCCTCCAATCTTAGTGTCATCAGCAAACTTGCTGATCCAATTCACCACATTATCATCCAAATCATTGATATAGACAACAAACAATAATGGTCCCAGTACAGATCCCTGAGGCACACCACTAGTCACAGACCTCCAGTCTGAGAAGCAATCATCCACTATCACTCTCTGTCTTCTCCCACACAGCCAATTTCGAATCCAGTTTACAACCTCTCCATGGATACCAAGTGTCTGAACCTTCTGAACTAACCTCCCATGTGGGACCTTGTCAAAGGCCTTACTAAAGTCCATGTAGACAACATCCACAGCCTTTCCTTCATCTACTTTCTTGGTAACCTCCTCGAAAAACTCTACAAGGTTTGTTAATCACGACCTACCACGCACAAAGCCATGCTGACTATCCTTAATCAGCCCTTGGCTGTCCAAATAATTATTTATCCGATCTCTCAGAACACCTTCCAATAATTTACCTACTACTGATGTCAGGCTCACTGGCCTGTAATTACCTGGTTTACTTTTGGAGCCTTTTTTAAACAATGGAACAACATGAGCTACCCTCCAATCCTCCAGCACCTCACCCGTGGCTAAGGACATTTTAAATATTTCTGCCAGGGCACCTGCAATTTCTACACTAGTCTCCCTCAAGGTCCGAGGGAATATCATGTCAGGCCCGGGGGATTTATCTACCTTTATTCGCTGTAAGGCAGCAAGCACCTCCTCCTCTTTAATCTCTATATGTTCCATGAAACTACTGCTTGTTTCCCTTCCTTCCTTATACACTATGCCAGTTTCCTGAGTAAATACTGATGCAAAAAAACTGTTTAAGATCTCCCCCATCTCGTGAGGCTCCACACATAGACGACCACTCTGATCTTCAAGGGGACCAATTGTGTCCCTTACTATCCTTTTACTCTTAATATACCTGTAGAAACCCTTCGGGTTTACCTTCACATTATCTGCCAAAGCAACCTCATGTCTTCTTTTTGCCTTCCTGATTTCCTTTTTTAGTATTTTCTTACATTTTCTATACTCTACAAATACCTCATTTGCTTCTTGTTGCCCATACCTGCTACACACCTCTCTCTTCTTCTTAACCAGATCGCCAATATCCCTTGCAAACCAAGGTTCCCTATGCCTGTTAACTTTGCCTTTAATCCTGACAGGAACATGCAAACTCTGCACTCTCAAAATTTCACCTTTGAATGCCTTCCACTTACTGAACACATCCTTGCCAGAAAACAACTTATGCCAATCCACTCTTCCTAGATCCTTTCTCATTTCCACAAAATTGGCCTTTCTCCAATTTAGAATCTCAACTTGAGGACCAGACCTATCCTTATCCATAATTAGCTTAAAACTAATGACATTGTGGTCACTGGACCCAAAATGTTCGCCCAAACATAGACCTGTCACCTAACCTGTCTGGACCCTGGAAGACTGCAGGGATCTGCGAGTGATGTAGGCATCGTGCATATTCCCTGGAAACCGTGCGCATACCTGCAGGATGCATTTCTGGTGGTCGCACACCAGCTGCACATTCAGTGAGTGGAAGCCCTTGTGGTTGATGAAGTCCACCAAGTGTAGTGACGGAGACCGGAGCGCTACATGGGTGCAGTCAATCACACCATGCACTTGTGGGAATCCCGAGATCAGGGCGAATCCAATGGCCCTTGTATCCTGGCTGTCCCGGTTCCGGACGAAATGCACAAAGTTGTGTGTCATGGAGAAGATGGCATCCGTGACCTCATGGATGCATTTGTGGGTGGCGGATTACGAGGTCACCTGTGGAGCCCTGAAAGGAGCCACTGGCATAGAAACTGGATGCCGCGGTCACTTTCACAGCTACTGGCAGTGGATGCCCTCCATGTCCTCTTGGCGCCAAGTCCTGCAGTAAGTGGCAGATGTGAGCCACCAGGTCCCTAGACATGCGTATAGGTTGGAGACACTGGTGCTCAGTCATCATCAGGAATGGCAGGCGGCGTCTATAGACCCTGGGTGTCGCTAGGTGCCGACCAGTCACGGCTTGCTGTCACTCCTGGGCAACTTGTGCAGGAGCCCCTACCCATTCTTCATGCGGTTGCTGCTCCTGCCTTTACGCAGCCAGGAACCTCAGTCGCTCTCTCCTCAGTCTTCTACGGTCTCGGTAGGGCCATCAGGCATACAGCTGGGTCACCAGGATCCATGATCCTGATGTACTCCTCCTGCAGCATGAAAGAGAGAGAGACGTGGTTATCATGGGTGTACTTGGCACCTTTCCTAGTCCTGTGTGACCGCCCCTTAATGCTTCTCGGGGAGTGCTGGTCACCCCTCGGATGGCTAGAGATGAGTGCGCTGCGTCTGCCCTGTCAACCTGCGACATGGGGGACACTGTTCAAACCAGGATGCTGAGATTGCAAGCAGCTGTGAGCACCTCCAGCAGTGACTGCTTCATGGCCAGCGTTAGCGAAGAGATTGTACAACTTGTGCAGTCCAACTGCTCCACGGTCCAATAAAGTGGTGGCTGACTCGAAGCCTGTGGCGGGGCGCGAGCGGGTGGAATAAGATATGGAGCACTTGGTGGCCCTTTGGCGCCTCCATGTTGCTTTCATGGGCTGGCAGGCTAGGAGCCTGACCCCAATCATATCACTGTGGCTGCGTCTGATCTGTCTCAGTTGCAGAGGCATGGTCAGTTTATACAGGTGTCCCTAATGCGTGTCCACTCCCCTTGCTTACTCTGACCCCCACCTCAATTGCCTGTGCGCAGGATGCAGCGTCATTGCTGTACTCGACCCTGCACCCTCATCCCCAGCACTTGCCCCCAGACACGCCCGTCCCCCTTAGCAGTCACCTCCGAGGCTGGCCAGCACTTGCCCCTGGACACCCCCCCTCAGCATTCACCTCTGAGGCTGGCCAACATTTGCCACCGGACACCATCAGCCCCTTCAGCAGTCGCCTCCAAGGGCAGGCATCAGTTGTCCCTGCCCCCTGGCACCTCTGAGGCCTGTAAATAACAGGCGAGCTATGGAAAACGCAGCTGCTCACTAATCTCAGTTCCCCCAAGTGAAGGCCGCCAATTGCACGTCGCCTGCGTGCTATTGTGAAACACGTCGGCGTGCTTTCCTGCCAACGTGGACAGATGATATGGCAGGGTTCCAAGAGACTGGTGGGATGGCCTTTTAATTATATGCTAATGTATTATAATTAGCTTCCCACTGACCACCGTCAATGGGCTGAGTGGATAATTGCGTCCTGCCTTCATGCTGTCGTGAAGCAGGTCACACCATATTTCCCAAGCACGCCACCTATCATACCTGCTGCCCATGGGCTCGGAAATTTCTGCCCATAATCCCTGAGTTTTACCTGAACTAAGTGGGGTGTGTAGTTTTTTTTCTGTATTTTTAGGATGTTGGCATCAGCTAGCATTTATTACTCATCCCTAGTTGCCCTTGAGAAGGTGATGATGAGCCGCCTTCTTGAACTGCTACAGCCTGTATGGAGTAGGTATACCTACAGTGCTGTTAAGAAGGGAGGAGCAGGATTTTGATTAATCAATAATTAGGGAACAGTGATATATTTCCAAATCATGATGGTATATGACTTGGAGGGGATCTTGCAGGCAGTGGTGTTTCCAATGCACCTGCTGAACTTGTTCTTTTAGGCAGAAAAAATTGCAGGTTATTAAAGTGTTGTCAAAAGAGCCTTGCTGAATTGTTGAGGCGAATTTTGTAGATGGTACACACTGTTGCCACTCTGCCCCGGTGACGGAGAGAGTGAATGCATAAGGTGGTGGATGGGGTGCCTATCAAATAGGCTACTTTACCCCAGAATATGTTGAGCATCTTGAGTCTTGTTGGAGCTACATTCATCCAGACAAGTGAAGAGTTTCCATCGTACTCCTGCATTGTGCTTTGTAGGTGTTGGAGAGGTTTTGGGGAGTCAGGAAATGAATTATTTATCACAAAATACACAGCCTCTGACCTGTTCTTATGGCCACAGTAATTATGTGGCATGTTCAGTTAATTTTCTGGTCAATGGTAACCCTCAGGATGTGGATAGTGGCGGATTCAGTGACAGTAATGCCTTTGAATATTAAGGGGAGATGGTTCAATTCTCTCTTGTTGGAGATGGTAACTGCCTGATAATTGTGCAGTGAAATGTCACTTGCCACTCATCAGACCTGAAAGTATTCAGGTCTTGCTGCATCCCGGTATGGACTGTTTCAGTATTGGAGAAATTGCAAGTGGAAATTAACACTGTGCAATCATCAGCAAACAGCCCCACTTCTGACATTATGATAGAGAGAAGGCCATTGATGAAACAGCTGAAGGTGGTTGGGCCTTGGATACTGTCCTGAGGATCCCCAATGCGATATGCAATATCCTGGGACTGAGGTTATTGGACTCCAACAAACCATCTACCTTTGTACTAGGTATGACTTCAACCAGTGGAGTGGGGACTTCAACCAGTGGAATGGGGTTGGGGGGGGGCGGGGGTTGTGGTGGGGGTGGTTTCCCCAATTTTTATTGCCTACAATTTTGTTTCGGCTCCTTGATGCCACACTCAGTTAAATGATGCCACACTCAGTTACTCACGTCACCTCTTGAGTTTAGCTCTTTTGTCCAAATTTGGACCAACACTGTAATGAGGTCTGGAGCCGTGTGCCCCAGCAGAATCCAACTGAGCATTGGAGAACAGGTTGTAGGTGAGTAAATGCTGCTTGATACCACAATCAATGACACTTTCCTTCACTTCCTGATGATTGAGAACAGACTGATGTAGTGCTAATTGGCCAGATTGGATTTGTCCTACATTTTGTGGAGAGGACATACTTGGGCAATTTTCCACATTGCTGGGTAGATGCCACAGCGGTAAAGCTGTGATGTAACAGCTTGGCTATGCGTACGGCTGGTTCTGGAGCACAAATCTTCAGTAGTACTGCCAGGATGTTGTCAGGGCCCAAAGCCTTTGCTTTATCCAGTGCCTTCAGCCTTTTCTTTACACCACTTGAAGTGAATCTAATTGACCGAAGATTAGTATCTTTGATCATGGGACCTCAGAAAGAGGCTGAGATGGATCACCCATGGCATTTCTGGCTGCAGGTGGCTGCAAATGCTTCAGCCTTGTCTTTTGCAATCATGTGCTGTGTTCTCACAACATTGAGGATGGAAATGCTCATGGAGCTTTTCTCTCTCTTTGGTTGTTTAATTGTCAACCATCATTCACAACTGAATGTGAGAGGTCTAGAGAGCTTTGATTGACCTGTTGGTTGTGGTATTGCTTAGCTCTGTCTATAGCATGCTGCTTCTGCTGGTTAGCGTGCAAATAGTCCGGTGTTGTAGCTTCACCAGGCTGGCACCACATTTCATATATGCCTTTTGCTGCTCCTGTTTTACAATTCTCTGTAAGTAATCCATGAAACAGATTCACCAAAACAGTGCTTACAATTTCCCCCAAAACTGTAAATCAAATCCAATTGTGAGGAGATCATTACAGTGCATATTTGGATCAAGCACGCGTGTGTTCATCTAGGCTTTCACAGCAGAACAATATACATTCCAACAATCTTTTCTTACTATCATGTCCATTTACTGGATTTGCTTGTTAATTAGTTTCATATCTGTTCAAGCACAATCAATTTTAGATTTGTATGTGTACACAGCAGTATTAAGTTCCTATCACACCTATAGCAGTAATTGCAAAGATCCTAATCTACCATCATTTGATAATAACACCAAATAATTATGTTAATTTTGTACAGGATCTGGAACAATGAGGCACAATCTAATTATCATGTTGTGTAAACGGATATACGATTAATGCCCAAATTGAAATCAATTCAACTGTGACTATCTGGCTATGAAGTCAAAAATGCTGTTAACTTTTAAACAGCTGAAATGTATCTCAAACAAAAGGTGACCTGATCTTCTTACATTACAAGGTGACACACAATTACAGCCTAATTGTCAACATCAGGAGCATAATTGCCTATTACACGGAGCAAGAATAATGTTTTATAGGATCAAGCAACATACTCTGCATTCTCCATTTTGCAAAGCAATATTCAACAATAAAAAATTAAATGAAAAAGCAAGAATGTGGTTGTAATTTTAGTGGCATTTTTGCAATCATTACTAGCTTTTCATCAGATTATTCCATTGTCCTCAATGCCTAATCGCTGCATTAGTGGAACAGCTTTGGGAATGGACATATTTACAGCCTCCTCTCTCTGCTTTCCCTCAAGTCAGCCATACTGATAAAGAAGATGGTAATGTTCTGTGGCTAGGCCACTGTAACTCTTTCAGCTTCTTAATACATGATTAGGCGTGGGTGTGCTGAATGTATCACAGAATGGAAAAACCAAAAATGAGGGAAACAGAGAAGAAAATATGAGAACAGTTTCCAGGCTGCAGCCATGTGGCTCCTCAGCTTTACTGCCCTTTATTGTCCTCCCAGGCTGGGAATCATATTGAAATTACACCAATACCAGGTCAGTCCCCAGCAATAGTTATCAGCTTAAGTGGCTGCAGTGAGAAAACAGGCATAAATTGAGGAATTTTGTGATTGTCATTGATTGCAATGGTAATCAGAGCTATGACGATGAATTTGTCTCAGTTTTGTCAGTAGGATTGTTGGAGTAGCACAAATGTTTCAGGAATTTATGGTGCACCCTAAACAATGGCATCAGCCACTTTCGCCATTATTTCTGGAACTTGTATGCCATTAATGCACCATTACCATGCCCCAAGTTTCCAGAGAATCATGGATATATAGCCTGTGCTTGACGCAGAGGAGCATAAATGCAAAACTAATCTGTGGAACCATCACTTCAGTGAGTGAGTGGTAAATCTATGGAACAAGATGTCTAGAGAGACATTGGAAGCAGTTAGTATTGATACGTTCAAATGCAAATCAGATGGACTTCTATCAGAAAGTAATATTTTGGGGTACAGTATTTCAATAACTTGAAACATAACATATGGTAAGTGTAGCTTGCTTGGGAAAAATAGGTCACTTTGGACCAATGATACCTAAAGCCCTCCACCACTGGGATTTCCTTGTTTCATATCTGGGACTGCCGTAGACTAATTATTAGATTATTATTGGATCATGTGACTACTAGGTGAACTAGGAGGACCTTAGGCCTTTTCCATCTAGAAATCCCATTGTTCCTGTGTAAACACAATTCAAAGCTTTCTACAGTAAGGTCTTAAAAATCCTCATCAGATGATGTGCGGTATTAAGTCAGTAACCTTACAAAACACCAGAGACTATCAGGTTCGGTCCCAAATCAATTAACAGCCCAGCACTTTATTAAATTCTGTCATTTCTGCATTTAAATCATCCTAGCTGATTATATCCTAACTGCTGCCTGAATCTCAGGTGGCAAATCTTTCATTTAAACTGAGGAGAGGGAAAGGAAGTCCCATGATTCACAGAAGCAAGAGGGGATATAACCTATAATTTGGAGGTGCAACCTTAGGGCCTTTTGGAAAGAGAAAGATGATGAAGGTTGAATTCATTCTAGTATTCTCTACTAAATCTTCTCACATCTAAAGCGCAATCTAAAATGAGATTTGGAAATTAGGAACTCTCTCCTCCATTCATCCTTTATCCCAACATTTCAGACAACACCAATAGGTAAAATGATAGTTGCTATGAAGGAGCACTCATCCTTCCTCTGTAAAGGAAGTATATTGGCTCAATGACAGATCCAGTAGTGACCGCAATGGCGGGCTTTTGAGCCGTATTGTCCCCTTCCGGGCGTATCCTGCCTCATTAATAAAGCATTCATGGGAAACATGCCGGATCATTGCCAGGGTGGCCTCTGATTTACCCACCTTGCTATCGCCTCAGGCCTTCAGTAATCCAGGTGCCACATTTAAAGGGCACCCTAGCACTGATCTAGCTCTCCCTAAGGGATAGTAAGCTGCTGGAAAGTCATGGCTGCCAAAAGGAGGAAACATGCTGCCCCCAAATTTAGCAATGCCTCTGTCAAGCACCTACTGGATGAAGTGGAGACGTGCTGTGAAGTCCTCTGCCACCGCTTTTGGTGAAGACCAGCAAACAAGGTCACCAATCCAGCATGGGAGGCGGTGGCAGTAGTGGCCCACATCAACGTCCTGCAAAAGAGGATGAATGATCTCTTCCATTCTGCCAGGGTAAGTCACACTTCTCATTACTCTCAACTCACACACTCACAAACCCATTATACATCCACAGGGATCTCACTCACTGCCTGTTCAAGGAACATCAGCATTCACTCCCTCACACAAATCTTCATCCGGCCTGCAGATCGTGTCCTCATCCCAGCCATGGCATCACTCACCACCCACACATGCCAGACATCCTTATCATCTGGCCTAGCAGGCATCCTGCTTGCACTCTCTCCATCTGTACTCATGCAGGGCAAGCTGGCACACAACAAAAGGGAGAGGTCGCAGACTGATGGAAGAATGGTTGATATCAATAGTTTGAAAATATATTCATCCAACTGGCCCACGATGATCTGGAGCACTCCTTTGCTGATAGGCCAAGTAGGGTGCCGCTGGCCCACAGCAGGACACCCAATGCAGGCCGGGGCCCTCCAGGTCTCGGCCCTCCAGAGGATGCCTGCCAAGGTCATCACAGACATGTCGTAGCAGTCAGCAGGCTGCCTCCATCTCCACTGTGGATGTCGGGGGACCATCAAGAAGTAGCAGCAGGGTTAGGAAGGTTAAGAAGATGTAGTTGCACACCCTGGGCACAGGTATTAATCACTTGTACATAATATTCACTATTGTAAATAAACTCCCAAGAATGTCTCCTTGCCTATGACTCTTTGTTCTGATGAGCAGTGTTCGTGTCACTCAAATGTGAAACCTAGGTTCCTACACAAGATAAAGGCAGGAGTCTCAGTCCAGGGCCTCTTCCCTGTGCAGTGTGTAACCTTCAGAGCTAATTGATGGTCCGGCTTCACGCTCACTGGACACATCAGTGATTCCTGCACCTCGATGGTGCTTGTCATTGCTGCCAGAATGTTGTGGGCAGGTGTCACAGAGTTCCGTCATTCTCTCTGTGTGCTCTCAGCACCTTTGAGGCAGGGCTGGCCCTCCCATCTCTTCAGCATCTGTGTCCGGTGACGGTGTGGCCCTGAAGGGGATGGGATGCTGAAGGCCGACAAAGGATCAGGCGCATCTAAAGTTTCATGGCTGCGTCTCCATGATATGACCCTGATCACAGAGAGCAAGTGAGCTGCCCTCAGCCAGACAGGAGTCAAACGTTCACAAAGTCAATGTGAGGATCTATGGAGTGTCCTCACTGCATGTCATCATCATCCTCTTGGAACCTAGCAACTAATAGGGCCTCTGCTGCATCTGCATGACATGAGCCTGAGCACTGAGGGTGTGCGCGCTGCCATCAGCCACACAAACGTTCACAGATGCAATGTGACGATGTCAGGACTGTCCTCACTGCATCTCGTCATCATCCTCCACGAACTCTGCGGTTATGGCGGCCCTCCGAGCGCACTTACTTCATCCGGCCAGTGCATTGTTCTCATCACTGGCATGCTCGACTTTGAGGACCTTATCACTGGCATCCCCTTCGACGTCCTCATCGGAGGAGGTGTGCAGCTCCTCCATCTCCTCCTCAGCCAGGTCCTTCCCCCATTGCAGCACCAGTTTGTGGAGTGCGCAGCAAGCGATGATGATGATGCGTGATACCCCCAGTGGACTGTATTGCAGTGCTCCACCAGACCCGTCGAGAACCGGAACCTCATTTTCAAAATGTCTATTGTTTGCTCAACCAATGTCCAGTTTGTGGCATGAGCCTCGTTATACCATCTCCCTGCTGCAGTCTGAGGCCATTGTCATCAGCCACATCCTCAGTGGGTAGCTCTTGTCCCCAAGGAGCCAACCCTGCAGCATCTGTGGACCCTGGGAAGATGTCAGGGATCTGAGACCTGCTAAGGATATAGGAGTCTGGGTGCTCCCTGGGAACCATGCACAGACCTGTAGGATGCGTTTGTGGTGGGCGCACACCAGCTGGGCATTCAGTGAATGGAAGCCCTTGTGGTTGACATCGTTAACTGCTTGATGCCATGGAGATCTAAGTACCACATGAATGCAGTTGATGGCACCGTGCACCTGTGCAAAACAAGAGATCTGGGCAAATCCCAGTGCTCTAGCTTCCTGGCTTGCCTGATCCTGGTTGATATACACAAAGTTCTGTGCCATCGCAAAGATGGGGCAGGATTTTACGCTGATCGGGCGGGTGTGCGCCCAACCCGATCCTGCGTGAAATCGCGTGAGATGATATCAGGCGAGTGACCCGACATCATCACGCGCTCGTGCGATATTCTGGTCGGCAGGTGCGCGCAAAAGCCAGAAGTGCGCACGCCAACAATTAAGAGGGCAATTAAGCCCATTAAGGGTGTAATTGCTTGCAACTTTTCGTTGCCCATCCAATCTTACTATTGGCAGATGGGCGAATCAGCCTGGTGGCCTTTATGTTTTTCATCAAACTTCATCCAAGGGCAGGATGAGGTTCTTGTGATGAAATAAAATATAAATAAATTTCTGTGGACAGCATTTTCAGTAGCTAAATTTTCAGGTGATTTATTATGATGCATGGACCCTTTCTTTAAGTTTCTGAAACTTTAATTTTGATTTTTCAGGTCTTCAGCTCCCTGAGGCAGCTCTCTGCCTTCAGAGAGCTTTCCCTCAGCGCTGGACCGCGCTCACTTTGGTGTCAGTGCCCACCCTCCTCCTGGCCCCACCCGGCAGAGCTGAGCTTCTCATCACGTG
Source organism: Cetorhinus maximus (assembly GCF_964194155.1). NCBI lineage: Eukaryota > Metazoa > Chordata > Chondrichthyes > Lamniformes > Cetorhinidae > Cetorhinus > Cetorhinus maximus. The sequence goes on from NC_135882.1 coordinate 67,343,444, forward strand.
CTTCATACTGGCTGCCCATTAATTGGCCAGCCAGCATCAAATCGTGGTCGGGGGCCGATCGTGATCAGTGGTCCATTCCCCAGCTGATCCCAGGCCCGCCGATCGCACCCACCCGCCAACCTAAAAATTCAGGTCATAGTGTCCGTGACCTCCTGGATACATTTGTACATGGAGGCTTGCGAGATCCCGCACAGGTCATCTGTAGCTTCATGGCTGTCTGAAACCCTACCCACCTCTGCCCCACTCCACCTGACCGACTGGCAGCAGCTTTGGCCATTGGACTGCATGCTATGCTCTCAGCTCAGACACAGGCTTTCTCCTAACCCGCACTGCAAGGCTGCACTGTTAGACTGAACCATGGGGGAGACTGGTCCAAACCTGAATAAAGACGTTGCAAGGGGCTGTGAGTGCCTCCACCAGTGACTGCGCCATGGCCAGCTTTCGCCAAGGGATTCTACAGCTTGCCCAGTCGGCCAATTGTTCTGCTGATCCCTAAAATGCAGTTGCAGTTGATACCCGAGGGGTGAAAGGTTCAGCAGCATTTGGTGGCGCTTCCCTGCTTTTGCGTTGTTTGAGTGGGCAGAAAAGCTTCAGAGGCCCAACTCCAAGCATGTCAATGGAGTTGCAGCTGAATGGTCTCAGCTGGGGAAGAATGTCCACTTTTGACAAGCTTTCCCAAGTGCGTGGCTGCTTCCCTCATCCCCCACCACCCCCCTCCACACCCACCATAGCCTGTGCTGCCTTGACCCCTCCAACCCTCTGGCCAAACCACACTGGAGCCCTTGCCCCGGCACAGCACTGAAAGCCAGCCAGGAATAAATGACTTGCCTGTGACCCCCGTGAATGTACGGTGCTTCTTCCTTGATGTCCTACAGGTGATGTTCGCGAGCGCTGCACAAGGTTGTGTGCACTCACCTCCGAGTTCCACTCGAGGTTCAGTTCACCAGGTGCATGCCTTTTAAAGGCAGTCATGAAGCACGCCGTACTGAATCATACCAACATGAGTGATAAATTTGACGTGGAAGGATCATTCCGGTGAGCAGAGCTTATAGTGAGATGCTAAAGCATTGAAATTAGGTTCCCGATGCGTGGCAGCAGAAAACGCAGTCCACCATTGACCCGGTGGAGTGGACAATCGCAAACAGGTTTCACAACGGCATGAAACCGACTTTTGGCCTTCTTGCCATATTGTCCGCTCACACCCATCATGACGCCTGCCGCCAACAGGACCGGACGATTCTGCCCAATGTTGTACAAACTCCAGCTGAGTTCTAATCCTCAATCTAACCCTAACCTGAAAAGATTCATTTAATGACTGCATTCAATTAAACCATTGATCATTGTCATAGCAAATACATCACCCTCCCTGTACCTAGATAAAGTTGAACAATTCTACAAGCAATGTATTGGCTATCCTAAAATTGATGGGATTTTGGAAATTGCTCTGAAATTGGAGCCAAATCAATCATTCGGTAAGTTGTCAGTCATGGCTCACAAGAACATTCTTGCCTCTGAAGCAGAAATCTCGGAGTTCACAGCCCCTCCAGAGACTTGATAATATAACCCAGGCTAAGCTTTCAGCTCAGTGCTGCATTGTTGAGGTGTTGTCTTTTAGATGAGATATTAAATTGAGGCTCCATTTACCCACTCGCCCTCACTCAAAACTACTATCATCACCCTTGCAAGGAATCCAAGCCTCTCTTGCGTTCTCTCCAGAAAATGTTCCATCACTATCTTGCCCTTCTGCTCTAGGTTCCTTGAATGTCACATCATTGTCCAGCATTCTGCTGGCTCCTCACATAATCCATCACCCAGGCAGTTTGCGGCATATAATGTTTTCAAAAGACTGCGACCGGTCAGATAGGCTGCAACTGTCTTTTCCAGTCTTGAGCATTCTTATGTCCCCATGCCTAGCTCTAACTCTGCAATATCACTGCTCCCATCCTTGCCTGACTCTCATTACCCTTGAAAGTTTTAGCAATGCTCTTGTCACTTCTGCACTTGTTACTTTCTGCAATATCTTCTAAACTGGTCTCCCAAGATGCATCTTATGCAAATTCCAAAATGCCATAATCTGAAACCTCATTTGCATTAATTCCTTTTCACTCGTCGCCCTCATTCTTTCTAACCTCCATTAGCTTTCAGTTTTGATTTATCAAATTCAAATTTCCTATCTTCATTTCTCTTCACAACACCCTACCTCTACAATCTTAGCCAGTTACTTTCTTTAATCCTCCGACTCTGACTTCCTGCACACACCTTAGCCCTCCCCATCACTGTGGCAAAGACTTTAGCTATGTCAAAACTGCAATCTGGAATTCCCTGTCTAAACTCTTCGACTTTGTAACTTTGTCCCTACCTTTAAAACTTCCACAAAATCTCAATTTTTGACTCTTCCTCGATCACAAAAACACTTTTGGTCAAATGTGTTTGTGTACACAACTTTATGGTTTTACTGCAAGTAGCAGAGAAAATCTTTTTCTTCTGAATGTAAACTTAACAAATATTACAGAATCACAGAATTGTTACAATGCTGAAGGATGTTATTTAGTCCATCCTGTCTGCACTGGCTCTCTGAGACAGGGAATAAGTGCCAATCTCCTGCCTTTTCTCTGTATCCCTGCACCTTGTTTCTATTTAAATAATCATCCAATGTCCTCTTGAATGCCTCAATTGAACCTCCCTCCACCACACTTCCAGGCAGTGCATTTCAAACCCTAATTACTCACTGTGTGAAAAAGATTTTTCTCACGTCGCATTTGCTTCTTTTGCAAAACACTTTAAAACTGTGCCCTCTAATTCTCAATCCATTTACAGGCAGGAACAGTTTCTCCCTATCTACTCTGTCCAAACCCCTCGTGATTTTGAAAACTTCTGTTAAGTGTCCTCTTAGCCTTCTCCTCTCCAAGGAAGACAACTTCTCCAATCTTTCCTCAGAACTGAAGTATCTCATCCCTGGAACCATTCTCATAAACCTCTTCTGCACTCTCTCCAATGTGTTCACATCCTTCCTATAATGTGGTGCCCAGAACTGTACACAACACTCCAGTTGAGGTCTAACCAGTGTCTTATATAAGTTCATCAAAACCTCCCTGCTCTTGAACTCTATATCCCTATTAATGAAACCTAGAATAATGTATGCTTTAGAAACAGCCTTCTCTACCTGTTCTGCCACCTTTAATGGCTTATGTGCATACACACCCAGGTCTCTCTGCTCCTGCACACCTTTTAGAATAGTATCCTTTATTTTATGCTGTCTCTCCATGTTCTTTGTACCAAAGTGTATCACCTCACACTTCTCCACATTAAATTTCATCTGCCACCTATCTGTCCACTCCACCAATGTGTCAATATCCTTTTGAGGTTCTACACTGTCCTCCTCACAGTTTACAATTCTCTCAAGTTATGTGTCATCCACAAAATTTGAAATTGTCCCCTGCACACCAAGATCTAGATCATTTATATATATCAGGAAAATCAAGGGTCCCTGGGGAACTCCATTACAAGCCTTCTTCCAGCCTGAAAAATACCCATTACTCTCTGTTTCCTATCCCTCAGCCAATTTTGTTTCTGCATTGCTACTGTCCCTTTTATTCCATGACCTATAACTTTCCTCAAGAGTCTGTTGTGTGGCACTGTATCAAATGCCTTTTGGAAGTCCATATACACCTCATCAACAACCTTGCCCTCATCAACCATCTCTGTTACCTCTTCAAAAAACTCCAGAAGGTTAGTTAGACATGATTTTCCTTTAACAAATCCATGCTGACTCTTCCGAATCAATCCATATTTTTCCATGTGACTATTAATTCTATCCTGAATAATTGTCAGGCAAAACATTAGGATTGATGGAATTTTTCTCTCATATGAGGTGTAATTTTACAGATTGGTGCTCCTAGTACACAGCTTTGCTAGCTGAAAGCAGTTATCAGGCATTTGGGTGCCTGAGCCATAACATTTTCTACCTATTCATTTTAATAGATGGAAATCTGTGGGAGTGGGGAGAGGGGCATATACCTAAATATCTATTATGCATTCCCAGCAGGCAAGGCTCTGATTTCCTTAAATTGCCTATGAAGTATAGATTAATAAAAGCACTTAATGTTATGCCCTACAATAACTTTAAAAAAAATACTTGGACTTATTGGCTCTAGTTGTCCATTTCTGGGACCTATATGAACTAAGTTGTGCAGTGACACAGGGAGGTAGGCTTTCTTTCTGAGGGGATGTCCCAATATATGCAACAATTTTCAAGAACTGTGACATAATACCTTTGGAAGGCTTAATCCTCCTACCTACTTAGGAAATTGTTGCTTGAGTTTTAGTTGGAGTTTCTGGTCTGCATTAAAAAACTTAGAACCCTGCACATCTGTCTTGTTAAAATTTTGGTATTCAGATGAGTATCTCTTAGAGGTGGAAGAACAGGGAAGTGTGTTCATTTTAAATGTATTTACACATCCCAGTAGATGAGATGTTCCACTTGTCCATTGCCCATGTGTTATTTTTGTATCAACTAATATTATCGTTAAGTAAAGTTATTGTGGTAGAATTTCTGCAAAAGCTGTCTTAGTTTTCCATATTGGAGGTCTTTGGTGGAGACCCCAAATAAATGGCACACAAGCTATTAATGTTGTTTATTCCAGTATTTCCAAAAAAGTCCACCAGACTTATGGCAATTGGGAGAACCTCCATAAAAATTGCCTACCTCTGTATTTTCTTCAACCATACTAAAATTAAGACTTAAATTTAAGAAAATTGACAGCATTTTGTATAGTTTAAAGGGTTAACAGAATGGATAAGCTAATACATGAAGCACATGATGATGTAGCACTAACTTCAGGCACTTTGTGCTAGATAACCTAGGCAGTATACAGGCAGCCCTGAGGGGGGATCTGCCTTCTCAATAACCCACAATGTACATAGTGTAAATAGTGTAAATAAACTAGTTTTTAAGTAAATACCCTGATATATCAAAGCTCTACCTTGTTAGAATCCAGACACATTCAACAACATTTTGGATCTATTTCATGATCAGAAATAAGCCTATATTCTAAAATCCCTCCATGGTCTGCTCCCTCTCTACTTCTGTAATCTCCTCCAGCCCCACAACTCTCCAAGATATCGGCACTCATCTCATTCTGGCCTCTTGTGCATTCCCAATTTTAATCACTGCACCGTTGGTGGCCATGCCTTCAACTGCCTAAACTCTGGAATTCTTTCCCTAAATCTCTCCACCTCTCTATCCCGTTTAAGACACTCCTTAAAACCTACCTACCTGCTATATTAATATAAGTTGTTGTTGTTCAATTTCTGGCACCAAAGTTTGAGTCATATGATGCAAAGCCACAAGTTTATTATTGACACCTAGCCAAAACTACTTCGAACCGATGCTAAACTTGGAGTGTAAATTAGGTAAACTGATTGCAAAACAACTTCTCCAAGTTATCTCACTCTGCATCTTTCCAGGATCAGGTTGGACTCTACTGGGTTCATGTAACACTGATAACTGCAATTTTGCCACAGCTCATAGTCTCTGAGCACTCTAATTGTAACATTGTCACAGTTGGAGCATAGATGCACCCTAAGTTAAAAGGAATGAGAGAGGTAATAAAGGTTAATCAACGTTGAAGGTCAGTGCCCAAGATATGTAATGCAGAGAAATGCAAATGTTGTACAAATGGAGAAAAATAGATGACATATGTAATCCAATAATTGTGCTGGAATAACTAAGGAGAGAGCTGAAAGATGCCTAAGAGTCATTGCAGATCAACCGAAGCACATGCAGTCAGCTGGTTCAGAACATCGGTCAACAAAACCAATATAATGTTGATCAACATACTCTGAGGAAATTGTGATCAAATTATTGTTGCTCTGATCAGTCTGCAGCTTGAGTCAGTGGGAAGAATTTTCCCGGGCAGGGGAAGAGCCCAGGAGGCCTTCACATTTTTCATGAAACCTCAGCCATGGGTGGGATGAGGTTTCATGAAGGGTTTATTAATTACATAGATTTTTTTGACAGTTTCACATGAGGGGGCACGTCCTTAAAATTTTTTTTTACTTTTATTCCATTTTTCAAAACTTAAACTAATCTCCCTGAGGCACCTTCGTGCCTCAGGGAGATTTCTGCGCTCTGAGCGCAGGCCCCGACTCAGGGACTCCCCCACTGCCGGCACAGGGAGTGCTCAGTGCTTCCGGGCCTTAATTGGCCCGCCCATGTAAAATGGCGGCACGGACCCTATCGGGGAAGACGATTGGGTTTGTGCTTGCTTCCCCCGACCCCCGCACAACATCCCCCGGACAGGGGGAAATGTCTGCCCAATGTCTCTGCTTCAGCTCACCAAGTCAAAAGAAAGACATTCAATTGAGGCAGCGTAGAGAAGCCATGAGGTTGATCCTAGTGCGATGAGTCTATGCAGTGACAAAAAGCTGGAGAGTCTTGGACTTATTATCCTGGGAAGGATGAATCTGAAAAACAAAATTATAAAGATATAGAAAATAACGAATGGTACGAAAAAATGAAGTACAGAATATTACTTCAAATTTAATTCTGAGAGCTGTACATGGGACCACATCTCCAAACTAGTAAAAGGCAAATTTAGGACTGTACCAGGAAATTCTTCTTCACACAATGCCTGGCGCTGGTCCCGGTGGATGCCTGGAAGTTTTCATCACTGGTCTCAGCTTTGCAGGTCCCAATGCAAACTGGTTACACTGAGATGAGGGTTCTCTAGCTACAGGTTGATAGCCCCACACAATTTCAGGCAAGGTAGAGAGAGGGAGCCTTCCTTCCTCAGCTTTTTCTCCATCAAGACTCCTTTCCAAAAAAGCAGGTTCACAACTTAAGTTTTTTCCTCTTTCCCATGTAATTGCCCTCTTTTGTCTCTCAGCTTTTCATTAATTAAAATTTTTTGCAGTTCAAACAAACAAACAACTCATCCTCAAGCACCATATAGGTCAGGTGATTTCTTGGAAGAGGCCAGCTTGTTGACAGTTCCAAGGTGAACTTATGACCTTCTTTTAAAAAAAAGTCCCAGGTTAGCATCCAGATCATGCCACGTCCATCCATTTTGTAGAAGAAAACTTCAGTCTTGAGGGAAATGATTCTAACATGCCTCCGCCCTTAAATGATGAAACTCTGTGTAGAATTTTTCGCTCGGCATGCGTGCGTGCGCTTGACACGCTCGAGCGTAAAGCAACGCGTGATAACGTCGGGTGAGCATCCCGACATCATCGTGCACTCGTGCAATATTTCAGTGGACGGGCACGCGCTAGTGCCGGAGGTGCACCCGCCTCTAATTAAGAGGCCAGTTAAGGCCATTAAAAAGTCAATTGATGTCAATTTTTCATTGCCCATGTAATTTCGCGCTCATCACACGGGCAAAACAAGCAGGCCGCCAGCCGACAATTTCAAAAGCCTCATCCATAGGCGAGATAAAAAGGGTCCGCAGCATTGCCGGTGTGAATAGTGAAGAGTTTGGTAGATAGTTTGCTGCTGGTGACTTATTGGTATAGGGCAGCTTCACCTCTGTTTGGGGCTTCATTCTTAGCATTTCTAGGCTTCATTTCAGGATTTATTGATGTCTGCCAGGCCCCCGGAGGATTCAAATCGTGTGGACCCTTCCAGGTATCAGACAGCCTCCTGTTGCCCTGGTAATGGGGATTGTGGTCTCCGCTGGTGGCTGAGGAGGGGCAGAAGGGAGAGGAGGCCAGCTGCCCCAATGCAGCCTCAAGAGGAGGGACCTGTGGGAGGAGAAGCGCAGGCAGAAGGGGCGCAGGGCCAGCAGGAAGTTCAAGGCAGAAGCAGCCACAGAAGACGCAGCTATCCTGCTGCCAGGGTTTACAGGTGGCGATGCAGCTACCTCAATATGTCTGAGGTGCAATACCGAAGGAGGCTCCGCCTCTCAAGGGAGATCGTGACCACCATCTGTCAGATGATTGGGCCTGAGGTCAGCTCTGACTGTGTGGGTAGACTCCCCATGCCAGTGGCTCTGAAGGTCACAGTGGCCCTCAACTTCTATGTCTACTGCTGTTTCCAGTGGTCAGTGGGGGATCTGAGTCGTGCCTCCCAATCAGCTGTCCACAGTTGTGTCAAGCTGGTGACAGAAGCTCTGTTAAGGCTGGTACTGAGCTTTATTATTCACCGTACGGACAAGACTAGCCAGGCTGAGTGAGCCAGAGGAGCCCGCATCCAGGGTGCAATCGACTGCACACATGTGGCCATCAAGGCGCCAGTGGTTCAGCCGGGTGCCTTCGTCAACAGGAAGGGATTGTACTCCATGAACGTACAGATAGTTGCAGATTCTGCAAGTCTGTGCAAGGTACCCTGGCAGCTCCCATGACACTTATATCCCGAGACACTCCCAGGTGCTCCAGCCCAGCTGGATGGATGGCTGCTGGGTGATAGGTGCTATCCCTTGAAGAGGTGGCTCATGACGCCTCTCTACCACCCAAGAACAGAGTCAGAGCCATGTTATAATAGAAGTTACGCCTCCACAATGGCGGTGGTAGAGAGGACGATAGGTCTTCTCATGATGCACTTCCAACGCCTGGACCGTTCAGAGGGAGCACTACAATACCCCCCAGAGTGGGTGTCACTGATAGTGGTTGCATGCTGCACTCTCCACAATCTGGCACTGGCAAGGGGGGGACCCACTGGAGGAAAAGGATCTTGACGCAGCTGCACATTCTACAGGGGATGAGTCCAGTAGTGAGTCCGAAGAGGAGCATGGTGAGGCGAACTCTGAGAGTGTGGAGGCAGACCTCAGTAACCTGCAGGGAGGCAGGCATGCCTTGATCCAACGTTTCTTCAACTAAGCTACCAAAGATCTGCTCCCACCTATGCTAGGGCTGCTGCCTCCATCCCAGATGTCTGAAATGACCCTTTCATTTGAACCCAAAGTCCACTCAATGCCTGTGCAATAAAGTACCCAGGTGCTCACGTCCAGCATTACATACTGGCGTACCCTGCACCAGAAAGAATAAAGGTGAAGCATACTCAGGCCGTCAGAACCAAAGCAAATTTAATGTTTTTGTCACATTGAATGCATAATAACATTACCATTACTGGTGTTGGTGTCCACACCAGCAGACATATAAACCAAACATAAATGAACAGAAGATCACGCGTGAACTGTTCCTCTTGTGCTCATGGTGCCTTTAACTTTCCGAGTGCTATGTCTTGGTGCCTGCTCCCCCCTCGCCTCGCTGGCACTGGCATTGGAGACAGCCTGCTGACTCTGCTGTCTTGTTGGCCTCTGGCCAGTGAAGCCTGTCCTGGCCCCACCTGGGAGGGAGCGGCCAGTGCCACAGCTGGCATCTCCCCAGTCATCGCAGCCTCATCAGATGCTACGGTCACCGGCGGAGGGGTAGATGAGCTGCTGCCATCATCCAGAGCGCCCTGAGAGGAGCCCGCAGAGACGACAAACAGCTCTTGTGCCAATGTGAGGCCTCCCTGCTCACCATTGATGGACAGTCACCTAGCTGGGATACTGGGTGCCTCATCCATCTCCCACGCTGGCACTGACCACCTGAGGTCATTACCCGTGTGAGGGCTTGCAGGTCCGAGGGCAACCCCAGGAACACCTCATTCTGTCCCTGTTGCTGCCTTTCCATGAGAGTCGCCACTTTCTCAATGGAGGAGGCAGTGTGCTCGGCCATGAGGGTCAACGCAGTGCTCACACTCCGCATGGACTCCTGCACAACAGAGACCATGGCACGCAGACCCTCATGGATCTCCACCAGATCCTCCCACACATCCCGCTGGACATCCAGCATCTGCCGTCTAATGGACGACTCCAGAGACTCATCATCTGCCTTCAACTGAGCATTGGCCTGGTCTCCAACAGTCCTCTGACTGCTGGCATCCTGGACACTCATGCCTCTGCCTGCACCTCGAGCGAGTGTGAAGTGCCCTCACCAATGTGCACTTACATTCTAGCCACCGATCTAACGCCTACCGATGCTGGTATCTGCACTGATGCCTGGTTCAGAGAGCGGGTGTGACGCAGGTGCAAATGAAGCCCAGTTGTCTGCCAGTGTCAGGGGTGGCTCTTCGGGGTCCAGAGAGTGAGTGCGTGCTGGCGAATCTAAGGGAGAACAAAGACATGTCATTAGTTAAAGTCATCACACTGTCACTGTGCATGCCAGGCACCCTGGTGACACAATGGAGATCTGCATCATGGTGCTATTGTCTTTGAATGATCAATGGGGACTCCAGGTTTGAGGCTCCCACCAATGAAGAGACTACACTAGAATGGTCGCACAATCCGAAACTCTCACCTCTGTGCACTGCACTCTTACCTTCGTCTGGCACCCCCGCCTCTCCACGCCCGGCTGCACATGGAGCGTGCCGGCTCTCCAGCTCAAGGCGTCCTGCTCGAACCTGGTGAGCAGCAGTCGGTTGGGCGGGCCTGCACAAATGCCAAAGGGTTATGGTCAGTATATACTAATGTTTCTTTACAGTCATGATGGATATACCTCAAAATGCTTAAGAGCTAGTAACAATCTAAGGGTTTCCTTTTCTATCGTAGAGTATCTCTTTTGATGCTAATTTAATGTTTTAGAAAAGTACCCCACTGGTTTCTCTGTGCCTGATTCATCTTCTTGCAATAAGACTGTACCCAACCCCAAATCACTAGCATCGATTCCAGCTTGAAGAGTTTAACGAAATTAGGTATGGCTAATACTGGTTCATTATTTAGAATCATCTTCAGCTTCTCAAAAGCTATCTGGCACTCTCGTGACCATATCACCGTTGTTTTATTTTGCAGTTAATCCATTTGTGGAGCCGCTATTGTGCTGAAATTTGGCACAAATTTACAATAGAAACCGCACATCACGAAAAATCTCATGATTTCATGTTTAGTTTTAGGGACAGGGAATTCCATCAAAGCCTGTACTTTCGCTGTTCTTGGCAAGACTTGCCCCTGCCCTATGATATGCCCTAAATAAGTTAATCGTGCTTTCACAAATTCACTTTTTGCAAGGTTTATTACTAGATCTGCAGACTGTAATTGTTTAAATAAGGCCTCCAGTTGTTTTAAATGGTCTTTCCACATGTTGCTATAAACCAATACATCATCCAAGTAAACCACACTGTTAGGAACATTAGTGATCACCTGATTCATTAGTCTTTGGAAAGTGGCAGGAGCATTTTTTAGTCCAAATGGCATTACTGGCCATTGGTATAGCTCATTTGGCGTGACAAAAGTCGATATCTCCTTAGCTCGCGATGTTAAAGGTTCTTGCCAGTATCCTTTCAACAAAACTATCTTAGAAAGGAACGTGGCACTGCCAACCCTGTCAACACAATCTTCTAGACAAGGGATTGGGTAGGAATCTGTTTCTGCTATCGTATAAATCTTTCTATAGTCTATGCAGAATCAGGTTAACCGGTCAGATTTATGTACTCATGCTACAGGAGAACACCAATTGCTTTGATTAGGCTCAATTAGATGATTTTCTAACATGTACTGAATTTCTGCTGTCACTTCTGCTTGTTTCTCTGGACGTAAACGATGAGGATGTTGCTTTATAGGAGAAAATTCCCCTACATCCACATCATGTGCAGTGAAAGTTGTAGACCCTTGTTTATCCCTACAGATCCCTTTAAATCATGTGACTCTGTGACATGCAAGTACATGGCCTTGATGATGGAGAAGATAAGAGTATAAGTAGATATAAGACAGTATAACTCCCACAAAAATTAAGTTGCTCAGGTTGCCTATACAAGCAACTGATGTCACTGAACTGAATTTGTGACAGATACTGATAATAATGGAGAAGAAAACGAACAAAAGCTGTCACTAGATTATTTAATTAAGAAGTCAACTCCCATGTTACATTCACTCCTAAAACAACAATAAATTAATGAAAAACAATCTTCAATACATTTTAAAATCTTAGACCCTTTATATGTCTGTGCCGGTTACTTTGAATAAAACATGAACGATCACAAATGCTTCAACACATTCTCAGGCATAGTTCATCAGTTATCAAATTCCCGAAGTGAAAAATGATGCAATATTGAAACATGGGAAATAGTAGAATTCAATAACTATTCATTTGGTTAAAACATTTTTTGGATAACAATTTAACGACGCCTAAGAGGAACTCTTTGACAAACATGTAGAAGTCACAATTGTGCTTTTGCACATATAACTTATGTATGCATTAGCCTAGCAAATATACTGAATTGTTGTGAAAACCTGCAAATACATAAGCACTCGGTGAAGGAAATAATTAAAAGATCTTCTAATAAATTTAGAGAGGTGAGTCTCACCATTATCAGTTTGTTTATAATTGGGCTGGAGTGTAGGGAGCTGGTTTCTCAGTGCACAGTAATTATAACACTAATTTCATGTCAGCTGTAAAATATCACCTATACATTAAAGTTGTCATATTTTCCAAAAATTCATTTACTTAAATGAGACACTTTCCACTCGAAGTGTTACTTCAATATATCTTTCAAAAGAGATGTTAAATCAAGGCCTTGTTTGCCTTCTCAGGTGGACATAAAAGAGTCTATGTCAATTTTGGTGAAGAGAAGGGGGGTGCTCCTGGGGTGAAATTTTCCCAGATTTGCACTAAGTGCGGTGGTGGGCGGGTAAAATGATGTTTTACCCACCGGCCGGGTTTTCACATTGTATTGTCCCAAACCCGCCTCATTACTTATACATTCCCGGGAAACACGCTGTTTCCAAGGCGGGCGATCTCTCATTCGCCCTCCGGCCATCACCCCGCCTTTGCATCACCACTGCTATTTAAAAGGCAGTCGCCAGCACACCACTCATCGCTACCAGCTCACCACTGCTGCCCGGGAGACATGGCTAGCAAAGGAAAAAAGACCGCAGCCCAACCGGTTTAATGATGGGTCCCTCTAGCGACTGCTGGATGCTGTGGAGGCCCACCAGGTTGTCCTGTACACCCACTCTGGCCGCAGGATTGTCAGCAATGTGACCAATCCAGCTTGGGAGGCGGTGGCAGTGGTGGTCAGCACCAATGCCCTTCACAAGAGGACAGCCACCCCGTGCTGCAAGAGGATGAATGATCTCCTCCGTTCCGCCAGGATAAGTCACTCTTTTCATCAGTCTCAACTCACACACTCACAAACCCATCACACACCCACAGGGCCCTCACTCACTGCCAGTTCAAGGGACATCACCATTCACTCTCTCACACTCACCTTCATTGTCCTCATCCCGTCCATGGGACCATTCACCACCCGCACAGGCCAGGCACATCTGTCATCTGGCCCAGATCCTACTTACACTTTCTCCAATTCTATCCATGCAGGACAAGCTGGCACACAACAAGAGAGAAAGGTCGCAGACCAGTGGTGGAATCCCCGAAATCAAGGTCCTTGTGGACTTTGAGAGAGCTATCCAGCTGGCCGGCCACGATCTGGACCGGTCCTGTGCTGGCGGTGGGGTCGGCGCTGCTCTACCAAGTGAGGATTCAGCAATGCAACATCCATCAGACAACCATGCTGTGAGTGATGTGTCCTCTTTCACAGGCCACTGCCATGCACTAATTATCTCCCCTTGCTTTCACAGGAACATCTGCCAAACAGCTGACAGAGTCCATGACCCGAGGCCTCCAATCAAGCCCCGAAGAAACCTCCGAAGGGGAATCTGAAGGCACCCTCCTCGAAGTTCTGTTACAGCGCTCACCCACACCCTCCAGCAGCTCAGAGACACACACCTCAGTGGGACCTAGATCTAGAATAGGCATGGGATCGCATACTGGTAAGCAGTGCCCAGCCTGATCCGCAGCAGGCGGAGGCAGGGACTTCCCAGCTCCCTGGCATTCGGAGGGCTGCTGGAGGCCAGGAACCTGTTGAGTCTGAGTCAGATGAGGAGCCTCTGGACTCGGTCATGTCACAGTTGCTGGAGCTGCAACGGCAAGCTCAGGAACATCAGGAAGGGATGTCTGCTGCACTCCTCAGATTGCAAGGCATGAAGGAGGAGTCCATCCACCTTCAGGCTGAGGTGATAGCGTCGGCATTGCAACACACTGAGGTCAACACTGGCAGGATGGCAGCCGCCATAGAGATCGTGGTCTAGGACATCACTCCTGCACTGCTGCACGGGCTTAACTCCATCCCTGATGCCATAGTTGGCCTCCAACAGTGTGTACATGAGAGGGTGCCGGGCAGCTCGCTATCACTCCAGCTACCCCTTCCCCCCATGGAGTCAGCCAGGGGCCCTCGGGCACCCATAGGGAGGAGGATCAGCAGGTGCACACTCCAGGGTCATCCACCCAGGTAACTCTGGGAGTGCCAAACCCATCCAAATCCCCTCTTCCTGTGACCACAGCAGCTCCAGCTTCACAGGCCGAGGAGGGTGCCACTGCCACACAGCAGGACCCCGAAAGCAGGCCGGGGCCCTCCAAGCCACGGCCCTCCAGAGGACACCCGCCAAAGTCATCACAGACAGGACGTTACAGTCAGCAGGCTGCCCCCATCTCTGCTGTGGATGCCTAGGGAGCACCGTGACATAGCGGCAGGGTTGGGGCAGTTAAGGAAAAATAGTTGCACAGCCTAGGCACGGGTGTTGATCACTTGTACATATTGTTCACGATTGTCAATAAACTCCTAAGAATGTCTCCCTGCCTGAGGCTCCTTGTTCTCATGAGCAGTGTTCTTGTCACTCAAATGTTAAACCTTTCCAGACAAGATAAAAGGCAAGTGTATCAGTCCAGAGCCCCTTCCCTGTGCTCTGTGCAGCCTTCAGACCACAGTGATGGTCCAGCCTCACACTCCCTGTATACATTACTGATGCCTGCACCTTGGCAGTGCTCGTCATTGCTGCCAGAATGCAGTGTGCAGGCACCACAGAGAACTCACATTCTCAGCACCTTTAAGGTGGGGCTGGCCCCTATCACAACAGCATCCCCTGCAACCAGAGATACTTTGCACCAACTCCAGAAGGGCTGAGGTGCTGAAGGCAGACACAGCATCAGATGCATCTAAACTTTCATGGCTGTGTCTCCATGAGATGGCCCTGATCACAAAGTGCAGGCGAGCTGCCCTCGGTCAGACAGGATCAGACATTCACAGAGGACATGTGAAGATCTATGAAGTGTCTTCAGTGCATGTTGTCATCATCCTCCTGTGATCAAGCCACTATTAGGCCTCAATTGCATCCCCATGACAGGAGCATTCTCACAGAGGGTATTGGTGCTGCCATAAGCCAGACTGGAGTCAAACATTCACAACTGCGATGTGAGGATCTATTGGGTCACCTCACTTGATGTTGTCATCTTCCTCCACAAACCTGGCAGCTATGAGGGCCTCCCATGCATGCCTGCCTCATCTACCCAGTGTGAGACCCTCATCCCTGTTATTGTCACCACCAAGGACCTCCTCACCCTCATCCCTGCTGCCGTTATCATCAGAGGAGACGACGATGATGTGTGACACCCTCTGCAGACTGTATTGCCAGACCAGTCCACACCGGAACCATATCTTCAGCAGCCCGATGGTCTACTCCACCAGGTTGTGAGCTGCTGCATGAGCCTTATTAGACAGTTGCTCTGCTGCAGTCTGAGGCCGCCGCGTGGGTGTCATCAGCCACGGCCTCTGTGGGTAGCCCTTGTCCCCGAGGAGCCAACCCGGCAACCTCTGTGGACCCTGGAAAACTGCAGGGATCTGTGAGTGACTGAAGATATAGGCGTCGTACACACTCCCTGGAAGCTGTGCACACACCTGCAGGATGCGTTTCTGGTGGTCGCACATCAGTTGCACATTCAGCGAGTGGAAGCCCTTGCGATTGATGTAGTCCACCGAGTGTAGCGACGGAGATCTGAGCGCCACATGGGTGCAGCCAATCGCACCCTGCACCAATCCTGAGATCTGGGTGAATCCAATTGCCCTTGCATCCTGCCTGTCCTGGTCCTGGACGAAATGTACTAAGTTGCACGCTCTCGCGAAGATGGCATCCATGACCTCATGGATGCATCTGTGGGTGGCAGATTGTGAAATCCTACAGAGGCCACCTGTGGAGGCCTGAAAGGAGCCACTGGCATAGAAATTGAGCACCACAGTCACTTTCACAGCCGCTGGCAGTGGACGTCCTCCATGTTCTCTTGGCGCCAAGTCCTGCAGTAAGTGGCAGATGTGAGCGACCAGGTCCCTAAACATGCGCAGTCGTCAGCGACACTGGCGCTCGGTCATCTGCAGAAATGACAGGTGGCAACTATAGACTCTGGGTGTCTTTAGGTGCTGACCAGCCACGGCTCACTGTCACTCCTGGGCAGCATGTGCAGGAGCCCCGGCAGCCCCTTCTTCCTGAGGTTGCTGCTGCTGCCTTTGCATGGCTAGGAGCCTCAGTTGCTCTCTCCTCCGTCTCCTTTGCTCTCTGTAGGCCATCAGGCACACAGCTAGGTCACCAGCATCAATGATCCTGACGTGGTCCTGCTGCAGCATGAAAGAGAGAGAAAGACATGGTTATCATGGGTGTACTTAGCAACTTTCCTGGCCCTATGTGACCGCCCCTTAATGCTTCCCAGGAGAGTGCTGGCCACCCCTTGGATGACCACAGATGAATGTGCTGCATGGCTGCCCTGTCAACTTGCGACATGAGGGACACTGGTCCAAACCAGGAGGCTGAGATTGCAAGGGGCTGTGAGCACCTCCAGCAGTCACTGCTACATGGCCAGCATTAGCAAGGAGATTGTACAACGTGTGCAGACCAACTGCTCCACGGTTAGTCACAGACTCTCAGTCTGTGCCAGGGTGCTGGGGGTGTGGGGGGTGGGGGGTGGTAAGGTGTGGAGTGCTTGATAGCCTCCACATTGCTTGCAGGCTAGGAGCCTAGCCCCAAACATATCACTATGGCTGTGCCTGAACTGTCCCAGTTGCAGAGGCATGGTCAGTTTATACAGGTGTCCCTACTTCATGGCCACTTCCCTCGCCTAACCCGGCCCCCACCTCGCTTGCTTGTGCGCGGGATCCAATGCCAGGGCATCAGTTGCCCCCAGACACCCCCACCCCAAGTACAGTCACTTTGGGGGCCAGGCAACAGTTGCCCCCGGACATCCCCATCCCGAGTACACTCACCTCTGGGGTCAGGCAGCCCGAAAACAAATGTCTCCGAGGCAGGGTGACACTTCACCCAGGCCCCCCGGCACCCCTGAAGCCTGGAAAGCAACAGGCAACACTGGCGAGCTGTGGAAAACGATGCTGTTCACTCAGCTCAGTTCCTCCAAAGTTAAAGCTGGCACAGGCACGTCCCCTGTGTGCTGTTGTGAAGCATGTTGATGTGCTTTCCCGCTGACATGGACGGACAATCCGGCGGACATCCAGAGCCTGGCGGGATGGCCTTTTAATGAGATGCTGATATATTGCAATGAGCTCCCCACCGACCGTTGGCGGGCTGAGCGGAAGATCGCAACTTGCCTCCCCGCCGTCATTAACGAGATCGCGCCATATTGTCTGCGCCCGCCACCTATCACGCCTGCTCCCAGGGGGCACAGAAAATTCTGCCCCTGGTACCTTGGCCGATATTTGCCCCTCATTAACTGTCATTAAAACAGATTTCCTGGTCATGTATCTCAGAGCTGGTTGTGGGACCACGCTGTGTGCAAACTGGCTGCCGTTTTTCCATACATTACGACAGTAACTACACTTCATAAAGTATTGACTTGGCTGTAAGTTACTTTGGGACATCCCAAGGTCATGAAAGGCTCTAATTAAATGTATGTTCTTTCTTTGTCTGAAAAAAATGAGAATAAATAAATACTTTCAAAATTGCAATAACTCTCATTTTGTCACTTTGTGAGCACATAAGACTGAATTTCACACTCTCTCACCCATTGTAGAAGTGCAAAGCAAGTAACCAGGGATAAAAAGTGGACAAGTGTTCTGTTTTCCACCAATATTCTGTGCACATTTTAACACTCACCCCATCTTATTCCATAATTTCTTGCACCCCATTTTGGGTGGGTACATAAAAATGAGGTAATGATTTCATATGCCTGATTTTCTGTCATTTCCCCCTCATTAGGTTCAGCTTATGTTGCTGCTGGGATAAAATGGGCATCCAGGATTAGTAGGTGCAAGGGAAAAATTTGAAGGCAATCTAAAGAGGCCATAAGACCATAAGATGTAGGAGCAGAAGTAGGCATTCAGCCCAACAAGTCTGCTCTGCCATTCAATGAGATCATGGCTGATCTGATAATCCTCAACTCCACTTTCCTGCCTTTTCCCCATAACCCCTGATTCCCTTATTGATTAAAAATCTGTAGATCTCAGCCTTGAATATACTAAACAACCCATCTTCTACTGCCCTCTGTGGTAAAGAATTCCACAGATTCACTACCATCTGAGAGAAGAAATCCCTCATCATCTCTGTCTTAAATGGGTGCCCCCTTACTCTGAGATTATGCCCTTTGGTCCTAGACTCTCCCACAAGGGGAAACAACCTCTCAGCATCTATCCTGTCAAGCTCCCTAAGAATCTTACATGTTTCAATAAGGTTGCCTCTCATTGTTCTAAACTGCAATGAGTACAGGTCCAATCTACTCAACCTCTCATAAGAAAACCCCTCCATACCCAGGATCAAATTAGTGAACCTTCTCTGGACTGCCTCCAATGCTAATACATCGGTCCTTAAATAAGGGGACCAAAATAGTTCACAGTATTCTAGGTGTGGCCTAATTAGTGCCTTGTATGGTTCCAACAGCTAGTTTGGCTAGTTTGCAGAAAGCTTATTTATATTTACTTTTGGTGCTTTCCTTTTTTGGTTGTTACCAATTGTTTTTATGCCTGACTTTGTGCTGCTTGCAAAAGGACTTTCCCTTACACATTCAGATAGAGCACATTCAGATAGGTTCCCATTAAGAATCCTCTCTATGTGTTTACTTCTTGGAAGATACAGAATAGAAAGATAACAGGATGGTCAACAGTACCACAGGTATGTGACACCCAATGTCACTACCACACCAGAATATCATGGCACGTGGAGTACAGTGCGCAGTGGTTACGTTACTGAACTAGTAACCCAGAGGTAAAAGCAAAATACGCCAGGTGCTGGAGATCCGGAATAAAAACAAAAAATGCTGGAAAAACTCAGCCAGTCTGGCAGCACCTGTGGAGAGAGAAACAGAGTAACAGCCAGAATTTTTCGCCCCCGTTGGCATCGGGCATCATGGCAGGCTTGAGCGGACAATATGACGAGAAGCCCAAAATTCGGTTTTACGCTGTCGTGAAACCAGTTTGTGATCGCCTGCTCTGCCCGTCAATGGCCTTTCCCGCCGTCCAACGTCAGGAACCTAATTTAAATGTATTTACATCTCATCACCTTGCTTGCCTGCCAGAGTCATCCCCCTACATCAAATTTACTGTCCACATCGGCATGAAAACACCTCCGCCCAGAATACGCCTTGACAAGTGTGACAGAAGGGTGGGAGGGTGAAGGGGCAATGGCAGCGGTAGAAGGGATGGTGAAGGTAGTTGGTGGGGACTCGGAGGCAGACACGGACCCTGAGAGTGGGAAGGAGGAGGTTGGGGAGGTCAGTGTGGATGGGGGTGGGAATCTCGGGAAAGTAGGAAATGAGGACATCCTGAAAGAAAAGGATTCTGGTTGGTAGGTGATGGTGGGGAGGTGGAAGGTGATGCCGGGGGCCAACAGTGATGACGGAAAGGACATGGGTGACTGGAGGAGGGGAAAGGATAGAGGAGTTGAGCAAAAATCTGATTGTGACCATGTTTATGAAATTGAAACTGAGAGGGTCTTTATGTTGGACGGGTACAGGTGCTGAATGGGAGTATGATCAGTGGGTGGAGATGCAGGTCAGCTCAGATGGACAACTGAAAGCGAACCCCAGCAGGCAGCACTGAAAATGCTCAGGACATTGAGATGAGTGTGATAGAGGAAGGCTCCATGTGCATAGGAGAATGTTAGCACAAGGCTTTGAAAGGCCCTGCCACACACACACTTCCCTCTCCAGAATCAGTCGTGGTCCGGCTGCATGCAGCTGAACTGCTAGTGGGGAAGATGTAGGGGTGGACTTCTGAAGCCTGTAAATGAAGCTGAAAGACATCATTACATATTGCTCAGTGAACGTGAATATGTTTCCAAATTTATGCAGAGACAAAATGTTCAACCATGCAACCACTTGTGATCAGAAATTTGTAACTTTTCTGGGCCTAAACTTCTTCTAGGTGCTGCCCTGACATCCACAGCAGTGGGGGAGACAGCCTGTGCAATGGTTGGCCCTGTTGCCTCTGATGACTTCGACATGGGACCTCTGGAGAGCCGAGGCCTTGGGGGCCCCAGCTTGCTTTGGTCCAGCTGCTCCCTCAGAGGTGACAGAGGATGAAGTTGAGATGGTCACAGGCAAAGGGGGCTCAGAGGGAGCAGACAGCCTCTGAGATTCCTAAGCGGATGACCCAGGGTCGTCCTGCGGCTGCTCCTCTTCCCTTTGGGTACCTGAGGCCCCCAGGCTGTCTGCTTGAGGGGAAGGAGCACCTGGGGGGATGTCGAGGAGCCCCATTTCCCTCTTGCGCTGCCACTGCAAGAACTCACCCATGGCTACCGTAATGGAGTACAGGTCTGCACGCATCTCCACGTTCTGCTGGACCAGGGTCTCCATGGCACCCACCATCCTCCCCATGGAGACCTCAATGCAAGCACATGTGGGCACCAATTAATCAGAGAGCAGGCGGATGCACTCCTCCAACTCACATGCCACTCTGTTAAGGGTTTCCAACAGTTCTGTGTGATTTTCCCCGCCTTCTGCTGACTCTCCAGGATGAGTTGGAAGGCCAAATCCAGAGGCTCATCATCTGACTCAGACCTCACAGATGCCACTTCCCCAGCAGTCCTCCAAGTGTCTAAGAGCATGGCTGAACCTGCCTCCTCCTGCTGAGGACACGGTGACCACCTGAACCTGAGCCTGCTCTAGATCTAGGTCCCACCGAGATATGTGTCTCTGCACTGGTGCAGGGTGTGGGTAAGCGCTGTGATGGGTTTTCCAGGCTGCTTATTTCCAGCTCATCAATGGAGGAGCTGTCCACTTTGCTGGAGGTGATAGTCATGGATGGTGCTGAGGAACTGAATGACTAGCTGAGGGTGTCGGATGCTTGGCATAGCTCCTTGTAAACCAAAGTAGAGATAATTAGTGTATGTCAACAGGAAAGAGAGTACTGACATTTGCATTGAGAGAGGGATGATGTGATGCAGGGTTCTCACATGAGTGTTTGCTACAGACCTCACCGTCACTGCAGGCGCAATCCACGTCCTCACCAGTCAGCGCGATGGCACGCTCCTCAAAGTGAATGGGGGGTCTAATAAGGGCCACTCCACCCCTGGTCTGGGACCTCTCCCTGCTGATGTGAGCCAGCTCCTCCAGCATGAAAACAGAAGAGGAGAGTGTGAGCAGGACACATGGCACTGCATGGAATGTTTGTGTGGTGAGTGGAGTCATGCGCGGGATGAGGACATGAGCTGCAGAGGATATGAGTCTGATAGAGATGTGAGGGTGTGTGTGAGAGTTAGTGGTGTTGACCCTTGGGGTGTGAGATCCCTGTGGATGTGTGATGGGTTTGTGAGTGTGAGAGTTGAGAGTGATGAGAAGAGTAATTACCCTGGCGGAACAGATGACAGCATTCATCCTCTTCCTGCACAGGACGGCTGCCCTCTTTTGCAAGGCATTGGCGCTGACCACTGCTGTTACTCCTCCCATGCTGGATTGGTGACCTTGCTTGCTGGTCTTTGCACACAGCAGGTATTGACGACATCATGGTGGGCCTCCACTGGGTCCAGTGGGCGCTCGAGGGAGGCGTCGCCAAATTTGGGGGCAGCATGTTCCCTCCCTTTGGCAGCCATCAGTTCCCAGCAGCTTCATATCCTTTGGAGAGTGTTAATTGTGTGCAAGGGCGCCCTTTAAATATGTCTCACAGTTTCTTGAAGGCCTGAGGTGACGGCAGGTTGGGCAAATCAGAGGCCTCCCCAGCAGCAACCTGGTGTGTTTACTGGAATGCATTATTAATGAGGCAGGATGCACCAGGAAGGGGATGATAAGGCGCATAATGCCGCCATTGTAGCCGGTGGGTAAAACGTCCATTTTCCCGCCCACTACCACATTTAGTGCAAACAGGGGATGATTCTGCCCAATGCTTCAAGTCCAATATGAGTCTTCCTCGGAACTCCATCCTCCATCAGTTCTGAAGAAGAGTCATATTGGACTCAAAATGTTAACTATCTTTCTCTCTCCACAGATGCTGCCAGATGTGCTGAGTTTTTCCAGAACTTCCTATTTCAATTAGTAATCCAGGGGCCTGTACTCATAATCCAAAGAACATGAATTCACATTCCACCACAGCAGTTTGAGAATGTGAATTCACCTGGAAATAAAATGTTGGGATCAGTAAAAATGACCATGAAGCTGCCAGGCTGTCATAAAAATCCTGCTGGTTCATCAATGTCTTTTAAAGAAGGAAACTGGCCATCCTTACCCAGCCCAGCAGATATGTGACTCCAGTCCCACACCAGCATGATTTGCTCTGAACTGCCCTCTGGAGTAGCCTAACAAACAACTCAATTGTAACAAATTGCCGACATAGCAGCAGGTCAAGAAGAAGCTCCACCGCCTCCTCAATGAATGAGCAATAACTGCCGCCCTTGCCAATTAACGTTCATGTCCTGAGAATGAATAAAAAGCTATACAGTTAGGGAGGTTCCTCCTCCAGGTGTCCCAGTACTTTAAAAAGGAAGACATCAGTGAACAATTCCACTTGCTTCAACCCACTTTAAAGTCTAACTCCACCACAGGCACTTTGCTGCTACTGGCAGGAAAGGTCACAATGTCCATGAAGCATTTGGAATTGCTCACTGACAGCTTCCTTTGTCAACTGCAGCCTGCAAGCATTGCTACTGGGCCATTTGCAGCATCCTGTCTGATGTCACCCTTAATGCCTTAACTGAAGCTTGATACTCTGCCAGCATTATTCTTTTAAATGTAAAACATGTGAATTCCAGGTCCCCAGGCTCTTCAGTTGAGAGGCAGTGATTTCTGATCATCTGGCAGCAACTCCCTCATGTTTCTCACTTGTTCTATGAGTGTCACCCAGTGAAGTGTCTTGGCACACCCTTTAACTTTCCTGAGTTGAGTGTCTCGGAAATACTGCTTGGGAGGAACAGAAGGAGAGATGGTGCTGGGATCATTTTTATATGTGATAGGATTTGGATTATTACCTGGTTTGCACCCCATTCCTAATTGCTATCTTTTCAACCTTACAAGCAAATGGACAATAATCCCTGTTCTATACATACCTATTCCTTTGTTAAAATTAATGAGGTGAGGAAATATAGTCCTAAATGAAATAGTCAAATAAGAAAAGTAAGACAACAGGATAAGTGCTGAAATACTTAGCAACTTGTCATTCAAACTGCTCCATACCGCCTACATCAGAGGCAAAGTTTCAAAAGTGCATAGCAACACTCTTATCTGTACCAAATGCATTCTCTGCTAAAACATGTTGCCCAAAGATGTTCATTCGGGCAGATATATTTACTCAACAGGGGTGATCCTGTATTTCCCACAATCACAGTGGAGAGCTGTGCAAAGGGTATGTGTAATAGGGGTTTAACACCACAACCCTGATTTTCAACTCATGTTCATGTCAAGATCAGTCCCCTAGCTGCTGGACATTCAGAATCAAACATAATGTGAAATTATTTGTACTTCATCCTTTCAAAGTTCCACCCAGATATATAACAGTGGAAGGGGTTGAAATCACTTTGTGAGATATTATTAAGAAATGCAATAACACATCAGTCTATGACTGCATTTAAACAAAGGCATTTATGGAAATGAGGTAATGCCTCTGTTAAAATAAGAGACAAAGGAAATTTGTACAAAGGTGTTTAAACAGGGAAGAGCAATTTGAACTTATGCCTGCCGTTAACAGGGTAATAACAGCCTCAAAATGGTGCCAGTCACCTTTTGCAGCTGCTTTTGATCTCACATTGCCTCTGCTCTGCACACTCAAAACGTTTGTCTTGTTATACCTACCACTGCCCATTGAATGTTAATTCTCATTGTATCAACAGCCTCTGAACTAAACCTCTCTAACAATAAAACCCCTTTCATAATACCGATTTTATTAGTAATATAAACATATTGCTTGGTAGCTGCTAGATAGGTGTCCGTTTTCACCCCACTTCTTGAATGGTCTATTCAAAAAATGCAAATGCACGCTATCTCTCTTACATATCAAAACTAGTACACATCAAAGCACCCAGACTAGCTGGCTTTAATCCAATTAAGGCACACCCGCAGACTAAACCTCTATTTTAAAAAAAATATTTTCCAAAATATTATATATATTAATAGCTTCATGACATGCTTCTCCTTAATGAAAAATGAACCATCATAATTCTAAAAGACAGCTTCATTTTAATAACTCATCTCACATTATCTCCTATACTCATTACACTATTACATTACCAGATGCATGCATTAACATAACAGCGGCATACCTCTGCAGTCAATGTGGAGTTAGAGTTGGAGCTGAAAGCACACGTGTAGTTGCTGCTGAGTACATTGTAAATAAACTTAATGCTTCCACCCAATAAGTGTCTGCAGATCAACTCTATCATTAATAGTACAACTCAGCCACCCTACAACAAACTGACAGAGAGGATAAAACAGGATTGAACAGGAGAAATCAAGTTAAAAAAAAATCTGCACTGTACCTCACCCAGTGATTGTAAGTAGCAAGCTCCATTAGAATTGAAGAAGTTATCCCCTCTCAAGATGCCACAATTTGGGAGAATTGATCCTTTTCAACCAGCCACAGATGACTGGTTTCAATATATAGAACAACTCACGTTCTTTTTTCAAGCGAACAAGATTACGGGGGAAGAGAAGAGGCAAACGATCCTCTTGAGTACTTGTGGGGGCAAAACCTACAGTATGATTCAAAGTTTGATGGCACCCAGTGCCCCAGATTCGAAGAATTTGGATGAATTGATGGACCTCATGAAGAGTCACTTTCAACCCAAGCCCTTAGTCACGATGCAGAGGTTCAGGTTTAATTCATGAAATAGAGCCCCGGGTGAGACACTTGCATGCTACATGGCAAACATGAAACAGTTAACAGAACATTGTGAGTTCGGTGTGACTCTGAACAACATGCTCAGAGATTGTTTCGTGTGTGGTGTGAAGGAGGACTCTATTCAGAAAAGATTATTGTCCAAAGCGAATCTGGGTTTTAAGAAGGCGCTAGAGATAGCGCTGGCCATGTAAAGCACAATAAGAGATTCAAAAGCAATACCAGGTGCACAAAATGGCGCCATCCTCCACATTGGGCAGGAAACCGCAAGCGAAAGTGGCGCAAAAAAGCGAGATTAAACTGAGAAGCAGGAAACAGCCCTCGCTAGCCGAAGAATAAAGAAAAATAACTTAGCAGCGAAATCAAAGAATAGTTTTAATAGAGATGGAAACAAATATGCGATTGGCAGTTTAAAAAAATCGAATGCTACTATTGTCGCAAAAATGGACATATGATGAGGCAATGCAAGGAAAGTTTCAAGCAGACTTGTAAACAAAAAAGAAGCCCAATTAAATCTACAATATAGAAGAGCCTTAAACAACAAATTCAGACATTTATTCATTGTTTGACCTGAAAGTTGGCAAGACAGAAATAATATTTGTTGCAGTGAAAGTAAATGGCAAACCTGTTAGAATGGAAGTGTACACGAGAACTTCCACTACATTAATTGGGGAACATACCTTCAGATGTCTGAATATTGGTGAACACCAATTAAGTTTAGAAGAAACAGCTGCCAAGCTCTAAACATATATGGGTGAAGACATTCAAGTAAAAGGCATAAGTAGAGTAACTGTCCATTATGGAAGCCAATCGGCAAAGCTACCCTTGATGGTGGTAGCAGGTGAAGGGCCAAGCCTCCTGGGGTGAAATTGGTTAAAGGAGATTAAGTTAGAATGGGCTGAATTATTTTTCCAGTTGAGAGCAAGTGGGCTACCAGAGCTACTTCGAAAGTAGCCACCGTCTTCAGGCACGAACTGGGGAAAATCCAGTGCCTGCAGGCAAAGATTCATGTGGGTCCGGAAGCAACCCCTCGCTTCATGAAAGCGAGACCAGTGCCATATACCCTGCGAGAAAAAGTCAACACTGAATTGGACAGACTAGAGAAACTCAGGCATTATACAACCTGTTCAGTTCTCAGAATGGCAGCACCCATAGTCCCTGTCCTTAAACCCTACCAAAGAGTCTGAATTTGTAGAGGCTACAAACTGATGGTTAATAAACTAACTAAGCTAGATAGGCACCCCATTCCAAAAATCGAAGACCTGTAGGCCATGCTGGCAGGAGGGACAACGTACACAAAGCTTGACATGAGTCGTGCTTAACAACGACTAGAATTGGATAATGTCTCCTGGGAATTTGTCACAATTAATACCCATAAAGGGTTGTACCGATATACATGATTGCCTTCAGTGTCTCCTCAGCTTGTGCCATCTTTCAGGGAACAATGGAAAGCTTATTGCAGCCTCTGCCCCAGCTTGTAGTCTATTTAGATGATGTATTGGTGACAGGATTCACTGAAAAAGAGCATTTGGCAAACTTAAAGTGTTTCTTGCAAGCTGGACTATGTTTAAAAAACAAAAAGTGCACGTTCCAAGCGAGGGAGGTCACTGGTTGGGTTCACAGGGCCTCGACCCAGTTGGGGAGAAAGTGAGAGCCACAAGAAAGGCACCTGCGCCAAAGAACGCCTCGGAGCTCAAATCATTCCTAGGAATGATCAACTATTATGGGCGGTTCTTACCCAATTTGTCCACAGTGCTGTCCCCCCTGCATTCTCTACTCAAAAAGAGCCAACGTTGCTCTTGTGAGGCGTCCCAGAAAGAAGCTTTCATAAAGGTGAAACAATCGTTGCACTTGTCCAATCTATTAGTGCATTATGACCAGACGAAAGAATTGGTGCTGACATGTGACGCACCTCCCTATGGAGTGGGAGCAGTGCTCTCTCATCAGATGGACAACGGCACAGAACGGCCAATAGGTTACGTATCAAGAATGCTCACTGCCTTGAAAGGGACTTGCAGATAGAGAAAGAAGGCCTGTCTATCATTGTTAGTGTCAAGAAATTTCACCAGTACATACACGTCTGCCATTTTACAATCGTTTCAGACCACAAACCATTGCTAGGATTGTTTAGCAAGGACAAGGCTTTACCACCAATAACCTCAGCAAGAATACAATGATGGGCTTTAATTCTGGTAGCATACGGATACATTTTCCAACATAGGCCTGGCAATTAAATCGCAAACGCCGATGCCCTTAGTCATTTGCCTTTACAAGAAAATGATGAGCACGTCCCAGTTCCACAGGAACTTTTTTTACTGTTA
Organism: Cetorhinus maximus; assembly: GCF_964194155.1. Lineage (NCBI taxonomy): Eukaryota > Metazoa > Chordata > Chondrichthyes > Lamniformes > Cetorhinidae > Cetorhinus > Cetorhinus maximus. The sequence continues at coordinate 67,370,825 of NC_135882.1, forward strand.
AATTTCCCAGATTCCTCACCGGTATGTGCTCAGCAGATCAGAGACTGGACAAGTCGGGACCCAGTCCTATCTCAAGCACGAGAACAAATACTGCATGGTTGGTCACAGGAGCCTGTATCTGAGAAAAATGAAACCGTACTTCAACAGAAGACATGAAATAACCAGCCAGGATGGCATCTCATTTTGGGGAGCACGAGTGATAGGGAAGGGAGCTATTTTTAATTGAACTACACAGTGCCCATCGAAGAATTTCCCGAATGAAGACCATAGCATGCAGCTATCTACAGTGGCCTGGGATGGATGGCAAAATAGAGTTCAGTAAAGCACTGTGTGCAATGTCAGCAACTGCAGAAGTTGTGAGTAACAGCTCCATTACACCCATGGGAGTGGCCAGGTAGACCTTGGGTGTGGTTACACATTGAATACGTTGGACCTTTCCTGGGAACAATGTTTCTGCTCACTGTCGATGCCCATTCAAAATAGTTGGATTTATATGAGGTGAAGTCACCAACATTGGGTGCTACAATTGAGCAACTATGTCAGAGTTTTGCCATTGATGGACTACCAGAAGTAATCGTTTTCGATAATGGCACATTTACGAGTGCTGAGTTTCAATGGTTTATCAGCCTCAACAGCATCACTCATGTGAAAACCGCACTGTGCCAACCTTCTTCAAATGGACTGGCCGAAAGAACGGTTCAAATATCCAAGGCGGGCATGAAAAAGCTAACTGGCAATTCCTTGGCAATCAAGCTAGCACACTTTCTTTTTCATTACAGGACTGTCCCTCATACAACAACAGGTGTCACACCTGCAGAGTTATTGTTGAAACGTCTCAGGACGAGATTGAGCTTAATAATGCAGAATTTAGAGGGGAAGGTGGAAAGGAGTTAGGGAAGCCAGAAAACTAGACATGACTGGCATAGTCGCAAGAGGAAACTTACTGTGGGAGAGCAAGTATACAGAGAACTTCGGGGAAGGACCAAAGTGGTTACCGGGTGAAGTAAGTGTGGTGACTGGACCTCATCTTACAACGTGGAGGTGGAAGGCCGGATCATCTGGAAACATATGGACCATTTATGGAAGGGAGAGACAAATCACCAAGATTTGCTCCCATCAGTGATCATGACCTGTGATTCCTGTTGAGGATACTCAACCCAGGACAGACATGTCTAATGTTCCTGTAAGAGTTGAGGGTACAGAACTGCAAGTGCCCACCGAAGCACCTGATGTTCAGGCAACTCTGAAAAGGGAGGTTCCTGACAAAGAATCTGAAGCTGTGGAGCTGCGGCGTTCCACACGTACCAGGAGTCCACCTGGAAGACTGAACTTGTAAATTACTTTCACAATGTAAATATTAATTTGTTTTGAAAAATATGTACTTGTAAATATAATATGTATAGCCAAGTTAATGGGGGAGGAATGTTGTAATTATGGTTTTAACTAGTGCGTAATGTACCTTTAAGAATAATACTTGTTAGGGAAGATCACATGATCTGTAGTAACCAATGGGAGAGTAGCTTGGCCTACCTCAGCAGTCAGTGTAGAGTTAGAGTTGGAGTTGAAAACACATGTAGTTGCTGCTGAGTATGTTGTAAATAAACTTAGGACAAAATTTTCCCGTTGGCGTGCGGGGGCGGGCCCCACACGTCTGCGCATAAAATGATGGGCCATCGTGATATTTCATTGGGCGGGTGCACGATGACATCCGCTGCATGCCCACCATTAATTAATGGGCCACTTAAGGCGCTTGACTCACCAATTGGCGCCGATTTTGTGGTGCCCGTGCAATCTTCGGGTCGGTGCACGGGCGCAACGGGCAGGCGGGTAGGACACATTTGTATAAACCTCATCCACGGACAGGATAAGAGGGCTCACTGGGGTCGCGAATGTGTTCTCTCAAGTATTGATTTTTGAAAGTTTTTGAAACTTGCCTGTGTGATCTGCTATACTTCAAATTGCGTACCAGCTACTTTGCCTGGAGTCTTAAACCTCAGGTCAGCACTCTGCAGTGAGGAATCTTTTTTGGGCCTGCAGGTTTCTGGAAGCCTTTCCATAGCCTGGGAATGGGAGCTGAACTCTCCACTGGAGGCACCTCCACTGAGGAGGAAGGGAGGGCTAGAAGGGGGAGGAGGCCAGGAGTGCACATTCAGCCTCCAGGGGAGCCACCTTTGGGAGGACAGGCGCAGGCACAAGGGGCGCAGGGCCAAGAGGTAGTCCAAGGTGGAAGGAGCCGCAGAAAATGCCACTATCCTGCTGCCAGGGTATACAGGCGGAGAAGCACCTACCTCAATATGACTGAGGTGCAGTGCTGAAGGAGGCTCCAGCTGTCAAGGGAGACAGTCAACTATATCTGTCAGATGATTGGGCCTGAGATCTCTGCTAACTGTCTGGGTGGGCACCCAATGCCAGTGGCTCTGAAGATCACAGCTGCCCTCAACTTCTATGCCTCTGGCTCCTTCCAGGGCTCAGTGGGTGATCTTTGCGGTGTCTCCCAATCAGCTGTCCAGACTTGTGTCTAGCAGGTTACAGACGCTCTGTTCATTGTGCATTGAACTTCATCCACTTCCGTTGGGACCAGGCAAGTCAGACACAGTGAGCCAGAGGTTTCACGGCCATTGCTGGCTTCCCCTGCGTCCAGGGTGCTATAGACACATGTGGCCATCAAGGTGCCAGCAGGTGAGCCCGGTGCCTTCGTCAACAGGAAGGGCTTCTCCATGAACGTGCAGATAGTGTATGACCACAGGATGCAGATTCTACAAGTCTGTGCAAGGTACCCAGGCAGCTCCCACGACGCCTACGTCTTCAGACACTCCCAGGTGCTCCAGCTTGGTTTGATGGATGGCTGCTGGGTAACAAGGGCTATCCCCTCAGAAGGTGGCTCATGACGCCTCTCCGCCATCCAAGAACAGGAGCTGAGCAGCGGTACAATAGGAGCCACGCCTCTACAAGGGCTGTGGTGGAGAGAGCCATTGGTCTTCTCAAGATGCGCTTCTGATGCCTGGACCACTCGGGGGGCGCACTCCAGTACCTCCCAGATCGTGTGTCACTGATAGCGGTTGCTTGCTGCACTCTCCACAATCTTGCGCTGGAGAGGGGGGATGCTGTGGACGATGAAGACATCGATGCAGTGTCTGCGGCTGCACACGATGAGTCCAGCAGTGAGTCCGAGGATGAACACGCACAGGGGAACGTTGAGGGGGTAGACGCTGACCCGGGCATACTCCAGGGAGGCAGGGACACCAGGGAGGCTTTAATCCAATGAACCTTCAGCTAGCACACCACAGATGGATCACCAGGACAAGCCTGGGCTGAAGGCTCCATACTCAATAGCTATGTGCCAAATCTTCCAGGTTAGGAACAGTAACTAAAGGCCTTGTTAATAAATCTGAAAGTCCCACAAAGCACTCCTAACATTTTTGGAAACCACACACATGCAGAAGAAAGGAGGCACCTTCAGCCATGGTCACATGTCTGAATTTAATATCACAGGCAAAGAAACTTAATGAAACAAAATGATAATGGTGTCCAATTCCAAGCAAATCATGAAGACCTTATCTCGGGCCAACACAAAAGCACCAGTGATAAACCCGTGGTGTGCCTAAGGTGCCTTATGTTTATGTTTCCAGGTGCTATGTCTTGATGCTGCCCCATCACTGGGAGTGGCATCTGAGAGAGTCTGCTCACTCTGCTGTCCTGTTGGCCTCGATGACCTTGGCGGTCATCCTGTGGCCCGTGGAGCCTGTGCTGGCCCCGCCTGGGAGGGAGCTGCCAGTTCCACATCTGGCATCTCCCCAGTCGTCGCAGCCTCACCAGATGCTACGGTCACTGGGAGAGGAGCAGAGGAGCTGCCGCCCTTATCCGGAGCGCCCTGAGAGGAACCCGCAGAGATGACAGGCAGCTGCTGTGACCTCCCTGCTCACCATGGATGAATGGGCACCGAGCTGGGAAACTTGGTGCCCACACCATCTCCCATGCTGGCACTGACCAGCTGAAGTCAATGCCAATGTGAGGGCTGGTCAGAGCGCATCCCCCGGAAGCCCTGATGGGCCTCCTGGAGGAGGCTCTCCACGAGTCACCACTCACTCCATGGAGGACGCATGGTGCTCGGACGCATTGCTTCGCCGAGCGTCCGCGTGGACTCCTCCACCACGGACACCAAGCCAAGCATAGCCTCATGTATCTCCCCCAGATGCTCCTGCTCACCCGACCGCATTTCATGCCACTGCTGCATTGCGGACGACTCCTGGGGCACATCATCAGGCACCGACTGAGCATGTGCCTGGTCCACTGCAGTCCTCCGACTGCTGGCGCCATGGGCACTCTCTGTATCTGCCAGCTCTTCCAGCAACTGGGAAGTGCCCTCAGCGCTGTGCCCCGGGACACTAGCCAATGTTCTAATTCTCACCGAGGTGCTAGTATTTGCGCTGGTGCCTGCCTGGCAGAGATGGTGTGACGCTGGTGAGACTTCAGGGCCCTCAGGTGTGAGAGGGAGCCTCTGCTGCTCCTCCTCCCGGCCCTGCTCTGCTGATGCTGAAAGGAAGAACAAGGACAGTGGATCAGTTAATGTGGAAACAATGACAAAGTGCATCCCTATCCCCTGTATCATTATGCGCTCATCCTTCCATAAGAAATGGTCAAGCCATGTTACAAAATTAAATCACTGAACATTCAGCACTGCTATGGCTGTTGGGAGAACAATGCTGACCTCACTGCTGGGCATACATACCTGCCCGTGGCACCCCAGCCTCATCGACACCAGTGACCTGGGCGCTTGGCGCCTCTCCAGATCCAGGGCCTCCTGCTCAAACCGGCTGAGAATGGCGATCTGTGCCTGGCCGCCGCCAGTCCTCACACACTCTGCCGTGTTATGAGCATTCTTCTCCTGAAAATGAGAGAAGAGCATTGATCTGTGCAAATTGCACATGGACTCTCTTCGTGCAAGGCCCACCCCAACCAGAGTGGGACATATCAGGGCCCCAGAGCATCCTCACCCCACTGTTGCCGAACACTCACACAAAGATGCTAGGCCTGTTCCCCAACCCCCCACCCCTTCTTTGGCCACATGCTGCCTACATCACATTAGGCACCACACGGTATATCCTCCCATAGCAAGGAGGCACAAGCCCGTGGAGCGCAGAGGGCAGCAGATGGTTCATTGCCACCTTGAAGCTCCCCTCCCAGCATCTCATCACCCTGACTTTGACATGTCCTGCAGTTCAAGCACAGCCCCTAGGTGCAGCTCCTCCAGGTTGCCCCCAAAACAGTCATGTGGGCCTCGGTGTACCACATGCTGCAGGCGCAGAACCCATCTCATTACCACCCTCTCAGGCTGGCCTTGGCATGGGCAATATCTGCTGGCCCACCCAGCGAAGGACACATGCCATCAATGATTCAATGCAGTCACTCCACTCAGACTTGGGCGGGGGGGGAGGGGGGGGGGTGTTGGAGTGTGGGTGTTAGGGGTGGGGGGGTGGTGGCAATGGCAGTGTCAGGGGGGTAAGCCGACCTGCTGGGTTAAGTGACAAATGTCAACATTGCCCTCAACCTTCCGGAGCGCAACAAGTTGTTGAAGCGCTTGCGACGCTGGATCCAGGTGCGCCGCACCACATCGCAGGAGCTCACCACCTCCTCCCAGGAACGTTTCGTCATGTTGGGGGGCCTCCTCCTCCCATCCTGGGGAACTTGCACCTCCCGCCATACTACCACCTCCTCGAGGAGGGCAGCAAGGCACTCATCCGAAAAACAAGGGGCAGTGCCCCCAGCCCTACCCTCCGCCCTACCCTGCCCCGATGGCCTACCCTCCGGCCTGGCCTGCCCCGATGGCCTACCCTCCAGCCTGGCCTGCCCCGATGGCCTACCCTCTGGCCTGGCCTGCCCCAATGGCCTACCCTTCGGCCTGGCCTGCCCCGATGGCCTACCCTCCGGCCTGGCCTGCTCCGATGGCCTACCCTCCGGCCTGGCCTGCCCCGATGTCCTACCCTCCGGCCTGGCCTGCCCCGATGGTCTACCCTCTGGCCTGGCCTGCCCCGATGGCCTACCCTCCAGACTTGCGTCACCTCCATTGCCCCTCTGCAGAGCCCTTTGTCCAGCCATTGCAAGTAGCCTTTACAAGGCTGCCAGGCCTTTCTTTATACAAGCCATTGGGTCGCCATTGGACCAGGCGGGCTGAGCGTGCCCGCCGCCGCCCGCTTACTCGCACTATGCATGGGAGTTGTTAAGTACGCTGGGCGGGCCTTAATTGGCCCGCCCGCGTAAAATGGCGGCATGGACCCGATCACGAGCAGCGATTGGGTCCGCACCCGCCCACTCCCACTCCGCCCCCCCCCGCCATCCAGAAAATTCTGCCCTTAGTGTTTCCACCCAAGAAGTGTCTGCAGATCTATCCTATCATTAAAAGTACAACTCGGACAACCTGCAACACCGGCAGATTGCATTAGACAGGTGCTCAAAAGTCAATAGGAGCCTCAGTGCAATTTCAAACGCTCGTGTTTTATTCTTAACTGTGGACCATAAATATTTCAACCCACAAACACATAATGTAGACTTTCTCACTGCTACCATATGGAGTCCTATGTGTATGTGTGTTGGGGGGTGGGGAGTTAGGATGCAAGGGGTGAGGGGGGTTGAGGTTGCATTCTGCTGTATGTACTGAGATATGCCTGGTGGAGTCAGGGTTTGTACATGCTGAGCAACTTAGAGCAAATTTTGGCCAGCCACTTTGCCCCAGAGACACACTGGGACATGAGTTACTGACCTTCAGAGAGGTTTGAGGTCCCCCTTTGGGAATGGATAAAGTTGTCACACCTAGGTCCCTTTTGAAGCCAAATGTTATCAAAAATGTTCTTTTCAAAGATCCAGTCCCTGTGGGCCCCAAAACTGCCGATTAGCACACTGGCAGCTACTCGGCACACCATCACCAATATTGTGCCAGGTGCCTCTGAGGACACAAAGCTCCCGGAAAGGGGAGGCCTTGCCCCTGGGCCCAGTCCCTCCTATGGTGCTGCCCTTGTATGGGCACAGGTGTTAGTTCTGCCTCATACAAGGCTACACTGACCACCCAATTTTGAGACTGGGTCCTAGAATATTTCAACTCTTGAAGTGCACTCACCAGAGTTACAGATAGAATGCACCAGCAGGGCCTTGGATTTGATCCTTCTTGCATTATTTCTTTTTCTTTTCAATTTTCAGGCCTCCCCCATCTTCTAGCCTGAAGACATTAATTACCTCACTGGAGTCTTTCCAATTGGCTGTTATTCATTTAGGAGTCTTGAAAGTGAGTGTCAAAAGAGAATGAAGGACACATCACAGCTGAACCTGATCTTGTGTTTCCCCAGTGCCCACACACAGGCTTCCAGCAGGGGGCCATTGTACAGCATAGGTTAGGGCTGTACATTTTTATAGTTCACAAAACAACAAACAACATTTTACTTTGGCGAAAACGAATGCCGATTATAGGCTATTGTAAATTATTGAACACCAAATAAAACAGGAGGAAAGAGTGAAAGGAGTTAACCATGAGCGGAATTTTATGGCCCTTCCTGCTGGTAGGATTTTCCGGTCCCGCCAAAGTCAATGGACGTTTGAATGGCTTGCTGCATTTTACGGGCCCGCCCTGCCGTGCTGGGGCTGTAAAATTCCGCCCCAAGTGTCTGTAATTTCCTCAAATCCGTGCAAATTCAGTTAGTGTTCTTTTTAATTGAAATTTCATCTGATTGTGCTCTTCTTAAATTTTTTTTTTATCTAGCCTCTATTCCAAGTATCTTTATTTCACAGCATGAAAGACTGTGAAGGTTTTTGTCCACTATGGGTCATAATTTCATGTATAATGCTGCATGTATATAACACATTGATGATGAGGATCAGAACCCACAATCTTACATTTCTTTGAGGGGGGTGTGCAGAATCCTCTCATTTTGAAAGCAGATTCCAAAACCTTTATTGTTGCACATAATTCACAATCAGCAGTTTCCAGGGTAAAATCCAATTACAGGGCAGCTCTTTGATTTTTTTTTATTATGGACATAAACTATGTATTACTAGGCAGCTGTTCCTGCTACACTTCACAAAGGATTTTTCAGATGCAATGTTTTTTGAATTGGTTGAATTTGGTAATTAAAAGGATTTGACGTATACTTTTTTAAAACAGTTCAGAACTTTAGAAAATATAAAAAGTGTGCATTTTTCTGACTCCAAATTCTCCCGAAGGACAACTGAGGCACTGCCAACTGTATTAAATAATTTTCCTGTGACAGGTCTGGCTCTGCCCCAGGTCTCTCAAATTGCACCACAATTTTCAGAAACAGAATAATGTAAAATAAATTAGAATTGTAAACAGGAAGCATTTTTTAACAAAACCATAAATTTGTTAGGGGGAAGTCACCTTTAATGACCATAATAAAATTACCTCATAACTTAGACATTTGAACTTCAGGATGAAAGCTTAGAGAGTATAGTTTTTGCCCACAGTGATGGGACTTAATAGGTTATCCGTTCAGCCTTTTACAGAATTAATCCCAGTCTTTCCTTCTTAAATGGTCAGGTTGTAATTGCAGATACAAAATGTAGATTAAAAAATTCTGCTTTATTTTCCCAGGGGGAATACGGGAGTTAGAAAGAAATTCCAGGCTTCTCACAGAACATACTGTGACTTCAGTTTGAATACATTCAGCGACATTTAATCACTTCAACAAATGGAATAATCCATTTGATTGCATAGAGGCCCGGATACAAATATCAGACACTCTTTGTAGATAAAAAGAATGTTAGTGATCCGTGGTGGGTGACCATTTGATGCAGCCGGCTGGTATACATTTTTTTGTGCATGTTGTTGGTCTACATTAAACATTGGGATGAACATTTGTGCTTCTCCTTAGAAATGGAGGGGACGTTGTTTACCAAGCTACTCTAAGCCACTGCTGTGCATTCCCATGAGTCAGGTTTTCCTGCTCATCCTATCAGCTGCAGAATGGTGTGTATCAAAAAATTAAGAGGGAAACATATCAATTTAACTAAAAGACTGACATGTAATGCACATCTATAAATTCGCACCTCCCAAAAGCATTACTAAAATTGTAGCATCAATTTTTCTATGGGAACGATATTTGTGCTTAGATTAGGTAACTACTAATTTGTTCCCAGCAAAGAAATATCAATTTGAATGAATAAGGAGAGGAACTTGTATTTATATGGCACCTTTCGTAATTTGAGGCACGTGGCAGCTAATGAGTGAACAGCAAATGAGATAAATGACCATATTACGGAGATGAAATTGCTTTCGGCTCATTTTTGGATCTGAAGCAGCCATGGATTAGATGCCTCAACCAGGAGGCCTGAAATTCAGCTCCTGGCCTTCTTAATATTTGAGTGAGATGACAGCTATGCCTCCACAGGCAGTTTATCCATTTTATTAAATAAACTCTGCAGAGAGAACGTTTCCTCTTGTAGGGGACAGCATAACTAGAGGCCATCAATATTAATTGTGACAAAGAAATCCAGTAGGGAATTCAGGAGAAAGGGTCAGAATTTACCTGTTCCGGCCCCCCTCCCGCCGTGGCGGGTTTAATGGTGGTCGGTGATGGGGGGGCTGGGACAATGTCATGAGAGCTCAAAAATCTTTTTCCCGCTGGCGTAAAATGACGGCAGGATCCTTCGTTCCCGCCCGCCATAGTGGATTGCAATTCCCACCAGAGGCCGGTGTGAAACAGATTTGCTTCCCGTTAATAGAAGGCCCGACCAGAATCGCCACACCCCCCACACACAATCGCCCGCGATGCCAGTGGGAAATCACGCTATCCAGAACACGTCTAGACGAACATGGCGGGTAAAAGTCGGCACTTACCTTAAGAAGGCCTGTGACAGCTCGCGGAGAAGACGACAAGATGGAGGTTTGCAGTGACCAGACCCTGGAACACTACATGCAGCTGTGGCTGCTCAGCAGCATCCAGGAAGTGGTTGTTCTTGGTGCAGCCACTTCTCCCAGGGTTTGGATCTTCCAGCAGCCACTTCTCTGAGGGTTTGTGTCTTCCAGTGACCACTTCTTCCAGGGTTCAGATCATGAAGCTGCAGGTGGAAGGCTGCAGGAGGAACTGCTGGGTGGCAAGGGTATGTGTGGGGGGGGAGGGCAGGTGGTGAGGTGGGGCGAAAGACAAGGAGGAGAGGAATGAAGAGGTGGGGCGTGTGTGCAGGGCTGAGGGAGTCGGGATGCTAGGGGAAAGAGAAAGATCCAATGGAGGTCTTGCAATGGGTGAATTGGTATAGAGCGGGAGGGTGGGAAAGGCTGTGATGGAGTGTTGCGGGGGGTGTTGCTGGAGAGAGCTTGTGCAGGTGTGAAGGGGCATGGGGGTTTGTGCAAAGGTGGGGAGGGGATGGGGTGGCTACCAAGGGGAAAGGACTTCAGAGGGGCCAGTGGAGTCAATGGACGATTCCTAGGTGGCAAACTGAGAGAACTGGTGAAAGGAGGGTATGGTGACAGTTAAAGGGGACAGTGGGAGCTGGTAGGATGGGAGGGTGGGTGTGCGATGATGTCTTGTGAAGGGGCGCCAAGGGTTGCTGGTAGGGATGCGGGTAGTGACTCGGATTCAGGGGATCAAAGGACAAGGATGGGCATGTCTATAGTCACAGGGTGAGATTTTCGGGAAGGAAGGGGTCCTCTACATTAATCTGGACAGGGCGGAAGGTGATGGGGGAGGGTTGAAGGGTGACAGTGGGAGATCAAAAGTGATTCCTGGGGGGGTCAATGGTTATGGGGGAGAGGGTGTGGGTGACAGGGGGAGGGGAAAAGGTATTAGAATGCACCTTGAATGCTACTACCACCATGGCTGGTCGCAACTATGCACAGCCTTGTGGTGGAGATCTCAAGATGTTGCATGGAGATTGGATCATTGGGGTGGGCAGAAATGTAGATCAACTCAACTGGACAACTGAAGGGGAACCCCAGCATGTGGTATTTACTATGTCAGGGCTTTGGGACAGATGAGAGCGTGAAGGGCAAAGGCTCAGCATGCATGGGAGGCTTCTAGCACATGGCTGGCAAGGGCCCTGGCAAAGACTTTGGCCTCCCTGCATGTGCCTGATTCCAGGGGACATGGGGTGTCCCCCGGAAGATAATGTTAGGGGGCAGGTGAGCAAAGGCTTAAGGACTATCATAAATAAATCACATCAGACATGATTAAAGTGCAAAAGTTTTTTCTTGTTCATTAAAAGGATGTGGGCACCACTGGCTAGGCCAGCATTTATTGCCCAAACCTAATTTCCCTTGTTCAGAGGGCGTTTTTAAGAGTCAACCCACATTGTTGTGGGTCTGCAGTCACATGTAGGCTAGACTAGGTAAGGACAGCAGATTTCCTTCCTTAAAGGATATTAGCAAACCCATGTACAACAATCAGCAATGGTTTCATGGTCTTTTAATTCCAGGTTTCTATTGAATTCAAATTTCACCACCTACCATGGTGGGATTTGAACCCTCGTCTCCAGGGCAATATACTGGGTCGCTGGAATACTAGCTCAGCAACAATATCACGACACCACCACCTCCCCACATGTGTAACAATGGTTTGCTATGTGTAACAATCACATGGGGGAGATTGTTGTGTAGTGATAATGTTGCTGGACTAGCAACCCAGAGGCTCAGGCTCTGGGGACATGGGTTTAAATCCCACCATGGCAGCTGGTGGAACTTGAATTCAGTTAACAAATCTGAAAAATAAAGCTAGTCTCATTGATGCTCAGTTATTACTGATTCTTGTAAAAACCTATCTGGCTCACTGATGTCACAAAAGGACTACTGCTATCCTTACATGCAACTCCAGACCCACAGCAATGTGGTTAACTCTTAACTGCCCTCTGAAATGGCCCAGCAAGGCACTCAGTTCAAAGATAATTAGGGATGGGCAACAACAAATGTTGGCCTTGCCAGAGACGCACACATCACATCACATCAAGAAAAGAAAGTTGTGAATTCAGAACTTCTTAAACTTTTCTTTCCCTACCACTTCTTCTAAGTGCTCACCTGACATGTGCAGCAGGGGTGGAGGCAGCATGCTGAACCCTTGGCCTTGGATGACCTTGGCGGCTGTCATCTGGAGATCAGAGGCGTAGAGAGCCCTGGCTTTCTTTGGCTGTCCTGCTTTGGGGCTACTCCACAGAATTTGCTGGACTAGGGTCTCCATGGAGTCCTCCACCCTCCCATGGAGACCTCGGTGCGTGCACAGCTTGGCAGCACTTCATCAGCCAGCAGGTGGACAGACTCCTCCACCTTGTGTGCCACTCTCTTTAGAGCTTCTGACAACTCTTCCTTATGTTCCCTCACCTTTTGCTGCCTCTCCAGCAGCTTGTGGAAGGCCGATCCCAGAGGCCTGTGATCAGACTTGAACTTCGCAGATGCCTCTTCATCAGCACTCCTCCAAATGCCGGTGACTTTGGCTGACCCTGTCTCCTCCTGCTGTGGAAACCTGTCCATGCAGTGACAACCAGAATGTGAGACCCTTCCTAAACTAGAACGAGTGTGTGTGTCTCCAGGCTGTGGAGAGTGTAGGTGTCTGCTGTGACACCTCTACAGTTGCACTTTGGTCATCAGCGATGTTCTTGCTCCTCTCCATGCTCGTGTTTGAGCTGGACTGGGCCTTGCCTCTTCCTGGTGGCACCTATAAGTGAGAGAGAAGAGAGTGAGTAACTGCATCAGCTGCCTCCAACAAGGCACCCTTGATCCTGGGGTTTCTATGACATGCAAAGACCCTTACTGGATGAAGGCCACGAGCCAACCTCCCCATCTCCAATGGATCGGTCCCGCTCCACCCCTGCCATCTGGTCTGCCCGTTCCTTGAAGTCAGTAAGTCCTTTCAACTGTGGCCAATTCTCTCCCTTCTTCTCCCTCTTTCTATGATTGTGGCTTAACTTCTCCTGGAGACTTGCTGTCATGCAGAGTTCATCTCCCTGCTCGGCCTCCTCCTCCCATCTGCTGGAAAGAGGATCTCCCTCATGGTCTCCACTTGGTCGAGGAGGACACCCAGGAAGGTGTCACTGAACTTGGGCATTGGAGCTGAGTGTCCTCTTCTGGCCACCTCCTCAATCAGCCTGGTGGGTAAGTTGCTATCTGGGTGCCTTTTAAAAATGGTGCCCGGATATGACGACGGGGCATACACCATCCCACCCGCCCCGCCGCGATAACCATCGGGAAACCTCCGACTGCATAATTAATGAGGCCAGGGTCACACTAAGTCCCAGCAGCCTCTGCAGTGGGAAACACCCCCCATCCCCGCATCCTGCCAAGCCACTTAGACCAAGAAGGGAAAATTCCACCCAACATCTTTGCCAAAAGAGTGGTTAGAATCTGGAACTTGTTACCACAGGGAGCACTTGAAGGAAATAGTTTGGATGCATTTAAGAGGAAGCTAGACAAGAATTGAGGGACAAGGGGATAGATGATTATGATGGTAGGTTTAGGGTGAGAAAAGATGGTAAAAGGCTCAAGCTGACCATAAACACTGGCATGGACTGGTTAGGCCGAATGACCTGTTTCTGTGCTATATACCTAATGTGTATTACGGATCACTCAGGGAGTCTGAGTTGCTGCAGCAATGCACTTTTACATGCATGTTGTAGTCTGGAGCTGTGGATAGTGATGGTAGAGGCTCCAATGTTCTTTCCATCACATTGCTGATCAGAAATCTCCCCTGCTCGTATCACCTGCTGTTGGCATGTGTTGAATGGATTTGCATGTTGATAATAAACCTATTTGGATGTATTATGAAGGCACATTCCTTGACCTGGGCAGGAACTAGAACCCAGAGCTTCTGGCATGGAGACAGCTGGGACACTGCCTACTACAGCACAAAGCTTCCTATGTAATCCTATGTAATTTCAAACCGCTTGCCTTGCCAGCAGCAGACTGAAGCTGAGTCCTCGGGGATGGGGGCTGGGGAGATGGAGTGGCAATGAGGACTGATATATTAGGGAGACTACGGAATTGGAATAATCCTGCTGCTTATGGCTCCACAAGAATGGCTTTTGATTTTCTTTTTTAAATGGATATTTTAGGGGCAGTCATAGCTTCGGCCGCAGTGGTCACAAAGGATTCTCAACAAAGCCGCCTGCTCAGCTCTACGTTATCCAATATGGCCGAGGGTCCTAAAATAGGCATGAAGCCCCTCAGTATCATTTCAGGGGCGCCTGAGAAAATATTTGACCCAGTTTCTGATCAGACACCTTTGAGATGTCCTTAGTGCACATGACATTGCTCCCTGCAATTGGCCCAAATTGCACTTGTTCTATTCCCTCAAAACTGGCAGAACAACGTTCAAATTCTGTACTAGGTTCTTCTATTGATATTGATCCAAGGATAAACCTTGGGCAGACTGGGTCCCGAGACTCTTCTTGCTGGAAAAAATTGCTGCACATATTCAGCTCCAACACAATACAACACTCTGGCTGGCTCATACTGCACCACCTGACTGGTCAAGGCAATATAAAAACATCTTCAAGACGCCAATGGTATGTTCAATGCAGATACATGTTAGAAGAATTTGGCTGCAGCTCCTTTCTCCATCTGTGTTGGATAGGTAAGGGTAGTTTTATTTGAAACAGAGGAGGCTGAGGAGAGACCTAATTGAAGCATAAAAAAATTATGCTTCCTTCGGCACCACATTCTGTAAAAAGAATTAAAAAAAATATAGAAGGGATAGGGCCCTGCCCCAAAGTCCTCGCTTGATGGGTCCATAACCAGGGGGCATGGATTTGGGATAAGGAGGTTTAGAGGGGATTCAACGGGAATTTTTTTTAATCCAAAGGATGAAGGGGATCTGGAACTCACTGCCTGAAAGGGTGGTAGAGCTAGAAACCCTCGTAGTATTGAAAAAGTGTTTGGGTATGCACTTGATGTGCTGTAACCTACAATTGCTGCAGTCAAACAGCTGGAAATTGGGATTAGGCTAGATGGCTCCTTGTTGGCCAGTGTAGACACAAGAGGCCCAATGACCTCCTTCTGTAGTATAAATTTCTCTAATTAATCAATTTTATTATTCAGGAAATTCTGTGAGGCACACTGACCTCCAGGCCCAAATTCCCCCTTTGCAGTCTGGACTTGTGGCATTCTGCATCAAAAGCTGGGTTTTCCTCTCAGAACCCACATGGTGAGCCCAAAGGTGCCAAATATAAGAAGGCCAGTCTACTTGTGAAGAAAGGTGCAATCTCAATTTTCCTAACCTGGGCCATTTGCATGGACAGAGTGCAGTCCCACCACAGGCCCGCATCCTGGCAGGACTGTGTGGTGAGATTGGGAGAGGGGTACAGAAATAGGTGCTCAAACCTTATCTCAAACATCACAACATTACGCTGCAATAGAGACATATGTCCTGCACCTATGTCATCTCAGAGAAAAACAAGAAATTTAGAGTAGCATTGGAGACAGAAATCTGTTCCAACCAGCCTCAGCCCTCAGGTCCTATACTGAGCCTGGAAATTCTTCCTCTTTCTTTCCTCACCTTCATACTCTGCCATCTCTGGGTCAGAGTTTGCTAGTTTAAATAGCAAGGCTTTTGCTCTCTTTCTTTCAGCAATCCTACACTTGCCTTTAGCTAGTTTGAATTTGTGAACCCTTGTCCATTTGAGACATTTCAATTTGAAGTGAAGAGAGGAAGCATTTATATTTATACAGCACTTGCTGTACCCTTAGAAAATCTCAAAGTGCTTTACAGGCAATGAAATGAGTGTCACTGCTGTTTTATAAGTAAATGTTTAAGCTAATTTGCACACAGCAATGTCAGACAAACAACAAGATAAATTATCTGAAAACCTATTTGCCTGGTGTTTGTTGAGGGACAAATGTTAGTCAGGGTAACAGGTGATATCTTCGCCCAGTCGTGTCATGGGAATATATATGTCCACTCAAGATGACACACCATGGTTTAATGTCTCCTCTGAAAGACACTTTTGACATTGCAGCACTCCCACAGTTTTGCACAAAGACTGTCAGCCTCTGTTACATGTTCATATCTCTGGAGTGGACCTTGAACCTTCTTCGTCAGAAAGGAAAGCCCTACCATTGAACAAGGCTGACACCAGAGTGTAGTGCTCTGAATTCATCTTTTTAATGCTATTCATTATCTTGACAACTCAATATACATTCATCTCTTAGTTGTCTTTCTTCAAGACTAAAAATCCCAAGTTTCTGAAGCTCTTCCTCTTAATTTTGTCCTCTGATGTGAAGCTCAGCTTCCTGGATTTTCTTTGCATTAAGGTTGAAATATCTGTTGTGTCCCTAGTGATCCTATTCGCTTACACTATTCTGGTGTGGTTTGACCTGAACAAAGTGTAGGTTATTCAAGGCCTCCTCCAACTTACACTCTTCAGTTTTAGCTATGTAGTTCAATAATCTATTTGCTTCAATGATTGCCGTGTTGCAGTGATTGTGCATATTAGCATAATTGAAACAAAGAAAGAGGCCATTCAACCCGCCATGCCCATGCTGGCTTTTTGAAAGTGTGGGCATACTTAGATCTGCACAGCCGCATTGTGGCTGTAACCATGTAAGATCCTCATCCTCAAGGGCATGTAAAAAGGGCAGTACATTAATCATGGGTGACTTTAATCTTCATGTAGATTGGGAAAATCAAATTGGCAGAGGTAGACACAAGCAAGAATTCATAGAGTGTATACAGGACAATTTCTTCGAACAATATATTGTGAATCCAATCTGGGATCAGGCTATTTTGGATTTGCTAATGTGTAATGAGGCAGGTTTAATAAATTATCTCAGAGTAAATGATCTCCTAGGAAACAGTGACCATAGTGTGGTAGAATTTAGCATTCAATTTGAGAGTGAGAAACTTGGGTTGGAAACAACTGTATTAAACTTAAGTAAGGGTAATTACACTGGAATGAGGCAGATTTGGCTGGAGTAGATTGGGAAAGCAGTTGAGCAGAAAAGACAGCTGGTGGACAATGGCAGACGTTTAAGTAAATAGTTCATGACTCACAACAAAGATATATCCCAGTGAGGAAGAAGGATTCAAGGAAGTCAAGGACAATATCAAATTGAAAGGAAAAACATACAATGTGGCAAAGATTAATGGTAAACCAGAGGATTGGGAAAGTTATAAAAACCAACAAAAGATGACCAAAAAAAAAAGGGAGAAAATAAACTTTGAGGGTAAACTAGCAAGTAATATAAAAATGGACAGTAAGAGCTTCTTTCAATATATAAAAAGAAAGAGAGAGGTCAAATTGAACATAAGCCCCTTAGCGAATGAGGCTGGGGAAATAATAATGGGGAACTAGGAAATGGCAGAGGAGTTGAATAAATACTTTGCTTCAGCCTTCGCGATGGAAGATACTAATAACATTCCAAAAATACTAAATAATCAAGGGGCAATAGGGGGGGAGGAAATAAATACAATAGCTATCACTAGAGAAAAAGTACTGGGGAAACTAATGGGGCTAAAGACTGATAAGTCACCTGGACCTGATGGGTTGCATCCTAGGATATTAAAGAAAGTAGCTACAGAGATAGTGGATGCACCAGTAGTAATCTTCCAAGAATCCTTAGATTCTGGAAAAGTCCCAGAGGATTAGCCAATGTAACACCCTTACTCAAAAAGAAAGGGAGACAAGAAACAAGTAACTATAGGCCAGTTAGCTTAACATCTGTTATTGGGAAAATGTTGGAGTCTATTATAAAGGAGGTAATAGTAGAGCATTTAGAAATACATAATCTAATCAAGCAGAGTCAGCATGGCTTCATGAAAGGGAAATCATGCTTAACAAATTTATTCGAATTCATTGAGGAGGTAACAAGCAGGATAGATAAAGGGGAACCAATAGATGTAACATATTTGGATTTCCAAAAGGTGTTCGATAAGTTCCTGCACATAAGGCTACTAAGCTACTTAATAAGATAAGAGTCTCCATATACAAGTACATCCAGGAGGTCATGGCCGCCACCTTCACAAAGGCCCAGAACTTTATGCATTTCGACCACGCTCAGGTAAGCCAGGATGAGAGAGTGCTGGGATTTGCGCAGATCTATGCTTTTCTACACATGCAGGATGCCATCGAATGTGCTCATATGGTGCTTAGATCTCTGTGGCAACAATCAGTGCCATATGTGAATCGCAAGGGCTTCAAGTTGCTGAATGTTCAGCTGGTGTGCGACCACAGCAAACACATCCCACAGGTCTGCACATTGTTCCCAGGGAGTATCCATGACTGCTACATTCTCAGTCGGTCTCAGATCCCTGATGTCTTCCGGGGTCCACAGACTCTGCGGAGTTGGATCCTCGGGGACAAGGGCTATCTGTAGAGGACGTGGCTTATGACGCCTCAGGGTGCAGCAGAGAGAAGGTACAACAAAGCTCAGGCTGCAACTTGCACTTTGGGATGTTGAAAATGAGGTTCTGGTGCCTGGACCGGCCTGGTGGAGCCCTGCAATACAGTCTGTAGAGAGCGCAATGCATCATCGTCGCCTGCTATGCCCTACACAACCTGGCACTGCAATGGATAGAGGAGCTGACTGAGGAGGAGATGGAAGAGCTGCATGTCTTCTCCGATGAGGAGGGTGTCAAAGGGACTAACTGTGATTAGGTCCTCGAAGGTGAGGATGATGGCAGTGGGGCCATCCCATTGTCCAGATGAGGCAGACATGCTCAGGAGGCCTTCAGAGCTGCTGGATTCATGGAGGATGATTATAAATTGCAGTGAGGAGATACCATAGATCCTCACATAGCATCTGTGAACGTTTGACTCCTGTCTGGCTGATGGCAGTGCACACACCCTCTGTGATAAGGCTCCTGTCATGGAGACACAACGGAAGCTTTAATAGTCACTACATTCCAGGAGGATGATGAATACACGCAGTGGGGACACTCCATAGATCCTCACACAGTGTATGTGAATGTCTGACTCCTGCTGACTGATAGCAGCTCGCTTGCGCTCTGTGAACAGGGTCATATCATGGAGATGCAGTGGAGAAACTTTACCTTTTCCTGATCCTATGGCATCCTTCATGAGCTGAATCCTTCAGGACTACACTGTCACCAGACACAGATGCTGATGGGATGGGGGGTCAGCCGCATCTCAAAGTTGCTGGGAGCACACAGAGAGAATGACGGAACTCGGTGCCACCGGCCCAGGAAATTCTGGCAGCAATGATAAGCCCCATCGAGTTACAGGTATGATTGATGTGCCCAGTGAGTATGAAAGCGCACCATCAGTGTGTTGGGAAGGTTGCACAAAGCACAGGGGGGAGTCTTTGGACTGAGACACCCACCTTTATCCAAACATTCACTTCAGACTGACACAAATCCTGTGCAACATAACAAGGAGTCATAGACAGGGTGACATTGTTGGGAGATTATTTACAATAGAGGGATTTGGGAGTCCTTGTGCATGAATCCCAAAAAGCTAACATAGAAGTTCAACAGGTAATAGGGAAGGCAAAAGGAAAGTTGGCCTTTATTTCAAAGAGAATGGAGTAGAAAAATAGGGAAGTCTTGCTAAAACTATACAAGGCACTAGTAAGACCACACCTAGAATACTGTGAACAGTTTTTGTCCCCTTATCTAAGGAAAGATATACTGGCATTGGAGACAGTCCAGAGAAGGTTCACTAGCTTGATCCCAGGTATGGAGGGATTTTCTTATGGGGAGAGGTTGAGTTGGTTGGGCCTGTACTCATTGGAATTTAGTAGAATGAGGGGCAACCTTATTGAAACATATAAGATACTTAGGAAGCTTGACAGGTTGTTTCCCCTTGTGGGAGAGTCTAGGACCAAAGGGCATAATCTCAGAGTAAGGGGGTGTCCATTTAAAATAGAGGTGAGGAGGAATTTATTTTCTGCGGGCAGTCAATCTGTGAAACTCTTTACTGCAGAGGGCTGTAGAGGCTGGGTCGTTAAGTATATTCAAGGCTGAGATAGACAGCGTGAAATCACCTTCTGGCCTTGATCGCGGGCGGCTTCCCAACCACCCCCGCCTGCCCCCGTCGAGCCCGCCCGACAAGGGCAAGATTCTGCCCCAGGGATTTATAAAGTTCCAGCATGACCTCTATGTTTTTATACTCTCTTCCTTTATTTATAAACCCAAATAACTCTTATGCTTCTTTTAAGCACCGTATCAACTTGCCATACCACCCTCAAGGAATTTGAGTATTGCTGATAAAGAAAACATGTTGAAGCTTTTAGTCTTGCACTCATCAGGACACTTTGCAAGTATACCAACATGAGGGGAAAGGAACAATTTATACTGCATGAGAAGGGAGTTCTGACTTGTTGGCAAGTGGACTCTGATTGATAGAGATGTTGCTACAGAGAATGCACCAATTAATGGTGACTGACAGTTAACTGCCAAGTATTATTTGAAATTTAAACCAGGCAGCTTGACCCTGATTGGTCAAGGCATTGCCCTGAGGAATGAGTCAGCAAATGGCTGTCACTTATTTTGTTTAGCTGAAACAGGCACAATGTGTGTATATGGTTCTTTCTGTCTACAAGGAACAGGACCCTGTGGATTAATATAAATAGCTTCCAGTACACACAAATGTACCACATTGTGAGCCCGACTGACAATCTTAAATTGGTTGTGAGCATAGTTCTTAGCACATTGAGGATTATTTAGCAAATGTTATCCAATCGTAGAATCACATCTCATGTTGAACATTGTGTTTTGAACTTTGCAAGCACGGGCTGGTTGGGTACAGTCTAGTTGGACATTGTACCTTGGTTCGTTGGGACTTAAGAATCTGGGTTGCTTGCTTGTTTTGGGGTGACCGAGTTGGTACCATAGACAGAGAAGATCAGTAGATTGTTCTTAGAAGAATCACATTCTGTTTATTTACAAAAGGAGCTCAGCAGCTACACTTGTGTGCTTACAACTCAAAACTTTGTCTTTTTTCTTCAGACTTTAACTCAAGACTATTGACCACAGAGGTAGCCCATGCTACTCTGCAATTGGATACCAAGATCATGTGATCTTCCATTGCAAGATTCGTCTTAAAGGTATATTAAACATCAGATTACTACAGGTATGTACCTTGCCCGTTGCAGACAGCCACTGGGACATGCTGCTTAATATGATCCGCCAGTCTTTTGGATGGCCTGCGTACCTAGCATCAAACTGGCACTGAAATTCATATACCACATTATTCACTTGTGTGATAGGCAGAACGTCCTCAAGGAATTGTATAAATGGACAACAAGGCCTCTCTGCTCACCTACATTTTTCAAAATCATGCCATTTATAGAATATTGTCTTTCCAAATTAGTTCTCCTAAAGTGCATTACTTCAAAGTCTCTGCATTGAAATCCATCTGCCATGTTTCTGCCCATTTCACTATCCTAGCTGTCATCCTAATGTCTATAACTATCTTCATCACTATATGCCACATTACCAAGTTTCATATCACCAACAACCTTTATAATGCTGCTCTCTACACCCAAGCCTACATTGTTTATAAAAATTGCACTGTAATAGACCCCAAAATTACTCGTCAGGGTGAAATTGGCATCACATTTTACAATATACTTGATTTTCGTTTCCATGAAACCTTATTTTCACTTCCGTTCAATGTTGAAGGCTCCTTTGTCTTTAATTTATCCTTACAAGTATCCGTTTCAATAGTATTCATGGGGCAGGATTTTTGTTCAGTGGGTGCCTGCGATTGGTGGGCCCAGGAGTGACTAGGGAATGGACCCCCGACCACGATCAGCCCCCGACCGCGATTTCACTGTAAGGCTCAGTGCTGCCAGGGTAGGGGTGGGAGCAGGGCGAGCGCTGAAGTCAGCATAGGTGCGAGGGAGCGCTCACAGACAGCGAGCTGCCTCAGAGAACTGAAGAATTTAAATGCCAAAAATAAAGATTGCAAAAAACAGGAAAAAATGCCCATGCATCAGAATCAGTCACTGGAACACATACCAGATGAACATTCTGTGCAAACGTTTTAATTTAAAAAAATAATAATATCGGAAACCTCATCCCGGCCTTCGATGAGGTTTCCTCAAAAAGGCAGAGGCCGCCTGACCGATTCGCCCGTCCCGCCACCCGTAACGTTGAATGGGCAGCGAAAAATCATGGTTGATTAATATGGTCATGGCATTAACAGCCTCTTAATTGTCGGTGGGCGCACTGCTGACCCTCCCGTGTGCCCGCCGACCAAAATATTGCACGAGCGCGCAATGACGTTGGGACACTTGCCTGATGTCATCACGTGCTATTTCATGCTCGAGTGTGTCGGACGCGTGCCTGCACACTGAGTGAAACATTCTGTCCATGGGGTATACCATCATCTTTTTTTCCTCTTGACACCTGGAGTAATTTATAATTGTCTGTACATCATTTTACCTTTTATTGTTCTACAAATCCTAGCCATTTTATAATTCCTGAGCTACTTCCTCAGGTTTAACTGTTCCTTCTAGTGTGGTATTGACTGTGAACTTGCCCAGTTACATTGAGCTATTGAATGAAAATTATTAAATGTAAATTAAAAACTGTAAGAATCCCAGCCCTATTGCCTAGGTTTTGTCACTCAGCACTTAACCCAGTCTGATATAACTATTGTAATAAATAAGTGTTGCTTCCTGCCTTACAATCAATATCATAAATATCGACAAGCTGACTCCACAATGCTTTCATTATATTATGGTGAGAGCTGATGGATTTATAGTTGCCAGAGTTTTCTGGATGCCCTTCATGAAAATGATCATTACTGCCCAGATTTTGGCCTCTCTGTCATGGTGAAAATGGTGGACAAGCCCAGAAATCCTAAGTCCTACCATCGAACATGGCACCTCTACTTTCGTAGGGGTTGGGGGGGGTGGGGGGGGTGGTGGTGGTGGTGGTGGCGGGGGTGCACGGGACAGGACTGGAGATGAGCTGGGGTTCACGCATGTGGGGTTTTTGGATGCAGCTGATCATTTAAATCATAAGCTGCTTCCACTGGACTGGGATTTTGGTAGGCTAGGATTGTGGAACACGACATGTGTAGATTAGACCTGATAAGAGCTGGTCTGAACTTGGTTTGGATAGTCAGGGTATCCCTTTGGAGAGGTAAGGTACCTCTTTGGCTATGGCCCCAGGCCACATTTGGGAGAGGTAAGACACCCTTAAAAGTAAATGATTGTGCATAAAAAGTGCATTAACTCATTGAAACTGTCAAAGCTGTCAAAGAACTGTCAGAAGTTACTAGGTGAGTTGGCTTGGAGGGTGTAAGGGCAAAGGGTGGTGAGTTGGGGGCATGGGTTGGCATGAGTTGGTATTAGGACTTGCTCCAATATTTAACATTTTGAGTCAGATGGTGCTACCTTTAATAGCAAGAAATTTTCATGAATAAAATGGCTGTGCATACCAGTTAAAATACCTTTCAGTTTGGAGAAATTCATGGGTGGCAAAGTGAATCCTAGCCGTGCCACAAAGACTAATCTGCCTTTGCAGTGATGGGGCTGGCATCTGTGTGGCCCATGCAACACTCTCCATTGATATGGCTGCACAAAGCTGCATCCACTGCATGTTCCCAAACACATTGAATTGGCATGATCCTAACATCAAACATCCCAACCAGCTGACGTCATGCCAGGATTCCAAATTCTGACAAAGCTTGGCAACTCTGAAAAAAGAGGGCAAAACAGCACTACGGTTATAGAAAGAGCTGGGCATCCTGATGGCAGGATAAGTTACAATTTTGGAACTTTCTCTATAGCGAAGTCTCTGGAAGCACTCTGCAGTGTTTTTGGAAATATTTTGGTCCTGTTTTTGCCAGAGAATATTGTCACATCCTCACAGGAATGGCAGATAAGTAGTTGACCTCTACACACAAAGGCTGAACAGGTATGGAGGCAGCAATGCCTATGCCTCAGGGGCTGCAGCACGACATGGAGATGGGGCAGAGGCTGCAGAGAGACAAACTTAACACCATGCCCTCTGCCAACTTAGAGCTAGGCTCCTTTATGCTCCTCACCAGTGACAGGAGGCTGCCTGGCAGGCCAGCCAATGCACCCAGCATCTCAGTGTGCATGGCAGTTAACACTTTCCTGTATTCCACACCACTGAAGTCCTCACATGAGTCCTCTGCAGCAGCACTTGTCTGAAACCTTGCCCTTTGGGAGGCTGGCAAATAAATTATCCTGTTTCAACCTGGCCTGGTTGCAGCCCATGCATGCTAAGTGACTCAGCACGTGCTGATCCTGACCCTATACTAACCTACAAGGTAGTGCAGATCCTCACCAACAGAGAGGTCAGTTTTCAGATAATTCAATTCACTCCACTGGATATGAAGACATGGCTGAAGGCACTGGATACAGCAAAGGCTATGGGCCCTGACAACATCCTGGCAGTAGTACTGAAGACTTGTGTTCCAGAACTAGCCACATCCTAAGCCAAGCTGTTCCAGCACAGCTACAATACAGGCATCTACCTGACAATGTGGAAAATGGCCCAGGTATAGCCTGTTCACAAAAGCAGGACAAACCTAATCAAGCCAAGTACAGATCCATCAATTTACACTCAATCATCAGCAAAGTGATGGAAGGTGTTGTCAACATGCTATCAAGCAGGGCTCACTCAGCAATAATCTGCTTAGTTTGGGTTCTGTCACAGCCACTCAGCTTCTGACCTCATTACAGCCTTGGTCAAAGCATGGATAAAAGAGCTGAATTCTAGAGCTGAGGTAAGAGTTATTGTCCTTGGCATCGAGGCAGCTTTTGACTGAGTATAGCATCAAGAAACCTCCATAAAATGAAGGCAATGAAAATCAGGGGAAAAATGCTCCACTGTTTGGAGCCATAGCACAAAGGAAGATGGTTGTGGTAGTTGGAGGTCAATCATCTTAACCTCAGGAGATCGCTGCAGAAGTTCCTCAGGGTGGCACCTTAGACCCAACAATCTCCAGTTGCTTCAAACATGACCTGCCCCCATCATAAGGTTAGAAATGGGCATGTTCACTGATGTGCAAAGTGTTCAATAGCATTTGCAACTCTTCAGAATCTGAAGAGTCTGTGCCCACATGCAACAATCTGGATAACATTCAGACTTGGGTTAATAAATGGCAAGTAAGATTAATGCCACACCAGTGCCAGGCAATAACCACCTTTGACAAGAGATAATTTAATCATCTCCCCCTCACATTAAACTGCATTACTATTGCTGAAGCCCCCACCAGCAAGGTCCTGGGGCTTACCAGTGGCCAGAAACTTAACTGCACCAGCCATACTGTGGCTATAAGAACAGGTCAGAGGCTGGGAATTCTGTGGTGAGTAACTCACCTCCTGACTCCCCAAAGCCTGTCCACCATCTACAAGTCAGATGTGTGATGAGATACTCTCCACTTGCCTGGATTAGTGCAGCTCCGATAACACTCATGAAGCTGGAGACCATTCAAGGCAAAGCAGCCCGCTTGATCAGCAACCCATCCACCACCGTAAACATTCATTCCCTCCACCACGGCCGCACAGTGGCAGCAGTGTGTACCATCAACAAAATGTATAGCAGCAACTGACCAAGGCTCCTTCGATAGCACCTTCCAAACCCATGACCTCTACCACCTAGAACAAGGGCAGAAGACGCATTGGAACACCACCATCTGCAAGCTCCCCACTAATTCGCACACCATCCTGACTTGGAACTAAATCACCATTCCTTCACTGCCGCTGCGTCAAAATGCTGGAATTCCCTCCATAGCTCCACCTTGCGACCATGGTGTCTCTCTTTTTGCCCACCTGCAGCACCAATACCTTCAGTGCAGCATCCATCAGACTGGGTCCCTCTGTCTGCCCTGGGCCCTGTTTGCAAGAATATCCATTGCAGCAACTTGTTGTGCAGTTTCTCTTTAAGAGCCAGCCTGCCTTTAAGAAGAGCAGTCTGCCTGTAACACATGGTCTACAGAAACAATGCTGGGGCCTCCTGCTGCATGGAAAGCTCACCGGTAGTGTTGAGAAGGAGAAAGCAGCACTGGAGGCGTAGGAACCAGTGTGAAAGTCATTCAGCTGAGGCAGGTAGGTGAATTTTGTATCTAATCCACCTCTATTTGAATTGGCATGGACACACCATGAATCACAGCTCCTGCACTCAAAAATCAGGACATATGAAATGTGCACTCCTTAAGCGAAATGTATTAGAGGCTGTGTGACACAATAGATTAGAACATCATACCTTGCCTGAG
This sequence comes from Cetorhinus maximus, assembly GCF_964194155.1. Lineage (NCBI taxonomy): Eukaryota > Metazoa > Chordata > Chondrichthyes > Lamniformes > Cetorhinidae > Cetorhinus > Cetorhinus maximus. Next base: position 67,396,964 of record NC_135882.1, read on the forward strand.
AGATCTTGGTTTAAATTCAACTTAGAATAATAGGATGAAAAGCCTAGACTCCCTTGGCTGATAAGGTTCTTAGGTAAATTAGCTTGCACATTCTGTGTCAAAAATTCCCACTGGATGGAAGTCCACAGTGCCAACCTGTCTGTAACTCGGCATTAATTATCAATAATTGGGTAAGCCAACTCAGAAGACATAAGGATGGCAGAGATGGAAAAAATGGTCACAGTGGTGCAGGGACTGCATAAATTTGGGGTTAAAGAACGTGGATGAGGCAGCCAAGCGGGAAATTTGAAGTGCATATAATCTAGAGTAAAACTAACAGCGGAATCGTTCTAGATTTGCACTAAGTGCAGTAGCGGGCAGGAAAAAGGACATTTTACCCATCAGCCGCAATGGCGGCTTCTCATGCTGTATCGTCCCAATCCCGCCTTATTAATAATGCATTCCTGGGAAATATGCCGTTTCAATGGAGAGCGGGCTGTCATTCGCCCACCTCACCGTTTCATCACGCTGGGCACCATATTTAAAGTGCAGCTGCGCAAACACCTCTCAGTGGTTCTATACAAGGACTGCTGCAAAGGAGACATGGCCCCAAAAGGCAAGAAGACTGCAGCCCCCCGGTTTAATGACATGAAGCTTGAGTGCCTTTTGGATGCATTGAAGGCCCACCGTGATGTCTTCTACCCCCGCTCTGACCACAGGAGGAACAGCAACATCAACAATCTGGCTTTGGAGGTGGTGGCAGCGGTGATCAGTGCCAATGCCCTACAAAAGAGAACAGCCACCCAGTACCGCAAGAGAATGAATGGTCGCCTTCATTCTGCCAGGGTAATTCACTCTTCTCATCACACTCAACTCACACACTCACAAACCCTTCACACATCCACAGGGATCTCACTCACTGCCAGTTCAAGGGACATCACCGTTCGCTCTCTCACACACACCTTCATTGTCCTCATCCCATTCATGGGACCACTCACCACCCATACATGCCGGGTATACTTATCATCTGGCCTGGCAGACATCCTGCTTACACTCTCTCCATCTCTATTCATGCAGGACAAGCTAGCAGACAACAAGAGGGAGAGGTCACAGACAGGTGGAGGGATGCCTGAGATCAAGGCCCTCACAGACTTTGAAAACAGAGCCATCCAGCTGGCCAGTGAGGATCGGGACCGGTTCTGTGCTGACAGTGAGGTTGGCTGTGCTCTACCAAGTGAGAATCCAGCAATGCAACATCCATCAGACAACCATGCTGTGAGTGATGCGTCCTGTTCTGCAGCCCACTGCCATGCACTAATTATCTCCCTTTGCTTTTGCAGGCACATCTGGGAAATAGCTGAAAGAGCCCACAACCCAGGGCCTCCAGTCAAGCCCCAAAGGAACCTCCGAAGAGGAATCTGAAAGCACCTTCATTGAAGACCCATCACAGCACTCACCCACACCCTCCACTAGCGCAGAGACACACACTTCGGTGGGACTTAGCTTTAGAGTAGCCTCGGGGTCACAATCTGATGAGCACATCGCACTGTCTGGTCCACAGCAGGCGGAGGCAGGAACTTCCCAGGTCTCTGGCAATCGGAGAACTGCTGGAAGCCAGGAATCTGCTGAGTCCGATTCAGATGATGAGCCTTTGGACCCAGTCATGGCACAATTGCTGGAGCTGTAAAGGTAAGCTTGGGAACATCAGGAAGGGATGTCCGCTGCACTCTTCAGATTGCAAGGCACGATGGAGGAGTCTGTCTGCCTTCAGGTTGAGGTGAAAGCACCAGCATACCAACGCATTGAGGTCAATACTGGTAGGATGGCAGCCGCCATGGAGACCTTGGTCCAGGACATTGGCCCTGCACTGCTGCCTGGGCTGAACTCCAACACTGATGCCATAGTTGGCGTCCAACAGTGTGTACGCGAGAGGGATGCGGGGCAGCTCAATCTCATTCCAGCTACCCCCTCTCCTCAAGGAGCCAGCCAGAGGCCCTCAGGCACCCATAGGGAGGAGAATCAGCAGGTGCATACCTGAGGTCCATCCACCCAGGTGACTCCAGGGGTGTCCGGCCCATCCGAATCCCCTCCACCTGTGACCCCAGCAACTCCAGTTCCACAAGTTGAGGAGCATGCCACCACCACACAGCAGACCCAGAAAGCAGGCCAGGGCCCTCCAGGTCTTTGCCCTCCAGAGGATGCCCACCAAGGTCAATGCAGACAGGGTCTAGCAGTCAGCAGACTGCCATCACCTCCATTATGGATGTCGAGGGAGCACCAAGACGTAGCGGCAAGGTTAGGAAGGTTAAGAAGATGTAGTTGCTCAGACTGGCAATGGGTGTTAATCACTTGTACATAATGTTCACTTTGTTAATAAACTCCTAAAAATGACTCCCTGCCTATGGCTCCTTGTTCTGATGAGCAGTATTTGTGTCACTTAGCTGTGAAACCTTGGTTCCTGCACAAGATAAAGGCAGGTATCTCAGTCCAGGGCCTCTTCCCTGTGCTTTCTGCAGCCTTCAGACCAAAGTGATGATCCGGCCTCACATTTACTGGACACATTGCTGATGCCTGTACCTCGATGTGCTTGTCATTGTTGCCATAATGTCATGGGCATGCGCCACAGAGTTCCATCATTCTCTCTGTGTGCTCTCAAAACCTTTGAGATGGGGCTGGCCACCATTCCATCAGCATCTGCGACCGGATGCTGTGCTCCGGAAGGGGTTAGGTGTTGAAGGCTGACAAAGGATCAGGTGCATTTAAAGTTTCATGGCTGCGTTTCCATAATATGACCCTGATCACAGAGCGCAAGCGAGCTGCCCTTGGCCAGACAGGAGTCAGACAATTCAGAGGCTACGTGAAGATCTACGGAGTGTCCTCACTGCATATTGTCATCATCCTCCTGGAATTGAGCGACTATTAGGACGCCTCCATGACAGGAACATTATCGCAGAGGGTATGTGCACTGCCATCAGACAGACTGGAGTCAAACGTTCACAGATACAATGTGAGGGTCTATGGTGTCTCCTCACTCATTATCCTCCACAAATCTAGCAGCTATGAAGGCCTCCCAAATGCAACTGCCTCGTCTGACCGTTGCAATGGCCTCAATGCCATCATCGTCACCTTTGAGGGCCTCCTCAGCCTCATCCCCATCAACGTCCTCTTCGTTAGAGGAGATGTACAGCTCCTCCATCTCCCCCTCAGCCAGCTCCTCTCCCTGTTGTAGCACCAGGTTGTAAAGCACGCAGCACACGACGATGATGCGTGACATCCTCTGTGGACTGTATTGCAGAGCTCCACCGGTCCAGGTACCAGAACATCACTTTCAGCATCCTGATGGTTTTCCCCACCAAGGCGCGAGTTGCAGCATGAGCCTCGCTATACCTTCGCTCTGCTGCAGTCTGAGGCCACCGCAGGGGCGTCATCAGCCACATCCTCTCCGAGTAGCCCTCATCCCTGAGGAGCCATCCCTGCAGCTTCTGTGGATCCTGGAAGATGTCAGGGAGCTGAGACCGACTGAGAATGTAGGAGTTGGACACTCGCTGGAAACCAAGCACAGACCTGTAGGATGTGTTTGTGGTGGTCGCACACCAGCTGCACATTCAGCGAATGGAAGCCCTTGCGGTTGACATAGTTGACTGCTTGTTGCGACAGGGATCTGAGCGCTATGTGAGTGCAGTCGATCGCACCCTGCACCTGTGGGAAACCTGAGATCTGGGACAAATCCAAAAGCTCTTGCGTCCTGGCTGTCCCGATCCTGGGCAAAATGCACAAAGTTGTGTGCCCTCGCGAAGATGGCATCCGTGCCCTCATGGATGCATTTGAGGGTGGAGGCTTGTGATCTCCCACAGTGGTCACCTGTGGATCCCTGGAAGGAGCCACTGGGGTGAAAATTGAGCGCCGCGATCACTTTCATGGCCACTGGCAGTGGATGCCCTCCATGTCCCTATGGTGCCAAATCCTGCAACAGCTGGCAGATGTGACTGATCAGTTCCCTAGACATGCGCAGTCTTCAACAATGCTGGTTTTCAGTCATTCAGGAAGGAAAGGCGGTGTTCTATAGACCCTGGATCTAGCTAGGCGCTGAACAGCGATGGCTCGCTATGGCTCCTCAGCGGCGTGTGCGGGAGCCCCAGCCTTCAGCCCCTGAGGGTGCTGCTCCTCCCTCTGCCCAGACAGGTGTCACCATTGCTCTCTTCTCCTTCATCTCCACTCTCTGTAAGCCATGGGGTACATAGCTAATTCACCAGGCTCCATGCTCCTGATGTAATCCTCCTGCAGGATGAAAGAGAGAGATGCGTGGGTTAGCTTGGGTGCACTAAGTACATCTCTTGGTTAAGTCTGAAGGCCCCTTAACGCATTCCGGAGAGCGCTGGCCACCTCTTGAATGGCCAGAGCTTAGTGCGCTGCATGGCTGCCTGAAACCCCACCCACCTCCACCCCAATCCATCCGACCAATTGATGCATCTTTACCCGCTGGACCGCGTGCTGTGCTCTCAGCTCAGGTGCAGGCATTCTCCTATCCCACACTGCAAGGCTGCACTATTAGTTTGAACCATGGGGGAGACTGGTCCAAACCAGGATGCTGACATTACAAGGGGCTGTGAGCACCTCCACCAGGGACTGCTCCAAAGCCAGCTTTCTCAAGGAGATTGTACAACGCGCGTACTCGTCCAACTGTTCTAGTCCACCAAATTGCTCATTAGTTTGCAGTCTGTGCCCGAGGGATTAAAAATTCAGGAGCATTTGGTGGCAATTTCATGCCTCTGCATTGCTTGAGTGGGCAGATGAGCTAGAGGCCCGACTCCAAGCATGTCAATGTGGCTGCACCTGAACTGTCTCAGCTGCAGAGGAATGGTCACTTTATACAATGTTTCCCTAATGCGGGGCCGCTTCCTTCCCCCCAACCCTGCATGTGCTTGTGCACTACCACCAACTGCAGTACATTCCTTGCCCACGCCCCCCCACTTGCCTCATCCACAGTGCAGCCGGGAAAAAGCGTCTTGCCTGTGCCCTCGCCCAAATGCGCGGTGCCTTAACCTTGAAGTCCAACAGGCGACCTTGGTGAGCTCTGCGCAATGTTACTGTGCACTCACCTCCGAGTTCCCCTCGAAGTGCAGCTCGCTAAGTGCATGCCTTATATGCAGTTGCGAAATACGTCAGCGTGCTCGGGTGATCCAGCATAGGGGGGATGATTCCAGCGGGCTGGACTTATAATGATATGCAGACATATTTCAATGAGGTACCTGACATCCAACAGCGGGAAACACGGCCCACCATTGATGGGCAGAGTGGATGATTGCAAACTGGTTTCATGTCGTCATGAAACCGATTTTTGGCCTTCTCGCCACTCACGCTGCCAAACATGCCCGCCGCCAATGGGCACAGAAAATTCCTCCCTAAGTGTGGAGTGGCTTGATGCTGAAATTAGGTTCAAAAATGAAGTTGTTTTTCTATGTTCTGGAGCAAAGAGAGAATAAATAGTGTAGTTTCTGTTGTGCTCTCTGGTCTGGTTTTGATGTTGTGCTTCTGCTCAACATTACCAAAACTGTGGCCTTGAATTTCCTTTGAAATTTCCTTTTCCTTCCCTTTGCCCCTGCTCCACCATAACTTCATTGGATTCCTGCCAGGCCTCTGATGATATTACAGTGGTCTGGCACCAGAAAGTCCAATGCATTTATATCCTGTTGGTGCCTATGAGCTGCTTCCACGCCACTGTAAGTTCATACTCAGTTTAAACCAGAGTTCCAGTGAAGTTGCACCAACAGGAACAGGAGCAGCTTTGAGGAAATTCTAGGCCATGTTGATTATATCTATTAGGGTGCAAACTGATAATTATTATAATGGAAGCTGCTTGCCATTCATCTACTCAGAATAAGCATAGAATGGCTTAGTATTATTCAAATCCTGTTCCATGAAACACAAGTAGCACTGTTAAAATAACAAAATAAATTCTGGTTTATTCACTGGATAATTAATATTTTAACTGAATAATGTAATCTAACCACATTCATCTTTATCCAGCATAACAGTGACACACTACCGCATTAGACATTGAATGTATATTTACTCAGAAGTTGTTCTCCTTATGATGACTCAGTGAATATTCAATTAATGGTTCTAATTAAACCAATAGAATTAATTCAATTAAATCAAAACAAAACAATCAGTTGACAGCAGGAGAGCAGATTTTTGCTTCCACTTTCTACACCTGAAGATTAATTTATGCACCGGGAAAAACAACCCAGGCGTAGAAAGTAGGACAGCCAAAAACAACTCCAGTGTTGGCTTCCTATTTGTACTTATTGATTGCTGCACATTGTATATGTTTTGGGAATGAGAACGATAAGGCAGGATTTTCAATTGAGGTTGGGGTTCCAGATTGGGGGCAGGCAGGTCTGCAAATTGGCATCACCAGCTGTCATGCTGGGTCCCTGCCGTGATCCCAACCCCGAACCATTTTCATAGAAGCTGGATTGAGGTCAGATCAACTCCCCACCCGCAAGTGGTGGGTTAAGGGGCCTATTATGGCTCCGGCCTGGTGCTGTCTGGGATTTTCTATCGGCAATGCAGGCAGATAACATTGGCCTGGTCGTGGTGTAGTATTAACTAGTTGCATTGATTTTTGTACTGAATAAAAGCCAGTCATGAAATAGATGATTATTAAGTAATGAACTTGATTTAGTTATAAATAGTGAATTTGTATAATTAATAAGTATTTTGGAAAGATTGGATTTTGTTTCTAATAGAAACTGTTTAGACAATGGAATCTTTCTAATGTTTTGATAAGCTACAGGACACCATAGCCTTGGCAAGATCTGGCTCATGTATAAAAGAATTGTTTATATTTTGATTAAGATTAGCAAAGTTAAGAAGCTATTGTCTTCCATGGATGTCCTTTTGAACTGAGGTGGTATCAATTGGAAGATGTAATTAAACACCAATTTAATTTACCTAGCAACAGCTAGAACCAATCATTAAATTTACAATAGCCTGACTCAGCATGGTGCAATGTTCATCAAAGGGGATAAAAATGAGAATCCTGTAGGGGTCTGCTGCTAGTCAAGATTTGAAGACTCATGAGTGCTAACTACATGTCAATCTCCATAAGTGGGTTCAAGGTTGAGACCAAAAGCCTGAGAGAGGGCGAACGTGACCAACACTTCAATGGACTGTGCAACCATCTAAAATTGTAAAACCCATTGTCTCAAGTTTGAAAAGTATACCTTTCCTTTAATAAACTTTCTGAAAATTTACTATCCAGAATCCTGCCTTACCTTGATTGGTTCGGTCTCGTATGAACAAGAGTAAATTAAAGTGAATTAATTTTAAGCTGATTTAGAAGCAGACTGAAATTTAACAAAGACCTAAAAGCAATGGAAATTGCTGGATTAAATTGTTAAAGTGGCCAAGGCCAATGTGGTCATCTCAGGATGAGAAAAATGGTGCTGCAATTGTTCAAGCAAGAGACTCCCACTCCCCCTGCCCCCACGCACCCATAAAGTCTGCCAGGCCACAGCTGCAGGGTTGCTTCTGCTTGCCCAGGCACCTGTAGCCGTTTTAAAAATCAAACAAACTTACCTGGTCTTCTCCCCCTCTCCATGTTCAGATTGGCAACTCCTACCTCAGCCTTAAGCTACCGATCTGAGAATGCGTTAGAGCCTCCCATTGGCCCTCCAGCCTCAGGAGCCCATCCTGGATGGCCCACTCCCTGGCCTTTAATTGGCTGAACCTTGAAAAACATCGGTGGGAGTGTCTGAAGGACAGGTGCGGGGTCGGGACCCAGAACCAGCTTCCATGATGGAAGGAAAATACAGCTCATAGCTGTTTAGATAAACTCTAAGACAGGAAGTGGAAACTAAAAAAAGAAATGTGCAGCAAATAGTTCTGTAGAAACCTTCTTCTATGTAAAGCTGACTAGTTCTGTGCATCACCATAATCATATTCAACTGCTAAAATTTTTCTGAAGGATGTAAATTGGCTCTATTTTATGTTTTTGCTTTGCAGTAAAAGTCTTTAGTAAATGGTGTGTCACAATTATGATTTACCAACTAATGTGAAAAGACTTTTTGTTGTGCATTGAAACCATGAGTTTTTTATTTGAAACACTTAGGTCCAAAGTACCAAATAACTGTGTTTTGTCACAATTGTAATATTCTTGTAAGCAGCATAACCAATGTGGGAAGGTAATGCCATTACAAACACAGTTCTGGCTCCATATTGAAATTACTAGCCACCTAATGACATCCAGAAATGATTGGAATCAAGTCTTTTTGGGTTAATTAAAATTTTGAGGGTTGTTGGGAAAACATACCAAGAAAGAGCTCAACTGGATTATTCCTTAAATCCTTAATATGAGTAAAACAATTTATGAAATGTCAGGAAGAATGACCCTAGTCAGTTCTCCAGACAAAAAATGTGCACAAGCTCGATGACAGCAACATTGCAGAAGCATGGTTTAAGTCTCATCAAGCTTCATTTAAATATTTATAGCCTTGCAAAATGAGAGCCAATTAGTATCGCATTGCAGTCAATGCAAAATCATAGGAAAAAACAGATCAGATCCAAGGTAAAATATATTCCCAAAAATGAAGGGAAAAGAATAAATGATACATCGGTTTCAGGAGTGCTATAAATATGTTGTTGAACAATAAATTATTGCAGTCCCTTGAGCTTCCATGCAACACTATTTTGATTTCAAATCAACGTACAGAAAATATATAATTCAACCTCAGTAAATTGATGTCACCCACTCTGAAAAATGTTGGGACAAGCTATTATAAGCTAAAGCTGCTAAATGATTCAGCTAAGGGGTAGCTTAGCTCAAAAAAAAATTGGCCCTGGATTTTCTCACTACCATCATTGCTTAAGCCATTAATATGTTGTTATTGCGTGAAAGCAATTGAGAAAACTTGAGCATTAACAGTGCATAAACAGCGTAATCTCATAAATTTGAGTTCCTTAATCTTTTTGTCAGTTTTGACAATTTGTGTGCCCAAGCCTTGTCAGGCTCATTTGTATAAGTGTCTCACTCACCAGGTGCCTTTACACCATTACTGCTAGATCCAGTTTAAAAAAATATAGCCATTCCCCCAGTCAACTGATCCAGCTAGAGGTGGTGTGTGAGAGCTTCGAAGCAACCATAAATTTTAATTGTTAATTTCTAGCTTCAGAGATGTTTTTACAACCCATTTTATCATAGTTTATCAATAACTTAGGGCAGAATTTTCCCATGCCCCACATAGTGGCTTTATTGGTGGGCGGGGGTGGGGTGGGGGGTGGGCACGATGTGGTGGGAGCTCCAAAAATCGATTTCACGCCAGCGTAAAATCTGCTCCTGCCCACCATGGCAGGTTGCAATTCCCGTCAAAGGCTGGTATAAAACCATTTTCCAACCCATTAATGTGATATTGATGAAGGCCCGACCGGAATCGCCAATTGTCCGCGCCTCCGCTGGGAAATCATGCCAGTCCAGAACACATACGGACCAACACAGCATGTACATATTGGCACTTACCTGCAGAAGGCCAGGGCTGTCTCTGGAGTTTGCGATGGATGCCTCCAGCAACCATGGACCCTGGAACATGCAGCAGTGGGTGAGGGGAGCATCTATCAAGTGGATCTTCTGGCTTCAGTATATTTGAAGAGATCCATCTTCCAGAGTGTTCCTGGAGGTCCATTTTCTTTCTTCAGGAGGTCCATCTTCTTCCTTCAATGGTGGGTCAGTTATGTCGAGACGCCTTTTAAAAATGGCGCCTGAATATGATGGCGGGTGTGAGTCATCCAGCCCACCCTGCCTCCCGAAACATCGCAAAATCCCCCCAATGCATATTTAATGAGTCCGGAGTCGCGTGATACGCTGTGAATCCCAGCGGTCTCCACAGCAGGAAACATTCCCCATCCCCACCCTGCTCCCCACCATGGAAACTTCATCCCAGGAGGGAAAATTCCACCCTTACACTTAAACTCTTTCGCCCCAGAGTGCCTCAATCTTATTCACCCATATAAGTTTCAATACCTCTACTTCCCCACTCTGGGACATCTCACATATTCAGAATGACTCTGAAGAAGGTATGCTTTTTCCTATAGGCAGACTTCTCTATGCCATCCTTATTTATTAGGAAGAGGAACAAGAATATGTGGAGACAACAAGCTGACCCACAGGACCAAGATACTTATCCATAAAGCCCTTTCCATCATTACATTGTTGTATGGCAGTGAAGTCTGGACAACTCATACCTACCGAAAAAAGGCTCAATAACTTCCAACGGTCGTCAATGAAGTAGCCTTTTTTAGGGAAAACATGCCACACATGCTGGCACTAATCAAGCAAAGAAGGCTTCGCTGGCTTGGGCATGTGCACGGGATGGAATACGGCCACCTCCTCAAGGATATGCTATATGAGAATACGTTATCTGTACCAAGAGATCAGCAGAGCACACAAAGCCCAATTCAAGGATGCTATCAAAAGAGACATGAAAGCCCTCCACATCAATCACGACAAGTGGGAAACTCAAGCTGACGATTGATGCAATTGGCGACACCAACTGTGAGCAGGAGTTCACTATCATGGCAATATGTGGTTTTAGAAACTCCGAAGCAGGCACCAGCTCTGTAAACAAGGCATCAGTAGAGATAATCCCGCAAGTAAGGGACAACTTCATGTGTGGCACTTGTAGCAGACTTTACCTTTTCAGAATCCATCAAAAGAAGTGTGGCAGATGACCTGATCTGACCTCACCAAAGTTCTGAGGCTGCACTCCATTTTCTCTCACAGATGGAAGGCTGCCAACCAACCAGGAGGACTGGTAGGTCTGCCTGTGAAAAAAATCACAGTCCTTTAATGAGATGTTGATCTGTCACTGCACCCAGTAGGCATCGATGGCTTGTGACTGCTGGCGTAGATGAAGGTGGGTGATGTCCTGAATTGCTAAAATGCAAAGGGACCAAGAAAAGAATCTCTAAAGACTCCCTTTGCTGCCGCCAAGCCTTTACAAAGGCTGTGCTGCTTCTATACGGATATTTCCTGCTCAATGTGCTTTGAGACTACAATTACACCAGAACTTACACCAAATCAAATTAACCCACCCAGGAAACTAGCATGTAACTCCCTCTGCTGGTGAATGATGTAACTTTCTGATGTATTAAAGGCACAGTGGTCATCAAAGAAATTCAGGATATTTGGCTGTAAATCCCAAGTAACCATGAAGAAGTTGCAATAGACTATGGGCGGAATTTTCTGTGCCCATTGGCATCAGGCGTCATGACAAGTGTGAGCATACAATATGGCGGGAAGGCCAAAAGTCTGTTTCACAACATCATGAAACTAATTTGCAATCGTCCACTCCACCTGTCAATAGCTGGCCACATTTCCTGCCGCTACATGTTGGGAACTTCATTGTAATATATCTGCATATCATTATAAGCCAAGCTCACCAGAATCATCACCACATGCTGGATCATCTGAGCACATCGGCATGGTTGCACTCTGATGTACTTCACAATTGTACATAAGCAACGTGCACCTGGCGAGTTGCACTTTGCTCAGGACTTCAAGGTTTGTTTGCCTACCTTGCTTTTGGCAGCACAAGCGGTCATCAGCGCCAGGCTTCTCAGGCAGCACCACATCACTTTTAGTGGGGGCTCATGGGCAGGTCTCTACCTACCAGACCAACCGTAAGGCAAGAGTGGCTTTTCAATGGCTGCAGGGCAAGGGCTTGTTTGGGGAAGGGGAAAACTGGCCTCGTGCAAAGGAAGAGGCTGCAGGGTGAGGGCTGTTCTGGAAAAGGGGGTATACCAGGGGGTGTGTGAGGGCACATGTTGATCTGTGCAAGTGGCCTGAAAATAGTGAGGGCTGAGGAGGCAGCCTACAGAGGAGATGAGGCCAGATGGAGGTGTGCAGATGTGTGTGAGAGAGAGAGTGGTGATGTCCCTTGAGCTGGCAGTGAGTGAGATGGCCAGTGAATGTGTGATGGGCTTGAGTGTGTGAGTTTAGGGTGATGAGATGGTTGCCTTACCCTGGCAGCACTGGATGACCAACCCCATCTGCCATGTCCTTCCGAGCTGGAGTGGTGAGATTTCTGGACATCCTGCGGCCAGAGCAGGGGTGGAGGACATCATGGTGGGCTACCAAAAGGCATTCCAGTGACAGGTCACTGAGCTCTTCTTGGTTTTCAGGGTCATGTCTTCACTGGAGCAGTCCTGAGCTGCAAACATTGAGAACTGTGTGCATGGCTGCTGTTTAGTTATGGTACTCGGAGTGAGGAAACGGTGAGGTAACGGCATGGCGGACAATTCAGAGGCTGCCCGCCAGCGAGACAGCGCATTTCCTGTGGCTGCATAATTAATAAGGTGGGATTGGGACAATATGGCGTGAAAAACTGTCATTGTGACCGGCGGGTAACACATCCTTTTTCCCACCCGCTACCGCACTTAGTGCAAATCTGGGACAATTCCGCCCTATGTGTTAAACCTCAAAGAGCTGGTGGCTGTTACTTTTACTATCTAGGTGAATACACCATTGATTTTATCCTACTGTGTTGAAATCTGAATATGTTTCAACTGCAAACTTTAAAAGGAGTGGAGTAATGATAATTTACATACATTTCTGATACAATTCATCTTTAGACAAATGATTATTTATGAGTAAAATAAATAATTCCTTCAATTTAATCTTCAAATAGACTGCACAACAGTTATCAGGAACATCAGGACAGAAGAATTGAATCTTTAGAATGCTGAACTTTCTTAAAACCTGGTCTTACTGTAGGCTCATCAGAATAATGCCACTGGAATCAAACACTGGTGACTCTATTGAATCTGCATTGCCCACCAGCCTTCCCAATTATGAAATGCTCTCATTTTACCTACTTGACAAACCTTTTTTCATCAAATGCATACAGTAAATTTTGTATCAATGGGAAAAATATGTAGTTGACTTATAATACTGCAGAACATGCACTCTATAAACTTGCTAATGTAAAATATGACCATCCGAAGAGGCTGATTAATGCACGAAGAGCCATTTGTTACTGTGCATAATTAAATTATAATTTAAGTGCCATAATTTAATTTGGAACTAATTAAGACAGTTCAGTGCTTGTGCATTTTGGTATTTAGAAATTATTGGTTACAGTGACTGACTCAATTAGCAATTCAGTTTATTTAAGAAAGACAAAGAGAACAGCATGACTCTAAAATAAACAGCTGTTCCAGTTCTGTTGAGAGTTATCAGAGATTATTCTGAAGCATTTTGTTGTCTTCTTAAAGTGGAAATTCAACAGAACTGACGATATTGAGATTGCCTTACAAATGGGATTTATAATCAAAAAGAGTAAAACAAACTGCAAATACTTCAATCAATGAAATTTATACAAAAAGACAATATATTTGTAATACAGTCCTGTGTGTGTTATTATTTCACAGGAATTAACCCATATAACCAGATTAACACCTACATAAAGAGCTCACATAGCAATGTAATGTGAGAACATTAGGCATGTATTTGTGAATTCTACCAATTAGAATTTCTAGCCTATAAGGTGCTGATTATATTTCAGTGTAGCATTCATTAAAACAAGTCATATCTTTAAACCAAAGTGAGTGACTCCTACTGAAAAGGAATGAGTGTTGACAGGTCTAAAATTCAATGTTCCAAGTAGTGTGGCTTTTTTTTTACCACCGACTGTGTCCTGAACTGTTCTGCACATATCCAAAGAAGTCTCACAGCATGATGGTGTGCAGCTTTGCATGTTGACATGACCAGGTCTAGAGTTCAAGCGCATAATGGAGCACTTAAGCTCAAGTCCAATTCTTATGTTGACATGAAGTCAAAGTTGAGGGGCATTTGATGCTGGTTATGAGACTGGCTGACTGACAGGAAGGTGATTTGAGTGAGCATCCTACAAAATGAGCAATGATTGACATCTTGAAAATATACATAGAATATTTCTTTCATTTTCTTTGCAAATACAGTACACATGTTACAAATGTCAATCTTGTTAAGAAGTTACAGTCAAAACTAATGGCATGTACTTTATACGCAAAAAAAATTTCCAAGGCCTCTAGGGTTGGTGAGAAGAAACCATTTAACAGTATTATATTACATGAAGCAACAAAAATAAATCTGACTTTAAAACAAAGTTTACCTGAATCTACTATAAGGGTACAATGAAAGTATGTCTGATAACATTCATGCTTTGTTAACTAATATACAGTAAGGATCTGCTTATATCCTGGAACAAAATCATATTAATTTAAATTGCTACTCATAGTAGATAAAAAGGAAGAATCATATACATTAATTCCTATTCCTTTGCAAAGAATTAATTGTCAGGTTTAAGGTTATACTTAGCATGACAGGATGTTAGAGCAATTTTCATACACTGATTTGAAACTGCTTTTGTTTTTAAAAACAGCATTGTTACAGAAGTAATTATTCTGAAATGTAATTATCAAGTAGCAGTTTGAAACACCAGGAAGGGTTTAACCTGTGAGAGAAGGTAACATATATTGCTAAATGTTTTACTCATTGTTCAGTAATCTGTTTTATATTCTGTAGCTTTTTGGTTTGTGGAATCGCTTACTGAAATATCAACAGCTGTTCCTGAGAGTGTCATTGCAGACAATTTTTCTGCAGCTCTTTTTAAAATTCTGTGGAGGTAAAGTAAAAAATGTGACTGATTGACACCAGGGGTAAATTGAGAAATGTGACATGTGGAGTACAGAATGGAAAGCAGGAAGCATCAGGGCAGTTTTATCCCAGGTGATTAACAATCCTAGCCAGTGTTATGCTGAAAAATATACTGAACACCTGGGGATACAAACTATTTATTGTTATTTCACCAGAAATTGAAAACAATGGTAGTGTTAATTATGAAATTTTCGTTTGATCTATAAAAGCTTATTCTCGCAATCAAAAAAATTTATTCTAATCGCTTAATTATTCTTTTTCATCTGCCAGATTACTTTGAATCAGAATAATTCTAGAAAATATCAAAACTGTGCTTTTGTATTTGGTAGTAAATTTAAAAATGTCACATATTAACAGTACCATATCTCAAGTATTGATGATACTAGTGCATTTGATCTTTAGCTATAGACATAATCAATTAACAGTCTTCACTGTCTTCATCTTTAAGCTTCCTGAGGGAGAAAGGGATGGAAGGGGGAATGTGTTGATCTTGGACAGATTGTTCAGAGTAAGGATGAACATTAATGAAATCTATCCAAGTGAAGAACCATCCAAAGGAGCCCAAACCATGAGGGAAGCTGAGTATCGACTTGGGGATAGCGTGGGAAGATGATCATGAAAATGAGGAAAAATAAAAATGTTAACAAATAATTATTTACTCCAATCATTCTTATAAAAACCAATATGTTTAGTAGTGATATAGCTTCTGCGCAATACATTTTGTTGACATTACTTCTGGTCCTCATTCATAGTTCCCACCAATCAGAGGTAGGGCCAAAAGATATTCAGCAGGGGAGGCCAACAACATTTCTAAATAAAACATACCTCAAGATTTCAAATTTCCATTCAAGAAACGTATTTGTCATTTCATATTCCAATTTAGTTAGTGCTATACTTTAATTTTTAAAAATGGCACATAGTGTACTTATGTATCGCTACTGAAACAGAATGCTGTTTCTGGAGTGGTGATGGGTTTTTACAGAATGAAGGTGCTAGCCTCATGCCCAACCTTCCTCCTTTTTCAACCAGGCTTGGAACTGGCTTCGGTGGAGCTGGGGAAACATGCTGTGAAGGATTCAATGCTGTAACTGCACTCAGAGTTGTTGGGGGGGTGGGAGGGGTGGAGGTGCTCCTTGGAGGGAAAGGCTGATGGCTGCATTAAGTGACCTCTGCCACCATGGTACTCACCCTTCCCGAGCGCAGGAGGTCATTGAGTCTCTTGCGGCACTGGACCCATATGCGTTGCACCGCATCATGGGAGCTCACTATCTCGGCCACCTCCTCCCAGGTACGTTTGGTCAGGTGGGGGGGGGCCTCTGCCTCCTGTCCCTAGGAAGCAGGACCTCCTGCTATGCTTCCACCTCCTCCAGGAGGGCAGCTAGGCACTCACCCAAAAAACGAGGGGCACACTGCTCTATTGCCATTCCCTCTGGCCTGGCATGCCCTGCTGCCCTACCCTCTAGCCTGGCCTGCTTCACTGGCCTACCCTCCGGGCTTGCCTGCTCACCAGAAGCCCTCTGGTGAGCCGTTCCACCTGCCATTGTAAGCAGCCTTGCAAAGGCTGCCAACACTTCATTTAAACAGGCTGCCAGGTCGCCATTGGACCCAGCGGTCAGTGCACTCCTGCCACCACCCGTCCACTCTCGCTATCCTCGGGAGTCGAGAAATATGCTGGGCGGGCCTTAATTGGCCCGCCCGCATAAAATGGCGGAGCGGACTCGATCGTGGGCGGCTATCGGGTCCACGCCCGCTCCCGCTTGGCCTGCCCGACATGGGGAAAATTCTCCCCAAGAGAGCAGCAGATGGTCTGTCTCCCCAGCCTAGACTTATAACAAGAGAGAGCCATCAGAACTCGTTATACCTGTGAAGGCACTAATAGCCACCAACTGTCTCCTAAGATGAATAATGGATTTTAACCAGAGACATAGTAACTGATTGCTAACCTGAAACTGACTTATCAATGGGCAACACCACATGACCTAAGCTCCTTTGGCCTTTGGGAAGTTTTAATGTTATATTCCTGGATTCCCAGGGGAGTCTGCTGTTATCACCCAGTCTGCCAACACCAAAGCAGGCCTTCAGGCTGATGACAAAGCCTGCCTCAAGTCTAAACCTCCTCAAAGCCTGGTTCTCAGGGAGATTCCTGCCATCGCCTGTACAGTGGACCAAGTCTCTATATACCAACCTCACTTTGCTGCATCATCGCCAACTTTAAAGGAAATCGGCAACTCCTGCTTTTAGTTAACTGAACCCACCTGAACCTTAAGTCCTCCAAGAAGGACTCTGACATTCTAGACTCTGACATTCAAGTGAATTAATGTCCATGGGTAAAATTTTTAGCTCAGCGGGCAGGCAGACACGCACCCGATCTGCTCGAGCGTAAAGTGACACGCAATGATGTCAGGAGAGCATCCTGAAGCAATTGCGCGATATTTTGGTCGATGGGTGCGCATCAGAACCGGTAGCGTGCCCGCCGACAATTAAAAGGCCTATTAAGGCCATTAAAAAGTTAATTAAACTAAAATTTTCACTGCCCTTCCAACCTTATGGTTGGTGGGCAGGCGAAAAGGCTGAGTGGCCTTTGCACTTTTTTGGTTTCCGAAAGCAAATAAAAATAAAATTAAAACTTTAATTTTTCATTAATAACATGTCCCTGCTCATGTGGCAAAGGGGACATATTTCATTACATTTTTATTTAAAAAATTTTTTTTTCCCCCATATCACTTTATCTCCCTGAGGCAGCTTTGTGCCTCAGGGAGATTATGAAGTGTGCACTCACGCGCATCAGCAAATTTCGCACTTGCCTGGCTCGCACTCCTCCCCCCGCCTGCACAGGCAGCACTGAGCAATGCCACTCGCGTATCATGCTGGGCGGGCTTTAATTGGCCCGCCAACGCGAAATGGCCTTCCAGTCCTATCGCGGGTGGCAGTCGCAGATGGCGAGAAAAATGAAAGAGTTCAGTTTGCTTCTCTACCCCGTCCATAACAATTACCGTTTCTTTAGACTATGGAAGAACTCAGTAACCTCTATTTTCCATATGGTGAAATTCTGAGCCAAGGTAGGCTATTATAGGGTTAAGTGTTCATTAGATGTTCTGTTGGTGTGACAATGTAATGGCTGGTTTATTTAGTTCATTCTAGAATCATCCTCTCTGGGTATATTAACCAATATCACAAGGAGAGAGACAATAAAGTTGTTTTTAGAGACATATTGAAGTGTTTATAAATGCCTTTAACTAAAAATGACAAGTAGACAATCCTACTTGTCTCCCTCCTGAGAACCCCACCATCTCCATCATAGCTGCTAATGTTTAGTCGAGTCAGTTCATTTGACATAAAACTGAGAAGCAGATGGCAAAATTATTTCACCCTGATAACACTGTGGCTGTAGTACTGGAGATCTGCAGGCTGGAGCTATTTGATCACATAGCAAAGATAATCCAGCACAGTTATTACACAGGCATCTTCCTGGTAATGTGAAAAAATGTCCAAATATCTCTCATCCACAAAAGTGAGATGTCTAACCCAGTCAAGTACAAATCTATCAGGCTCCTCTTAATTACCAAGACAACATTTCTCCCAGTAAGGCACCAAGGAACCCTAGCAAAACTGAAGTCAATAGGAGCCAAGTAGCTGGAGTCATACCTAATGCAACAGAAGATTTTTGAGATTGTCAGATATCACTTATGATAGTCCTAGGAATAATTCTTAAGAGGTTCGCAGGAGAGTGTCCTTGGCCTATCTGTCTTCAACTGGTTCACCTGTGACCATTCATCATTCAGGAGGTCAGGAATGGGGGAGTCACTAGCAAATTTACAATGCTCAGCTCTATTCACAACTGCTTCTGTAATGAATCAGCTCAGCCATGCTACAGCAGGACATGGAAAACATCCAGACATGGGCTAACAAGTGACATGTAATGAATATACTGAACAACAGGAAGCATACTCATCTGCCCTTGACCCTCAAAGGCAACATCACTACCAGATTCCACATCATCCATATCTTTTGAGTCACCATTGAACAGAAGTTAAATTAGATCAACCATAGGAACACTGTGGCTACAAGGGCAGGGCGGAGGTTGTGTATTCTGCAACAAATAGCTTAATCCCTGACCCAGGAGGTAGACTTTGAGGAGCATCCAAAAGGGGAAGATGTACTGTAGAGAAGCAAAGAAGTATAGAGAGAGGATTCCATAGCTTACAGTCTAAGCAGATGAAGACACAGCTGCCAATGCCAAAGTGATAAAAATTGCAGATGTGCAAGAGGCCAGAACAGGAAGAGCGAAGAAAGCTTGAAGAATTGTAGGGCTGTAGGTGGATGCAGAGATAGTGAGACATGAGGGCATGAAGAGATTTGAGAACAAGGATGAGAATCTATTTTTTTTTTTTATTCATTCATGGGATGTGGACAACACTGTAAAGGCCAACATTTATTGCCCATCCCTATATAACTGAATAGCTTCCTGGGTTGTTTGAGAGGATAGTTAAAAGACAATCATGTTGCTGTGGATCTGCAGTAGCAGTTGGCCAACCCAGGTAAGGCTGACAGATTTCCTGCCCTAAAGAAAATTCATGAACCGGATGGGTTTTTACAACAATGCAGTTTAATCATCAGCATTATCGATACTAACTTTTTAATTCCAAGTTTATTGAATTAATTGAGTTTAAATTCCACAAGCGACCTGATGGGAATTAAACTCATATCTCCAGATCATTAGTCCAGACTTCTGGATTGCTAGACAGTAACATAATTACTATGCTAACTTTCAGCAAGCACAGATATGAACAAGACTTTGGACGGGTAGGACAGGGGTAGCAGAATTTTGGATGAGTTCAAATTTATGAAGGGTAGAAGATGGATGGTTGGCTAGGGGAAGCATTGGAATAGTCGAGGCTAGTGGAAGTAAAGGCATGGCTGAGGGATTCAGAAGCAGATAAACTGAGGCAGGTGTGGAGATAAACAACATTATCAAGGTGGAATTAAGCAGTCTTTGTGATAGTGGTGATATATGGTCAGAAGCTCATCTTGGGGTTAAATACAGCCTCTGGCAGTTGTTAGTGAGAGGGATAGAGTTGGTTGCTAGGGAATGGAGTTCATGGTCGGGTTGAAAACAATGGTTTCAGTCTTCCCAATACTTAGTTGCAGGAAATTTCTGCTCATCCAGCAGTGGCTTTGCAAACAAGTTGTTTAACAGTCGGATATCCTTTACCGAATCAGGCAGCAGAAGACATTCTAAGAATCATAACTATTTTATTGTTAAACTACAGTTCAGTACAAATACCTTCCCTTCTGGATCCTCTCTCTGTCCAGAAACAGAAAACCCCCTCACTGGGGAAAAACAAAGCTCTTAAGTACAGGCTTCAATGAGCATCATCTGCTCTCAATTCACTCTGAAGCTTGCCATGGTTTACTCTTAAAGGGACCTGCATTTCTAACATTGTCACAAGTAATGTGACAAATTGAAGAGGCAGAGTGATTAAGAGAGGTGGAGCTAGGTGTTGAGATGGTACATGTGGAAACTGACGTGCTCTCAGATGATGTCACTGAGAGGCAACATGTAGATGAGAAATAGGGCAGAGGCAAAGATACATCCTTGGGGGAATCCCAGAGGTAATGATGTGGAAGCAGAAAGAGAAGATGTTGCAGGTGTTCTCTGGCTATGATTGGATAAATAAATGGAATCAGATGAGTGCAGTGTCACCCACTAGTGGGGGAGGATGGTGTGGTCAATTGTGTCAAAGGCTGCAGATAAATCAAGAACGACGAGAAGGGATGGTTTATTATGGTCACAGTCACATAGGATGTCGTTTGTGACTTTGACAGGAGAGAGAATAGAGAAAGATGCAAGTTCAGGACAAAGATAGGGGGATCCCTCAGGGAAGTTTAGCTCCCCACTGTGGCTAAACTATCAGACTGCTTATCTGACATCCAGTACTGGATGAGCAGCAATTTCCTCCGATTAAATATTGGGAATGATGAAGCCATTGTTTTCAGTCCCTGTTCCAAACTCTGTTTCATAGCTCTGGGTTCCATCCCTCTCCCTGGCAATAGCCTGAGTTGGAGCAATCTGTGTCACATTTCATCCCAAGATGAGCTTCCAACCTCATATTCCTGCCATTTCTAAGATCGCCTGACTTCACCCCTGTCTCAACTCATCTGCTACTGAAGCCCTCATTCATGCCTTTGTTACATTTAGGCTTGACTTTTCCAATACACTCATGGCTCACATTCTAAATCCATATACTTTAGGTCATCCAAAATTTTGCTGTTCCTGTCTTAACTCTCACCAAGTCTAGTTCTATCACCCCTGTGCTCACTGACCTATATTGGCTCCTGGTCACGCAACATCTTGATTTTAATATTCTCATCTTTGTTTTCAAATTCCTCCATGACCTGGCTTCTCC
Source organism: Cetorhinus maximus (assembly GCF_964194155.1). Taxonomy (NCBI): domain Eukaryota; kingdom Metazoa; phylum Chordata; class Chondrichthyes; order Lamniformes; family Cetorhinidae; genus Cetorhinus; species Cetorhinus maximus. The sequence goes on from NC_135882.1 coordinate 67,418,045, forward strand.
CTGTCCCTGTAATCTCCTCCAACCACACAACCCAAGATACCTGCATTCCTCTATTTTTGGCATCTTGAGCATCTCCAATTTTAATCACTCCACCATAGGTGGCTGCACTTTCAGTTGCCTAGGTCCCAAGCTCTGGAATTCTCTCCCTACACCTCTCCACCTCTCTACTTTGCTTTACTCCTTTAAGACACTCCTTAAAACCACCTCTTTGACCAAGCTTTTGGTCATCTGACCTAATATCTCCTTATGTGTCATATTTGGTTTTATAATGCTCCTATGAAGAACTTTGGGCCGTTTTATTACATTAAAGTTGTTATATAAACATGTTGGTGCTGGTGGGCTAGTAGGAGGGAAGAAAGCGTAGAGGTAGCTGAAAGGATGGTCTCAATCTCAGTGACATGAACTCCTCACATTTGTTGAAGGTGAGGTTGGGGGAGAGAAGGCAGGGGAGAGGGGTTTAAGTAGATGGCTTGTGTTAGAGAAGAGATCCATAGTTATCTTTGCATTTCAGGATGATCCTGGAATGGTGAGCAGCTTTAGCAGAGGAGAGCAGAACCCAATAACACTTCATGTAGTCCAACCAGATCCGGTGATGAATGACTAAAGTATTTGTGAGCCATAAATGTTCAAGCCTGCAAGCAAAAGAATTAGCAAAGTGATGGAAAGTATCACCAATAATGCCGCCAAGTGGCATACACTCACCAATAACCTGTTTACTGATGCATATTTAAGGCCCCAGTCCAATCAGTTCCTGACCTAGACACACGTTTGATCCAAACCTAGCGGTGATGAAGGAAAGAAGAAATAAGTTGGATTTATATTGTGCCTTCATCATGGTAGAATGTCATAAATTGTTTCACAGCCAATGAAGTACTTTTAAAGTAGTATCCCTGCTGTAACTTAGGGAAACATGCCAGCTAATGTGTGCACAGCAAGATTCCACAAATACCAACGAGATAAACATTTGCCAGGACAACTCCCCTGCTCTTCTCTGAATGCTGCCATGATATATAATGGCCCTGAACCTCCGTGGAGTAGCAGAGTCAGATTGCTTCTAGTTTCTTACCTTAAAATCCAGCCGCTCCATTCTCACTGGACCTTCCAGCTCAGGGCCAGCCGAGAACTATCTAATGCAGTGTGTCCCCAAAGTCATGTATTGAGGGCAGCAGAGTTGAGGGTAAGGAAGATATGCCCCCTTTTTTTTAATGGCAGTATCTGCTGTAAAACAGGCAAGTTTAAAGGTTCAGCTACTTTGAGAAGCCAGGGAAAAGGGAAACTTGTAAGGTAAAGGGTAGGATTGGGGGGAGGGGGGGAGGGAGGCGAGGGGTATTGGTCGGTTGAGGTGTTGTTGGTTGGGAGGGGGTCAGTTGGTCAGTAAGGGTTGGGGGTCAGGTGGTCAGTGGAGGACTTTGGGTTCAGTGGTCAGTTGAGATTTGGGTGGACAGTGGGGGTGTCAGGTGGTCAGTTGGGGGTGGAGGCTGGGTTGTCAGGGTGTTTGGGGTAGGGTGATCTGGGGAGGGTCGGGTGGTCAGTGGGAGGGCGGTTGAGGGGTGGGTCAGGTGACCAGGGGGATCCGGTGGGGGGGTTTGGGGGGTGGGGGACATCAGTACTATAGTTACCCAGGAGTTAGAAGCAGTTTTCATTCTTCTAACATTTCCTGGGTAACTATTCTGGTAAGGCAGTTGAAACCATCCGGAGTTTGCGATTTAAATTGTACTTTCGGATGGTTCCGATTGCAGGGCAATTATCCAATGACGTTTGAACTTCCTGGGCAATTGCCATGCAATCCTTATCTGAGGAATTCCGGGGGGGGGTTTCCCCAGTGCACCTTTGATGTACTAATACTTCGGAGTACCAAGATACATTGCATCTTTGGGGTATTATACTGAAATATCAGCCTAATTTATAGGCTCAAGATTCTGGAGAAGGATTTAAACTATGACCTTAGAGCTCAGGGGCTCTACATACAATGCATACAATGCGGCGAAGAGCAGTGGGAAACCAGGGGATTGGGAAGCCAACAAAGACCAACAGAGGACAACTAAAAAAAAAATAAGGAGGGAGAAGATTAAATATGAGGTAAACTAGCCAGTAATATAAAAGAAGATTGCAAGAGTTTTTTTAGATATGTAAAAGGTAAGAGAGAGGCAAAAGTGGACATTGGGCCGCTGGAAAATGACGCTGGATAAGTAGTAGTGGCGAACAAAGAAATGGCGGAGGAACTGAATAGGTACTTTGCGTCAGTCTTCACAGTGGAAGACACGAGTGACATCCCCAAAGTTCAAGAGACTTGGGGGGCAGAGGTGAATATGGTGGCCATTACCAAGGAGAAGGTGCTAGGAAAACTGAAAGGTCTGAAGGTGGATAAATCACCTGGACCAGATGGATTACACCCCAGAGTTCTGAAGGCGATAGCTGAAGAGATAGTGGAGGCGTTAGTGGTGATCTTTCAGGAATCACTGGAGTCAGGGAGGGTCCCAGAGGACTGAAAAATCGCTAATGTAACCCCCCTGTATAAGAAGGGCGTGAGGCAAAAGACGGGAAATTACAGGCCAATTAGCCTGACCTTGGTCGCTGGTAAGATTTTAGAGTCCATTATTAAGGATGAGATTTCAGAATACTTGGAAGTGCATGGTAAAATCGGGCAAAGTCAGCATGGTTTCATCAAGGGGAGGTCATGCCTGACAAATCTGTTAGAATTCTTTGAGGAGGTAACGAGTAGGTTAGACAAAGGAGAACCAATGGGTGTTATCTACTTGGACTTCCAGAAGGCCTTTGACAAGGTGCCGCACAGGAGGCTGCTCAGTAAGATAAGGGCCCCAGATTGGCTGTCTGGCAGGAGGCAGAGAGTGGGGATAAGAGAGTCCTTCTCAGGATGGCGGCCGGTGACTAGTGGAGTTCCACAGGGGTCAGTGTTGGGACCACAACTTTTCACTTTATACGTTAACGATCTAGATGAAGGAACTGAGGGCATCCTGGCTAAGTTTGCAGATGATACAAAGATAGGCGGAGGGACAGGTAGTGTTGAGGAGGCGGGGAGGCTACAGAAGGATTTGGACAGGTTAGGAGAATGGGCAAAGAAGTGGCAGATGGAATACAACGTGGGGAAGTGTGAGGTCATGCACTTTGGTAGGAAGAATAGAGGCATGGACTATTTTCTAAATGGGGAGAGAATTCAGAAATCTGGAGTGCAAAGGGACTTGGGAGTCCTAGTCCAAGATTCTCTTAAGGTTAACTTGCAGGTTGAGTCGGTAGTTAGGAAGGCAAATGCAATGTTGGCATTTATTTTGAGAGGACTAGAATATAAAAGCAGGGATGTGCTGCTGAGACTTTATAAGGCTCTGGTTTGGCCACATTTAGAATATTGTGAGCAATTTTGGGCCCCGTATCTCAGGAAGGATGTGCTGGCCCTGGAGAGGGTCCAGAGGAGGTTCACGAGAATGATCCCAGGAATGAAAGGCTTAACATATGAGGAACGTTTGAGGACTCTGGGTCTATACTCGATGGAGTTTAGAAGGATGAGGGGGGATCTGATTGAAACTTACAGAATACTGAAAGGCCTGGATAGAGTGGACGTGGGGAAGATGTTTCCATTAGTAGGAAAGACTAGGACCCGAGGGCACAGCCTCAGAGTAAAGGGAAGACCTTTTAGAACAGAGATGAGGAGAAACTTCTTTAGCCAGAGAGTGGTGAATCTATGGAATTCATCGCCACAGAAGGCTGTGAAGGCCAGGTCATTGAGTGTATTTAAGACCGAGATAGAGGTTCTTGATTGGTAAGGGGATCAAAGGTTACGGGGAGAAGGCAGGAGAATGGGGTTGAGAAACTTATCAGCCATGATTGAATGGCGGAGCAGACTCAATGGGCCGATTGGCCTAATTTCTGCTCCTATGTCTTATGGTCTTATGGGCATGGGTGCTACTGTTGAGTCAAGACTCTCTGTTGGTAAATAGTAAGTAAATGACGTTATGTTGAGTTTCTAACCGGCAAACCTAAAGCATATCTGGATATCTAGAAAAATACCTAAATGCAATGATGTTAAGTGCCAAAGCACTACTGCAGGCTTCAGTTTAAAACATATAACTAAGGTGCAATTCAATAACGAGAAATATGAGGTAAATAAATAGCACTGTGAAATTATTTTGCAATAATAGCATACTTTTTTTTCTGATTACAAATTTTGTACTTATATTGGAGGAGCTTTGGAAGAATCTTCAAAGAAAACCCTCAACAGGATTATTCTTAGGTTGGAGGGAGATATTAGCCATAGTGCTCCTTAACGATGCCCTAAATATTTCCATCAAGACAGCTTTCAGTTGCCTCAATGTGACATAATGGTGCAGTAAGAAGACATGCAGTGATAATTAGGCTTCGTCATGCTACAAAATGTCTTGTAATATATTTTTGGCACTGCATAATTGATTGAATCCATGTTTCGCAATGTCCATAAGCATATTTAGCTTCTGAAATACAAGGATAAACTCTCCTTCCTATATGATTTGTGTCTCTGATGGGGGTATGGTACCTCTCCACACTGACTGACATGTCCAATTGATGTTGCCAGGGAAGCCATAGTACAGCCAGAATGTAACACTGGGTGAGTATGATGCTGAATAAAGGCTGAGTACCTTAAATGGCCTCAAATCCAAGGGTAGCAAAACAAATGGAAAGGGAATGCAGAAAATTGCTGTAAACTTCTATTTCATTCTTAATTATATTTATTACTATAACTATAGAATATAGTTCTGTCATGAATCAATAAACCAACCATACTGCTGAAGGAACATCCTGTATGGTAAGCAAAGTCTTATTTCCACAGAAAACGAGTGAATGTTTTGAACTAGCAGAATATCTGTATTAACAGATTACTATTGCACGCAAGCTGCCTTGACCCATAAAAGGCCAATAATTTATACAATAGCATGAATTAACCAGTAGATGCTTCCTTACAGCATAACACTGTATAATTATTCTTCTCTGAGCACTGTTCAGCCATGGAAATGCATAGAGCATGACAAAATGTAATCGTGCTCCAATTGCCTGGCTTCTACATTCAATTTGATCTGAAAGAAATCACCAAAATCCTTAACCATTATTTATTTTTAAAAAGCAACATAGGGAAAACAAATTACAGAGAATAGTATCTTTCACCTGTTTTTTTTCTAATCATTCACATTGAATTTTTTTTCCAATGTTTTGGCAATCCAGAAAGTGACACATTGCAGCTCGCTCATAAATCTTGATAGGTTATTTATTCAGCAATTCAACTTGCTACTCGCACTAGTAACATCTAGGTCACTGCAATCTTGTAGAAGCCTCATTTTCAGAAGTAAAATTACCTTTTTTGTACTTTGGTCACTGCATGTATTCTACATCCGATGGTCAGGAGCTATCAGATAACTTGCAGTTATAGGTTGCAGTCAGACAATTATATTTTTAGGGCAGGCAGTTAGTTAGTAGAGCCATCAGTGTGGCATCTGTCATCCTGCAAGGCTTGAATTGTTTTGTTTGATGAATGTCACATTCTGTGTGATCAAAATTGGAACCCCCACTGTTTTTAATTGCAAAGTCTGAGTACTTGCACATTTGTTATTATGCTGTGGTTATTACCTCACACAAAATGAATTAATAGGTGAAAATTATTGATGAGAGGACGCATGGGATTTATGCTCTTCAAAGGTAACAGATAATTATGGAGCAATGCATTTTTCGCACCATCTGTGGGAGGGCAGCATTAGTCAAGCAAATAACATTTCAGACTTAGCTACAGTTTATAATTAACAACTTTTTAATATATTAGTTAATAGAATTATAACAGCTAAAAATAAGAATTCAGGACATGTGTAGTTTGTCCCATTCTTCTTGGTGCCAATTTGGCTGCATTTTCTCCATTGTTTATAAGGCAAACATACTAACCTCTTCGATGACAAACCAACTTTTTCAATCAAGTAGAAGTTCATGATGGACAAAGAACAGGAGAATGGAACAAGCCATAGGGAAAAAAGCAACGAGGAAGTTGGAGCAATTTTAACAGGAATTTGGGAGAGATGGCCATGCTCTGATCAAACCTCTTGCTAGTGTTTCAGTAGGAAAACTACAAATTGGTAAAGAGTGATTTAATGAAAAGTCTATCTGGTACACTTCTAAAGGAGTTGAAAGGATTATATTATTGTCCAAAATAAAATGCTCTGTTTGGAAAGTTAACTTGTTAATCATACTTGTATTGCAGAAATTTATTCTCAAAATGTTTCTTCATAATTTTAGCTAAAATGAGTAAGATTTAAGCTCAACACTATTTAGCTACACTTGAGATGATTTCTATACTAAAATATCTTTTAACACCTCTTTTTGTTTTGTTCCAGACCTATTAAATATTTTTGTTCATCTGCCAGTTCTGGGTGAAGGAGCATTATATCTTAAATATTGATCCTCTCTTTTGGGTGCTGATCAACCTGTACTTCCAACATTTAACCACATCTGTCACATTACCCAATCCATCACAAGAATAATCTAGCTTGATGTGATGAATAGCATTCATCTTATCACACATTTCTCTAGATTTTATCCCATTCCTACCTTGCTGACTCCAAACTCAAATTTTTCTCTATAAGACCCACCTTTTGCTCCCTCAACCCTATTGTGACCAAACTGTTGACCACTCAACTTTCCTTCCTGGGTCCTATGTTTGCTGATACTGCTAATGGTTCCATCTCCTCAGGTACTATCCCCCTTACCTTCAAATCTAATATCATCACCCCTCTCCTCAAAAACCAGCCCCGAACCCTCTATCCAAGCAAGCAACTGTCCCATCTCTAATCTCTCTTTTCTTTCCAATGTGTTGTTGCCTCCAAATTCATACTTACCTTTCCCATAATTCCATGAATCCCTTCAACCCATCCACAGCACTGAAAAAGCTCTTATCAAAATCACAAATGACTTTCTATGTGGCTATATCCATGGTAAACTATCCCTCCTCATTGTTCTAGACCAAGCTGCCACCATCATACAGCTGACCACACCGTCTTCCTTCAACACCTCTCCTCCTTTGCTCAGCTGAGTGGAACTGTACTCACTTGGTTTCATTCTTAGCTATCAAATTGTAGCTTGAGAAACCTGTAATGGTTTCTCTTCCCACTTACACACAGTTATGCCTGAAGTCCCCCAAGGATATGTCCTTGACCGCCTTCTAATTCTCATTTACATTTGCTGCTTCATGCTCTCGTCGGGACCTGGAAAAATTTATTAATTTTGCTTCCAATCTCCACCCCTCCATCATCTTCACATGGTCCATCTCTGACACTTCTCTTCCCTTCCTTGACCTCTCTGTCTCAATTTCTGATGATAGACTGTCCACCAATATCCATTACAAGCCTACCGACTCCCACAGCTACCTCGACTACAGCTCCTCACGCCCCGCTTCCTGTAAAGACTCCATCCCATTCTCTCAGTTCCTTCGCCTCCGTCGCATCTGTTCTGATGACGCTACCTTCAAAAACAGCTCCTCTGACATGTCCTCCTTCTTCCTTAACCGAGGTTTTCCATCCACGGTCGTTGACAGGGCCCTCAACCGTGTCCGGCCCATATCCCGCGCATCCTCCCTCACGCCTTCTCCTCCTTCCCAGAAACATGATAGGGTCCCCCTTGTCCTCACTTATCACCCCACCAGCCTCCGCATTCGAAGGATCATCCTCCGCCATTTCCGCCAACTCCAGCATGATGCCACCACCAAACACATCTTCCCTTCACCCCCCTTGACGGCATTCCGTAGGGATCGTTCCCTCCGGGACACCCTGGTCCACTCCTCCATCACCCCCTACTCCTCAACCCCCACTTATGGCACCTCCCCATGCCCACGCAGAAGATGCAACACCTGCCCCTTCACTTCCTCTCTCCTCACCGTCCAAGGGCCCAAACACTCCTTTCAAGTGAAGCAGCATTTCACTTGCATTTCCCTTAACTTAGTCTACTGCATTCGTTGCTCCCAATGCGGTCTCCTCTACATTGGAGAGACCAAACGCAAACTGGGCGACCGTTTTGTGGAACACCTGCGGTCTGTCCGCAAGAAAGACCCAAACCTCCCTGTTGCTTGCCATTTTAACACTCCACCCTGTTCTCTTGCCAACATGTCTGTCCTTGGCTTGCTGCATTGTTCCAGTGAAGCCCAACGCAAACTGGAGGAACAGCACCTCATCTTCCGACTAGGCACTTTACAGCCCTCTGGGCTGAATATTGAATTCAACAACTTTAGATCTTAAACTCCCCCTCCCCCCATCCCAACCCCGTTTCTTTCCCCTTCCCCCCCCCCCGCTTTTTTTTCAATAATTTATATAGATTCTTCTTTCCCCACCTATTTCCATTATTTTTAAATCTAAAACTAAAACATTTAGTCTTTCCACCCCACCCCCACTAGAGCTGTACTTTGAATATCCTGTCTTCCATTCTTAATTAGCACTTTTCTCAGACAAATACCACCACCTTCAACACCTCTTTGACCCTTTTGTCTGTGACATCTTTTGATTATCTGCTCATCTCCACAATCACCACACCACACCCTCAATGTGTCTCTCCACCCCCCCCACCACCACCCCCACCCCCCACCCACCTTAAACCAATTTATATTTCTCCCTTCTTCTAACTATGCTCCAGTTCTGCCGAAGGGCCATGAAGGCTCGAAACGTTGACTGATTTCTTCTCCGCCGATGCTGCCAGACTTGCTGAGTTTTTCCAGGTAATTCTGTTTTTGTTTTGGATTTCCAGCATCCGCAGTAGCTTTTAGCTTTTTGTTTTTATCTCATTTACATACTGCCTCTCATAATAACACCTGAAAACACATTGGGTTCCACATGCTTGCTAATGAGCTTCTAACCTCATATTCACACCAACACCAAGGCTGCCTATTTGTACCTCCATAACGTCACCCACACTCCAGTCCTGCCTCATCTCACATGCTGAAAGCCTCCTCTGTGCCTTTGTTACCTCTAGACTCGACTATTCCAATGTTCTTGTGGCTGCCCTCCCACCTTTCACCCTACATAAACTTTTGCTCATCCAAAACTCTGCTGCACCTATCCTAACTCATACCAAGTCTTGTTCACTCAGCACTGTTGACCGACATAATTGACTTCCAGACTAGCGATGCCTCAATTTTAAAATTCTTTTGCTTGTTTTCAAATCCCTTCATATCCTCACCTTTCCCTATCTCTGTAATCTGTTCCAGGCCTGGAAGCCTTTTACACCTGTGTGTTCCTCCAATTCAGGCCTCTATGCATCCCCAATTTTAGTCCCTCCACTGTTGGTAGCCTTGCTTTCAGCTGCCTTGGTACAAGGCTCTGGAATTCTCTTCATAAAATTCTTGACCTCATTACTCCTCTCCCTCTCTCTCTCTCTCCCGCCCTCTCTCCCTCTCTCTCTCTCTTCTCCTTTGACATGTTCTTTAAGACCTATCTCGTTGACCAAGCTTTTTGTCATCTGAGCTGATATCGCCTTCTGTGACTCAATATCAAAAATGTTTTTATTGATAATGCTCTTGTTAAGCACCTTGGGACATTTTGATATATCGAAGGTATTACAAAATGCACCTTGTTGTTGTTATCGGCAGATTGTTGAAAAATAGCATACTGTCAGAAAGTCATTCTGTCATTCCAAATAGGATAGCCCCATCAGGAGGCAAGTAATAATTATGTATATTATCATTTCCTCCTCTAGTAGCAACTATTGTAAGTTAAGCTTCGTTCTGACAGTAATTCAGCTTTTCAGTTCCTAACTGGGAGTGTAGGGTAAGCATGGAGCCTGATGCTCACCTCACTGGTGACATAAGACTGGGGCCATTTTAACTCCTGGGCTTATTCAAGATTTCTCGTCAGGAACAGATGGTTAAACTTGAGGTTTTACTTTTTTTTACACCAAACATTACTTGTTGATGTGAAATTATTTTAAAGCATACAAAAAATCAGATACAGGTTCAATTTACCTGTTGCATGTAATTGTCTACAAAAATTTTCTCATTTATTCCAATGCTATTGATATATTTCCAAGTACAAGTAAACCAAGGATATCACATATTAGAATCCAAGGTCTAATTAAGGGCTGACTTCCCTGGGCCCCCTCTACATGTACATTTTTTGGGTTGGGTCATTTGAGTGGCCCAGTTATAGCCCAGGTGCAGGCTTGCCTGTCCATAAGGACTAACACTTGGAAGTGGGAGGAGCAAAGTTGACTATTGCTGCAGACCTAAGGAGGCATGTTGGTGCCCTTTGGATTCTGTCTAAAACAATAACCCTGAAAAATCAAAAAAACAACTTATTTATTGGGTTAATATCTTTCTTTCTTTGTTTGAAGAGGAGCAGGCCAGAAGGTGTTAAGGCCTTGTGGAGTTTCGCCATTGCGTGGTAATGGAACAGGTAAATGAAGCAGAAGAGATGGGAATGCCACCTTACACCTAAGTGACTGCTCTAAGCTACTGCAGTTATAGTAAATCCACCATATCATCTACCCCTTCCCAGGAAAGCCCTAGATATCACATATCAATGCCAAGGGAACAGAGACCCAGTATTACAGGTCTTTATCTGTATTTCCTTTACTCAGACCCTGGAAATCCTCAAGCTCCAGGTACTAAGATATTAATGATAGGAAAATCTTTTACCTCTAACAGTATATTAGAAATATTAAAATAGATAATACAAATTTTTAAAATCAGTTCTAAGGAACGTTATGTGAATTAAATTCTGTAGAAAAAGTGTGCTTCGTATCCCAATATGTTTGCAATTTATCAGGAAAGGAAATAACTCATTAGATTTTTTTTGTGGTGTGGGTTTTTCCATGTGGAAACATGGACACAAATGCGAAAATGATAAAAGAACTTGCAGTACAAGCAATTCCCCAATCACAAGTTTTGATCTTAGCTATTGCACGAATGCAAATTGTTGGTGTGATATCATTGAGGCACTGAATGGAAGTGCCCAGTAGGTAGGGAGAGAAAACTAAAAGGGATAAGGTTCATGTTGGCCCACTTAATGGCAGTCTCTATGAGCTGAATTTTCCCAGTAACTGGGGCTGAAAGCGGGAGGCGACTCCACTTCGGCCGTCGGGACCCAGAGTGACATATTGCTGTCATCGGCCAATTAAAGGACCAGTGGATGAGACACCATTCAATTAAGGACAGCAGCCTGTTCCCAAGAGCTGTCGGCCCAATCAGAGGTCTGGACGTTTGGCTGCCTCAGCAATGCCACCACTAACTGTGGCCAGTGCTGAGGGTGCAGCTCCAGGGAGAGGGCTCGCAATTGCCCTCGAAGACAGGTGAGTTGAGTTGAGTTGAGGGACGCCAGGGGCAGGCCCTGGCTATCATGGAGGGGGTCAAATGGGGTTGCTGAGCACTGGCATTGCCATTGCCACAAGAGCGGGCATTGCCTCAGCAGTGGGGTGCCCTCCTTGGCCATGGCACTCCGTCCCCAACCCCAGAACCCATCGAGAGGCCACCTGGTTTCACTTGGCAGTCACCCATGCAGTGGTAGGTCCTGCCTATGCAAGCAAAATGCCTGGAAGTCAGGAAGTAACCCTTAATTGGCCACTTAATTGGCTCAATTGGCCCCCGACAAGCATCCAAGATGCAACTTTCCCACAAATCTTGGAGGCATGAAGGTGGCAAGCGTTTCGCCCCTCACCCACCTCACCTCCCCCACCCCTCCCCACCCCAACCCCTTCCTACTCCACCAACACCTTCCTACACCATTTTGCCAGCCAACTCACCTCCCAGCTCATCTCCAAAAGGCTTGGAAAATTCAGCCCTGTGTACCAACAATTGGACATATCCATATGGAGACTTAATGGAGTAATTGCTAGTGGCTAGGGAAGAGTCACATCATGCCTTTTCAGCTGGAGAAGGACATGTTACATTGAGCACCAGATAAAAATGAAGAACCAGAGAAGGCAAAGGAAAAATAAATTAACAACAACTGAAGAAAATGCACAGGGTCATGGTGATATCTGAAATCAGTAATTATAATTGGATTCTAAATCTAAGCAAAACAGTTAAAATAAGGGCCGAACCCAGAAAATTCTGTTGGTGGAACAGGGAGAGGATGTTACAGTCTCAAAACAAAGAATGCTAACTATGGCATAAAGACAGCTGCCAGTCTTTAGGTTTTGAGTTGCATCAATTACGTAATTTCAGGAAGAGAAAAGAAAATGGATGTCAGATGAAGGTAGAATGAAATTGACATACAAGTAGCAATTACTCGATTGACACACATCTGGCAACTAGGGGGAGACATAACTCCATTTAGCACATAAACTTTACATACCTGGGACAAGCTGGGAAGCAACAAACAAAGGAGGATGGAAATGTCCATTAATACTATTTAAGTTATTTTTTGCAGCATTTTTATAAGCATATGACATTTTAGAATTACAACATTTCTGATGAAATAGGATTGAAAATCCACAGATGTCCATATACACTGGCAATCTAAATCCAGTGATCATGTGACAGAAGGGCAGGGAACTAGACCAGGGCTCAGATACATTGACTCTGCCCGCTGGCTTCAAAGGGACTTTGTCTCTGGCAGGATTTTCATTTGTCCCAAATTAGGACATCTGCAGTAGAGGGTGTGTGGCTGCAGGGAGCAGGCATCAAGGGTCACAGTTTCCACGACTCCAACCTGACACAGAAATGCCCAGTACACCCAATGAAAGGAGACATGACAGCACAAGAGGGAGGCTGCCTAACGCAGCAATACACTCCCCATTACCATGGCGAATATCCTTCCCAATACTGTGGGCAGAATTTTCTGCTAGACATGCAGGTGCACGCCAGGCACGCTCAAGTGTGAAATAGCGCGCGATGACATCAGGCAAGTGTTTCATTGCAAATGCACTCCCCAAAGTAGGGCAAATGCACTCCCCAATACCAAGGTAAGTACCCTCCCCAATACAAGGGCACATACACTCCCCAATACCATTGCAAATACTCCCCCAATAGAAGGGCAAATAGACTCCCCAATAGCAGAGCAAATACACTCCTCAATCCCAGGGCAAATACTCTCCCAACCCCATGAAAAATTCCCTCCCCTATACCATGGCAAATGTGCTCCCCAATACAAGGGCAAATAGACTCCCCAATGCAAGGGCAAATACCCTCCCCAATGCAAGGGCAAATACACTCCTCAATACCAGAGCAAATACACTTCCCAATACATGTGGAAAAGCACTCCCCAATGCCATGGCAAATACCATCCCAATACCAGGGCAAATAGACTCCCCAATACCATGACAAATACTCTCCTCAATACCATGGCAAATACACTCCTCAGTACCAGGGCAAATACACTCCTCAATACCAGGGCAAATAGACTCCCGAATACCAAGGCACATACACTCCCCAATACCAAGGCACATACACTCCCAATACCATGACAAATACAATCCTCAATACTAGGGCAAATACGCTCCCCAATACAAGGAAAAATACTCTCCCCAATACCATGGCAATACCATCCCCAATACAAGGGCAAATAGACTCCCCAATTCAAGGGTAAATACACTCCCCAATGCAATGGCAAATACGCTCCCTGATACAATGGCAAATACACTCCTCAATACCATGACAAATACTCTCCCCAATACCAAGGCACATACACTCCCAATACCATGACAAATACAATCCTCAATACCAGGGCAAATACACTCCCCAATACAAGGGCAAATACACTCCTCAATACCAGAGCAAATACACTTCCCAATACATGTGGAAACGCACTCCCCAATACCAGGGCAAATAGACTCCCGAATACCATGACAAATACTCTCCTCAATACCATGGCAAATACACTCCTCAGTACCAGGGCAAATACACTCCCCAATACCAGGGCACATACACTCCCAATACCATGACAAATGCAATCCTCAATACCAGGGCAAATACACTCCCCAATACAAGGGCATATACACTTCCTAATAACATTGCAAATATACTCACAATACCATGACAAATACACTCCCCACTGTCATGACAAATACACTCCCCAGTACAAGTGTAAATACACTCCCCAATACCATGACAAATATACTCCCAAATACAAGACACAGCTACAACGCTAGCATCTACCCAGCAATGTGGAGAATTTCCCAAGTATGTCCTGTACATAAAAAGCAGGGCAAATCCAACCCAGCCAATTACTGCCCCATCAGTCTACTCTCGATTATCAGTAATAGTCCATTCAATGGCAATCAGGGGGAAAACTCTTACGGGTTGGAGTCATACCTAGCACAAAGGAAGATGGTTGTGATTGTTGGAGCTCAGTCATCTCAGTTGCAGGACACCACTACAGGAGTTCCTCGGGGTAGTGTCCTGGGCCCAACCACCTTCAGCTGCTTCATCAATAACCTTCCTTCCATAATAAGGTCAGAAGTGGGGATGTTCGCTGATGATTGCATAATGTTCAGCACCATTCGTGACTGTTCAGATACTGAAGCAGTCCATGTCCAAATGCAGAAAGACTTGGACAATATCCAGGCTTGGGCTGACAAGTGCAAGTAACATTCATGCCACACAAGTGCCAGGCAATGACCATCTCCAACAAAAGAGAATCTAACCATCACCCCTTGATATTCAATGACATTACCATCATTGAATCCTCCAATTTCAACATCCTGAGGGTTACCATTGACCAGAAACTGACCTGGACTAGCCATATAAATACTGTGGCTACAAGAGCAGGTCAGAGGTTAGGAATCCTGCGATGAGTAACTCACCTCCTGACTCCCCAAAGCCTGTCCATCATCTATAAGGCACAAGTCAAGAGTGTGATGGAGTATTTCCTACTTGCCTGGGTGAGTTCAGCTCCGACAACACTCAAGAAGCTTGATACCATTCAGGACAAAGCAGCCAGCTTGAGTAGCACCCCATCCACAAACATTCACTCCTTCCACCACCAACACACAGCATCAGCAGTGTTCAACCTCTACAAGATGCACCTCAGGGATTCACGAAGGCTCCTTAGACAGCACCTTCCAAACTCACGACCACTATCATCTAGCGGGACAAGGGTAGCAGATAGATGGGGACACCACCACCTGGAGGTTCCCCTCCAAGTCGCTCACCATCCTGACTTGGAATTATAACACCGTTCTTTCATTGTCGCTGGGTCAAAATCTTGGAACTCCCTCCCTAACAGCACTGTGGGTGTATCCACACTACATGGACTTCAGCGGCTCTAGAAGGCAGCTCACCACCACCTTCTCAAGGGAAACTAGGGATGGGAAATAAATGTTGGGCCAGCCAGTGAAGCTCACATCCCATGAATGAATTAAAAAAATCCATGGCCATTCCATTGGACTCCCACTGTCAGTCTGTGAGAGTTCACCCGAATGGCCTCAAACTTGGCCAGGATGGAAGTGAGTTTAATTTGCGATCCAGACAGGAGTTGGGCCCTGGATCCCTAAAGATGAGGGGAGTTGAATGATTTTAGCAAAGTGAAACAGTCTCATTTGGAAAGGAACTGAAGGGTCATCCATATTACATTGGGAAGCAGACTTTGTGTATTTCCAGGGCCAATTGATCTTCAGCTTTTCCCTTTGCAATCCATTCCATGCATTTTTGACTCTCCCTGTTTAAAATTTGAAACTATGCCTTCTTGTAGAATTTATGATTGTGCTGAACAGAGTGATGTTCATTTTTCATTTCCCTACTAGGATTTTGAATACTTCAATAAGATTATTCGGCATCATTATCTTGACTAATATAAAATTTGATCTGTATCCTCTCTTCATAACTCAGATGTCAAATCTCAGCTCTCAGTTCAGTTGACCTTTACTGCACCTTTTCCAATTATTGGATATCATTCTCACAATATGGTGGCTACTATGTACACAGTACTCCAGGTGCATGGGGCCAAGCCAGCACTCTGAACAAATTCAGAATTTTACCTTCAGATTTGTGCTCAAACACCTTTAGCTATACAGCGCAAGATCCTCTTTTCCCCATTTACTGTTACCACACACACTGTAAAATAGATCAATGATTTATCCACCAGCACCCTTAAAACCCTTTCTAATGTCATATGTCCTGCAGAATGATACTGTTTAATTGAAGGGGTTTCAATGGACTCAGTGCTGTCGACATCTGGTCCGTACGTAGTAAGTTGTAAACAAGTTGCACTGCCGTTGACAGTTCTTCACTCAAAGTATGACACATATATGGGTGGAATTTAATCTGTGATATGTCGTTCCTGATGGCGGAACTGGAAGAGGGCGCCATTCCTGCTTTTGTGTCGAGACCCGGCACCCACGCAATTCAGATCAAAATTTAAAGGGCCAGCAGCAGGCACGTAAAACACATGCAAATGTGTGACGGGGGCAGGTTTCTATTGGAGGATCCCATCTTAAAGTGTCCGTTCAACAGGTTCAGGCTGACTATAAAAGAGCCGCCTGGACAATCAGGGAGGGTCTGGATCAAGGCCATGGGTTACACATCTGTTTGTTTTGCAATTTACTGCAATTTTTTTCAAACCCTTCATTACCATCAACCACCTTCAAACTTCTCCCCGCCCAGCACACACCCCCTCATTCAAATTCATTATCCTCAGACCATCCCCCCAACGACGTCAAAGCTAACAACATGTCAGAGCAAAGACATAGACTGCCCCCACAGTTCAGCAACACCTCCCTGCAGATTTTCCTCCAGGGCATCAAGGAACAGCAGGAATTGCTCTTCCCGAGCGATGGCGACAGAAGATTTCTGACCAAGTGGCCTGGACAGAGATTGCAGAAGTGGTGAGCAACCGTGGATTTCACTGAAGATCCTGGGTCTGATGCAGGAAGTGGGTCAGCAACTTCCTCCGATCCGGTTGGGTAAATAGCACATGGGCATCAGATTGTCATTCATGTGGGCATCAGGCTATGTGTGAGTGTGCAGCTAGGCTAGGCGGTTGAATCCTGAGCGAGCGATTAGGTACGGAGTAAAACATCAAGTCAGTATGTGTGATGGGAATGCATGCATACAAACGGGCTCAGTTGGTATTTGTCAGATTACTGAATCTCCACTTTCTCCTGCAGGTCAAGTAGATCATCAGAAAGTAAGGGTGCAGACTGGCAGAGGGTTGCTTGATTTAAGGGTTGTCAACCCTGCTGAGGAGGAAGCCCTCCAGATTGCCTGAGAGGAGAGAGGCCAATCTATTGCTGGTGATGAGATTGGGCAGCAGGGTGAGAATGCATTCAACTTGGTGGTGCCTCTATCACTCTTGGGGCAGAGAGTTCCACAGATTCACAACCCTCAGAGAAACATTTTTTTCTCATCTCCGTCTTAAATGGGAGAGCCAGTGTTTTTAAACTGTCTCCCCTAGTTCTAGGCTCTCCCATAAGGGGAAACAAAATTTTAGCATCCACCTTGTTGAGTCCCCTCAGGGCCTTACAAGTTTCAATAAGATCACATCTCATTCTCCTAAACTCCAATGGACACAGGCCCAGCCTGTCCAACCCTTCATCATAAGATAACACCCCACCCCCATTCCAGGTTTCAGTGAAATAAACCTTCTCTGAACTGCTTCTAATGCATTTATATAGTTTCTTAAAAAAAGGGACCAAAATTATACACAGTACTACAGATGTGGTCTCACCAATGTCCTGTACAACTGTAGCAAAACATTCCTAGTTTTATATTCCATCCCCCTTGCAATAAATGCCAACATTCCATTTGCCTTCCTAATCACTTGCTGTACCTACATACTAACTTTTTGTGATTCATGTACCAGGACACCAAGATTCCTCTGTACCTCTGAGTTCTGCAATCTCTCTCCATTTTATTAGTATGCTGATTTCTGTTAATTGTGTCAAAGTGGACCAAGTTCACATTTTCCTACATTATATTCCATCAACTGTGTTGGCATGAGGAAGTGTGCAGAAGTGTTAAGGTATGACTGCCACCCCCCCTCACCAGCAACCCCCCACCCCACACCAACACCCCCCACCCCACCCCCATGGGCTTGAGGGGTGCTAAAGTCTGAGTGCCAACTGTCAATGACACCGGAGCTGGCCACGTGGTGAGCCCTGGCTGCTTGGACTTGCAGCTCAAAGGCCACAACTTGGATTTGCCCTGGGAGGTGTTCCTCTGCTGGAGTTGGCCAGACTGCAATGGGGCTGCAGGTAGAGAATGGACTAATCAATGCTCCTCTGTCCTTTCAGGAGAAGATGAGCCATAACCAATCAAAGAGGTCACGTACAGGCAGAGGCCAGCCCAACCTGCTGCTGCTCATCAGGTTCAAAAGCAGGACATCCTTGAGCTGGAGAGCTGGCACACTCCACGTGCAACCAGGCGTGGAGAGGCGGGGGTGCCAGATGAAGGTGAGAGTGCAGTGCAGAGAGCTGAGAGTTTCGGATTGTGCACCCATTCTAGTGTAGTCTCTTCACTGATGGGAGCCTCGAACCTGGAATCCCCATTGATCATTGAAAGATGATGACACCATGATGCAGATCTCCATTGTCTCACCAGGGTGTCTGGCATGCACAGTGACAGTGTGATGACTTTAACTAATGACATACCCTTAGATTCACCAGCACACACTCACTCTCTGGACCTCGAAGGGCCACCTCTGATGCCGGAGGACCACTGGGCTTCATTTGCACCTGCGTCACACCCGCTCTGAACCAGGCATCAGCGCAGAACCAGTGCCTTGGTGGGCATTAGATTGGCAGCTAAATATCCATGCACATTTGTGAGGGCACTTCACACTCACTTGAGGTGCAGATGGAGGCAGAGAGTGCCCAGGATGCCAGCAGTTGGAGGACTACTGGAGACCAGGACAATGCTCAGTCGAAGGCTGATGATGAGTCATCCATTAGGCAGCAGATGCTGGATTTCCAATAGGATATTTGGGAGGATCTGGTGGAGATCCATGAGGGTCTGCGTGCCATGGTCTCTGTTGTGGAGGAGTCCATGCGGAGCATGAGCACTGAGTTGACCATCATGGCCGAGTGCACTGCCCCCTCCATTGAGACTGTGGCGACTCTCATGGAGAGGCAGCTCCAGGGACAGAATCAGGGGTTCCTGGGTTTGCGCTCAGACCTGCAAGCCCTCACACAGGCACTGACCTCAGGTGGTCAGTGTCAGCTTGGGAGATGGTTCAGGCACCAAGTATCCCAGCTAGGTGCCCGTCCATCAATGGTAAGCAGGGAGGTCCAGAGTGACCTCATATTGGCGCACGAGCTGCTTGTCGTCTCTGTGGGCTCCTCTCAGGGTGCACTGGATGACAGCAGCAGCTATTCCGCCCCTCCACCAGTGACCGTGGCATCTGATGAGGCTGCAATGACTGGGGAGATGCCAGCCATGGCACTGGCTGCTCCCTCCCAGGTGAGGTCAGCACAGGCTCCATTGGCCAGAGGACGACCATCAAGGTCATCGAAGCCAACAAGACAGTGGAGTGAGCAGGCTGTCTCCAATACCAGAGCCAGTGAGGGGGGTCACCAAGACGTAGCACTCGCAAACGTAAGTTAAAGGCACCATGAGCATGAGAGGAACAGTTCACGTGTGATCTTCTGTTCATTTATGTTTGGTTTATATGTCTGCTGGTGTGGGCACCAGTACCAATAATGGTAATGTTATGATGCATTCAGTGCAACAATAACATTAAATTTGCTTTTGTTCTGATGGCCTGAGTATGCTTCACCTTTTTCTTTCTGGTGCAAGGTACACCAGTATGTAATGCAGGACCTGAGTGGCTGATTACTTTATTGCACAGACATTGAGTGGACTTTGGGTTCAAATAAAAGCGTAATTTCTGACATCCGGGATGGAGGCAGCAGCCCTGGCATGAGGTGGGAGCAGATCTTTGGCAGCCCAGCTGAAGGAGTGTTGGATCAAGGTCACTGGTGTCCCTGCCTCCCTGGAGGTTACCGAGGTCTGCCTCCATGCCCTCAGCGTTCTCCTCACTGTGCTCCTCTTCTGACTCACCATTGGATTCATCCCCTTTGGCCTGTGGAGCTGCATCAAGATCCTCTTCCTCCAGTGGGTCCTTCCTTGCCAGTGCCAGATTGTGGTCAGTGCAGCATGCAAACACTATCAGTGACACCCGCTCTGAGGGGCATTGTAGTGCTCCCTCTGAACGGTCCAGGCATCAGAAGTGCATCTTGAGAAGACCTATGGTCCTCTCTATCACTGCCTGAAGGGGGAGGTGAAAGGGTTAAATGACTAGAACAATGGGCAGGGGAGAAGCTTTGGTAATCCACAAGCAGCTCTGAGTCACTGAAACATGGTCAGGGATCCTGTGTATGTCCCTTGAATGTAATTGGATAACCTGATTGTGTGTAAATATGTTCAATTGGGTAGTGATAGTAGAGTAAGAAGTGTGTCAGTTACTGATTTGATGTATTCAAATGTACTGTGATAAGCAAATAGTACAATAGTAGTGGAATGTAATCAATCGGGGAGCTGGGCACCATTCTGTTGAATGGATGCGGCTCCCCTCCATATGCTTGAATAAAACCGATGGAAAGAAGCTGGAGTCTCATGTGGTCGCTGCAGAATCGGAGGATGCTTGAACTCCCTTTCAGTGATGTAGCTGGCAGGATTCGCCTGGATCTCTGTGAAGTCGGAACAATGTTCTGGTGAGTATATTTCATTTGAAAATACTCTCCGGTTATTCGTGTCAGACTAGAACGGAGGTGTAATAGGGTGGATCCGAACTATAGACCAGGGACTCAAGTAAGTGGAGATGATTGGATCCTGGGTGCACGAGTAAAGTGCGACGATTGAGTCCTGGGAGATGACTGGATCCCTGTTAGGCGCGCAATAACTATGGACAAGAAAACAAAACTTGAGTTCATTGCGGAATGGGGAGATGAGGGAACCATGTCCCTTCATCTCGCCTGGAAGCATAAAAAGCTGATCAGCAAAATGAAACAACAAGATTGGTAGCCGAGCAATTCACCACAATGCTCTAAGGAGTGGTGAAAAGCTCAGACAAGTGATAAGACCGACAAGGCTATTGTACTTATCCTGAGTCTGTATTTACAACAAACTAAATTAATACAGAAACACCTTGGTTGAGTTGCGCCGGCCGCAGCAGCAGATCGATTTCTCCCGGGGGCCAACGACATAGAATGGGAATATGCGGAAGAATGGTTGGGATCCGAAAGGTCCCCTACTGAATTTTCTGTAAATAACTCAAAAAAAATGAATTGATCTAAGTTACAACAGCTGTTTGTGCTGAAGAGAGAGAAAGCGAGAGAGAGAGAAAAAGTGGTACCCCTAGTTGGGTGGGGGGGGGGCGGCGTGTTAATAAGCCGCGACAGGCAGGAGCAGAGGGAATGTGAACTTCAGTCAGTTTGATTGTCCCTGTAGGTGGAGCTTCCAAAGTCCCTTTATTCCCCCCACTGCTACTTGAAGTTTTGTTTAGAGTATGAGAGTTTTAAGTTGTTAAGTTCAATGTTATAGGAATATAAATACATAACTTTATTTATGTGTATGTTTGTGGGCAATGAAGTGTTTGTATGCATTTGTATGTGAGCTTTAATGTGTTTTCTTCCATAAATTGTCATTTGCGTGTGGAGTTCAGTACTTTAGAGTTGAAAGCCCCATATTAGATTAAAGGAAAAGTGTACTCAAATATTCCAAAGTTTTGAGTATAAGGTTTGAGTTGAGATTTCAGGCAAAAATCGCATTTTGAAGGTATTGTAAAGATAAAACAAGGGTTTGCCTTTGTTTGAGATGAACCAACCTTTGTACCAACCCCTTGCAGACTAATAGGGCGTAACCCTTCTCACCAGCTTCCAAGCTGATTGATACATACAAGTTACATTGGCTCATACGAGTTGGTATTCTAAAATCCCGAGGAAACAAAATGTACCTGAAATTCAAAAGGATTCTAGGAAAACCTAAGACATAAACACACGGTCTAAGTGGTTCCAATGGATAAAAAGGGGTTTCTTTTGAAGAGATGAATTAAATAGGAAAGGAAATCTGCATCCCAACAGCACTGTGATTTGAATTTGGAACAATCTTGAGATGTGAAAAGTGCAGTGTAATTTAACAGGTTACTTTTGAATAACTAGGATGCTATCTAAGATAAAGAATGTGTTGATACACATATGGATCTTTTAATCTGGATACAAATCAATACACATGAGAAAGAGATAGTTTTAACTTTGATAGTGTAAATCACAGTTCTTACAAAGTTTTTTTAAAATTGTGGTTTGGTTCCTGACAAAGTTCTCAAAAGGGAATTTTTATTTTAAAAGGTTTGACAACAATTGACAATAATTGAAATGCTGCAAGCTTTTGTATTTGTAAGTCTGTTCCCAAAATATAAAGTTAAGCTCAAGACCTTGACAAAGTTTGGCAGAAATCCAATTTTGGCTAAGTTAATGAATCTGGGATAATTCTAAGAAAAGTGTCAGACACAATTTAGTGAGTTACTTTTGAGACAATAAAATGTTGTTTGAGAAGAAGATAAGGAAGCAAAACATGTCAATGCCAGATTTCTGTTTTAAATATGTTATGAGAATAATTTATTGGACTGTAAAATCTCTCCATGCACCTGAACAAGATAAGATGGTAGCTATTGCATGTGTAAAATGGTATGAGGAAAGGATTAAGGGTAGGAGAAAGAGTTAGGGAAAGAGGACACCATATACAAACTGTTTTAAAGGAACTGAATTTGATAATCTGGCCAACACCTGAGTCATTAAAACTGCACAGGGGGAGATAAGCAAAGATCTAGAGACAGAGATCCCCGTTGACATAGAATGGTGAATATGGCCTAAAGAATAAGGAAACATTTTAAACAATCAATCAAGACAATAGAGAAACTGACCTCAAGAGAATCTTAGGATGATCGTAGTCAGAGGAAAAAAAATATTAGAGGTAAAACTATGTGGAATCTGTAGTTGAGGCAATTGAAGGGTAAGGAGAAATAATATTTAACAACAATTTACCATAAGCTGGATACAGGTAAAAGGAAAGCTGGAAAAAGGCTAAATAGATGTATTACTGACTATATTAATGTGCCTGCAAGCTACCCCCAAGTAGGATCGCTGGTTCACCCCATTCGAGTTAATGATGAGTAGGGCCATGCAGCTACCCAAGGGTACCATAATAGGAGAAGGAGACGTAGGACTACTAAAAGGAAGGGTGCGAGACTATGTGAAGGAAACGAGTAAACAGTTGCATGAGTTAAGAAAGGAAGTCAGAGACCGACAGATGATTAAGGGCATGGAAACAGGCAAATCCAAAGAACGACAACATACCCCACAAGTGGGGAATAAGGTGATGGTCAAGATGAGCCCAGAGTGAACAGGGTTTTCCCCCACGTGGCATGGACTATATGAGGTAATTATGATAGGTGATATGTGTGCACTAGTAGATATGAAAATGGGAAGTAAATGGAGGCATTACACACAGTTAAAGATATATGACGAATCACCAAGCGGTAACCTGGACAACGGGAGCCAATGTTAATGTCTCCACAGGCCTGCGATCCTGGTCATGGGCGTGTAAGCACTGGCATGGGAGGCACCGACAGTTAAGGTCGACAACGACATCTGCCTCCAACCCGGACAATACGTACAACTGCCGACATGGGGTACAGGAGAATGGATAAAGAAACCGAATTACTTTTCTGGTTATTGGATAGGGTAACTTCCACCAGCCACTAAATACAGACTGTAACTGCATACAGTATAAATACCACCATGAATGCGACACTCAATAGACCAGGGACCCCTGTTAGGCTCATGAATCCCAGGTATAGTTGGACAAAAGCCTACTACATCAATGGGACAACACAAAGAGTCAAAAGAATCGGTTGGAGGTATTATGGTAATTTACAATCTGCAAAACATGGGCAGATGGCAGGGGGACTGAACCTCATGACCCTGGAAGACTCTGAAGGTAATTTAGATATTAGAGGTATATACGACAGAGCTACCGGATTGGGTATCTGGTACTATCTATGTAACGTCAACACCACAGATAGTTCTGGTGTGTCCACACACACCGACGTACCAGGACTGAGTGTCAACTTAATCGCCGGCTGGACAGACTTGCCTCCATTTGTATGGGAGCCGGGCCTGGATGGCCGGTATACCAGGAGTTATGTAAATATGTTATTGAAAGACATGGATGTATAGATGTTTGATGTTATAATTTGAGTACTTGTGGATATCAAAGACCAACCCAATGTCCCCAAACAGTAAGTCCCCTCCAGATGGGATAGTTAGGATAGGGAAGTCGAAGCCGCTATTACACAATGTGACTATGGTCACACTCGAAATAACATATAACATTACGGGACTACACACTCTACTTAAGGGATCCTGTCGCAACCATCAGAATATAATACGGTGGAACCAACACCAACTCCTAAGAAATATAGAAAAGCTCTTAATTAAGTAAAATTAGGATAAAATTAGGTCCACAAACAGAGTACAGACAAAGAGGAGTTTGATGGGGGACGTGGGCGGGTTGTTTGGAAGTGCCAACTCAGTCTTAAATTCATAGCAAATATATGACCTGAGCACGTATGCCTCCTGGGTAGCCACGGAAATGTCTCGGGGCATGCAATTTGATGCCAAAGAGACGGTACACTTTAAAAGCAATGGATATACAAGGCGAAGGCCTGTTGCGTACTCTCAATGAGACCGCCGATGGAATTATAAGCACAGCTGAGTCACAGGCAACTGGGAGGGCATGCGATATGTTGGCGCGAGATCTGATTGATGGAGTGAAATCAGCTATTGAGGGTATTAGATTTGGAACGACCCCAAAACACATGTTCGAATCGGTACACTGACTGAGCCTCATAAATTTACATAAGGAACGACAGGAATTAGTGATCACGCAACACCAGGATGGGGGAGGCGAAGGGGTCATAAAATTCCTCATGGCCATTCCCCAAGAACACCAGCCGAGTGGGACCTTCCTGAACAGTTACAGATTTGTAACCCCTGGGGGTGGATAGAGGGGGATGGATATACAGGGCAGTGTGCCATGGGTATTTCTCTCACGTGGATGACTCAATTTTGATGAGCACTAGAGATTGTTGCACGGAGTCAAGAAACTATATCATGTGCTCTTGCTGAACTTTGGAACTCTTCACAAATTATAGTAAGATCACATTCACCATGCTGCCTTTAAGGCTATTCAGGTATTCTCGACTCAATGGTGCTTTATGACACGCGAAACTGAGTTCCTTTATGGGGACCTAATATGTACTACCAGCGCAAGCTTCTGTCTGCAGGTGACTAATTATTTTACCTTGGGAGGTTTCCACCGGCCAAGCAGAACCACGGGATACCTATTTAGTGCATGGTGGGATGACACGATATTCACGGATAAGACCCCTGGTAGAGTGGCACGGTTAGCCATGCAAGAGGCCGCGCGGATAGCACAGTGTTATGTAGAGGACTCCTGGGAACAAACCGATTGGGGCCGCGTCCAAGTGAACTTAGCTACTCAATCAGCTAGAAGACTAACTCACTCAGCTACGCCCTGCATTACAGGGGGAAGGTTAATGAATTGGTGGGGGACAACCAGAATGGGAATGACGATGGCCACAGGAATTATGCTCTTCTGGACTGTTGGACTTTGCTGTTATCAACGGAAGATGTGGAACAAATCTCTCCGGGCACCAGCAGTAACAATACAAGGATGCGCCCCAATCCCCCTGCCCACATAGCAGCAAAAGGAGGAAAAAGACTTCAAATTGTACAGTAGGGTAGTTTAGGATTCCTCTGACAGTCGGGATGACTGGCCATCTGAAGGACAGGAAGAGGAGTTCTCAATGAACTTGGGTTTTTGCCAAGGGCCAAAAGGGGGGACTGAAGGGGGAGATGAAAGGGTTAAAAGACTAGAACAATGGACAGGGGAGAAGCTTTGGTAATCCACAAGCAGCTCTGAGTCACTGAAACAAGGTCAGGGGTCCTGTGTATGTGCCTTGAATGTAATTAGATAACCTGATCACGTGTAAATAGGTTCAATTGGGTAGAGATAGTAGAGTAAGAAGTGTGTCAGTTACTGATTCGATGTATTCAAATGTATTGTGATAAGCAAACAGTACAAAAGTAGTGGAATGTAATCAATCGGAGAGCTGGGCACCATTCTGTTGAATGGATGTGGCTCCCCTGCATATGCTTGAATAAAACTGGTGAAAAGAAGCTGGAGTCTCGTACGGTCGCTGCAGGATCGGAGGGTACTTGAACTCCCTTTCATCGCCCTCGTGGAGCCATTCTCCTGTTATACCACTGCTCAGCCTCTGTTCTTGGATGGCTGAGAGGCATCATAAGCCACCTTTTCGAGGGATACCCCTTGTCACCCAGCAGCCATCCATCCAGTCGGGCTGGAGCACTGAAGAGCTTCGGCACCTGGGAGTGTCTCAGGATGTAAGCGTTATGGAAGCTGCCAGGGTATCTTGCACAGACTTGCAGAATCTGCATCCTGTAATCACACACTATCTGCACGTTCATGGAGTGGAATCCCTTCCTGTTGATGAAGGCACTCAGCTGACCCACTGGTGGCTTGATGGCTATAAGTGTGCATCCGATGGCACCCTGGATGTGGAGGAACTCAGCAATCGCTGCAAAGCATCTGGCTTACTGAGCCTGGCTGGCCTTGTCCATATGGTAAAGAAGAAAGGTCAGTACCCATGTGAACAGAGCTCCTGTCTCCAGCTTGATCCAACTGTGGACAGCTGATTTGGAGACTCCATACAGATCTCCCACTGACCCCAGAAAGAACCGGAGGCATAGAAGTTGAGGGCCACTGTGACTTTTAGAGCCTCTGGCATGGGGTTCCCACCCACACAGTCAGAGCTGATCTCAGACCCAATCATCTGACAAATGGAGGTCACGGTCTCCCTTGAGAGGCAGAGCCTCCTTCGGCATTGCACCTCAGACATATTGAGGTAGCTGCATCGCCGCCTGTAAACCCTGGCAGCAGGATAGTGGCGTCTTCTATGGCTCCTTATGCCTTGGACTTCCTGCTGGCCCTGCGCCCCTTGTGCCTGTGCCTCTCCTCCCACAGGTCCCTCCCCTGGAAGCAACATAGGGACACCTGGCCTCCTCACCCTTCTGCCTCTTCTCAGAGAAGGTGCCACCAGCAGAGACCATAATCCTCATTACTAGGGTAACGTAAGGCTGTCTGATACCTGGGAGGGTCCACATGGTCTGAATCCTCCGGGGGCTTTGGAGACACCAAAAAGTCCTGAAATGAAGCCTGGAAATGCTAACAATGAAGCCCCGAGGAGCCAAGTACCAATAAGCAACCAGCAGAAAACTATCTCCAAAACTCTTCCCTACTCACACTGACAATGCTGCTGACCCTTTTTATCCCGCCCATGGATGAGGTTTAGCAAATTGTCGGCTACCCACCTGCCTGAGTGTGAAATTGCACAGACAACGTAAAATACAACTTAATTTCCTTTTTAATGGCCTTAACTGGTCTTGTAATTGATGGCGGGCGCGACTCTGACTCCCACACGCCCCCGCCAGCTGAAATATCACCTGAGTGCACAAGGACATCAGAACACTCACCCGGCGTCATTATGTGCTATTTTACACTCGAGCGGGTTGGGCACGCGCCCGCCCACTCAGTGAAAAGTTCTGTCCTATGTCTTCTTCACAACTTACTTTCCTATCTGTCTTTGTCTCACCAGCAAATTTAGTGACCGTACATTCACTCTCTTCATTCAAGTCATTGATGTAAATTGTAAATAGCTGAGGCCCCAGAACTGGTCCTCGGGGCACTTCACTCGTCACATCTTGCCAACCTGAAAATGACCCATTTATGCCTACTCTGTTTCCTGTCAGCTAACCAATCCTCTATCCATGCTAATATATTACCCCATACCATGAGCTCTCCTTTTGCATTGTAACCTTTGATGTGGCACCTTGTCAAATTCCTTAACAAAAAAAAAGTTTTATCATAAATATCTGTGTGTAAAACACCCCTGTACCCTTAAAATTTAGGGAGAAGTAATACAATTAATTTATGAGGAGAGGTAACCAAGTTTCCTGATACTCAGAGGGCTGCTGGGCATTAGGCCCCCGCTGAGCTCCGCGCTGATGAGGGCATCTGGTCACAGCCACACGTAGCCTGCTGGACATGCAGCAGAGGTTAGGGGAACATTTGGTGGAGATGCAAGGGATTATGCACAGCTTTATGCAGGGTATGGAGGAGTCAACCCACATCATAACATCATGTGTTCTGCTATGTCTCAGGCATGTGAGTGCGTGGTTTCATCGATGGAAAGCTTGATGACTGCCATGGAGAGCCAGGTCATGCAATCAACTCATATACACACTGACCTGCATTCCAGCACTCCAACCATGAGATCAGTGCAGCAGTGGCTAAGCGAGAGGGGGACGGGGCACCTGGATTTCCCACCAGGTGCCTCTACCCTTTAGGGAGACAGGGAGGTGCCATCGCGCACCCAGATGGAGGAGGAGCACGTGAGAGATGCACCAGGGGCTTCCCCTCAGGACACCCCCAGTGAGTGGCCTCTCATTTTTCCTTCTGCCTTTGATCCCATTGCCTCCATCAGGCATAGCCAAGGAGGTTGCCCCTGCATCCATGAGGGATACCCACTGTAGGATGGAGCTTTCAAGGCCCTGGACCTTGAAAGACCGCAGATTAAGGTTATCACAAGCAATAGGGCATCAAACTCAGCAGCCTGCCTCCACCTCAGTTGCTGATGTTGGGTTTGCACATGGACGCAGCAGTAGAAAGTGAAAGTTGAAGAATTTATGAACTTGGAGTGGGTGTTCCACCAAATTTCATGTTGTCACATGTAAATAATTCACAATATATTGTTTAGCTTTATTCATGTGTGCTTCATTTTCCTTTTCAGGGGCTTGATTAGAGCTCTAACTGTACTGGCATGCCTCATGGTTGGCATTCATTGATGGCTGCAGGAAATGTTAGGCATTTCCTTTATTATGTAGGAAACTATGGGCGGAATCAATCCAGATTTGCACGAAGTGCGGTAGTCGGTGTGAAAAACGACATTTAACTCATCAGCTGCAATGGCGGATTTTCGCACCTCACCGCCCCCTTCCGATCTCATAAATTATGCAGTCATGGGAAACACACTGGATCACTGGCGGGCAGCCTCCGATTTGGCCGCCACACTTTTACCTCGCTGTTTCCTCATGCCGGGTGCCATATTTAAACTGCAGTTGTGCACACAGTTCTCAATGCTTTCAGCCCAGGACTGCTCCAGTGAAGACCTGGCCCCAAAAGCCAAGAAGAGTGCAGTCCCCGTATTCAATGATGCATCTCTAGGGTGCCTTTTGGATGCCTTGGAGGCCCACCACAATGCCCTCCACCCCCACTCTGGCCACAGGAGGTCCATCAGTCTCACCACTCCAACTTGGGAGGCGGTGGCAGAGGTGGTCAGTGCCAACAGTGCACACAAGTGGTTGACCATCCAGTGCAGAAGAAGGATGAATCTCATCTGTGCTCCCAGGATAAGTCAACCATCTCATGACTCTCAAGTCACACACTCACAAGTCCATCACGCATTCACTGGCATCTCACTCACTGCCAGTTCAAGAGACACCACCACTCACTCTCTCATACACACCCTCACATCTCCATCTGGCTTCATCTACTCTGGAGATCTCCCCCTCATCCCATCCATAGCTCCCCATAGCACACATGCACGCCTGGCATCCTTCTCATTTGGCCTGACGTGCGCCTTGCTCATACTCTCTCCATCTGTTTTTATGCAGGACAAGATCACGCACAATCAACGGGAAATGTCCCAGACTGGGGGTGGATTGTCGGACATCAAGGTCCTCACTCAGTTCAAGAGTTGTGCATTGGAACTGGCCAGAGAGGTTGGCGGTGAGTATCCACGTGAGGATCCTGCACCACATCATCCCTCTGTCAATGCTATTCTGAGTCCACTGTTCTGTGTTCAATGCAGCTTCCAAGCACTAATAATCTCTACTTTCTCTCCTAGGCACATCTGCCACGTCACCCTCAGGCAACCTTGACCCCAACCCCAGCACCGAGAGCACCTCAGATGAGGACCCTGAGGGTAGCACCATTGAAGACCCATCACGGCGTCGCCCACACCCTCCACCAGAGCAGCAATACATACCATGGCCGGACCTAAATGTAGAACAGCCTCAGGATCACAATCTGGTGAGCACACCACACAATCTGTTCCGCAGCAGGCGAAGGCAGGGACACCTGAGGTCGCCAGCACTCGGAGGACAGCTGGAGGCAAGGAATCTGCTGAGCCCGAGTCAGGTGATGAGCCTCTGGACTTGGTCCTCAATCAGTTGTTGGTGCTACAAAGACAATCACAGGAACATCAGGAAAGGATGTCAGGTGCACTTGTTACAACCGGTATAGGAAGAGTGCGCAAATTATCAAGCCCCACTACTCCGCAGGCCATACATGAATTTAAATGTTTAACTTTGTCACCAAAATGACCAATTGTGCACCTATACCTCTAGTACCCAGAAGAAAAGAGACTCTGACCAGGCTTCTTTCAAAAACTCAGAATGATTAATTTATTTTAAAAACAAAACTTCTTTTAACAAGTTGCAAGTGCTGCTTAACACACTATTGTAAGCGGGAAGTATAACTATCTATCTCTTCCTAAAGAATTCCCCCAGCGCGCGCACACATACACACACACACACACACACACAGAGCAAAACAAAGGACAAATAGATAGAGTCACTCTGCAGAAATGAATTTTGGAGGATGGGCGTCATAAAATAAAGGATAAAGCCCACAGGGCCTCAACGCTGTCGCCATGGAGTTCTCTCGTGTGAAGATGGGCCACTGGCCTCGGTGGATGCCTGGATATTGTCACCGACTGGTCACAGCTTTGCAAGTCCTAATGCAAACTGGTTGCACTCAGGTGAGGGTTCTCTGCCTACAGGTTGGTAGCCACACAATTTTAGGCAAGGTAGAAAGAGGGAGCCTTTTTTCCTCAGCTTTTTCACCAACAAGACTACCTTCCAAAGAAGCAGGTTCACAACTTAAGATTTTTTTCTCTCTCCCATGTGATTGCCCTTTAGTATCCCAGCTTCATTAATTAAAGTGCTTTGCAGCTTAACACAGACAAAACAATTCCTTCTCAAGTACCATACAGGTCAGATGATTTCTTGGAAGAGGCCAGCTTGTTGACAGTTCCAAGGTGAACCTGTGACCTTTTTAAAAAAATCCGAGGTTAACATCCAAATGTCCAGGTCATGCCAGGTCCCTCCATTTTGTAAAAGAAAAATTTGGTCCTGAGAGATATGATTCTAACACACTCCTCAGATTGCAAGGAACAATGGAGGAGTCCATCCGTCTTCAGTCTGAAGTGATAGCGCTGACATGCCGACACCCTGAGGTCAACACTGGTACGATAGGGGCTGTCATGGAGACCTTGATCCAGGACATCAGTCCCGCACTGCTGCGCGGGCTAAGCTCCATCGCTGACGCCATAATTGGTCTCCAATAGTGTCAATGCGAGAGGGGTGTGAGGCAGCTTGATCTCACGTTTAGTTCCCTTTCTCCTCAAAGAGTCAGTCAGGGGCCGTCCATAGCGGGGAGGACCAGCAGCTCAACACCCTGGGGCCATCCATCCAGGTGACTCCAGGAATGTCTGGCCAATCCAAATCCTCTCTTCCTGTGACCCCATCATCTCCAGCTCTACAGGCTGAGGAGGGTGCATCTGGCCCACAGTAGGATACCCAAAGCAGGCCGGGGCCCTCCAGGTCTCGGCTGTCCAGAGTACACCCGCCAAGGTCATCACAGACAACAGGGCTTAGCAGTTAAAGGCTGCCTCCACCTCTGCTGTCAAGTGACCATCAAGACGTAGCAGCAGGGTTAGGAAGGTTAAGAAGATATAGTTGCATCATGTGGGCACTGTTGTTAATCACTTGTACATAATGTTCACGATTGTAAATAAACTCCCAAGAATGTCCCCTTGTCTATGGCTGCTTGTCATGATGAGCAATGTTCATGTTATTCAGATGTAAAATCATGGTTCCTGCAAAAGATAAAGGCAGGTGTCTCAATCCAGGGCAGTTTTGTCAAACATGATTTCCCTTTCATAAATCCATGTTGACTTTGTCTAATCCCGTTGATGTTTTCTAAGTGTCCTGTTATTACATCCTTTATAACAAACCTTAGCATTTGCTCTACCACTGATGTTAGGCTAACTGGTCGTAATTCACTGTTTTTCTCCTGTAACTATACTCTCATACTCTATTTTTTCCCTCTTACTCAATCCCTTGATCCTCCTTTGCTGAATTCTAAACTGCTTCAATCCACAGGTTTGCTACTTTTTCTAGCAACTTTATATGACTCCTCTTTGGACCTAGTACTATCCTTAATCTCTTTGTTATCTATCCATGGCTGTGCAACATTTTCTGTTGTGCTTTTGTACCAGAAAGGAGTGTAAAACTGTTGCAATGCATACATTCATTCCTTAAATATTAGCCATTGCCTATCCACTGCCATGCCTTTTAATGAAGTTCCCCAATCTATCGTAGCCAACTCACCCCTCGTACCTTCATAATTTCCTTTATTTAGATTTAGGATTCTTGTTTCAGATTGGACTACCTCACTTTCCATCCTAATGAAGAATTATATCACGTTATGATCACTCTTCTCTAAGGGCACACCACAACAAGATTATTAATTAACCCCTTCTCATTGCACAATACCAAATCTAGGATAGCCTATTCCCTAGTTAGTTACTTGATGTACTGTTCTAAAAATCCATCTTGTATGCACTCCAGGAATTCATCTGCCACAGCATCATTGCTAACTTAGGTTGCCTAGTCTATATGCAGATTAAGGTCACCCATGATTACTGCAGCACCCTTGTTACATTCCTCTCTAATTTCCTGTTTAATGCTACCCCCCACCTTACCACAACTACTTGGAGGCCTATAGGCAATTCCCACTAATGTTTTGCATCTTTTGTTGCTTCTTAACTCCACCCAGACTGATTCGACATCTAGGTTTTCTAAGTCAATATCCTTTCTCACTATTACACTGATTTCATCCTTAAGTAACAACACCACCCTATCTCCTTTTCTTCTTTGCCTGTCCTTCCTAAATATCAAATATCCTTGGATATTCAGTTCCCAGTCACCCAGCAGCCATGTCTCCATAATCGCAATCATATCATGCCAGTTCACATCCATTTGCACTATTAATTCATCTATATTATTGTGAATGCTTTGTGCATTCAGATACAATGCCTGTAGATTTGTCTTCTTAACATTTTTACACATTTTTTGTACTATGGCTCTATTTGCTGTTAGCCCTTGTTTCCTCTGCTTTACATTTTTGCTTTCTTCTTTTCTGTCCTTCATTACTATCTTTGTTTCCCTTTATTGTGTCTCCCTGCTCAGGTTCCTATCCCCCTGCCAGTCTAGTTTAAACCCTCCCCCACAGTACTAGTGAATACCGCTTTGAGAATATTGCTGGTATGCAATCCGTCCAGCATGTACATGTCCCATCTTCCCCAGAATCAGTCCCAATGCCTCAGGAATCTAAATCCCTCCCTCCTAAACCATCTCTCCAGTCACGCATTCATCTGGTCTATTCTCCTATTCCTGATTTCGCAAGCACATGGCATGGCAAGATGCTAAAGGGGATAGACAAAGTAGACGTGGAGCGGATGTTTTCCCTTCTGGGGCATTCTAGAACAAGAGGCCATAGTTTTAGGCTAAGGGGTGATAGATTTAAATCAGAGATGAGGAGGAATTACTTTTCTCAAAGGGTCGTGAATCTGTGGAATTCACTGCCTCAGAGTGCAGTGGATGCTGGGATGCTAAATAAATTTAAGGAGGAGATAGACAGATTTTTAATTAATAACGGGTTGAAAGGTTATGGGGAGAGGGCAGAAAATTGGAGTTGAGGTCGAAATGAGATCATCCATGATCGTATTGAATGGTGGGGCAGGCTCGAGGGGCTGAATTGCCTACTCCTGCTCCTAGTTCTTATGTTCTTATGGCTGCTCCCCTCACCCTTCACTCCCGCTCCGCACCCATCCCGGCATGTGCCTGTGTACTTCCTTTAGTCTGTGCTGCCTTGTCCCACCCCAGGCCCACCCACACTGGAGCCCCCGCCCTGGCACCACACTGAAAGCCAGCCAGGAAAAAGCAATTTGCCTGTGCCCCCCCCGCCAAATGCGCGGTGCCTCTTCCTTGATGCGCTATGGGCAATCTTTACAAGCACTGCGCAAAGTTATGTGCACTGACCTCCGAGTTCCCCTTGAAGATCAGCTCGCCAGGAACACACCTTCCAAAGGCAGTTGTCAATCACACTGTTCTGATGTCATGCTGCCATGTGTGGTAAATCTGAAGTGAGGGGATGATTCCAGCATGTGGGCACAATGATGAGGTGCAAATGTATTAAAATTAAGTTCCCGACATTGGACAGTGGGAACCGCAGCTTGCCATTAACGGGCAAAGCAGACAATCACAAACTGGTTTCACGATGGCATGAAATAAACTTTTGGCCTTCTTGCCATATTGATTCTGCTCATTCTCGACTACATGACATATGCCCATTGGCGTATCTGTTATCCTAGGTATCAGTCTTCGATGTGAGTGTGTGACAGACATCCACTCCCCTT
Source organism: Cetorhinus maximus (assembly GCF_964194155.1). Lineage (NCBI taxonomy): Eukaryota > Metazoa > Chordata > Chondrichthyes > Lamniformes > Cetorhinidae > Cetorhinus > Cetorhinus maximus. The sequence goes on from NC_135882.1 coordinate 67,452,628, forward strand.
GCTATTCTAGATGGTAGAGGATGCAGGTTCCAAGTTTGATCCTGTGGGGGAGGCTGGCAGGGCTTGTTAGTCATGCTGAGCAGGCAAAGCTGTCCTAGATGATGGGGGGATGGTCATGTAAGTTCCTCAATCTTGTGTGAATCTTGTGTATATGAGATAGCCCCTGGTATCCCTGGCATGTCGCTCCAGGGCCCTGGCATCCATTAGAGGATCATGCACATTCAAGTCATCTTCCTGTGGCTCATCACATTCATCCTCGTTTGAGGAGGGGTGTTGCTCCCATGACTATCCATGAAAGCCTGTGTAGTGCATCCTGCAGACTTTCTGGACCTGTCAAGGCCAGTGGTACATTCGATGATAGCTCTGGTGGAGGTGCGGGCTTCATTTCCCACCTGAAAACTTCGACAGATTCTGCGCAAACCAGTGTTAACTTGCACTCGGATACGATACTCTGCATTCGGAAGTGCTTTTTAAGTGATCATTTGATATCTGAAAGTGTTCAAGTACATACAAACATATGAAATAGGAGCAGAAGTAGGAAATTCAACCCATCGAGCTTGCTCTGCCATTCGATAAGATCATGACTGATCTGTTTGTGCTTTGAATTCCACATTCCAATCTTCCCAGATAACCATTGCTTCCCTTGCCTAACAAGAATCTATCTATCCCCACTTTAAAAATATTCAAAGACCCCATTTCCACCATCTTCTGAGGTAGAGAATTATAAAGTCGCACAACCCTCTGAGAGAAAAAAATTCCCCTCAGCTCTGTCCCAAAAGGGTGATCCCTAATTTTAAAACAGTGCCCCCTAGTCTGGGCTCACCCACAAGAGAAAACATCCTTTTCATATCCACCTTGTCAATGCTGTTCAGGATTTTAAATACTTCATTCAAGTCACCCCAACTCTTCTAAACTCCAGTAGAAACAAGCCCAGTCTGTCTAACTTTTCCTCATAAGACAACCCACTCATTCCAGGTATCAATCTAGTAAACCTCCTCTGAACCGCCTTCAACACATTTACATCTGTCCTTAAATAAGGAGACCAAAACTGCACACAATGTTTGAGATGTGGTCTCACCAATGCTCTGTATAACTGAAGCATAACATCCTTATTTTTATAAAAGCAAAATACTGTGGATGCTGGAAATCTAGAACAAAAACAAAAATACCTGGAAAAACTCAGCAGGTCTGACAGCATCTGCGGAGAGGAATACAGTTAATGTTTTGAGTCCGAATGACTCTTCATCAGAACTAAGGAAAATTAGAAAAGAGGTGAAATATAAGCTGGTTTAAGGGGGTTGGGACAGGTAGAGCTGGATAAAGGGCCAGTGATAGGTGGAGATTGCCAAACGATGTCATAGACAAAAGGTCAAAGAGGTGTTGACGGTGGTGATATTAGCTAAGAAATGTGCTAATGGGGACATTAAGGGTGGAAAGCAGGACGAGCAAGGTACAGATAGCCCTGGTAGGGCGGGTGGGGGGTGGGGGGTGGCGGCAGGGGAATCGAAATAGGCTAAAAGGTAGAGATAAAACAATGGATGGAAATACATTTTAAAATAATGGAAATAGATGGGGAAAGAAAAGTATATATAAATTATTGGAAAAAGGGGGATCGGAAAGGGGGTGGGGAAAGGAGGACGGAGTTCATGATCTAAAGTTGTTCCTTATTTTTATGTTCAATATTTCTCATAATAAAGGATATCATTCCATTAGCCTTCTTAATTACTTGCTGTACCTGCACACTAACTTTTTCTGACTCATGCACTAGAACACATAGATCCCTCTGCACCTTGGAATTCTGCAGTCATTCTCTGTTTAAGTAATGCTCTGCTTTTTTACATTTTTACAACAACTTCACATTTTCCTACATTATACTCCACCAGAGTTTTGCCTACTCTGGACTCTCATTCTTTGCCACAGAGAATAGTGTTAATCCCCCTCACTATACTGTCCCCTACTATCACTACATTCCTGTTTGCTCCCCCGACTTGGATGGCTTCCTGTACCACAGTGCCACGGCTAGCCTGTTCATCCACCTTGCAGACCTCACTTTCCACACACAGGTTGTGAGCACCTCAGACCTGTTTGAAACTGCAAAGTCTGAGGCTCCTTCAATGCTGTCTGCTCAGTCTCTTTACCTGCCTCACTCACAGTGACATCCTCCTGTCCCTCGTTGCTGATCAAAATAGACGACCCTATTCTAAGAGGTGTGACTGTCTTCTGGAACAAAGCATTAAGGTATTTCTCTCCCTCCCTTATGTTGTGCAGTGTCTGCAGTTTGGCTTCCAGATCAATAATCCTGATCTGAATTGTTCTAGTTGCTTGCACTTTCTCCAGATGTGTTTGTCATGGATTGCCTTGGCATCCAAAAGCTTCCACATTCCACAGCTGCAACATAACACCAGTCCTGCCATTGTTACTTATGTTATTTAGTTAACATAATTTAATCACTCACTGAATCAACTTAAAATAATTCCTTTGTATATTTATTACACTTCTTTCCCCGTGCACCAAATTCCCACTTGAACCTAATTCATGACTCACTCGGTCTCCACCTCACTCTGGCATAGTCGCCTTCTCTTCATGTGACCCTTACTGATATGAAGGAACTGACTGACAACACATCAATTGTGAACATTTATTTACCTGCAAGCGTTGAAATCACATCGATTGTGAACAGTAACAGTTCAACTGACATCATTGGTATAGAACTAACATGGAATGATGCTAAATTAGACTGTTTAAGCACTGACAGAGAAGAGAGTGGGACAGGGAGAGCGGGAGAGGAACAGAGAGGGAGAGAGGAACAGAGAGGGACACGGATGGAGAGGGACACAGACTGAGAGGGAGAGAGAGGGCCACATGGAGGGAGGGAGAGAGGGGCACAGAGGGAGGGAGTGAAGGAGATGCCCACAAATGCATCCACTATCTCCAGAGCCACCTCTTTCAACACTCTGGGATGTAGTCCATCAGGCCCAAGGGATTTATCAACTATCAGTCCCATTAATTTCTCCTCTATTACTTTTGTACTAATACTAATTTCATTAACTTACTCATTCCCGCTAGGCACTTGGTACTCCAGTGTTTCTGGAAGGTTTTTATATTGTCCTCTGTGAAGGTAGACAAAGTATTTGTTTAGTTTCTCTGCCATTTCCTTATTTCCCCATCATGAATTCTCCTGTCTCTGTCTGTAATGGGTCCACATTTGTCTTTGTTAATCTTTTCCTTTTTACATACACATAGAAGATTTTAAAGTCCATTTTAATGCTCTCGCTAGTTTACTGTCATATTCTATTTTCTCTTCCTTTATCAGTTCTTCGTCCTCCTTTGCTGATGTCTAAAAAATTTCCAATCCTCAGGCTTACTACTTTTTTTGGCAATTTTATGGCCAGAATTTTCCCGTTGGCATGCCGAGGTGGGCCCCGCATACCCGCACATAAAATGATGCACGGTGACATCGGGCGAGCGTCCAGACGTCACCGTGCACCATCATAATATTGGGGAAGGCGGGCACACTATAAGTTTGGATGCGCGGCCGCCATTAATTAACGGGCCAGTTAAGGCCCTTGAGGCAGCAATTGATCTCAATTTTTCGCAGCCCATGCAATCTTCAGGATGTTGCATGGGCACAATGGGCAGGTGGGTAGGAGACATTTGTATAAACCTCATCCACAGGCGGGATAAGAGAGGTGAGTGGGGTCGCAAGTGTGATGTTTGAGCTATTTAAGTGTGAAAGTTACTTATGCTTGTCTGAGTGAGCAGGAAGACTTCAAAACTCATGCCAGCTGCTAAGACAGGAGTAAAGCCTTGGTCAGGACTCTACAGTAGAGATCATTTCTGGGGCCTGCAGCTTTCAGGAAGCCTTCCCTCAGCCTGGGAATGGGAGTTGTGCTCTCCACTGGAGGCATCCCCTCTGAGGAGGAAGGGAGGGCCAGAAGGGGGAGGAGGCCAGGTGTCCACATTCAGCCTCCAGGGGAGCCACCTTTGGGGGGAGAGGCGCAGGCACAAGGGGCGCAGGGCCAGCAGGAAGTGCAAGGTGGAAGGGGCCACAGAAGATGCCACTATCCTGTTGCCAGGGTATACAGGCGGCGAAGCAGCTACCTCAATATGTCTGAGGTGCTGTGCCGAAGGAGGTGCCGTCTCTCAAGGGAGACAGTCACCTCCATTTGCCAGATGATAGGCCCTGAGATCTCCACAAACTGTGTGGGTGGGCACCCCATGCCAGTGGCTCTAAAGGTCACAGCTGCCCTCAACTTCTATGCCTCCGGCTCTTTCCAGGGGTCAGTGGGTGATCTCTGTGGTGTCTCTCAATCAGCTGTCCACACTTGTGTCAAGCAGGTGACAGGCACACTATTCAGGCATGCATTTACATTCATCAACTACCGCTGGGATGATGCCAGCCAGACAGAGCGAGCCAGAGGCTTCGCGGCCATTGCTGTCTTCCCCCGTGTCCAGAGTGCAATAGACTGCACACATGTGGCCATCAAGGTGCCAGCAGTTGAGCCCGGCGCCTTCGTCAACAACTCCATGAACATGCAGATAATGTGTGATCACAAGCTGCAGCTTCTACAAATCTGTGCAAGGGAACCACGACGCCTACATCCTCAGACACTCCCAGGTGCCGAGGCTGTTCAGTGCTCCAGCCCGGCTGGATGGATGGCTGCTGGGTGACAAGGACTATCCCCTCAAATATGGCACATGACACCTCTCTACTATCCAAGAACAGAAGCTGAGCAGAGATACAATAGGTGCCACGCCTCCACAAGGGCTGTGGTGGAGAGAACCATCGGTCTTCTCAAGATGCGATTCCGGTGCCTGGATCGCTCAGCGGGTGCACTCCAGTACCCCCCAGATCGTGTGTCGCTGATAGTGGCTGCATACTGCACCCTCCACAATCAGGCACTGGAAAGTGAGGCCGTAGACGAGGAAGATGTAGACGCAGATGCTCCGGATGCACACGATGAGTCCAGCAGTGAGTCCGAGGATGAGCACGCACAGGAAAACACTGAGGGGGTAGACGCTGACCCGGGCATACTCCAGGGAGACCCAGGAGGCTTTAATCCAAAGAACCTTCAGCTAGCCCACCACAGATGGACCTTCAACACATGCCAGGTCTGTTGGCTCCATGCTCGATACCTGAGTGCTAAATCAGCCTGGATAATAACATTAACTAAGGCCCTTGTCAATAAAGCTCACTGTCAAATAACTCGCTCATAACAGCATGGCTTCCTGTACACATGCAGAAGTAAGGAATCACCTAAGGAAGCATGGCAACATATCAAAATTTATTGAGTAAACAAATGTAACTTCATAAAGCAAAACAAAACTGGTGTGGACATCACACCAAGTCTTCCACAAAGTACTATGGGCCAACATAAAAGCACCAGTGAGAAACCCGTGGTGTGCCTAAGGTGTTTTAAATTTAGTTTTAAAGATGCTACGTCCAGGTGCTGTCCCCTCGCTGGGAGTGGCATCTGAGCCAGCCTGCTCACTGTGCTGTCCTGTTGGCCTCGATGACCTTGGCGAGCGTCCTCTGGCCCGTGGAGCATTTGATGGACCCGCCTGGGAGGGAGTGGCCAGTTTCACAGCTGGCTTCTCCCCAGTCACTGCAGCCTCATCGAATGCCATGGTCACTGGCAGAGGGGTGGAGGAGCTGCTGCCCTCATCTGGAGCGCCCTGAGAGGGGGCCGCAGAGACAACAGGCAGCTGTTGCGCCGACGTGAGGAACTCCCTGCTCACCGTAGATGGATGGGCAAAAAGCTGGAATACTCGGTGCCCAAACCATCTCCCACACTGGCACTGACCAGCTATGGCCAATGCCGCTGTGAGGGCTTGCAGGTATGAGTGCAACCCCAGGAGTACCTGATTGGTCTCCTGGAGGAGCCTCTCCATGAGAGTCGCCACTCTCTCCATGGAGGAAGCATGGCACTCAGCTATGAGGTTCATTGCATCGGTGATGCTACACTTGGACTCCTCCAGCACGGGCACCATGTCACGCATAGCCTCATGTATCGCCACCAGATTGCCCTGCATACCCTGCTACACTTCCAGCGTTCGCTGCCTCAGGGACAACTCCAGAGGCACATCATCAGCCACCAACTGATCATGTACCTGGTCCCCAGCAGTCTTCCAACTGGCAGCGTCCTGGGCACTCTCTGTCTCTGCCCGCACCTCAAGCGAGTGTGAAGTGCCCTCACTGCCATGCCGCGGGACACTAACCGAAGATCTAATTCCCACTGAGGTGCTAATATCTGCGCTGGTGCCTGCCTGGCTGAGATGCTGTGACGCTGGTGAGTGGATTTGCTCTGGGGCTTCAGGAGTGAAAGGTGGGCCCTCTGTCCCCTCCTCCCGGCCCTGCTCTGGTGATGCTGAAAGGAAGAAAAAGGGCATTTGATTAGTTGCAGTGCGGACAATATCAACTTACATGCTGCTCCCCCAGATCATTATGTGCTCATCCTTCCATAATCAAGGGTAAACCCATGTTGCTAACTTCAATCACTGAGCATTCAGCAGTGCCATGGCTTCTGTGACACACATGGTGACCTGAGTGCTCGCCAAACAAACCTCCCCGTGGCACCCCAGCATCACTGCCACCGGTGGACCTGAGGGCATGGTGCCTCTCCAGATCCATGGCCTGCTGCTTGAAAGCCATTAGGATGGCCAACTGGGCCTGCCCTCCGCCAGCCCACATTCACTCCGACGCATTGTGCGCAGTCGTTTCCTGAAAAGGAGAGAGGAGCATTGATTAGTCTGACCTGCACCTGAATCCCCATCGTATCTCTGCCAACCCAGCCAGAGCGGGACATTGCAGGACTCCAGTTCCTCATCACCCTGCAGCTGCCGCACACTCACCCAAACAAGCCAGGACTGACCCCCCCCCACCATTGCCCAAATGTTGCCTCCTTCACATGTGGCACCACAAGGTATTACTTTGCTAAGCAAGGAGGCACAAGAACGTGGAGCTCAAAGACCAGCAGATGGATTGGTGCCCTGCCAACTGGAAGCTCCCCTCCCAGCATGTTAGCACCCTGACTTTGACATGCTTCACAGTTCCAGCACTCTGCCTAGGTGCAGATCCTTGACTTTCAACCCCATTCTATACTTTTGATGTCAGTGTCACACATGCTGCGGATGGAGAACACATCCTAGCTCAACCCTCTCAGGGTGAACTGGGCATGGGCAATCTCTGCAGTCACACCCAGTAAGGGATACGTGCCGTGAGGGATTCAATGCCTTTACTGTGTTCAGAGTTGCTGGGCTGGGGCGGGGGGGAGGGGGTGAAGGGTAACGGCTGCATTAAGTGACTTGAGGCAACATGGTACTCACCCTTCCCCAGTGCAGGAGATCATTGAATCTTATGCGGCACTGCAGCCATGTGTGCCGTACCACATCATGGGAGCTAACACTCTTGGCCACCGCCTCCCATGCACATTTGGTCAGGTGGGGGGGCCTCTGCCTCCAGTCCCTTGGAAGAAAGACCTCCCACCGCGCTGCCGCCTCCTCCAGGAGGGCAGCTAGGCACTCGTCTGAAAAACGAGGGGCACACTGCCCCGCTGGCCTACCCTCTGGCCTGGCCTGCCCTGGTGGCCTACTTTCTGGCCTGGCCTGCCCCGAAGACCTACCCTCCGGACTTGCGTCACCAGCATTGCCCCTCTGCTGAGCCCTTCTCCCAGCCATTGTCAGCAGCCTTTCCAAGGCTGCCAGGCCTTCCTTTATACAGGCCGCCAGGTCGCCATTGGACCCAGCGGGCTGAGCGCGCCCGCCGCCGCCCACCCACTCCCCCTATGCACGGGAGTCGTGAACTACCTTAAGTGGCCCGCCCACGTAAAGTGGCAGTGCGGACCCAGTCGCGGGCGGTGATTGGGTCTACGCCCGCTCCTGACTGGCCCGCCCGACATGGGGAACACTCTCCTCTATAAGCTTCTTCCTATGATCTAATACTTCTCTTCTTAACCATGGTGGGATTGTTTTTCCGGTTAGGATTTTGTACCTCAAAGGAATGTATATTTATTGTAAACCATGTATTAATTCTTTAAATGCTAGCCATTGCCGGTCTTTTGTCATACCTTTTAATGTAGTTTCCCAATCTACCACAGCCAATTTGCTCATCATACTTTTGCAGTTTCCTTTGTTTAGATTTAAGGCCCTAGTTTTGGATTGAACTGCATCACTTTCTAACTTAATGTAAAATTCAATCATATTATGGTTACTCTTCCCTAGGGGCTCCTTTACAATGAGATTATTAATTAGTCCTTTCTCATTGCACAATACTACATCTAAAATAGCCTATTCCCTAGATGGTTCTTCAACACAGTGTTCTAGAAAACCATCTTGTATACATTCCAGGAGTTCATCCTCCACAACATTCATGCAAATCTAGTTCATCCATTCTATTTGTAGATTGAAGACCCCCCCTTGATTACTGTATTACCCTTGTTACATGCACTTCTAAATTTCCTGATTTATACCATACCATACATTACCACTACTTTTTGGTGGTCTATAAATAACTCCCACCAATAATTGCTGCTTCTTGCTGTTTCTTAGCTCTACCCAAACTGATTCTACATCTTGATCCTCTGATCTAAGATCATCTCTCACTAATGTACTGATCTCATACTTTATTGACAGCACTACCCCCACCTCCTTTTCCTTTTTGCCTATCCTTCCTAAATGTGGAATATCTTTGAATTTTCAGTTTCCAGCCTTGGTCACCCTTCAACCATGCCGTCATAATGGCAATTAGATCATACCCATTTACTTCCATTTACATTTAAAAAAAACGTTTATTTATTTTAAATTTTTCAGCTATTTACAGATACTCCCCAAGAGCAGTTACTCACCAACCAATCAACTCATTGTTTTCCTGTCATGTCACTGTTTTTCTTATTCAAATGCAGTCAGCTCCTAAAAATCCCCAATTAGAGGAGCTCCCACACAGGTCCAGGTCCTCTCCGCTCCCTGATGGTAAGTGAAGGTCCCAAGCCTTTTCCGCTATTTGTCTGCTCCTGATTAGAGGTGTTTCTACACAGGTCTGGTCCCTCTCTGCTCCCTGAAGGTAAGTCAAAAGAAGGCTCCCAGCGCAGAAGTAGCAGGCTGTCTTTTCAGGTAAGAGAGAGAGAGAGAGAATTCCCTCTTTCCAAGTTCTTAAATTTTTAAATAAAAAATAAACACAATAGTTGGGCCATCTTCATGGAGTGGGAACCCATCCACAGAGCAGTCTGTGGCCGCAACTGTTATCAGGCAAATGGGGAGTTCTCCAAGCCAACCTAGGGTGCTGGTTCCCAAAATACTACTGGAAGGTTGCCTCCAAGTTGCTGGCCTAACCCCAGATACCCACCTGTCCTTCAGGAAAATGGCCTAAGGACAGGATGGTTGGCCAACAATGTGAATTTTCGTGCCTGCCACCATGTTAGCCCCCATTGGGGACTAAAAATCTTGGCCAAAAAACTGCTACCTGGACACTAACTCACATCACGTCCTGTTCATTCATTACTCATGTGCTCACTCACCTACATTGGCTCCCAGTCCAGCAATGCCTCAATTTTGAAATTCTCACCTTTAAGCTCAAGTTCACCTGTGATTTCACCCCTCCACATCGCTGTAATTTTCTGCAGCCCTACAACCTTCTGAGAACACTGTGCTTCTCCAAATATAGCCTCTTGTACATCCCTGATTTCCTTTACCTTTCCATTGGTAGGGGTGCCTTCAGTTGCCTAGGCTCTATGCACTGGAACTTCTCTCTCCTATTTTAAGGTACTGATTAGAAACTACCTGTTTGACTGAACTTTTAGTTACCTTATGCGGTTCAGTGTCAAAATTTGTCTGGGAACATTCCCATGAATCACCTTGTGCCATTATACTACATTAAAAGGTGCTATATAAATACAAGTTGTTGTTTTTGCCCATAATACCTCAGTATCACTGTCTTAAAGTTACTTTTAAATTCTTGAAGAAGTGCAAAATAAGTAATAGAAATTTTATGGAAGATTTGAGAGATAGAGAAAGCAATTAATTGCACTTAGTTCCTCTCTCATTGGCTTTCTTGATTCTATAATTTCTAGCATGGAAGATTAAAAACTTTCTTAAATTTATTTTCTATATTTATTTTCTTAGATTTTTAATTTTATCTAAAATAGTCACTATTGAGTTTTTGGATGTCTGTTTAGAAACAAATGAATAATAACCTTATGTTGGTATTTGGCTGGTTTCTTAGCAGTGATACAGATTGTAGCATAATGGAAATACAAATATCCATAGAAAGGATGAAAAGCAAACTTTTAGGTAATATCAGAAGTTCTAAATGGTTGAAAATGGATACATTAATCTTGTGAGAACCATATCTTCTGAAATAAATCATTCCTGACTACGTCTTTGAGTATTTATCTGAAGAAAGAGTGGCTGAAGCAGGAGGAATACATTTGGAAGCAAATAGCCTGGTTTGCAGCCCCACTGTTGCACATCACTCAGCACTTTGGGAAAATAGTTGGAGAAATCAATTATTAAATAACTTGCAAGCAAGGATGAGGTATGCCTGAAGCTGTCCATAAAACAGATACACTGAGTGTCCAGCAGTTTATTAAAGAGATTACAGATGAAAACAAGAAGGGTTCTGGAGAAGGTTAACTGTAAGCTTGATTTGGGGAAGCCTAGGAGGAATCTTCAAAACGTCAACTCTGGGATAGAGGAAGGAATTAAATTATTCTCATTGATCAGAAAGCAAAATAGAGAGGAGCTGAGTGCTTATGAGAGAGAACAGTAGAAAGATAAAAACAAATAGGGTGACAGTGATTCAACATTCTCAATGAGTAAATGATTTGATTAGGAGCATTACAATTGTTTTCAAGTTTATGGTTATCTGAGAAAGCATCATTTTATATATTACAAATTGTTGTTATCTGGTTAACTCTAAGGTAAAGAATTTCTACAAGTTGCTTAGCAAATCATTTTTGAGAATTTTCTTGGTCTGTGGTTACCCCTGGCATTGATGTTGAAGATAAAATCTTATAAGAAGCAAATTATTTAATAATCAAATGGAGCATGCATTAAAACCACCTTTAGCAGAGATTACATCATCTAGCTGAAGAACCCTAAAAGTTTGATAGTATTCCATAGTAGAATTGTCCCAGATTTGCACAAAGTGCAGTAGCGGGCAGGAAAAAGAACGCTTACCGCCAGCCACAATAGCGGCGTTTCACACCATATCATCCCAATCCCACCTCATTAATCATGCATTCCTGGGAACTGAGCCATTTCGCTGGTGGGTGGCCTCCAATTTGCCCACCACGCCATCACCTCGCCACTTCCCGATGCCAGGTTTCATATGTAAAGTGCAGCCACATGCACACTGCTCAGTTCTTCCAGCCCAGGACTGCTGCACTGAAAGGCAAGGTGACTGCAGCCCCCGGAATCAGTGACACTGCCCTGGGATGCCTTCTGAACACCATTAGAACCTACTGCAATGTCCTCCAACCCCGGTCTAGCGTATTATACATTCAATATGGTGCCACATAAAAGATTACTAGGCAAGATAAGAGATCATTTTTTTGGGAGTATTATATGAGCTTGGATAAAGGATTGTATAACTAGCAGGGAATAGAGAGTAAGGATAGATGGCTGATTTTCAGGTTGGCAATCTGTAAATAATGGGGTGCCATTGGGATCAATGCTGGGGTATCAACTATTCACAATCTATATCAATGACTTAAATGAGGGGACTGAGTGTATTGTAGATAAATTTGCTGATGATACATAAGGGGGTGGGAAAGCAAGTTGTGAGGATGACACCAAGGCCTGGATTTTCACCCTTGAGGCAGGTAGCTGGAATCGAGAAAATTCCGGCTTGGCCAGCCCACCTCAGGAGAAAGTGCCTGCAGATGTGGAGGCAGCCACAGGGGCTGCCAGGTATGGGGGTGAGCTGTTTAAAAGTGCTGCCTTAGTGCCATGGGACTTTGTCCCAATTAAAATAAAAACTCAAAGGCCCTCCAGCCCTCACCCATCACACCCCCTCACCCTGCAAACACCCCCCATGACCCATCCATGCCAGCTCATGACCATAACCCATCCTCATGACCCCTCATGTCCCTTATGCCAGGCTCTGCCCTTCCACCAACACCCTGTCCCCTGTATGCCAAGCTACAGCACTTCCATGCTCATTGACCCACTGTACACCTTCTGGAACAAATGAATCTGATAGTGTATAGTGGCATGTGTAAAAAAGTTTTCAAAAAAAGTGATCCATTCATAACTTTCTTCTATGTTTGCAAGCTAATAAAAGTATCAATCATCCAGGCCCTTTAAAGTATCGAAAACCACAACCCTTTGAAACCACTTAACTTGTGTAAACAAACATTGTGAAATTGACAGCAGAGATCAGAGAGCCTGAGCTGTCAGTCAAACAATGTTTCATCTTGGTGGTAGCTGTTTTAGTACTCTAATAGACGTCTGCACTCTCAGACAAGCATATATAATGAGGCTTGGCTGAGAGCCCAGGCATCCATTAGGTTTGTTGAAACAGCTGCTCCCCAGAGGAAATATTGTTTGGTTGATAGCTCAGGCTCTTCACCATGTTTGTTTATACAAGTTAAGTGGTTTCAAGAAGTTGTGGTTTGTGTTGAGACTTCAAAGGGCCTGGATGATTTATTAGCTTGTAGTGCAGACTTTTCTTTTCAAACGGAGGAGAAAGTTATGAATGGATTTCTTTTTTTCAAAGCTTTTATTTACACATACCACTCTACACTATAGGGTTCATTGGTTCTAGAACATGTAGAAAAGAGGATCCTGGGGCAGGTAGTCAGCAGCACCTGGAGGAGAGTGTGAGAGGAGGACACTGGGACTGGCAATCAGCAGCACTTGGAGGAAAGTGCGAGAAGAAGACTTGTTTCTACCTGTCAGAGCTGAAGTGTGATGCTGAAGGAAAACAGGTAGGTGATTGGTGGGTATCTCTTACTTGTCTCTTTTGATTAGCCAAGAGGTTTAGATCAGGAAATGTTATTACAGCTGAAGAGTACAGTTAAGATATTCACTTTTTAAATATTAATCATCTAAATTAATTAATTAAATGGAATAGAGATGGCTGGTCAGGTGATGTGTTGCAGCTGTAGTATATAGGAGCTGGTGGATGCTGGTGTGATCCACAGTGACCACATCTGCAGCAAGTGAGCTTTGGCTCAGAGTTGATGAGCTGGAGTCCAAGCTGCCGGCACTGCGACACATCAGAGAGGTGGGGAGTTACCTGGACATTGTGTTTCAGGAAACAGTCACGCCCCTTAGATTGATTACATCAAATTTGTACTGTGGTCAGGGACAGGAGGATGTGACTGCGAGTGGGGCAGACATGGCGATCCAAAATGTAGCTTTGGAGGAGCCTCAGCCAGTATCCTTGTCCAATAGGTACGAAGTTCTTGCTCCCGGTGCTGATGAGGGCACAGACTACAGGGAGGATGAGCGAACTGACAACAACATCATGGTACTGAGTTCAAGTGGGTGGAGAAAAGAGAAATGTAGTAGTAATAGAGGATAGCATTGTTAGAGGAATAGATACTGTTCTCCGCAGCAAAGACAGAGACACCTGATGTGTTGCTTACCTGGTGCCAAGGTTAAGGACATTTCTTCTGGGCTGGAGAGGAACTTGGAGTGGGAGGGGAAGGATCCAGTTGTTGTGGTCCACATAGGTACCAACAACATAGGTGGGACTAGGAAAGAGGTTTTGCTGAGAGGCTACGAACAGCTCGGGGCCAAATTAAAAAAGAGAGCCACAAAGGCAGTAATCGCCGGATTAATACCTGAGCCACATGCAAATTGATGTAGGGTAAATAAGATTATAAAGGTAAATGCATGTGTGGGAAAAATGGGTTCCAATTCATAACAATATAAGAAATAGGAACTGGAGTAGACCATTCGGCCACTCGAGCCTCCTCCGCCATTCAATAAGACCATGTCTGATCTTCTTGTGTTTTGATTTCCACATTCCCAACTAAATCTGATAACCTTTGATTCCCTTGCCTAACAAGAATCTATCTACCTCTGCCTTAAAAATATTCAATGACCTCACCTCCACCACCTTCTGAGGCAGAGAATTCCAAAGTCGCACAACCCTCTAAGAGAAAAAAATTCTCCTCACCTCTGTCCTAAAAGGGCGACCCCAAATTTTTAAACAATGCCCCCTAGTTCTGAACTCACCCACAAGAGGAAACATCCTTTCGACATTCACCTTGTCAAGGCTGTTCAGGATCTTGTATACTTCAATCAAATCACCCCTCACTCTTCTAAATTTCAATGGAAGCAAGCCCAGTGTGTCCAACCTTTCCTCATAAGACAGCTCACTCATCCCAGGGGACACTGGCACCAGTACTGGGGAAGGATGAGCTCTTCCATTGGGACGGGCTTCATTTGAACCATGCTGGGACCAGTGTCTTGGCAAATCATATAACTAGATAGGACTTTAAAATAATTATTGGGGGTAGGGTTCAATAGAAGGGAAGTTTAAAAAATCAAAAAGAAATGAGAGAGTAGAGATGCAGCGTAGTGAAGAGGCGAACGATAGTCAAAGTGTGACAGGAAGGGGCAGAAAATATAAGCAGAAGAGTGCAGCAGGAATCAAAACCAGAATGAGCAATAATGGTAAAAAGTCAAAGCTTAAGTTTCTTTATCCGAATGCATGCAGCATTTGTAACAAGATAGATGAGTTGATAGCACAAATAGAAATAAATGAATATGACTTGATAGCTATTACAGAGACGTGTTTGCAGGGTGATCAAGACTGGGAACTCAATATTCAAGGGTATTCGACATTCTGCAAAAATAGGCAAAAAGGAAAAGGAGGTGGGGTAGCTTCGTTAATAAAGGAGGTATCAGTGCGGTGTTGAGCAGTGATATGGATGCAATAGATCATGATGTGGAATCAGTTTGGGCAGAAATAAGGAATAGCAAGGGAAAGAAGTCAAGGGTGGGAGTCATCTATAGGCCCCCAAAGAGTTGCCACACTGTAGGACAAAGTATAAATCAGGAAATAATGGAGGCATGTAAGAAGGACGCTACAATTGTCATGGGTGATTTTAATTTGCATATTGACTTGGCAAATCAGATTGGCAGGGGTAACATGGAAGACAAATTTGTAGAGTGCATCAGGGATTGTTTCTTGGAGCAATATGTTGCAAAACCTGCCCAGGAACAGGCTTTAATATATATGTATAATGAGGTAGGATTAATAAGAGATATTGTAGTTCAGGATCTTCTAGGGGGTAGCAATCACAACATGGTAGAATTTTAAATTCAGTTTTAGGGCAAGCAACTTGGTTCTCAAACTAGTGTTCTCAGCTTAAATAAGGGCAACTACAGAGGTATGAAGAAAGAGTTGTCTAAAGCGGGCTGGGAAAATGGACTAAGGGGAAAGTCAGTGGATGAGCAGTGGCAGACATTTAAGCAGATGTTTCATAACACTCAGCAAAAATTTATCCCGGTCAAAAAGAAGGATTGAATGAGAAGGACGAACCACCCATGGTAACAATGGGGGTCAAGAGAGCATCCAATCAAAAACTAAGACATACAAAGCAGCAAAAAATAATGCTAGGACAGAGGGTTGGGAATTTTTTAAGAACCAGCAGCAGATGGCTAAAATGCTAATAAAGAAGGAGAAAATTTATTATGAAAGTAAATTGGCAAGAAATATAAAAACAAGCAGCAAGAGCTTCTATGTGTATATAAAAAGGAAAAGAGTGGCTAAAGTGAGCGTGGGACCCTTGGAGGATGCAGCTGGAGAATTGATAATGGGGAACAGGGAAATGGCAAGTAATTTAAACCAATATTTTGCATTGGTCTTCATGGTGGAGGACACTATAAACATCCCAAAGATATCAGATAAGCAAGGAGCTAATGGGAGGAAAGATCTTGTAATAGTCTCTATCACGAGGGACAAAGTATTTGACAAACTAATTGGACTAAAGGCAGACAAGTCGCCAGGACCTGATGGCCTGCATCCAAGGGTTTTGAAGGAAATGGCTGCAGAGATAGTGGAAGCATTGGTCGAAATATTCCAGAACTCACCAGATTCTGGGAGGGTCCCGCGGAAAACAAAAAAACAGGAAACTACAGGCCAGTCAGCCTAACATCTGTCGTTGGGAAAATGCTAGAGTCCATTATTAAGGAAGAAATAGCAGGATATTTAGAAAAGCTTAACACAATCAAACAGGGTCAACATGGTTTTGTGAAAGGGAAATCATGGTTGACAAATTTACTAAAGTTCTTTGAGACTATAACAAGCAGAGTTGATAAAGGGGAACTGGTAGATGAAGTGTATTTGGATTTCCAGGAGGCATTCAATAAGGTGCCACATAAAAGATTATTGCTCAAGATATGGGAGCTCATGGTATTAGGGGTAATGTATTAGCATGGATTGAGGATTGGTTAATACACAGAAGACAGAGAGTCAGGACTAATGGGTCTTTTTCAGGTTGGAAAGACGTAACTAGCAGAGTGCCACGAGGATCAGTCCTAGGGCCTCAATTATTTACTATCCATATTAATGACTTGGAGGAGGGGGCAGAGTGTAATGTATCCAAATTTGCTGATCATACAAAAATAAGTGGGAGGGCATGTTGTGATGAGGACATAAGGAATCTGCAAGGGGATATAAATAGGTGGAGTGAGTGGGCAAAAACTTGGCAGATGGAGTTTAATGTAGGGAAAGTGTGAGGTCATGCACTTTAATTGGAAGAATCAAAAGACAGACAATTATTTAAATGGAGAGAGACTCCTAAAAAAAGTGCAGCACAGAGGGATCTGGGTGTTCTTGTGCATGAAACACAAAGTTAACATGCAGGTGTAGCAAGTAATTAAGAAGGCAAATGGAGTTTTGGCCTGTATTGCTAGGGGGTTGGAGTTTAAAAATAGGGACGTCTTGTTATAACTGTACAGGGTGCTGGTGAGGCCACACCTGGAATACTGTGTACAGTTTTGGTCCCCGTATTTAAGAAAGGCATTTACTGGCATTGGAGGCAGTTCAAAAGAGATTCACTAGGCTGATTCCTGGGATGAAGGGGTTGACTTATTAAGAACGGCTAAACAGATTAGGCCTTTATTCATGAGAGTTTAGAAGAATGATGGGTGATCTTATTGAAACGTAGAAGGTTCTGGGGGGCTTGACAGGGTAGATGTTGAGAAGATGTTTCCACTAGTGGGGCATCTCGAACTAGGGGACATAGTTACAGAATAAGGGGACATTCATTTAAAACTGAGATGCGAAAGAATTTCTTCTCTCAGAGGGTAGTGAATGTTTGGAATTCTCTACCCAGAGAGTTGCGGAAGCTAGATCACTGAAAGTATTTAAAGAGGAGGTAGATAGATTTTTGAAATATTGGGGAATTGAGGGCTATGAGGAGCTGGCACGAAAGAGGAGTTGAGGCCTGGGGCAGATCAGCCATGATCATATTGAATGGTGAGGCAGGCTTGAGGGGCCGAATGGCCTACTCCTGCTCCTATTTCTTATGTTCTTATGTTCTTACAGGGCAGTTTTGGTCTTCTTATTTAAGGAGGGGTATACTGCATTCAACTTCAGCTGGCGTAGTGCAGAGACATCACCTCTTCTCAATGCACAAAGATTGGGAACAGCAGATGAGGCAGAAGATCCTAACAAGTTAGTAGTACAATGGCTCAGAAGACGGACACCAGCAAGGTGGGTGACACATCCATGGCACTGTCATGATGTTCAGAAAGGAAAGTGGCCAGTCACCTGTGAAGTGTCTGGGACCTCTCACAATATAAGCCCCATAGTTAGCCATGAAAGTCATCAACACACCATGACAGCAGATCACCTGGTAGTAATAGCCATATACCATGACAGCAGGTCACCTGGTAGTAATAGCCACAAGCAGGAAAAGACAGGATGTTTGCATTGGAGGCAGTTCAGAGAAGGTTCACTCAGTTGATTCCTGGAATGAAGAGGTTGTCTTGTGAGGAAAGGTTGAGCAGATTGGGCCTATACTCATCAGAGTTTAGAAGAATGAAAGGTGATCTTATTGAGACATATAAGATTCTGAGGGGCCTTGACAATCTAGATGCTGAGAGGATGTTTCCCTTCATGGGGGAATCTAGAACTGGGGGCACAATTTCAAATTAAGGGATTTCCCATTTAAGATGGAGACAAGGAAGAATTTCTTCTCTCAGGGAGTCATTAAACTTTGAAATTCTCTACTCCAGAGAGCAGGGAGGCTGGGTCATGGAATATATTCAAGGCTGAGGTAGAGAGATTTTTGATCTACAAGGGAGTGAAGGGTAATGGGGGGGAAGAAGGAAAGTGAAGTTCAGACCACATTAAATCAGCCATGATCTTATTGAATGTTGGAGCAGGCTTGAGGAGCTGAATGGCCTATTCCTGCTCCTATTTCTTGAGTACTTCTGTTTAAGACAAGATTGCTGTCTTGGATCCCTCAGTGGTTCAATGCATAAATTCACAACCAAATGTCATTGTAGGATTGGACGGTACAACATAGACTTCTCTGAACTAATTGATCTTAGTGGTGCAGACAATATAAATTTGAAGTGAGGGAAGATGGCAGAGTTGGTCCATACAGAATGGGTTTTGTATCAAAGTTTGCATTAATATTCTTGAGCATGTAGAATTTTTTGGCAAGGTTTAGAAGCAGGAATCATGTACCAGCAGTTCTTAATACTACAAGCTACCCTTAAAGATATATTTCTGCTTGAGCTAAAACATGGTCCTGACAGTTTTTTTGATATGAAGGTGATCAAGATTGTTTGAAAGAAATAATATGGCATCCTAGATATATAGCTGGGTCCAAAAAAGCAATGTAAAGATGCTAAAAATCTGAATCCCAATCCCAACCCACCTCGAGCCAGTCCACTTCTGGTTTTAACTAAGGCAGCCAGGTGGGGGAGGGGAGTAATGAACCTGCAGAAATGGCCCAACTCCCATTTCCTGATCGCAGCACAAATATCCACCCCACTGGGTAGAACTTACGGGTCGGTGGGCAGCCACGATCAACAGGCCGCTGCCCACTATTGGCCCCCGACCACGATTTCATGCTGGCTGGCCAATTAATGGCCAGCCAGTGTGAAACACAAACTGAGAAGCTCAGTGCTGCCAGGGTTGGGGGCGGGAAGAGGGCGAGCGCTGATGTCGGCGTGGGTGCTGGAGACCATGGAAGGAAAGCTCCCTGAGGCAGAAAGCTACTTCAGGGAGCTGACAAACTTAAAACCCAGAAACAAATGTCCATGCATCAGAATGAGTCACCTGTGTGTGGACGTTATAAAGTTCTGTGCATAGTTTTTAAAAATTTAATTACGAAAACCCGCCCTCGGATGAGGTTTTCTGAAAAATGCAAATGCTGCCTGACCAATTTGCCCACCCACCAACCGTTAGATTGGATGGGCAGTGAAAAAATCCCTGTTAATTAATATTTTAATGGCCTTAATAGGTCTTTTAATTGTCAGTGGGCATGCCCACTGACCGAAATATCGCGCAAGTGCGCAATGACGTCAGGTGAGCGTCCCGAGCGTGAGCGCACTGTTTTATGCCCAATCGGCTCGGGTGTACACCCGCCCACAGGATGTAAAATTCTGCCTGTTTTCTTAAGTTGGCATTCATGCATTCTGTTGTGACGGTAGTTGTGAGTGTTTGCTTTCATTTCTCTTCAGCTGTCTCATGACTTAAGTCTCATTCCCAAGCCTTTTTTTTATTCTTTTATGGGATGTGGGCTTCGCTGACTAGGCCAGCATTTATTGCCCACTTTTTCTTTAAGAGCTACTGTAGGCCAGACAAGGTAAGGACAACAGATTTCCTTCCTTAAAGGGTATTAGTGAACCAGATGGGATTTTACAACAATCAGCAATGGTTTCATGATCATCATTCAACTTTTAGAATTCCAGGTTTTTATTAAATTAAAATTTCACCATCTGCCATGGTGGGATTCAAACCCAGGTCCCAACAGCATTATCCTTGGTGTCTAGAATACTAGTCCAATGATAATACCACTATTCCACTACCTCCCCAGCATTCTCTCAGGTTCTCTTAGTGTTGTTTTTGGAACTGGAAGAAAGCATAGAGATAAGTTTGCAAAGGTCTAATGGGGAATAAAGGTACAGCTCCAGGGGGCCCAGCTCATGTCGAAGCTTTTGAGCATGGCTGGGTCCTATAGGAAGTATTTCATGCATAACAGTGGTATTGGTCATGCTTGGGAGCTGCACTTTTGATGCTACTTGATGATTATCTTGATTTAAACTTGCTCAATGGCAGCTAAAACAGACATCTACAGGTTTAGTAATTAGGCACTAATCAGAAGTAATTTTCTCAGAATGACATTTGTAGCTTCGCTGTATCCTTTCCCATTGGAGGTGTGGTTTGTGCTGCTGACACAGTGTGAATCAGAATGGCTCAGGGCCGGAGGGAGGGGCCATATTGTTTCTCCAGTGTTACATTGTAGGTCCTGATGGAGGAGGTCCATAGAAGGTGATATGCTCTGGGCCCACAAGGGAGGGATGGAGGAGCCCAGTATCCAACCCTCCTGTCCCTGCTGTCTTCAGCAGCTGGTGTTCTGTGCCTGGGCTCATGACCTCCTCCCATTCTTTCTCCAGACCAAGAGGGGGGCCCTAGCAAGATGTCCAAGGCCAAGCACCCCCTTTCTGGTGAGTTCTATAAGGCCTTCAGTAAGGTACGGTAGCACAACACTTACTCTTTTTATTTATTTTTTTATTGGAAATTGAAGTCCCAACTTGGGCTTTATTCAAAATAAACAATTTGGAATACTATATATCATATGTCTGCCATCCTCATGGACAATCAGTGTTAAATCGTTAAGACTGTCAGTCCTTTTCTTAGCGATTGCCATTTTATTTTTGCTTTCAATCTTCCCGACTCCTTTTTTGCTGTGTTACTTGGCAAACCGCATATTCCTCAGGAACTTGGGATCAACTCCTTTCAGGGGCTCAAATCAATAAGACTTCGGCTTTTTACTCTTTTTAGGTGAAATTCTCAGAGAATGTGCAGGACAAATGTTGCTTGGCGGCAGAATTTTCCGTCTGGCAAGGGGAGGGGGGTGCGGAGTGGGAGGGGCGATTGGGTCCGTGCCACCATTTTACGCGGGTGGGTCAATTAAGGCTCGCCCAGCATGTTTCGCGGCTCCCGGGGATAGCGGGAATGGGTTCACATGCAGCAGATCGGCAATCGCCGTTGGGTCCAATGGCAACCCGGCAGCCTGTTTAAAGGGCAAGCACCAGCCGCTCCAAGGCTGCTGTACATGGCCAGCGGTCAGGGCCAATGCAGATCCAGACTGGTCATGCAGGAGGGTAGGGTGGGTGGTCAAAGTGCGCCCCGGTTTTCAGAAGAGTGTCTTGCTGCCCTCCTCGAGGAGATGGCAGCACGGCGAGAGGTGCTTGTATCCCAGGACGGGAGGAGGAGGCCACCCCACTTGACCAAACGTGCATGGGAGGAGGTAGTGGAGGTCGTGAGTTCCCACGATGTGGTGTGGCGCACATGGATCCAGTGCCGCAAGCGCTTCAACGACCTACTGCACACAGGAAGGGTGAGTAGCATGTTAGCATCGTTCACTTCACTCATCATCATGTAAGCTTCTCCACCCCTGGTTCCCCACCCATGTCTGACTGGCGTGAATGCAATGACTCATTGATGGCATGTGTCCTTAACTGGGCGGGCCAGCAGATATTCCATATGCGTTGGTCAGCCTGAGAGGGTGGTGATGAGATGGATTCTGCACCCGCAGCATGTGGTGGATTGAGACCCACATGACTGTGGTCGGGGCAACCTGGAGGATCTGCACCCAGGCGCAGTGCTCAAACTCCAAGACATGTCAAAGTCAGGGTGATGACATGGTGGGAGGGGATCCTCAAGGTGGCGTGGCACAGATCGATCTGCTGCCCTCTGCGATCCACGTCATTGTGCCTCCTTGCTAAGGCAGGTTAAACTGTGTGCTCCCAAGTGTGATGAAGGCAGCAAGTGGCCAAGGTGGGTGGGGGTGGGAAGGACACACCTGGTATACTTGTGTGAGTGTTCGGTAGCACCGGGGTGAGGGTGCTTTGGACCCCTGCAACTGGGCTTGGGGTAGGCCGGCCGCGAGGAGATTCACGGTACATGTATCACTTATCAATGCTCTTTTCTCATTTCCAGGAGAAGAATTCTCACAACACCGCTGGGCAGGTGAGGACTGGCGGTGGGCCAGCCCAGGTAGTGCTGCTTAACCGCTCTGAGCAGGAGGCCCTCGACCTGGAGAGGCGCCATGCGCCCAGGTCTACTGGAGCCGGAGAGGCTGGGGTTCCATGGGCAGGTATGTATGGCCAGCGCTCATGTCACCATTGTCTCCCAACATCCATGGCAGTGCTGATTGTTCAGTGAGTGACGTTACCAACATGGCTTGCCCATTGTGTGTGGAATGATGAGCATATGATGATCCAGGGGACAGGCATGTACATTGGCATCTTCCGCACACTAACTGATCAAATGTCCTTACTCTTCCTTTCAGCATCAGCGGCACAGGGCCGGGACCCAGAGCAGCAGCGGCCCCCCTCTGACACCTGAGGACCATGAAGTGTCAACATCACCAGCATCACACCATCTCTGCCAGGCAGGCACTAGCGCAGATACTGGCATCTCAGTGGGCATCAGATCTTCAGCTGGTGTCTCAGTGCACAGTGATGAGGGCGCTTCACAGTCGCTGGAGGAGCTGGCGGAGACAGAGAGTGCCCATGGAGCCAGCAGTCGGAGGACTGGAGGGGCCCACGCACATGCTCACTCCATGGCTGATGATGAGCCTCTGGATTCATCCGTGATGCAGCCAACTCATGAGATGCAGCCGGGTGTGCGGGACCATCTGGTGGAGATACATGAGGCTGTGCTTGGTTTGGTGTCAGTGGTGGAGGAGTCTACATGGACCGTAGCCAATGCATTGAGTCTCACGCATGAGCGCCAAGCTTCCTCCATGCAGAGAGTGGCGAGTCTCATGGAGCGGCAGCTCCAGGGACAGGATCAGGGGTTCCTGGGGTTGCGCTCGGACCTGCAATCCCTCACAGTGGCATTGACCTCAGGTGGTCAGTGCCCGTGTGGGCGGTGGTTTGGGCACCAGGTCTCCCACCTCAGTGCCCATCCATCTACGGTGAGCATGGAGGGCTGAACAGACCTCACATCGGTGGAACAGCTGCCTGTCATCTCCGTGGGCACCTCTCAGGGAGCTCCAGATGAGGGCTCCTCTGTCCCTCTGCCAGTGACCACGGCACCCGATGACACTGCGATGACTGGGGAGATGCCAGCTGCGGACCTGGCAGCTCCCTCCCAGGCAGGGCAAGCACAGACTCCATGGGCCAGAGGACATCTGCCAAGGTCATCAAGGCCAACAGGACATCAGAGAGAGCAGGATGTCTCAGATGCCAGTGCCAGCGAGGGGGCACCACAAAGACGTAGCACCCGCAGATGTAAAATTAAGGCACCTTAGGCATACCCTGGGTTCATCACTGGTGGTTTTTTGTTGGCCCCCCTATGAGTTCCTTCTGATTGTGTTTGCAGTGCGACCCCATTTTATTTGTGTTATGTTAAGAGACTTTTGTGAAAGCATTAAATTAAGATCATCTAACATGGCTGGGAGTGCCTCTTTTCTTGGGCAGGTGGATGGATTCCTGAGATGTTATGAGTGATTTGTGTGTCATTGACATTTATTGACTGGGCCCATTGTCATTGTTCCTATCCTGACAGATTTGGCACTAATGTCTCCAGTATGGAGGCTGCAGCCCAGGCTTGTGTTAGTGGTCCATATGTGCTGTGCCAGCTGAAGGTTCCTTGGATTAGAGCATCCCGGGTGTCCCTGCCTCCCTGCAGTATGCCTGGGTCAGCTTCTGCCCCCTCAGCATTTCCCTGTGCGTGTTCATCCTTGGACTCACTGCTGCACTCATCGTGTGCAGCCGCAGCCACTGCGTCGACGTCCTCATCATCCACTGCATCCCCCCTTTCCAGCGCAAGATTGTGGAGCAACACTCGATCTGGGGGGTACTGGACTGCGCCCCCGGAATGGTCCAGGCATCAGAAGCGCATCTTGAGAAGACCAATGGTTCTCTCCAGCACAGCCCTTGTGGAGGTGTGGCTCCTATTGTGCCGCTGCTCAGCTTCTGTTCTTGGATGGCGGAGAGACATCATGAGCCACCTTCTGAGGGGATAGACCCTGTCACCCAGCAGCCATCCATCCAGCCGGGCTGGAGCACTGAAGAGCCCCGGCACCTGGGAGTGTCTGAGGATGTAGGCGTCGTGGGAGCTGCCTGGGTACCTTGCACAGACTTGTAGAATCAGCATCCTGTGATCACACACTATCTGCACGTTCATGGAGTGGAAGCCCTTCCTGTTGACGAAGGCACCAGGCTCTCCTGCTGGCGCCTTGATAGCCACATGTGTACAGTCTATTGCACCCTGGACGCGGGGGAAGCCAGCAATGGCGTTGACACCTCTGGCTCGCTCTGTCTGGCTTGCCTGTCCCAGTGCAAGTGGATGAAGGTCAATGCCCGTCTGAACAGAGAGTCTGTAAACTGCTTGACACAAGTGTGGCCAGCTGATTGGGAGACACCGCAAAGATAATCCACCGACCCCTAGTTAAGAGCCGGAAGCAAAGGAGTTGAGGGCAGCTGTGACCTTTAGAGCCACGGGCATGGGGTGTCTACCCACACAGTTAGTGGAGATCTCAGGCCCAATCATCTGACAGATAGAGTTGACTTCTCCCTTGACAGACGGGGCCTCCTTTAGCACTGCACCTCAGACATATTGAGGTAGCTGCTTCGCCGCATGTATACCCTGGCAGCAGGACAGTGGCGTTTTCTATGCCCCTTGTGCCTGCGCCTGTCCTCCCCTAGAGTCTGAATGTACACTCCTGGCCTCCTCCCACTTCTAGCCCCCCCTTCCTCCTCAGAGGAGGTGCTTCCAGTGGAGAGATCACCTCCCATTGCCGGGCTCAGGGAGGCTTTCTGAAACCTACAGGCCACAAAACAAATCCTCACTGTAAAGTGCTGACCTGAAGATTATGAGTCCAGTCCAAGCAGCTGGTATGCGTTTTGGAGTTTTCTAGCTCACTCGGGCAAGCTTCAGTAACTTCTGTACAATAAGTTTTAAATCTGTAGAATCGCGACCCCACTGAGCCCTTTTCTCCCGCTCATGGATGAGGTTTATACAAATTTCTAATACCCACCTGCCCGTTGCGCCCATGCGACGACCCAAAGATCACACGGGCACCGCAATATCCTCATCAATTGGAGCCTCAAGAGCCTTGAGTGGCCTGTTAATTAATGGTGGGCACACAACGGAGATCGTCACGCGCGCACCACTGAAATATCGCGATGGCGCGCGGTGACATCGGGACACTAGCCCGACGTCACTATGCATCATTTTATGCATCGGAATGCAGGTCCCGCACCCCCCTGCACATTAAATGGAAAATCCTGCCCTGAGTGTTGCTTAAGTCGTGACAAAGTGTCCCAGAAAGTCTCCCACTACATTTCGAAACTGTCTTTAAACCCTCCGCAATACGTGAATAGTGAAAACTGAGTATTAATTTATATCATGCAAAAATCCTGTGAATGACTTGTTTACTCCTGCTCTGTTGGATGCTTTTAGGAGAGGTCACTAATTGAAGCACTAGCCACCAAAATGCCATGTAGCCTTTTTAATAAACTGTAGCAGGTAATTTAATTGTCAATCAGGCCTTTAAAGTTCCTGCCACACTTCAATTCCTTTAAAAGATGGCATCTTGCAGTAAAGGCAAGCTCAATCAGTGTTGCAGCTCAAGATTCTACCTGGGGCAGCTCAGAGATTCTTTAGTGCCTAAAGCATCTGGGAAAAATCAAGCTCATATAAAGGACCTTTGGTTGCTTAAAAGCCAGCAATAAGCACAACATCCTACAGAATAATGTTCTTGCTAAGTTAGTATTATAGTACAAACGTACATGCTTTCATAATATTTATGTGAAAGACAAGTTAAGAAGTGGGGAAATGCCTGCTATTACAAAGACAATTCCAATTTTGCTGGATCCATCTCACAGGAGAAATCCTTACCAATGATTGGATCAGAGTAGAAGGAACGTTATTCAGCAGCTAGTTGTTATTTGTTAATCTTGAATGCTACTGGAACTGGCTGGTGGTTTTCCATTGCCCAAGGATTCCATGCATTTATGAAGGAGGCACCAGAGATTCCCAGGCAATGTAAAGAGGACAAAGCCCTGGCAAAAGGCAGGTACATTAATGTGATGGGAAGGGGTTAACTATCGCTCATATCTCATTTTCTTCAAAAAAGCTGAAACAGGTGTTGATTTTAAGGGATGTCCGAAAGAAGTGAGTCTTTATCTATGATTCCAACTGTTCCCTGATACAGAGGGTTGGCAAGGCAGGGATCAAGGCTGCTGATTTTGAACAACAGATAGAAGGCCTCAAACCATGTAGCCAATATCTCTTGCATTCCATACTCATTTCCTGATGCAGTGGGCAGGCCTGTAATTGGGAAGCAATGGCTCTGGGCCAATGATCAGGCCAAGTGGATTGCACTTCAGGCGCACTCGACCTTAAGAGCACACAA
Source organism: Cetorhinus maximus (assembly GCF_964194155.1). NCBI lineage: Eukaryota > Metazoa > Chordata > Chondrichthyes > Lamniformes > Cetorhinidae > Cetorhinus > Cetorhinus maximus. Next base: position 67,479,195 of record NC_135882.1, read on the forward strand.
ATGTGAGGAGGGAGTGATTGGAAAATCAACCCCTGAAACAAACAATGCATGATAAGTGATTATTAGAGTTAATAGAATTAGAATTAAGCGTGTACGGTCATGAATTGATATCTGGTGCTTGACATGATTTAGTGAGTGTAAGAGGGGGAGCCTGGACCAGAAGAGGCTTTGACTCCTGCTTCTCCTGGCTTCTTAAAGGAAAGTTTCAGAATTTCCTTGGGGGTCCTCCTCTATCTACAGATCAGATGTGAACCTTCTTCCACCTGATGGAAAGCTACAGTAACTTCCTCACACAGGCTTCATATAATGCCACTGGGGTCCTATTAGCTGTTTACATTTATGCACAAATCTCCCACCTGAGACCAATGGATACCTCATCAGCTACCAAAACCACTAGCCTTAGAAATGATCAAGAATGGAGTAAGATATGGAGCAGGAAATGGAGGAAAGGGTACACTAATCTGAAATATTTGTAGCTAGCGAATTCTTTTTCACTCATGCCATCTGTGGATATCTTAACCAGTGTAATGATAATTATGGGACACCAGTTCATTAAATCCAATTTTCACATCACAGTCAGGAAGCCTCAATCACTTGCAGTCTTAAAATACCTGATAAGCAAGTTCTTCAAGAGAAAAACAAAAAAAGAAGTTCTGCCAGGAAATTAGAAGGTGGTGCTCAACAATATTTAGAGGTGTATTATTGTCACAAAGACTATTCATTCGGAGTTCATTTTACCTCATTTTGGGTTTGGGTGAATTTAATGACACTTTTCATTAGGAGCAGGAGTAGGCCATTTGGCCCCTCGAGCCTGCTCCGCCATTCAATAAGATCATGGCTGATCTGATTGTAACCTCCACTCCATATCTACCTACCCCGATAACCTCTCGCCCCCTTGTTTATCAAGAACCTATCTAGCCCTGCCTTAAAAATATTCAAAGACTCTGCCATTTGACGAAGAGAGTTCCAAAGACTCACGACTCTCTGAGAGAAAAAGATTCTCCTCATCTCTGTCTTAAGTGAGCGGCCACTTATTTTTAAACAGTGATCCCTAGTTCTGGATTCTCCCACAAGAGGAAACATTCTCTCCACATCCACTCTGTCAAGACCCCTCAGGATCTTTTTTTCAATCAAGTCGCCTCTTACTCTTCTAAACTCTAGTGGATTCAAGCCTAATCAGTCAACCTTTCCTCATAAGACAGCCTGCCCATTCCCAGTATTAGTCTATTAAACCTTCTCTGAACTGCTTCCAATGCATTTACAACCTTTCTTCAATATGGAGACCAATACTGTACGCAGCACTCCAGATATGGTCTCACCAGTGCCCTGTATAACTGAAGCATAATCTCCCTACTTTGTAATCAATTCCCCTCACAATAAATGATAACATTCTATTAACATTCCTAATTACTTGCTGTACCTGCATACTAGCCTTTTGTGATTCATGCACTAGGACACACAGATCATGTAGGTGATTGTTTTAAAATCTGCCAATATTCCACAGTCAATTTTGGAATATGAGTTAGAGTTCTACCTTTTGCCCGTTCAATTTAATAATGTAAATATTCATCTGCCCAGCCTGAACCTCGTGGAACACAGAATTTGGTGGCTGTTTGCAAACAATATTAAACCACTGCATATGGCATGTTAATTTTTTGGACTGTTAAGTGGATTAGCTCAGCCTGGCAACAATTGGCATAAAGGACTTAGCAAAATAATATTCGCGTTCGGCAAATTTTCACAGGGTTTTCTCCCCTTTGTCTGTTCTAACTGGGGCAGCAGATCCACAGAAATCCTGTGAAAAGAGCCAATAGTTGAGTGCTTTGGAAATAAGCAGTGTATAGGCAGATCACAGGAGCAGGAAGTGGAAGCAGGAATAGGAGGGAAACTGACCCAATGAAGATCAGAGAAATGTACATCTACTAATGAAATAAAAAATGAAACAAGGAAAACAAATTCTGTGAAGGTACACAATTTCTCTGTGATGTTCAGTCAGTCATTCCAAAAAAGTTTTAGAGGGCAGTAATACACATTGGGCAGAATTTTACGCTAATCGGACGGGCACACGCCTGACCTGATCGGACGCGAAATCGCACGAGGTGACGTTGGGCGAGCTTCCTAATGTCGTCCCGCGCTCGCACAATGTTTCAGTTAGCGGGACGACACCTAAAAGTCAGAAGCACGTCCGCTGACAATTAAGAGGCCAATTAACGTTATTAAAGGTGCAATTGTCTCCGATTTTTCATGGTCCATCCAACCTTAAGGTTGGCGGACAGACAAATCGGCCAGGCAGATTTTGCATTTTTCAAGGTAAAATAGAAAAGTTGTGCCATTAATTTTTGCAGGCCGTGAATCCTCCTTTAATTGTCTCCCACAAAAATCTTCCCATGCAGTACTGGTCACTCAGTGACTTCCTCCCTCTGCTCTCCAATCCTCTAAGGGTTTACTGCCAGCTTGGGTCAGCAAAGGAGCTATTGGAATCACTGCATCCCCCTCTTGATGAACCAACTGCCTGTTCCCACCCACCCAATCTGAAAATTGACCCCATAGTCTTGGAAATATAAATGCAAGTACAGATGTTATCCACAAGAAATATAACAAGTGGCAATAGTCAGAAGAAAATGTATCTATCCAGCAGCAGATGAAACAGGTTATAATGTCTGCCTGTTTCTAGAGTCCCTGAAGGATTAGCTTAAAATGAAGATGTAAGACAATTAATTCTTCAATAAAGATTTTATTATAAGTAGTGGAATAGAAATCCCTGTGCAGCTGGATGCAGAGGTAGACTGTAATAAACCACTCAATGTATCCTCTCCTAGGCTCTTCACTAATGTAGCTTCACACCCTTGGGATCTACTGCCTGGATTTCCTCCCTCGTCTGTCTGTGTTTCTGCCTGGCCGTGTCAGTCATGTCTGTCCCAGGATTTTAGCATCAGTTGAACAGTGGTAGTGTCTTAAAGGGGAAATATGGTCCTTTGAATTGTCCTATAATTCCTTAATGATACAAATGTTATCACCTGTAATCTTACTGGTGTCTCTTAGATGCCCATTATTACCACATTAAACTGCAAACTGCGGAGCTCCGGGAAGCAAGTGTGTTGTTCAAGAATGCCTCCGTTGTCATCCCAAGGATCCACTGCAATGATGTGCCATCTTCCAGAACAAGGTTTAGTATTATGGGACTATTCTCTCCAGCTCTCCCTTAAACAATTATCCATAACCCACAGATGAAGGCTTTTGCATAGGCTGAGAAACAAACACAACTGTCCCTGTTAATTAAATGACTGGCCTTCAGTGAATTAAAACAACTAGATTGACAATTAGTATCTGCTGTTCCTGTCAGGTTGATTTTGACCATTGGAGCATGGTCAGCAGCAAAAATGACTGGGAATGTAGTAAACAATTCCTTGTAATGACCTCAATTTTATAGATTAAGTACATAAAATCCAAGTGTTTCCTAGTTACAGAATAATTGTGTACTATATGGGATAAGATGACTGCAGTCAAGCTGATCTAAGATAGTTCAGTGGAAAGATAGCTGAGGACTTTTCATGTTTCCTTAAGTGACAATTCAATGCTTTGTGCAACATAATCACGCTGACTAATAGCACATTCTCGACGGTTATGTGAGATTGCACGAGTAAGCATAAATTTCCAAAGAGTTATTCACAACTGTATAAAAGCAAAATACTGTGGATGCTGGAATCTGAAATAAAAATAAAAAGTGCTGGAAAAACTCAGCAAGTCTGGCAGCATCTATGGAGAGAGAAACATGGACTGCAGTGGTTCAAGCAGGCAGCTCAGAACCACCTTCTCAAGAGCAATTAGGGATGGGCAATAAATGCTGGCTTCGCCAGCGATGCTCACACCCCGTGAACGTATTTTTAAAAAAGGAGTCCAATATGGCTGGAATTGTTTCCACAATTGTATTCAGCTGTAAATGTCGATGAAATGATGTTATAGCTCAGGCCTGATCTTCATCCTAATGTTGTTCAGGCAGGAACGACAAACAATGCCAGTTGAGTAACACTGAATAAAAATGAGCTGATTCAATTTGGTAGGAAGAGCATGGAGAAACAATATAAAATAAGAGATACAATTCAAAAGGGTGTGCAGGAGCAGAGGGACCTGGGGGTAAATGTGCAGAATTCACTAGAGGTGGCAGGAAAAGTGGAGAGAACAGTTACTAAAGCATACAGTTTCCTGGCCTTATTAATAGAAGCATAGAGTACAAGAGCCAGGAGGTTATGTTGAACTTGTATAGGACACTAGTTAGACCTCAGCTGGAGTATTGTGCACAGTTCTGGGCGCCACACTAAGGAAGGATGTGAACACATTGGAGAGTGTGCAGAAGAGGTTTACAAAAATGGTTCCAAGGATGAGAATCTATAGTTGTAAGGATAGATTGGAGCATTTGGGACTGTTCTCCTTGGAGAGGAGAAGGCTAAGAGGCGATTTGATAGAGGTGTTCAAAATATGAGGGGCCTGGACAGAGTAGATTGGGAGAAACTTTTCCCACTCATAAAACAATCAGGAATGAGAGGGCACAGATTTAAAGTGATTTGCAAAAGAAGCAAATGTGATGTGAGAAAAAACATTTTCATAGAACAAGTGGTTAGGGTCTGGAATGCACTGCCTGGAAGTGTGGTGGAGGCAGGTTCAACTGAGGCATTCATGAGGGCATTGGATGATTATTTGAATAGAAACAATGTGGTGGGTTAATGGGAAAAGGCAAGAGAATGGCACTGAGTCATAATGCCCATTCGGAGAGCCGGTGCAGACACGATGGGCCGATTGGCCTCCTTCTGCAGCGTAAAAACTCTGTGATTCTCTGCGACTGGTTATCATTCAAAATCAGCACCAAGTCAGACTGTGAATGCATTTTAACAGTAACAGGATAAACAGGATCAAGTTTACACAACACTGTCAACATAACAATCAAAAAATCCCCATCACAAAATGTGTAGGTATACAATCATTTATTGTTAAGTGCAGTTAGAATGTTCTATGGAAGCATTTATCCTTAATCCAAACTGCTCTTGGGAGACAAAAACAGAAAATGTTGGAAAAAGTCAGCAGGTCTGACAGCATCAGTGGAGAGAGAATTATTTCCAGGACTGTCATTGACCTCATCTCCTTTGGAGATCTTCCCTCCACAGCTTCCAACCTCAATCCCCCAAACCTGGACAGTCCGCTTCTACCTCCTTCCAAAAATCCAAAAACAGGACTGCCCCGGTAAACAGATCTTGTCAGCCCCTTCCTGCGCCATGGAACTCATTTCTTCCTATCTTGTCTCCATTCTCTCTCCCCTTGTCCAGTCTCTTCCCACCTATATCCATGATTCCTCTGATGCACTACGCCATATCAACAATTTCCAGTTCCCTGGCCCTAACCGCCTCCTCTTCACCATGGATGTCCAATCCCTCCACACCTCCATCCCCCACCAGGATGGACTGAGGGCTCTCTGCTTCTTCCTTGAACAGAGGCCCGAACAATCCTCATCCACCACCACTCTCCTCCGCCTGGCTGAACTTGTTCTCTCACTGAACAATTTCTCCTTCAGCGTCTCACTTCCTCCAAATAAAAGGTGTGACTATGGGTACCTGCATGGGCCCCAGTTATGCCTGACTCTTTATGGGGTATGTGGAGCATTCCTTGTTCCAATCTTACTCAGGCCCCCTCCCACAACTCTTTTTCGGTACATTGATGACTGACTCGGTGCCGCTTGATGCTCTCATCTGGACCTGGAAAAATTTATAAATTTTGCTTCCAATTTCCTCACCTCTATCACGTTCACATGGTCCATCTCCGACACTTCCTTTTCCTCCCTTGACCTTTCTGTCTCCATTTCTGGTGATAGACTATCCACCAATATTCATTACAAGCCCACCAACTCCCACAGCTACCTCAACTACAGCTCCTCACACCCCGCTTCCTGTAAGGACTCCATCCCATTCTCCCAGTTCCTTCACCTCTGTTGCATCTGTTCCAATGATGCCACTTTCCAAAACAGCACTTCTGACATGTCTTCCTTCTTCCTTAACCAACGGTTCCCACCCACTGTGGTTGACAGGGCCCTCAGCCGTGTCAGACCCATCTCCCGCACCTCTGCCCTCACACCTTCCCCTCCCTCCTAGAACCCTGATAGGGTCCCCCTTGTCCTCACTTTTCACCCCACCAGCTTCCTCATTCAAAGGATCATCCTCCGCCATTTCCGTCAACTCCAGCATGATGCCACCACCAAACACATCTACCCCTCACCGCCTCCCGCCCCCGCCCATGAGCATTCTGTAGGGACCATTCCCTCCGGGACACCCTGGTCCACTCCTCCATCACCCCAAACACCTCATCCCCTTTCCACGGCACCTTCCCTTGCAATCGCAAAAGTGCAACACCTGCCTCTTTACCTCCCCCTTCCTCACCATCCAAGGGCCCAAACACTCTTTAAAAGTGAAGCAGTGCTTCACCTGCACCTTCTTCACTTTGGTCTACTGCATTCGCTGCTCCCAATGTGGTCTCCACTACCTTGGGGAGATCAAACGCAGACGGGTGACCACTTTGCGGAACACCTTTGGTCTGTCCGCAAGCATGATCCAGGCCTTCCTGTTGCTTGCCATTTCAAAACACCATCCTGCTCTCATGCCCACATGTCCGTCCTTGGCCTGCACAATGTTCCAGTGAAGCTCAACGCAAACTGAAGGAACAGCATCTCATCTTCCAATTAGGCACTTTACAGCCTTCCGGACTTAACATTGAATTCAACAACTTCACACCATGAACTCTGTCTGCTATCCTCACCCCTTTTTTAATCGCTTTTTTCAAAATTTATTTTTATTTTTATCAACTTATATTTATTTTTATTTTTATTCATTTATTCTTCATTTTATCCCCTTTTTTTTAACTCACTTTCTATCCTTTTTCCCTACCACTGTCTCCTTTCCCCACCCCACCCCACCCCCAAAAGGGCCATCTGTTACTTGTTCTATGTTGTTCTTTCACAGAATGCTTACCCTTGTTCTGCTATTATCACATTCTGCTTTCTTACCTTTTACGCCACTATCAGCACCTTTTTTAGCCCTTACCACTACCATTAACACTCCCTTTGTCCTTTTGTTCATGACATCTTTGTCAATCTGTCCTTTGCCCCAACCAGCTTCGCCTGCTCCACACCCTTGGACAGTATAAATTTCATCACATTTCTACTTCTCTTTAGCTCTGAATAAGGATCATATGCACGCAAAATGTTAACTGTTTCTCTCTCCACAGATGCTGTCAGACCTGCTGAGTTTTTCCAGCATGTTCTGTTTTTGTTTCAGGTTTCCAGCATCCACAGTATTTTGCTTTTATCTTACTGCTCTTGGGAGTTCAACTTTCCAATGTTAGCAATTGACCTGAGCCTTCTTAGGCCACTTATTACTAAATCATAACAGGGAAGATTCCTATGGATGATGCTGCAAAGATTGCTGCATAAGATTCGCAACTGCCATTGCAGAGATTGTACCTGCACATTTTTTGAATATTAAAAATGCAGAAACAGGAAATATTTTCTCTAACCATGTTTGGACAGGATTAGATAACTGTAATACTTCTTTTTCACATGACATATGCCTTCGACATTATGGGCGGAATTTAATTCCCCCCTCAGAACCAGGCTGGAGGTGGAGGTGTGCCAGAGATCAGGGAGGAAGGTGGGGGTGGAGTGTACATCACCTTCCCAATTCCCTCCAATTAAGGCAGGGGCAGAGAAGGTCAAGAACGCCCTTCCTGCCCGGAGGCGAATTGAGGCCTTCAAGTGACCAAGGGCCTCATTTCCCAGCAGTGGGGTGGCCAAGTAAAAGCTGATGGCTTCTTTTCAGGCTCAGGGGACCCTCCTGATTAGGCACCCTGTAGCCCATTGAGGGCACCCCCTCTCAGGGCAGGCCTATGGATGCATCCCCCACCCCCCACCCCCCATCTTCTCTCAATGACCGACCCACCCCTGCCACAACTCCTCCTGTATCCTCACTGGAGCCTGGGTCTGGTACCATTAGGATTAAAGAGCTGCCCACCATCTGATTGGCTGTCAGCACTTGCAGGTGAGATATATGCCCTTAATGAAATGGACACCAGGCAACTGGCTGCTTAATGGGATGCAATTGGGTCAGGGTTTCCGGAAGTTGCTGTGGCAGGGTTGTCCCAGGCTTTCCAATGGGTGGACAGGGTCATTACCACAGCCAGGTGTTTTCTTTTTAGTTTAAATCTTGTTAGTGAAATTCCATTCCAATAGTGCCAGTTTACTTTAGAGAATGTAAGGAAAATACAATTGATGATACTGTGATAGACTTTCACCTTTATCTCCTGGGTATTAAACATTTTCTGGTCAGAGCCCAGATGATGACAATTGAACACAGTATGCCTGATACAGAAAATGTCTGATCCAGAGGGTAAGACAATCAGGTGAGTTCCTTCTTTTGAGCAATTCATCCTTCTCAATCTTCCTCTCTGCGCTGCACCAAGGGAATGTTTAACGGCCAAGCAATAAAAATCTAAAATATACTTCAGTGCTTTAATTTGCCTATAATTTCAGAAATTTCAGAACAAAACTAAAACATGTCTGTTTTCAGCTCTGGAAATGGATACTGGTTCAATCATTGCTGTAAATATTTTTTTCTACACAATACAGTATAACGCGTAGTGGGATATGATTTATTTGCCTGTGGTGCTAATCGTAACTCACACATGACTTCATTGGTCATGAGTTATCGGCTCGGCTCACTTCTGAGATATTCACCGGATCTTCTTAATGTATCATATATTTAAAAAATGGCAAAGTTGTAAGTATCTGAAAAATTCCTCTGAACTGAATTTCTACCTCTCCGCAGCTTGTCAAAATGAAGTAATTCCTCCCTGGACAGATAGATAGATCTTCAGTGAGTTTAATATCTTTTTCTCCTCAAGATTTGAAATTGCATGGTTGCTTATCGAGCCATAATTCAGGGCTGTACCAAACACCATTACAAGAGATTTATACAAGTTAAAATTGATGCTACTTCGAAGATGCTCTAATAGGGTTTTCAGAGAGGCAAATGGATCATCCATAAATGAATAGGTACAAAATCAAATGGATATGTGTGATGCTGCATTATCTTTTATTGGTCTCTATAGTAAAGAATTAAGATCTGAATTTAATAACCAAGAGAGAAAGGTGGTAATTAGCAAAATGAGCCTTAGGCTTCCTCATTTACTTGGAAGAGTTAGGGTGCAAAGGCTAATACAAAGGTGCTTTTCTTAGCCCTGAATGAATTATTATATCGCTTATTAATAGAAGTGAAAAAAAATTGGACTGATCATCAAAAGATTCTTTCTAATAATATGGCTATTATTAAGATTGACACTGCTCTGCTGCAAGAGTTTGAAAGTAATGGCAGCCATTGTTTAACATTGGGTTGTAGGATGGTGTGTTTAATAGTTAGGTAAAAGACAGGTTTGCGCCTTCATGAAATGGCTTCCTGACATCAGTGGAAACTTGGGGTAGATTTCAAAAGTAGCCAATCAGCTGCCTGCCTGCTACAGCAGCAAAGAAACAATTGACTTTGAAATACAAGCTTCATTTTGGACCCAGGAATGTTAGCCAACTGGGACATCAACAAGAGCAGCAGGCTGAAGGGTCAGGGGGTAGGTGTTGCTAAGCGAGGGTAAGCCAGGGTCAGCAGCAGGCCAGTATTTTTGTGAAGTGGGGAGGGACACTCGTGCTCATTCCAGTTCCACAAGAGTACAAGTTTGGAGTACTGTTTCCTGTTTAAGAATTGCTGCACAGGCTGCTCAATGCCAGTGTGCCCCTTAACATTGCAATTGAGGTTCTAACTGCACCTTACGAACCCCGAACTGCAGAAGTAAGTGGCCTGCGGTATCTTTGAGCCAGGTGCTGTGAGGGTTGTCCCCTTTCAAGATGGGGGCAGACAAGGCATCACGGTAAGTCTATCAACCTAATTTTGAGGTCGGTACCACCACGTTAATATCAGTTTTGGTTTTGACTGCCCCATTTTGGTAGACGCAATGAGGTCAAATCAGGAGAGTTGTCTTTGGATTTCCTATTTCCTGGCTTCAAATGGAATTGTGTCAGCCTGGTAGCTAGCAGGGTTGTTCAGGAGACTATTGCATCAGAGAGAGGGAGAAGGAGAAATGCTGTATAGGCCAAAAGTCTGATTCAAAGTTATTTATCCTGTCCCTATACATTTCAACTGTCTTATATCACTGTAGCTTTGGCTTGGATTCCAGCAGAAGATCCCTGACCCAGATCTGCCATTTACACAACTACATCCATCCCCCTTACCCAGGTGGCAGACTTACAGGTCCACAAAACACGTGGTTCACTAGTTTGCTGCATGGATAAGGAAGCCAGGTTTAATAGTGCAAGCTGGCTCACAGATGCCAGTCTCTTATCACAAACATAAAAGCAGTTATCTTTTGAAAAGAATGAAGATTTATCCCTTACCTCGATGCAGCATAGAAAGATTCCGCCAGGTTTTAAGTAGCGAATCAAGTAGCAAATTTTTAATAAATAAGCCATTGTCAGCATAAAAACATAATCCAATATACACTGACACACACTGAGGTTGGATTCAAGACTGAATATGTATAATCCTGATTGAATCACTCCAATTCACTACAAATTAGAAAAAGAAGATCGAAGATTGCTTTTTTTCTTTCTAGGTGCTGTGACAGGCTATTTTTGCCATTCGTTATCACTGTTGCAGAAGTCTCATTTCATAGAAAGGACTGCCATTTAACACGTGAAAACTTGAGAACCAGAGCTTTGGAATAAATACAGCCCACCTATGCTATAGCATGATTTTCTGTCATAGATATTCAAATCTTGGTTAGCATTTTTGCATGATGCAGTCTGTGTTTTGTCTCATGATATTCACCATATTTTACTTTAACATATTGTAATTTAAGAGCTGTAAATTGTGAGCACAGACCACAAACAAAATAATAAGGTAAATGAACCCTTATCAATGCTTTTACACTTTAGAAATTAATAAATGACCTGTCCATCTGTCCATAAGCAGAAACATTAGTCACAAATTAATTACAAAAATAGTCAATTTGATTGTCATCAAAATAGATCTAGTACTGCTATTCAGAGGCAAGAGCTGCTGGTGAAACGAATACATTTATTGTGGCTAAGGGTCGAGAAATCCAGTTTTGCAGCCTTTTGTACTTCTGATATTTCTTCCTCCCTTTTCTGGTACGCTCTTTTGCTGTAGCCTTTTTCTGTAAGTTTCATTTCATTTGATTGTATCGCTATTTCCCTCAACCTCTATTTGTAGTTGTCTCCTTAGTTCTGTCAGTCTCCTACATGCTATGTTTTCTCTGCCTTTCTGCCAATCTTATGTTTGAGCATTGCTGAAAGAAGAGAAATGCTGTCAAAGCTTTTTGTCTTGCACTCAACAGCACAGTTTGCAAGGATACCAACTACTGTTGGTAGTAAAGGGAATAACAATTTACATTGCATGAGAGGAAAGTGTTGATTGCTTGGCAAGTGACTCCGATTGGTAGAGGTGTTGATATGGAAAATGCACCAGTGAACAGTTAACTGCTAAGATTTTGTTCAAATTCAAACCAGGCAGGTCGACTCTGATTGGTCAAGGCATTGCCATGGACAATGAACCAGGGAATGGTTGTCTCCCAAGATTTTGTTTAGTTGGAAAAGGTGCAATGCGCAGACATGCTCTGTCTGCAAAGGACAGGGCCCTGTTTGTGAGTAAATGTAGTTTTGAGCATGCGTATGTGAGCTATACTGCGAGCCCAGCTGATAATCTTAAATTGGCTGTCAGTGTAATTCTTAGAGCAATCAGGATTGTTTAGCAAGTGTTGTCCAATCAGGGAATCACATCTAATGTTGGACACTATGGCCAGGATTTTATGGCCCCTCCCGCCCGTTGAGATGTTACGGTCCCACTGAACTGAATGGAGATTTAAATGGCTCGATGCATCCACCAGGGGGGAGACACGCTGCGGTGGGGTCACAAAATCCTGACCTATGTTTTGAGTTTTACAAGCATGGGCTGGTTGGGTGCAGTCAGCACTTTGCCTTTGTGAACAGCCAAATTAGGGACCTGCTGTTTTTATATAAGCCACCAGTTATTTGAACATATGACCTACAGACCTGGCATCACACCGGCACTGAAATTCATATACCACATTACTCATTTGTGTGATAGGCAGAACGTCATTTTGGCTTGATGGCAGCTCCACTAACAGGATGCTGCCATCAAGACAAAAGGGTGCTCTGCCTATCAAACAAATGAGTAATGTGATATATGAATTTCAGTGCCAGTGTGATGCCAGACATGTAGGCTGTACATCCCAATGGCTGGTGGATTATATCAAGAAGCACGTTTCTTTGGCTGTTTACATCAGGAAAATTACAGACCATACCCAACCAGGCCATGCTTGCAAAACTCAAAACACGGTGTCCAACATTAGTTTTGATTCTGTGATTAGACAACACTTGCTAAACAATCCTGATTGTGCTAAGAATTACGCTGAAAGCCAATTTAAGATTATCAGTCGGGCTCATAGTGTCGCTCCCATACGCATGCTAGAAACTACGTATAGTTACACACAAGGCCCTGTCCTTTGCAGACGGAGGGAGCATATCCATGCATTGGCCTTTTACAACTAAACAAAAGCTTGGTGGACAGCCATTCTCTGGTTCATTCCCCATGGCAATGCCTTGATTAATCAGAGTTGACCTGTCTGGTTTGAATTTGAACAAAATCTTGGCAGTTAACTGTTCCCTGGTGCATTTGCCATGGCAACGTCACTACCAATCAGAGCCCACTTGCCAACCAATCAGCACTCTCTTCTCATTCAGTACAAATTGTTGTTCCCTTTACTATCAGTTTTCTTGTGATATGTCCTGATCAGTGCAAGGTGAAAAGCTTCGACAGCATGTCTCTTTTTTTCAGCTGTACTCAAGTTCTGTACTACCAAATGACTAATCTTATGTTTCTTCATGTTTTTCAGTTTCTATGAGACTGATAGTTTCCTTTCCCTTGTGTTTACATTTTATGCCTATCTGCATTCTATTTTTTTACCTTTCTCTCAGTCTCCAAGTTTTACTTGTGTGTGTTCCCCTTTTTGTATTACTGGTTTTCTGTATTTCTCTTTCCTTATTTGTTGTGCTATTTTAGTCAATCTTTTTCCTTTTACTTTCCTCTATTTTTAGTAATTTTATAACCACTAAGGCAGGAACAAATGCAGCCCTGTCAATTATAAATGGGTATTTTGTGGGAAGTGCGTTCAGGTTAAATATCAGGATGAGTTCAATAATAGAACCCAGGACCAGGTCCCACCTTTTTATTTTCTCTTAAATTAAATTTCATGTAATAACTTGTAAAGATATGAAAATAGAAATCAAAAATGTGTATAGTGTTACAATCTCCGTAGAGGCCATTAACTTCTTTTAAAAAAAGAAATTCAAACTTCCAGTGAACAGCTGAAAGGTTGACACAAGATTTCACATTGTAAGACTTTTACTGTAACAAACAGATGAAAAGCACTTTTAAATAAACATTATTGTTTAGGCACCAAATACTTTAACTACAGAACAGAACTTTCCCCTTTTACTTTTAACCCACTTCGCAGGTACACTACACACTGTCCCTTAAGTAGCCATTCAATCTTCCTGGACCCAGTCCAAAGCGATTCTTAACTCTCAAGAGTTCCATCCCTTTCTTTTCCTAGCCTGGTAACTTTTAACCCCAGAACTGTCTTTCACGATGAAAGATTTATCCTGGCTATTCTCGCTTTAGTGCCAGCTATATTTCAACTTCTCATGAGTTTAGCCTTTTCAATCCAAGTGCAAGCTTCCACCGACATTCCTGCACAGGGAACCATAAAACTTTCAGCCTCTAGCTGCTCCATCTCTTCTGAATCCTAGCAGACTGCCTGTGGCTGTGGATTTTCAGTGATATCTTAGAGAACCCGTCCCTTCTCAAAGCCCATTGCCGCAGCAACATGAATCACATGACCTTTTAACCAGGTAGAAATGCTGATCAGCTATCATTGAGACACCAACTCTCTTTTATCTTGAAAGTAAATGGACAATTTAAAGCATAACTGTTTGCAACCCAACATTCTCAATACCTTCCTGATACTTTGGAGCCTAGTAATCTAACCATTGTAAACACAGGTGCTGTTGCCATTTTCTCCTTCTTTCCAGCAAAACAACCCACATCTCCCTTTAATCTTTAACAGCCTCATCACCCAGACCAGTCATTAGGCAGACTTCAGAACAGGTCACATGACTCCCTTCACTTTAACCTATATTAAAGACACATTCAAAAACCATAATCTTATAACCCTAATACTTGTAACAGGAATTAAGGATTCAAAAGCCTCCCACCAGCATACATTCCACCACCTGCCCATCTCAAGCCTCTATTGTGGCACTATGGCTCTTATCACCAAATCACACCTTGTTCCCTCTTACTTTCTCCTTTGTCATCTTGTCCTCCTTTGCACACTTTGCATCGTTCCTCCTTTTTCACCACTTCTTTAACATCCATGTGGTCTGTTGCCCCTGCTGAATCTCACCCAGAGTTTCTTCCCAAGATATCCTCCCTCCTTTCCTCCTGCACTGAGTGACTTTTTATCATTGATAATTTTAATCCATTTCAACTCCATTGCCTTCTCTTTTATGAATCGCTGAGATTCCTTAACATCTCCCTCCATATAGGCTCTCCTACAGATATTCATGGCCAGCCCTTTAAACATTGCTATTTCCCATGCCATCTCTATTCCCATTGCATAGCATTTCATAAGATATTACAACACAGAACCAAGCCATTCGACCCAACCAGTCCATGCCAGCAACTATCCTCCATTCGAACTTCCTCCCATCTTTCCTCATCTAAATCCATCATCTTAACCCTCTATTCCCTTCTCTCTCATGTGCTTGTCTAGCTTCCCCTTAAATACATCTATACTATTCACTTCAATCACTCACTTCGATAGCGAGTTCCAATCTTTGGGCAATGAAGTTTCTTCTGAATCCCCCATTGGGTTTCTTGCTGGCTATTGCTGATGTGCTACCCTAGAAAGGCAGCATTTAACCTCCCACCACTCCAACAGGGTATACCCTTGCTCTTGTCCGACAGCTAGCCAGCCCAGACTGCTGCCATCCAGGCTGAGATTGTGTAGTCTGCAGAAAGGCCTTCTAGGCCTAAAATGGCTTGAGGTCATCCTCCAAAGTCATCTGCATTCTCCCCACTGAAACTCAGTACTCTTCCACCTGACATTCTGCAGCTACTCGAGTAGCACTGCACAGGAGCACTAAGACAGGAAATGGCACATGGAATACAGGCAGTAGGGAAGATGCACATGGGCGGTTGACTTTTGTAAAATATGGCATTATTTCATTTACAAATTTGGTTTGCAATGTAATTTGGCGAGGTTGTATGATATTCAGCAGACCAGTACAATTTCTGACACCTGCTCTGCCAAGAACTGCAGGGGTCAACAATGTGGTCTAGGCAGCAGAAGTGTTGTACTCCAATGGTCTGCTCTATCACATTTTGTGCGGTGACATGGCTTTCATTGTAGCCCTTGTCACTCAACAGCCATCCTATGGTTTGCCATGGTGCCTCAAATGCAGCTGGCACAGCGGACTGTCGCAGAATGAATGCATGGCTGCTGTCAGGATACCAGACATTGGTCTGCATGATTTGCTGCATATGACCAGGATGTTAAGAGGGTGGAATCTCTTTTTGTTCCAATATACAGCAGAGTTGATATGTGGCTCCCACAAAGTGACTTGTTTGTAATCTATAATACTCTGCACCTTAGGGAAGCCTGCAAACCTGGTAAGAAAGGATGAAATGTAGTTATATCTCATTGAACAGAGAGCTGGAGTAACCTCTGTTACGCAACAGAGCGTGTCAAACTGCAAGATGTTGCAAATATCTCTGGCTCCAACCTGGGAAGAACCAAATGCATAAAAGTTCATCACCAGGGTCACCATCGCAGCCACTGGCAATACAGTCCTTTCACTGCTCTGAGTGGCTGCATCAGGTGGCAAATTTCAGTGAGGACATTCTTACTGAAGCACAGGTCACACATTGTTCCTCACTGAGGTTGAAAAAGGAGAATTGTTCCCTGAATACCCTGGGTAAAATGGCCTCCTGCTGAGTGTCTTTCTCCCCCTCCTCCTCCCCGACCTTCCAGGAGCATGTTCTGCTGTGTAAGGCCTCTATTTTCTCCAAGTCATGCTGTATACTAAGAGGTATGCCTTCTAGTGCACCCTTGTCTGTAGGTTTGTGCAGAAGCCTTCAGATCAGCAAAACCTCCTTCATCATCTGCAACACCAACTATAATGCCAAAAGAAATCACCAAACATTTGTAGAATTGAACCAACAGCCAGGAGATATCAAATCAGCAACTTGTAAGTAGCTGATGATCCCTTAAATATATTTGGTGGGATGGGGCTCCTGTCACTGAAAGTGTGTTCCGATGTGTGAGGTTAACAGACGACATTAACTGGGGCATTAATTGCAAAATGACATTGTTGGTGTCAAATCAGTATGGCACACTGATTGGTGTCATGACCTGGCTGTGCTGTATACTTCTGGTGGCCATTCACTGCATGCACGTTAACCTCCTTACCAATCTGGCATCTGGTGCTATTTGTCTCGTAGGTTTGCGCACATGCTTATGGATTCCATTTTGCAACTCCAAGGGTACTCATAACACCAACAAATGGATGTAAACAATCCCAATTTCTCATCCAAGGACTTTAACATTCAGAAACTGGAACAAAATTATACTGCATCCTTCTTTCCATAAGAACCATCATACTCAATGGGGACATTGGTTGAATAGAAAATATTAAGAACATGTCAAACATTTGGCCTAAAATATTCATCTATTGAGGCCATGAGCAGCAAGATAATTTTGAATTATACAGGTACATACTGTAGCTTGTTGTTTCATATCTTTGAATATTATTGTTCAATAAGAAATGTGTTAATTGTCAAAATTTAACAGATTGCTTATTTCTATTTTAAATTGGAGTAATTACAGTTGAAATGGCTTAATGAAGTTTGTTGAATATTAATATCTAATTACATTTTAAAATTTTACATATTCATTTCAATTAAGAAATGTAATTTTCCAACTTTGGGCTCCCAGTGGGGAGCTACACCAACTGAGAATGCAAATTGCAAGTTCAAGTACATTATTCTCTGACTTCTTATTCAAATGATCAAAAAAATCTCAGGCTGCTCATTGTTTGTGTTTCTGATACATTTTCCCAGTGGACAATGCTCCTCACCGGGCACATGAATTCAAAAGGCTTTAAAGTGTCCTAAATACAGTATTTCATGGTTAAAGTGATGGATGGTGAATGCAGAATGTCAGAGAGATCAGCCAGACCAGAAACAGGACTGCTTACAACAACGATGTTGCAAACTATTCCTGTAGACCCTGGCACAGCTACTTGGCAATGACTGTGCAGATCTGCCTCTGCAGGCTCTGTGCCATCACATGCAAAGGCATCTGCAGCCACCTGTACCACAAGGAAAACACTGCTTAGTTACTCAAAATCATTGCCTTTTTCAACCTTTTGCCCCCACCTGCTCCCAAACCAAGCTAGGGAGTCATCTGCAGTGCCAACCAGCTCACTTGTATACAAACAGGTGACTAATCGATACATTAGCAAGTACAATATTTTCTTCATCTTTCCCATTGAACAACAATAGCATCATGATATGGCTATTCAAGGATCAATGACAGCAGCTATGCAGCCTTCCTGCAGGCCCATTGCACGTCTGTAAGTAACCATTCATCATTTCACTAATTTGCCTTACAAGGATTTTATGGTGCAGATTATACAGTTCCAAGATTCAACAGGCTCGAACATTTTTCTTTCAAAAAGAGAAGAATGAGGGTGAGCTGATAGTGATCTTTAAGATCATGGACTAGAACTAGGGAACATAAATATATGATAATTACCAAAAATCCATTCAGAAATTCAAGAGAAACATCTTTACCCAGAGAACAGTCATAATATGGAACTTGCTACCACAGGGAGTGGTTGAAGCAAATAGTAAGATGCATTTATGGGGAAACCAAACACATGACGGAGAAAGGAATGAAAGGATATGCTAATGGAGTTAGATGAAGCAGTGTGGATGGAAACCAATGTGAAGCATAAACAACAACATGGACCTGTTGGGCTGAATGACCTGTCTTGAAGAGTAATTACTATGTAATCAAGGTACCATAAGAATCATTGTGCATTATGCAACTAATATCCACAATTAATCTTGCATTATTAGCTAAGGAAAGCTCATTTTCTTTATTTTTACGTGGTACCTGTAGAAATCAGCTGCCTCCACACCATCCCAGTTGACATTGTTTCTACCTGCCCACAAACTTAACTTAAGCTATGTCTACTAATTCCATAAGAGTTCTATACTTATTCTGAAAAGTATTATTTATTAAAGGTTTAATTTCTTACATATGTTAATTAATTGCATACATTTCTGTTGCTAATGCAATTTTTATCTTTATGTGCTACTTCATGTGGTTTCATTCCACTGTTCATTGTTTTACAAAATATTAAAAATAAGTTTAATGCCATTGTATGATATACGGTTATCTTTGCATTTTACAATCATTAAACAGGCAATTCCCCTGTAGGGCTAATATTATAATGGTTCAGGCACCAAATATAGCATTATTTCCTAATATTCACTGGATACTCTGATTTTACAGCCCTGTGACAGTTTAATAAGGTCAGATTAGCAGTCTGCACAGAATCACTTATGTGTGGACAGTTGACAATCAAAATAAGATTAAGCCTTCCTATATTAACCACATTTACTCAAATATATGTAAGGGCACTTACATGATGTAATGACATTTAACAAAGTGTAATGCTCCTTCCATTACCATTATATTAAAAAAATCAAATAAAACAATATAATTTGTTCAGAGAAAGATACACCAACTGCAATGCATCATTATGGACATAAGTGCCTACCATTTAGAGCATTAAACCAATTTAGGAATAGCCAGTTTAAAATTTAATGGACTTGATGTATTTTTGTTTTTAGTCTGGTTTACTGATTTATTTTCATTGTCTTGCCTCAGGTACATGCACTATTCAAAACTCACAATGTAAGGAAATCCATTGCCAGCTTGTCAGTTTTTGTTACTAAAAGTTGCAGCACTTATTATAATTTATTTTGATCCAAGAGTAATAAATTACAATTTCAGCTAGTTTTCAGGGAAAAAAAAGAAATAGATGAATCTTTCCGACTGCTCCTTGTTCTCTCCCCCTGGGATTTGCTCAGCAAGTAATTAGATATAATTTGCTTAAAGTGACCACCTAAGCAAGACTAACAATGTCAAATGTGTTGTCAAAGAGATTTACTTTCCTTTAATCACCTAACTTTTCTGACATGAAAGTTATAGAAATTATTCCACCAGTAATTTGTATCCAGACCTATCCAAATATGATATTTTAAAAAAACACAGGGCTCCTGAATTTTAAAATAAAACAGCACCAGAGAAGAGCATTTATCAGGTAAGACTCATAAAGAAAATCATTTGGGCTGCCTCCTCACTCAATAATTGTGCAGTGCTTGCTCACCTTGATGCACAAATTAAGAACATAAGAAAGTCTGGAGTGAGAAAAATGGACAATTGACCATTCAAGCTTGGACATTCTGGAATCCACCAGCACCATATCGATCCCCTTCTTTAAAGACCTTTTGGGCATATTCTCCATTTGGGCCATAAGCTGGCTTAGAATATGCCAGATATTGGGGCTGATTGTCAGGATGATGCATCCGGTGAAGAAGAGCAATGCAGGAAATTCTGGGAACATAGGGCGGAATTTTCCGTGCCTATTGGTATCAGGCATCATGGCGGGCGTGAGTGGACAATATGGCAGGAAGGCCAAAATTTGGTTTCACGCTGTCGTGAAACCAGTTTGCAATCATCCGATGTGTCGGACAATGGCAGGACACATTTCCCACCACCGCACGTCGGGAACTTCATTTTAATTCATCAGCATATCATTATAAACCCAACTCACTGGAATCATCCCCCACGTCAAATATACCATCCATGTCGGCAGGAAAACACGCCGGTGCAGTACATGTCTGTGTGATGTGCAAGAGTCGGGACTTACTGTCAAGGCCTTGTTCACATCGCGGACATCTGAGGAGCGGAAGATGCTGGAGCCTGACAACAACAGGACCCTGGAGGAAAGTCCATTACATGCTGGGTCGATTCTCATGGACGTGGCTCCGTTGCGAAGCAGCTCATGGAAGGTGGAAGGTCACAGTTGAGCGTCTGCTTCAGGACATCAGTGTCTTGGCCATGGTCAGCTATGGATGATCATTGAGGCAGTGGAGAGGAAGATGTACGTTTGACTGGGTGAGGAAAGTGTACCTGGGGCATGAGGTGGGAGTGGGGGGGAAAACAATGCTGTCTGAGGGGTGAGGTTGGAGTGGGGGGAGAGAGTACAAGGGGAGGAGGGTGTAACAGGGAAAATATGGCAACTAGGGAAGTAGATGGAAGGGAAGGAATTCAGAGGGGGGGAAGGACTTCTGGTGGAGGAAGAAGTCCAGAGGGAGAAAGAAGTCCAGGAGGAGGAAGGAGTCCAGAGGGAGGAAGGAGTCCGGAGGGGGGAAAGAGTCCTGAGGGGGGGAAGGATTCTGGAGGGGGAAAGGAGTCTGGAGGGGGAAAGGAGTCCAGGGGGAAGAAGGAGTCCAGGGCCATGAAGGGGCCTGGGGGGGAAGGAGTTCACAGGGGGAAGGAGTTAGGCAGAGGAAGGAGTTCGCAAGGAGGAAGGGAGTTCAGGGGGGGAAGGAGTCCAGTGGGGTGGAAGGAGTAAGAGTGGAGGAAGGAGTAAGGTTGAAGGAAGGAATGGGGGTAGAGGAAGGAGTAAGGAGGGATGTCCAGGTGAACAGGCGAGGGTGCGGTGTTTGGAGTCGATGACTGCCTCCTGAGGAGGAAAATGAGGGTGGACGTGGTAGGAGGGAATGGTGAGAACGAGAAGGGGCTGATTGAGCCGGTAGGGTGGGATGGTGAGTGTGCAATGGTATCAGTAGAAGGGACAGTGAGGGTAGTTGGTGGGGACTTGGAGGCAGACACAGACCCTGGGGGTGGGAAGGAGGAGGTGGGGTAGTCAATGTGGATGGGGGTCGGATTTTCGGGAAGGTAGGGAACGTGCACGTTCAACTGGACATCCTGGAGCGACAAGGGTTCTGGCTGGTGGGTGCCGGTGGGGAGGTGGAAGGTGATGCCGGTGGGTGGGGGGGGAGGGGGGGGCGTCAACAGTGATGGGGGAAAGGACATGGGTTGCTGAGGGAGGGGAAAGGATGGGGGAGCTGAACACAAACATTACCAGTACCATGCTTCTAAAATCGAAAGAGCAAGGAGTGTCAAATTGAGCGGGAACAGGTGCTGCATGGGAGTGCAGTCAGTGGGTGGGCGGAGATGCAGGTCAGCTCAGGTGGACAACTGGAAGTGAACCCCAGCAGGCAGCAGGGAAAATGCTCAGGCCATTGAGATGAGTATGATCTGCATGTGTGGGAGAGTGCTTGCACGAGGCTCCGAAAGGCCCTGCCACACACACACACCTCTCCCTCAAGAATCACTCATGGACTGGCTGTGAGCAGCTGAACTGCTAGTTGGTTGGAGTGGGGTGGGGTGGGGGTGGGGGGGGGGGGGGGTGGGGGGGTGGTGGTGGCGGCGGAGGGGTGGGATGCAGGAGAAGGGCTCACGAAACATGTCAATGAAGCTGAAAGACATAGCTCACTGGAAGTGAACATATTTTCAGATTATAAAGTGACAAAATGTGTTCACCTTTTGCTTAAATTCTTAACTTTTCTAGGCCTAACACTTCTAGGTGCTGCCCTGATATCCGCAGCAGGTGTGGAGACAAACTATGCAATGGTTGGCCCTGTTGCCTCTGATGACTTTGGTGGGGGTCCTCCAGAGAGCCGAGGCCTTGAGGGCCCGGCTTGCTTTGGCCAACATTAGATGTGATTCTGCGATTGGGCAGCATTTGCTAAATAACCCTCAATGTGCAAAAAATTATGCTGACAACCAATTTAAGATTGTCAGTCAGGCTCGTAGTTTGGTGCATTCTCTATGGCAATGCCTCAACCAATCAGAGTCCACTTGCCAACCAACAGCACTCTCTTCTCATATAGTATAAAGTTGCTCCTTCTCCTGACACTGGTATTCTTCCGATTGTCCTGATGAGTGCAAGATGAAAACCTTCAACAAAATGCCTTTTTTCAACAATACTCAAGCTCTGTACTACCAAATAACTAAATGTAGTTATCATATACTCAGTAGAGGCAAGGACACCAACATCTCCAAGAGAGAATTATCAATTAACTATACTTAACTACAGTCCCCTGACTTTCACACCCATGTACATTGATACCAAAATATATCTTTTGGTGAATTGTGCAGGGTTATTTATTCCAATTCATCCAGGGAGAAAAAAATGAGTTTAGTAAAATTCTCATTTGGTGGTGTAATTTTCCTCTTTTTATCTTATATCCTCAATCATTTCCTCTCATTCAATTTTATACAGTAATTACCATTTCATCTCATTCATGAGCCCTGGAGGAACTTTACTATCCAATGCAATATTATTATAATATCTTTAAACATAAATCAGAAGTTCTCATGAGGTCCAAGTTATTAACACATTTTATTTATTTTCTTGTACCTTTTATTTCCAAAAATATTATGCCCAACTCCATTTTATCATTTCAAAATGATCCCAAATCCAAAGACAGTTGTCAGTGTTCAATTTTATCATATGCCCAAAACAACTTTATTCTTTATTACATAGGAACAACCTAGTCTGCAGTCTTCTTTTTTCTCTTAATAAAAATTTGATTATCTCCATGAACTGGAAGTACATTTCCCCTTGCTTGAAACAATGATTTATATCAGTATATCTTGCCAAGCCCAATTTCAAAACAAATGATGATCTGGTGGTTTGAAATTAAAGCCAGAAATGTTTGCAGTTACTTTGGTGGTAACAAGCATATCTCTATCTCTCAAGAATTCTGTCTTGAAAGGTAACGAATAATCCTGAATGAGTTAAGTCTGAGCCTTTAAGAGGCAAATATTAAGTTCAAATTGTCATCACACTGTGTCATTTGTTGTCTGCACATAAGTTCTTAAATTCTTATAACAGCTATATCTCTTGAAATGCCAACAACATCATGTTGTCCAAAAAACCCTTGGTTCAAACAAATGGAAACATAGGCCGGAATTCTCCCATGCTCCAGCCAGCGGGATCAATGGGAGGCAGGGGTGGTGGGAGAATTCAGTGGGAGGCCCAAAAATCGGTTTCACGCTGTCATGCAATATCAGTGGGATATTCCGATGCTGCCTGCCATGGTAAATCGAGAATCCCACTGGAGGCCGGCAAAGAGCCAATTTGCATCCCACAAATGGGATGCAAATGAAGGCCTGACTGGAATCATCCCCCCACCTCCCCACGCCTGATTCTCCATTACACTGACTGGAAAACACGTCGGTCCAGAACATGTCTGAACAAATGTGACGTGCAGAAGTCATGACTTACCTTTAGGGCCTGATTGCAGACATCCGAGGATAAAGATGCTGGAGGCCCATAGCTACCTGGAGATGGTGGGTGGATCCTCATGCACACAACTCTGCCATGAAGCAGCTTCAGAAGGTGGGAGCTCTCCATGCAGCAGCTTTGACTTCACTGAGGCTTTGGATTTTCATGGACGTCGCTGATGCTTTGGCCCTGCTTTGAAACCTCATGGATATTGCCATGGGCTGGAAAGGATGCGGTGAAGTCAGGTGGTGGTGGGGGAGAGGAAGGGCTAAATGTGAGTGGGAGAGGAAGGTCTTGGGGGAGGTGGTTGAAGATGGAACAGGGCGCATATGTGTTTGGGGTTGAAGATGGGAGGGCGGTAAAGGAGTTCAGAGGGAGGAAGGTGTAACGGGTGAGAATGGTACAAGTGGGGAGGTAGGTGTAAGGGGGGAGGAGGGCGTACAGATCGAAGAAGAAGTGAGGATGGAGGAAGGAGTATGGAGGGGGGAAGGTGTAAGGGGGTGGATTGTCCAGGTGCACGTGCATGGGAGGGGTTTGTGGAATCAATGATTGCCTCCTGGGGAGCGATCTGAGGGTGGGCATGGCAAGAGGGGATGGTTGGAGTGACAGGGGGCAGAGGGAGCCGGTAGGGTGGGAGGGTGAGGGTGCATTGGTAACAGTAGAAGGGGTGGCGAGGGTGGTTGGTGGGGACACGGAGGCAAACACAGACCCTGCGGGTGTGAAGGAGGAGGTCGGGGAGTTCAATGTGGATGGGATTGGGATTTTCAGGAAGGAAGGAAATGTGCATGTTCGTGTGGGCACCCTGAAATGGGAAGGTTTAGGGCTGGAATGTGATGGTGGGGGGATCAAAGTTTACGCCGGGAGGGTCTAATGTTGTGGGTGAAAAGATATGGGTGACTGGGGGAAGGGAAAGGACAGGGGGGCTTATGAGGAATTTGACCACTACCATCTTTTCGAAATCGAAAGTGACTGGAGCCTTGTGTTGGACGGGAACAGGTGCTGCATGGAAGTGTGATCAGTGGGTGGGCAGAGATGCAGGTCAGCTCAGATGGACAACTGAAAGGGAACCCCAGCAGGCAACATTGAAAATGTTCAGGGCAGTGAGATGAGTGTGATGGAGGAAGACTCCACGTGCGTGGGAGAATGCTTGCATGAGGCTCAAAAAAATCCTGCCCCACACACACACACACTTCTCCCTCCAGAATCACTTGTGGTCGGCTGCGTGACTGCTAGTTTTGGGGTGGAGGGGGGTGCCGGGGTGGGGCGGGGGGGGGCGGAAATGAGGGGTCAGCAGGAGGTGTGGTGAAGCCTATATAATGATGCTGAATGACAATGTTATTTAGTGAGAGTGAATATATTTGCAGCTAATACAGTGACTCTTCACTGTGAAACCACTTGTGATCAAATTTTCTTGATTTTACATTGCCTATCACTTCTTTTAGGTGCTGCCCTAATATCCACAGCCGCAGTGGAGGCAGCCTGTGGAGTTGTTTGCTCTGTTGCCTCTGATGACTTCAGCGGTCGTCCTCTGGAGAGCCAAGGCCTGGAGGGCCCCGGTTTACTTTGACTGTCCCCCTGTGGGCCAGCTGTTCCCCCTGTGGTAACAGAGGATGAGGTTGAAGGGATCACAGGCAAAGGGGATTCAGAGGGAGCAGGCAACCTCTGAAAGTCCTGAATGGATGACCCAGAGGTGTCCAGCTGCCGTTCCTCCTCCCTTTGGATGCCCAAGGGCCCCAGCCTGACTCCTTGAGGGGAAGAGGCACCTGGAGGGATGTTGAGGCATTCTGCTGGACAAGGGTGTCCATGACGTCCTCCATCCTCCCCATGGTGACATCCATGCGCTCATGTGGGCACCACTTCATCAGAGAGCAGACGGACGGACTCCTCTGACCTGCCTGCCACTCTGTTGAGGGCTTCTCCGTGATGTTCCACTGCCTCTTACTGACTCTCCACCATGAGTTGGAAGGCTGACTCCGGAGAATCATCATCTGAATCGGACATCACAGACGCCTCTTCCCCAGCAGACCTCCGAGAGCCAGCAAGCTTGGCTGAAGCTGGCTCCTCCTGCTGCGGACACATGTCCATGCAATGACCGCCAGATTGTGCGACCCTTCCTAAACCAGCGCTCATACCTACTGAGGTGTGTGTTCCGGAGCTGGCGGAGGGTGCAAGTGACTGTTGTGTTGCCTCTGCAGGCATGGAGCTCTCCTTTTCCACTCCGTCCTGGCATATCTCTGGACTGGGGCTGGGGCTGACAACTGATATGTAGTCCTCCTCCTCCTCGGGCCTTGGTCCCTTCCTGGAGGCTCCTGTAAGTGAAATAGAAGAGTGCAAGCGACAGCATCAGCTGCCTCCAACATGGAGGCACATTCGACCCTCAGGTTTGCATTGAATAGATGAATCCTTAACTAGGTGGACGCCCAAGGCTGAGCGCCCCATCGCCAATGGCTCAGTCCCGTTCCACTCCTGTGAGCTCAGATGCCCTCTCCTCGAAATCAGTCAGAGGCCTGAAAAATGGCCACCCTCCCGCCAGTCTTCTCACTTTCTCTGTGATTGTGATGGAGCTTCTCCTGCTCAAAGAAGAGAACAAGTTTGAAAGGAATTGCATCTTGCATGGATTGGAGCAGCAGAATTTGGTTCATTTATCACACCTCCCTTTGGAAGTGAGCCAGCTTTTGTGGCATGTTATCCCTGGTGCGAATTGGGCAGAAGGATTGTGGACCAGCTCCCTCCAGGGTGCTGAGCAAATCCACATGCAAGGAGAAGGCTCAGACAGGCACATGATTTGTGGAGCTTGCTGGTTTCCTCAGCGCCTTAGCTGGTTTCCCCCTTACCCTACTAACCAACCCCCACCCTCCCCCCATGCAGTGTTCCATGTCTGTTGAAGGTGAAGCAGGCACAGTGGTCACTTCACTGTACTGTGGATGCACTGAGGTGGGACTGTGAGGCAGGACATTACATTGCCTCTGAGCCTTGGACCCTGACATATTGGAGTCTTTGTGGTTTTTGCAACAATCTGATGAGACTTACCCTGGTGGAGCGAATAAGGTTGTTCATCCTCTTCCAGCACAGTGTTGCTGACCTCTTGTGCACCCCTTGAGCACTGATGGCATCAGCCACATGCGTCTATGCAACATTGGTATCCCTGCTTGGCCTCTTCCTCCCATCAGGTGGGTACAGCACATTCTTGTGCATCTCACCATGGTCCAGGAGGATGCACAGGGAGGCATCAGTAAATTTTGGAGCTGGGCCAGCGAATGACTTTGCAGACATCTCTCTGTTTTTGGCCCAACATTGCAGATATTCGGGGGCCTTTTAAATATGGCGTCCGGATATGACGGCGGGATGCGCGCCATCAAGCCCAACTGCCAATGGAAGACAGCGCGAAGCCCCCAGATGCATAATTAATTACGCTGGGGCTGAAAAATATGGCGCAGTTTCCCATCGGCCTCCGCAGCGGGAGACACTCCCCGACCTCATCACCGCCATGGGACGGGATGGGAGAATTCCACCCATAGAATCCACGGTGGCTCTGCTCAAGAGTCCAAGGTATTAATTTGTCAATTCATAATTTCTTTCTGCCATCTTGGGAAAATACCCACTTTCATTAAGAAACTTTAATAACGTCCAATATATAAATTTACATTCAGCATTACAAAAGTGATTGTTTGGTGAATTCAAAAAGAACAGCTGTCAGCGGTAAGGTTAACTCTTTTACAGCTATATAAGAAGGCAGAGTGAGAGATAATTGGATGTCATACCGTCACTTCACATAACTTTAAAAATGCTTTCCTAATTGAAAAGGAACCAAATTCCATTTAACATACCCCCCTCTAAGTTTTCCTGCCTTTTAAAACTTGCGCAATTTTAAAAAATATAAGAAATGAAAATCTGGTAAAGCAGCAGAAGGCATTAGTAACATCATAATTAAATTTAAACATACTCTGAAACAATTCTGTAGTACAATCCAACTACATGATGTTTTCAAACCATTATCATACTGTTCAATAACAATAGTTGTCCCATTTTTATGGTCACACATTCCAGTACTGCCAAGGTGATTAAACAATCAGAATCATCCCAAATCACTGAGTCCTTGCCATTGGTCAGAAATTTGAGATCTGGAGACTTCCACCCAATTTATAAGAACCAGAATTTCACTGGGGGTTACAACGAAAATTCAGTTTTCACAATTTAAAAGGTTAGTTAACCCTAATAGTTCCAATTTAATTCAGGTCAATATTGTATTAACTAAACACGATATAGAACAGATAACATATAACAATATAGCACGTGCTTACAAAAAGTGAATTACATTATCTTTCATGTTTCTTTCTTCAGGTACCTTTCCAAGTAACTGTAAAAATATTAAATAATATAACTAAGAAAATAGTTTTCTCATTGAAGCACAACCTCTTACACAAAAGGGGAAAAGAGGACAGAGTTTCCCATAGTTTGTGGACCTGAAACATTCCAAAGGCTTTCTCAAGAGACGTTGGTTAAAAGAAAGAACACGTGACAGCAGAAAAGGGATAGAATGTTTCCACTTTCTCCTTCTTCATTACAACCTGGATTAGTTTAGTATTGTTCTCTTTCAATTCAATTTACAATTTCTGATACTACTTGTCAAAAGCTTAGGGTGTGCAGGAGGAGTCATCACAACAGCAGGTCTCAGACTTGCATTAACAGTGCTTTGTTCAAATTGATTTAAAACAAGAACATGGGTGCACTTTTCTCTTGGGAGGTGGGACTCGGGATCAAGCCCCAAATCTCATTTCTGCCTCCATCTCCAGGCTGCCAGAGAACATGATTTTGTGGTCCCCAGGGCCTTAATTTGCCTTGAGGCAGGACTGCTGCCAACTTTGGCACACCCAAGGCAGGAGTGGAAGAGGGCTGACTCTGGACAACGTAGGTTGAAAGGACCACCTCTGTTCATGTCCTTTCACAAATACACCGGCCTGCATCTTTGGAAGGATATGGGGCAACTTGAGCTGTATCAGGAAGGTTAATTATTAATTAATTAAATTATTAATTTAAATACAGAATGTATTTAAATTAATTTAAAAGAAATTTTAAAGTATTTCAAAATATGTTCAGATTTAGAAGCGTTTCCCCACCTACCCCATCCCCCCACCCTCTCCACTCTTTATCCACTTCATTAAAATATGAACTCACAAATCCTACTATAAAAGTTGGATTGCATCCAAGAGTCTACAAATCTCCCAAATAAACACTTTGACATTAGAACTGCTAATCTTAGCAGATGCCTAAACTGAAAACATAAAAACAATCGAAAGTGCTTATAAAATTACTTACCTTTTGAACCTCTTCCCCCTTCCATGCAGCTAGTGTGAAACCTGACAGCTGCTGAACCCTGGCCATCCTGGAGATGGATCTTAATGAGCCCGCTACGATGTTAGTGAGACTGTTAATAGGACCCGGACTGTTTGAGACCTGGTCCCTCTTCTGCCTTTGCATTTTTAAGCTGTATTCCAACTATACCAAAGTGCTTTGAAAAGTTCTAATTGATCCAACACCTTGGTTTACAAAATTGCACAAGTAAGCTTTAGTCAAAATAAATCCACACCAGTATCTTTAACTTAAAATGTAATTCAAAGTTGTTCCCAAATCTGGATGCATAACCTTAAATTGAAATGAACATACTCAAGCCACCATATTGACATTTTCATTCAACTTAGAAATATTGATCTCTGTAACATGTTATGATCTCAAAGTGCCAGTTTGTTGCATGATTTTTGCTCATCCTTTTGTTATACATCTCTTCCAAGACAGCAATAAAGCAATAAGCGAATATAAATGTGATAGGAAAGGACCGAGTGTACAAACTTAAGAGTGTGCCAGCAGATAACGCTAGAGGTTGTGAAAATAATACAAAGAAAGTATTAAAGACACTCTTACTGAATACACACAGCATTTGCAACAAGATAGATGAATTGATGGCACAAATGGAAATAAACAGGTATGATCTAATTGCCACTGTGAAGAGTTAGATTCAGGGTGACCAAGGCTGGGAAATAAATTTTCAAGGGTATTTGACATTTAGGAAGGATAGGCAAAAAGGAAAAGAAGATGGGGTGGCGCTGTTAATAAAGGATGAGACCTGTACATGAGTGAGAGAAGATCTTAAATCAGAAGATCAAGAATTAGTAAAATTTAGGTGGAGCTAAGAAACAGCAAGAGACAGCAAACATTGGTAGGAGTTGTTTATAGGCCAACACAGCAGTAGTGTTAATGTAGGGCACTGTATAAATCAGACAACTAGAGATGAATTTACAGTAATCATGGGGGACTTCAATCTACACCTAGACTAGGTAAACCTAATTAGCACTAAAGCTGAGGAGGATGAATTCCTGGCATGTGTATGAGACAGTTTTCTAAAACAGTGCATTGAGGAACCAACTAGGAAACAGGTTATTTTAGATCTAGTGTTGTACAATGAGGAAGGGCTAATTAATATTCCCATTGTAAAGGAGCCTCCAGGGAAGAGTGACCATAATATGATAGAATTTTGCATTAAGTTTGAAAGTGATGTAGTTCAATCCGAAACTAGTGTCTTAAATCTAAACAAAGCAAATACAAAGGTATGAGGGGCAAATTGGCTGTGGTAGTTTGGGGAACTACATTAAAAGATGTGACAGTAGTCAGGCAATAACTAGCATTTAAAGACTTAATACATGGTTTACAACAAACTTACATTCCTTTGAACACAAAAACCCAACAGGAATGGTGATACAACAATGGCTAACAAGAAAAGTTAAAGGTTGGATTAGATCAAAAGAAGAGGCTTATAAAATTGCCAGAAAAGTAGTAAGTCTGAGGATTAGGAACATTTTAGAATTTAGCAAAGGAGGACCAAGAAATTGACAAAGAAAAGGAAAATAGAATATAAGGATAAACTAGTGGGAATATAAAGCAGACTTTAAACGCTTCTATAAGTAAAAGATTAGCAAAGACAAATGTGGGCCCATTACAGAAAGAAAATGGAGAATTTATAATGGAAATAAAGAAATGGCACAGAAACTTTAATGCTTGTGTTCACAGAGGAAGATACAAAAAACCTCCCAGGAATACTAAATAACAAAGGGAGAATGAGGAACTGAAATAAATTAGTATGAGTAAAAAAGTAGCACTGGAGAAATTAATGGGACTGAAAGTTGCTAAATCCCCTGGACTCAGAGTGTTGAAAAATGTGGCTGTAGAGTTAGCCGCTATGTTGGTGGTCACCGTCCAAAATTCTATAGACTCTGGAATGGTTCCTGCAGATCGGCAGGTAGCAAATGTAACCCTATTGTTTAAGAAAGGAGGGAGAGGGAAAACAGGGAACTGTTAGCCTGACATCTGTAGTAGGAAACATGTTAGAATCTACAATAAAGGATGTGATAAGTGGACACTTAGAAAATAGTGGTAGGATTGGGCAGAGTCAACATAGATTTATGAAAGAGTATTCATGTTTGACAAACCAGTTAGAAGTTTTTGAGGGTGTAACTAGCAGAATAGATATGGGAGAACCAGTAGATGTGGTGTATTTGGATTTTCAGAGGGCTTTTGATAAGGTCCCACACAAGAAGTTAGTAAGCAAAATTAGAGCACATGGGATTGGGGTTAATATACTGACATGGATTGAGAATTGGTTAAAGGACAGAAAACAGAGAGTAGGAATAACTGGGTCATTCTCAACTTACCATGCTGTGTCTAGTGGGGTACCACAAGGATCAATGCTTTGGTTGCAGCTATTCACAATCTATATCAATGATTTGGATGTGGGGACCAAATGTAATATTTCCAAGTTTGCTGATGACACAAAACTAGGCGAAAGTGTGAGTTGTGAGGAGGATGTAAAGAAGCTTCAAGGGGATTTAGACAAGCTAAATGAGTGAGCAAGAACATGGCAAGTGGAATTTAGTGTGGAAAAATGTGAAGTTATCCACTTTGGTAAGAAAAACAGAAATGCAGAGTATTTCTTAAATGGTGAGAGATTGGGAAGTGTTGATATCCAAAGGGACCTGGATGTCCAAGTCACTGAAAGCTAACATGCAGGTGCTGCAAGCAATTAGGAAGGCAAATGGTATGTTGACCTTTATTGCAAGAGGATTCGAGTACAGAAGTTAGGTTGTCTTGCTGCAATTGCATATAGCCTTGGTGAGACTGCACCTGGAGAATTGTATACAGTTTTGGTCTCCTTACCTAAGGAAGGATATACTTGCCATAGAGGGAATGTAATGAACATTCACCAGACTGACCCCTGAGATGGCAGGATTGTCCTATGAGGAGAGAATGAAGAGATTGATCCAGTAATCTCTAGAATTTAGAACAATGAGAGGTGATCTCATTGAAGCATACAAAATTTTTACAAGGCTCAGCAGGGTAGATGCAGGAAGGATATTTCCCCTGGCTGGGTGAGTTCAAGAATCAGGGGACACGGTCTCAGAATAAGAGGTAGACCATTTAGGACTGAGAGGAAGAGGAATTTCTTCACTCAAAGGGTGATGAATCTTTGGAATTCTCTACCCCAGTGAAGACTCAGTTATTGAGTGTATTTAAGACAGAGATTGAGAGAGATTGATAGCCATTAAAAATATCAAGGGATATGGGGGTAGTGCAGGGAAATGGCATTAAGATGGAAGACTAGCCATGAACTAGTTGAATGGCGGACCAAGCTCGAGGGGCCAAATGGCCTTTCCAGCTCCTATTTCCTATGTTCCTATGTTCCAACCCAGAAATTTTATGGAATTCTTTTACAACATTTTTATATTGTGAAAAGCCTGGTATTAACTCTGTTAATATTAACACCATATCATCTTGCACAATCATCTTTGTTTCTGGAATGTTCCATCTCAACTCTTTATACCTCATTTCAGTTAACTCCTTCACTATTTATTGTGCTTTCTGCCATTCCTATTTGAGGGCTAGTAAACAGAAAGGCTCCCTGTCTCCAGGCTCAAACATTCATTATTAGACAATGCACACCACTTGCCATGGTTTCTCTGTACTATTTGAACACCCAGCTCCCTTGCATCAAGTGCCCAACTCCTTCTCTAAGTGCTTCATTATGTCCTCCATCGTATTATTATATACGGCCTAGTCTAGCAGCATAGTCCAATGACTGGTCTTTGCGCTCAAATCTCTATTCAGGTGTCAAAACTGTAGGCGTTATATATGACTTCCACTCCTCCCACATTAGATTTAAAGTGGCATTCATGAACTTGAATCCACCTTGACAGAAATACACAGATACGCTATAGCACACAGAGTTTGCCTTTATTTAACCACTAACACACAAATTAAATTAAAAAGTGCAACAAGACCTGTCTTGGTGTTAAGTGTCTGGTTGGCTAAACCAACAATTACTCAAAATCTGTTGAATCTTTAGACATCTCCTTTTCGTTAGACTATAGAACCCATCTTCCCAAGCCGACTACAGTGTAGGAGCTAGACATTGTCTTAGTACTTATATGTACCATTAGTGTGACATTTATATAATGCACTGCAGCAACTCATCAAGGCTCCTTCAGCAGGGCCTCGCAAATCCATGACCCCTACCACCTAGAAGGACATGGCTAATAGACACATGGAAACACCACCATCTGCAAAGTTCCCCCCAAGCCACACACCATTCTGACTTGGAACTATATAACCGTTCCTTCGCTGTCACTAGGTCAAAAATCTGGAACTCCCTTCCTAATAGCACTGCAAGTGTATCTATACCAGGTGGATTGCGGCAGTTCAAGGAAGTGGCTCATCACCACTTTTGCAAGGGGAATTAGGGATGGGTAATAAATGCTGGCCTTGCCAGTGATGCTCATACCCCAGGAACAAATAAAAAAAGACTTTGTGTCCACAGTTTCTTTGTAAATCTCACATGCACATCTCAATGATGGGTTCTTTCAGGCATGTCTTGTTTTGTTGTTCATGGCTGGGTCAAAGTTTAATGGGGTTAATTCATCATGCATGTTACTTGTTGCTGTCCAATAATGTCTCACCTCAAGATTGTACCAGTCCAATCTGCCAATCCCATAGCAACCATAATTTATCCTTGGTTTCCAGCTGTCTTTCCCTGGCAGGTGATGTCCGTTAATGTCCCTGTTTCTCAGCTTGCAGTTAATGTGGTTTATTAAAGTTCTTATTAAAGTTCTTCTTGTTGTACTCAAGCTGGAGTACTAATCAAGGTGCAGTTATTATAGTAGCATTATAGTCTATATTATAATCCTCAAACTGCTCTGTCTATTTTCACATTTATGCAAATGCATTTCAGATTTTCAGCAAAAAAAATCAGAACCTACAGTGGGTTTAAAAAACATAAAATAAGGCTGCAGATGCCTAAGAAGGAAACAGTTATGTCTTTACTTAAAAATGTTAAAGTTAGATTCAAACAAAGCATACCATGAGTAGAAAGTACAACGGCTTTGGTTTAACAGTTCAATACTGACTTTTACTCCTGAAGCTGCAGTATTGTGTAGTGGACTGCACAGTTTTATTTTTGAGTGGGCAGGAGTTTTATCTGATTCTCTCTCATTATACTATTGGTTTTGGCCTTGAATAGGAAATTGGTTGGAGTCATAAAGTATTGACAATGAAGTTATTAATTATAAATATATGTTCTGGAAATTACATGACTGTATGCTGATCAAAGAAGCATCCTAGTCATATCAAGATATGCAGGTAGAACACAACCTAGATATATATTTAGAATTTAATGTTTTATGTGCACCAAAGGGATTTCAATACTGGGAAATGTAACATTTTCAATTTCTGCATCAATATCAACATCAAAAACTCTTAGATCTGCTTTAAGGTGGGATAGATGTGATGTTAATCTTTCTCCCCTACTGTTTCAATAATAGTGTCTCGAAGCAGCCCATCCTGCATAAGTGTGACATTTTTATTTCCCATAACATTTATCCTCATGCTTTATTCGATTCAGCTTACCCAATTAGTGCCAATTAGTGCCAAATTATGGCTGCTCTGTATTGTGGATTGTGCCCACAGGGATCTTGGTGGTGACTGTCCAAGCTCAGGTCAGCTGGGACTTCTAACAGCCATCAAAGAAAGAAGAATTTCATCCATCTGTCTGCACTAAATTTGAACCACAATCCAGAGGGAAAACAACAGTCTCTAACTCATTATGCCGCCTAAGAGAATAGCTCCAATTATAACATGCGTACTCACCTCCAAAAGAAATTAAAATTTACGCATTCACCAAGCCAGGTTAGCAAATGATGCAGAACATTGTTCACAATGTCACTTTATTGTACAAGACTATGGTCATAAAGGAGTGAAATACTAGCATAGATTTTCAAATTGAATCTCTGATCAGGCAGAAGTCAGATGTAGCTAACAAACATAGTGGGCCAGATTTTGGCTACTGAAGCAGAAAGCCCGAGTCGGGAATTTCCTGACTCACTGGACCTATCTTGGTAAAATGCAACCCAAATCATGGGATTTTCACTCTAGGGGATGGGTATTGGGGTGGGGTTTGGGCCTGTCAACTCCAAGAGCACCATAATGTAGGTGGCCACAGGGCAGGTGAGTGCTGTGATGGACTACTTATAAGGGCCACCTTGGTTCTCTGGGACATCGCCCCAGTTGTTTTTGAAGATTATATGCCCTCTAACCCACACACCCCCCCAACCCTCTCCACCCAGTCCCAATGGTCCCGCATACCCTCCATGTCAACTCAATGCCAACTCATGCCCCCTACCCAGTCACATGGCCCCTCAAATTGACCATACAAGTCCATTGCTACTCACTCAGGGTCCACCATAGATGGATCTCAGGAGCCATGTGAAAATGAAATAAAAGAAACTTCTAAAAACCTAATACATCTCTCACTATACTGACTCAATAGTGAAAAAAACCTCCCATTCATGGAAGCATTGAAGCTTTGAAATTACAATTGGTTAATTTATTTTAAAACAAACTTCTGTTCATACTCCTAATCCTTTAATAGCCTCCTTAAGCTGTCAATCAAACTGCGAACTC
This sequence comes from Cetorhinus maximus, assembly GCF_964194155.1. NCBI lineage: Eukaryota > Metazoa > Chordata > Chondrichthyes > Lamniformes > Cetorhinidae > Cetorhinus > Cetorhinus maximus. Next base: position 67,514,815 of record NC_135882.1, read on the forward strand.
AGAAACCCCTACTGAGATAATTGTAGCTTTTGTAATGCAGCCAAACATACATAGGGAAAGAATTCTACTAAAACTGTTACAACAGCTGGTCAGTCAATCAAATCAGCCCAGCAGAGTTTTTTTTAAGCCATCACTAACAGCTGTAGCCAGTTTTCTTTTTTGGCGGTTTAAGTAGAAAAAAACATTTTCACTCAGCAAGTGGTTAAGGTCTGGAATGCACTGTCTGAGAGTATGATTGAGCAAAGTTCAAGCATTCAAAATGGAATTCGACTGCTATCTGAAGAGGAAGCATTTGCAGGGTTATGGGGAGAAGACAGGAGAACTTAGTGATGAGTTCAAAATTTATAGGATTTAAAAAACTTGATATCATGACTGTTAAACAGACCTTATCTACTCCTCAAGGGTGTTTATGTCTAATCCATAAATTCATGACTACCATGTGAATAGTTCCAGGGATAAGGAACTTTAGTTGCAGAGGTTGATTAGAGAAGTTAGGACTGTTTTCCTTCGCGAAGAGAAAATTGAGAGGAGATTTGCTAGAGGTATTGTAAATCATAAGGGGTCTGGACAGAATAAGTAGTTATGAATTTGTTCCCTTTATGTTAAGGCTATTGCAACAGCCAAAAAGGTGTCTGTTTGAACTCAAAATTAAGTTCTCCTGCCTTCTCCCCATAACCCTGCATGTTCTTCCTCTTCAGATAACAGCGTAATTCCATTTTGAATGCTTGAACCTACCTCAACCACACTCTCAGGCAGTGCATTCCAGGCCTTAACCACTCACTGTGTGAAAAAGTTTTTTCTCATATCACGTTTGCTTCTTTTGCCAATTATTTTAAAGCTGTGCCCTCTCGTTCTCGATCCTTTCACAAATGGGAACAGTTTCTCCCTATCTACTCTGTCGAGACCCCTCATGATTTTGAATACCACTATAAAATCTCCTCAAAGCCTTCTTTTCTCCAAGGAAAACAGCCACAACCTCTCCAATCTATCTAAGTAATTGAAGTCCTCATCCCTGGAATCATTCTTTCACTCTCTCTCAAGCCTTCACATCTTTCCTAAAGTCTGGTGCCCAGAACTGGATGCAATGCTCCGGTTGAGGCCACACCAGTGTTTTATACAAGTTCAACAACCTCATTACTCTTATACTCTATGCCCCTTTTAATAAAGACCATAAGATCATAAGACACAGGAGCAGAAGTAGGCCATTCAGCCCATTGAGTCTACTCCACCATTCAATTAAATCATGGCTGATCTGATAATCCTCAACTCCACTTTCCTGCCTTTTCCCCATAACTATTGATTCCCTTACTGATTAAAAATCTGTCTATCTCAGCCTTAAATATACTTAACAAACCAGTCTCTAAAGCCCTCTGCGGTAAAGAATTCTACAGATTCACTACCCTCTGAGAGAAGAAATTCCTCCTCATTTCTGTCTTATATGGGTGACCCCTTACTCTGAGATTATGTCCTCTGGTCCTAGTCTCTCCCTCAAAGGGAAACAACCTCTCAGCATCTACCCTGTCAAGCCCTCTGAGAATCTTACATGTTTCAATAAGGTCGCCTCTCATTCTTCTAAACTCCAATGAGCACAGGCCCAACCTACTCAACCTCTCCTCATAAAAAAATGCATCCATACCCGGGATCAACCTAGTGAACATTCTCTGGACTGCCTCCAATGCCAGTATATCTTTCCTTAGATAACAGGACCAAAACTGTTCACTGTATTCTAGGTGTGGTCTAACTAGTGCCTGGTATAGTTTTAGCAAGACTTCCCTATTTTTATACTCCATTCCCTTTGAAATAAAGGCCAACATTCCATTTGCCTTCCCTATTACCTGCTGAACTTGATGCTAGCTTTTTGTGATCTTCCGCCTGCCAAGTTTTTGCCCACTCACTTAACATGTCTATATCCCTCTGTAGACTCTTTATGTCATCCTCACCACCTGCCTTCCCACCTGTTTTTATGTCATCCGCAAACTTGGTGATCATACATTCACTTCCCTCATCCAAGTTATTAATATATATTGTAAATAAGTGTGGCCCCAGCACTGATCCCTGTGGCACTCCACTAGTTACAGGTTTCCATCCTGAAAATGCCCCCTTTACCCTAATTTTCTGTCTTCTATTAATTAGCCAATCCTCTATCTATGCTAATATACTACCGCCAACACCATGGACTCTTATCTTATTAAGTAGCCTTACGTGTGGTACCTTATTAAACACCTTTTGGAAATCCAAATATATTACATCTACTGGTTCCTCTTTATCTATCCTGCTTGCTACCTCCTCAAATAATTCTAATAAATTTGTCGGGTATGATTTCCCCTTCATGAATCCATGATGACTCTGTTAGATTATATTATGTATTTCTAAATGCTCTGCTATTACATCCTTTATAATAGACTCTAAAATTTTCCCAATGATGGATGTTAAACTAACTGGCCTATAGTTACTTTGTTTTGTATCTCCCTCACTTTTTGAAAAAGGGTGTTACATTGGTCTTCTCCAATCTTCTGGGAGTTTTCCAAAATCTAAGAATTCTTGGAAGATTACTACTGGTGCATCCACTATCTCTATAGCTACTTCCTTCAATATCCTAGGATGCAACCCATCAGGTCCATGGGTCTTATCGGTCTTTAGCCCCATCGGTTTCCCTCGTACTTTTTCTCTAGAGATAGCTATTTCCTACCCTCCACACCCACCCCCCCTTTTTTCCCCTTGATTATTTGGTACTTTTGGAATGTTATTAGTGTCTTCTACCGTGAAGGCTGAAGCAAAGTATTTATTCAACTCCTCTGCCATTTCCTGTTCCCATTATTATTTCCCCAGCCTCATTCTCTAAGGGGCCTATGTTCACTTTGGTCTCTCTCTTCTTTTTTATATATTTAACAAAGCTCTTACAGTCTGTTTTTATATTACCTACTAGTTTACCCTCAAAGTTTATCTTCTCCTTTTTATTTTTTTGGTCATCTTTTGTTGGTTTTTAAGACTTTGTCAATCTCTGGCTTATAATCCTCTTGCCACATTGTATGTATTTTCTTTCAATTTGATACTGTCCTTAACTTACTTGGTTAACCATGGTTGGTTTAGCCCCTTCCTAGATTCCTTCTTCCTCACAAGGGTATATCTTTGTTGTGAGTCATGAACTATTTTCTTAAATGTCTGCTATTGTTCATCAACCATCTTTTCTGCTAAACCCCTTTCCCAGTCCACTCCAGACAACTCTGCCCTCATTCCTTTGTAATTACTCTTATTTAAGTTCAGTACAGTTGTTTCTGACCCTCTCAATCTGAATGTTAAATTCAACATGTTATGGTCACTGTTTCCTAGGGGATCCTTTACTCTGAGATCATTTATTAAACCTGTCTCATTACACATTACCAGATCCAAAATAGCCTGATCCAAAATAGCCTGATCCCTGGTTGAATCCACAACATATTGTTCTAGGGAACTGTCCCGAATACATTCTATGAATTCTTGCTCATGGCTACCTCTGCCAATTTGATTTTCCTAATCTACATGAAGATTAAAGTCAACCATTATTAATGTACTACCTTTTTTACATGCCCTCATTATCCCCCGATTTGTTCTCTGTCCGATAGTATAGCTACTATTGCGGGGGGCCTATAGACTACACCCTTCTTCCCCTTGTTATTTCTTACCTCCACCCATCTGGATTCTTTTGACCCAAGATCATTTCTAGCTATCATACTTAATCCATCTCGTACTAACAAAGCTACCCCACCACCCTTTCCTTCCTGCCAGTCCTTTTGAAAAGTCATGTACCCCTGAATATTTAGTTTCCAGCTTAGATCTCCTTGTAACCATGCCTCCATAATGGCTATAAAATCATTCCCAGTAACCTCTACTTGTGCCGTAAATTCATTTACTTTGTTCTGAATACTACATGTACTTTGTAAAGAGCCATTCATTTTGCATTTTTACCATTTTTCTCCCTTTGACCCTATTTGCTACTGTTTTTTATGTTTGTACATTCTGACTCTTCCTGTCACACTCTGGGTATCATTACCTAAAAAGCTGCCCAGCAATGCTGCCATATCTTTTTGCTTTGTTAGCCTACATACCCTCTCTCCAGAGCACTCCCCACCTCAATTTAGTTTAAAGCCCTCTCTACAGCCTGATTTATTTGATTCACCAGGACACTGGTCCCAACACTGTTCAAGTGAAGCCCGTAGCACCAGAACAGCTCCCTTCTACCACAGTACTAGTGCCAGTGCCCCATAAACTGAAACCCATTCCTCCCACACCCACCTTTGAGCCACATATTTAATTCCTGGACTTTATTTACCCTATGCCAGTTTGCCCGTGGCTCAGGTAGTAATATCGAGATTATTACCTTGGAGGTTCTGCTTTTTAATTTAGCTCCTAACTATTCAAATTCTTCCACCAGATCCTCCTTTCTATTCCTATCAATGTCGTTGGTACCAACGTGGACGACGACAACTGGATCCCTCCCCTTCCGCTCCAAGTTCCTTTCCAGCCCTGAGGAGATTTCCTTAACCCTGGCACCGGGCAGGCAACCCAGCCTTCATGACTCATGCTCACGGCTGCAGAGAACACTATCTATCCCTCTAATTATACTGTCCCCTACCAGTACTACATTCCCATTTCCTCCACCCACTTGAATGGCTCCCTGTACCATGGTGCCGTGGTCAGTTTGCTCATCCTCCTTGCAGTCCCTGCTCTTGGCCACACACCTTGCAAGAACCTCATAACTGTTGGACAATTGCAGGGGCCAAGGCTCCTCAAATGCTACTTCCTGGGTTCCCATATCTACCTCACCTGCAGTCACACCCCCACCACCCCATCCCTGATCACAGACCAAATTTGAATTACATAAAGCCAAGGATAATTTATACTTTATTAACCACTCTTTCAACCTGTCCTGCAACCTTCAACCTAAACCCGGGCCCCTCTGTTCCTGCACCCCCTTTAGAATTACAGCTTTTATTTTACATTGTCTCTCTCTGTTCTTTTATCAAAATGAATCATTTTATATTTCAATGCATTGAATTTCATCTGCCACTTGTTTGCCTCTTTCACCAACTTGTCTATGTCTTTTTGAAGTTCTACACTTTCCTCCTCACAGTTCACAATGCTTCCAAGTTTCTTATCACCCACAAATTTTGAAATTGTGCCCTGTACACCAAGGGGCCCAAAACCAACCCCTGGGGAACTTCACTACAAATCTTCTTCCAGCCCGAAAAACATCCATTAACCACTACTCTGTTTCCTGTCACTCAGCCAATTTTGCATCCGTGTTGCTACTTTCTCTTTTGCTCACAAGTCTGTCGTGCACCGTTGCATCAAATGTCCTTTGGCAATCCTTGTACACCACATCAAAAACATTACTTGCATCAACCTTCTCTGATACCTCTTCGAAAAACTCCAGCAAGTTAGTTAAGCACCATTTACCCTTTACAAATCCTTGCTGGATTTCCTTAATTAATCTGCATTTGCCCAAGTGACTATTCATTTTGTTCTGGATTATTGTTTCTAGAAGTTTCCTCACCATTGAAGTTAAACTGGCTGGCCTGTAGTTGCTGCATGAGTTTAGCTTCACACCCTTTTGTCTTTAAAGAAGGGTGTAATCTAATGGAAAGAATATTTCTGAGGATTCATCTGGCTTTGAATGGCAAATCAGGCAAATCAGATATTAGTGGTTAAATAAAGATAATCTTCGAGAGAGATAATGGGCAGAATCTTATAAACTAAGTCCCTGGTGCAATGACAGGACCATTTCTGGGTTGTGAATCCAACAACCCAATGGCAAGTCTTCTAGCTGTCATTTACAGAAGCTAACCAATTAAAAGCCCAGCTCTGGGTTTGCCATTCAATTAGGGCAGTGGGTGGGATGAAGTTTCAGAAGTATGAATGAATGATCAATATTTAAAGAGACACGGGCTGCACTCACAGTGGCAGCACTGTTCAGTGTGTTTTACTCAGTCAGAGGCATGAAAGAGGGAGAGAATGGATGGGAGACTTGGAAAGGGTCACCTGCTTCACAGACATGTCCCTGGAGATCATGCTGGAAGCAGGCAGGGCAGAGAGAGAATTCATCTTTCCAGAAGGTAGCAGGAGGTGGCCAGCCTCACCAAACAGGCCTGGGTGAAGGTTACAGAGGAGGTTAAAAGTCAGAGTGTGGTTTGGAGGACATGGATTCAGTATAGGAAACAGTTCAATGATGACTTGAAGTGCAGCAAGGTGAGTGCTATGCAACTCCCAGTGGGCAGCATCACTCTCTCATCTCCTTAGCAATCTCCAGCACAGACATCCTCTGAGGCATACAGTTTGCAGCCACACAGAACAAAGTCTCCCAGGCCTCAAATCTACATTACCACAGACAACACTGACATCCATATTCAATCTGCTGACCTTACATTCACCATCCCACAGTGACCACCCTCCGTCCTCCCCCATAAATGTTTCGCCTACTTGCCGAGCAACAACTGCGCTCCTAACAGTTCTAACTCTGTTTTTTCTCATTGCAGGAGAAGAGAGCCTACAATTCCCAGATGCAGGGGTGAAGCTTCCTCTTTGACCATCCTGATGGCAATGGAGCAGGATGTACTGGAAATCGGCAGTGTGGCAGCAGTGCAGGCTATTGCCATTGGAGAGATGGGGGTGGCACAGAGAACTGGTAAAATAATTTAAAAATCACACTGCCACTTGGCACTGACCTGTCATTCATGAAGAATTGTTGTGACCAATATATTAAATTTGATGGTGTACAAAGTGCTAGGGACTGATCCCTCTATCATCTTGTTTTATGTATTCTTTCAAAGGATGTGAGTGTTGCTGGCTAGGCCAGCAATTTGCTTCCCATTCCCAAATGCCATTGAGAAGGTGATGGTGAGTTGTCTCTTCAACCGCTGCAGTCTATGTGGTGTAGGAACACCCACAATGCGGCTATGGAGGGAGTTCGAGGATTCTGATCCAGCAACAATGAAGGAATGATGATATAATTCTAAGACAGTGTGGTGTGTGACTTGGAGGAGAACATGCAGGAGGTGATATTCCTGTGAAAGTGCTGCCCTTGTCCTTCCAAATGGTAGAGGTAGCAAGTTTGAAAGGTGCTGTCTAAGGAGCCTTGGTGAGTTGCAGCAATACATCTTATAGATGGAAACAGAAAGCTAAAAGCTACTGCGGATGCTGGAAATCCAAAACAAAAACAGAATTACCTGGAAAAACTCAGCAGGTCTGGCAGCATCGGCGGAGAAGAAATCAGTTAACGTTTCGAGCCTTCATGGCCCTTCGGCAGAACTGAAGCATAGTTAGAAGAAGGGAGAAATATAAATTGGTTTAAGGTTGGTGGGGGTGGGGGGGGGTGGGGGGGGGGGGTGGGGGGAGAGAGACATTGAGGGTGTGGTGATTGTGGAGATGAGCAGATAATCAAAAGATGTCACAGACAAAAGGGTCAAAGAGGTGTTTTGTCTGAGAAAAATGCTAATTAAGAATGGAGGACAGGATATTCAAAGTACAGCTCTAGTGGGGGTGGGGTGGAAAGGCTAACAAGGTTTTAGTTTTAGATTTAAAAATAATGGAAATAGGTGGGGAAAGAAGAATCTATATAAATTATTGAGATAAAAAAAGCAGGGGGGGTGGGGGAGGGGGGAAGAAACGGGGTGGGGATGGGGGGAGGGGGAGTTTAAGATCTAAAGTTGTTGAATTCAATATTCAGCCCGGAAGGCTGTAAAGTGCCTAGTCGGAAGATGAGGTGCTGTTCCTCCAGTTTGCGTTGGGCTTCACTGGAACAATGCAGCAAGCCAAGGACAGACATGTGGGCAAGAGAACAGGGTGGAGTGTTAAAATGGCAAGCGACAGGGAGGTTTGGGTCTTTCTTGTGGACAGACCGCAGGTGTTCCGCAAAACGGTCGCCCAGTTTGCGTTTGGTCTCTCCAATGTAGAGGAGACCGCATTGGGAGCAACGAATGCAGTAGACTAAGTTAGGGGAAATGCAAGTGAAATGCTGCTTCACTTGAAAGGAGTGTTTGGGCCCTTGGACGGTGAGGAGAGAGGAAGTGAAGGGGCAGGTGTTGCATCTTCTGCGTGGGCATGGGGAGGTGCCATACCTGCCCCTTCACTTCCTCTCTCCTCACCGTCCAAGGGCCCAAACACTCCTTTCAAGTGAAGCAGCATTTCACTTGCATTTCCCCTAACTTAGTCTACTGCATTTGTTGCTCCCAATGCGGTCTCCTCTACATTGGAGAGACCAAACGCAAACTGGGCGACCGTTTTGCGGAACACCTGCGGTCTGTCCGCAAGAAAGACCCAAACCTCCCTGTCGCTTGCCATTTTAACACTCCACCCTGTTCTCTTGCCAGCATGTCTGTCCTTGGCTTGCTGCATTGTTCCAGTGAAGCCCAACGCAAACTGGAGGAACAGCACCTCATCTTCCGACTAGGCACTTTACAGCCTTCCGGGTTGAATATTGAATTCAACAACTTTAGATCTTAAACTCCCCCTCCCCCCGCCCCCCCCACTTTTTTTTTCTCAATAATTTATATAGATTCTTCTTTCCCCACCTATTTCCATTATTTTTAAATCTAAAACTAAAACCTTGTTAGCCTTTCCACCCCACCCCCACTAGAGCTGTACTTTGAATATCCTGTCCTCCATTCTTAATTAGCACTTTTCTCAGACAAAACACCTCTTTGACCCTTTTGTCTGTGACATCTTTTGATTATCTGCTCATCTCCACAATCACCACACCCTCAATGTCTCTCTCTCCCCCCACCACCCCCACCCCCCCACCTTAAACCAATTTATATTTCTCCCTTCTTCTAACTATGCTTCAGTTCTGCCGAAGGGCCATGAAGGCTCGAAATGTTAACTGATTTCTTCTCCGCCGATGCTGCCAGACCTGCTGAGTTTTTCCAGGTAATTCTGTTTTTGTTTCATCTTATAGATGGTGTACACTGCTGCCACGATCAGTGGTGGAGGGAGTGAATGTTTAAGGTGTTGGGTGAGGTGTGAATCAAAAAGACTGCTTTGTCCTGGTTAGTATTGAGCTTCTTGAGTATTATTGGAGGCAAGTGGAGAGTATTCTATCACACTCCTGATTTGTGCCTTGTAGATGGTGGATTGACTTTGTGAAGTCAGGAGGTGAGTTACTCGCCTCAGAATCCCCAGTCTCTGACCTGCTCTTGTAGTCAGTATTTATATGGCTAGTCCAGTTCCGGTAACCCCAGGGATGTTGATAGTATGGGATTCAGTGATGGTAATGCCATTGAATGTCAAGGGGCAATAGTTAGATACTCTCTTGTTGGAGATGGGTCATTGCCTAGCACTTGTGTGATGTGAATGTTCAGCCCAAGCCTAAATATTGTCCAAATATTGCTGCATACTGGCACAGACTGCTTCAGTTTCTGAGGAGTCGTGAATGGTACTGAACATTGTGTAATCATCAGCGAACATCCCCATTTCTGACCTTATGATGGAGGGAAGGTCATTGATGAAGCATCTGAAGATGGTTGGACCAAGGACACTACCCTCAGGAACTCCTGCAGTGACGTCATGGGACTGAGATGTTGACCTTCGATCTTACCACAACCATCTTCCTTTGTGCTTGCTATGACTCCAGCTGGGGAGAGCTTTTCCCCCCTGATTCCCATTAACTTCAATTTCTCTAGGACTCTTTGATGCCACACTCGGTCAAATGCTGCCTTGATGTCAAGGGCGGTCACTCTCACCTCACCTGTTGAGTTCAGCTCTTTTGTCCATGTTCTGACCAAGGCTGTAATGAGATCAGGAGGTGAATGGCTGTAGCATAACCCAAATTGAGCATCAGTGAGCAGGTTATTGATGATTAAGAGCCACTTGATAACATTGTTAACAATACCTTCCATCGCTTTGCTGATGATCGAGAGTAGACTGATGGGGCAACCATTGACCAGGTTGGGTTTGTCCTGCTTTTTGGGTACAGGGACATACCCCCTGAGCAATTTTCCACATAGCCGGGTAGATGTTAGTGTTGTAGCTGTACTGCAACAGCTTGGCTAGGGGCACAGCTAGTTCTGGAACACAAATCTTCAGTGCTATTTTTGTAATATTGTCAGGGCCCATAGTCTTTGCAGTATCCAGTGCTTTCAGCCGTTTCTTAATATTACGTGGAGTAAATCAAATTAACTAAAGGTAGGCACCTGTCAGGAGGAGACCAAGATGGATCATCCACTCGACACTTCTGGCTGAAGATTGTTGCAAATGCTTTAGCCTTGTTTTTTGCACTGACGTGCTGAGCTCCCCCATCATTGAGGATGGGGATATTTATGGGGCCTTCTCCTCCTGTTAGTTGTTTAATTGTCCACCCACCATTCATGACTGGATGTGGCAGGACTGCAGAGCTTAGATCTGAACCATTGGTTGTGGAATCGCTTAGCTCTGTCAATCACTTGCTGCTTATGCTGTTTGGCACACAAGAAGTCCTGTGTTATAGCTTAACCAGGTGCACATTTCATTTTTATATATGACTGTTGCTGCTCCTGGCACACCCTCCTGCACTCTTCATTGAACCAGGATTGATTCACTGGCTTGATTGTAATGGTAGAGTGGGGGATATGCAGGGTCATGAGGTTACAGATTGTGGTTCAGTTGAATTCTGCTGCTGATGATGGCCCACAGCGCTTCATGGATGTTGAGTTTTGTGTTGCTAGATCTGTTTGAAATCTATCCCATTTAACATGGTGGTAGGCGATGGCATAGCGGTATTGTCACTAGACTAGTAATCCAGAGACCCTGGCCCAGGGTAATACTCTGGGGACCTGGGTTTGAATCCCACCATGGCGTATGGTGGAATTTGAATTCAATAAAAACCTGGAATTAAAAGTCCACTGATGACCATGAAACCATTGTCAATTGTTGTAAAAACCTGGTTAGGGAAGGAAATCTGTTGTCTTTACCTGGTCTGGCCTACGTGTGACTCCAGGCCCACAGCAATGTGGTTGACTCTTAAATGCCCTCTGAAATGGCCTAGCAAGCCACTCAGCTCTAACAAACCGCTACAAAGACACAAAAAAGGAACAAAATTGGACGGACCTCCCGGCATCGACCTAGGCACCGGAAACAACAACGGCAATCGCAGACCTGTTGACCCTACAAAGTCCTCCTTACTAACATCTGGGGGCTAGTGCCAACGTTGGGAGAGCTGTCTCACAGACTAGTGTCACAAGCAACAATCTGACAGTCATCCTCATGGAATCATACCTTACAGATAATGTCTCAGACTCCACCATCACCATCCCTGGGTATGTATGCACAGTGGTATAACGTTTGGAAGGAGTTGCCCTAGGAGTCCTCAACATTGATGCCGGACCCCATGAAGTCTCGTGGCATCAGGTCAAACATGGGCAAGGAAACCTCCTCCCTCAGCTGACGAATCAGTGCTCCTCCATGTTGAACATCACTTGGAGGAAGCACTGAATGTTGCAAGGGTGCAGGATGTTCTCTGGCTCGGTAGCACCACTACTAAGGAAGCTGGCTGAGACCTAAATGACAAAGCTGCTAGACTGGGTCTGTGGCAGGTGGTGAGGGAAAAACATATTTGACCTCATCCTGCCTGCTGCAGATATATCTGTCCATGACAGTATCAGTAGGAGTGACCACTGCACAGTCATTGTGGATACGAAGTCCCGCCTTCACATTGAGGATACCCTCCATTGTGTTGTTTGGCACTACCACTGTGCTAAGTGGAATAGATTTCGAACAGATCTAGCAACTCAAGACTGGGCATCCATGAGGCACTGTGGGGCATCAGCAGAATTGTACTCGAGCACAATCTGTGACCTCATGGCCGGGCATATCCCCCATTCTACCATTACCATCAAGCCAGAGGATCAACCCTCGTTCAATGAAGAATGCAGGAGGACATGCCAGGAGCAGCACCAGGCATACCTAAAAATGAGGTGTCAACCTGGTGAAGTTATAACACAGGACTACTTGCATGCCAAACAGCATAAGCAGCAAGTGATAGACAGAACTAAGTGATCCCACAACCAATGGATCAAATCTTAGCTCTGCAGTCCTGCCACATCCAGTCGTGAATGGTGGTGGACAGTTAAACTTACTGTTCACTGGAGGAGGTGGCTCCACAAATATCCCCATCCTCAATAATGGAGGGGCCCAGCACTGCAGTGCAAAAGGTAAGGCTGAAGCATTCGCCACAATCTTCAGCTAGAAGTGCCAAGTGGATGATTCATTTCGGCCTCCTCCAGAGGCCCCAGCATCACAGATGCCTGTCTTCAGCCAATTTAATTCACTCCACGTGATATCAAGAAATGGCTGAAGGCACTGGATACTGCAAAGGCTGTGGGCCCTGACAACATTCCGGCAATAGTACTGAAGACTTGTGCTCCAGAACTTGCCGCGCTCCTAGCCAAGCTGTTCCAGTACAGCTACAACACTGTCATTTACCCGGCTATGTGGAAAATTACCCAGGTATGTCCTGTACACAAAAAGCAGGACAAATCCAACCTGGCAATTTCCGCCCCATCAGCCTATTTCCATCATCAGTAAAGTAATGGAAGGGATCATCATCAGTGCTATCAAGCGACACTTGCTTAGCAATAACCTGCTCACTGACATTCAGTTTGGGTTCCACCAGGGCCACTCAGCTCCTGACCTCATTACAGCCTTGGTTCAAACATGGATAAAAGAGCTGAACTCCCGAGGTGAGGTGAGAGTGACTGCCCTGGACATCAAGGCAGCATTTGACCGAGTGTGGCATCAAGGAGCCCTAGCAAAACTGGAGTCAATGGGAATCAGGGGAAAAACTCTCCGCTGGTTGGAGTCATACCTAGCACAAGGGAAGATGGTTGTGGTTGTTGGAGGTCAGTCATCTCAGCTCCAGGACATCACTGCAGGAGTTCCTCAGTGTAGTGTCCTAGGCCCAAACATCTTCAGCTGCTTCATCAATGACCTTCCTTTCATCATAAGGTCAGAAGTGGGGATGTTCGCTGATGATTGCACAATGTTCAGCACCATTCGCCACTCCACAAGTTCTGAAGCAGTCGATGTCAACATGCAGCAAGACCTGGACAAAATCCAGGATGGGCTGACAAGTGGCAAGTAACATTCACGCCACACAAGTGTCAGACAATGACCATCTCCAACAAGAGAGAATCCAACCATCACCCCTTGATGTTCAATGTCATTACCATCACTGAACCCCCACTATCAACATCCTGGGGCTTACCATTGACCAGAAACTGAAGTGGACTAGCCATATAAATATAGTGGCTATAAGAGCAGGTCTGAGGCTAGGAATCATGTGATGATTAACCCACCTCCTGACTCCCCAAAGCCTGTCCACCATCTACAAGGTACAAGTCCGAGTGTGATGGAATACTCCCCACTTGCCTGGACGAGTGCAGCTTCCACAACACTGAAGAAGCTGGACACCATCCAGGACAAAGCAGCCCGCTTGATTGGCACCACATACACAAACACTCATTCCCTCCACCACCGACGCACAGTGGCAGCAGTATGTACCATCTACAAGATGCACTGCAGGAATTCACCAAGGCTCCTTAGATAGCACTTTCAAAACCCACAACCACTACCACCTAGAAGGACAAGGGCAGCAGATAGATGGGAACACCACCACCTGCAAATTCCCCTCCAAGTCACTCACCATCCTGACTTGAAAATATATCACTGTTGCTGGGTCAAAATCCTGGAACTCCCTCCCTAATAGCACTGTGGGAGTACCTACACCACATGGACTGCCGTGGTTCAAGAGGCAGCTCACCACCACCTTCTCAAGGGCAACTAGGGATGGGCAATAGATGCTGGCCCAGCCAATGAAGCCCACATCCCATCAATGAATAAAAAAAAATGATGGAGGGTATCCTCAGTGTGAAGACAGGACTTTGCCTCTACAAGGACTGTGCAGTGGTCACTCCTATCAATGCTGTCATGAACAGATGCATCTATGATAGGTAGATTGGTGAGGATGAGGTCAAGTATGTTTTTCCTTCTTGTTGTTTCCCTTACCACCTGCCGCAGACTGAGTCTAGCAACTATGTCCTTCAGGACTCAGCCAGCTCGGTCAGTATTGGAGCTACCAAGCCACTCTTGGGGATGGACATTGAAGATCCCCACCCAAAGTACGCTCTGTGCCCTTAACTTCACTCAGCGCTTCCTCTAAGTGGTTTTCCACATGGATGAGTATTGAATCATCAGCTGAGTGGGGTGGTAGCTGGTAACCAGCAAGAGGTTTCCCTGCCCATGTTTGACCTGATTCCATGAGACTTCATGGGGTCCGGAGTCACCCGGACTCCCAGGGTAACTTCCTCCCGACTGTATATCACTGTGCCGCCACCTCTAGTGGATTTGCCTTGCCATTGGGGCAGTAGATACTCAGGAATGGTGATGGTGGTGTCTGGGCCATTATCTGTAAGGTATGATTCTATGAGTATGACTATGTCAGGCTGTTGCTTGATTAGTCTGTGGGACAGCTCTCCCAATTTTGGCACATGCCCTCAAATGTAAGGAGGACTTGCAGGGTCGACATGGTTAGGTGTGCCATTATTGTTTCCAGTGCTTAGGTCGATGCTGGATAGTCCGTCTGGTTTCATTCCATTTTGACTTTGTAGCAATTTAATAAAACTGAATGGCTTGCTAGGCCATTTCAAATTTCAGTGGGAATTTAAGAGTCAACCACATTGGTGTGTATCTGGAGTCACATAAAGGGCAGACCAGGTAAGAATGATAGATTTCCTTCCCTAAAGGACATTAGTGAACACACGTGCAGTACAATCATTTGTCTTTCATCTCCCAAAGGGTCATTGCCAGAGGCACAGTGAGAGATGAGGGAGGAGGGAGAGTCCTCAGGGGAGAAACAGCACTCTGAGGGAGCACCATCACTGGCTCACACACAACCTCACTTCGGTGGGTTCGAAGGTAGAAAGACTAGCGCAAGGTGAGGAGCTCTTCACACATGAACAGGAGCAGGTACTGGAGGCAGAGACAGCTATAGAAACATTCCATTGGAGACCTGAGGACACTATGAGATATGCTGAGCTAACCAAAGCTGGTGACCCTTGATCGTCTTGCAGACGGGGATATTTCTGGATCAGCAAAGGGAAATGCATGTGCATCTATCAGAAGTCCTAGAGGCAGTGTGGTCCCTAGTGCTGAAGATGGTCCTCAGGTCTCCAATGGACCATTGAGAAAGAGGAATTACAAGTGTAAAATAGTTCTTGACTGAAGTTTTAAATGTTTCAATGAGCTGCCACTTCAGTCATTTGAGCTTCTTACTTCATTCCAAACTCACCCCTGGAAAGATGGAAGGAGGTGGGGAGACACCAGGATACCAGCCCGACAGCAGTTTCTGCACTTTTTCCCTGCCTCCGGCCCCCACCTCCCACCACCGTCCCCCACCCCCCACCACTGCCCCCCACCCCCAGGCCTCGCCACCACTTACCTGAGAAAATTCCCCCCACTTCAGGGTCATCCATTGCCATTAGTTCCGGCATGAATATGAGCTCCTTCTCTCATGGGTGGGAAACCTTGTGCTACCACAGGCCTTGAAGGTTAAAGAGAAACTGCCTTTGAATTCCTTGTCAGCTATAATACCTACTCCATTGTTCTGCCATTTTTGCACTGCAAATATTGTGGAAATTAACGTTTTGGTGCAATTGCATAATTTGCTATTCCTGAATGCAAGTTTCCGCAATCTTATTGACAGTTCAAATGTTGTTGAATGTTAAGGGCTCATTTGCATATCTACACTGTTCAAGTACATGGAAGTTTCCTGCCTTTATGCCACTCCTGCAGTCACTGTAGGTTTACACCCCCCAAAAATAGTCTAATTTCTCCCCTGGTACTTCAAAACCGTGCAAGTGAGGATTTGGTGAGCTGAGGGCTCATGTTTCACTTAGCGATTACCGGTTTCAGAGGAACTTTTTAACCACTTTCTTACGTTATTTAATCACTGAAACCTCTACTTCATTTTACTGTAGTGCTTTCCTCACTTCAAAGAAACAAATATTGGAATCCCCTAACTTCTCCCACTCCCAAATGCACATTTATATCATCTACAAACAGAGTATGACTTTCCTCAATAAGATATCACTCTATGTTATCACAGGCTTTGCAGCTGTATGTCCACGCTTGGAGAATCAGGCAGCATGGCTCAGGACTGCAGCCCAACAGCTATTTGGTTTCCCAATGTCTGCACATGCCACACAAGGAGACCACTAGAGGAGCTGTCCATCTACTGATTGCACCTCTCCAACAATTCCATCGAGCCCTCCTGCCAACTTCATCAGGAAGGCTGGCAGACTCAGTACACTGCCACAACTACACCGTCTGTCACAATTAAAGTGGCAGGTGTTCACAACTTTTACAGCACCACATCCTTCCAGGCTTCGAGAAAGCATATGTGCAGCACCAGCCAGGGAGCTGTCAGGGCCTGAATAATGCAGATGGCCTTTTTCATAGAGCAGCCAAATTCCTGTACCTGGGCATTGCCCCCAGGCAGCTGAGATGCAGAGCCAGGAGTTCAACAGGACAGCTGGCTTCCCCATTCAAACCAGGCCCATGGCCTCATCCCCTGCAACAAGTGGCATCAGAGGGCAGATTTTGCAGGACATCTTCATCAGTTGACCAACCGCAGTGGCAGCACACCTTCTACATCCCACCTGATAACACCGCAGAAGGTATCTTTAGCCCCAGTAGGACCTTGCCAAGGCTCCACAACTGTGCAAAGAAATCTGATGCTACTAAATGGTTTATTTTCTGATTTACTGCAAAGTCCAGAAATAAAAAATCACCGGGAAACAAGTGCATCCCAAAGTAAACACATCTGGACAGGTAGACAAAGTGGTTAAGAAGACATACGGATTACTTCCTTTTATTCACTGAGAGCTTAAGAGCTGCGACGTTATGCTGGAACTGTATAAAACACTAGTAAGGCCACAGCTGTAGTACTGTATGCACTTCTGTTCACTGCACCATAGGAAAGATGTGGTTACACTAGAGAGGCTACACGGGAGATTTAAAAGCAAATTACTGTGGATGCTGGAAATCTGAATTAAAAACAGAAAATGCTGGAAAAACTCAGTGGGCCTGGCATAATCTGTGGAGAGACAAACAGTGCTCTGAAGAAGTCATTAGGACTCAAAACGTCAACTCTGTTTCTCTCTCCACAGATGCTGCAAACCTGCTGAGATTTTCCAGCATTTTCTGTTTTTATTTATGAGAATGTTGCCTGGACTGGAGAATTTTAGTTATGATGAAACATTGGATAAGTTAGGGTTGTTTACTTTGAAATGGAGGAGGCTGAGGGGAGATCTAATTGAAGTGTAAAAAAATTTATGAGGGGTCTAGATAGAGTGGATAGAAAGGTCCTATTGTACTTGATTGAGGAGTCCATAACCAGAGTCATAGATTTAGAGTAAATGGTAGGAGATCCATGAGTGTGGGTGTGCCATGGTCTCTGTTGTGGAGGAGTCCATGCGGAGTGTGAGCACTGCGCTGACCCTCATGGCCGAGCGCACTACCTCCTCCACTGAGGAATTCAGGGCTTCAAAGAGTGGTAGAGGCAGAAACCCCCACAGCATTCAAAATGTATACACTTAACATGCCAGGACCAACACGGCTATGGACCAAGAGCTGGATTAGGCTGGATGACAACTTGAAGGCTGGATGGACACGATGGGCAGAATGGCTTCCTTCAGTGCTGTAAATTTCTATGGGTAGAATTTTACACCTTGCGGGCGCATGCCCGACCTAATTGGGCAGAAAATAGTGCGAGGAGACATGGGGCGAACATCCCAACGTCACCTCGTACACGCCCAATCTTCAGGTCAGCGGGCACATGCGGGTGTCGGGGCTGCGCCCACTATCAATTAAGAGGCCATTTCAGGCCATTAAAACCCAATTGAATCCGATTTTTCATTGCCCAAGCGGTTTTGTGCTTGTCACATGGGCAAAACGGGCAGCGGGTAGCCCACATTTTGCAAAACCTCATCAAGTGCAGGATAAAAAGGGGCTGCCGTTTTGCCACTGTGAGTAGTGAGGAGTTGAGGAGATAGTTTGCTGCTGGTTGCTCATTTGAACTTGACAGCTTCATCTCTGCTCTGAGCTTCATTCTTCACATTTCCAGGCTTTATTTCAGGACTTATTGGTGTCTCTAAGGCGCCCAGAGGATTTTGACCATGTAGACCCTTCCAGGTATCAGACTGCCTTCTGTTACCCTGATAATAGGGATTGTGGACTCCGCTGGAGGCACTTCCTCTGAGGAGGAAGAGAGGGACAGAATGGAGAGGAGGCCAGGTGTCCCTATGCAGCTTCCAGGGGAGTGACGTGTGGGAGGAAAGGTGCAGGCACAAGGGGCGCAGGGCCAGCAGGTAGCCCAAGGCAGAAGGGGCCATAGAAGACGCCGCTATCCTGCTGCCAGGGTTTACAGGTGGAGATGCAGCTACCTCAACATGTCCGAGGTGCAATGCCGAAGGAGGCTCCGCCTCTCCAGGGAGGCCATGACCTCCATTTGTCAAATGATTAGGCCTGAGATCAGCTCTGACTGTGTGGGTGGACTACAATACCCCCCAGAGCGGGTGTCACTGATATTGGTTGCATGCTGCGCTCTCCACAGTCTGGCACTGGCAAGGGGGGACCCATTAGAGGAAGAGGATCTTGATGCAGCTCTGCAGGCCACAGAGGATGAATCCAGTAGTCAGTCAGAAGAGGAGTATAGTGAGGAGAATGCTGAGGGCTTGGAGGCACACTTTTGTATCCTCCAGAGAGGCAGGGGTATCAGGGATGTTTTGATCCAAAGCTCCTTCAGCTGGGCTGCCAAAGATCTGCTTCCACCTCATGTCAGGGCTGCCGCCTCCATCCTAGATGTCTGAACTGACCCTTTCATTTGAACCTACAATCCACTCAGTGCCTGCATTCCAACTTTACAAACTGGGATGCCCCGCAGCAAAAAAATAAAAAGGTGAAGCATACTCAGGCCATTATGACAAAATCAAAATTTACCTCATTTTGACAAACCAAAAAAAATTAACATAACTTTCTCTGGTCTTCATTCCCAGACCAGTAAACATAAACAAAACATTACAGAACAGAGGATCACCCGTGAACAGTCCCTCTTGTGCTCATGGTGCCTTAAACTTACATTTGAGAGTGCTGCGTCTTGGTGACCCCCCCATTGCTGACAGCGACATTGGAGACAGCCTGCTCGCTCTGCTGTCTTGTTGGCCTTGATGACTTTGGCAGTTGTCCTCTGGCCAGCGCAGCCTGTGCTGGCCCCACCTGGGATGGAGCAGCCAGTGCCACGTCTGGCATCTCCCCAGTCATCGCAGCCTCATCAGATGCCACGGTTATTGGCAGAGGGACGGAGGAGCTGCTGCCGTCATCCAGAACACCCTGAGAGGAGCCCGCAGAGATGACCAGAAGCTTGTGTGTCAACGTGAGGTTGCTCTGGACTTCCCTGCTCACCATTGATGGACGGGCACCTAGCTGGGGTACTGGGTGCCTCATCCATCTCCCACACAGGCACTGACTTTCTGAGGTCATTACCCATGTGAGGGATTGCAGGTCCAAGCGCAGCCCCAGGAACCCCTGATTCTGTCCCTGGAGCTGCCTCTCCATGAAAGTCACTGCTTTCTCAATGAGGAGGCAGTGAGCTCGGCCATGAGGGTCAACGCAATGCTTGTGCTCCACATGGACTCCTCCACAACAGAGAACATGGCACGCAGACCCTCATGGATCTCCGCAAGATCCTCCCACGCATCCCGCTGGACATCCAGCATCTGCCGCCGAATGTATGGCTTCTGACGCTCATCATCTGCCTTCGACTCAGCACCGTCCTGGTCTCCAGCAGTCCTCGGGCTGCCGGCGCCTTGGGCACTCTCTGCCTCTGCATGCTCCCCAAACGATTGCGAAGTGCCCTTACCGCTGTGCTCCACATTCTAGCTGAGGATCTAATGCCCAGTGAGGTGCTGGTATCTATGCTGGTGCCTGGTTCAGACAGCAGATGTGAGACAGGTGTATGTGAAACCTGGTGGTCTTCTGGCGTCAGGGGTGGCTCTTCAGGGCCCTGCGATTGAGTGCCTGCTGGTGAATCTAAGGGAGAATAACACCATGTTGTTGCTCAAGTTATCACACTGTCACTGTGCATGCCAGGCACCCTGGTGAGACAATGGAAATCTGCATCATGGTGCCATCGTCTTTCAATGATCAATGGGGACTCCAGTTTTGAGGCTCCCATCAATGAAGAAACTACACAAAAATGTTTGCACCATCCGAAACTCTCACCTCTGTGCACTGCACTCTTACCTTCGCCCGACACCCCAGCCTGTCCGCAGCGGGTTTACCGAGGTGTGTGGTGCCTCTCCAGCTCCAAGGCGTCCTGCTCGAATCTGGATAGGATTGGGAGATTGAGGGGGCTCTGCCTGTCTGCGGCCTGTCACTGTAGTTATGGATCATCTTCTCCTGAAAGGACAGAGGAGCATGGATTAGTCCACTCTCTACCTGCAGCACCATTGCAGCCTGACCAATCCCACCTGAGAAACACCTTGCAGGGCACAGCCGAGTCATGGCCCTCGAGCCACAAGACACTCAGCCCAAGCAGCCAGGGCTCACCCCCTTGGCCAGCTCCAGCATCATGACAGTTGGTATTCAGACTCTTAACAGCCCTGATCTCCACAAGGGGACAGCCACACCTTAACACTTCTCCACACTGATCCATGCCAACACGGTGCTCACCCTTCCCGAGCACAACAGGTCATTAAACCTTTTGCGGCACTCCATCCTTGTGCGCTGCACAACATCATGGCTGCTGACCTGAGCTGCCACCTCCTCCCAAGCTCTTTTTGTGAGATGTGTAGGCTTCCTCCTTCCATCTCTGGGGACGAGGGTGTCCCTCCTGGCAGCCACCTCTTCCAGGAGAACCGTGAAGCACTTGTCTGAAAACCAGGTGGGCCGAGTGCCCACCCGACCTGCCCTCCCGCCTGGTGTCCCCAGCCGCACTTGAGGCCGTAACTTCGGTGTTCACAACGCTGCAAATTATGTTCTTCCCTGGCAGCCTTCAAGGAGTTGCCTGTGTCGTTTTTAAACCACCCGCCGGGTTGCTATTGGACCCGGCAGCCAACAGGCCCCCGCCCTCGCCTGGCCCCTCCCGACCATCGGGAAGACATGTTTCACATTGGGCGGGGCTTAGTTGGTTGGTCGGCATGAAATCGCGTTCAGGAGCTGATCAGGGGCAGTGACCCGTGTCCAAACCAGTCGCGGGCCTGCCTATCACGCGTGCCCGCCAAGGGTAAAATGCAGGCCGATGGAGTTTATTTATCACGTGAAGGGGTGGAAAGTTGTTTGTGTGAGAATAGGTCTGTCAGTGAAGAAACATGTGGAAATTATTACAGGAGGGAGATGTGGCAATGCAAGTAGCTTGGGCTGACCATCCCCCACCATCCTATTCTCCTCCGTTCCCCCACCATCTTCCCCTCCTCCACTCCCCCACTGTCTCCCCCTCCTTTGCCCCCCCCACCATCTCCCCCACCTTCGCCTCCCTTCACACCCCCCACCTTCACCCTTCTTCACAACCCCCACCTTGACCCCCCTTCACCCCTCCACCGTCTCCCCCTCCTTCACCTTCCCACCTTCACCCTCTTCACCTCTCTCCATCTCCCTCTCCTTCACTCCCCCACCATCTCCCTCTCCTTCATCCTACCACCCACACCTCCTTCACCCCCCTGACCGTCTCCCTCTGTTCCACCCCCCTCACTGTCTCCCCTGTTTCACCACCCCCACCCCGTCTCCCACTCCTTCACCACCCTCCCCACCATCTCCCCCTCCTTAACCCCTCCCATCTCCCCCATCAGGGAAGCTGTCGAAAAGGCAGGGTTTCCAAAGGAAAGAAGTATCTACCTATCCACAGGCTTTTTGCAGCAGTAGCTGCAGCAACAATTGGGCCTCAGATGGCAGTCCATAAGGCAGAACCCACTGTCATGGCCAGAGGTGGAAACGTCCCAGATTTGCACTAAGTGCTGTAGCAGGCGAGGAAAGGACGTTTTACCCATCGGCGGCAATGGCGGCTTTTCACACTGTATTATCCCAATCCCGCCTAATTAATCATGCATTCCTGGAAAAACGCCATTTCGATGGCGGGCGTGCTCTCATTTACCCACCACGCCATCACCTCGCTGCTTCCTCATACCAGGCGCCATATTTAAAGTGTAGCCACACACCCACCTCTCAGTGCTACCAGCCGAGAACTGCTGCATGGAAGGCAAGGCCCCGAAGACTGCAGCCCCCACCCGGTTTAATGACATGTCCCTCGAGCACCTTTTGGACACATTGGAGGCCCGCTGTGGTGTCCTCTACCTCAGCTCTTGGTGATCAGCAAGCAAGGTCACCAATCCAACATGGGAGGCGGTGGCAGCGGTGGTCAGCGTCAATGCCCTGCAAAAGAGGACAGCCACCCAGTGCCGCAGCAGGATGAATGGTCTCATCCGTTCCGCCAGGGTAAGTCACTATTCTCATCACTCCCAACTCACACACTCACAAACCCATCACACATTCACAGGGACTGCACCACTAACTCTCACACACACCCTCATATCTCCATCAGGCTCATATACTCTGGAGCTCACATCCTCATCCTGTCCATAGCTCTGCTCACCACACAAACATTCCAGGCAGTGCCATACATCCTGCTCACACTCTCTACATCTGTTTTCATGCAGGAGGAGCTGGCTCAAAACAGCAGGGAGAGGCCCCAGACCCAGGGTGGAGTGGCCCACATTAGGCCCCTCACTCACTTTGAGGAGAGTGCAAATGTGCCTGTGGTGAAGATGTGCACTGTGCTCGCAGCAACAGTGAGGTCGGCAACGAACACCCTCTTGACGATCTTGCAATACATCATCCCTCTCTCAGCGCAAATGTGAGTGCTCTCTATCCTGTTTTGACTATGCTGTAAAGCACTAATTATCTCTACTTTGGTTCAGAAGGAGCTCTGCCAAGCCAGTCCCTCAGCTGTATCCACATCCTCATGTTATGATATGGCTGGTGGTATTTGCCTGGCTAACCAAATCCACAAGAGAAACTTTGCCACGCTATCACAGCGATTTTGCAATTTGTATTTATTATAAGAAGGCTTGTGTACTGAAGTCAGAAGTAATGAGCCCACTACCACCTTTAGAAATTTTAAAGATTAAGTTAAATTATTTATTAACAAAAGAAGAATAAACTTAAACACACACAAGATTACAGCTACATAGTTATAGCCGTTCCCAAAATTTCTACTTGACCAGACTCCCAACTACACACCTCATTTAAGGCAACAGCCCGAATAGATTCCATATTTACAAAGTCATCCAGCTATATTACCACAAGCACCCACTGGACAATGGAATTCCAAAGGCTTTTAACACAACCCTGTTACTGGAACAGCAAACTTCTTCAGGGTGGCTGGCGGCATTTCCCCAAGTCTGTTTCAGACGGTGCACCCTTCAAGATCTCACACATCCACACTCCACACAGCCTCCCATCCTTCCTTTTATATATTTCTCCCATTTTGATCTGTAAATCTCATTATTTCAACATGTCTTTAGAAGTTACTTTTCCCAGAATATAATAATCTTTCATGTTCTCATTATGGCCAGCACTTTTGGAAATAATCAACATAATAACCTTACCTTATTTATCTTGCCGATTGTCAACATGTCCCTTTGAAAATCAAATGTTTCTCTGCTTATCTAAAAATGCAAATTTCATTCACACCACATCTGCTGAGACCTCACCCGAGCTTACTCATCTCCATTTCAAACAGCTGTTTCATGCCTCATTTCTTTAATAATTTAAATCTTGCTGTTGAATCGTCTCTAGTTTAACTATATTAACCACACAAACATACCATTCACACACACAAACATAAGCCTGCTTTAAAGTGCCCCAGAGTAATATTAAGAAAAATATGATAGTTCCGTTACACTCACCTCCAGCCAAAAAGACTCCTCCTCCATTGAAGAGCTAGAAATAAGCAGCGTGGATGACCCGTGACAGCGCTTACCCACATCCTCCACCAGTGCAGAGACACAACCTCGGTGGGACCTAGGTCTAGAGCAGGCTCGGGCTCACAACCTGATGGTCAATGTATGGGCCGTGGCCACAGGAGGAGGAAGAGGAAGAGGTAGGTTCAGCCGAGTTCCCTGGCATTCAGAGGATTGCTGGGGAAGAGGCATCTGTGAGGTCCAAATCAGATGATGAGCCTCTGGATTTGGCCTTCCAACTGATCACGGAGAGTCAGCAGAAGGCAGAGGAAAATCATGCAGAGCTGTTAGAAGCTCTGAACAGAGTGGCACGCGTTTCGGAGGAGTGTGTCCACCTGCTCTCTGATGAAGTGGTGTCCACATGTACGTGCATGGAGGTGCCCATGGGGTGGATGGCGGATGCCTTGGAGACTCTGGTCCAGCAGAATCCGGAGATGCACACAGACCTGCACTCCATTGCCGTAGCCATGGGTGAGTTCCTGCTGTGGCAACATGAGAGGGAAACAGGGCACCTCAACATCCCCCCAGGTGCTGCTTCCCCTCAAGGTCAGGCAAGGTCCCTCAGATACCCGAAGGGAGGAGGAGCGGCAGCCCTGGGTCATCCCCTCAGGAATATGAGAGGCTGTTCTCTCCCTCCAAGTCCCCTTTGCCTGTGACCCCCTCAGCCTCGTTCTCTGTCACCGCAGAGGGAGCAGCTGGCCCACAGGAGGACAACCAAAGCAAGCCGGGCCCTCAAGGCCTCGGCTCTCCAGAGGACCCATGCCAAATTTATCAGAGGCAACAGGGCCAACCATTGCACAGGCTGTCTCCCCCTCTGCTGCAGATGTCAAGGCAGCACCTAGAAGTCTAAGGCATTCAAAAGTTAAGAAATTCTGATCACAGTTGGTTTCATGACATATTTTGTCACTTTACAGCCTGAAAATATATTCACTTTTACTGAATAATGTGTAATGGTGTCTTTCAGCTTAATTGAAACGGCTTCATGAGTCCTCCCACTGAATCCCCCCCACGAACAATTCAGCTGCACGCAGCTGGCCCACGAGTGATTCTAGAGGGAGAAGTGTGTGTGTGGCAGGGCCTTTCGGAGTCTCGTGCAAGTACTCTCCCACACACATGGATCCTTCTCCCATCACACACATCTCAATGTCCTGAGCACTTTCAGTGCTGTCTGCTGGGGTTCACTTTCAGTTGTCCATCTGAGCTGACCTGCATGTCCGCCCACCCACTGATCACACTCCCATGCAGCACCTGATCTCGGCCACCATGACTCTCGTTTAACTTTCAGTTTAGACAGCATGATAGCACTACAGCTTTCCTTACACTCCCCCATCCTTTTCCCTCCCCCAGTCACCCATTTCCTTTCCCCATAACTGTCGACCCCCCGGCATCACTTTCCATCTCCCCTCCATGACCTACCAGTCACAACCCCTTGCTTTCAGGGATGTCCTGGTAAACATGCATGTTCCCTTCCTTCCTGAAAATCCCACCCCATCTACATTAACCTCCCTGGCCTCCTCCTTCCCAACCCCAGGGTCCATGTCTGCCTCTGAGTCTCCACTAACCACCCTCGCCGTCCCTTCTACCGCTACCACCCATTCCCTTGTACCATGCCGACCCTCAGTTTGCTCCCCAGGAGACAGTCATGGACTCAACAGAGCCCTCCCTTGCACATTCACTTGGACATCTCCCCCTCCAGAATCTTTCCCTCCTTGGAACTCCTTTGCTGCTTGAAATTCCTCCCCCTCATGGAACTCCTTGCTCCCACCCCTGGGCTCCCACCGCCTTGGATCTCTGACCCCACCCAACCCCCAAAATCACCTCTCGCACTTTGTCCTTCCCCCTTCCCAACTCCTTCCTCCACCCTTACTTCTTCCTCCAGCCTTAATCCTCCCTCCCTCCGGTCTCATTCCTCGCCCTGGACTCCTTCACTTACACCTTCATCCCCCTTCACCTACCTCTCAAGTTGCCATCTTCTCCCCCATTACCCCTTCCTCCCCCAACACCTTCACTCCCCCCTTCCCAACCTCACCCCCCCAACACACCTTTCTCTCCCCAGTCGATCCTAGATTTTATTCTCCCCCACCCCGGTACATTTTCCTGTCCTAAACACAGCTGGACCTTCTTCTCCATCCCCTCGACCATCATCCGTTGTGAGCAGACCTTCAATGGTGACTTTCCAACTTCTGTGAGCTGCTTTGCGGTGGAGCCATGTCCATGAGAATCCACCCAGTATGTGATGAACATTCCTCTAGGGTCCTATTGCTGTCGGGCTCCAGCATCTTCCGCTCCTCCAATGTCCGCAATGTGAGCAAGGCCCTGACGGTAAATCCCGACTCCTACACGTCACACTTATCAAGACGTGCTCTGCACCAACGTGTTTTCCTGCCGACATGGGTGGATGATCCAGTGGTGGGGGGATGATTCCGGCTGGCTGGCCTTATAATGACATGCAGATGTATTGCAATGAGGTCCCTGACATCTGACGGCGGGAAACGTAACCCGCCATTGACCGGCAGAGCGGACGATTGCAAACTGGTTTCACGATATTGTGAAACCGATTTTTGGCCTTCTCGACATATTGTCCACTCACGGTGCCAAACACGCCTGACGTCAGCAGGCACGGAAAGTTCTGCCCCTGTTGAGGTGCAGTTAAATGGCCCCCCTCTTTTCCCATCCTTTCTTGATCCTAACAGGGTCCTTTTAACTTAAAAGGATATACTTTAAATGTTTAACTGTTTAAGTGCTGTGATTATAAAAGGGCCAATCGGACAGATTTTCTTCAGTTTAACAGAGAAAAAGCTTTATTTTACTTATTTCAATCTGGATATAACACACACACACACACACGCACGCGCGCACAAGCACCCACACACACACAAAGGAAGGATAGGTTGATCAAATTTGAGTTCATAAGTAAAAGGAATATCCGGTCAGTGGCTCAGTGACTCTGCTGGTCAGAGGCTCCTTCGAGGGTCCTGATGTTTTGATTTAAAGTTATGGCCAGTTAATTTGGTTGTTCCTCTGGGGGCAGTGGTGTTGAGCAGATTTTCTGTTTTACATGGTCTCTGCTCGCAGTAAAAATGCCTCTTAGTGGCCTCGATCAACAAACAGTGCTCAAAGCTAAAAGCTACTGCGGATGCTGGAAATCCAAAACAAAAACAGAATTACCTGGAAAAACTCAGCAAGTCTGGCAGCATCGGCGGAGAAGAAATCAGTCAATGTTTCGAGCCTTCATGGCCCTTCGGCAGAACTGGAGCATAGTTAGAAGAAGGGAGAAATATAAATTGGTTTAAGGTGGGTGGGGGGTGGGGGTGGTGGTGGGGGGGGTGGAGAGACACATTGAGGGTGTGGTGTGGTGATTGTGGAGATGAGCAGATAATCAAAAGATGTCACAGACAAAAGGGTCAAAGAGGTGTTGAAGGTGGTGGTATTTGTCTGAGAAAAGTGCTAATTAAGAATGGAAGACAGGATATTCAAAGTACAGCTCTAGTGGGGGTGGGGTGGAAAGACTAAAGGTTTTAGTTTTAGATTTAAAAATAATGGAGATAGGTGGGGAAAGAAGAATCTATATAAATTATTGAAAAAAAAAGCCGGGGGGGGGGAAAGAAACGGGGTGGGGATGGGGGGAGGGGGAGTTTAAGATCTAAAGTTGTTGAATTCAATATTCAGCCCGGCAGGCTGTAAAGTGCCTAGTCGGAAGATGAGGTGCTGTTCCTCCAGTTTGCGTTGGGCTTCACTGGAACAATGCAGCAAGCCAAGGACAGACATGTTGGCAAGAGAACAGGGTGGAGTGTTAAAATGGCAAGCGACAGGGAGGTTTGGGTCTTTCTTGCGGACAGACCGCAGGTGTTCCGCAAAACGGTCGCCCAGTTTGCGTTTGGTCTCTCCAATGTAGAGGAGACCGCATTGGGAGCAACGAATGCAGTAGACTAAGTTAGGGGAAATGCAAGTGAAATGCTGCTTCACTTGAAAGGAGTGTTTGGGCCCTTGGACGGTGAGGAGAGAGGAAGTGAAGGGGCAGGTGTTGCATCTTCTGCGTGGGCATGGGGAGGTGCCATAAGTGGGGGTTGAGGAGTAGGGGGTGATGGAGGAGTGGACCAGGGTGTCCCGGAGGGAACGTTAAAAATAATGGAGATATTACATTATTCTCCCCCCATCCCCCCTCCCCCCATCCCCACCCCGTTTCTTTCCCCCCCCCGCTTTTTTTTTCAATAATTTATTTAGATTCTTCTTTCCCCACCTATCTCCATTATTTTTAATGTTCCCGGTGTGCTCAAAGCTTGTCAGGAAGAGGGTGGAGAGATGGCAAGTCTCAACGGCTTCAGCTGCTTGTTCTCAGCTCATCAGCCTCAACTCTCTGCAGAATGTAATTTTTTTAACACACAAAAGGGGTTTGCTGCTATAATAATTATACTTTTGGGAAATGTTGGACTGTAGCTTTAAGAATAATCCTGTGATGTAAGATCACATGACTTGTGTAAGCCAATGCGTTAGCAGCACGGGAAACCTCCTTGGAGAGGAAAGTGCTTCTTAGTTATGGAGTTTGTTGAACGCATGTAGTTGCTACTGCTGTCTTGTAAATAAAGGCAAATGTTTCCACTCAGAAAAATTGTCCGTAGATCAACTCTATAACAAACTGGCAATGAGGAAATATCGGTGCTGTACCTTGCTCAGCAATTATGAGTATTTAAGTTCAGTAAAAATGACAGAAGATATACTCATCCGAAATGCCACAGTTTGGCAGAATTGATCTCTTTGAGCCAGTCACAGACGATTGGTCTCAGTATATAGAACATCTTGCGTTCTTCTTTCAAGCGAGGAAAATCACAGGGGAAGACAAGAGGAGACCGATCCTTCTGAGTATTTGTGCGAGCAAAACCTACAGTTTAATTTTGAAGCTTGATCACCCCCAATGCCCCGAGCTTCAGAGCAGCCATTGTTGTCTTGTTGCTCACGACCCCAAAATCTCATCTCTTGATCCTATGGAGAGTTTGCAAACCACATTTTGTTGGCTTTCCTTTAAGTTAGGTCATTATAGTATCGTAGTATACATTCAAAATAAGAGGCAATTATTTTTATGTAAAGGCTTATGAAGTACCTTAGGTCCATATCATTTTATAATAAAATAAAAACTGTGCATGTGAATGCATCTTGGGCCCCTCCCCCACCAAAGAATCACTCTGCTTGTGCCATATTCCCATGTCATACTTGATTTAAGCCAAATTTAACCTAAACAAATATCTTTCTGTTGATTGGCTCACAAGGGTAGGGGGGAAATGCCAAAAATCTTTAATTGAAGCAAGAAAACTAGACATTTGAAAGACACGGAAAAATTATTTTTCACTGGTGGATGATACTACACAAACACAGGAGTCAAAATATCTGTTCTAGAAGACTTAAAAAACAATTAGAGTAATCACATGCGAAAAACAATGGCAGAGATTTCATCCTGGGTTCTGAATTGCAACCTAAAGCAATTAAACTGTCAATGACCTCACCCTGCACAGCTCCTTCACTAAATAATTACATTTTGATTAATGTGAGACTGTGTATTTAACAATTGAACTTTGTAGCCTTAAAGGGACACAGCTCCAACCTAGCAGTAGAAAAAATTATTGAATATTGCACATCCATTCTAAGCATGAAATGCTCCTTGGGAGATCTACAGTTAATATAATAAAGGATTTCATATGTGTATGCATTTCTTGTCCATCATAGCACTCACTGGGCTGAATTTTCACCACATCGGTGGAAACAGAAGCTGGGTTTGTTATCGGGTCAGAAAGCTAACCCTGGTGGGAAACTAATTAAAGTTAAAATTTTCACTGGGGTAAGCCCTTAAATGGTACGGAGAGAGCTTTCCTATCCACTTAGAACCAGTGGAGGCAGGAATGAAGATGAATCAGATAAAGTGTGGGACTCAGTTACACTCCCCACGGCAGCCATCATTGAGATGCTGGTTGTCCTATGGGAGAAATCTGCTAATTGTGCTGAAGCCTTTGGCTGTCACAGATGTCACAGGTGAGTCAGAAGCCAAAAGTTTTTGAGTTTTTCTTATTCAAATAAAAGAAGTTTTTTGGAAGAAATATATGCACGAAGCAATCAACGGTCTTAAATTTGCATAAAATAAAATCTATCAATCCGACATAGTGGGTTGAATTTTCAGCCACTCACCTTGTAATAAACTTGGTGCACCAGGACAGGTTTCTTGTTAAAAACAGTAAACTTTATTTATAGAGCTCCTGATGAAGCTACATGCTTGTACTAAGGCCAAGGCTAGAAAGCTCCGCCCCTAAGATTACCCACGCTTAGGGCTGATTTGTCTGTAATCACATGATCCCCATAACAGCATGATAGGTTTTGCTTACAATCACTACACACACCCCATCCAAATACCCACCATCCCCCGTCCGTCCCCCGCCCATCCCACGAAAGCAGGAACAGAGGTGGTGGGAGGAGGTCCAAAATTACTGGCATCAGGTAATGTGTCAGTTATAGGGCGCTGTTCCTGGTGCCAGCAATGTTCACCCTGGTAGGGGGAAGGCGGGACAAGAAGCCCGCAGGATTGCCCCTCATATCATTGATGCCAAACAGGATCTAATACTGGAGGCCCTGAGGGAGAGAAGGGTGGTCCTTTTCCTGGAAGGTAGAAAGAGGAGGCCATCTCACTGGGCAGCAGGAGCACCCTTCTCTGTTCAGTGTCACATTCCCTCCATCTCCCCTTCATACACATCTCCTACTTCCTTCTCTTCCCTGAGCTGTTTCCTTCCAGGGCCCCACCATCTACCAAGGTTCACACGTCTCTGGAGGACCATGTTATGGATAACGCAACAGACCACCACAATGAGGTTCTTTTTCTGGTTGCAGACAAGTTGAACACCGAAGGAGTGAAAGATTTTCCTCCTCATAAGTTTGAGTGGGCAGTCGCTGGGTGCCTTGGTGATCACATGGGTGTATCAGTGATGCCCTGTACCTGGGAGAATCCAGTGATGGCAGTGTTATCAATGCCCTCTGATCCTGCGAGGCTGTGACTGTCATGAAATGAATGTATAAAGATGCATCAGTGACCTCCAAGGTGCAGTGCTGTGCAGCCACTTGCAAAATGCCACCAAGGCCTACAGCTGATGCCTGGAGTGACTCAGAAGACCCCATTCGACACCTAGGCACACTCCCTGCCACCTGAACAATGTTAAGGGCACCTTCGCACAAAGTACTGAGTCTCCCTTTGCCCTCTTCACCTTTTTATGGGGATGCCTTGAGACAGCCAAGACTGACTCCCCACTCTGTACCCGCCTCTCTTTAGCAGAGCTGTTTCTGAAGGCTTGCAACCCATGTACCCCATCAAAAATTTTAAATTCCAGCTTTGACAAGCTGTTAACAAGCACGTGAACAGTTTCAATTGGCCCAAATAGGGAGGAGAGTGGGATTCCTCACCTGCTTTCCCCTCGCCCTGGTAAACATTGCTGGTACCAGGAACAGCATCCTGTAGCTGACACATCACTTGGTGCCAGTATTTTCAGGACCCCTCCCACCACTTCCATTCCCACTTTCGGGGTCTAGCCCAAAACACAGCCCACTCTGCCAGATTAATATATAGATTTTATTTTATTTTATGCAAATTTGATTAGTTCAGTTGATTTCATTTGATTTAATCAGTTGATTAGCTCATGTGCACATTACTTCCAAAAGCCTTCTTTTATTGGAATATACAAAACAAAAACTCCCACCTAACAGAAAATAACACCAAAACCTGACCCTCCACAAATCTTTGGGTCCCTGATGTACTCATACGATAATACCTGTAAATTTAATTAGGACCTAGGTATGAGTTTTGGAACAAATGTTAACCTGAAGCTGTATTTGGCCATACTAGACTGCATGCCCCAGGATTGTAACAAAGCTTTGAGCAGAAGCAAGTGACATCTATAAAATGGGGCCCTGTTACTATGTATGGTTAATGCTGACAATGACATGCTACTTTTCAGAAAGGCACTCGCAGTCTATTTCCTGAGTTGAATTGAGATCTTGAAAGAGAAAAAGCACTTGCAAAAAGTATACTCTCTTTTGGGAAGTGGCAAGGGTTGACATCACTGAATGCCAGAGCAATGATGATAGCTAAACTTTTTCTTACAACAGAAGCCAAGATTGGATAAGTTGACCTTAATGATGATGGTCCTTGGTGTGCCATCCTTAGTGCTATGAAATACCTGAATAGAGGCAGTCCATTCTGGCTACATTGCTCAGCACTTCGTTGTTGCTTTCTCTTTCAAGGATTTCCAGTAGCCTTTGAAGCCAGTTCCACTTGGTGTGGGTTGAGAGGCCCAAGAAAATATTTTAAGTGACAATGTCATGTGATGACAAAGATCATGTCTATCACTAGCTGTGAAGATGTGAGAGCACTTTGTTCAGTGCTTGAAAGCTGCAAGGATTGGTGCTGTTTTATCAATCACCGGACTGCGGATTGGCAGGCAGACCATGTGCTGACTTGAATGAAGCAAAGACAGCTGTTCAGAAGAGTATTAAAGCAGTCACTTATTAATTGCATTTGCAACTATTTAACTTCCACTTGTAATGTTTCATTACTTGAATTATAAAAACAACAATTTCACGTCATCCACTTATTTTTATTATAATCCTTGTTAAAAAAATGCAATAGAAGAACAATATAAAAAAAGAAAGCATGACTTTCATGGTAGAATTTTAAAAAGCCAATTAGATGAAAAGATGTTTAATTAGAAGCAAAATTAAATTAATATCTGATATAAAATTAGGCAGTGACAACAATTTATAGTCGGCACACTCACTGATTGGTTAGTGCAAATTTATCTAAAGAAATTTTGTAAAGGCACTTTTCATTACATTTTCTGAATGTCCAAATGATTGTCACATTTTTTTACCTGATAGTACTGGGCCAATTAACCTCAACAAGACTTAAGGTCTATGGAAACCTCAGTAATAAAAATATCTCTGAATCCTTCACTAAGTGTTTTGGTATTAAAAATATTCAGAAATGTAAGTGGATATTTTCACTAAATGCATGTATTTTAGGAACTCCTCTTTGGGATAAACATTTCCATTTACTTGCATGTGAAGTCACACTTCCTGCTCTTTAGAATTATGGCAGGCTGCTGTCAAACTGTACAACCTAATAATTCTCCCAGCTCATTGATATACACAGGGCTCTTCTGGAATATTGTTGATCTTTGAACTGTCATATAGCCAAGAGATTATGTCATATCATGTATTAATCTATCAGAAATATTTCAAACGTTAACTTAATGCAAACAACACACCTTTAAAACAGATACGAATTCTTTTTCACGATGTTAGCAGCCAGTCAGCTGACATCCAGAAAATGTAGGAAAGGTTTTTCTTGTTATTCTATGGCTGTTACTATTTTGTGTTTATTTGATGCATGGGATGCTATACTTCTGTAAAATTGTTGCATTAATAAACATGCCAACAAGGCAAAACTCTAACTTACTTCCAACCCAAGCTGCTATTATTCCATTCACAGGTAAATGGCAATATAAATAATGTAAAGCCACAAGATCTTTTGTTATTCCCCCCAAACCTTTCCAAATATTAGTTAGGAATAACAGATTTATATGAAAATTGCATCAAAAGCATTGGAAGAAATGAAAAACAGTAAACAGCTCTGGGTAACAAATCTTGTTATTATATAAATCTATGCAATGCTCCGGTGAATAATTCACAGAAGCCATGAGATGACAGGCCAAACTCACCTATTTTGTTAGAGTTATCTCATAAGGCGGTTAGACAGAATTGAGACTAGAATGAGCTGAGAAGGGCCAAAGGGAATCGTAATCTATCTAGGTGTGGTGATGTTGCTATAAAGAAAATGAAATATAATGAGATAGTGTTCCATGCATTATTCATATGAAAAGATGACTGTATAAAACAGCCAGGATTTTGACAAGGCAAACATGCAATCATGCACATTGTCCTCCCTGTGGAATTTGTTTTTTCTAATATTGGTCAACAGAGGACCATAAATGCAGTGAAAAATAAAGTTGACAGGTTTCCAAATGCATTGTATCATACTGATATATGTAGCTGAAGGGTGTAGAATGTGGATAAATGAACACATTCTAAAAAAAAGCCTGCGTCATTTTCAGATGCATTAAAATTTAGGTAACAATATTTTTACCTGCAGAATCTATTTAAATTTATCCTCTGCACCATAATATTTATGCATTTAAGCATTATGCTTACAGATATTTTGCCAGTTTATACACAGCCACAATTAAGCACACTGCTGGCAAAATCATTAAGCATTATTAAATTAATTATCATATTCTTGTTAAGATTCAACACAGTTTGAAGGCAATTATTTAGAAAGGATATCATGATCTGTGACATGATATGGGATACTGTCTTCTAGCTGAATTTTTTATGCTTTTGATATCACAACAAATATGTATTCTTTTAAAACATTGTTCTAATAAACATGCAGATAAGAAAAAATGAAAGAAGAATGAATAAAGTTAAGTTTTACGTATACAAGAGTGAAGTGAGCATTGGAACATAATGACAACTTAACCATTTAGCTCATGATAGCTAACAGAGCTGGACCATAATTTTACAAATGAAAGATAATGATAAATGACTAACAGCATTCAGCACCTTAGCCTATACACGAAGACAGAATTTCTTTCCTAATTTTTGAGATACGGCCTCACTG
Source organism: Cetorhinus maximus (assembly GCF_964194155.1). Taxonomy (NCBI): domain Eukaryota; kingdom Metazoa; phylum Chordata; class Chondrichthyes; order Lamniformes; family Cetorhinidae; genus Cetorhinus; species Cetorhinus maximus. Next base: position 67,549,537 of record NC_135882.1, read on the forward strand.
GGCAATTATTGCCAATCCCTAGTTTCCCTGAGGAAGTGATGGGATCTTCTTCGACTGCTGCAGTCCATGTGCTGATGGTATTCTCCAAATCTTGCTGTGGCTTGATATGAATGAGGGTAGTTAGGCATCAGTGGCATTTGTGTGGGACTGGAGCCACATAAAGGGTGGATCAGGTAAGAATGGCAGGTTGCCTTCCCTAAAAGAAAGGAGAGAACCTCATACTGGGTTTGTACAACAATCTGATAGTTCATGGTCATTTTTTTTTAACTGAAACTAGCTTTTTATTTTCAGGTTTCCTTTTCACTGTATTCAAATTCTCAAACTGCCATGGTAGAATTTGAACTCAGGTTTTCTGGTTTATTAGACCAATAACATAACCACTGCTCTACAAATAGAGCAGATTTAGCCTTGGGGTCATTTTCACTATTTTGACAGATTTCTTGGCCTTTACTGTGGAGTTCACTTGGAGTGGGGTGGAGAGGTGGGGGTGGGTAGAGAGTGCTGCAGCAGGCTGTCACCAATAGACTCAGTGCTCCCATTGTAATTTTTCTCTTGACTTTTATGCCTAAGCCTACACAATTATTAATTCAGTCATCAATTGCATAAGCTTTGGGGGCATTTAAATTTTAAATGGGCCTAGCATCATTTCCTGCTAAAGCTAGACACCAGGAACAAACAGCGTTGCTATGGTGAGAGTGACAGGGAATACATTGGATTAGATCTTTCTATTAATTTACATATTATTACAATACACCCGCCCATATATAGGCAGATATTGTACATCGCCAACCACCATCCACCCCCCCAACCCCCACCCTATTGTTCAGGAATTGAAGGAGGGGGAGGACTCAGAAGGTTCCTTTACTAAAGTTAACCTTTGGTTGGCAGACAATGAGAAAGGAAACATTAGAAATTTAAGAATTAATCCCAAATGTATGATAATTACTAAAAAAAAATTGTATTATTTATAAGTTGCAAACCATGTTCAATTAACAAGAGAGTCTCTGTAAATGTTTGTTTTGGATGCATAACTTTTGCTTTAAAAATAAACTTCTAATCTGAGCATTATATGGCTTACAATTTATATATGATATATCCCTGAATTCATTATTTAATAGAATGAGACCGCTGACTCTTGCTTCTGAAGCTGTGTGTTCAGATTGCACAGTATGGTTTGATATACACTACATTAATTTTCAGGAGCTGCAAAATATATTAAAATTCATTGAATGAAGGAAAGTTCAAATCACCTCATAACTAGAGGGTAATGAAAATGTCACTAACTTCTTCATTTCAGGTTTTTTTGACAAATAGTCTAAATATATTACCTATTTCCTTAATGAAAGAGTTAACTGGAGAACATCAAAATGTCATTAAATATTCCATTTGTACTGTGATTTAATGTTGAGACAATGTGCAGAACCTATATTTGTGCAACATTGTAATAGAATCTCTTGTCTTGATAAAATAGCACCATATCAATAGAAAGTAAAATTTGTTTGTTTTATTTGGTCTGTATTATCTTATTCATGTACTGATCCTTGCTGTCTCCTCAGCTGAGTGCTTCAAAGAAACCTCTTGCTACTTTATCAACAAAGCAATGTTTGCATCCATGTCTTCCTCTTCGGTGATTTCAAAATTAATGGGCTTCTCAAAAGAAAACAATAGATTCCTGCAGCATGCACTGATGCCTCAGCAGTAACCCAACATCTATTTTATACAGAAGCGCTTGCATACATATTTAAAGGGTTAAAAAAATCACAAGTAAACACATTCCAATTCAATTAGTCGTCATTATAGTTATTTCAAAGTCAACTCTGCGGGTGCTTTCAGTACTACAATTTATTTGACAAAGCTCTTCTTTATTTATTCAAATAGGCAAGATCAAAGCAAACCTTTTGAGTCATATCCTCTCCTGAAGTGAAATAGCCTCACTCTGGACTAATTGTTCAAAGAATAATCTATAGCTCTGGAGTATTAGATATATGTCTTTAAATTGGTTATCTTATCCCCAAGCAATTTGAAAATCAAATAAAAAATGAGTTTACTCAGCTGACTTTTTCTGTGGTTATGTGATGTGACAGCATTTAAATAAAAATAAGTAGCACATTTAATCTTGCCAGGTTAACATTCCAGCATGCATTGCTGGCTGAAACCAATTTGTTTAAATAATGCCCTCCACCCTGAAACTGAGGTTGAAATCTAGGATATCCAGATAGATAAAGGTCTCTTCTATGCGCTATTTAGTGTTGTAAGTACCATCTGACAGCAGTACCTATTGTCACATCAGGCAGCAATGAGTTATATTGTCCCACTTCTGCAGGAACACCTACACATAAATGCAGGTGCAGAGATCTACTCATTGGCTTACAGCAGCCAGGAAAATGTTAAATGCTGGTAGCATATTGCTGGGGCAGTGGGTCTTTTCCATCATTAGAAATTTGAAGGTAGTCTAGCAGACTGCCTGTCTGGCCTTTTCAAACTTTAAAATTATCAAGGTGGCAACAAACTTGATGTTAATTATTTTTAAATTCATTCATGAATGTGACTCTGGCTGGCAAGGCCCTCATTTATTGCCCATCCCTAATTGCCCTTCAGAAACTGGTGGTGAACCATCTTCTTGAACCGCTGCAATTGGTGTGGTGAATATACTCCCACAGAGCTGTCAGATAAATATGTTAACTTCTGAACTAATTCTACTCTGGTTGCACTTGTGCTGAGGTCCTTGTGTTGCTTCAAACTCGAAACCACATTTCAGCCACACATATTTTGCAGTAATACGAAAATTGATACAATAGCACAATTTGCTTGGGTATAACAAAGGGCCACCTGGACAAACTGTGGAGGAGGCTGAATATCCAGGAACTCTTAATTCCCATTCGGTAATTGACTTATCACTTTGTCTGTGGATCAAATGCCCCAACTGATGAATGTCAGAACTTCTATGACCTGAAAAGCTTACCAAGAGTCTTCGCTATTATATCAGTGGCTTCAGCATGCCCCACAACTACCCACAGAACTACAGAAACAGTTTAATGATTTTGACAGAACAGAAGGAAGCTATTCGGCCTATCCTGACTATGCCATCTCTTTGTAGATTAATCCCACTGTCCTATTCTCTCCCTGCAGCTCAGTATAATCCTCTGCTTCCATTTTTTATCCCATTTCCTTTCAAATGATGCAGTCTTCTCTAGATCAGCCACTCACCCAAGCAAAATATTCCATTTTCCAACATCCTTCTGTGCAAAGAAATTTATCTTAACCTCTTTGCTCACTCACATAAGGATAATTTAAAATTGACGAGCACCCATCAGTAACTTTCCAACCAGAGGAAATACTCTTCCGCTATTCACTCTTGCCAACTAGGCCTGTATTCACTGGAGTTTAGAAGAATGAGAGGGGATCTCATTGAAACATATAAAATTCTGACAGGGATGGACATACTGGATGCAGGGATGATCTCTCCTCTGGCTTGGGAGGTCTAGAACAAGGGGGTCACAGTCTCAGGATACAGGGTAGACCATTTAGAACAGAGATGAGGAGAAACTTCTTCACTTGGAGGGTGGTGAACCTGTGGAATTCTCTACCACAGAAGGCTATGGAGGCCAAGTCACTGAATATATTTAAGAAGGAAGTAGATAGATTTCTAGGCCCTAAAGGCATCAAATGGTATGAAGAGAGAGCAAGAGTACGGTGTTGAAATAGAGGATCAGCCATGATCATATTGTATGGCAGAGCAGGCTCGAAAGGCTGAATGGCCTACTCCTGCTTCTATTTTCTATGTTTCTATATATTACTCCGATGTACTATGCCAGTGACTTCAAAAAAATAAACAACTAGTTTGGTCAGATCCTTAAAGAAACTGTTAGATATTGCCACCAGAAAGATAGGTTTCATGTTTAGTGCTCATATTATTGTGGACCTGGAACAACACATATTCCCCTGTATCTCATCATAATTTGCCCTCTTCCTCTACTATGAAAACAAGTACAAATTACACATTTAACAATATTCCCTATTATCCATTATAGTTATGCTTCTATCTGTTTTAATGGATGCCAGGATCCAGGTGAGGCAACTTTAAGCCAAAATAACTAAATTTACTGAATGACCACCGCCAACCCCCCACCCCACCCCCCCCAACCCCACAACACCTGAAAAAATTACCAACGCGGTTCCACTTTTCTGTAGCTTTTACTTTAACACGAATCAGAATCCACATCAATTAATCATCAATTAACAGGCAAAAGATACTTCAAATAAAAAGGTAACTTTCACTTTAAATAGTTGATACAACAAAGAATTGTCCTATGCAACCACATGCACTCACATCACTCCCCACAGGCATGTAGCGCTAAGTAGCTGCACAGTTCCACAATATGCTGTTCTTTATTCATGCAGAATAGGTCAAGGATCCTACCTAACAAGAACTTTCACCTCAGAGTTTCACGGATACGATTATCACCAGTAAGGCACACTTCTATGAACCCTCTCTCCCTTGGATCACAACAGTCCTGATGGTGTAGATTTCCAGAGTTCCTTTTCAACCAACTAACCAATAAGATGGTTCATGGTTTGGTCATTTCTGGGAAAATACCCTGCTTTTTAATGTCTCTGAGCTATTCACACAGCTTTCACAGGATTTAGAGGCTCTTAGCTGACTTGACAGAACCTCTAAGCACTCTTGTCTCCTTTTCTACCAAACACAAAAACTGACCTCTTACTGAGAGTGATTTGATTCTCTTCACAAGAATTCTCTGTGTTCCTCTTTCTTTCTCTGTCTACTTTCTCTTTGTGTCTGCATCTGTGCACTAATGGCTTTCACCCTCCAGCTCCTCTGCCTGCAGCTCTCCTTTGTGTCTGCCAGCCATAACTTTCTTCCTGTTGGTCCTGCTTCCAGGTCAAGTGTCATCAAATCGCATGAATCAGTATTTCTTATTATCCAATACAAATACAATTGAGTCCTTTACAATTAATGCAAACTCCTTAAAAGTCCTTTTCAAACATTCTTTCAAACAATTATGGATCCCGCCTTTTAAAGAAATTATAAATGTTCCTTACGATACTGTTTCCAGGTCAAAGGTCATCATATGGGTCCACGATCCCTTTTCATCACTTTTTCTGCTAATATATTTGTAAGGTCTTTGCTGTTAGCTTTGAGATCCCATGCAAGTTTTTTTTTAAATATTTTATTTGCATTCCTTTGTTGCTTTCTCAATCTCTCTCTGTTCACTGTAATTCCACTTATTTCCTAATTGCCTAAGCCTTTTCTTTTAGTTAATTTGTCGGTGGTTTCTTAATTACACAAGTTGAGCACATGCTTTTTTGGGGTATGAAACGGCTTTGCAAGGGTTCTCCATTAGATCAAATGTTTCTTTGAATATTTCCCACCATTTGTAAATTTACACAGTAACATTACCATTCAGTTTATTGCAGACAATTTATTTCTCGTCCCTTCAAAGTTTGCCTTAATTAACTTTAAAACCTTGCTTTTTGACTCTCTCTTCTCTATCACAAACCTAATATCACATTATGCTTTTCTATCCTGGCCCAAACCTCTCCTTCTCTTTGATGTTGTGGAATGTGGCTGTTCAAGGACATGGGTCCTCTATCAATTTTCAGAATCAATGCAAGTGCCCTAGACACACCAAGAAACAGGATAGGCCACATATCACACCTGTAATGCTCTGTGTCTAACTTAAAAAAAAGTAAACCTGCTTACACAACTGTGAATTATAGAACATAACTCTTGCCTGACTGCATCTCAAAATTGAACTCCTGCTGGGGCTAAAGTCTACACTCCTTTAGCCTTTCACACTCCACAACATAATCCTGCTGCAATACAGAGAGCATACACAATGGACTCATTCAGCAAGCATGAAGGTGGAGAGAGAATGACCAAACCATTCCAGCAGATTCGTACAGTAAAATCTATGCCCCATCTGCGCTTTCAGGTGGACGTAATAGATTCCATGGCATTTTTTGAAGAAGAGCGAGGGAGATCTCCCTGGTGTCCTGACAACATTTATCCCTCAACCCACATCTCAAGAACCAAGTGGCCTTTAGGGGTTGAATGTTTGGACCCCATCAACATCAGAATGGAGGCTGATGGGGTCTCAAAATTGCGAGGTCGGCCAGTGTGATGGCTTCCTGACCCTGATCCTGATATCAGCCATTTTGGCCGACACCAAGTTTGAGGCCTAGGAAGGTCACCCCATGGGCCGGGCAGGCATTTAGGGCCATTAAGAACCTGGTTAAGCAGGGATTAATGAGGGACTGGCACTGGGAAAATAATACCAAGTAACAATTGCAAACTTTGCAGTTTGAGCTTTTGTATTTAGTGAAGTGACAACATGAACGTTGTGCAAAACAACCCCAATTTTGCAAACCTTTAAAACTAGGACTAGGGGCCTGCAAATCCCAGGATTTGTGAGTAGAGGCTGAAATTGCCATGACCAATTTGATGAGTGCAGGGGATTGCTGTGCCAAACATTTGCAATCTAACGCCCAATCACCAACTGTGTAGGCACACACACATGAAAAATTTATACAGGAAGTCAGGGCTGCAAAGCTGATTGGTTGCCAGCCACAAACTTTGGACAGCCAGCAGCATTTAAAGGGAGGACATTCAACCTAAAAGGGAGACACATTTTGGAATAGGCAAACAATATATATTCTGCTAGATGTCTCTTTCAATGATGTGGCCCTGAAATTTCCTACTGTAGCAAGTGACAGTTTTTAATGGGCAGGAGATTTCTTCCTGAAAAGATGGTGGTGTGTTGCAGATGAATGAAGTCCCATAATTACACCAGATCTGGAGATAGTGCGCAAGAAGTTTTCAAACATCTGTCGAAATGCTGGGTTAGTAGACTCTTCATTACACTTTCTCTTCCTCTTTATCTATCGAAGTTTAGGCACACAGAATTTTGTTCTCCCCTATATCTGAGGGATGCATGACGCAAACAAAATGTTTCCCTTCCCTCAGCATGGCTTGCATGACAAAGAAATAGCTTTATTTTGTGAAGTGTTGCAATGGAGAAAATGTAGCAGCCTATTTGCACACACTAAGCAATGAGATAATGACCAGATAATCTGTTCTTGAGATGTGGGTTGAGGGATAAATGTTGTCAGGACACCAGGAAGATCTCCCTCGCTCTTCTTCGAAAAATGCCATGGAATCTATTACGTCCACCTGAAAGCGCAGATGGGGCATAGAATTGACTGTACAAATCTGCTGGAATGGTTTGTTCAGGTAACCAAGAGTAATTTGCCCTGAGCATTAGAATAGAGTTTGTAGTAATTGTGCAATAAGCTGTGATAATTTTCTGAGTTGTCCAGATAAAGGATATTTGTTCCCCATAATGTTTGGCATGGATAGTATCCCTTTCTACTTCACTCTCAGAATTGCCCATGATCTACTCCATAACTCTTTGGCCAGGATTTTTATGGCCCCGCCATGGCGTATCTCCCTCCAGCGGATGCGGCAAGCCATTTCAATCTCCATTCAGTTCAGTGGGACATGATATCCCACCGGGCAGGGGGGGGGGCATAAAATCCTGGTCTTTGTGTGTGTTACTCTGGAGGTGGTGTACGTAGAATCATAGAATGGTTACAGCATAAAACGGGGCCATTGGTCAGTCGTGTCTGTGCCGGCTCTCTGCAAGAACAACTTAGTTAGTCCCACTCCCCTATCCTTTCCCTGTATATAATTATCCAATTCCCTTTTAAAAGCCATGATTGAATCTGCCTCCACCACACTCTGAGACAGTGTGTTCCAGATCCTAATCACTCACAGCTTAAAAGGGTTTTTCCTCATTCTGTCTTTGGTTCTTATGCCAATCACCATAAACCGGTGTCCTCTGGCTCTTAACCCTTCTGACAATGGGAACAATTTCCCACTATTTACTCTGTGCAGACCCCTCATGATTTTGAACACCTCTATCAAATCTCTCCTCAACCTTCTTTTCTCCAATGCTAGAATGCTCCTTGGAATAGGTGCGTATTAAGGAAAGGTTTGCAAGAGTGAAAGGCTTGATTTCTTGCTGACTCGAAACAAAAATGGTAAATAGGCAGCTACAAGCCCCTGCTTGGACCTTCCAAATTGAGGGGGACTGGGCAGAAACTGAAAAGTGCCCTTTCAGCAGGGACAGCACCAACTAAGCCGCCACCAGGCGGAGATATTGGAAATTAACAGGGGAGGTATTGTGGTGGTTTTTACATAAGGCTATCAGTTTGAAATGGCAGCTTTCTATCCATGCTCAGCAAGACTAGGAGCAAGGCTAGTTATTTAGGAGGAAGAAAAGGAAAAACAGCATTATACCACAGAGGCACACTTTGAGGACTCTCTTCTATCCAGGCTCTCCGAGCCAGGTCCCCCAGAGAAATAATGCACAGAATTTTCAATGCCTAGAGGAGGCAGGACTGGAGACAGGAAAGGGCACAAAACTGAATCCCAGAGTGACTTGCCAGGCCTCTGGCATGGTCCTGCCTCCTCCTGCTTTTTGAAGAGGCATCGGGACCTGTATGTTGGCAAGGCACACGAACCTCCCCACAAAGGTTCAACACTTTAGCATGTAAATTACCACCCGGTAATGGGCTCGATAGGCTGAATGGCCTCTCTTCTCTGCCATAAATGACTCTTTTGATTGCAGGCATGGGGGACATGAAAGGTTGCAACCACGTCCCAAGCAGCAGGAGGTGAGTCCATTTAACGTAAGCGGATTAAAGGAGAATGGCTCAGAGAACTGTTCAGGCAGTGGTACACAGTAACCATTGAGTGTTTAAAGCTCACATCGAGGCAACTCTGTAGGCACTGGAGCACTTGGGGGGAGTGACCCTACAGATGGAGGGGTCCAGGCAGCTGTAACATCACTTCTAGAGGCAAAGGAGGTCAAACATCGAGATGGGGCTCAGCTACTTGAAATTGGACATAAGCAGCAATGAGGAGCGGCCACTCACAAAGCAAGTGCAGGCCAATGCTCTTGAGGCACATTGAATGAGAGGCAGGGAGGGAACAACTGAGAGGGTGGTGGAGGCAGGTTTGATTGAGGTATTCTAAAGGAAATTGGATTGCTATCTGAAAAGAGAGAATGTGCAAGGTTACGGGGATAAGGCAAGGGGAGTGGGATTAGGTAGAATGCTCGTTCAGAGAGCCAGAGTAGACTCAATGAGCCAAATGGCCTGCTTCTGCACTGTAAAGATTCTGTGATTCTGATTCTGTGATACCCTCCACACAGGGTATACCGGCAACAAGTGAGCTTCCAGAATCTGACACAGTATCAGTGTCGCGAAAAATGAGCCTATCAAGGCAGGTGGTAGTGAAGTTGTGTGTCCTGGTAAAGTTACACCTCTATCATTTGTGTTCACATCGCACACCCTGCCAGAAGCCGTCAAAGTGACAGTGTTGCTGAACTCCTTTACTTCTGCGTGTTTCCAAGGGTTGGCAGTAGAGCTCACTGGCATCTCACAGTCAGCTGCCCATCACAGCACAAGGAGCTGATGGAGGCTCTGTTGGTGAGGAAACAGCCAGCCAGTGTGAAACACACTGTGAGAAAGCCTTAGCGCTGCCAGGGGGGTGGGTGGCGGTGTGGTGGGAAGAGGGTGGGCACCGACAAAAGTGAGGGTGCAGGCGGGCGCTTCTAGTGAGCGCCCTGAAGGCAGACAGCTGCTGCGGAGCTGGCTCAGGGAGCTGCAGACCTGGACAGGTTAAATGGCAGGAAAAAAATGCACCAAACTGTGTCTATTCAGCACATTCAAGCACCTGACAGTAGAACTCAAAAAACGTCAGTCCCCAGATATCTTTTTAAATTAAATTTCACCCCAGACATTTCATCCCACCCTGGATCAAGGTTTCAGTGAAAATATAAAGGCCATCTGGCTGATTAACTCATCCACTTTAATGGTTGGCGGACAGGCCACATAATATGTATTTCAATTGCGTCGTTAATGGGCTTAATTGCCTGCTTAATTGTTGGTGGGAATGCTTCTGCTGCGTGTGCCCGCCGAGTGAAATATCGCACAAGTGTGCATTGATATTGGGATGCATACCCGATGTCTTCTCACGCAATTTCACATGCAGTCGGATAAGGCGTGTGCCCACACAACCAGAGTAAAATTCTGGCCTATGTCAACTAATACTTCTTTGTCTCCCTCTCCCACCTCTAACTGATCTGTCTTTAAGCCACCAATTGTTTGAATCACATATCATAATCATCTTCATTGCCATAAATTGATTAATTTTAACAGACCAAAAACATAATGAAAATCACCCAGATGAGCCAAACTATGGGACTATCACCCTCTGATCACATACGGGTACTCACCTGTGGCTGAGGCACAGTGGAGGCAGGCTGATCATGTGTGTGTGGATGAGGCTGTGATGCCTGTGCTGGTTGTCTTGATGCCACATTGCCAACATGTACACTGCAACAGGCTGTCCCACCTGCATTGACGCAGGGGCAACTGCTGCCAAAGGGCCTTACTGTGTTGATGGTGCCTCATTCATGGGGGCCAAGGGGGTGTCAGGTGATGAAGTAGCCCTGTGGGACGTAGCCTCTTCACACTCATCATTACCTGCCTCAGCCCTTTCATGGGACACTTGAATATCAGAGTGGATGACCAGCTGGGGCATACATGGAACTCACTCCAAACAACGTTGCACCATCAGTGCCATAGACCGGTCTGTGCTACATAAAGTGGCATTTGCTGCCTGATGGTCAGTGTACTGATCCTGCATCCACTTGGCTTGATGACCCTCCAAGAGGTTGACCATGCTCTCAGTGGATAAGATCATGCCTGAGATATGGTGCAGCACATGTCATGGATGGACTCCTCCAATCTTTGCCCACAATTCTGCACAGCATCAGGGAATTCCGACATTTAGCCACACATTCCCTGCTGCTACTCTAGGAAGACCTGCCTTGTGTCTGACACACGAGGCTCGGCATCTCCGTCCAGCTGACCATGGCTGTACTGGTCCTCCATCCTCTGATTGGGACTGCCCTGAGCTGCCTCAGCCTCCCTCACCTCCTCCATAATGTGTTGCTCATCCTGTGCCACCTATTCTATGATTCCTTGAGGACCCACTGAGGTGAGCATGTCTGTAAGGTGGAAGGTGCACTCGACTGGTGTGATGGTGCAGACTTATTTGCTTCTTCCTCCTCTACAGGTGATGTCGATCCTGCCACTCTGGTCTGCGCTATTTCCCCCTCCATAACTGGCTCTGTGAGAAACATAAGAGGGTGTCTTCATCTACTTCTTCAGAACTGAAGCAGGCCCTTGGGCATGAAGGCAACCAAGGAGGAAGGAGCCCCACACCTATCAACTGAAGTTGTTCAGATCTTTTCACACTGTCTTGGACAGTCTCCACTCTCTCTCTATTGCCCACTCCCTCATGTGTTGCCATTCTGACCAGGTCAAGGACCACCTCCTCCAATGCCTTCAGAATGGCCAGATTTGACACTGCATCGCCCGACTGGGTCCTTGCTCTAGCATTATGTGCTCTCTTTCACTGCAAGGTCAAGAGTGCATAAGTTAAGACCAATGTACACTCTCTCACTACATTCAGCTGCACCCACACATGTGATGACACGGGCTGCAGTGTCGCCTCCTGCACTTCCGATAGAGAGGTCAGCTTTGTCCATAGGTCAGTTATGCTCCTGGGTTCACATGTATGGAGTAGTCAGGAGGATTATGTGGCCTCAACTTGCGTGATGCTTGTGATTGCAGACCTGGGTGTAGTGCTACATTTACCTTGAGTAAGTCAGCAGAAGGTCATTAAAGCATTTGTTTTAATCCAGCTCCTCCTCACAATGGTACGTACACTTACTTACCCTGTCGCCTCTAGCCAAGACTGTTTGGTCTGGCTGATTGGTCTTTGCCTGCCATTTGCTGGGAATAGAATGCCACCTCCAGGAGAGCCTCAAAAGAGGCATCGCTAAATCAGGGGACACCCTAGCATGCGTGCCTGTACATCTGCAGATATACTGATCCTTTCCCTCTGCCACCTCCCCCTAAATTGGCAACCACAATAATGGCTACCTGCTCCTTATTAAATCATGCTCACTTTGCTGCTGTCCTGTCTAATCCTCACCTCCTCTGCCCTAATCATGTGTCCCTGGTTGTAGTAATTGTAGTTTTGGGAAATGTAGGACTGTTCCTTTAAGAATAATCCTGTGTTGTAACATCACATGATCTGTGTAAGCCAATGTGTTAACTGCATGGGGCACATCTACAGAAGAGTTCCTCTTTAGTTATGTAATTTGATGAACACTTGTAGTTGTTGCTGGTGTCTTGTAAATAAAGTTAAATGTTTCCTCTAAGAAAAATTGTTTGAAGATCAACTCTATAACAAACTGGTGATGAGGATAAATCAGATTCAGTACTATACCTCGCCCAGCGATTGTGAGTATCTAAGTTCGTTAAAAATAAAAGAACATATAATCATCCAAGATGCCTCAGTTTGGCAGGATCAATCGCTTTGAGCCAGCCACAGATGATTGGTCTCAATATATAGAGCGTCTGGCTTTCTTCTTTCAAGCAAACTAATTCACGAGGGAGGAAAAGAGGAGAGAGATTCTCCTGATTATTTGTGGGAGCAAGACCTACAGTTTAATTTGAAGCTTGATGGCTCCCAGTGCCCAGATTCGAAGATTTTCAGTGAATTAGTAGACCTCGTTAAGGGACATCTTCAACCCAAGCCCTCAGTCACAATACAGAGGTTGAGGTTCAATGGAATAGAGCCCTCAGAGAGACAATTGCTACCTATATGGTAAAATTAAAACTACTAATGGAATATTGTGATTTTGGTGAAACCCTGAATGACATGGCCAGGTAGATACTATTCAGCGAAGATTGCTGGCTGAAATGATTTTAACAAAGTGTTAGAAATAGTGCTAGTGGTGGAAGGGGCTGTAAGGGATTCACCAGCAATTCAAGAGGCGCAAAATGGCACTGTTCCCCTAGTTGGGCAGGAACAGTCAGCCAAAAGTGGCTGACTGAAAAATGAGAGGAAACAGCTTAGCAACTAAGTCAAAAACTAACTTTCATCAATGTGGAAACAGTCAATCTGTTAGCAATTGGCAATTTTAAAAAGTAGAAAGTTATTTTTGTCACAGAAGTGGACACATAATGAGACAGTGCAAAGCGAGACTTAAACAGGCCTCCAAACAACAAACGAAGTCCAATGAAATCTATAGGGCAGAATTTTCTGGATAGCGGCAGGGGGGAGCGGGAGCGGGCGCAGACCCAATCACTACTCACGATCGGGCCCACGCCGCCATTTTACACGGACAGGCTGCTGGAATGTCTGGAGGAAGGGCTTTGCAGAAGGGCAATGGAGGTTATTCAAGTCCAGAGACTAGACCATCAGAACAGGCCTGTCCAAAGGCTAGGCCATCGGGAAAGGCCAGGCCATAGGGTAGGGCGGGGGGGCCAATGTACCCCTCATTTTTCCGATGACTGCCTTGCTGCCCTCTTCGAGGAGGTGGCAGCACGGCGGGAGGTGCTGATTGTCCAGGGCGGGAAGAGGAGGCCCCACCACATGACGAAACGTGCCTGGGAGGAGGTGGCAGAGGTGGTGAGCACCTGCGACGTGGTGCGGTGCACCTGGATCCAGTGTCGTAAGCGCTTCAACGACTTGTTGCGCTCTGGAAGGGTGAGGGCAATGTTGGCTTTGGTTACTTAACCCAGCAGGTCTGCTTTCCCCACTGGCGCCGCGCCCCCCCGCCCCCCCCCGACCCCACCACCCTCATCCCCCCAAGTCTGAGTGTAGTGACTGCATTGAATCATTGATGGCATGTGTCCTTCGCTGGGTGGGCCAGCAGATATTGCCTATGCTGAGGTCAGCCTGAGAGGGTGGTGATGAGATGGGTTCTGCGCCCGCAGCATGTGGTACACCGAGGCCCACATTACTGTTTTGGGGGCAACCTGGAGGAGCTGCACCTAGGCGCTGTGCTTGAACTGCAGGACATGTCTAAGTCAGGGTGATGACATGCTGGGAGGGGAGCTTCAAGGTGACAATGAACTATCTGCTGCCCTCTGCGCTCCACATGCTTGTGCCTCCTTGCTACGGAGGGATATACCGTGTGGTGCATAATGTGATGTAGGCAGCATGTGTCCAAGGTGGTGGAACAGGCCTAGCACCTTTGTATGAGTGTTTGGCAGCAACGGGGTGAGGATGCTCTGGGGCCCTGATATGTCCCACTCTGGGTGGGGTGGGCCGGCCACAAAGAGAGTCCAGGTACAATTTGCACAAATCAATGTTCTTCTCTCATTTTCAGGAGAAGAATGCTCATAACGCGGCAGAGTGTGTGAGGACTGGCGGCGGCCAGGCACAGATTGCCATTCTCAGTCGGTTTGAGCAGGAGGCCCTGGATCTGGAGAGGCGCCATGCGCCCAGGTCACCGGTGTTGGTGAGGCTAGGGTGCCACGGGTAGGTATGTTTGCCCAGCAGTAAGGTCAGCATTGTTCTCCCAACAGCCATGGCAGTGCTGAATGTTCAGTGATTTAATTTTGCAATATGGCTTGACCATTGCTTATAGAAGGATGAGCACATGGGGGATAGGGATGCACTTTGTCATTGTCTCCACATTAACTGATCCAATGTCCTTGTTCTTCCTTTCAGCATCAGCGGAGCAGGGTCGGGAGGAGGAGCAGCAGAGGCCCCCTCTCACATCTGAGGGCCCTGAAGTCTCACCAGCGTCGCACCATCTCTGCCAGGCAGGCACCAACGCAGATACTAGCACCTCGGTGGGAATTAGAACATCGGCTAATGGGGCACAGCGGTGAGGGCACTTCACAGTCACTGGAGGAGATGGCAGAGACAGAGAGTGCCCATGGCGCCAGCAGTCCGAGGACTGCAGGGGACCAGGCACATGCTCAGTCGGTGCCTGATGATGTGCCTCTGGGGTCATCTGCAACGCAGCAGGGGCATGAAAGTGGCTGGCTGTGTGGGAGCATCTGGGGGAGATACATGAGGCTATGCTTGGCTTGGTGTCCGTGGTGGAGGAGTCTACACGGATGCTTGCCGAAGCAATGAGCCTCATGTCCGAGTGCCAAGCATCCTCAATGGAGAGAGTGGCAACTCTCATGGAGAGCCTCCTCCAGGAAATCAATCAGGGCTTCCTGGGAATGCGCTCTGTCCAGCAAGCCCTCACATCGGCATTGACCTTAGCTGGTCAGTGCCAGTCTAGGAGATGGTCTGGGCACCAAGTTTCCTAGCTCAGCGCCCATCCATTCATGGTGAGCAGGGAGGTCCTTAGTGACCTCATGTCAGCGCAGCAGCTGCCTGTCGTCTCTGCGGGCACCTCTCAGAGCACTCCAGATGAAGGCAACAGCTCCTCCACCCCTCTCCCAGTGACCGTAGCATCCAGTGAGGCTGCAACAACTGGGGAGATGCCAGCTGTGGACCTGGCATATCCCTCCCAGGTGGGGACAGAACAGTCTCCACGGGCCAGAGGACTACTGCCAAGGTCATTGAGGCCAACAGGACAGCAGAGTCAGCAGGCTGACTCAGATGACACTCCCAGCGAGGAGTCAGCACCAAGACGTAGCACCCGGAAACATAAACATAAGGCACCTTAGGCACACCACGGGTTTATCACTGGTGCTTTTGTGTTGGCCCGAGATGAGGTCTTTATGATTTGCTTTGAGGAGTGTTTTGTGGGAAATTCAGCTTTATTGACAAGGCCCTTAGTTACTGTTCCTAACCTGGGAGATTTTGCACATAGGCACCGAGTATGGAGCCTACAGCCCAGGCTTGTCCTCGAGGTCCATCTGTGGTGTGCTAGCTGAAGGTTCATTGGATTAAAGCCCTCTGGATGTCCCTGTCTCCCTGGAGTATGCCCGGGTCAGCACCTACCCCCTCAATGTTCCCCTGTGCATGCTCATCCTCGGACTCACTGCTGGACTCATCGTGTGCAGCCGCAGCCACTGCGTCGACGTCTTCATCGTCCGCTGCGTCCCCCCTTTCCAGCACAAGATTGTGGAGAGCGCAGCATGCAACCACTATCACCGACAAACGATCTGCGGGGTACTGGAGTGCACCCCCTGAGCTGTCCAGGAATCGGAGGTGCATCTTGAGAAGACCGATGGTTCTCTCCACCACAGCCCTTGTGGTGCCGTGGCTCCTATTGTAGCGCTGCTCAGCTTTTGTTCTTGGATGGCGGAGAGGCATCATGAGCCACCTTCTGAGGGGATAGTCCTTGTCACCCAGCAGCCAACCATCCAGCTGGGCTGGAACACTGAAGAGCCCCGGAACCTGCAAGTGTCTGAGGATGTAGGTGTCGTGGGAGCTGCCTGGGTACCTTGCACAGACTTGTAGAATCTGCATCCTGTGATCACACACTATCTGCACGTTCATGGAGTGGAAGCCCTTCCTGTTGACGAAGGCACCAGGCTCACCTGCTGGCGCCTTAATGGCCATATGTGTGCAGTCTATAGCACCCTGGACACGGGGGAAGCCAGCAATGGCCGCGATGCCTCTGGCTCACTGTGTCTGGCTTGCCTGGTCCCAACAGTAGTGGATGAAGGTCAATGCACGCCTGAACAGGGCGTCTGTAACCTGCTTGACACAGTGTGGCAGCTGATTGGGAGACACCGCAAAGATCACCCACTGGCCCCTGGAAGGAGCCAGAGGCATAGAAGTGGAGGGCAGCTGTGACCTTTAGAGCCATTGGCCCACACTGTGTCCACCCACACAGTTAGCAGAGATCTCAGGCCCAATCATCTGACAGATATAGTTGACTATCTCCCTTGAGAGGCAGATCCTCCTTTGGCACTGCACCTCAGACATATTGAGGTAGCTGCTTCTCTGCCTGTATACCCTGGCAGGAGGATAGTGGCATCTTCTGCGGCCCCTTCTGACTTGGTCTACCTCTTGGCCCTGTGCCCCTTGTGCCTGCGCCTGTCCTCCCAAAGGTGGCTCACCTGGATGCTGAATGTGCACTCCTGGCCTCATCCCCCTACTAGCCCTCCCTTCGTCCTCAGAGGAGGTGCCATCAGTGGACAGTTCAGCTCCCATTCCCAGGCTATGGGAAGGCTTCCTGAAACCTGCAGGCCCAAAAATGATTCTTTGCTGCAGAGTGCTGACCTGAGGGTTAAGACTTCAGACAAAGCAGCTGGTATGTGTTTTGAAGTATTGCAGATCACACAGGCAAGTTTCAATAACTTTGAAAAATTAATACTTGAGAGAGCACACCCGCAACCCCAGTGAGCCCTCTTATTCCGCTTGTGGATGAGGTTTATACAAATGTGTCCTACCCGCCTGCCCATTGCGCCCTTGCGCCAACTTGAAGATTGCACGGGTGCTGAAAAATCGGTGTCAATTGGTGAGTCAAGGGCCTTAAGTGGCCTGTTAATTAATGGTGGGTGCGCAGCAGATATCATCGCACACCTGCCCAACGAAATATCGTGATGGCACAGTGACGTCGAGACACTCGCCCGACATCACCGTGCATCATTTTACGCGCGGACATGTGGGGCCCGCCCCCGCATGCCAACAGGGAAATTCTGCCCATAGTGTAGAAGGGCCAGAAACAACCAGTTCTGACATTTATTCATTATTCAACATGGAAGTTGGGAAGACAGAGCCAATATTTGTTACATTGTAAATGAATGGTAAACCATTAAAAATGGAAGTGGACACAAGTGCTTCTACCAGAGTAATAGGAGAACACACTTTCAGATATTTAAATAAAGGTGATCAATAATTAAATTTGGAACAAACATCTGCCAAGTTGAAAATGTGCACAGGCAAAGAAACCCAAGTAAAAGGTTTCACCAGAGCGACTGTTCATTATCGACACCAATCGGCATAGGTACCAGTGATGGTATTAGGAAGTAGAGGACCAAGCCTTCTTGGCCGAAATTGGTTGTGGGAAATTAGCCTTGATTGGCCAGTGAGATTTCAAAAGGAAGCAGGGAGAGTTCCTGTCCTGAAAAAGGAACAAGGTAACGTACTTCAGAAGGAGCCTGGAGAGTCCAAGGACCGCAACTGGATGAAAAAGGAGTCTGTAAACATTCAGCAACCTGAAGAAACGAAGATTGTCTTAAACGATGACATGGAGGAACAGCAGAAGAAACCCAGAGGGACTCTGCTGAATGACGGAGTTCAAGATGAAGTGAACGAACTTCACAAAGAAAAGAAAAACCTGCTGAAAGACCTTCACACATTACAAGGATCCCTCTGGTCAAATCTTGTGCCTCTAAAAATTTACGAAGAGAAACAGGAAGAATTTAACACCTCTCTGAACAAACTGAAGAACTAGTTGGCAAAGAAGGCGCAACAATGTTTAAGTTTCCAAGAGGAAGTCAACAGATATAAGAAAGAAACAGAAGAGCTGAAGAATCAGCTAAATGAAGCTAAAGAGGCTTTGAAAGCAAAATTCATAGAACTTTCTGAGATGTGAGTAGATAATGAAGTCATGGGTAGCTCAACTACTGAACTAAGACAAGTTGAGATTGCAACTGAGAGAAGTCTGGCCGACAGTGAAGTCAAAAAGAAGGCCGAGACTAATCTCTGTGGTGGAAAGAAGACACGTAGAAAGAGGATGCAGGATTACTGACTTTTCAAAAAATCATACTGTGTGGGATTCAGCATTGCTCAACATCCTGATTTTGTGAAACATTCTAGAACTCTGGATCAGAGGCAACCCATGACTGTGCCATTTGTTCACTTGCAACTACTGGAATTACCATACACAAATGCTGGTCAAACACAAGTTAATCCAGCGATACAAGTGCCAGTTCCCATAATTTGCTTACCCAGGAATTCTGAATATGCCTCTATCTTTTATCAAGGTGCCCTCATCGGACAAGACTAAGCCTAATACTTCCCAATTTGGAGGGGAAGGTGGAGAAAAATCAAGGGAACCAAAAAGCAACTCATGATTTGCAAAGACATGAGTGACAATTTACTGTTGGTGAAGCAGTGTATGTAAAGAATTTTGCTGGAGGACCATAGTGGTAAAGTGAGTTCTGTGACCAGACTATTGTCATACCATATGGAAGTGGAGGGCAGGATCACCTTTAAAGCATGTGGATCATTTAAGAAAAAGAGAGATACCCTGACAAAATGATGTTCCACCTGTAACCACTTTTTCAAATATTCGTTCATGGGATGTAGGTGTCACTGGCTAGGCCAGCATTTATTACCCATCCCTAATTGCCCTTGTTCAGAGGGCATATTAAGACTCAACCACATTGCTGTGGGTCTGG
Organism: Cetorhinus maximus; assembly: GCF_964194155.1. Lineage (NCBI taxonomy): Eukaryota > Metazoa > Chordata > Chondrichthyes > Lamniformes > Cetorhinidae > Cetorhinus > Cetorhinus maximus. Next base: position 67,568,752 of record NC_135882.1, read on the forward strand.
AGTCACACATAGGCTGGACCAGCAGATTTCCTTCCCTAAAGAAATGCTTTCATGGTCATTATTAGACTTTTAATTCTAGATTTTTATTGGATTCAAATTTCACCATCTGCCTTGGTGGGATTCAAACCCGGGTCCCCAGAGAATTACCCAGGGTCTCTGGAATACTAACCTAGTGACAATACCACAATGCTATCACATTCCTAATGAGATACCTGATGTTAATGTGGTTCCAGAGAAGGTGTTCCCTACAAAAGGATCTGAAGTCATGGAGCTGCGACATTCCACATGGATCAGGAAACCACCTGAAAGACTGAACTTGTAATTTCATGACCTGTGTAAATATTGTAATGTCATGAGTTGTATATACAAAATGTTGTATATACAATATCCTTGTATATACAAAATGTACAGAAAAGTTCAAGGAGGAAGAATGTAGTAATTACAGTTTTGGGAAATGTAGGACTGTCTCCTTAAGAATAATCCTGTGTTATAAGATCACATGATATATCTAAACCAATGTGTTAATAATGCGGGGAACATCTATAGGAGAGTTCTTCTTTAGTTATGCAGTTTAATGCATATGTGTAGTTGCTGCAGCTGTCTTGTAAATAAAGTTAAATGTTTCCTCTAAGAAAAGTTGTCTGAAGATCAACTCTATAACAAACTGGTGACGAAGATAAGTCAGATTCGGTGCTTACCTCACCCAGCGATTTTGAGTATCTAAGTTTGTTAAAAATAAAAGAACATATACTCATCTGAAATGCCTTAGTTTGTCAGGATCAATCGCTTTGAGCCAGTCACAGATGATTGGTTTCAATATATAGAGTGTCTTGCATTCCTCTTTCAAGCAAACAAAATCACAGGGGAGGGAAAGAGGAGAGCAATTCTCCTGAGCAAGACCTGCAGTTTAATTCGTAGCTTGATGGCCCCCAGTGCCCCAGATTCGAAGATTTTCAGTGAATTAGTAGACCTCATTAAGGAACATCTTCAACCCAAGCCCTCAGTCACAATGCAGAGGTTCAGGTTCAATTCATGGAATAGAGCCCCTGGGGAGACGCTGGTCATTAATTGGCTGACTCATTTAAAATCTCATAGCATATCAGGAGCTGATGCAACATGGGGTGCATACCAGAAAATGCTGCCGACATTGGGGTCCCAACCCCAGAACAAAGATTCTGCCTGATGTATGAGGAAGCAGTACTTCAGCAGCTATAATGTCAAATCTGTCTCAGCTCCTGGAAACAAAAGCAATATTCAAACAGCACTTTCCTAGCCACCGACCGGAGACATAACTTTAATCAGCCAGTATGCAATATACAACTAAATTCTAGAGATAATAGCTGCCTTTTTTCAGCCCCTGTCAGCATATATCAAGTTCAGTGCCAGCATGCAGCAGCAGCTGGGAAGGCACACTCAATTTTTCTAATCATTTGGCATTGTCCGAGTACAAGACACCATTGATTGCACTGTAACCATTCATTCACCATCAGGCACTGCAATCCCTTTCATCAATATTATTAGTAACTGTTCCTTGAACATTTAGATGGTCGGCAAAACCTGCAAAAATATATGCAGGTTAATGCTTGTTTTCCAGGAGTCATTGCAAAGCTGGGGAAGTAAAGCATTCCTCAACTGTTTGTATAGGCGAGGGAAAACAGAGTACAAAATTGGTTACTGGCAGACATGGGTTATTTGTCCTAAGTTCAGTTGGTGCCTCTTTTTTGGAACTTCACGTTGCCTCAAGAAAGTACAAACAATAATGCACTATTTTTTATTATTCATTTATGGGATGCGTCCTTCACTGGCTGGGCCAGCATTTATTGCTCATCCCAATTGCCCTTGAGAAGGTGGTGGTGAGCTGCCTTCTTGAACCGCTGCAGCCCATGTGGTGTAGGTACGTCCATGGTGCTGTTAGGAAGAGAGTTCCAGGATATTGACCCAGCGACAGTGAAGGAACGGCGGTATATTTCCAAGTCAAGATGGAGCAGGGGTGTCCATGTAAACATGTAAAGGTGGAGTCTGTGGAGTCAATGACTGCCTCCTAGGGAGTGAAATGAAGGTGGGCGTGGTAGGAGGGAATGGTGAGTGTGAGAGGGGGCAGAGTGAGGTGTAGGGTGGGAGGCTGAGGGTGCGATGGTAGCGGAAGAAGGGATGGCGAGGGTGGTTGGTCAGGACTCGGAGGCAGACACGGGTCCTGGGGTGGGAAGGAGGAGGTCGGGGAGATCAATGTGGATGGGGGTGGGATTCTCAAGGAGTTAGGGAACATGCAAGTTCACCTGGACATCCTGGAAAAAAAGGGTTGTGGCTGGTAGGTGACGATGGAGAGGTGGAAGGTGATGCTGAGAGGTTGGGGGGGTCAACAGTGATGGGGGAAAGGACATGGGCAATTGGGGGAGGGGAAAGGATAAGGTAGCTGAAAACAAACCTTACTACAACCATGCTTTTGAAATTGAAAGTGACAGGAGCCTCGTGCTGGGCAGTACAGATGCTGCATGGGAGTGTGATCAGTGGGTGGGTGGAGATGCAGGTCAGCTCAGGTGGACAACTAAAAGAGAACCCCAACAGGCAGCATTGAAAATGTTTGGGACATTGAGGTGAGTGAGATGGAGGAATGCTTCATGTGCATGGGAGAGTGCTTGCACGAAGCTCTGAAAGTCCCTGTGTAGAGTGTGAAGTGACAAAATGTGTTCACCCATGCAACCACTTATGATCAGAAACTCTTAACTTTTCTAGGCCTAGCACTTCTTCTAGGTGCTGCCCTGACATCCACAGCAGGGGTGGAGACAGCCTGAGCAATTGTTGGCACCTGATATAGTCTCTGATGACTTCGGCATGGGTCCTCTGGAGAGCCGAGGCTTGCTTTGGCTGTCTTCTCTTGGGCCAGCTGCTCCCTCTGTGGTGACAGAGGATGAGGCTGAGTGGGTCCTGGGCAAAGGGGACTTGGAGGGAGAGAACGACCTCTGAGATTCTGGAGATGATGACCAGGTGTGTCCAGATGCCGCTCCTCCTCTCTTTGGGTGCCCAAGGTCCCTGGCCTGAGTCCTTGAGGGGAAAGAGCACCTGGAGGGACGTCGAGGTGCCCCGTTTCTGTCTCATGTTACCACTGCAGGAACTCACACATGGCTACCACGATGGAGTGCAGGTCTGCGCATCTCCGCGTTCTGCTGGGCCAGGGCCTCCATGGCAACCACCATCTTCCCCATGGAGGCCTCCATACAGTAACATATGGGTGCTATGGGGAGGATGCAGGTGCACTCTTCCGACTTGCGTACCACTCTGTTGAGGGATTCCAACAGCTCTGTGTGATGTTCCCCTGCCTTCTGCTGACTCTCCAGGATGAGTTGGTAGGCCTAATCCAGAGATTCACCATCTGACTCTTCCCCAGCAGTCTTCCAAGTGTCAGGGAGCTCAGCTGATCCTACCTCCTCCTGCTGTGGACATGAGACCATGCAGTGACCACCAGATTGTGAACCTGAGCCTGCTCTTGATCTAGGTCCCACTGAGGTGTGTGTCTCTGCGCTGGTGGAGGGTGTGGGTAAGCACTGTGATGGGTCTTCCAGGCTGCTTATTTCCAGCTCTTCAATGGAGGTGGTGGCCTCTTGGCTGCAGGTGAGGACCTGGATGGAGATGAGGGACTGGCTGGCTGAGGGTGTCAGTCACTTGGCAGAGCTCCCTGTGAAGCAAAGTAGAGATAATTAGTGCATGTCAGCAGAGCCAAAAGCAGGAGAGAGAGAACTCATATTTGCTTTGAGAGAGGGATGATGTGGTGAAGGGTCCTTGCATGGGTGTTGGCTGCTGACCTCACTGTCGCTGCAGGCACGGTCCATGTCCTCACCAGTCAGCATGATGGCACGCTCCTCAAAGTGACTGAGGAATCTAACGTGAGCCACTCCACCCCCAGTCTGGGACCTCTCCCAGCTTCTCCTGCATGAAAACAGATGGAGCTTGTGTCTGGGCCGCATGGCACTGCATGGAATGTTTGAGTGGTGATCAGAGCCATAGACGGGATGAGGACACAAGTTCCAGAGAATATGAGCCTGATGGAGATGTGAGTGTGTGTGAGAGTTAGTGGTGATGTCCCTTGAGGTGTGAGATCCCTGTGAATGTGCGATGAGCTTGTGAGTGTGTGAGTTGAGAGTGATGAGAAGAGCAACTTACCCTGGCAGAATGGATGAGAGCATTCATCCTCTTACTGCACTGGGTGGCTGTCGTCTTTTTCAGGGCGTTGGTGCTGACGACCGCTGCCACCACCTCCAATGCTGGATTGATGACCTTCCTTGCTGGTCTTCACCCAGAGCTGGGGTAGAGGACTTTGCAGCGCGTCTCCACTGTGTCCAATAGGCACTTGAGGGGAAGTGTTGCTAAATTTGCGGACAGCATGTTCCCTCCCTTTGGCAACAATCAGTTCCCATCAGCTTCCTATCCCTTGAAGAGTGCTAGCTCAGTGCAGGGCACCCTTTAAGTATGGCGCCCAGATTACTAAAGGCTAAGGTGATGGCGGGATGGGTGAATCAGTGGCTGCCCTGCCAATGACTCGGCGTGTTTCCCTGGAATTCATTAATAATGAGGGATGGGACAATATGGCACGAAAAGCTGCCATTGAGGCCAATGGATAAAACCTCCTTTTTCCTGCCTGCTACCACACTTAGTGCACATCTGGGATGATTCTGCCTTAGTCACCGAACCCTGATCTCTTTCTTTGGCTCAGTGTCAATTTTTGTCTTGTTACAGTCCTGTGAAGCACCTTGGGGCAATTGGACTCCATTAAATATGCTAATAAATGCAAGTTGTTCTTGTAGGAATCTTTATACTTTAAGGTGCTTCTTCTATCTCATGGCCAGAACCAGGTGTTGTCAAGGGACTAGTAGCAACTTGAGTCACTCTTCTATTCCTATGCTACTGGAGGCAAAGTCTTTGTGATCCTCTGAGCAGAGATTGTTAGAATGTTGTGAGATTTCTGTATGGTTTCTTTCCCTAGCTGCTTCCAAACAACTCAAAGAAATCTTCAACTGGGGATAATTTTGTACCTGGGATGTAACCTACTGAAGCAGAATGCCACTGGCTGTAGAATTACACAACTTTTGTTCCATTGATTTCAGGTTTTTGAGTGGGTTCTATGACAGACAGGCTAACCTGTCTCCATTAGGTTACCATCTGAGTATCAAAGTTGAAGATTACTCCCAGTATGGCTTAGATAATGAATCACAATGTCTCAACACTATCAAGGGGAGCATTACTTACTAATGCTTCTCCCTGCAAGAGATGTCAATAGCCTTGGCGTGACAGAACCCAACAACATGTAAATTCACAACTCCACACAGAGCAGTTTCCATCAAACTGTAGCTTCTTCACCATTGCATAATTGTGAGCAATCCTTTGTTTCATTAGTTGCTCAGCACAGAATGATAAAGTAACTGGACAGGACAAATGGCCTTGGCTTTTTCATTCACTATCTCTACCCCTTCCCCACCAGTGATCAGTCTTGTATTGCCTCGAGTTGGTTGCTCAAATATTATGCATCTCAATGAGCTGTAGCTCTTTTGCTGACTCTAGTCCCACCACTGCATTTTGGTTTGATGTACATTTATGGTTTTTGCACAAGTAAAGTGGGCATTCCATCGCCGTACCTTCCCCTACGTTTTTTAGAGCAACTCTGATTAATTGGTTGCATAGCTTTCAAAGTAAGTCTTCCATTGTAATTCTCAATGGGTAGATTTTGCTTTCTCTCAATTAACTGGAGCAATCAAAAAAAGACCCAGTATCTATGTTTATGCTCTTTGCCTTGAAATTAAACTATTACATACTTTATGGTCAGGGTCCATCGCCATCAGTTTCCCTTCAGCATTGAAGAGTTATCTGTTGTGCGTTCTAACATGGCTGTAGAGCCCGATTGCAGACATGCATGTTTATCCACAATGTGGGCAAGTATGAATTGTCTGATTTTGTTGGGACAGAAGAACATAAGAGATAGGAACAGGAGTAGACAATTCAGCTCCTCGAGCCTGCTTAACCATTCAATAAGATCATGACTGATCTTCTTGTGTTTCGATTTCCACATTCCCATCTAATCCCGATAAGCTTTGATTCCCTTGCCTAACAAGAATCTATCTACCTCTGCCTTAAAAATGTTCAATGACCCCGCCTCCACCACCTTCTGAGGCAGAGAGTTCCAAAGTCGCACAACCCTCTGAAAGAAAAAAATTCTCCTCATCTCTGTCCTAAAAGGGCGACCCCTAATTTTAAAACAGTGCCCCCTAGTCCTGGACTCATCCATAAGAGGAAGCATCCTTTCAAAGTCCACCTTGTCAAGGCCGTTCAGGATCTTGTATGCTTCAATCAAATCACTCCTCACTCTTCTAAACTCCAGTGGAAACAAGCCCAGTCTGTCCAACCTTTCCTCATAAGACAACCCACTCATTCCAGGTATCAATCTAGTAAACCTCCTTTGAACCACCTCCAATGCATTTACATTCTTCCTTAAATAAGGAGACCAAAACTGCACACAGTATTCGAGGTGCTGTCTCACCAATGCCCTGTTTAGCTAAAGCATAACACGCTTACTTTTATGCTCAATCCCTCTCATAATAAGAGATAGCATACCATTAGCCTTCTTAGCCTGGGACTGCCCAGTCTTTCTAGCTTTCCTTTGTCCTTTGCTGCCTGTATTCAAAGGAAGCAATGCCACTACTTGAGATCACTTGCCAAGTAATTCTTTCTTGTGCATTTTTCTCTAAGTCTGTGGTAGACATGCCACATTTCTGAGGTTCGCCTTTAAGGAGTCCTTGGACCTTAGTCTCCCCCTACCTTGTAGGCGGTGTCTAAGATTAAGTTCTGAATAAATGACTGCCTTAGGGATTTTATCGTCAGTCTTATGTACTCCATGTCCACTCCATCTATGCTGAGCTCTGATGATGAGTACTTCAATTCCTGACATTTCTGCTCTTTGAAGTACCTCAATGTTGGGCACTTTGTCCTCCCATTTGATGCCCACGATATTCTGAATAAATTTCATGTGGAACCTGTCCAACTGCTTAATATGTCTGGGATAGGTAGTTCATGGGGAGAATTTTCTCCCCTTTGGCGGGGTGGGGGGGGGTTGTGCGGGAGCAGGCGCAGGCGTGCACGCAGCCGATCGCTGCCCGCAATCGGCTGGGCGCTACCATTTTATGTGGGCGGGCCTAGAAGAACTGAGCACGACCTGTGCAGGTGGGGGTGTTGTCTGAGTCGGGGCCTGCGCTCTTTCATGCATGTGCGCGAAAGAGCGCAGAAATCTCCCTGAGGCATAGAGCTGCCTCAGGGAGATTAGTTTAAGTTTAAAAAATTTTAATAAAGGGAAAAAAAAATTTTTAGGACATGTCCCCTCATGTGAAACTCTCACATGAGCTGGGACATGTCTATGAATTTTATTTTAAAAATGTTCAAACCTTTAAAAACCTTCATAAAACCTCATCCCGCCTGTGGATGAGGTTTCATAATAAATGCGAAGGCCGCCTGGGCTCTTCGCCTGCCCGTCAACCTTAAGGCTGGACGGGCAGCTCAGTTTATTTTTTTAATTGATAGCTAACTGGCCTTAATAGGCCTTTGACAGTTTGACGGGTGCGCAGCCGACTAGGGTACGTGCTCGCCGAACTGAAAATCTGAATGACGCGGTGATGTCAGGACGCACACCCGACATCACCATGCGTCATTTTACACCTAGGCATGTGGGCCCTGCCCCTGCTCGCCAAGCTGAAGATCCTGCCCCATGTCTCACAACTATATACTAGGGCGGTTATTACCATAGTTTTTGCTCATAGCAAGTTTTGTTGTAAATTTGGCAAGTTGTTTCCTCCACAGCTTGGCACCGCACTCTCAATGCAGATATTTCTAGAGATAGTGATTCTGGGATAGGTGAAGTTATCTACAGCCTTTTGGGTTGTGTCATTGATAGTTATAGTCGGTGGAGTATATTCAGAATCTGGAGATGGCTGGTGGAATATCTCTGTCTTCCTTAAGCAGATGGTTAGCCCATATCCTCCAGTTACATTTGAAAAACAGTCCATGATCTGAAGGCATATGCTCAGGATTTGACATGAGGGCACAATCATCAGCAAGCAGAAATTCCTGTATCATCATTTCTGATAGCTTGGTTGAGGATTTCAGTCATCTGAGGTTGAATTGCTATCTATTCTGAATTGGACATCTATTCCATGAACATTTCTATCAAATGCCTCAGAAAACATGACAGCAAAGAATATTCTGAAGAGCACAGAGGCCATGACACATCCCCACTCCATTTGTTATGTCAAAAATGCATTTACTATAATCAGCAAATTATTCCATTGTGAAACTGCTGTATCAGGTTTACAGCTCTATCAGGGCATTCAAGTTTGGCTAAGATTTTCCAAAAGGCCTCGCTGTTTACTGTGTCAAAGGTCGTCATAAGGTCAACAAAGGCATAGCTGGAGTCCCATCTGATGTTTGCAGCATTTGTTTTGTATTTGCCGAAGGATGAAGATCTTGAGCCATAACTTCCCAGCTCCCCAGTATCGGATTGGGGGATACCCCAAAGATGCACTGGGGAATCCACCTAGGAACTTCATAGGTAAGCATTTGCATGGCAATTGCCCAGAAGTGCAAACTTCCTCTGGGCAAGTGCCATGCTCTGGGAACCATCCGAAAATGCGATTTAGAAAGCAAACATCAAGTGGTTCTGACAGGGTTACATCAATAGTTACTCAGAAAAGGTTAGCAGAATTAAAACCTCAACTTCTGGGTAACTATTGTAAAGATCCAGACTGATCCCCCAATGGCATTCCCCCAACACCCCCGAACCCCCAGAGGACTCCCCCACATCAACCATCCCCCCCGACTCACCATGGGATTCCCCCGCATCTGCACAGGACTCCTCACCCAACCACCGCACCCCTGCAGGCCAGAACTGACCCCCTGACCCTACTGGACCCTCCACCCCGCAGGCCCAACCAGACACCCCACCCTATCTCCGACACCTGACCAAACCCCAACCCATATCTGACCACCCCCACCACCCAGAAATTCCAACCTCCCACACCCCCAAATGTCCAACCCCCACTATATGTCCTGATGTCCAACGATGCCCCCAGCCCCTCCAGATATCCCCCACCCTCCCGATGTCTGAACTCCCACCTGATATCTGACTACCCCACCACCCCCAATGCCCAACCCTCTCCCACCATCCCCACACGACCCTTGACCCCCCTCACCGCCCAAATCCTATCCACTTACCTTCTCCCCAGCCTGTCAATTCCAATTGGACCTTTAAACTTACCTGCTTTACGGCAGCTAGTGATGTAAAAAAGGGCATGTCTTCCTTCAATTCAACTCTGCTGGACTGAGATGCTGGACTTTGGAGACAACTGCTCTGCCTGGATCTCAGCCGGCCTGAGTTGGAAGGTCAGGTGACACAGGCACTGAAGAAATTTGGTGTAGGTAAGCGGACACGGAGTGGCAATCCAACGCCAATTGCCACTCCGAGGAAGTTACAGCCCCATGTCTCAAGTGCCTATGCCTTTGCTGAACCCTTTTGACTTTCTGGTAGTAGACATTCAGTTATGTCGCTTACCAGTCTGATGGGTGAAACTTTTACTAGAATTTTACAGCTATCACATCAACGAGATCCCTCTGTGGTTGTCAAACAGATGTTTGCCCTTTTCCTTTGCACAGGTAAACAATCGCAACATGCTTGAACTCCTGAGGAATAGTTTCTTGATTGCACATTCTGTGATATAGTTGTGTGAGCCTGATGGATAGCCGGGGTTCCCCAGATTTGCAAATTCTCCTGGGATCCCATCTGAGGCTGGAGCTTTCCTTGAGGGTAGAGATCTGACGATTTTATCAACCTCCACAACAGATGGCTTGCTGTCCAGGTTTTTATACTTGGGCCAGTCTTGAAGCATATGTATAGCTGACCCATTTATGGTGAATGGGCGGTTAAGCACAACCTAAAGGGCCTGCCCCAGTGTTCTTTGATAACTGTCCTGTCCCCGTCAGGTTTCAATTCTTGTAATTACTCTCAAGGATTGAATGTCAAGCTGCCATCTTTGACATCGAATCAAAACTTGACCCTGATACCATTCTTTCCTCTGTGATTTTTTTGCAGCTTTGTTTCCATGTTAGGATTTAATTTACTTTCAGAGAGGCAGTCTCTTATTCCAGAGTCACATTTGCCTGCGTAATGTCAAAAAACCTCTGGAGCTGTTTAGTCCTTGTGCTTCTGCCTTTGTTTAGAATTCACAAAGAAATATCAACTCTCAATATTCTGCAGACTAAAAGCCAGCAACAACCAAAAGTGATGAAGGAGAGTGGCTCAAGGAATATTCCATCTCCCACCTCCAAAGCTGGTAAACTACCCAAGGAAAACCAACTAATGCATTGAACAAGATGCTTGCACCAATAAAGATTATCTAACCGGAAACTGAAACTATAACCTCCCTTTAGAAATTTTCTTGAGTGGGATCAGTCAGAATTCCCAGCATCTTTTAAGGTAGAGAAGAAGGCCATTTGGCCCATTGAGTCCATATTGGCTCTCCATGGAGCAATCCCGTCACTTCCATTTCCCTGTTCTATCACCATATCCCTGCAAGATTATTTACTACAAGTGTCCATCCAATACATTTTTGATACCATTGATTGTCTCCACTTTCCACTACCCTCATGGACAGTGAGTTCCAGGTCATTATCACTCACTGCACATAAAGGTTGTTCCTCACATTCCCCCAGTATCTCTTGCCCAAAATCTAGTCATTGTAACATCAGCTAAGGGGAACAGTTTTTCCTTATGTACGCTATCCAAACCCACCTTACTCTTGTACATCTCTATCAAATCTCCCCTCAATTTCCTTTGGTCCAAGGAGAACAACTCCAGCTTCTCCAACCTAACCCTGTAGCTAAAATTCACCATCCCTAGAACCATTCTGGTAAATCTCCTCTGTGTCCTAGGCCCAACCATCTTCAGCTGCTTCACCAATGATCTTCCTTCCATCATAAGGTCAGAAGTGGGGATGTTCGCTGATGATTGCACAATGTTCAGCACCATTTGTGACTCCTTAGACACTGAGGCCACATCCATGCCCGAATGCAGCAAGACCTGGACAATATCCAGGCTTGGGCTGACAAGTGGCAAGTAACATTCATGCCACACAAGTGCCAGGCAATGACCATCTCCAACGAGAGAATCTAACCATTGCCCCTCCACATTCAATGGCATTACCATCTCTGAATCCCCACTATCAATATTTGGGGGTTACCATTGACCAGAAACCGAACTGGACTAGCCATATAAGTACTGTGGCTACAAGAGCAGGTCAGAGGCTAGGAATCCTGTGGTGAGTGACTCACCTCTTGACTCCCCAAAGAACTATCCACCACCTACAAGGTACAAATCAGGAGTGCGATGGAATACCCTTCTCTTGCCTGGATGAGTGCATCAACACTCAAGAAGTTCAAAGCCATCCAGGACAAAGCAGCCTGCTTGATTGGCACCCCATCCACAAACATTCGCTCCCTCCACTACCAATGCACAGTGGTAGCAGTGTGTACTATCTACAAGACGCACTGCAGGAACTCACCAAGACTCCTTAGACAGCACCTTCCAAACTCATTACTGCTACCATCTAGAAATACAAGGGCAGCAGATACATGGGAACACCACCACCTGGAAGTTCTCCTCCAAGTGAGTCACCATCCTGACTTGGAAACATGTCGACATTCCTTCACTTGTCGCTGGGTCAAAACCCTGGGACGCCCTCCCTAACAGCACTGTGGGTGTACCTACATCACATGGACTGCAGCAGTTCAAGAAGGCAGCTCATCACCACCTTCTCAAGGACAATAAGGGATGGGCAATAAATGTTGGCCTAGCCAGTGATGCCCACACCCCATGAATGAATAAAAGAAAAACCATGTCAAAGACCCTCACATCCTTCCTAAAGTGTAGTGACGAGAAGTGGATGTAATACTCTTTTGTCATCTAATCAGAGCTTTATAAAGGTTCAGCACAACTTGTTGCCTTTGTGCTCAATGCCTCAGTTTATGAAACCCAAGACCCTATATGCTTTGCTAACCACTCTCTTAATATGTCCTGCCACCTTCAAAGATCAATACACATGCAATTGCAGATCCCTCTTTTCCTGCATTCTCTTCAGAACTGTGTTAACTCTATATTGCCTCTCCCATTCCCATGTGCCAAAATGCATCAACTCACACTCCTCTGTTTTAAATTCCATCTGCCAAATGTCTGCTGGCCTACCTATGTCCTGTTGCAGTCAATTAATATCAAACTCACTGTATGTGCCTCTTTCAAGTTTGGTATCATCAACAAATTTTGAACATAAGAACATTAGAAATAGGAGCATGAGTAGGCCATTTGGCCCCTTGATCCTGCTCCATCATTCATTAAGATCATAGCTGGCCTTAACTCCACTTTTCTTCCTCCCTACCCCCCCCCACCGCACCCCCCAACTCATAAACCTTGATACCCTTGTAGATCCAAAATCTATCTAACTTAGCCTTGAATATATTCAATGATCCAGTCTCACACTGCTTTCTGGGTTAGAGAGTTCCAAAGATTAAGGATTATTTGTTGGATTACATGGGTGGTGTTCAAACTGTGGATTTAGCCTCACTTGAAGTAATAAAATTTGTTGTAGGACCTGACATATATTTCATCGATCTGGATAAGGCCTGAATATGCCAGTGAATGGCAAAATGTGATGTGCAACAAAATGTGCACTTCAGGATTCCAGTTTGTCAACAGCTACCCTCCACTAGTGAGGCTTTGTAAAATTGGCTCAATTGTGTTGCAATACGGTTTACATTTGATCAAATTTCCCCTGTAAAAATTTCAGGGGCAGTAACTCATACTATTAGGTTTGACAAGGAGTAATTTAATTAAGGGTCATATTGTTAATGGGTCTGTACAAGGATTTTTGGCCTTAATCATTCAGAAACAATTAATGGTTCAATTGTACTAATTAAACAATGGCTTCAATGAGCTTTAACAGCTGCTGTAAAACAGAAGAGGATTATTCAGCAGGCAGAGGGAATCCTGATGCTAATGAGGAGACAGAATAGGAAGAAAAAACATACTAAGAACTTATAAACCAAGACAAAAGTGGTTTTGACACATGCCAGTGAAGGGAATGCGTAATTGAGCATTCTAATACAGTCAAGGCTCACACAAGAGGGATGGCTACTTGTCTGAGGTGTGAGGGAGTAACCATAAGTTAGTGCCCTGCAGAGGAGCAGGAGGGTAGAAAATTGGCAAAGAGAAAAACTAAATAATTTCCTATAATCGTGCTTCAGCAATAATGTAACAGATTGGTTGCTCACAGGTTTGCATGTGTAGCTCCCCATTGTGCATTCTTAATCTGAACTGTTTCATCAGGAGAAGATAGCATATAAAAGCTAGGTCTGAGGAAGGAAAAGTTAGCTGATACACCACGTTGTTCACAGTCACTAGTTTCCAATTTACCAAGGACACATTCTAACTCTTGAGGTTGAAGGAGTTATCTATAACTTACCACTGTATTCACTTGTAAAGATTTTTGACAGACTTATGTGCCAATACTAGCTCTTATCGGAAAATATCTTATTTTGCCTATTTAACAATTGGGGCATAGCTACAAATGTCTTCATTTTTTTTTAATTAAGTAAATTAAAATTGCTTGCTTATTTCTCGTTTCCCTTCTGCTTACTCCTAACTTCCTTTTTTTCTACAAAGAGGTTCAGAATCCCTCACTTCCCTTTTATTGTGAACAGTACTAATAAACCACTATGGCATTCTTCCCAAGAAAATAGATAATCTTTGTAGCTATTTTCCCCTGCCTCTCATATTTGATGGGAAATCTTGTCATCTAATGTTTGTTTTTTGGTTTAAAATGTTCACCTCTACAGAGCGAAGATCAGCCTACCGATACATGAAAGACATTTAACAATTCTCTTTAGAGCTTGTCTTTGCAATTTTGCATCCAGCATGGGTTGTTTTAACATATCATTATGCCTATTTTTGTGCATAATTTACCTCTTATTCCTTTGCATATGCAATTCATTAATGCTCCTCTTATTTAGTTTGAGTGCAATACTCTGGTACAATATGTGATAAACTGGTAGAGAAGATTTCCATTTTGCACCCCAACCACAGTGCAAGTTCATTGTAAATCTGCGGACTCTATGTCAGGAGGAACACGAGCATTACAGGAGGGAAAACTCAAAGGGCATAAATCAAAGATTTAGAACCATATATTGTCAGAAACTTCTGGCTTGCAAATCAGAAACTCTGGATGACACATAGTTTTAAATCAAGATGTTGAAGAGATCAGGTTTCCGTGCGCTTTCAATATATGGTATGTCAGGTGAATTCTAAGAACTAGCTGTGTGGCTTGAAATGATTGGCATGATTGCCAGAAGCAAGGGCCTAATATGAGCAGCACAGCAGCAGAGACAGGATCTCATGTCAACTATGTGATCTTTGTCAGAAAAGGATAAGATCTAGGCATTTTTGAACACAGCAAATTTAGAATGAATCCTTGGGGTGGTCAGATTGACAACAGCAATATCTTTTTTGCATAGCTGATGGTAGCAAAATAAAATTGATATTTAAAACTGCAAAGTGGTTAAATGCTTTAATCAGAATACAAGGAAATTAATCACTGATGATTAAAGTATGCTTTTTTTTAGTATTAGTGTAATGCTGAACAAGGTGCTGCATTGTAAAGGGGCCATAATGCAGATAAAGGGCGAAATTTTACGGCAGCGGGATTTCACATTCCCGCCAAAGCCAATGAGGTTTAGAATGTCTTGTCGCATTTTACGGCCCCGTTCCCACCGAAATGGGGCAGTAAAATTTTGCCCAAAATGTCCCACCTGCCTGTTCCAGTGGTTCAGGGAGACATTAAAGACCCCATGGAATAATTTGAAGAGCAGAATGCTCCTAGTGTTTAGGCCAATGTTCCTGCTTGAACAAACACCATCAAATCGGATTTATTAATTATTCATTTCATTGCAGCTTGTGGAACTTTTTGTTGTGTGGACATTTGTTGCCATGTTTCCCTCTAGAACTGTAATGACTTCACTTCAAATTAATTTATTCTAGTTCTTTGTGCCATTCTTGAGGAACATTTTAAAGCCCTATATAAATGCAGTGTCACTCTTGCTACATGCACCATTGTTTGTTCACTCCTCTTTACCATAGCCTTAGTGTGGCTGTTGGCTTTGTCTTGCTCCTTCTCTGGCTTTATTCAAGACTCCCTCAGACCATGTCTCAATGTTATCCACCCATCCAATTTTTCTTCTTCCTCTTCTGTTTTTCCACTAAATTTCTGCTTCAATTGTTTCCAGGAAAAGGCTGTTGGGGCTTTGTTTCCAATGTCCTTAGTTGGCTATTTTTCCCTCTCTAACCATGAGTTACGATCTCGGTAGAGGCCAGTAACTTTTTTTTAAAAAACGATGAAATCCAGAATCCAAGTTATTTATTAAAAGAATGAAGTCACAGGATTTCACGGTTTAAAACTTAAACATTTTTACTTTACAAGAGTAAAACAAATCAAACACCAAATACTATCGTAGATAACCTTCTATACTCTAACATCCAGAATCAACATAAGTTAAACATGAATTAACAGTCAAATTGCAGTTGATTATAAACTATATATTACACCGTAAATGGCAGGTAAAACGAAGACAGGTCTTACAAATTTGCTCGGCAGTTCACACAGCATATAGCTCATCGACATCAGTCGCAAAGTCCTTCAAAATCTTGTCCTCCTCATGAAGAATTTCAGCTCCTCTAGGAGCTAGCCTGATCCCCAGCTGACAGCAGCATACAACCAACCTGAGTTCCATGGGCATGGCCTTCACCATAACTGGCACACATCTGAAGAACCTCCTCAACTCAGTCTTGATGGTATAGATCAACCATTGTTATCTTCAAGTATCAGAAACAGCTGCAGCAACTTATTCTCAGCTTTTGGATCTGGGCTCTCTCTTCTTCAACTTGTCTGGACTGCACCACTGGACTCATCAACCGCTATTACTGAGCTTTAATGACGGCGTCCCTTTATATACCCCCAGCCAGTTTCAATCTGCCCAGTTTGGTTTCCAAATCTCAGTTTGGTTTTTTTTGTTCCCTTAGAAACTGCAGGATCAGTTTCCTTCTTCAGTTTCTGTTTTCAGTTATGGTCTGCCTCAAAAAAATGTCAATTTTGAAAGCACAGATTCCATCACACGTGGGTCAGGATTTCACACTCCCCCTGTGGTGGGTTTTTAGGTGGGGAGAGGTGCGTGAAAATGAAGGAACAATATTCCCGCTGGGTTCCCACCCACCACACCTTTGCAGCAATTTTACGCTGGGGCGGCAAGGCCTTAGTCAGAACGTCTACCTTTGCCCCAGTTGAGGCCCTTAAGTGGCCAAATATTGGCCATTTAAAGGCTGTTTCCCAGCCAGCCTCAATTTTTAGGCTGGTGGAAGGATTTACCTGGTTTGGGGGTAGCCCGAGAAAGAACGGGCCTAGATCTTGGGTGGAAAGGTCGGGTGGGGTGGGGGCACCTCCATCAGAAGCCTCCTTCTGACTGTGGGAGCATCCCTCCTCACCTAAAGGTCCGGTGGCCTCTGGACCCCCTTCCCTCCCTCCCTCCCCGGCCTCTCCCCCAAAACCCTGACCGTCCCCTTTGTACCACCTCCAGACCTTCCCTAGCCTCCCTGCCCTGGGACTCCTTAAACTTACCTTGTCCTCCAATCCCGGGACTTAGGCTCAGGCATCTTCCTGAAGTTCCTCTTCAGTCCACTGCAGTTCTTGTCACTGCAGGGACTGGAGAGTTGCTGGCCAATCAGTAAGGGGTGCATGATCAGCAAGGGGAGACTTCGGCCTGGGTGAGACAGAGACCGAGTGAGGATATTTGGGAACTTGGTTCAAAGTGGGAATTCAGAGTAAAGGGGAAAAGGGGGGGCTGTAGATAAGCTTTACTGCAAGAAGTGCGACATGGAATAGAGCGCTGGGGGTTGAGTAATTAAGGGAGTTGGGAAAGGAAGAGAAAGAGGTGCTCTTTTGCTTGCTGCTTTATAACTTTCTCGGCCTTCAGGGAGCGGTCGTACTCTGCTTCATGAGCAGAAGCTAGTTATTTGGTGAGTATCTGGTAAGTGACTAAGGTTTATTCTATTCCTATGGTTCAAAATAGTATAGCAATTGTGGTAAGGTTAATAAAATATATAAAAACAGAAGTAAAATATTTGTTGAATAAAATAATTAAATAGTTAATTAGAACACATTGAGGATGTCAGGATAGGTGATGTGTCACAGCTGCAGCATGTGGGAGCTCCTGGATGCCAGTTTGATCCAGGGCAAACACATCTGCAGTAAGTGTTTGAAGTTTGAGCAGCTTCAGCTCAGAGTTTGAGCTAGAGGCTGAACTACAGACACTGTGACACATCAGGGAGGGGGAAAGTTACCTGGATTCTTTGTGCCAGGAGGCAGTCACACCTCTTAGGATAGAGTCTTCCAATTTGGTCAGTAGTCAGGGACAGGAGAATGTGACTGTGAGTGAGGCAGGTAAGGGGACTCAGAGGGCAGGAGCACAGGAGCCTCAGCCTTTACAATTGTCCAACAGGTTTGAGGTTTTTTCCAGCTTGTTTGGATGAGAGTGGGGGCTGCAGGGTGGATGACCTAACTGGCCATGGCACTGTGGTACAGGAAGCCATTCAAGTGGAGGGGTAGCAAAAAGGAATGTAGTGGTAGTAGGGGACAGTATAGTTAGAGGGATTGACACAGTTCTCTGCGGCAAAGAGCGTGAGTCCAGGCAGCTGTGTTGCCTGCCTGGTGCCAGGGTGCGGGACATCTGCTCGGAACTGGAGAGGAACTTGCAGTCGGAGAATGAGGACCCAGTTGTCATGGTTCATCTAGGTGCCAATGACATAGGCAGGATAAATAAGGAGGTTCTGCATAGCCAGTATGAGGACCTAGGCACCAAATTAAGAAGCAGAACCTCAAAGGTCATAATCTCTGAATTATTACCTGAGCCACGTGCAAATTGGCATAGGACAAATCAGATTAGGGAGATGAATGTGTGGCTCAAAGACTGATGTCTGTTTGGTGGGAGGAGTGAGTTTCTGTTTGTGGGGCACTGGCACCTGTACTGGGGAAAGTGGGATCTGTACCATTGGGACGGTCTACACTTGAACTGTGCTGAGACTGGTGTTCTTGTGAGTTGCATAACCAACCAGATAGTGGGGCCGAGGGATCAAATTTGTGAAGATGTGGTAAATCAAAGAGCAGAAACAAGAATAAAGAAAAAGGTATTATTATGGAAAATGAAAAACAGACCGTGATAGGAAGGTACAAATTTAACATTAAATCAGTAGTTGAAACTAGAGATATTAAAAATGATAAAAAGATAAAACTAAAAGCTCTGTATCTGAATGCATGTAGCATTCAAAACAAAAAATGTCTTGTATAGCCTGCTCTCTGTTTGGCTCCAGAACATGCTGTTCTAAGAAACTACTCTGAAAACATTTGATGTGCTCCTCATCTAGACTATCTTTGCCCATCTGATTTTTCCAGTCTATATGTCAATTAAAATCTCCAATGATTATCCCCATGCCTTTCTGACAAGCTCCAATTATTTCTTCCTTTTTGCTCAACCCTACTATGTGGTTACTGTTAGGGGGCCTGTACACAACTCCCATAAGTGATTTCTTGCCTTTCCATTTCTCATCTCTACCCAAACCGTTTCCACATCCTGGTTTCCTGAACTTAGGTCATCCCTCTCTATTGTGCTAATATTAACCTTCAATATTCAGGTTCCAATCCATGTCCTCCTGCAGCCATGTCTCCGTAATGGCTATCGAATAGTAATTATTTATTTCAATGTGTGCTCTCAGTTCATCTGTTTTGTTTCGAAGAAAAAGCATATAATTGTGCAAAGACAGGTGGCAAGTCAGAAGACTGGACAGCATATAAGAAATAGCAATGAATGTGTAAAAGACTAATAAAGAGGGTAAAATTAGAGTATGAGAGAAAGCTAGCCAGAAATATAAAAACAGATACTAAGAGTTTTTATAAATATTTAAAAAAGACAAGAGTTAACAAAGTGAGATTTTGTCCTATAGAAAGTAAGTCTGGAGAATTGATAATGGGAAACAAAGAGATGGCTGGTGAATTGAACAGGTATTTTGCATCAGTTTTCATTGTAGAGGATACAAGTAACATCCCCAGAAGCAGCTATAAACCAGGAAATGGGGGTGGGGAAGGAAGTCAGGAAAATTAGTCACCAGAGAAGTGGTACTGAATAAACTGTTGGAGCTGCAGGCTGACAAAAGCTCGGGTCCTGATGGACTTCATCCTAGGGTCTTAAAAGAAGTGGCTAGTGAAACAGTTGATGCATTGGTTTTAAATTTACAGAACTCCCTAGATTTGGGTAAGGTCCCATTAGATTGGAAGATAGAATATGTAACTCTGTTATTCAAAAAGTGAGGGAGACAGAAAGCAGGAAACTACGGGCCAGTTGGCTTAACATCTGTCGTAGGGAAAATATTAGAAGCTATTATTAAAGGGCACTTGGATAAGCTCAAGGTCATCAGGCAGAGTCAACATGGCTTGTTGAAAGGGAAATCATGTTTAACCAACTTATTGGGGTTTTTTGAGGAAGTAATATGAGCTGTGGATGAAGGGGATGTACTTTACTTAGATTTCCAGAAAGCATTTGATAAAGTGCCACATCAAAGGTTATTGTGGAAAATAAGAGCTCATGGTAACATATAGGCATGGATAGAAGATTGGCTGGCTAACAGGAAGCAGACAGTAAGCACAAATGGACCTTTTTCAGGTTGGGAAGATGTAATAAATAGTGTGCCACAGGGATCAGGGCTGGGATGTCAACTGTTTACAATTTATATAAATGACTTGGATGGAGGGATGGAAGGGATAGTTGCCAAATTTGCTGATGACACAAAGATAGGTAGGAAAGTACATTGTGAAGAGGACAAAAGGAAGCTACAAAAAGATATAGGTAGGCTAAGTGAGTGGGCAAAGATCTGGCAAATGGAGTATATTGTGGGAAAATGTGAAATTGTCCATTTTGGCAGGAAAAACAAAAGAGAATCATATTATCTAAATGGTGAGGAATTGCAGAGCTCTGAGGTGCAGAGAGATCTGGGTGTCCCAGTGCATGAATCACAAAAGGCTAGTATGCAGGTACAGCAGGTAATTAGGAAAGCTAGTAGGATGTTATCATCTATTGCGAGAGGAATTGAATACAAAAGTATAGAGATTATGCTTCAGTTGTACAGGGCACGAGTGAGACCACATTTGGAGTACTGTGTATAGTATTGGTCACCTTATTTAAGAAAGGATGTAAATGCATTGGAAGCAGTTCAGAGAAGATTTACCAGACTAACACATGGAATGGGTGGGTTATTTTATGAGGTAAGGTTGGATCGAATCGGCTTGTATCCGCTGGAGTTTAGAAAATTAAGAGGCGACTTGATTGAAACATATAAGATCTTGAGAGGTCTTGACAGGGTGGATGTGGAGGGGATGTTTCCTCTTGTGGAAAGATCTAGAACTAGGGGTCACTGTATAAAAATAAGGGGTCACCCATTTAAAACAGAGATGAGGCGAAATTCTTTCACTCAGAGGGTCGCGAGTCTTTGGAACTCTCTTCCTGAAATGGCGGTGGAAGCAGAGTCTCTGAATATTTTTAAGACAGAGGTGGATAGCTTCTTGGGAAGCAAGGGAGTGATAGTTTTTGGGGGTAGGTGGGATGAAGATTTCAGGTCACTATCAGATCAGCCACGATCTTATTAAATGGCAGAGCAGGCTTGAGGGGCTGAATGGCTCCTTGTTCGTATGTATGTTTGTATGCATCTCTAAGGCGGGACTTCCTCCCAAGTGAGGGCCGGAAGCCCTGCCTGTAACCAATTGACGCTCATTCAAACAAAAAATGGCTGCAGGGCACTCAGAGTCAATGGCAATGTGTTCCTCACCGACTTTCAGGTGGCGGCATTGGAAACCCTGCCATCCGAAAAGTTCAGGCCATGGTATCTTTTTAACAATATTTTGATTGTTCCAATTAAACTTTTCAGAACTAACAGCTTTTAATCACAAAGAAAATGGGTCTGTACAAAAACTAATCGAGAATTAAAAGTTGAGTTTTATAACAAAAATAAATTGCCCAGCTAATCCTAGCTTTGGGGTTATTTTCAACCTGCATACGTTCTGACATTTTAATATTAAGAAGGATGAGTTCTGGGCAAAATCAAATTTTATGCAAGTTATATTTGTGGGGGTTGCAGTTAGCTCAGTTGGCTGGACAGCTAGCATGTGGATCAGATTAGCACTGACAGCATGGGGTTTGACCCTCATTCCAGCTCAGGTAGACTTGGGGCCTGCCTCCTCACTCTACCCAATGTAAAAAAATTATGGCACTTGACCATGGTTCGGCAAATAATCGCCAAGGACTTGCCTTCAGGCAAAAAGCTCAAGAAGAAAAAGATGTTGGCTGGAGCCTTAAAGGTTCAACCGCTGAAGTTGATTGTTCTGCCTATAATACCAGTCTGAATGTTTACCATCTGCTGAGAATGTTTTGTTTTTATTGGGTATTTAACTTTGTGGTATTCTTGGAATTTTCCAATTGCACTTCTACCAATTAAAAACACTTAAGTTAATCCTATTTTAAACTATTGACTCTCACAGTTATATAAGTTATACTTCTTGTAGGAATCACAGAACCCTCAAAGACTCCCTACCAAAATTATCTATCCACCATGTTAAAATTAAAAGATAATAAAAGCAATTAAACTGTTTTTTCATTTATTAACAAGATGTTTTTATTGATGGCTTGCACAGGTTCTTGCATGATTCACATTCATTGACGTGAATTAGTTTAAACATCCTAGGGTTAAAATTATTTTATGTTCAGAAATATGAGTTACTTCAATCAAAGCAATACATAATTTAAATTACTTTACACTTATCTTTTCTGAGCTTAACCGTTTGCTGTATCATAAAGAATGTTCCATGCTAATAAACTTGCACCTGAAGCCTAATTGAGATAATACTGAATAACTAATGAGCTGGGGACAGTTTCTGAAATCATTTCATCCATAGAGGTTAGCAAATCCCTAACCAATACATTTTTAATAGGATTAAGCATTACTTAACTGATCTGGACACTTTGTAAAACAAACGCTAGTATTGCTTTGTTCTGCCTATTCACTGTCATCTCTGCTGAACACCACCAATAAATATCAAATGTTGGATTATGCTCTTCTTCACCTACCTGTAAGGCAGATGGAATATCAATCACCAACACTCTTTAGCATAAACCCTTTGAAAATGCTCACATCATTTTTGCATAATTTCGATAAGGCCAACATGAGACTTCTCAGGTTAGAATTTTAGAGAAAATGGCTAAGGAAATATTATTTGCATTTATTTTTGCAATATTCAGTTTAAAATGTTTACAGGATTTTTTACATATGAGAAATGAAGAACAATGCATGGTGTTTGGGGATAAAGGAAATCCAATACTTGAAAGATTGAGTATTCCTTCCTCTTGGCCTACCTAAGGCTGTAATTCAAAACAGACAAAATCAAATATTCATATATCTTATTAAAATTGTGCCTGGGAAAAAGTGTGGCGCATATTGTGTTAAAATTCAATTTGAATGCTGTGTTGTAATTTTGAACAAGCTAATACCACAGCAATAGATTCCTGCAGAACCATAAAAATCTTTAAAAATCCTGGCAGCACTACACAAGGTTTTAAACTTCAACCAGGGAAGAACAATCACAAGAACAAAATGTCAACCCTTTAGTGTACATTGTTAGAAGGTATCGTGTGGAATTGGACATAATAACATTATATAAAGGTATCAGAATATTGACATAAAAGAATAAACATATTTTCTTTCAGCTAATAACCATTTAACATTCCTGATCACAAACTTATGAATTGTGCATCATTTTCACGTATGTTTCAGTACCTTCATCAACAATATAGTTTATCTGGTACGAGCTAGGTTTGTTCTGTGAATGCTACAAAGAAAGATGTTCTGCATACAATAGAAGTAGCTTTGGAAGAATACAATGAGCAAGCATGATGGTTTCTTCTTTCCCTAATCAACTAGTCCTGTTGGCTAAAGGGAATATGGATATTTGTATTTAAGTGTATATTGCAATAAATAAGTGCTCTGATCTAGATTTTTATCATCATTTTTAAAATTCTTTCACTGAATATGGGCATCATTGGCTGGACCAGCAATTTTTTTTATTCATTCATTGGATGTGGGCTTCGCTGGCTGGGCCAGCATTTATTGTCCATCCCTAATTGCGCTTGAGAAGGTGGTGGTGAGCTGCCTCTTGAATAGCTGCAGTCCATGTGGTGTAGGTACACCCACAGCGCTGTTAGGAAGGAGCAGTGCTTTAGCTCCAAGTCAGGCTGGTGTGTGGCTTGGAGGGGAACTTGCAAGTGGTGATGTTTGCATGCATCTGCTGCCTTAATCATCCTAGATGGTAGAGGCTGTGGGTTTGGAAGGTGCTGTCAAATGAACCTTGGTGAGTTACTGCAGTGCATCTTGTAGATGGTACATACTGTTGCCACTATGCATCAGTGGTGGAGGGAGTGAATGTTTAAGGTGGTAGATGGGGTGCCAATCAAAAGCTGCTTTGTCCTGATGGCTTTGAGCTTCTTGAGTGTTGTTGGAGCTGCGCTCACCCAGGCAAGTGGAGAGTATTCCATCACACTCCTGACTTGTGCCTTGTAAATGGTGGATAGGCTTTGGGGACTAAGCAGGTGAATTAATTACCATAGAATTCCTAGCTCTTATAGCCACAGTATTTATATGTCTGGTCCAGTTCAGTTAAGGTCAATGGTAAGCCACCAGGATGTTGGAAGTGGAAGATTCAGCGATGGTAATGCCATTGAATGTCAAGGGGGGATGATTGAATTCTCTCTTGTTGGAGATGGTCATTATATGACACTTGTGTGTCATGAATGTAACTTGCCACTTATCAGCCCATGCCTGATTGTTGCACAGGTCTTGCTGCATATGGACATGGACTGCTTCAGCATCTGAGGATTCACGAATTATGCTGAACATTGCACAATCATCAGTGAACATCCTCACTTCTGACATTATGCTGGAGAGGAGGTCATTGGTGAAGCAGTTGAAGATGGTTGGGCCTAGAGCACTGCCCTGAGGAACTTCTGTAGTTCCTGGGACTAAAATGATTTACCTCCAACAACCACAGCCATCTTCTTTTGTGCTAGGTATGACTCCAACCATTTTCCCTCTAATTCCCATGGACTCCAGTTTTGCTAGAGCTCCTTGATGCCACCAATGCTGTCTTGATGTCAAGGGCAGTCACTCTCACCTCACCTCTTGAGTTCAGCTCTTTTGTCCATGTTTGTCCATCATCCATTATTATCACAGTATCACAGAATCTTTACATTGCAGAAGGAGACAATTTGGCTAATTGAGACTGCACTGGTTCTCTGAAAGAGCATTCCACCTAGTTCCATTCCCCTGCCTTATCCCTGTAACCTTGCACATTCTCTCTTTTCAGGTAGCAATCCAATTCCCTTTACAATACCTTGATCAAATCTGCCTCCACTGCCCTTTCAGGAAGTTTGTTCCAGACTCCAACCACCCTTTGAGTGAAAAAATTTTTCCTCACATCACATTTACTCCTTTTGCCAATTATTTTTAATCTGTGCTCTCTAGTTCTTGATGTTCTCCTAAGTGGGAGCAGTTTCCCACTATTTATCCTGTCCATACCCATCAAGATCTTGAATACTCTATCAAGTCTCCTCTCAGCCTTTTTTCCTCCAGGGAAAAAAGTCCCAACCTCTCCAATCTATCCTCATAGCTACAGTTCTTCATCCTGGGAATCATTCTTGTGAATCTCCCCTGTAATCTCTCCAATGCCTTCACATCCTTCCTCAACTATGGCATCCAGGACTGGACGCAGTACTCCAGATGAGGCCTAACTAGTGTCTTGTACAAATTCAACATGACCTCCTTTCTTTTGTACTCAATGCCTCTATTAATAAAACCTAAGGTACTATATGCTTTATTAACTGCGATCTCAACATGCCTTGCCATCTTTAATGACCTATGTGCGTATACACTGAGGTCCCTCTGTTTCTGCACCTCATTTAGAGGCTCTCCCTTTATTTTATATTGTCTCACCTTATCTTTCCTGCCAAATCGAATCACCTCACACTTCTCTGCATTGAACTTCATCTCCCACTTGTCTGCTCAATCCAGCAACATGTCTACGTCCTTTTGAAGTTCAAGATTATCCCCATTACAGTTGAAAAAATTTCCAATCTTCATATCATCTGCAAATTTTGAAATCATGCCCTGCACACCACAGTCTAGGTCATTAATATATATTAGGAAGAGCAAGGGTCCCAACACTGACCCCCGGTGAACTCCACTACAAACTTTCCTCCAATCTGAAAAACAACCATTTATCACTACTCCCTGTTCCCTGTCACTCAGCCAATTTCTTATCCAAGTGCCTACTTTCTCTTTTATTCCATGACCTAGAATTTTTGCTCACAAGTCTATCATGTGACACTGTATTGAATGCCTTTTGAAAATCTACATACGCCACATCAACAGCGTTTCCTTTATTAACCTTCTCTATTACCTCCTCAAAAAATTCCAGTAAGTTAATTAAACATGATTTTCCCTTGATGAATCCATGCTGGCTTTCTTTAACCATCCTGCACTTGTCTAAGTGATTGTTGATTTTATCCCGTACTATAGTTTTCAGAAGTTTCCCGACCACTGAAGTCAAACTGACTGGCCTGTAGTTGCCAACTTTATCCTTGCACCCCTTTTTGAACAGGGGTGTAATATTCACAGTTCTCCAGTCCTCTGGCTCCTCCCCTGTGTCTAAGGAAGACTGAAAGATTATCACTCGTGCCTCTACAATTTCCACTCTCACTTCTCTCAGTACCCTTGGATGCATCTCATCCGGTCCTGGTACCTTATCTATTTTAAGTAAAGGTAGCCTTTCCAACACCTCCTTCCTTTCGATTGTAAGATCTCCTAGTGTACCAGTTACCTTTATACTTTAGGTCAAGTGCTGAAATTAGGCAGCATATTTTAAATACTTTAGTGGTAAACTTGAACTTAGTGTATACTCCACAATAATATTTAAAGCTCACAAGGGGTAATTTTGACTCTGGGCAAGGGTATAAGATTGGTGATAATGGATCAAGCACCCATTCTACATCTCCATTGATTTGAAATTAAAAATGGGAGAGATGTATAACAAGCAGCTGATCTAATATTGCTTGTTATACACTACTACCCATAGTCAAAATGACCCATATTATGTCTCTAACTCAATTATTGTTATAATGCAAAGCAATGGTTGTGAAGGAATAGATTTCCCTGAATCAACTAAATGTGCCGTCTAAACAGTATATGAGCATTCTTTTTCTTCTTGGGTTCCCTGCCCAAAGACAGGTCTGACCAACAATGCCACAACCTTTGCAATGAGCAGGGCAAGAAGGCAGGTCCCAAATCCACCCCAGCAGGAATGGGGATCAAACCCCATGCTGTTGGCACCAATCTGATCCACACTGGCTATCCAGCCAAACTGAGCTAACCAGCTCCCCCAAGGAGTCTGAGTTGCTGTGGCAACATAAGGCAGAATTTTATTGCCCCTCACACTGGTGAGATCTTCTGTTCCCATCGACGTCAAGGGAGTTTTGAAAATTGGAATTTTGAACAGCTCACCAAATTTTATGGCCCTGCCCATAAACTTTTACATGCATGTTGCAGCCTGGAACCATGGATAGTGATGGTAGAGGCTCCAATTTCTTTCCATCACATAGCTGGCCAGAAATCTCCCCTGCTCTTCATGCCATTGGTGTATGTAATTGGTAGGATTTACAAGTTAATATTCAACCTGTTTGGCTGTATTATGAACACACCTTCCCTGGCCATCAGGTTATGGAGTAGGAGTTGAATGCTGAGCTTCTGACTCAGAGGCAGGGACACTACCCACTGCAGCACAAGACCTCCTATATGGGCATTAATGCCTGTTCAAAATAAATACAGACAATTATGGTTAGAAAGAGAAAGATGAGGAAACATTTGGATACAGCCATTACTTTCTCTTTCAGGTGCTGACTAACCAGTTATGTATTGCCATCAATTTCATTCCATATTTTGATAAATAAGTAACAGATAGATGTTCATGAACTAGTGTTTTGCAGTCGCCTAATTTACCACAAATAAGAAAGACATTCAGTGGCTCTTAACATATCGGGCTGAATAATACGGGGGAATGGATGGCTTGCACCTGCCCCCCCACCCCCCCACCCCCCGCACCACCCTCCCCACCCCCGCACCACCCTCCCCACCCCCCCACCCCCCGCACCGCCCCATGGAAGCAAAGTCAACCAAAAAGCATTGCAGGTGGGCTTAATGAGGACCAAGTGGAACTTCTGCCCCTCACTGGAGAGGAAGACCTGGGGCAGAATTTTCTGCCTGTCGGGCGGGCGGCCCGACCCAATCTCCAGCGGGTGGGGAGCCGATCCCCACCGGAGAAGCGGGCCCCGCCGCCATTTTACATGGGCGGGCCAATTAAGGCGCTATGCACTTCCTGTGCGGGGGGGGATTCCCCAAAAGCGAGAGTGCATTCTTTCACGCATGCACACGAAAAAGCACACATCTCCCTGAGGCTAAGTGCTGCCTCAGGGGGATCGCTTACACTTTTAAAAAGATTAAAAGTAGAAAAAAAATTCCTTAACATGTCCCCCTCATGTGACAATGTCACATGAGATGGGACATGTTCATAATATACATAATAAGTTTATTAAACTTTTTTAAACCCTACATGAAACCTCATCCCACCAGTGGATGGGGTTTCATGTTTTTTCTATTGCCCGCCGGGGCTCCTGGCCTGCCCACCAGCCTTAAGGTTGGCCGGGCAGGTCCTTTAATTGTATAATTGATCCTGTCAATGGCCTCAATTGGCCATTGACAGGTCAGCGGGCCTGCAGCTGATTTTGCTGCGCCCCCGCCTTCCTGAAAATTTTAATGGGGTGGGATGACATTGGGGGTTCCACCTGACATCATCTCGCGTAATTTTATGCGTCTGCGAGCGAGCCCCGCCCCCTGCTCGCTGACGGCAAAATTTTGCCCCTGGCCTCTGAAGCTCCATCAGTCCCAGCAGTGCCAAGGGCATGTCAATGGCCGCTGCTGGGACTGCAAGAGAAGAAGGAAGAATGCCCAAGGATTCCCGGAGCACCTAAGTCCGGGGTTTTACCCAGAAGGTGAAAATGGTTTGGAGCAGTACTCTTGTTTCCCAGTTCTTACTGGTGTTCCATTTTAAGGTATATAAGACCAGTTCAGACCAGTATCCTTATTTCTCAGTTTTTACTGAGGGCAGGGAGAGTTTGGGCAGGTCAGGGAGTGGGGCAGGAAGACGGGGGTGTGGATTTAAAGCTCTGGGCGGGCAGGAAGAAAGCGGCAGGAGGTCCATCTTAGGGGGGGGTCACCCCCTGATCGGCAAAGGGCAGCACCCAAAATCAAATCCCCCCCTTCCTTTCCATCCTTTGAAGAACTTTAAAAAAAATCGGGCTCTCTGACTGCTCACACCAAACATTTTATGGCATGGGCAGTGCTTTATCAGGATCAATTGATTTGGTAACAAGCCTAATTAACCCTTAATTGCTTATTTAAATATGTTGGGTGGGCTGCTGATTTCAGTGTCTGCTTAACCTGCGTATTATTGGGGTGAGCTCAGAGGTGGGTGGGAAGGTGATAGGGTGCGCACCAGCCCTGTTTCATGTGCACCCACCCAGAACACGCCCAAGGGCATGTAAAATGCAGCCCATTAATTGTATTTACAAAATGTAGAGAATTCACTTATCAATTGTCACTTAAAACAAAACATGCAAACTTTCAGCAGCAAATAAAATTATAATTTAAAATAAAGGATTGTCATAAAATATGAGTAGTAATTTAGCACAATAAAATGTTCTCATTGATCTTATTCTGATCTGCATCTATAAGGCAGATGACCCTATAGTGAAGACAATAGTTCTTGAGAGTGATCTTACAGAAAAGGAATATTGTATGCATAGTATAGTGTTTAATGAAATCTGATTGATAAATATTGGTATATGATGAAATAGATTCTTGATACAGGCCAGTTAACTTGAAACAAAATTACTTGATATAAATTTTCAACACCTACATTGAGGAATAATTAATGAATACCCAGAGCTCTGAGCAAAGAAACAACTGACATATTTACAATCCCAGAGGTTTCAAGCGCTGGTTTAGAGATAAGAGAAATCTCTGAAACTCTTTGCAAAGCAAACATCTGAAGGGTAGAAAATTCACTCTTCTACAACATATGATACTTTGTTTGCAAAATAAAGTGACTGATAATGCACAAATTATTCATCTCTATTCAATGGTAATATGACATTAACACATTTGTTTCAAGACTTTCCAATACTCTGAATCATAAAATTATTCAGTGAATGTAAAGACAGAACCAGCCACACAGTATATACTTCTTTGTGAAATATGCTCTTCCTTCCCTTTCCAATGGGAAAAATATCTACAGGTATAGATAAAATTCAGTGGGAGGATAGCAACATCTATCAAAATCTCTCTTTCTGATATAGATTGTGACAAATTTTTGAACTAAAAAGCAACAGCATTAAATTTACAATGGATCCTTAAACTGAGAAGTGAGATTCCCAGGTGTGGTAATCTCACATGCCTTGGATTTGGTACTAATAGGCGTGTGCCTCCAGAATAATATCAAGCCAAATTTTAAAAATGCACAGAGGATCCCTTCAACCTCTTGGACATTTTTAAGTCTACCTACAGTGAATTAAAATGTTTGTAAAGCACCGCCTGCACTTTCTAAACATTTAAATTGCAGTTCCTGGTCGACAAGTTCTGTTCATATGTGCAACCGCACTACAAGGAACTCCCTTTTGGGCCGGAGATTTGCAGATCCAGCCAGACAATGCAAAAGGGTAACTGCCTGGCTGGAGCCCACTGCAACTGCTGAACCTAGGTGGCAGTTGCAGAGTAAACACAGCATAATATAAAGATTCAGTTACACAGAGATGGTCTTTATCACAATAGAGGCTCATATTACATATTCAATTTCTTTTCCAAAAGACTGGTTAAATTTGCTATAAACACAAATTTAAATTCAAGATGTCTCAGGATAATGTCACTGCATGCTGACTCATTTCACAGTATTCTCTTTTGACATCTCCTGAATTCTTTAAGATTGGCCGACTAATAAATTGCTGGAATTTATTCCAAAGTATTTAAAAACTTCACATTTGCAGATACAGGATAACAACTCAAGTAACTGATGTATTAATCCTCAATTCAGCAGCAATTGAATTATACATTTGGGGGAGCTGTAGGATTAATTCTACTAGGTCTAGCTGAACAGAGTTGCAAGACATAAAGGATATCAGAATATCTTGCACTTTGTTTAGAAGCATATTTAATCTATAAAGTTAATTACCCATGTTTCTGGAAGTTATTATGTGATTGTTCTTTTACCTATAGGATATCCTCATCAGAACACACTCATTATAAGGTTTTAAATGCACTGATATAGAATACAATCCAATATACCATAAATCTAACAACATTTTCTGTGAGAAATTATTGAACCAAATTAAAATTTGAAAAAGAAAACATTTTTTAAAACAATATATGTGAATCTAGACCAGGAAGCTGGCAGCCACAGCTGTATGGATACATCAATTGCTTCGCCAATTTTTGATGTTATGGATTCATAATGATTCTGACTTCATTTTTCCTAAATGGAACCAGATGTTTGTCAAATGGTTTGCTCATTCCCAGGTTATGTAAAACCAGAAGTGAGAATGTTTTCTGAGGCCACATCTCAACCATCTCCTGATGCAAACTCTTGGGTGGGAGTGTGGTACAAATTTGCGTCAGGCTTTAAAGGCAAGCTCTTGAATCTTAAAACAAGTGAAGCAAAATGAGAAACAGTGAGACATTTTTCTGAATTCCTTTAATGAAATATAAAAGGGAGGTACAATTAACAGAGCAGTATTCGGCAAAGAATGTGCAGTTCCTTTAAACACTAGTGGAATAGTAACTTTGGTACCAGTTTGTTCAACTGAAAACATAACGAATATTTTCCTTAAATTAATAAGGAAAAGTAACCAGATGTCCAAACATTCTACTGAATGCTTCTTTTATTCCCATTTGGCAAACTTTCTGAAATATGGTAGACACAATTTGCCAGGAGTCTTTTTCCACTAAATTTGCATAATTTCATACATATTTTATACCCCCAGCATTGCATATTTTAAGTACACTAGTCAGAATCAATGTTGCTATTCTATGAAAAGAAAATTGCATTTGTATTATGAATTATTCTATTACTGCTTTACTAATGAGGAGCATTAGAAAATTAAAAGTAAATCTTACAGCTTATAAATATATCAATGAGTATGAGATATCAGAAAGATAGGAATATTATGTGTAACTGTTAAGTGTTCTAGGCAGACTAATACTATTCTGTCTTTGCCTTATTGAGCATTTTACAATACAGGTGGTGAATATATTTTATCACCATTTTTATTTCAAGTTAATCATACTTAAATTTTGCCTGAATTTAAGAATTTCTATGACTTTTAAGTAACCTTATATACCTTGATTTACTTGGAAGAGATAAAAAGCTCAAACTGCACTTGCAGCATTTTATTGTTCCTTAAAGAGCTAATGATGACACGGTTCAAAAAGATAATGTAGCACTTCATAAGCAATCGTTTTTGCAATTATCTGACAGTGCAGTTAATCATCACCTAGAGTTCAGAGCCTTTTGGTACTCAGGAATCAACATGCTAGGTTATAATTAAATACACAGTATTCAGCACATAGCTAACTGAAAATGTGGGACAATGCTATTAAGCCGGAAACTAAATGCAGACAAGTTTGGGCAAAGTTGTGATTATGTCTGCCCACAGCACAACCAAATCAAAGCAATGATGATAAGACAGCACAAGTGCCTAACAGCTCAATTCTGCATCATTTGTCAGTAAATCATCCTAAATTACAATCCCGTGCCTAGAAGTGTTAAATAAGATTCCAGCTTTTGGTAATCTTTAATGTTTTTGTTTTTGAGAAATTAATGCATTTATTGTCAATGATTGTCAGCTTATTAAATATCTGACTAAACAAAAGTCAGTAATTAAGTTGGCCTTCAATTTTATGTAGCACTGCTAGTCTAGAATTAATTTTGTTGCATTTAGGACCAACAGTAAAGCTTTAAAGTGCCATGTCATTAACAAAGTAGCATATTATTTTCCATAAAGAACAGATGTAGTGATCTACATTTTCATATTGTCTAGCTGGATAGACTCATGGGATATTATCTTATTCAGAAAGAACCTTTCAAGGTTGAATAAAAGAAATGATGCAAGGTCCCAGAGAGAAGGAAGTGATCATCATTTTCACCTTCAACTCTTCTTTGATGTGGCAGAGTCAATTTTTAATCAGCAGCCATCAGACTGAGCTTCATTTTTACTTACAAAGTCCTATTACTCTGCCACTTTCTGGAAGGAGATGATAAGGACAATACTCTTCTTCTTCTTCACACAGCCCTGCATATGATGAGTCCCTTTGGAGAGGCTTGATAAAAATGACTGAGCATATAGGGATAAAGGTCACCTCCCCGCTAGGCTTAAAGTTCAAAATGCTACCTGGTATGGGATGAAAGTCTTATGCTGCGCCCTAGTTCATTACAACATTGAAATTACCACTTTCATGAACTACTTACACATTTGTGCAATGAAACAGAAAATTAAAGGCCTTCGTATCAGACAAAGAAGAAAATGAACAAAAAAATAACTACTGTCCATTTAGGCTATTTTTCTTTGACACTGAAACAGTGTAAAATAGTCAGAAAGGAAATTCCTGTGAACTTCAAACCATTTGTTGTATTCGGGGTCTTAATTGTCTTGCTGAAATGGATTTAAATTCGGCGAATTACACCATGAAATTATGTTACCAGCTCTTGGTGTTCACATTTCTTGTCAGGGGTTATAATCTCAATTAGAACATCAATCCTTTGGGTAAGAGGATATAAAGTGATGCTGAAATGCATTTTGAGCAGCAGCGTCCATGATGACAGCCTAGTCATTACAGGACAAAGCAATGTCATCTGAATTTCAATATGGACAAAAAAAAATTAGTTTTCCTCGTGAATCTGAATGGGGACAAAAACGCTCTGTAGCTTCCTGTCCGACTATTAAATAGCAATGGCTATACATTTTACAGCTATTTTCCAGTAATGTTAACCAATTACTGGTTATGAAACCTGTGTTTTCTTACATAATTGGCCAGTATTCATAAAGGTGGTGCTAATGTTACAATTACTCTGAAAATGCCATTGCAAAAAAAAAATGCTTGGGGTAAACAAGGGCTAACACTTGAAAAAAATGGAAGAAAATACATTTTAGCAAATCAGCAAATGCTTTGTGAACATGAGCCCATACATCTAAACTCCACAGAAGAAGATCTTATTTATGTGATTGCATAATGACATATTGCATTTGGTTTTATTTCATTCAGTCAGAAACTCTAAAATTATGCAGGTCTAATAAAAGAAACTGTTTGCCTTTGCACCCACACTGTAATCTTAATGGCTGAGTGACAGAATGCAGTCAGTTTCAAAATGGACAATGTCCAAACATCTTTCCTAAACTGTTTCTACTTGACTAACATCTAGCTATCCATCTAATTAAAGACTTGTGTGTTGTCCTGCACGGGACCAGGGGAACTAAGTCAAAGTAAGTAAGTAAGTATTTATGTATGTCTGTAATATTGTAAAACTATAACAGACTTGTAAAGTTGCTAATTGGCTTATGACAGAATCACCAACTTGTTACAGCGAAGGAGGCTATTTGGCCCATTGTGTCTGCACATGCTCTCAGAATGAGAAATTCTCTTAGTGCAATTCTCCCGCCTTATCCCCATAACCCTGCAAATTCTTCCTCTTCAGATAACAGCCAAGTTCCATCTCAAATTCTTGAACTTGCCTCACCACACTCTCAGGCAGTGCATTCCAAACCTTAGCCACTCGCTGCATGAAAAAGATTTTTTCTCATATCGCTATTGCTTTGAGTGATCCAGCTATGGCTTCATTGCCTCTCTCCAACAGCAGCACCCTGCCTGTATACCTAAAATATTATCTAACCAATAAACATCAAAGACCAGCACACAAAGTTGTTGTTCCATCCCTTTCTTCCCCTGGCCCTTCATCTTCATTCTAGTTCCTTAACATTCTGGCTTCAGACCTCACACCTTATCAGTCTATTCTTGCTCCAGATCCAAACCCAGGGCTCCACTTCACTCCTTCCCATGCTCTAGTCTCATGGCTCTAGGTGCTCCCACTTGGTCCAGCTTTTGGTCCAATTCTCTCCTTCAGCAAGAGGCCTATGTCTCCATTTTCCTTCACTTCCGTACATGCCCCAACAATGCTCAGGGGCAATGATCAACATTGATACCCCAAACCCACTGCAACACCAGCCAGATTTACCATTCCCTTCCAGACCACACCCTGCCGCTGTCATTTTTTTCAGTTCAGGCTCCAGTTTCTCCTGGACATGTTCAGTCAGTAGGTTGCCTAATGGAAATATTAGGCCCCAGTGAGTGAAAATCACACAGAGAAAGGGAGTGGAAAAGAACCAAAGAGAAGGACGCAGAAAGAGTGGGAGAAAAAGAGGGAGGCAGTTACAGAAAGGGAAATATTTTATTTTTGTCTGTAAGCACTGCCATAACACATCAAGTGGAAAACATTACGGTCAGAACTTAATGACCTCTCCTGTGGCAAGTTTGGCTGAGGAGCCATTTCGGTAGGTGGGTGGGTGGTGGATGGGGATCCTGCCGCCTTCCCACCTCTGTCCCGCTTAAATCTGGTACAGGAAGGCTCGTGGATGGCCTTCCCACCCCACTAACAATTGAGGCCCTTAAGAGGGCAATTAATGCCCACTGAAGGGCCTCCTCCGCTGCAGCTGGTATTTACCCTACAGTGGGCAGGACACTCGCTACATGGAAAGCCCAAAAATCAAACACTGTGTTTGCTTGCGGGCTTTTGGTGGGGTCCCTCAACAAAGACACTCAATACCTGATCAAGGGATGCGGCATCAGGAAGGGGGAAGGCCTGCTGAGAGCCACCCTCTGCCCTTGCTGATGACCCCCCTCACCCGCTCCCATCACAGAATCTTTAGCATACAGAAGAGGCCATTTGGCCCATCAAGTCTACACTGGCTCTCAGAAAGAGCATTCTACCTAGTCCACCCCCCTTGCTTTAACCCTGTAACCTTGCACATTCTTTCTTTTCAGGTAGCTATCCAATTCCCTTTTGAATGCCTCGATTGATCCTGTCTCCGCCACCCTCTCAGGAAGTTTGTTCCAGACTCCAATCACAATCTGGGTAAAAAATTCTTCCTCACATCACATTTACTCCTTTTGCCAATTATTTTTAATCTGTGCCCTCTGATTCTTGATGTTCTCTTGAGTGGGAGCAGTTTCTCACTATTTACCCTGTCCATAACCCTCAGGATTTTGAATACTTCTATTACGTCTCTTCTCAGCCTTCTTTTATCCAAGAAAAGCAGTCCCAGCCTCTCCAATCTATTCTCAAAGCTACAGTTCTTTATCCCGGGAATCATTCTTTTGAATCTCTTCTGTAATCTCTCCAATGCCTTCACGTCCTGCCTCAAGTATGGCGCCCAGAACTGGATGCAGTACTCCAAATGAGGCCTAACTAGTGCTTATACAAGTTCAATATGACCTTCTTACTCTTGTACTCAATGCCCTATTAATCAAGCCTAAGATACTATATGCTTTATTAACTGCTCTCTCAACATGCCCTGCCATCTTCAATGACTTATGTACATATACACTGAGGTCCCTCTGTTCCTGCACCTCCTTTAAGTTTCTCCCTTTATTTTATACTGTCTCACCATATTCTTCCTGCCAAAATGAATCATCTCACATTTCTCTGCATTGAGTTTCATCTGCCACTCATCTGCCCAATCCACCAACATGTCCGTATCCTTTTGAAGTTTAAGACTATCCTCATTACAGTTGACAACATTTCCAATATTCATATGATCTGCAAATTATGAAATCATGCCCTGCAGACCACAGTCTAGGTCATTAATATACATAAGGAAGATCAAGGGACCCAACACTGACCCCTGGGGAGTTCCTCTGCAATCCTTCCTCCAATCTGAAAAAAACATTCATTTATCACTACTCTCTGTTTCCTGTCACTCAGCCAGTTTCTTATCCAAGTGCCTCCTCTCCCTTTTATTCCATGAGCTAGAATTGTGCTCACAAGTCTGTTGTGTGGCACTGTATCAAATGCCTTTTGAAAATCCATACACACCACATAAATAGCATTGTCTTTATCAATCTTTCCTTAAGTATTCTGCACTTGTCTAATTGACTATTGATTTTGTCCCAAGCTATAGTTTCCAGAGGCTTTCCAACCACTGAAATCAAACTGACTAGTCTGTAGTTGCTGGCTTTACCTTTACACACCTTACTGAACAAGGGTATAACATTCGCAATTCTCCAGTCCTCTGGCACCACCCCTGTGTCTAAAGAAGACTGGAAGATTATCACTAGTGCCTCTGCAATTTCCACTTTCACTTCCCTCAGTACCCTTGGATGCATCTCATCCGGTACCTTACCTATTTTAAGTTAACATAACCTTTCCAATACCTCCTCCTTCTCAATTGTAAGTTCTTCGAACGTAGCAGTTACCACCTCTCTCACCTCAGCCTGGGTAGCACCTTCCTTTGTAAAGGAAAATACAAAGTTCTTGTTTAATACCCCCGCTATTTCTCCTGCCTCCATGTGCATGTGTCCATTTTTATCCCTAATCGGTTCTTCTCTTTCTTCTACCGCCCCTTTATTATTTATATGCTTAAAGAAGACCTTGGGATTCTCTTTTATGTTCACTGCCAGTCTCTTTTCATGCTCTTTCCTTGCTTTTCTTATTAGTTTCTTCACTTCCCCTCTGGTCCTTCTACGTTCAACCTGATTCTCCATTGTATTTTCTACTTGACATCTGTCGTACGCGCACTTCTTCCTTTTCATATTCACCTCTAGCTCCCTCATCATCCAGTGCACTCTGGATTTATTTGTCCACCCTGTGGCATAGTGGTAATGTCACTGGACTAGTAATCCAGGGACCCAGGCTAATGCTTTGGGGACAGGGGTTCAAATCCCACCATGGCAGCTGTTGGAATTTGAATTCAATGAATAAATCTGGAATTTAAAGCTAGTTTCAGTAAAATGTGACCATGAAAACCACCATCCACCTGGTTCAGTAATGCCCTTTAGAGAAGGAAATCTGCTGTCTTCACCTGGTCTGGCCAACATGTGCCCTGTGAAATGGCTGAGTAAGCCACTCAACCTAAAGGCAATTAGGAATAGGCAACAAATGCTGGCCTCGCCAGGGATACCCATAATCCCATGACAGAATAAAAATAAACCTTTCCCCTTCAAGGGAATCAATAAAGATCCTGGGGGTTACCATTGACTGGAAACTGAACTGGACTAGCCACAAAAATACTGTCTCTATGAGAGCAGGTCTGCGGTTCGGAATCCTGTGGTGGATAACTCACCTCCTGACTCCCCAAATCCTGTCCACCATTTACAAGGCACAAGTCCGGAGTGTAATGGAATACTCTCCACTTGTCTGGATGAGTGCAGCTCCAACAACACTCAAATATCTTGACACTATCCAGGACAAAGCAGCCCACTTGATTGGCACCCCATTCAAAACATTCATTTCCTCCACCACCAACGCACAGCAGTGTGTACCATCTACAAGATGCACTGCAAGGTTCCTTAGACAGCACCTTCTAAACCCACTACCCCTATCATCAAGAAGGGCAAAGATGCATGGGAGCACCAACACTTGGAAGTTCCCCTCCAAGCCACACACCATCCTGATTGGAACTATGTTTCCGTTCCTTCTAAGATGCTGGGTCAAAATCCTGGAACTCCCTTTCTAACAGCACTGTGCGTGTACATAACCACATGGATTGCAGCAGTTCAAGAAGGCAGCTCACCACCACCTTCTCAAGGGCAAATTTGTGGGTGGGGTGCCAATCAAGTGGGATGCTTTGTCCTGGATGGTCTCAAGCTTCTTGAGTGTTGTTGGAACTGCACTCATCCAGGTAATTGGAGAGTATTCCATCACACTCCTGACTTGTGCCTTGTAGGTGGTGGGCAGGCAGGAGGTAAGTTACTCGCCACAGGACTCCTAGCCTCTAACCTGCTCTTGTAGCCACAGTATTTATATGGCTAGTCCAATTCAGTTTCTAATCAGTGGTAAACCCCCCAGGCTGTTGATGGTGGGGGATTCAGCGACGGTAATGCCACCGAATTTCAAAGGGCGATGGTTAGATTCTCTCTTGTTGGAGATGGTCATTGCCTGACACTTGTGTGGCCCAATTGTTCCCCCCGCCACAGCCAAGTTGTTCCAAAACAGCTACAAAACTGTCATCTACCTGCCAATGTGAAAATTGCCCAAGAATGTCCCATCCACAAAAAGCAGGCCAAATCCAGCCCAGTCAGTTACCGCCCATCGGTCTACTCTCGATCATCAGTAAAGTAATCATCAACAGTGCTATCAAGCAGCACTTGCTTAGTAATAACCTGCTCACTGACACTCAGTTTGGGTTCCGCCAGGATCACTCAGCTTCTGACCTCATTACAGCCTTGGATCAAACATGGACAAAAGAGCTGGACTTCAGAGGTGAGCTGAGAGTGACTACCTTTGACATCAAGGCAGAATTTCACCAACTGCAGCATCAAGGAGCCCTAGCAAAACTGGAGTCAATGGGAATCAGAAGGAAAACTCTCTGCTATTTGGAGTCACACCTAGCACGAAGGAAGATGGTCGTGATTGTTGAAGGTCAGTCATCTCAGTTCCAGGACATCACTGCAGGAGTTCCTCAGGGTAGTGTCCTAGGCCCAACCATCTTCAGTTGCCTCATCAATGGCCTTCCTTCTATCATAAGGTCAGAAGTGGGGATGTTTGCTGATGATTGCACAATGTTCAACACCAGTTGTGACTGTTCAGATACTGAAGCAGTCCATGTCCAAATGCAGCAAGACCTGGACAATATCCAGGCTTGGGCTGACAAGTGGCAAGTAACATTCATGCCACTCAAGTGCCAGGCAATCACCACCTCCAACAAGAGAGAATCTAACAATCGCCCCTTGACATTCAATGGAATTACCATCGCTGAACTCCCCCCATCAACATTTTGGGGGTTATCATTGGCTAGAAACTGAACAGGTCAGAGGCTAGGAATCCTGTGACGAGTAACTCACTTCCTGACTGCCCAAAGCCTGTCCACCATCTACAAGGCACAAGTTAGAAGTGTGATGGAATGCTCTCCACTGGCCTGGGTAATTAAAATCCAACAACATTCACGAGGTTTGACACCATCCAGGACAAAGCAGCCCGCTTGATTGGCACCCTTTCCACAACCATTCATTCCCTCCACCGCCAACGAACAGTGGCAGCAGTGTGTACCATCTACAAGATGCACTGCAGGAACTCACCAAGGCTCTTCAGGCAGCACCTTCCAAACTCACCACCACTACCATCCAGAAGGACAAAGGCAGCAGATAGATGGGAACACCACCACCTGGAAGTTCCCCTCCAAGCCACTCACCATACTGACTTGGAAATATACCGACATTCCTTCACTGTCACCGGGTCAAAATCCTGGAGTTCTCTCACTAACAACACTGTGGGTGTACCTACACCACATGAATTACAGCAGTTCAAGAAGACAAAGCAGCTTATTAGCGCCTTCCCAAGGGCAATTAGGGATGGGCGATAAATGCTGGCCTAGCCACTGACACCCACAACTTGTAATTGAATTTGAAAAAACAATATTGTCAGGGCCATAGCCTTTGCAGTATCCAGTGCTTTCAGCTGTTTCTTGATATCACGTGGAGTGATTGAATTGGCTGAAGGCTGGCATCTATGATGCTGGGGACCTCCAAAGGGGTCCGAGATGGATCATCCACTCGGCACTTCTGGCTGAAGATTGTTGCAAATGTTTCAGCCTTATCTTTTGCACTGATGTGGTGGGCTCGGTGTAACCATTCCTTCTTGTACAGGTCCCATCTGCCCAGAGGGGGATGGGGCCTGTACAAGGAAGAAAGATGGTAAGAGGGAGAAAAAGCATCCATGGCTAAGCAAGGAAGTTAAAGATAACGTAAAGGCAAAAACTAAGGCAAACCAAATTGCAAAGGTCAGTGGCAGGCTGGAAGTTTGGGAAACTTTTAAAGATCAACAAAGGGTTACTAAAAAAATAATAAAAAGAGCAAAGGTAAATAATGAAAGAACATTAGCGCAAAATGTAAAAACTGATAGCAAAAGCTTCTACAAGTATATAAAAGGAAAGAGAGTAGCTAAAGTGAATGTTGGTCCCTTGGAGGACGAGACTGGGGAGTTAATAGTGGGGAACGCAGAAATTGCAGAGACACTTAATCAATATTTTGCCTCAGTTTTCACAGTGGGGGACACTAGTACCACCCCAATAGTAATAGGTAGTGCAGAGGATATAGAGAAGGAGGAACGTAGAACAATCGCCATCACTAGAGAAAAAGTGCTGAGCAAACTATTGGGATTAAAGGGTGACAAGTCTCCAGGGCCTGATGGCCTACATCCCAGGATCTTAAAGGGAGTGACAGCAGAGATAGTGGATGCATTAGCTATAATATTCCAAAATTCCCTGGATTCTGGAAAGGTTCCAGTGGATTGGAAAAATTCCAATATAACGCCCTTATTCAAAAAGAGTGGGGGGAGGCAGAAAGTAGGAAACTATAGACCAGTTAGTTTAACGTCTGTCATTGGGAAATTGTTGGAATCCATTATTAAGGAAGTAGTAATGGGGCATTTGGAAAGTCAAAATGCAATCCATCAGAGTCAGCATGGTTTTATGAAGAGTAAATCGTGTTTGACTAATTTGCTAGAGTTCTTTGAAGATGTGACAAGCAAAGTGGATAATGGGGATCCTGTAGATGTAGTATATCTGGACTTCCAGAAGGCCTTTGTTAAGGTGCCACACAAAAGATTAATACACAAGATAAGATCACACGGATTAGCTTGGATAGGGGATTGGCTAACCAAGAAAGCAGAGAGTCGGGATAAATGGGTCTTTTTCTGGATGGCAAGCTGTAACTAGTGGGGTGCCACAGGGTTCAGCCCTTGGGCCCCAACTATTTACAATCTATATTAATGAGTTGGATTCAGGGATAGAAGGTACAATAGTTAAATTTGCAGATGACACCAAAATAGGTGGGAAAGTAAGTTGCAATGAAGAAATAAGAAATTTACAAATGGATATGGACAGGTTAGGTGAATGGGCCAAAATTTGGCAGATGGAGTTTAACTTGGATCAGTGCGACGTTATCCATTTTGGTTGGAAGAATAAAAAGGCAACTTATTATTTTAATGGAGAGAAACTTTAGAATGCTTCAGTGCAGAGGGATCTGGGTGTCCTCGTGCATGAATCGCTGAAAGCTAGTATGCAGGTACAGCAGGTAATAAGGAAGGCAAATGGAATTTTGGCATTTATTGCTAAAGGAATAGAGTGTAAAAATAGGGAAGTGTTGTTGCAACTATACAAGGAATTGGCGAGACCGCACCTGGAGTACTGTACACAGTTTTGGTCCCCTTACTTGAGGAAGGATGTTCACTAGATTGATTCCAGAGATGCGGGGCTTGTCTTATGAGGAGAGATTGAGCGGTTTAGGCATATACTCGCTAGAGTTTAGAAGGATGAGAGGAGATCTAATTGAGGTATATAAGATGCTAAAGGGGATAGACAAAGTAGACGTGGAGCGGATGTTTCCCCTTCTGGGGCATTCTCGAAAGAGAGGCCATAGTTTTAGGCTAAGGGGTAGTAGATTTAAATCAGAGATGAGGAGGAATTACTTTTCTCAAAGGGTCGTGAATCTGGAATTCACTACCTCAGAGTGCAGTGGATGCCGGAGTGCTGAATAAATTTAAGGAGGAGATAGACAGATTTTTAATTATTAATGGGTTGAAAGGTTATGGGGAGAGGGCGGGAATTTGGAGTTGAGGCTAAAATGAGATCAGCCATGATCGTAATGAATGGCGGGGCAGGCTCGAAGGGCTGAATTGCCTACTCCTGCTCCTGGTTCTTATGTTATGTTATGTAGAATCGGTCCCAATGCCTCAGAACTCTAAAGCCCTTCCTCCTGCTCCATTTCTTCAGCCACATGGTGAACTATTCAATCTTCCTATTCTTATGCTCACTAGCATGTGGCACTGGGAGTAATCCTGAGATTACCGCTCTTGAGGTCCTGCTTTTTAATTCTCTTCCTAACTCCCTAAAATCTGCCTTAGGACCTCATCTCTTTTCCTACCTATGTCATTGGTCCTAATATGGACCACGACCTCTGACTATTCACCCTCTGCCAAAAGAATGTCCTGTGGCTGCTCTGTGACATCCTTGACCTTGGCACCAGGGAGGCAACATGCCATCCTGGATTCACATCTACAGCCACAGAATCACCTGTCAGCTCCCCTAACAATGGAATCCCTTACCATTATAGTATGTCCACTCTTCCTCCTCTGATCCCCACAGCTGAGCCACTGTGGTGCCATGAACTTGGCTCTTGCTACAGTCCTCTGAGGAACCATCTCGCTCAATCCAAAATGGAAAAACGGTTAGGGAGTGAGATTACCTCCGGCGGTTCCTACACTACCTGCTTGTTTCTCTTAAGTATTATGACGGTTACACATTCCTTCTTTGCCTGTGTAATTCTTAGCTGCGGTCTGACCACCTCTCTAAATGTGCTAACCATGTAATCTTCAGCCTTGCAGATGCACCACAGTGACTGTAGCTACTGCTCGAGCTCCGCAACTCAGAACTCAAGTTTCTGCAGCTGGTGACACTTCCTGCAGATGTAGTCATCGAGAGCACTTTGTGCCTGAACAACTTCCCACATCCTGTAGGATGCACATTCCACATGGCTGTGCTGCACTGACATACCTTAAACTTTATATGAAGTGTTTACTGTGAGTCCTACTTGAAATGTGTAGTATTATGGTGTTCTGGAATGTAAGGGCTAATGTGGGACTAGGGAAACAGTACTGCCCACCTCATGATGTAGAGAGTCACATGGGATTAGTAGAGGGTAGTAGTCACTCTGGTAAAGTCAGCATGGAGATAGCATCTAGTCAGGATTGTA
The DNA here is from genome assembly GCF_964194155.1 of Cetorhinus maximus. Taxonomy (NCBI): domain Eukaryota; kingdom Metazoa; phylum Chordata; class Chondrichthyes; order Lamniformes; family Cetorhinidae; genus Cetorhinus; species Cetorhinus maximus. The sequence goes on from NC_135882.1 coordinate 67,612,082, forward strand.
TCCTCTATATATGTATACAGCTATGTCTTATCAATAAACAGTTATTGTGCAACCATACAAGCCTCTAGACCTCTTCATGAGACAATGTACAAACTTACAATAAAAAGGGGCATCCAGTCATATTTCTCACCATTTAATTAAACATAGCACACAACGTTCCCTACATGAAAAAATCTCTGACGTAGATTGGAGAGTTAGTCTGTGCTCTTTGAGGATTTCTCCCACAAGCTACAGGTTTAAGTGTGTCAGCTGATTATGTCACTGGAATGGAGGACAAAAACGATAAGCTTGGGTGATGCTGCAAGTTTGTGACAGAATCTGAGTTGTTTGTCTTCTTGATTGTAATTTTCAAATGATATCTGTGATCTAAATAGCAGATGGGCATGATATAATTAGCTGGAGACTTCCCATAACAAAGAATTAGTTTACTGATGAAAAAAGAGGCATGTTGAAGCTTTTCGTCTTGCACTCATCAGGAAACTGCAACAATACCAATATAAGGGGAAAACAACAATTTATACTGTGTGAGAAGAGAGTGCTGATTGGTTGGCAAGTGGACTCTGATTGGTAGAGATATTGCCATGGAGAACGCACCAGTGATGCTGACTGACAATTAACTGCCAAGCATTGTTTGAAATTTAAACCATGCAAAGTTTATTCAATAGTGAAGGCATTGAAACAATTAATTTAAAAATCCATTTGTCTTGTGCATGCAAACTGCCTTTATCTCTCACCAATTAGACATGAATATTCTTCACTATTTTTGTCAGGAACTGTAGAATTGACAATTTCAGTGTTTTTTTCTGCACACCTTGGGGCAAATTTTCACTTGGGAAAATCAGCATTGATGGGCATGAGGGTCAAAATATTGTTAGCAACTTTACTGTCCTGTTAACCCCAATGATTGTCTTGCCATGACTTTCACAAGGTCCTAAGCTTGAGCCTGAAACAAGCGGTTGACCTCTTTCTCATGTAAATAAGAGGCCTAATAATCTACTTAGGGTCCCACTTGCAAATTTAAAGAATGCATTGACAGAGTGAGCTTTCAAAACTGAAATTGGTAGCTTTTTGTTATGCAAGAGTATAAGGGGTATAGAAGTAATGCAGGTAGATGGAGTTAAGATCAGCCATGATCCAATTGATTGGTGGAACAGGCTCAAGGGGCTGAATGGCCTAATTGTCTTCTTCTGGACAGAAACATTTAGAAGACAGAAGGACTATTTCTACTCCTGGCTCCAAGAAATTGTTTTGGGCCTGGGCATCCCTCAACTCGACGCTTCTTGCTTACCCCCACTTTGGAACTACCTGTGGGTATCTGGTGGTGGCCGAGCTGGCTGAGAATCTTGAAGCTAAGGACCAGAAAGCTGCACTGGCGTGCACAATACTTACCTGCCAAAGTTAGATGAGGCTAAGGATTTCCAATTCCTAGCTGCCTCTTCACCACCAGTATGGATGGCTGCCTGACAAACCCTATCAATTGACTGCCTAAAAGTCAAGCTCGCTGCCATGGACTCTCTTCAGAATGATTAATGGATGAAATATTGTTTAATTATTTAGTTAATTTTATTCTTCCACAGGATGTGGGCATCACCAAGTAGGCCAGTATTTATTGCCCATCCCTAATTGCCCTTGAGAAGGTGGTGGTGAGCTGCCTTCGTGAACCGCTGCAGTCAATGCAGTGTGGGTAAATCCACAGTGCTGTTAGGGAGGGAGTTCAGGATTTTGACCCAGCAACAGTGAAGGAACGGCGATATAGCCCAGGATTTTACAGCCCTGTTGTGGCGTGTCTGCCCTGGCGGATACAGTAAGCCATTTAAATCTCCATTCAGTTTGGCAGGGCCATAATATCTCGCTGGGCGGGAGGGGCCGTAAAATCCTGGCCATAGTTTCAAGTCAGAATGGTATGTGGCTTGGGGGGAAACTTGGAGGTGGTGGTATTCCCATGCAACTGCTACCTTTGTCCTTCTAGGTGGTAGGGATCATGCACTTGGAAGCTGCTGTCAAAGGAACCTTGCTGAGCTCCTGCAGTACATCGTGTATATGTTACACACTGCTGCCACTGTGCACCCGTGGTGGAGGGAGTGAATGTTTGTGGATGGGGTGCCAATTAAGAGGGCTGCTTTGTCCTGGATGTTGTTGAGCTTCTTGAGTGTGTGGGAGCTGCACTCATCCAGACAAGTGGAGAGCATTCCGTCACACTCCTGACTTGTGCCTTGTAGATAGTGGACAGGCTTTGGGGAGTCAGGAGGTGAGTTACTTGCCGCAGAATTCCCAGCCTCTGGCCACATTATTTATATGGTTAGTCCAATTCAGTTTCTGCTCAATGGTAACCCCCGAGATGTTGATAGAGGGGGATTCAGCGATGGTAATATCATTGAATGTCAAGGGGAGGAAACAAGCTGGAACAACCTTTTATATTAACTCGAAAACTGCATGAAATTTTAATTTATTTGATCTGATAAAAAATTGCCCAAAGAGGTAAATTTTAAGTAGCTTCTTAACGAAGGAAAGGGGGATACAGAGGCAGAGAGGTTTGTTGAGGGAATTTCAAAGCTTAGGGTCTGCACAGCTGAAGGCACAGCTGCCAAATGGTGGTGCAATGAAAATATAGGATGCACAATAGGTCAGAATTGGCAAAGTGCTGAGATCTTGGAGGGTTCTAGGATTGGTAGAGGTTACAGAGATTAGGAACAATAAGGTCATGGAAGGGTTTGAAAGCAAAGGTGACAATTTTAAATTGAAGATGTTGCTGGACCAGTAGCCAGTAGGTCAGTGGACACAAGAGTGGTGGGTGAATGGGAACAGGTGCAAAGGGTACATATTCTAGATCTATAGAAGATAAAGGTCTACTGATTTTTGATGCTAGATTTTTGAAAGAAGATGGTTGGTAAAACCTTAAACTGCAGCACAAGTAACTAAAAATTAGGTGTCACGAAATAAGTTGCTCGCAAAATGACAACAACTTTATAATGTCAGTTGAAAGTACAGGCTTCAACATATAAAATGTATTGTGCACACTTGTACCAGCACCACAGAACCGAGGCATCAGCCAAGCAGATCGATAATACGTAGGAGGGAGTCAAACAGATCAGATTACACAATATGCATGGAGTTAAGTACCTCCAGCTGTTGTTATACAACTAATGTACTTGAGGAGGAGGCTTTTGAGAGCCAATGTTTTAAAAATCAATATGAAGTCTCACAATCTTTAAGTTGTTACCTTTTACAAAACTTCCCCTCCCCCAAGTGTATTGTTCCAACTAGCAGTTTGTTACCAAGGTTACTGTATGCGTGCAGTGCATTTTAAAATGTAAATGTGCATAAAGCATTTCTTCCAACTGGAGTAAAGGACCCCTATTGTTCTTCCATACAGGGGTGAGCTGTAATGATCATTTTACATTGCTTCCTAAAACTGATGATCTGAATTCAGCTCTGAGATTGCTTTGTTTTAATATAAAAATCCAATATTATATAAAAATCAAAAACTAAGAAAACTCATCTTAACTATGACATTGCCCCTACTTTGTTACAAGTGTGAATTGTACTTCTTTGTACTGTGTGGTTTTCATTACTAATAATAAACCATTCACCACAGCATAGCTGCAAAAATGTTTTGATAGTGGATTTAAAGTTATTTCGGGAGCTTTTCCTCTGGTTTGTTCCTGGGAGACAAATTGAATGGAATTTAATGTCCCACGTGGAGGCAGGTCTGGAGGCATTTAAGCGGGCAAGAGGGTGTGGTGTGGGGACCCTGCCACCTTCCGACCTCTGCCCAATTAAGTCAGGGTGGGAAGGCTTGTGCGTGACTTTCTCACTCAGATGCCAATTGAGGCCCTAATGTTGGCAATTAATGCCCACATAAGGGCCTCACCCACTGCTGCAGCCTTCTGCGGTCTTTATCCATTTAAATAATATTCATCTCCTCTACTCTTCCTGCCAAACCTCATTTTCCCACATTATATTCCATCTGCCCACCCACTTAACCTGTCTATATCCCTCTGCAGACTCCTTGTGTCAACCTCACCACTTTCCTTCCCACCTATTTTTGTGTCATCCGCAAATTTGGCAATAGTACATTCACTTCTTTCATCTAAGTCATCAATATATATTGTAAATAATTGTGGCCCCAGCATTGATCCCTGTGGCACTCCACTAGTTACAGGTTACCATCTTGAAAATGCCCCCCTTATCCCGACTCTCTGTCATCTATTAGTTAGCCAATCCTCTATCCATGCTAATATACTACCCCCTGGAATGAGGCCTTTAAGTGGGCATTAATTGTAGGCATAAGTGGGCAATAACCTCAATTGGTGTTGGGGCACGTAGGTCATCCATGAGCCTTTTCACTCTGGATTTAATCGGGGCTGAGGCTGGAAGGCGCTGGGGGCCCCAGCTGGCACGCTTTCACCTGTTTAAATGCCCTCACACCTCCAAATTCACCTCGGGGGTGAATTCTTCCCAAAGACTCAGTCAGCCGGTCGAAGGTTTTGGGGGAAGAAGGCCCACAAGAGGTGCTGCTATGCCAGGCAGAAGGAAAGAACTGCTCTTGGATTAATCACCAAGTGATGGGCTGGAGAGGACGGAAACCTTGTTCAAGGGTTGTGAAAAGTGAAAGATCACGGAATCATCAGCAGGAACCCAACGGCGAGTCCATTTGATTATGCTCAAAGGGTTGAGTGAAGGGGACTTTGTTTGAAAGGATACTGGAAGATTCACTTTGGTATAGCAGGGGGAAGAGATCCTGTTAGAGCCAGGAGAATTTGGACTTTAACTCAAGACTACATATCTCTGGGGAGTGTGGTATGATGTATAAACACGGCATGGGGTTTTCGGTTGTCTTAAGAAGCTAACGGGGATACCTTTTTCGTAGTTTAGTGGATTTGTTGTCTACTAAGTAATGTTTAGTCAATGTTGATTTTAGTTGGTTTGCTGTAGTGAAAGTCTCTTTTGAACAATTTCGCTCTCTACAGGGATCATTACACTATACAATGATTAGGTAATTAGGTAAACAGGGTGGTGTGTGCTTCAACAAGATTATCTGCTTCGTGTCGAATTAGCTAACCTTCCCCAAGGAAGCAGTGTGGTTCTAGAATAGAACAATGGAGGGGAGAAATGGTAAATGTTTCTATTCCTAGCTCCAACCCTGCTAGTGGATCTCATACACAGGGCTGGATTTAGTGGGTCTAATGGGGGTCTCGCTCACTGGATGGAGAATTGGTGGGGAACCCTTGTCAGTTCCATGAGGGAAGCCAGGTGGTAATAAGTGCCTTTCAGGCCTTCCACCATCGGTCCTTCCATGGGATTCAGGACCCCGGCAGCAGAAGTCCCTCCCACCAAGAACTGCTGGCCATTCAGAGACCAGCAGCTCCTCATTGCTCATCAGAGCCAGTGGGTGCAGTGGAGGCTGCCAGTAATGCACTCACCAGAGATCCAAGATCACCAAGTCAAAGGTGAGTGAGGGCAGGATGGGGGCTGCATGGCGGGTGCTGTGGGGAGAAGGGGGAGGGAGGGGTTGGACAGGGGGTGGCTTTCAGTGGCCCCTCCTCCCTTCATGGTTCTGGGACCCTTGATCAAGCACAGAGTGCCTTCTAACGATGGACACCCACAATGAGACTGCTGACAAACCCAATACGATTTGCTAAGCGGCCTTTAAGAGGCACAGAAAAGCCATGCAGCTCCCATTGAACCCCTGAGTCACCGCTGAATTGTAATGGGCTCAGAGATAATGGGTGTCAAATCACTAATGAATGAGCCCAATTAACATGCTGCCTGCTGGTGGCTGGGACATTCCGCGTCAGTCCCTTCTGCCCTCTGATTTAATCGGGGGGAGGGGGCCGGGGTGGTAGGTTTGCCGCCACTGGGAGCCTCTCCCACTATTAAGGGGGTCCGGCTGCCATGGTTGCTGCCATGACAGGCTGCATTAAATCCAGCCCATTGATTACAGATGAAATAAGAAGGCATGTACCTGTGAAAAATGGCCCACTACTGCTTGAGGCTCACATGTGAGAACAGCCAGTAGGACAAAGTAGCAGAGAACTTTTGCTGCTGAACTATACCCATACTCACTGCCTCCTGGCAAAGAAATAGAGGAAAAGGAACAAAACAGATATTGTTTATATTAATATCAGCATTTAAGAGCCTTAGCCCGAATTTTTATCTACCTGACCTGTCAGGAGGGGAGTGGGGTAGTGGGCTGGAAAGGAGTGGGGAACCTGGAAATCGGGAGCATCCCCATACACTGTGCGGGTGACATCACCGATTAATTCCTTGTCTGGAAGCCAGCCTGACTGACAGACTTGGCTTCGAGTCAGACAAGGAACCAGTCAGTGAAGGCAGCAAGACAAGCTAAGTTGAGTCAGAAACTCTCGCAACATTAGCTTCCATCGCTATGGGTCAAGCGCTGGAAAATGGGATTAGGGTAGTCAGGTCTTTGTTGACCGGTGTGGACATGATGGGCTGAATGGCCTCCTTCTGTGCTGTAAACTTCTATGAGTCTATGAGTCTAAATTCTTGCCCAGGGAATGGCGGATGGATCCCGGGGCAGGGTCGGGGAATCAGTTGGGGGAAGGTGGGAGAAGGAATAGCAGGTCAGAGGGGTGTGGCACGATTCTGGAGCAGCTGCCAATCCTGCAGTCCTGGGGATGGGCAGGCCTAAGAGGATGGGAGGTTGAGGAGAGTCTGAGGTCTAGGGATACAGGTTAGGGGCCTGCAGAAGGGGGACTGGAGGCCTGGAAGGTGGATACAGAAGCATGGAAGGTATTACAGACCTCAGAGAGAATTGGAGGCCTTGGTGCTGTTGTGGATGTGGGTGGTGGATTGAAACCCTTGAGACTTTCATGGTGGAGGTGCCTGATCATGGGGGATGCTTAGGTAGCCATGCCAGATCCAGAAGTTTAGTGCAAAGGCAAGCCCTCACTTGAATATAGCTGTCAGATTTCCCAAGGCACGGGAAACTCAGTTGACCAGGGTTAAAGTTGGAAAGCTGAATAACAATGGTCCCCTTGGAGGAGGTTGGTCGTCCACCCATTTTCCTATCTCAGTTACAGCTGGAAGTGGACTGATTGGAGGTTGCTTGGGTCGGGAATCTCACTTTTAAGGCTTTAATTATCCATCCACCTGATCCAAACCAACCCATTCATTAAAATTAAAATTTCCCCCTTTGTTTTTGGTTGGGTGGAAATGGCAAATTATTTTCTAAAATCATCGCAACTGTTCAATAGGGTGGCTTACGCTTAAGTTTTTTTCACCCAAAGAAAGATATAATATTGGAATTTGCTTTTAGAATCTTCAATTCTGACAATTAGAACATTTTTTAAGCTGCACAAAATAAGCGTTAAGCTCTTCCCAGCAAGTTCTAAAGTCCTATCCTTGTTTCTTATCATTTACTGATTATTTCTTTTCATTTTACCTATTGAATAGGACCCTAGTTATAAAAGGATTCCGCAGCAGCTAAGAAAAAGAATGCATAACAAAATTCATTCTTAATATCAACTCATGTTTTATCTTGTAGTATAATTTTATAAATTAAATTCATTCCCATTGGGTCAATTTTTGCTTTTTTGAACAACATTGAGCCTACTGTAACTATACTCCAGTTGAGGCCCACTGTTGTATACAGGTTTATCATAACTTTCTTGCTTTTGTACTCTATGCCCCTACTTATACAGCCACTTTCTCGATCTGCCCTGCTACCTGCAATGATTTTGCACATATACCTACAGCTGCTTTAGAATTGCCCATTTAAAGTGTCCATGGAGGTGTGAAGTGGCCCATAATTGGCCACAACTTTCTCTCTGCTGGCAAAATGGCATGGCAGCAGGAAGACCTCAGGCACCATGCAACGCCTTCCCGTGCCATTATGCCAACCCATCCCCAAAGGGCCTGGAAAATTCTGCCCAGAATCAGCAAGGATGTATGCTACGTTAAATTTAATAATGACTAATGGTCCAGATTCGTTTAATAGCCTAACAGGGCTTGCATACCGGACAGGCCAAGGAAACTAATATTGTAACAGGAACGGTAAATCATCAAAATTAAGGTAACCAAATTAATAGTAGTGAAGAAAGTAATAACACTAAAAAGTGACAAATCCTCAGGATCAGATGCAAAAACAGAAAATGCTGGAAAAATTCAGCAGGTCTGGCAGCATCTGTAGAGAGAGAAACAGAGTTAATGTTTCGAGTCCATATGACCCTTTTTCAGAGCAGGTCATATGGACTCGAAACGTTAACTCTGTTTCTCTCTCCACAGATGCTGCCAGACCTGTTGAGTTTTTCCAGCATTTTATGATTTTGTTGCAGAATTCCAGCATCTGCAGTATTTTGCTTTTAGCCCAGGACCAGATGGTTTAAATCCTGGGGTTTTAAAGGATGCAGGTAAGAACATTGCAACTGCCTTAACTATAATCTTCCAAAGTTCTCTCAATTTGGAAATCATTCCTTTAGATTGGAAAAATGTACATGTCACTCCATTATTTAAGAAAGGTGTGAGAGGAAAACCAGGTAATTATAGATCAGATAGCCCAACATCTGTTGCCAGGAAATTGATAGAGTCAATCATCAAGGGTGGTGTGAGTGAACTCCTTGAACATTTTGAGCTGATCAGAAAGAGCCAGTCTGTATTCTTAAAGGATAAGTTATGCCTGATGAACCTGATTGAAGTTGTTGAAGAGGTGACAAAGTAATGGACAGGGGAATATCAGTGAATTTATTTATATGGACTTCCAGAAGGTGTGTGATAAAGTCCCTGTGAGTTTATGTTAAAGGTAAATTGGCTAAAGTTCTAGTTGGCTAAGCAAAAAGAGACTAAGAGTAGAGATAATGAGCAGGTACTTGAATTGCAGGATGTGACTTGTGGTTTTGTTTTGGAGCCTCAGATATTCATGCTATTTAATAATGACTTAAAGGATGGGATAGAAAGCCACATATCCAAATTTGAGACAAAGATAGGAGGAATTATAAGCAGTGTAGGTGGAAGCACAAAATTATAAAGAGATATTAATATATTAAGTGAATGGCACAACTGTGGCAAATGGCTTTTAATGGAGGAAAATGTAAGGTCATCCACTTTGGACCTAAAAGGATAGAACAGGTGTCATGAAGAGATTAATGTCAACAGTATTATTGGAAATTATTTTAAAATTGGAATTTTAATAGGGTCTATGTGTGTGGCTTAATTGGATTAGAGCCAGCTAGTCTGGACACTTTGATGTATAGTAGCTGGGGATGTTAATTAGATAAAAGTAAGGAAGTTAAAAAAAAGGTTAAGTGTAAATTTTTATTTGTTGAATAAAGCATTCAAGAGTGGGAGTAAAATTTTTCACCAAGCTGGGAGATGCCAAGCAATGTGTTTATATTACTAATTGAAGAAGGCACTCCCTCCAATCCAGCAACTACCACAGAGGCCAGTTGAAGAGGAGAAATTACAATCCCCGATCACACAGCGACTCAGGCTTCCTTTAACCGGTTTTATTCAAGCATATACAAGGGAGCCGCAATCATCCCTAAGAATGAAGACCCAGCTCCCAGATTGATAACATTTCATTACTTTTGTACTTTTTCTTATCTCAATACACTTGAGTACATTTGAATACATCCAATCGGTAATCGACACACAGGTACCATGTTAAAACTATCCTATTGAGTACATAAGCATGTGATTTTGCTAACCAATTATTCTAAAGGGTGTATACATAATTATAATATCCAATCAAAATTATAACACGAATGCAAAAACCTTGATTCACAAAACTCTTTGTGTTTCATCAAAGCCCTCTCTTTGTCTTTTGTATGTCCTCCCATATCTAAGCTTAATCATCTGTCCCATCCCTATCTGAGAGAGGAATATACCTAATCTAACTTTATGTCATGTTTTATCTCCAGTCCAGCTCTCAAGGCTTCAATGCACCATTGCACCACTTGAATTGTTTTGCCTGTGACTGGACATTAGCTCATCTCTTGAAACTGTGTAAATCAAACAAAAGCTCAAATCCCCTTTGTGTGCAATGTCCATCTGCTTACCCTCAGCTGTCACTAGGTTTAGCATCAATGGCTGCCTGGAGATTTTAAGTATGTTCAGCAAATTCTTACTGTGTTCTCTTTTATCTGAACATATATATTTAATTTCCCCCTAACACTAATAAAATTAGTGGGATGAAAATGTTATTGTTAGAAGATGTGACGTTAAAAGCCTAGGATGCAATGGAAAATTTACATTCAAAGGGGAAGCTAGATATAAACAGAAAGGAATTTGTGTGTATAAGTCAGAGGCATGTGAAACCTAACCAGCCTGTAAGCCACCAACTGTGTCTGCAAATTGAAAGGAACCTGATTTTGAATTCATAAGGTCAAATGTGCTTTGTCTGGTGTCTGTTTAAAGTCTATGGGTTATTGTTGCCTTGGTGAAGATTTACCTGGGAGTGATTAATTTGGGGATTTGTTTAAAAGTTATTATGGTGATAATTTGTAGACATGTATATGTGTTTAATTTGTTACTAAATTAATGTTTATTTTAGTTTTATATAAAAAACCTCTTGAGGTTTGGTGGTTTTATTTCTGAATTCAGAGCTGCATCTCAAACATACCAATTGAAAATTTAGGTTATGATAGTTGTTCAAGTTTCCGTCTGAGATTTAAACAACTCAGCCTTTACCAACTGCTGTGTCATAACAGGGCACTTTCTAAATAGTGGAATGTTAGAAGCAGTGGAGGTCCAAAGAGACTTGAGTGTTCAGGTACATTGATTATTAAAATATCATAGTCAAATGCAAAAAATAATCTAAAAAGAATTATGAGATGTTGGCCTTTATATCTGAAGGACTAGAATACAAGAAGTCATCTTCAGCTACATAAAGCCCAGGTCAAACTACTCTGAAGCAGTTCTGAACATTACACCTTAGGGAGTGTAGCATAACTTTACCACAATGATACCTGGACTCCAAGGGTTAAATTATCAAGAGAAATTACTCAAACTAGGGTTGTGTTCCCTGGAATTTAGAAGGTAAAGGGGATGATTTGATTGAAGAACTAGGAGGCATAATGTAAAAAGAAGAGCCAGATCTTTCAGGAGTGAAGTTAGGTAACACTTCTACACACAAAGTGTGGTAGAAATTTGGAACTCTATTCCGCAAATCGCTATTGATCCTAACTCAATTGTTACTTTTAAATCTGAGATTGATAGATTTCTGTTAAACAGAAGTATTAAGGGATATGGGGCAAAGGTGGTTATATGGAGTTATACCACAGATCATTTCATTGAATGGCAGAGCAGGCACGAGGGGCTAGATGGCCTAGTCCTGTTCCCACATTCATGCTTTCAAATTACCCATAGTTCATTTATATTTGCAGTATGACACTTGTGTATATCATATCAAATGCTTTTTGAAAATCTATGTAAACCACATTCACTGTGTTTCCTTTATTGATCCTCTCTGTCATCTTTCACAGAATTTTAAAAGGCCAGTATGACAAAAATGAGCTATTTAGCCTAATCTTGATATAGTGGTTGCACCTTTAAATTCTATTACAGGAGTTTAAAAAATGACCTAACACCATGCACCAAGCTTAATTTAATACAATGTTGTAAGTTCTAACAGTTACAAGCTGAATAGAGCAATATTTCAAACTTAATCCATGCTGTGTGATTAGTTTGTCTTGTATATTACTAGAGTTCAAATGAAAAAAAAGTTTGAAAGTTTCAAATAAAAAAACTCCTGAAAAAAGGAAACATTGATTTGAATTTCTAAGAAATCATTTAGATTAATAAGGTATATCACAGTTCTAAGAAATTCAAGAAATAGAAATATGATACTGGGATTTTGTGTGAACCAGAGTGGACTGGAAGGCAGGGCTGGAAGTGGGTGGTGGGGAGCTGCCTTCTTGAACCACTGCATTCCATGTGGTGTAGGTACACCCACAGTGCTGTTAGGAAGGGAGTTCCAGGATTTTGACCCAGCGACAGTGAAGGAACGGTGATGTATTTCCAAGTCAGGATGGTGAGTGACTTGGAGGTGAACTTCCAGGTGGTGATATTCCCATCTATCTACTGCCCTTGTCCTTCTAGATAGTAGTGATCGTGGGTTTGGGAGGTGCTGTTGAAGGAGCCTTGGTGAGTTCTGGCAGTGCATCTTGTAGATGGTACACGCAGCTGCTGCTGTGCGTCGGTGGTGGAGGGAGTGAATGTTTGTGGATGTGGTGCCATTCAAGTGGGCTGCTTTGTCCTGGATGGTGACAAGCTTCTTGAATGTTGTGGGACCTGCACTCATCCAGCCAAGTGGGGAGTATTCCATCACACTTCTGACTTGTATCTTGGAGATGGTGGACAGGCTATTGGGAGTCAGGAAGTGAGTTACTCTTGCACGATTCTTAGCCTCTGACCTGCTCTTGTAGCCACAGTATTTATCTGGCTATTCCAGTTCAGTTTCTGGCCAATGGTAAGCCCCAGGATGTTGACAGTGATGGTAATGTCATTGAATGTCAAGGGGCGATGATTGGATTCTCTTTTGTTGGAGATGGTCTTTGCCTGACACTTGTGTGGCATGAATGTTACTTGTCACCTGTCAGCCTAAGCCTGGATATTGTCCAAGTCTTACTGCATTTGGACATGGACTTCTTCAGTATCTGAGGAGTTGGGAATGGTGCTGAACATTGTGCAATCATCAGCGAACATCCCCACTCCTGACATTATGATGGAAGCAAGTTCATTGATGAGGCAGCTGAAGATGGTTGGGCTGAGGGCACTACATTGAGGGACTCCCGCAGTGGTGTCCTGGAACTGAGATGACTGACCTCCAACAACAAACAACCATCTTCCTTTGTGCTAGGTATGACTCCAACTAGTGGGGAGTTTTCCCTCTGATCCCCATTGACTCCAGTTTTGCTAGGGCTCCTTGATGCCACACTCTGTCAAATTCTGTCTTGATGTCAAGGGCAGTCACTCTCACTTCACCTCAGGTGTTCAGCTCTTTTGTCCATGTTGAACCAAGGCTGTAATGAGGTCAGGAGTTGAGTGGTCCTGGCGGAACCCAAACTGGGCGTCAGTGAGCAAGTTATTGCTAAGCAAGTGCTGCTTGATAGCACTGTTGATAACCCCTTCCATTACTTTACTGATGATGGAGGGTAGGCTGATGGGGGCTGGGTTGGATTTGTCCTGCTTTTTGTGTGCAGGGCATATGTGGACAATTTTCCACATAGCCGGGTAGATACCAGTGTTGTAGCTGTACTGGAACAGCTTGGCTAGGGGCGCAGCAAGTTCTGGAGCACAAGTCTTCAATACTATTGCCAGAATATTGTCAGGGCCCCTAGTCTTTGCAGTATCCAGTGCCTTCAGCCATTTCTTGATATCACATGGAGTGAGTTGAATTGTCTGAACACTGACATCTGTGATGCTGGGGACCTCTGGAAGAGGCTGAGATGGACCATCCACTTGGCACTTCTGGCTGAAGATTGTAGCAAATGCTCCAGCCTTACCTTTTGCACTGATGTGCTGGGCTCCTCCATCATTGAGCATGGGGATATTTGTGGGGCCTCGTCCTCCAGTGAGTTGTTTAATTGTTCACCACCATTCACGACTGGATGTGGCAGGATGGCAGAGTTTAGATCTAATCCGTTGGCTCTGGGATCGCATAACATGCTGCTAATGCTGTTTGACACACAAGTAGTCCTGTGTTATAGCTTCACCAGGTTGATACCTCATTTTTAGGTATGCCTGGTGTTCCTCCTGGCATGCTCTCTTGCACTCTTGATTGAACGAGAGTTGATACCCTGGCTTGATGATATGGTAGAGTAGGGGATATGCCGGGACATGAGGTTACAGATTGTGTTGGAGTACAATTCTGCTGTTGCTGATGGCCCACAGTGCCTCACAGATGCCCAGCCTTGACTTGCCAGATCAGTTCAAAATCTATCCCATTTAGCACGATGGGAGTGCCACACAACACGATGGAGGGTATCCTCAATGTGAAACTGGGACTTCAGAGCACAACAACTGTGCCATGGTTACTCCTGCCAATACTGTCATGGACAGATACATCTGTGGCAGGTAGGTTGGTGAGGATGAGGTCAAGTATGTTTTTCCCTCTTGTTGGTTCCCTCACCACCTGCCGCAGACCCAGTCTGGCAGCTATGTCATTTAGGACTCGGCCAGCTCGGGTAGTAGAGGTGCTACTGAGCCACTCTTGGTGATGGACATTGAAGCCCCGCACCTTGAGTACATTCTGCACCCTTGCTACCCTCAGTGCTTCCTCCAAGTGGTGTTCAACATGGAAAATCACTGATTCATGAGTTGAGGGAGGGCAGTATGTGGTAATCAGCATGAGGTTTCCTTGCCAATGTTTGACCTGATGTCATGAGGCTTCTTATAGGTGCAGCGGCGATGTTGAGGACTCCCAGGGCAACTCCCTGCCGACTCTATACCACTGTGCTGCCATCTCTGCCGGGCCTGTCCTGCCATTGGGACAGGACATACCCAGGGATGGTGATGGTGGTGTCTGGGACATTATCTGTAAGGTATGATTCCATGAGGATGACTATGTCAGGCTGTTGCTTGACTAGCCTGTGAGACAGCTCTCCCAATTTTGGCACCAGTCCCCAGATGTTAGTAAGGAGGACTTTGCAGGGTCGACAGGGCTGAGATTGCCGTTGTCGTTGTCATTTTCGGTGCCTTGGTCGCTGCCTGTGGTCCGTCTGGTTTCATTCCTTTTTTGTGACTTTGTAACAACTGAGTGGCTAGACCATTTCAGAGGGCATTTAAGAGTCAGCCACATTGCTGTGGGTCTAGAGTCACATGTAGGCCAAACCAGGTAAGGACGACTGATTCCCTTCCCTAAAGGGCATTAGTGAACCAGATGGGTTTTTACAACAATCAATGATAGCTTCATGGCCATCATTACTGAGACTAGTTCTATATTCCAGATTTATTAATTGAATTTAAATTCCACCAGCTGCCCAGAGCATTAGTTGGGCCTCTGGATTACTAGTCCAGTGACATTACCACTATGTCGCCCTCTCCCCAAAGCTCTGGCTGTACTGTCCTAGCCATCCTGTAAAGGCAAATTGCCTCAACCAAAGACTGCCACAAAGACCTGAGCTGCCACCTCATTGCTTCCCTGACATACCTGCTGGGGTTCTGACAACCCACAGCTCCCATGCATTTTCCAGAAATTTGGAACAGGCCCATAAAATACCAGTCAATTGCCACTTTAATTTCCTTAACTACCTTCCAATTGCCTTTTTTTCAAAACCATGTGCTGTTCATGCCTGACTTGTCATCCGTCACTGGTAAAACCTGGGCCTGGCATGATGATGTCGGAACTGCTCACGTGATTCTTCACGCCCGCCCACCATCCTCCCCAACTCCAACTGCAAAAGAGCCAGAAAATCACGGCCAATATTGCTTCAAAATAATTTACAAAGAATAAGGTTCGAATTACAACCATTTTACTATGATGTCCATGAGTTAAGTGAAGGGACAACTATTGAAAATACATAATAATATTATATCTGACTGTTACCTATGTGCATGTTCACCTTTTGTAAAATGTATATTTCAATCACAGAACTGGATAAGTAGTGATGCTTTAGCACTTTTGAAACCTTCCATGCCGTGTCAAATTTTTAGACTATTTAACTTATATTCCAGTTATTAGTGAGATATGGTACTGTAGTCATTTTATCACTATGCTGGTAATTTAAAAGCCTAGAATTGAGTTAACCCATCTTGGCAGTTTTAGAATTAGGATACAGTTTTAAAAATCTGAAAATAAGAGGCCGGTATCAGTAAGCAATCATGAAGGTGCTGGATTGTCGTAAAACCTCAAATGCTTGACAGTCCTGTAGGAAAATAAAGCTTCCATTCTTTACACTGGCCTTTATGTGACATCAGTCCCACACCAACATGATTGACTCGTCATGCCAAATCCTGAGAAAGAATAGATGATTCTTTCGAAGGCTATTTTACTATAATCATATGACCACTTGCTGGAACTCTATAGATATGCATTCAAGATTGCAATATTAAAATCCAACCAGGCTAGCACCACACCAGGGGCAAGATCTGTTACCATGCTAGCGTTGCCACAATAGTTCATTTCCTGTTGCTGTATTATGTAATAATAAATTATATCTTTTGATTACCCTGATAAGACTTTAAAGGCTCCCTCTTTGAAAATGCTATAGCTGTTACCAAAGAGATGATGAGGAAATGCTGTAGTGTGCATAATAAAATTGATTTTTTGAAAATGTTTTGAAATCACAACAGAATTCGGTTGATATGTATACATCAAGTCCAGGTATTTCATCCATTTAGGTGAGACATTACAGCAATTTCAATTTCCATTGCTGATAAAGAGACATGGCATTGTAGCAGTAAGTCCTCACAGTACATGATAAACATTTATAGGCAAGATAAAATGTGACTCACCTTGCTTCTTTGCATAAGGGATCATTTGTTCTGGTGACAGCTAATTTTCAGTAGTATTGTTCTCATGTGCCCAGAGGTATATATTGATACATTTTAATGTTCATCAGAAACCAATTCAACCAAATTTTAAAAATTCATTCATGGGATGTGGGCTTCGCTGGTTGGGCCAGCATTTATTGCCCATCCCTACATGCCCTTGAGAAGGTGATGGTGAGCTGCCTTATTAAACCGCTCCAGTCCATGTGGTGTAGGTACACCCACAGTGCTGTAGGGAGGGAATTCCAGGATTTTGACCCAGCGACAGTGAAGGAACGGCAATATATTTCCAAGTCAGGATGGTCAGTGACTTGGAGGGAAACTTCTAGGTGGTGGTTTCCCATCTATCTGCTGCCCTTGTCCTTCTAGATGGTAGAGGTCGTGGGTTTGGAAGGTGCTGTTGAAGGAGCCTTGGTGAATTCCTGCATCTTGTAGATGGTACACACTGCTGCTACTGTGCTTCAATGGTGGAGGGAGTGAAGGTTTGTGTATGTGGGGCCAATCAAGCAGGCTGCTTTGTCCTGGATGGTGTCAAGCTTCTTGAGTGTTGTGGGAGCTGCACTCAACCAGGCAAGTGGGGAGTATTCCATCACACTCCTTACTTGTATCTCATAGATGGTGAACAGGCTTTGGAGAGTCAGGAGGTGGGTTACTCATCACACTATTCCTAGCCTCTGACCTGCTCTTGTAGCCACAGTATTTATCTGGCTAGTCCAGTTCAGTTTCTGGTCAAGGGTAAGCCCCAAGATGTTGATAGTGGGGGATTCAGTGATGGTAATGCCATTGAACATCAAGGGACAATGGTTGGATTCTCTTTAGTTGGAGATGGTCATTGCCTGACACTTGTGTGGTGTGAGTGTTACTTGCCACCTGTCAGCCCAATCCTGGATATTGTCCAGGTCTTGCTGCATTTGGACATGGACTGCGTCAGTATCTGAGGAGTCACGAATGGTACTGAACATTGTGCAATCATCAGCGAACATCCCCACTTCTGACCTTATGATGGAAGCAAGTTCATTGATGAAGCAGCTGAAGATGGTTGGGCTGAGGGCACTTCACTGAGGAACTCCTGCAGTGATGTCCTGGAGCTGAGATGACTGACCTCCAACAACCACAACCATCTTCCTTTGTGCTAGGTATGACTCCAGTCAGTGGAGAGTTTTCCTTCTGATTCCCATTGACTCCAGTTTTGCTAGGGCTCCTTGATGCCACACTCTGTCAAATGCTGCCTTGATGTCAAGGGCAGTCACTCTCACCTCACCTCAGGAGTTCAGTCCTTCTGTTCATGTTTGAACCAAGGCTGTAACGAGGTCAGGAGCTGAGTGGCCCTGGCAGAACCCAAACTGGACATCAGTGAGCAGGTTATTGCTAAGCAAGTGCTGCTTGATAGCACTGTTGATGACCCCTTCCATTTCTTTATTGATGATGGAGAGTAGGCTGATGGGGCGGTAATTGGTTGGGTTGGATTTGTCCTCTTTTTGAGTGCAGGACATGTCTGGGCAATTTTCCACATAGCTGAGTAGGTGCCAGAGTAGTGGCTGTACTGGAATAGCTTGGCTAGGGGCACGGCAAGTTCTGGAGCACAAGTCTTCAGTACTATTGCCGGAATATTGTCAGGCCCCATTGCCTTTGCAGTATCCAGTGCCTTCAGCTGTTTCTTGATATCAAGTGGAGTGAATCAAATTGGTTGAAGACTGACATCTGTGATGCTGGGGACCTCTGGGGGAGGCTGAGATGGACCATCCACTCGGCACTTCTGGCTGAAGATTGTAGCAAATGCTTCAGCCTTATCTTTTTCACTGATGTGCTGGGCTCCTCCATCATTGAGGATGGGGATATTTGTGCAGCCTCCTCCTCCAGTTTAATTGTCCACCACCATTCACGACTGGACGTGGGAGGACTGCAGAGATTAGATCTGATCTGTTGGTTGTGGGATCGCTTAGCTCTGTCTATCACTTGCTGCTATTGCTGTTTGGCATGCAAGTAATCCTGTGTTATAGCTTCACCAGGTTGATACTTCATTTTTAGGTATGCCTGGTTCTGCTCCTGGCATGCTCTCTTGCACTTTTTATTGAATGAGGGTTGATCCCCTGGCTTGATGGTAATGGTAGAGTCGGGGATATGCCAGGCCATGAGGTTACAGATTGTGTTTGAGTACAATTCTGCTGCTGCTGATGGCCCACAGTGCCACACAGATGCCCAGTCTTGACTTGCCAGATATGTCCATTGAGTACATTCTGCGCCCTTGCCACTCTCAGTGCTTCCTCCAAGTAGTGGTCAACATGGAGAAGCACTGATTCATGAGCTGAGGGAGGGCAGTATGTGGTAATCAGCATGAGGTTTCCTTGCCCATGTTTGACCTGATGCTATGATACTTCTTATGGGTGCAGAGTCGATGTTGAGGACTCCCAGGGCAACCTCCTCCCAACTGTTTACCACTGTGCTGCCACCTCTGCTGGGCCTGTCCTGCCGGTGGGACAGGGCATACCCAGGACATACCCTGGTGATGGTGATGGTGGAGTCTGGGACATTATCTATAAGGTATGATTCCGTGAGGATGACTATGTCGGGCTGTTGCTTGACCAGTCTGGGAGACAGCTCTCCCAATTTTGGCACTAGTCCCCAGATGTTAGTAAGGAGAACATTGCAAGTTCGACAGGGCTGAGATTGCCGTTGTTATTGTCGTTTCCAGTGCCTTGGTCGCTGTCTGTGGTCTGTCCGATTTCATTCCTTTTTTGTGACTTTGTAACAACTGAGTGGCTAGGCCATTTCAGAGGGCATTTAAGAATCAACCACATTGCTGTGGGTCTGGAGTCATGTGTAGGCCAGACCAGGTAAGGACCACTGATTTCCTTCCCGAAAGAGTATTCGTGAACCAGATGGGTTACAACCACCAATGGTTTCATGGTCATCATTAGACTTTTAATTCCAGATTTTTATTGAATTCAAATTCCACCATCTGCCGTGGCAGGATACAAACCCAGGTCCCCAGAGCATTACCCTGGGTCTCTGGATCACTAGCCTAGTGACAATACTACTATGTCATTGCCTCCCCTTATACAATATTAAGTTTCCTAGGGAGTCATCTTGAATCCAAATCAATGTAGCTGGGGTGTGTGCATTTGGAGCTTGCCGATGGAGGACTTTGGTCTTCTGAATGTTGAGCGTAAGTCCTATCTTCTCATACACTTAGTAAATACTTTGACAATTCTCTGGAAATCTGTTTCTGACACAGCGCTTACTGCAGCGCATTGGAGCTCAATGGCTGAGGTTGGGGTGGTCTTAGTTTTTAACTGAAGGCATCTGAGATTAAATAGTTCACCATGCATTCAACAAATAAGCCGCATTCCAGCAGGGAGATTGTGTCTAGTCAGATGGGGAGCATGGCAGCAAGAAAGATCGAAAAGAGTTGGAGCGATGATACGACCTTGTTTGGCTCCTATCTTAACCGTGCATATTGTCATGAAGCAAATGAAGGATGATAACGAATTTTGGGGGACATCCATACTTCAGCAGAATCTTCCAGACTACCTCATGATTTACAGAGTTGAAGTCCTTTGTCAAGTCAAAGAAAGCTACGTAGAGAGGCTGGTGTTGTTTGCGACATTTTTTCCTGTAATTGGTGAGCTGTAAAAATCATGTTGGCCGCCCATTTTGATGGCCTAAGCACACATTGAGATTCAGGGAGCAGCTCTTCTGCAAGGGCTGGAAAATGTGGAACACTTCCAGTACCTTGGAAGTTATCTTTCACAGACGGCTGACATTGATGAAGGAATCCAGCATCGCCTGAAATCTGTTGGTGCAGCCTTTCGCTACCTGAGGAAGCAAAACACTTAAGGCTGTGACATCAAAACTGAAACCAAGCTCATGGTCTACTATACAGTTGTGATCCCTTCCTTACTGGACGAGGCTGAACCCGGGAAATGTATAGCAGACACCTCAAAGCTCTGGAGTCGTACCATCAACACTGCCTGCAGAAGATCTTACTTATGGGGCGGAATCGTCCCAAATGTGCACTGTGTGCCAGCAGGCGGGAAAAAAAACATTTTGCCCGCCAGCCACAATGGTGGCTTTTCACACCGTATCGTCCCAATCCCACCTCATTAATCACGTGTTCCCAGGAAACAATCTGTTTTGATGGCGGGCGGGCTCTCATTTGCCGGCCAGCCGCCACCTCGCCACTTCCTCACGCCGGGTGCCATATTTAAAGGGCAGCTGCACACCTCTCAGTGCTTTCAGCTCAGGACTGCTGCAAATAAGACATAGGCCAGGGTTTTGCCCTCGTCAGGTGGGCTCGGCGGGGGCGAGCGGGAGCAAGTCGGGAAGCCAACTGCCGCCCATGACTGGGGCCTGGCCGCGATTTGACGCTGGTTGGCCAATTAAGGCCCGCCCAGCGTGAAACACCTGCTGCAGCGCTGCCTGTGTGGAGGGGAGGAGGGCGAGCGGGTAACTTTGCGCATGCGCGCAGGTGCACGCAGGTAAAGTTCCCTGAGGCACAGACCTGCTTTAGGGAGATGAAGATTTTAAGAAATAAAAATAAAGAATCTTAAATTGTTAAAAAACAGCAGGGACATCTTATTAATAAAATATTTACATTTTTATTTAATTTTTAATTGCTGTTGGAAACCTCATCCTGCCCGTGGATGAGGTTTCCTAAAAAATCCAAAGGCCGCTTGGCCTTTTTGCCTGCCCACAAACCGTAAGGTTGGACGGGCAGTGAAAAATTTTACTCAATTGGGACTTTAATGCCCTTAATAGGTCTTTCAACTGTCGGCAGGTGCACTGCCAACTCTCGCGCGCACCCGCTGACCGAAATATCATGCAAGTATGCCGTGGCCTTGAAAGGCAAGAAGGCTGCAGCCCCCCTATCCAGTGGCATATCCCTGGAATGCCTTTTGGGTGCCGTGATGTCCCCTATCCTTGCAGAGGGTCTAGCGATCTCACGCCCCTAGCTTGGCGGGCGATGGAAGTGATGGTCAGTGCCAATGCATCAAAGAAGAAGTTGGCCATCCAATGCAGAAAGAGGATGAGTGATTTCACCCGTGCTGACAGGGTAAGGCAACCATCTTATCACTCTAAACTCACACACTCAAGCCCATTACACATTCACTGGCATCTCACTCACTGCCAGCTCAAGGGACATCACCACTCACTCTCTCACACACACCCTCACATCTCCATCTGGTCCCATCCCCTCTGGAGACTGCCTCCTGAGGCCACTTGCACAGATCAAATTGTGCCCCCACACACACCCTGGGAAACCCCCCCTTCTCCAGTACAGTCCTCGCCCTACAGCCTCTTCCCTTGCCTGAGGCCACTTCTCCCACTTCCCCAAGCAAAACCTAGCCCTGCAGCAAGTGAAAAGCTACCGTCACCTTATGGCTGATCTAGTAGGTAGAGACCTGCCCATGAGCCCCCCCCCAAAAGTGATGTGGTGCTGCCTGTGAAGCCTGGCGCTGATGACCATGAGTACTGCTCGAAGCAAAATAGGGAAACAAACCTCAAAGTCATGAGTGAAGTGCAGCTTGCCAGGTGCACATTGCTTATGAAACACGTTGGTGTACTATCATGCCAATGTGCTCGGATTATCCAGCTTGGGGGGATGATTCCGGCCAGCTGGACTTATAATGAAATGCAGATGTATTACGATGAAATTCCTGACGTCTGACGGGCATAGTGGACGATTCCAAACTGGTTTCATGACATTGTGAAACCAATTTTTGGTCTTCTCACCATATTGTCCACTCATGCCGCCAAACACACCTGCCCCCAACGGGCACAGAAAATTTCACCCATTAAGTGGGAGGGCAGACGCACCAACATCAGTGTCCCCTCACAAGCAGGCACCACAAGCACCGAGGCTATGATCATCCGTCATTAGCTCCATTGGGTTGGTCATATAGTTCGGATGTCAGATAGGAGGCTCCAAAAGCAGGTCATCTCCTCCCAGCTCAGTCAGGGCAGACACACCAGACAAGGACAGAATAAGCGCCTCAGGGATGTGCTGAAAGCCTACATGAAGAAATGCAACATTGACATAAACTGCTAGGAGACCATCGCCTTGGATCAAGCCAGACGGCAGCAGAGTCTGTGGGAAGGATCTCAGCATTTTGAGACCCAACAATGACCAAATGAAGAGAAAAATTGAGAGTGGCAAAAAGAACATGCCATGACCTGAGCTGGCAATACAAGACCAGACATCCCACATGACAACAAATGCCCCACGTGCCATAACACCTGCAGATCTCAAATCGGCCTCATCAGACATCTTCAGACTCATGGAAGACAATCATCCTTGCTATTGTGGGATAGCCAATAAGGATAAAAATATTAAGTGTTTTCTTTTTAAACTGCATTAAGGTTGCAGAAAGGAGATGTAATTCATCTTTAAAATAGTAAATGGAGAATTAAAAGAATGTTATACTCAAGCCTGTAAACTGCACATTTCATTTAGCACTTTAGGATTATAGATGTGTCAGCTGAGGCTCAATTGGTGGTGCACTCACCTCTGAGGCACAAGGTTCTGGATTCAAGTCCCATTCCAGGACTTGAGCATAAAAGTCAAGGCTGACACTTTAGTGCAGTATTGAGAGTGCTGCACTGACAGAGGTGCAGTCTTTTAGATGAGATGTTAAACTGTAGCCCCATTTGTCTCCTCAGATGTGGTAAAAGATCTCAAAGCACTATTTTGAAGAAGAGCAAGGGAGTTAGCCACGGAGTCCTCGCCAATGTTTAGCCCTCAATCAACTTCAGAAAAATAAATTATCTGGTCATTATCACATTGCTGTCTGTGGAAGGTTGCTCTGAGCAAATTGGCTGCTTTGTTTCCTACATTACAATAGTGACTACATTTCAAAATTAATTCATTGGCCGTAAAGCACTTTGAGACGACTGGTGATTGTGAAAATCATTATATAAATGCAAGCCTTTCTTTTTGCTTGAAATTATTTCAACAAGAGCCAATGATGAAAAAGGTAAATATTTGATTATTTTTTTCCTTAAATTTCTCCTCCCCAGGTTATGATGTTAAGAATATTCAAGACTTATTGGTAAGATGCAAATAGTTTATACCTTTAATTTTGGTGGTGTGCTGCCACATTAGAACTCATAATTACAGTGCACAACTCCATATTCATATTCGTTTTAGAAAGTTTTTTATTTAGAAA
This sequence comes from Cetorhinus maximus, assembly GCF_964194155.1. Lineage (NCBI taxonomy): Eukaryota > Metazoa > Chordata > Chondrichthyes > Lamniformes > Cetorhinidae > Cetorhinus > Cetorhinus maximus. The sequence goes on from NC_135882.1 coordinate 67,635,700, forward strand.
GAAACCACATAAATAAAAATGCAATATTGCATCTTTCCACAGATCATGTTTATTATTTTTTAATTTTTCCTAGTAGACATTTTAAAAATGTTTTTCGACCAAGACATATCGAAACAATGTACATTTAGAATAAAAATAGTTGTGGTAGAAAACTGGTTATTGGTGAGCACTTGCATATATTCTGCTGAGTTTGTAACTTACAGCATCAGGCATTTCCAATCTTACTAAGTCATTGCTACCTGATGCATCAGTATCGGAGCTCTGAAAATAATGCTGCTCTTACTATATCAGAGTTTTGTTTTTCCTTAACATAACTTTCATCTTATCCAAGAATAAGGAAAATCACTCCCAAGTCATTCAAAATACACTAAAACCTATGTAACCCTACTTGACACCACAATTTTTCTAAGATAAAGAGAAAAGTTACACACAGAGCTTGTCCAAATAAGTTATTATACTACAAGATGCAATTATCAACAAATCACGACTCAAGAATAGGGTTAGATGACTGGTATAAAGTCACTGACATACACTTATAATTTTACATTTCACAGCAACCAAGTAATCAAATGGAATGGAATGTCACTGGGGTAGTGCTGCAATTTTTCATCCTATTTCAAGTGCTGTGAATACCATCAGTGAAATTGTTGCCCACTCTTTTAGTAGGCAAAAATCCTTGCCAGGTTTTCGGATTAAATCTTAGTCAGGACTAAAGATCTTCTATATCTATGATATGAAAAATATACCATAAGCTCTAAGTTCCAGTAGGAACTAATTCTACAAAATGGTATCAAGAAGTCACAAAAATTCTGTCCTGCATTTTTCTTGAAAGGATCTATCTAATAGCTTAACCAATAAATTGAGATGTACCAACATTTTTTGTTTAGTCAAAAATGCAATCACCAAATCGGCTCACAGAACTGAGGATTTTAACTCATTAACCAAGTAGTTTATAGACTAATTTTCAGGCACAAATAGTCTTCCAGAGTTGAACATGTACTTATTGACAATAAGGAATTTGAAACCAAATGGATTGGTTGAGGTAAATATTGTAGATGTATTTAAGTGGAAACTAAATATGTGCATGAGACAGATAGAAAGATATATTAGTGTGGTGAGATGAACAAAATACATTGTGAGGAGCATATTTCTGTGTTGTGATTTCTATGTAATTAGTTTCAAAGCAAAATTAAAATGTGAACTGTTTCTTAATGTATCACAGTGGAATCGTCCCAGATTTGCGCTAAGTGCAGTAGGGGGCGTGAAAAAATGCATTTTACCTGGCGGCCACAATGGTGGGCTTTCATGCCATATTGTCCCATTCCTGGTGTGTCCCACCTCATTAATAATGCATTCACGAAACACACAGGATCGCTGGCGGGCGGACTTGGATTTGCCCGCCACGCTCTGAACTCAGCACTTCCACGCTCCGGGCACCATATTTAAAGCGTACCAGAGCGCAGCCTACTCCATATCTTCAGACTAGGACTGCTCCAGGCAACAGATGGCCCCGAAAGCAAAGAAGATGGCAGCCCCCAAATTTAGTGAAGCCTTGCTGGGGCACCGGCTGGACTCAGGAAGGGCGCCGCAATGTCCTCTACCCCTGCTCTGGTAGCAGGAGGTCCACCAGAGTCACCAATCCGGCCTGGGAGGCAGTGACAGTGGCCGTCACTGTCACTGGAGCACAGAGGATTTCAGCCATTGGTTCCGTCAGGCTAAGCCAACAATCTCATCGCTCTCAACTCACACACTCACAAACCCATCACACCTCCACAGGGATCTCACACTTCAAGGGACATCACCACTAACTCTCACATACACCCTCACATCTCCATCAGGCTTGTTATCTCTCGAGCTCATGCCCTCATCCCATCCATGGCTCCACTCACCACACAAACATTCCATGTAGTGCCATGTGTCCTGCTCACACTCTCTCCATCTGTTTTCATGCAGGAGAAGCTGGCTCACAACAGCAGGGAGAGGTCCCAGACCCGGGTGGAGGGGGTGGTGGGCATGGCCCACATTAGACCCCTCACTCGCTTTGAGGAGTGTGCCATCGCGCTAACTGGTGAGGACATGGACCATGCCTGTGGTGACGATGATGTCAGCGGTGAACACCCTCGTGAGGGTCCTACACCACATCATCCCACTCTCAACCCAACTGTGAGTGCTCTGTCTCTTGATTTTGACTCTGCTGACATGCACTAATTATTTCTACTTTGGTTCACAGGGAGCTCTGCCGAGTGACCGACACCCTCAGCCAGCCAGTCCCTCAGCTCCATCCACGTACTCACCTCCAGCCAAGAGGACACCTCCTCCATTGAAGAGCTGGAAATAAGCAGCTTGAAAGGCCCATCACAGTGTTTACCCACACCCTCCACCAGCATAGAGGCACACACCTCAGTGGGACCTGGACCTAGAGCAAGCTTGGGTTCACAGTCTGGTGTTCATGGCATGGACATGTGTCCACAGCAGGAAGAGGAAGGTTTAGTCGAGCTCCCCGAGACTTGGAGGATGGAAGGGAAAGGGGCACCTGTGAAGTCCGAGTCAGATGACGAACCCCTGAATTCAGCCTTCTGAATTCATTGTGGAGAGTCAGCAGAAGGCGGGGGAACATCACGCAGAGCTGTTGGAAGCCCTCAACAGAGGGGCATGTGAGTCAGCGGAGCACATCTGCCTGCTCTCTGATGAAATGGTACCCGCATTTGCGTGCATGGAGGTTTCGATGGGAAGGGTGGCAGACGCCATGGAGGCCTGGGTCCAGCAGAATGCGGAGATGTGCGCACTCCTGCACTCCATCAAGGTAGCCATAGGTGAGTTCCTGCAGTGGCAACACGAGAGGGAAATGGGGCACCTCTATGTCCCTCCAGGTGCTCCTTCCCCTCAATGAGTCAGGTCGGGGACCTCAGGCACCTGAAGGGAGAAGGAGCGACAACCCTGGGTCATTCAGTCAGGAATCTCAGCGGCTGCCCTCTCCCTCCAAGTCCCCTTTGCCTGTGACCCCCTCAACCTTGTCCTCTGTCACTGCAGACGGAGCAGCTGGCCCACAGGAGGACAGCCAAAGCAAACCAGAGTCCTCAAGTCCTCAGCTCTCCAGAGGACCCAGGCCAAAGTCATCAGAGGCAACAGGGCCAACCATTACACAGGCTGTCTCCACCCCTCCTGCAGAGGGCAGCACCTAGAAGAAGTGGTAGGTCACAATTCTGCTCACAAGTAGTTGCACAGGTGAACATATTTTGTCATTTTATAATCTGAAAACATATTCACTTTCACTGAATAATGTGTGTTGTCTTTCAGCTTCATTGACAGGCTACGTGAATCCTCCCACTGCATCTGCCCCCACTAGCAGTTCAGCTGCACCCAGCCAGAGCATGAATGATTCTGGAGGGAGAATTGTGTGTGTGGCAGGGCCTTTCAGAGCCTCGTGGAAGCACTATCACACGCACTCATCTCAATGTGCCAAGCATTTTCAATGCTGCCAGCTGGGGTTCTCTTTCAGTTGTCCACCTGAGCTGACCTGCATCTCTGCCCATCCACTGAACACATTACAAATGCAGCAACTGTGGCATCCAACATGAGGCTCTGCTCACTTTCAGTTTGATAAACATGGTAGTCATTAAGTTTCTCATCAGCTCCTCTATCCTATCCCCTCACCCAGTCACCCACGTCCTTTCCCTACAACCCGAACCCTTTTCTTTCAGGGATGTCCAGGTGAACATGCACCTCCCTCCCTGAGAATCTCAACCCCAACTACATTGACTTCCCTGACCATTTCCTTCCCACCCCCAGTATCCATGTCTGCCTCCGAGACCCCCCAACTACCTTCGCTGTCCCTTCTACTGCAACCGAAGCACCGTCACCCTCCCACCCTAACGCTTCCTCTGCCCCCTCTCATACTCACCATTCCCTCCTACCATGCCCACCCTCAGTTTGTTCCCTAGAACATAGTCATTGACTTCACAGACTCCTCCCTTGCATGTTCATCAGCCCCCTCCTTACTTCCTCCTTCCCCTGGACACGTTCCTCCCCTCGCTCACCATCCCCCTTCCGAACTCCTTCCCTTACACCTTCCTCCCTCTGGACACCTTCTCCCCTCCGAACTCTTCCCCCCCTCTGAACTTCTTCCCTTATACCTTCTTCCCCCTGACACTACCTCCCCACTTGCTGCATTCTCCCCCGTTACACCCTCCGCACCCCCATACTCCCTCTTCCCTCTCCCAACCTCTCCCCCGACACCTTCGCTCCCTACCCTTCAAACCTCACCCCCGCCATCACCTTCATTTCCCCCCGCCAATCTCACTAGCCACCCCCCCCCCCCCCCCCCCCCACCCCAGTACACCTTCCTCGCCCAGTCAAACCCAGACCTTCCTTTCCTCCACCTCACCGATCATCCATAGCAGCCCATGGCCAAGACCGTGATGTTCCGAAGCAGAACCAAGACGTCAATGGAGACATCCCACATTCCGTTAGCTGCTTCGGCAGCAGAGCCATGTCCATGAGGATCCACCCAGCATGCGATGCACGTGTTCCTCCAGGGTCCGGTGGCTATAGGCCTCCAGCATCTTCTTCTCCTCAGATGTGCACAATCTGAGCAAGGCCCTAACACTCAGTCTCAATTCCTGCACATCACGCTTGGCCAGGCGTTTTCTGGGTCGGTGTATTTTCCCGCCAGTTTAACAGTAAATCTGGTGCGATGGGACGATTCTGGTCGAGCCTTACTTTGCATCCGATTAGCAGGATGCAAATTGGGTTCATGCTGGTCTACAGCAGGATTCGCAGTCCACATGGCGGATACTATCGGATGATCCCGCTGCGCTTTCACGCAGGCGTGAAACTGATTTCTGCCCTTTGCACCGAATTGTCCCACCCACCGCCCGCCATGATGCCCGATGCCAATGGACCGAATGATTCCACCCATATGTCTTTACAACATGGTACAAAAGGTTACATTTTCTGACAGCTGCATGTGTGTGATTTCCTGATTTGGGCATTGTAACTGGGGTATACCCAAAGGACGCATTGGGGTACCTCCCCCCAACACTTCACGGAAGTCCCCAGGTAAAGATTTCATGACAATTGCCCGAGGAGTTCAAACTTCCGTTGGGCAATTGCCCCGCAGTCAGGACCACCCAAAAAGTACAATTTAAATCGTAAACTTCGGGTGGTTCCGACTGTCTTACCAGAATAGTTACCCAGAGAAAGTTAGAAGAATTAAAACCACCCGAAGTTTACGATTTAAATTCTAATTCTATTAAATTCTAACTCCTGGGTAACTATAGTACTGATATCAACCGCCCCGACCCCCAGGGGATTCCCCCCAACCACCCGAACCCCCATAGGACTGCCCCCACTGCCCCAAACCCCCCTGACCCCACTCACTGACCACACAACACCCCAACTGACCACCTGAATGCCCCCACCACTGACCACCCAGCCCCCCCCGATGCCCCCCACACCTTTCCCGACCGCCTGTCCCACACCCCGCCACTGACCACCTCGCCCCCACCCACCCCGCTGACCACCCAACTCCTCCATGAACCAGCTGACCCCCTCCCGACTCCCCGAACACCCTACCCCCCAACCTCCAAACCCCACTGACCTCCCGAGCCCCACCCACTGACCGCCCGACCCCCACCCCACCCATGACCCCCTGATCACCCAAACCCCCCAAATGACCACCCAATGCCCACTCCCACCACTGACCACCCAATCCCCCCAATGACCACTTGAAACGCTCTGACCAACCGGCCCAGCCCCTCCCACTACCTGACACCCCTCCTGACCACCCATCCCCCACCTCCCCACTGACCGCCTGACACCCACTCCCACCTCCTGTACCCCAACCCCCCACTGACTACCTGAGCCCATCCCAATGACCACCCAAGCCCCCAGTGACTATAAAACCCCCCACCCCCTCAATGATCACCCAAAAACCCCCATTGACAACCAAACACCCACCCCCACACTGATCACCCAACCTCCCAAATGAACACCTGATCCCACCCTACCCTACTGACCACCCAACCCCCACCTCATTGACAACCCAACATCCCCCCAACTGACCACTTGACCTCCCCACTGAACATCCAACCCCAGCCCACCACCCCCACCCTGACCACCCTACTCCAAAAAAAGGGGACATGGCTTCCTTATCTCTGACTGCTGCCCTTAACACAATGCCTTGTGAAACTGCTGCACTACAGTTCTTGTCGAGCCTAAGTAGGGAGGTCGGGCGAGAAAGTAGTGGTTGGATTCTAAGGTAGGAAACTAGAAGCGGAGTAGCAATCCAACTCTGTTTGCCACTCCACTCAAGTTCAAGGTCATAATTTCCTGGTCGTCCTGATATAATCTGGTAGACAACATATTGCCCTGGGAGCATGCACCCCTATATATGCAGGCTAAAACATTGTGAAGTCAGACAGCTTACATACATGAAGGAAATATAACTTTGGAAATTATACATTTATATATGCATATAACATTAAAAATTTTACATTTACATTAATTTCCTGCCCACTTTTTCCCATCTTAAATTCCCATGTTCGCATTTATCATGGAAGCTCGCTATGTAAGCTTCACGCTGTAATTAGGGCCTCCCGCCAGTGGTGTACCACCTAGTTTTGTGTTTACCAACTCCTCAGTAGAGAAGCTGTGATCTATCACTACATATCTCTGCTTCAAAATTGACATAGATTTTGTCATTTGTCATAAATAGCAAAATAAATATTACATAAAAATAAGGCTAGAACACTTGACTTTAAAGTGGGACCTGAATTATGTTTGCACACTGATTCTATTACTCCCACCTTCTAACCTTACTTCTCTTTAAGACTGCACTTCCTGTGTGTAATGTCCTGGGAAATTGACTGGTCTTAAAAAAAGCTATTAAAAAAAGACCAAGATAGTCAGTCATTTCCTGCTAACAATTAATCAACCTTTAAATGACCAAGAATCATTACAGAAATAATAAACCTCTGTGTGACCTTAGGTGTACGTGAATTTGGACACTATGGCCTTAAAGGGACGGAGAGGTTATGGGAGCAATTATCCCAGATTTCAATTTGATAAACATAGTAGTCATTAAGTTTCTGATCAGCTCCCCCATCCTTTCCCCTCAACCAGTCCGCCATGTCCTTTCCCTGCAATCTCAGCAACCTGAACCCTTGTCTTTCCAGGATGTCCAGCCTCCCTAAGGATCCCAGCCCCATCCACACTAACCTCCCCTACCTCCTACTTCCCACCCCCAAGAGTCCATATCTGCCTCCATGCCACCACCAACTACTCTCGTCACCCCTTTTACTGTTAATAATGCACCCTCACCCTCCCACCCTACTGGCTCTCTCTGCCGACTCCCACACTCACCATTCCCTCCTACCATGCCCACCCTCAGTTCGCTCCCCAGGAAGCAGCCATTGACTCAACAGACCCCTCCCTTGCACATTCACCTGGACATTCCCCCACTTAATCCCTCCTCCAACCTTACATCCTCCTCCCCCCAGACACCTTCCCATCTCTGAACTCCTTCTGGACATCTTCCCCTCTCCCAATTCCCTTCTCCCCCCTCCGAATTCCCTTCTCCCCCCAAACACTTCCCCTCTCTGAACTCCCTCCTCCCCCTCCGAAACCTTCCCCCTCCCAACTCCCTCCTTTACACCTACCTCCCCACTTGAAGCATTCTCCCGCATTACAACCTCCTTCCCCCTGTACTCCATCCTCCTCCCCGTATTCTCTCCTCCCCCTGGACCCCCGCCTGACGCCTTCATTTCTAGCCCCCAACCTCACTGCCCCCGACACCTTCGCTTACCCCCTAACCTCACCCAACCCCTGACACATTTGTTCCCCCCTGCAACCTTGCCCCCCTCCCTGCTACATGTTCCTCTCCCCACCCTTCACTGATCATGCATAGCATCCCGTGGTCAAAACCGTGATGTTCTGAAGCAGGCCCAAAACATCAACAGAGACCTCACACCTTCGGAGAGCTGCTTTGTAGCAGAGTCATGTGCATGAGGATTCACCCAGCATGCGATACACATGTTCCTCCAGGGTCTGGTAGCTGTAGGGCTCCAGCATCTTCATCTCCTCGGATGTACGTGATCTTGGCAAGGCCTTAATGGTAAGTCCAGACTTCTGCACGTCACACTTGTCCAGACGTGTTCTGAGATGGCACGTTTTCCAACCGGCGTAATGGGTCACAATTCGGGTAGGGCATAACTTTGCACCCCATTACTGGGATGCAAATCTTGTTCACACTGGCTTCCAGCGGCAGACACCATCGGATGATCCCGCTGTGCTTTCACACCAGTGTGAAACTGATTTCTGCCCCTAATGCCGAATTCTACCCCCACCTGCCATGACGCCCGCCACAAACGGGACCGGACGATTCCACCTAACGCAAAGTGTCCTTCAGCAGCAGATTATGTTGTGTTTCAGATGGTTATCATTTAATGCACTATGTTAAATGCTATGGGACATTTGCTAGCATAGAAAATATATTTTTCTGTCAGTTAGCAACAGGTATAACTCTGTTACACCTGTGTAAGTAGGTAATGTTTCAATAGCTATAGGACGTTAAATCCACTTAGCATTAACTGAAGTTCCTTTGTCAGTACACTATGATGTCATAACAATTTTTTATTTATATTTATATAAATATTTTATTTTTCAGCTCACTGACTCCATCTCTTCCTTTAATAGTGATTGAGGAGTGTAACAATGTGCAGAGCAGTTTAATATGGCAGGTCAGCTGCATGCCTATAATATTTTATACTTTAATTTACATTTTTTTCAAAGCAAATATCAAAAAGAGCTTTACTCACACATTAAGAATGTTGATTCAGTTACAAAATAATTCACTCTGCCATATTACATCATACTGTGGTTGCCCAAGTAATTTTTAGAATTAGAGGTTTTGTCTTGATCACACTCAGTAAGAATTGTATAAATATATTAATGAGTCAAGTAGTATGTAGATAGGAAATGTTTATACAGTGAAATGACTGGTAACAATTCCAAAATATATAAATTTATAAAAACATGTAAACATATTCTTGCAAATGAATAAAATGATATGTACTGTCTTCCTAAAGTAAGGAAGGCATAAACGATTCATGGTGTTGCACTGTGATTTGTACTTGTAAGAAATATTTCATGAAAAGGGGAACAGGTATTTGCCCATATTATTGAATTCTATTTTGATGTTCATAGCTCTGTTTCAAAAGAAACCTAACGACATTGCATCATTTCCCGGCCAAGAAGTAGTCAATGTCTTTTCAGAACTCCTATAATACCACTTGGGAACTAATTTCTTGGAGCCATTTGTGAGCAACTGAGAAATGAATCACCCCTTCCTTCCAGCAAAGACCCTGGTCTCTATTTGGTCTCTATCCATGATAGCAGGCTGAGACTGAGAACTCAAAACGGGTGTGAATACATTTCAAACTGCTCTGTGACACAATCATATACACACAGAAGTCCACTTGTTAGATTTATAAAGTAATAACAAAAATATCAATTTTCTGGTTTTGAAAGGCTAGGTTCCAGCTAATTGCTCGCAGTCTGCATTGCGCCAAATTAAAATCACTCTAGATAGAATTACTTCCAAAACTCTATTGCAAGTTTCCTTCCAAGTCCCACACCATGCTGACCTGGAACTAAATTGCTGTTTCTTCACTATGGGCAGAATTTTCTGTTTGATGTACGGGGAGCAGGCCCCACACGTCAGCGTGTAAAATGACGCACGATGATGTCGGGTGAGTGTCCCGACGTCACCGCGCGCCATTGCGATATTTCGCTGGGCGGGCACGCGATGAAGTTCAACGCGCAGCTGCCATTAATTAACGGGCTAGTTAAGGCCCTTAATTCATCAATCAATGGTGATTTTCAGGTGCCCTTGCAATCTTCGGGTCAGCGCATGGGCGCAACGGCCAGGTGGGTAAGAGACTTTTTTTATGAACCTCATCCACAGGCGGGATAAGAGGGCTCAGTGGGGTCGTGAATCTGGTCTGTGAAGTATTTATTGGAGAAAGGTTTTTAAACTTTCCTGTGTGATCTGCAGCAGCTCAGAATGAATTCCAGCAGCTTTCTATGTACTTTGAACCTTCAGGTTAACACTCTGCAGTCAGTAATCTTTATAGGGCCTGCAGCTTTCCGGAGGCCTCCCCTTAGCCTGGGTATGGGTTCTGACATGTCCACTGGAGGCAGCTCCTCTGAGGAGAAAGGGAGGGCTAGAATAAGGAGGAGGCCAGGAGTGCACATTCAGCTTCTAGGGGAGCCGCCTTTGAGAGGACAGGCGCAGGCACAAGGGGCACAGGGCCAAGAGGTTGTCCAAGGTGGAAGAGGCCGCAGAAGAAGCCACTATCCTGCTGCCAGGGTATACAGGCGGCGAAGCAGCTACCTCAGTATGACTGAGGTGCAGTGCTGAAGGAGGCTCCGAGTGTCAAGGGAGACAGTCAACTATATCTGTTGGGTGATTGGCCCTGAGGTCTCTCCTAACTGTGTGGGTGGACACCCCATGCCAGTGGCTCTGAAGGTCACAGATGCCCTCAACTTCTATGCCTCTGGCTCCTTCCAGGGCTCAGTGGGTGATCTTAGCGGTGTCTCCCAATCAGCTGTCCACACTTGTGTCAAGCAGGTTACATACGCTCTGTTCAGGCATCCACTACTGTTGGGACCAGGCAAGTGAGGCACAGTGACCCAGAGGCTTCGCAGTGATTTCTGGCTTCCCCTGCATCCAGGGAGCAATTGACTGTACACATGTGGCCATCAAGGCGCCAGCAGGTGTGCCCGGTGCCTTCATCAACAGGGCTTCCACTCCATGAACGTGCAGATAGTGTGTGATCACAGGATGCAGATTCTACAAGTCTGTGCAAGGTACCCAGGCAGTTCCCACGAAGCCTACATCCTCAGACACTCCTAGGTGCCGGAGCTCTTCAGTGCTCCGGCTCAGCTGGATGGTTGGCTGCTGGGTGACAAGGGCTATCCCCTCAGAAGGTGGCTCATGATGCCTCTCCACCATCCAAGAACAGGAGCTGAGCAGCGGTACAATAGGAGTCACGCCTCCAAAAGGGCTGTGCTGGAGAGAACCATCGGTCTTCTCAAGATGCGTTTCTGATGCCTGGACCACTCAGGAGGTGCACTCCAGTAACCCCCAGATTGTGTGTCGGTGATAGTGGTTGTATGCTGCCCTCTCTACAATCTTGCGCTGGAAAGGGGGGATGCAGTGCTCGATGAAGTTGTTGACACACTGGATGCGGCTGCACACGATGAGTCCAGCGCTGATTCTGAGGATGAGGAAGCACAGGGGTATGATGAGGGGCTAAACGCTGACCCGGGACTACACCAAGGAGGCAGGGACACCCGGGAGACTTTAATCCAATGAACCTTCAGTTAGCTCAAAACAAATAGACCAGGAGGACCAGCCTTGCCTGGCGCTTCCATACTCGGCACCTAAGTGCTAAATCTGCCAGGTCATCAGCTGCAACTAAGGGCTTTGGACATAAACTTGAATGTCCAAACAAACACTCATGACATTTATCTTAACCATATAAATGCAGAACAAAGGAGCCACCCTCAGCCATGGGTAACACATCTGGTTTTAATTTTAAACATCAGAAGTTCTCACAAATCCAAAATAAAACGTTAAGCAAGCAGAAAAAAATTATAAGGACCTAATCTCGGGCCAACACAAAAGCACCGGTGAGAAACCCATGGTGTGCCTAAGGTGCCTTATGTTTATGTTTCCAGGTGCTATGTCTTAGTGCTGCCCCATCGCTTGGAGTGGCATTTGAGACAGCCTGCTGACTCTGCTGTCCTGTTGGCCTCGATGACCTTGGCGGTTGTCCTCTGGCTCGTGGAGCCTGTGCTGGACCCACCTGCGAGGGATCTGCCAGTTCCACAGCTGGCATCTCCCCAGTTGTCGCAGCCTCACCCGATGACTGGGAGATGGGCGGAGCAGCTGGTGCCCTCATCCGGAGTGCCCTGAGAGGAGCCCGCAGATACGACAGGCAGCTGCTGCACCGGTGTGAGGTCGCCCTGGACCTCCCTACTCACCATGGATGGATGGGCAATGAGCTGGGAAGCTTGAAGCTCACACCATCTCCCACATTGGCATTGACCAGCTGTGGCCACTGGCGCTGTGAGGGCTGGCAGGTCCGAGTATAACCCCAGGAGGACCTGATTGTTCTCCTGGAGGTGCCTCTCCATGAGAGTCGCCACTCTCTCCATGGAGGAAGCATGATGCTCTGCCATGAGGCTCATTGCATCACTGATGCTCCGCGTGGACTCCTCCACCACGCACACCAAGCGAAGCACAGCCTCATGTATCACTCCCAGATGCTCCCGCACACCTGGCCACATTTTCTGCAGCTGCTGCGTCGCGGACGACTCAAGAGGCACATCATCACGCCCCAACTCAGCATGTGCCTGGTCCCCTGCAGTCCTCTGACTGCTGGCGCCATCGGCACTCTCTGTCTCAGCCAGCTCCTCCAGCGATTGTGAAGTGCCCTCTCCACTGTGCTCCGGGACACTAGCCGATGTTACAATGCCCATCGAGGCGTTAGTATCTGCGCTGGTGCCTGCCTCGCAGAAATGGTGTGACACAGGTGACACTTGAGGGCCCTCAGGTGTAAGAGGGGGCATCTGCAGTTCCTTCTGGCGGCCATGCTCTGACGATACTGAAATTAACAACAAGGACAGTGGATCAGTTAGCGTGCACACAGTGACACTCTTCATCCCTTTCCCCCTGGCTCATCCTGCGCTCAACCTTCCAGAACCAATGGACATGAACATTGGTGGGGTGGCAAATAGTGAGGAGGATAGCATTACATTACAGGCCGATATAGACAGGCTGGTCAGATGGGCTAATAAATGCCAAATGGAATGTTATGTGGATAAATGTGAGGTGATGCACTTGGGCAGGACAAACAAGGCATGGAAATACACGATGAATGGTAGGACCGTGGAAAGTAAGGAGGATCAGAGGGACCTTGCTGTGCATGTCAACAGGTCCCTTAAGGCAGCAGGACAGGTGTTTTAGAAGGTAAATGCCATTCTTGCCTTTATTAGCCGAGGAGTAGAATATAGGAGCAGGGAGGTAATGTTCCAAGTGCAGAAAACGCTGCCTAGGCCACAGCCATAGACCTGCGTGCAGTTGTGAAATGCGCTTCAAGGAAGGGATGTGATTGGAGTGGAGAGAGTGCAGAGTTTGTTGACCAGGATGCAGGCTGGGCTGGAGAGTTTGACTTATGAGGAGAGATAGCATAGACTGGAGATATTTCCCCTGGAGCAGAGGAGATTGTGGGGTGACATGATTGAGGTTTTTAAACTTATGAGGGGCATAGGTAGGGTCGACAGAAAGGAACTTTTCCCCTTGGCAGAGGGATGAGTAACCAGGTGGCATAGATTTAAGGTAAGGGGCATGAGGTTGACAGGGGATGTGATGGGCAACTTTTCTACACAGAGTGTGTTACAAATGTTGAACGCACTGCCTGAAATGGTGGTGGATGCAGAAACCCTCCTAACATGTAATAAGTATTTGGATGTGCAGTTGCGATGCCATGGCATACAAGGCCATGGGCATAGTGCTGGGAAATGAGATTAGAAGACTTAGGAACGTGTTTGACACCTGCATCCTTGAAGGGCCGAAGGGCCTTTTTCTATGATCTACACCTCTGACTCTATCACTCTGTGACCGAGCAATGTTGCAACAATAACAAATTAAACAACCATCAGCACTATGGATGTTGGGAGGACATAGCGGATCTCACTGTTGGCCTCAAATACCTGGCCATTCCACCCCAGCCTCACCGACACCAGTTGACCTGGGCGCATGGCGCCTCTCAAGCTCCAGGGCCTCCTGTTCAAAACAGCTTAACATCATCAGGTGAGCCTAGCCGCCTCCAGTCCTCTAACACTCCGACGCATTGAATATTCTTCTCCTGAAAAACAGAGAAGACCATTCATTGCGGCAATTTGCACATGGACTCTGCACCCGCACACCGCACCCCAACCACAGTGGCCCATATCAGGCTCCAGTGCCTCCTCTCCCCGCTACTGCTGATTAGTCACACAAAGATAGTACACCTGCTCCCAACCCCCAACGGCCACCTTGGACACATTCTGCATATACCACTTTAGGAAACACACGGTCTTTGCTCCCATAGCAAGGAGGCGCAACTACATGCAGCGTCGAGAGCTGGTTCTTGGCCACGACATCTTGAGGCTCCCCTTCCGCCATCTCATCACCGTGAATAGGACATGTGTTGGAATTCTGAGTGTGCGCCTAGCTGCATCTTTTGCAGGTTGCCCCCAGACTAGTCATGTGCGACTAAGTGCAACACATGGTGCGGGGGAGAACTCATCTCCTCATGAACCACTCAGGCTGATCTAAGCATGGACACTATCTGCTTGCCCACCCAGTGTATGAGAAATGCCCAACATGATTCAATGCAGTCACGACAGTAAGACTTGTTGGGGGGTGCCTCAAAGGCTAAGGCTACCTGCTGGGTTAAATGCCCAATTCCAACATGGTACTCATCCTTCCAGAGTGCAACAAATCGTTGAAGCACTTATGGCACTGGATCCCAGGTGCGCTGCACCATGTTGCGGGAGCTCACCACCTCCTCCCAGGCACGTTTGGTCATGTGGGGGGGCCTCCTGCTCCCATCCTGGGGGACCCATGCCTCCCGCTGTGCTGCTACTTCCTCGAGGAGGGCAGCAAGGCATTCATCTGAAAAGCGAGGGGCGCATTGGCCCCCTGCTGGCCTACCCTGCAGCCTGCCCTGCTCCTGTGGCAGACCCTGCAGTCTGGCCTGCTCCTCTGCCCTTCCCTCCAGCGTGCGCTGCTCAGCCGACCCCCTGCGGTGTGACCTCGAACTGGCCATTGTGAGCAGCTTACAGGAGGCTGCCAGGCCTTGCTTTAAACAGACTGCTGGGTCGTCATTGGACCTGGCGGTCTGTGCACGCCCGCTGCCACTTATACACCCCCGCTATCCATGGGAGTTGGCAAATACGCTGGACGGGCCTTAATTGGCCCGCCAGTGCAAAATGGCAGTGCGGACCCGATTGCGGTCTCCAATCGGGTCTGTGCCCGCCTACCTCCGCTCCAGCTCCGCTCGCCCGACAGGCAGAAAATTCTGCCCTATAGCTGTGACAAAATCCTGTCACTCCCTCTCTAAAAGCACTGCGGGTGTACCTACACCATGTGGAGTGTAGCCGTTCAAGGCAGCGGCCCGCCACCACCTTCTCAAGAGCAATTAGGGATGAGTAATAAATGCCGGCCTTGCCATCCCATGAATGAATTGAGAAAAAGGTCTTTAAAATTGCACCTGCACAGTACATTTTAATGAATCTTCAAGAGCAGTATGCTTTTTTTAAATTAATGTTTGTTGAGTTTAAAATATTTTTCATTGAATTTAAAAACATTTTAGATGTGGTATAAGGCTGGCTTTGAAAACCTTTCAATCTGGATAATCTCTCGCCTTTTAAGGGATACTACAAATAAAATAGTGACCACTCACTCAGCACTATGTCATTTCCAGATGTTCCATCCTCTTTGAAAAAGGTATCATGCCAGTTGCAAATAAGAGAGCAAATAAAGGTGTGTTATGTTATTTTAGTTACCAAAACCATCAGCTATTTTTTAATCATACCCCTTTGAGAAGGGTTTTCAAGGAAAGAGATATATATCATCTTATCCAACAACATATCTTTAATAATAGTGTCATGGATTGGACAAAAATGTACATATTCACTGTTGCTTAAGTATGCAGAGTCTTGTATTAAAAAGTAGACCTTTTCTCTTCTATCTATTGGGTATAATAGCTGTTGCTAAGATATTGAATCAACTGTGGTGACAATCAGTGCATACCAGAAACAAAACTGACCACCCTTCCCCAATTCATCTGTACACGACATATAGAAGTCATGAAAATGGACACCTTCCAGAAAAAAGTAAATCGAGGAGGTTGTTTATATACCAATACTACTTAGAGTTTTAATTATTCAGTATACATAATATTTCTTTGAGTTCCTTTCATAGTCTGCTTTTTCAGTGCTCTAGATACAGTTGTTCATCCATTTTCATTATTTTTCCATTGGACTTACACACATTTTGTTGTAACCCTGCAATTAGTAAGTATTTCATGCAAATTTTACATTACTAATAATTTTAATGAGGTTATTGGTATTATTTTATTCCTATTAACATCTTGTTATGAACATAAAAATCTTTTATCCAAGGAGACCTTTAATTATCATTCTTTTCCCAAGAGTCTTCTGAACTTGATAATTCAGGAGCCATTATTTTTTGGAAGAGCGTGAAGTAACATGCTCAATTTCCTTGGTTAGTTCATTCATTTTTTCTGTCCAGTATTCAGTGCTCTCTTGCAGCTGAGCAGAAAGCTCTCCAACTCGCTGGATCCAGTAAGATTTGTCTGGTATCATTGGATCAGTTATCTCTGATTCTTCTAGATCCTCTCTGGTTAATTCTTCAACTCTCTCCTTTTGAGAAACATTGATTGGCTTTGGTTCAGGTCCAGAGGAGCAGTTTAAAAGGGTTGCCGGATCAGAAGCCATAGCCCTTTTAGGTAAAGATATTTGCTGACTTGGTAGATGTTCCAGATCTCTTTGATCCTTCAGTTGCCTCCTAAGGGATCGGATAGTCTCACCAAAGGTTTCTAACTGGAGTTCAAGTTGATGACGGAGGAGCTGTTCTTTTTCCAACTCTCTTTTCTGTTTTAGATTTTCTCTGTTGAGTGTATTTAGCTGTTACAATTCAACAAAGAAGGCATACATAGTAAATTGAGATTCTTAAATTTGGTTTATACACAAGCATTATAAGAGAATTATAATACTATATTTATATATATATATATTCTTTCTGTATATATATATAAAAATAAAAAAGAATATTGATATTATATACCAAATAAGTCACATTGACCTCAAAACGGTAACTTTTGTTTCTCCACAGGTGCTGCCAGACCTGCTGAGTTTTCCAGTACTTGCTGTTTTTACCTATGAAATGCTAGTAACTAGACCATTGCTATAACCACATGAAATGTCACCTGCAGTTTTAGATACTGCACCTCAGGAAGGATACTCAAAGATTTGCTGCCTGCTTCCTATTCTCCATGATGTTCTACTTTCCTATAATCCCTGTCTACGATGTCATTCTACAAAGCATTCATTTCAAGATGCTCATCTTTACTTAAAATTATTTTGCTCCATCCTATTGCTCCAACATCCGCTTGTCTTATGCACGAGCTCACATTCTATTCTTCTGTCTTCATTATGTATCATTGGTGGTGGAACTTTCATGAGTCTGAACATTTCCTAAGCTCCTCCACAGTGTTACATCTCTTGCCAGCCCCAATAGCCTTTTCATAATTTATCTTTTCAATCCTCTTTTCAGTCACCCTCCTTAACTTTTCCCCAATTTTTGTAAAGGATGTTCTGCCACATTAAGACAACTTGCAGATTTTACACACATTGTGTATATTAATAGTGCAATTTTTATTACATAATGCCTAGAAACTAACAAGGCCAGACGCATGGGAAATGCAATCATCCTACTTGTTGACAAAGCAGTCTCAAGAAGATGGCTTTAGCTTTTTGAAATATGATGTACTACGTAATGCATTTTGTATGCTCAGTTAGCATCTCCACCATTGTATTATTGAGGGTAACGTATAGATTGCACAAATAACTGGAGTTCCTGAATCCGCCATGTTTTATTCACCAATGTTACATCTTTTTTGATTTATTTCCACATGTAGTTAATACCTCAGAGAGCCAAAATATACCAATAAGAAAATAAAATACTATGAATGTTTGCTATTTAAATACTGTAATAAATTTTAAAATCCAGTAGATGGTGCCTGGGGACAGATATTTTTTGAGGTTTGGGGAGATTTCTATCATTTGCAAAAACCCAAAGCAACTGAGTACACTTGAACCAGTTATTCTTCTCCATTTCCCAAGGCAATGGTGAAATAGTGGAGGTAGGATTATTTGATTTAAAATTAACATTTTCATATATTTCATAAGGTGTTATGAAGGTTATTTGTCAAAACTATATCCATTCTAAAAGCAGCAAAATTCACAGATTCAAAGGATACTTTAAACGTAAAATTATAAATATAATTTTCATGTGTTCAAATGCTTATCAAAATAAAAGCATGCATAAATCCACCTTTTCCACTTAGTAACAATTAGACAAATTAACAGAAGTTGTTAAAAATGTAGGCTTATAGAGCTGCTTATGAAATGTAGATAGTGTAGATTTAGTAAGAGAATAAATCTGTCAATACCTTCTTTATTTAATATTTTTAAATCAAGCAAAATACAAGGACGTGCCTATAATTCCGGGTCTGCAAGTAATTGATATCCAGAAAGGACGCTGTAATGTTTACATTGATGCACCTTAATATTCAAATTGGGAATGGGGCCTTAGAAAGTAAACAAGAAACAACATATATTTTCTGTGGCCTTTACATCTGCCTTCAGCAAAGAAAATCTTAGGTACTCAAATTTACACCACAGTGCCTTGACAGCATAGTGACTTTTTAAACTTGACAGTTCGCTTTACTAAACAAGTTATTTGCATTCCATGCAGACAGATGCTTTAAGTCTTAAAACTGTCAAAAATGTTGTAAAATACATTAAAGCATTCCTTCATATACGTACCGCATAAGATTAAAGTAGTAAATGCAGTCAAGAAATTAGTTTTTATTGTGATTTTGAGTTGTGAATTACATACAGATGTAATTCGTAATGACTGCTGTATGTAGAATTCATTAAAAATGGATGAATCTGCCTTGATAACCTGAGTCTAAAATAATGAAAACACTGCAGCAGGCTTGAAATGCCTCAAACACTGTTCAGTAAAATATTAAAGAAACCACAGAATTCAAGAACGATTTTGCATATTCATTTCAACTGTTGAAGAATTTGAAAATAAATGCCACTTAGACATATTCACCAGTAAATTTAGTTCTGTCATAATTACACATGCAAATTAAACATGCATTTTTTCAATTAAGGCAATTTGTTGTGTCACATATAATTATGATGCAACAGATTTTAAGGGCAACTGTTTTTATAGGTACATTTCTGTTTTCAAACCTTTATGTTGAGTTTCAAGCCTCTTTGAAAATGGAAGTATGGAGAGACAACATGGCACCTTTCTGTGTTTGTTCAAGCCTTGTCACACTCAGTTACAGAAACATAGAAAATAGGAGCAGGAGTAGGTCATTCGGCCCTTTGAGTCTGTTCCGCCATTCAATATGATCATAGCTGATCCTCTATCTCAACGCCATAATCCTGCGCTCTCCCCATACCCCTTGATGCCTTTAGAGTCTAGAAATCTATTTCCTTCTTAAATATATTCAGTGACTTGGCCTCCACAGCCTTCTGTGGTAGAGAATTCCACAGGTTTACCTCTTCTCATCTCAGTCCAAAATGTTCTACCCTGTATCCTGAGGCTGTGACCCCCTTGTTCTAGGCCCCCTAGCTTGAGGAAACATCATCCTTGCATCCAGTCTGTCCATCCCTGTCAGAATTGTTTATGTTTCAATGAGATCCCCTCTCATTCTCCTAAACTCCAGTGAAAACAGGCCTAATTGGCCCAATCTCTCCTCCTCGACAATCCTGCCATCCCAGGAGTCAGTCTGGTGAACCTTTGCTGCACTCCCTCTATGGCAAGTATATCCTTTCTTATGTAAGGAGACCAAAGCTGCACACAATGCTCCAGGTGTGGTCTCACCAAGGTTTGTCAACATGATTTCCCTTTCACAAATCCATGTTGACTTTGCTAATCTCTTTGGTATTTTCTAAGTGTTCTGTTATCACGTCATTTATAATAGACTCTAGCATTTTCCCTACTACTATTGTTAGGCTAACCAAACTGTAATTTGCTGTTTTCGCCCTCCCTCCTTTTTTAAATAGTGGTGTTGTGTTTGCCACCCTTCAATCTTCCAGGACTGTTCCAGAATCTACAGAACTTTGGAAGATGACAACCAACGCATCCAGTATTTCCATGGCCACTTGCTTTAGTACCCTGGGATGTAGATTATCAGGCTCTGGGGATTTATCGGCTTTCAATCCCATTAGTTTCTCCAGCACTATTGTTTTATTAATACCAATTTCCTTCAATTCCTCCTTCTCACTAGACCCTTGATTCCTTAGAATTTCTGGGAAGTTATTTGTCTCTTCCTCCATGAGGCCAGAACTAAAGTAGTTGTTTAATTGCTCTGCCATTTCCTTGCTCTCTAATATAAATTCTCCCATTTCAGACTGTAAGGAACCTACATTTGTCTTTACTAATCTTTTTCTTTTTACATACATTTGGAGCTTTTACAGACTGCTTTTATGAGGCTTGCAAGTCTACCCTCGTACTCTTATTTTTCCCTTTTTAATCAATCTCTTGGTCCTCCTTTGCTGAATTCTAAACTGCTCCTAATCCTCAGGAACTTTATATGAGTCTTCTTTGGATCTAATACTTTCCTTAATTTCTTTTGTTAGCCATGGTTGGGCCATTTTTCCACTTTTATTTTTGTGACAGTAAGGGAAGTATAACTGTTGCAGTGCATTCATTCCTTAAATGTCAGCCATTGCCTATCCACCATCATGCCTTTTAATGAAGTTCCCCAATCTATCATACAAACAGATGAACAAGGAGCAGTAGGCCATTCAGCCCCTCAAGCCTGCTCCACCATTTAATAAGATCATGGCTGATCGGATAGCAACCTCAAATCTGCATCCCACCTACCCTTGATAACCTATCATCCCCTTGTTTACCAAGCATCTATCCACTTATGCCTCAAAAATATTCAAAGTCTCTGCTTCCACCGCCTTTTCAGGAAGAGAGTTCCAAAGACTCTTGACCCAATGGGAGAAAAAAACTTCACCTCATTTCTTTCTTAGCCAACTTACGCCTCCTACCTTTGTAGTTTCCTTTGTTTAGATTTAGGACCCTAGTTTCAGTTCGGACTACTTCACTTTCCATCCTAATGAAGAATTTTGTCATGTTATGGTCACTCTTTCCTAAAGGACCCCACACAACAAGGTTATTAATTAACCCCTTCTCACTGCACAAAACCAAATCTAGGATAGCCTGTTCCCCAGTCGGTTCCTCGACTTGCTGGTCTGAAAAACCATCTTGTGAACACTCCAGAGGCAGAATTTTCACGTCGGCATGTGGGGGCTGGCCCCGCACGCCAACACGTAAAATGATGCGCTGTGACTTTGAGCATGCGCCCCGACGTCACCGCGCGCGTTTGCGATATTTCGGTGGGTGGGCGCGCAATGATTTCTGATGCATGCCCGCCATTAATTAATGGGCCACTTAAGGCCCTTGAGCTAGTAATTGACGCTGATTTTTCAGGGCCTGTGTAATCTTCAGGTCGTTGCACGGACACAATGGGCAGGCGGGTAGGCCACATTTTTATAAACCTCATCCATGGACGGGATACGGGGGGTAAGTGGGGTCATGAGTGTTATTTGGCACACATTTAATGCTTAAACTTACTGCTAATTGCCTGTGTGAGCAGGAATACTTCAAAGCTCTTCACAGCTGCTTGGACAGGAGTAACAGGCTTCAGGTCAGGACTCTGGAGTAAACATCATTTTTGGGGCCTTGCTAGTTTCAGGAAGCCTTCCCTTACCCTGGGAATGGGAGTTGTGCTCTCCACTGGAGGTACCTCCTCTCTGAGAAAGGGAGGGCTAGAATGGGGAGGAGGCCAGCAGTCCACATTCAGCCTCCAGGGGAGCCACTTTTTGGATGACAGGCGCAGGCCCAACTGGAAGTGCAAGGCACAAGGGGCCGCAGAAGACAACACTATCCTGGTGCTAGGGTTTACAGGCAGTGAAGCAGCTACCTCATTATGTCTGAGGTGCAATGCCAAAGGAGGCTCTGTCTCTCAAGGGAGACAGTGACCTCCATCTGTCAGATGATAGCCTCTGAGATCAGCTCCAACTGTGTGGGTGGGCACCCCATGCCAGTGGCGTTGAAGGTCACGGCTGCCCTCAACTTCTATGCCTCTAGCTCTTTCCAGGAGTCAGTGGGTGATCCTTGCGGAGTCTCCTGTCAGCTGTCCACACTTGTGTCAGGCGTACATTGACTTTCATCCACTACAGCTGGGACGAGGCCAGCCAGACAGAGCGAGCCAGAGGCTTCACAGCGATTGCTGGGTTACCCCATGTCCAGGGTGCAATAGACTGCACACGTGGCCATCAAGGCGCCAGCAGGTGAGCCCGGTGCCTTCGTCAACAGGAAGAGCTTCCGCTCCATGAACGTGCAGATAGTGTGTGACCATAGGATGCAGATTCTGCAAGTCTGTGCAAGGTACCCAGGCAGCTCCCACGACGCCTACATCCTCAGACACTCCCAGGGGCCGAGGCTCTTCAGTGCTCCAGCCCGGCTGGATGGATGGCTGCTGGGTGATAAGGGCTATCCCCTCAGAAGGTGGCTCATGACGCCTCTCCGCCATCCAAGAACAGAGGCTGAGCAGCAGTACAATAGTAGCTATGCCTCCACAAGGGCTGTGGTAGAGAGAGCCATTGCTCTTCTCAAGATGCGCTTCCGATGCCTGATCCGATCAGGGGGCGCACTCCAATACCCCCCAGATCGTGTGTCGCTGATAGTGGTTGCATGCTGTGCTCTCCACAATCTGGCACTGGAAAGGGGGGACGCAGCGGAGGAAAAAGATGTTGACGCAGATGCTCCGGATGCACACGATGAGTCCAGTAGTGAGTCCGAGGATGAGCTCGCACAGGAGAATGCTGAGGGGGTAGATGCTGACCCGGACATCCTCCAGGGAGGCAGGGACACCGGGGAGGCTTTAATCCAATGAACCTTCAGCTAGCCCACCACAGATGGACCTCCAACACATGCCAGGGCTGCAGGCTCCATATTTGATACCTGAGAGCAACATCTGCCTGGGTAGGAACATTAACTATGTGCCTTGTCAATAAAGCTCAAAGACAAACAAGTCACTCATAGCATCATGGGTTCCCGTCCACCTGCAGAAGTAAGGAATCACCCTGAGCCATGTTCACAAATGAAGCATTTAATGAGTTAACAAAATAAAACAGAAAAGAAACTGAATGCAAAGGTGTTCAGCATCACACCAACTTGTCATCAACTCATAGTGGGGCAATATTAAACCACCAGTGAGAAGTCCGTGGTGTGCCTAAGGTGCCTTAAGTTTACGTTTCCGGGTGCTACGTCTAGTTGCTGTCCCCTCGCTGGCACAGGCATTCGAGATAGCCTGCTCACTCTGCTGACCTGTTGGCCTCGATGACCTTGGCAGGTGTCCTCTGGCTCGTGGAGCCTTTGATGGCCCCGCCCGGGAGGGAGCTGCCAGTTCCACAGATGGCATCTCCCCAGTCGCCGCAGCCTCATTGGATCCCACGGTCACCGGCAGAGGGACGGAGGAGCTGCTATCCTCATCCAAAGCGCCCTGAGAGGAGCCCGCAGAGATGACAGGCAGCTACTCTGCTGACGTGAGGTTGCTTCGGACCTCCCTGCTCACCATTGATGGATGGGCACCTAGCTGGGATACTTGGTGCCCAATCCATCTCCCACACTGGCACTGACCAGCTGAGGTCAATGCCACTCTGAGGGCTTGCAGGTATGAGTGCAACCCCAGGGGGGCCTAATTGTTCTCCTGGAGGAGCCTCTCCACGAGAGTCACCACTCTCTCCATGGAGGAAGCATGGCCTTTGGCCATAAGGCTCATTGCATCGGTGATGCTCCGCGTGGAATCCTCCAGCACAGAGACCATGCCACGCATTGCCTCATGTATCTCCGCCAGATCCTCCCGCAGATCCTGCTGGACTTCCAGCATCTGCTGCCTCAGGGACCAGAGGCTCATCATCAGCCACTAACTGAGCATGTGCCTGGTCCCCTGCAGTCCTCCGACTGTCGGCGCCATGGGCACTCTCTGTCTCCGCCTGCACCTCAAGTGAGTGTGAAATGCCCTCACCCCTGTGCCCTGGGACACTAGCCGACGATCTAATCCCCACCGAGGTGCTAGTATCTGCACTGGTGCCTGCCTGGCAGAGATGGTGTGACTCTGGTGCTTCTAATTGTTCTGGGGCCTTGGGTGTTAGAGGTGGCCCCCCTGCCTCCTCCTTCCGGCCCTGCTCCGGTGATGCTGAAAGGAAGAACAAGGACATTTGGTTAGTTCAAGTGGAGACAATGTCAATGTGCATGCCTGGCCCCCGGATCAGTATGCGCTCATCCTTCCATAATCAATGGTCAACCCATGTTGGAAGCTTAAATCACTGAACATTCAACAGTGCAATGGCTGCTGGGACACACATGGTGACCTTAGTGCACGGCAATCTTATCTCCCCCAGGCACCCCAGCCTCACCGCCACCGGTGGACCTGGGTGCATGGTGCCTCTCCAGCTCCATCGCCTCCTGCTCGTATCTGGTGATTATGGTCAACTGGGCCTGGCCTCTGCCAGTCCACGTCCGCTCTGCATTATTGTGTGCAGTCTTCTCCTGAAAATGAGAGAGGAGCATTGATGAGTCCACCCTGTACCTGGGTTGCCATAGCATCCCTGCCACCCCCACCTGAGTGAAACATTGCAGGACTCCAGTGAACCGCAGCTGCCGCACACACATACTAAGGGCTGAACGCCCCTTGACCACATGCTGCCTCCATCACATTTGCCACCACACGGTTTCACCTTGCAAAGCAAGGAGGCACAAGCATGTGGAACGCCAAAGGCAGCAGATGGATGGGTGCCTCGCCACCTGGAAGCTCCCCTCCCAGCATGTCAGCAGCTTGACTTTGACATGTTTTGCACTCCCGGCACTGTCCCTAGGTGTAGATCCTTGAGGTAGCCCCCAAAACAGTAACTCTGGGTGTCAGTCTACCACATGCTGCGGGTGTAGAACCCATCTCAGCGCAACCCTCTCAGGGTGAACTAGGCATGGGCAAGATCTGCTGGCCCACCCAGCGAGGGACACATGCTGTGAATGATTCAATGCAGTGACTGCACTCAGAGTTTGTGGGGGGCAGAGGGGGAAAGCCTACCTCCTGTGTTAAGAGACCTCTGCCAACATGGTACTCACACTTCCCGAGCGCAAGAGGTCGTTGAAATGCTTGCGGCACTGGATTCACGTGCATTGCACGTCATGGGAGCTAACTATTTCTGCCACCTCCTCCCAGGCATGTTTGGTCATGTGGGGGGCCCTCGTTCTCCCGTCCCTAGGAACGAGAACCTCCTGCCGTGCTGCCACCTCCTTGAGGAGGGCAGCAAGGCACTTGTCGGAAAAGCGAGGGGCACAGTGCCCCTCTGACCTGCTCTCCTGCCTGGCCTGCTCACCAGCAGCGCTCTGGGGAGCCCTTCTGCTTGCCATGATTCCCCG
Source organism: Cetorhinus maximus (assembly GCF_964194155.1). NCBI lineage: Eukaryota > Metazoa > Chordata > Chondrichthyes > Lamniformes > Cetorhinidae > Cetorhinus > Cetorhinus maximus. The sequence goes on from NC_135882.1 coordinate 67,661,081, forward strand.
AGGAATTCATCCACCACAGTATTATTTCTAATCTGGTTTGCCCAGTCTATATGTCGATTACTGTAGCACCCTTGATACACACACCTCTCATTTCCTGTTTAATGCAGTCCCATACCTTGTTTGGAGACCTATAGACAACCCCCACTAATGTCTTCTGCCCCTTGTTGCTTCTTAGCTCCACCCAGACCAATGCTACACCTAGATTTTCTCAGCCAATATCCTCTCTCACTGTCACACTGATTTCATCCTTAACTAACAATGCCACACAACCTCCTTTTCCTTTTTGCTTTTCCTTCCTAAATATCGAGTACCCATAGATGTTCAGTTCCCAGCTTTAGTCATCCTGCAGCCATATCAGCGTAATCACAATCAGATCGTACGCATTTACATCTATTTATGCTGTTAATTCATCTGCCTTATTGTGAATGCTCCGTGCATTCATATACAGTGCCTTTAGACTTGACTTTTTAACATTTTTACACATTTTTTTGTACTATGGCCCTATTTGCTGCTAGCCCTTGTTTCCTCTGCCTTCCACTTTTGCTTTCTACTTTTCTGTCTTTCATTCCTCTCTTTGTTTCCCTCTCTTGTGTCTCCCTGCTCAGGTTCCCAAGCCCTTGCCAGTCTAATTTAAACCCTCCCCCACAATGCTATCGAATACCCCTGCGAGGATATTGGTCCTGGTCGTGCTGGGGTCCAATCTGTCCAGTGTGCACAGGTCCCATCTTCCCCAGAATCGGTCCCAATGCCTCAGGAATCTAAATCCCTCCCTCCTACACCATCTGTCCAGCCACACATTCACTTGGTCTATTCTCCTATTCCTGATCTCACTGGTACATTGGACAGAGAGTAATCCTGAGATTACTACCTTTGAGGTCCTGCTTTTTAATTTATTTCCTTGCTCTCTATATTCTGCTTTCAGGACCTCATCCCTCTTTTTATCTATGTCGTTGGTGCCGACATGGACTATGTCCTCTGGCTGTTCACCCTCCCCCTTCAAAATGTCCTGCAGCCGCTCAGTGACATCCTTGACCCTGGCACCAGGGAGGCAACATACTATCCTGGTGTCATGTCTACGGCCGCAGAAACGTCCATCTGCTCCCCTTACAATAGAATCCCCTCTCACCATTGCTCTCCTACTGTTTTTTCTCCCCCCCGCTCTGCAGCTGAGCCACTTGTGGTGTCATGGACTGGCTCTTGCTGCATTCCCCTGAGAAACCATCTCCCCTAGCAGTATCTAAAACGGACAATCTGTTAGAGAAGGAGATGGACCCAGGGGTCTCCTTCACTACCTGCCTAGTGCTTTTACTCTGTCTGGCGGTCACCCATTCCCTGTCTGCCTGTGCATTCTTTACCTGCACATGTGACCAACTCACTATACGTGTTATTCACGAAGATCTCATCCTTGTGGATGCTCCGCAGTGACTTCAGCTGCAACTCCATCTCCAAAATGAGGATTTGGAGTAGCTGCAGTTGGAGACACTTCCTGCACACGAAGAACAGGAGACAGGAAGGGACTTCAAAGGACCTCAATATAATTAACTTACTGACTGGTGGAACAATGATTCATCAAAATTAACATAGTAGCTATTTTGTTCCCGATTGTGAAGAAGATTGTGTTAAATCCATGTGTGCAAAACCCCCAGGAAGCATGCTGAGAGACATCATCAGGGGGGTTTTCTCTCTGTCACGGGGAGTCAAAGAGTATTGTATTAAGCAATCAACTGCTGTTCTGCCGAATGAGTCCAGGCAATCTGCAAGTGTCATAACCGCAGAACTAATGAGGAACAAGAAACCTTCTCTTTCCCAAGTTCTGCTCGATCCACTGAATCCAACTTAAAAAGGCAAACACTGACTAGTCAACTGCAGAAGCCACTGCAGCTGCTAAACTGAGCGTCAAGTTTCAACTGCTTCACTTCAGAATTAAGGAACTCAAGCCAAGGGCCCACAACGATATCTCACAGAGACTGATTTGAAATTCTCATCTTCAAATATCTTTTTAAATTCGTCTGCATTTTAATCTTTGTAGCTGTCTTTTAGTTGATAACTTCATCACTTTTACTTAAGTAACTTTCAGCAGCAGTTTTGTAATAAATTAGCCTTTATCTTGTTTAAAACTAAAGCTTATCTGCTGGGTTATTTTTAAATTGAACCACTCATAAATTAAAAGGGGGCTACATGCACACGCACAAAAATTTTTAGCTTGCAGACCACTTTGAGGGACGGGTTTTACATGGTTGTGACAGTTGGAGTCTCATGTCCAAGACAGTACCCATTGCAAAACGACCCACAGTCAAATTTGCACTAAAAGCCAGGATTCAGTCCATTATGAAAAGAGTCACATTTTAAACTGCAAAGGAATTGGAAGTAAAAGGGGCTCACAGTTACTTTCCCTTCTACAGCTGCGAAGTAACAGAGTCCAAATTATTTGAAACCAACCCAGAAGCTACAGCAGCGAGTTTTGTTTTATAAAAAGTACTAACCATAATTTATGTTGGCAACTTTTGATGCATAAAAGTTTATTGATTAGGAGGGTTTGAATTGGCAAAAGTTAGTGTCCGTAGACGTGGAACAACTATAAGCCATGCGAGGTTGGTATGACTTAAGATCCCCAGGAAGACAAGGAGTCAGGAATTCCTTAAAATGCTGGCTGAGCATTTTGAATTCAGTACAGAGTCAGAACAGGCAGCAGAAGTTGAATCAAAATCGGATCAGGTTAATTTGGCGAAAATAGAGCTGGAAAAGCTGAAAATTCATTTGGAGATTAAAGCCCAGAAAGAACAGGAGGAGATATTGGCCCGAGAATAGGAGCTAGAACTTCAAACCCAGAAAGAAAGGGACAGTTAGAAAGGCAAGCTCAGAAAGAGAGGGTAAGGAAAGAACGGAATTTCCAGCTACGGAAGTTGGAATTGGAGTTGCAAGTGCAGAGAAATAGAGACCTAAGACAGCTTGAAGGTGCTTGGGGAAATTCACTCTGTGTATGACAGCCAAAATCCCCATAACCCCGAAACAGGTCTCGACACCCTAAAATTCTCCAACTTTGTTCCCAAATTTGATAATGGAGATGTAGAATCCTTCTTTACTGCTTTCAAAAAAGTAGCAGATCAGCTACATTAATCCCAGGAAGTGTGGACACTGATGATCCAGGGTCAGCTAACAGGAAAAGCCCAAGGAATCTTCTCCACACTGGCTCCTGAAGTGACTGCTGACTACAAACAACCTAAGGATGCAATCCTGAGTGCCTATGAACTCATGCCAGAGATATATCGTCAGCAATTCTGAAATTCCCTAAAAAGCCCATACAAACATATCTAGAATTTGAAAGAATCAAGCAGATTACTTTCGAGCAATGGGTGTACACTTTAAAAATAGAGCATGCCTACGATGGGATAAGAGAACTGGCTTTGTTAGAGGAGTTTAAAAATTGCCTCCCTTACAATATTAAAATGGGGGAACAAAAGGTTACTTCAGCAAGGGCAGCTGCAGTGAAGACTGAGGATTATGAATTAGGAATTTAGGACTTCAGAGCAATAGTACGCCAGTCAGCCCTTCAAGCCTGCTCCACCATCAATAAGATCATGGCTGATCTGGTTGTGTCTCAACTCCAGTTTGCCGTTTGCACCCCCCCATAACCCATGACTACTTTATCAATCAAAAATCTGTCTAACTTTGCCTTGAATAAATTCACTGACCCAGCCTCCACTACTTTCTGGGGAGGAGAGTTCTACATAGTAATGACCCTCCTCATCTCCATCTTAAAAGGTAGACCTCTCATTCTTAAACTGTGTCCCCGCTTCTAGTCTCTCCCAAAAACGTCCTTCCTGCATCCACACTATCAAATCCCCTCAGGATCTTATATGTTTCAATAAGATCACCTCTCATGCTTCTAAACGCCAATGGGTATAGGTCCAACCTGTCCAGCCTTTCTTCATAAGATAAGCCCTTCATCCCAGGAATGAGTTGCGTGAACCTTCTCTGAATTGCTTCGAACACAATTATATCTCTTTTCAAATAAGGAGACCAAAGCTGCACATAGTATTCCAGATGTGGCCCTGTACAGCTGTGGTAGAACTTCCCTACTTTTATATTCCATTCCCCTTGCAATAAATGCTAACATTCCATTTACCCTCCTAATCACTTGCTGTACCAACATACTGACTTTTTGTGATTCATGTGCCAGGACACCCAGATCCCTAGGTACCACCGAGTTCTGCAATCTCTCTCCATTTAAAGAGTATACCGCTTTTCTATTCTTCCCACCAAAGTGGACAAGTTCGCATTTTACCACATTAAACTCCATCTGCCACACACATTAACTCACAGGCCTCTGAGTCACAGCAGGTATGGGTCAAATGGTCTGTATAATGTAGTAGGGAAAAGATAACAGGGGACAGAGAGGAAGGAAAGAATGGGGAAAAATGGTAAAACCAATCTCTGACTCTGAAAAGAAGGAATGTAGATGGCAGAGCTGTAGGCTGCACCCTGTCTGTTATAATTCTAGTAAACCAGGCCACAAATCAGGTTGTGTGGCACTACCACTGTGCTAAATGGGATAGATTTCAAACAGATATAGCAGCTCCAGACAGGCACCCATGAGGCGCTGTGGGCCATCAGCAACAGCAGAATTTTAGTCAACCACAATCTATAACCACATGGTCTGGCATATACACCACTCTACATTACCACCAAGCCAGGGGATCAACCCTGGTTCAATGAAGGGTGCAGGAGGGCATGCCAGGAGCAGCACCAGGCATACCTAAAAATGAGGTGTCAACCTGGTGAAGCTATAACACAGGACTACTTACATACCAAACCGCATAAGCAGCAAGTGATAGACAGAGCTAAGCGGTTCCACAGCCAATGGATCAGATCTAAGCTCTGCAGTCCTGCCACATCTAGTCGTGAATGGTGGTGGACAATTAAACAACTCACTGGAGGAGGAGGCTCCACAAATATCTCCATCCTCAATGATAGGGGAGCCCAGCACATCAATGCAGAAGGTAAGGCTGAAACATTTACTATAATCTTCAACCAGAGGTGCCGAGTGCACGATCCTCCTCCAGAGGTCCCCAGCATCACAGATGCCAGTCTTCAGCCAATTCGATTCACTCCTTGTGATATCAAGAAACGGCTGAAATCACTGGATACTGCAAAGGCTATGAGTCCTGACAATATTCAGGCAATAGTACTGAAGAGTTGTGCTCCAAAACTAGCCGTGCCCCTAGCTAAGCTGTTCCAGTACAGCTACAACGCTGGCATCTACCCAACAATGTGGAAAATTGCCCAGGTATGTCCTGTACACAGTAAAACAGGAAAAATCCAAACTGGCCAATTACCGCCCCTTTAGTCTACACTCAATCATCAGTAAAGTGATGGAAGGCATCATCAGCAGTGCTATCAAGCGGCACTTGCTTAACAATAACCCGCTCACTGATGCTCAGTTTGGGTTCTGCCAGGGCCACTCAGGTCCTGACCTCGTTACTGCCTTTGTTCAAACATGGACAAAGAGCTGAACTTCAGAGGTGAGATGAGAGTGACTGCCCTTGACAACAAGGCAACATTTGACTGATCATGGCCCCAAGGAGCCCTAGCAAAACTGGAGTCATTGAGAATCAAGGGGAAAACTCTTCGCTGTGTGGAGTCACACCAAGCACAAAGGAAGATGGGTGCGGTTGTTGGAAGTAAATCATCTCAGTTTCCAGGATATCACTGCAGGAGTTCCTCAGAGTAGTGTCAGGCCCAACCATCTTCAGCTGCTTCATCAATGATCTTCCTTCCATCATAAGGTCAGAAGTGGGAATGTTCGCTGCACCATTCGTGACTCCTCACATACTGAAGCAGTCCGTGCACATGCAGCAAGACTCGGACAATACCCAGGCTTGGGCTGACAAGCGGCAAGTAACATTCGTGCCACACAAATGCCAGGCAATGACCATCTTCAACAAGAGAGAACCTAACCATCACCCCTTGACATTTAATGGCATTACCATTGCTTTACTCCCACTATCAACATCCTGGGGGTTACCATTGACCAGAAACTGAACTGGACCAGCCATATAAATACAGTGGCTACAAGACCAGGTCAGAGGCTAGGAATCCTGCGGTGAGTAACTCACCCCATGACTGCCCAAAGCCTGTCCACCGTATACAAGGCACAAGTCAGGAGCATGATGGAATACTCTCCACTTGCCTGGATGAGTGCAACTCCAACACTCAAGAAGCTTGACACCATCCAGGAGAAAGCAGCCTGCTTGATTGGCACCACACCCACAAACATTCACTCCCTCCAGCCCCAACACACAGTGGCAGCAGTATGTACCATCTACAATATGCACTGCAGGAATTCACCAAGCCTCTTTAGACAGCATCTTCCAAATCCACGATCACTACCATCTAGAGGGACAAGAGCAGCAGAGACATGGGAACACTACCACCTGGAAGTTCCCCACCAAGCCATTCACCACCCTGACCTTGAAATATATCACTGTTCCTTCACTGTCGCTGGGTCAAAATCCTGGAACTCCCTCCCTACAGCATTGTAGGTGTACCTACACCACATGGACTGCAGCGGTTCAAGAAGGCAGCTCACCACCACCTTCTCAAGGGCAATTAGGAATGGGCAATAAATACTGGCCTAGCCAGAGACACCCACATCTCATGAATGAATAAAAAGAACATAAAAGAACACTGCTGGCATGCAAGGAAAGCCACATGCAGTATTCCAATGCAGCCAGTATCTGTAGTGTTAAAATTGTAACCCTTTGTGCAAATGCAAAGGAAGCCCCAGAAACCTATCCGGGATACAGGTTGTTTACAGACATTGCTGGCAGAAAGAATTGAAGATTTCCCACCCTGCAGAAGCATATAAATTCCAACGTGATAGTCAAACAACTAACTGGAGAAGCATCAAGGTACCATTGTTGGAAATTCACTTAAAGAGTGAACTTGTTATCGAATTACCTGGAAAAACTCAGCAGGTCTGGCAGCATCGGTGGAGAAGAAAAGAGTCGACGTTTCGGGTCCACACGACCCTTCAACCCACCTTACACCAGCTTATATTTCACCCCTCTCCTAACTATTCTTCAGTTCTGTTGAAGGGTCGTGTGGACGCGAAACGTCGACTCTTTTCTTCTCCACCGATGCTGCCAGACCTGCTGAGTTTTTCCAGGTAATTCTGTTTTTGTTTTGGATTTCCAGCATCCGCAGTAGTTTTTTGTTTTGAACTTGTTATCGGGTTGGTAACGGCGGGTATAACCTCAAGCTTGCCTATGCAAGGGGTTGAACGTTTGCTGGGAAATTATCTCGCAAGCTGAAAGGTGTTACCCCATAAAACTCAAAAACAGTCTAGAGAGACTGAGCAAACAGAGCAGCAGGAATTGTAAAGTTCCAAACAGCTGAAGAAGCTTTACAGGGGGCGACAAAACACATGAAGGTTGAAATTGCTCAGCAAAGTTAAACAGGGACCAAGGAAGTCCACAAGCAGGCCAAGAGACAGTGAGGGAGATGCCTCACTTTGTTGAAGAGCTTGAGGGAAGTCATTTGGATGTTGAAAGAGCTGAAGCCAAGCCAAATGAGTTGAAAGAGACAGGAAAAGAGTTTCAGAATTGAGGTACTGACATAGTGGCTACTGGGCTCAGTTCAAAACATGATTGGGATAAACTGATTTGTGGATTGAGGGGCAGTTTGAAGGTGTTGGAGGAAAAAGCAACAACACAAAACACAAAAGCTGTCGCCCTAGCTCAAAAGATTTAAATGCAATATGACCTGAGTGGAATGAGGAAAAACTGAGAGATTTTAAGCTGTCCAAAGAACAAACCAGACATGAATATTCTTGCGACAGCATAAAAATCATCTTGTGACATTCTTGTATCAGCGAAAAGAGACTTTGATCAAAGAAGGGACACAAGTTACTGGCACAGAAAGAGGCCATTGCTAACTTGCTTACTCAAAGAGAGAATTTAAAAGGTTTATGTCTGGGAAGAGATCAGGAAACAAATCCAGGCAAAGAAACAGCAATTGATTTAGCTTTAGATTTGTCTGGCACATTCTTTGAAGACATCAGTGATGAAAAGGTTACAGATACCAAAGATCCAAAATTAAAATCAGTGCAGACTGTTGGAAAAACCAGGAAAAAAAGGAAGAGAATCCCCATATAAAACCTAACCAGAAAATGTAAGAGTGTGTGAAAAATGTATGTATCTCTTTATTGCTTGTTTCCACAACGTAATTCTGTTAAAAGAAGAAAATATATTACCATTTTTTCCTGTAAGGGGGAAGGTATGTCACCAATGTGTAATTGTGATATAAAAGATTTTAAGGGCAACCGTTTTACACATACATTTCTGTTGTCAAACTTTTACTTTGAGTTTAAAAGCCTTATTCAAAATGTAAGTATGGACAGGCAACATGGCACCTTTCTGTGTTTGTTCGAACCTTGTCTCTGGAGCTGGCTACGAAGAGTTATTAAAATGCAAAGACTCCTCCAGAGATGTCCAATGTATCTTCTGAAAGGTTTTGAGAGAACAGGAGGCAGGAAGGGATTTCAAAGGGCCTCAACATAATTGTTTGCCTAGTGGAACAATGATTCATCAAAATTAACATAGTTGCTGGGGTCATGTGTGAAGAACCCCCAAGAAGAACTCTGAGAGGCATCATCAGAGGGGTTTTCTCTTTGCCACTGGCAGTCAAAGAGGAAGGTATTAAGAAATCAACTACTGTTCTGCCAAAAGAGTCCAGGAAATATGCAAGTGCTGTAACCTCATAACTAAGGAGGAACAAGAAACCTTCTCTCTCTCCGAGAACCTACTTGAACTACTGAGTCCACCTAAAAAAGGCAAACACTGACTAGTCAACTGCAGAAGTCTTCACAGCTGCTAAACCAAACCTCAAGTTTCAACACCTTCACTTCAGAAAGAAGGAACTCAAGCAACGGACCAGCAACAATATCTCAGAGAATGATTTGAAAATCTCATATTTTTTTCCCTTTATTTGCATTTTAATCTTTGGAACTGTATCTTAGTTAATAAGTTTATCATTTTTACTTCAGCAGTAATTTTGTAATAAACTAAGATTTATCTTGTTTAAGACTAAAACTTGTCTGCTGGGTTATTTTTAAATTGAACCACTCAAAGTAAAAGGGGCTACATACACACAGACACATAAATTCTTAGCTCATGGACCATTTTGAGGAAATGCCTTTTATGTGGCCATGATAATTGTTATTTAAACTGAGACTTTGGAAGCAAAGTTGCAGAATTCGTTATACTGGGGTTACTGAGTTCATTATTTTAAACACCCGAGTCTGAAGCAATATCTATAATGATTCATTTTTTTGATGAAGAAATGACTCCATCTGTAGATGTCAGTTAATTACTGAGATGACCTAAAATGTGAATGTTTCAAAACTTGCCTCCTTCACTTCTTAAACTCAACTGTCTAATGACTTCCTTCCATTATTTTTTATAGAATGGCTACTCTCTCAGGCTTCCAGGTCCCCTACCTCCAGAGAAAAGGCAGACATTCCCACAGAATAAAAAGTGAGGGCTAAATATAAATGTTTGGGCCTATGACAGAATTAAAAGCAACCTCATTGTTAGATTGCATGAAAAAACATTTAAAATTACAATGTACATCAAAAGCGTTTTAGTTGAAGCATTTTTTCTTTATTGCTATTGGATGCCTTAAATACAGAGAGGAAAACAAAACAGATGTGCATTTTTGTCAATTACTGTACTCACAGCAGTTTTGAGGATTCAAATAAACCATTTATTAATCTTAACTCTTGGGGAACCACAACGGCATTTTTGAGTGAGATATACATATATATGTGTTTATATACATATATGTATAGGGCTGAATTTTGTGACTAGGCCGTAGATCCTGAAGCAGGTTCTGTTTTCCTTCAAGTGGGGAGCAGCCAGCCAAACTTGTTCTTCCGGCGGCCAGCCAATTAGCAGTGGTGAGGTGCGGATGTCATCTGGTGGGAGAGAGAAGGTGGGATGCGAGGTGTCGGAGGCTGTGTCAGAGATGTCACAGCAGGTGCTGCCACCATACTTAAAGGACTGCCAGCCCTGTGACTGCCTGGTCTGCAAAAACTGACAGCCTTCCCTCCTGGAAAGCTGAAAATTTAAAGGAAATCTGAAGCTGCAATAGCAGTTGGCAAGCCCCGGGTGGTCTCACGTTTCACTTTTGACCCCCTGCGGGCTCTCCTCCAGGCTGCAAGGGCAAGGTGGGAGATCCTCTTCCCTAGGGACGAGAAGATGAGGCCGGCCCACCTGACCAAGCAAGTTTGGACAGAGATTGCAGAGGAGGTCAGCAGCCATGGGGCCACCCCCTGAACCTGGATACAGTGTTAAAAGCATCAATGACCTTATTCAGTCTGCCAAGGTGAACACTCCATACCTCTTTACCATACCTCTTTGTGGCTGCAATGTGGCAATACGAGAGGGTGCATTTGGTGGAGAGTAAGTGACCACCCAGTGAACAAAAACAACAGCTTATAATTATATAGCGCCTTAATGTAATAAAATGTCCCAAGGTGCTTCACAGGATCATTATAAAAGTATGACATCGAGCCATATAAAGAGATATTAGGACAGGTGACGAAACCTTGGTCAAAGAGGTAGATTTCGTGTGGTAAGATAAAGGACGAAAGTGAGGTGGAGAGGAGAAGCTTCGGGAGAGAGTTCCAGAGCTTATGGCCTAGGTAGCTGAAGGCACGGCCACCAGTGATAAAGGGATTAAAATAGCGGACACACAAGAGGCTAGAATTAGAGGAGTGCAGATATCTTGGCAGGTTGTGGGACTGCAGGAGATTACAGAGAAAAGAAGGGGTGAGGCCGTGGAGGGATTTGAACACAAAGATAAGAAATTTAGAATCAAGACGTTGCCTGACTAGTAGCCAGTGTAAATCAGTGAGTACAGGGCTGACAGGGGAACAGAGTAGCAGAGTTTTGGATGACCTCAAATTTATGGAGGGTAGAATGTGTGAGACCAGCCAGGCGTGCATTAGAATAGTCAAGACTAGAGGTAACAAAGGTGTGAATATGGGTTTCAGTGGCTGATGAGCTGAGGGATTAGGGATGAAGTCAGATGATTACAGAGGTGGAAATAGACAGTCTTAATGGTGACATCAATATGAGGTCAGAAGCTCATCTCGGGGTCAAATTTAGCACCAAGATTACAAATAGACTGGCTTAATCTCAGATTATTACCAGGGAAAAGGATGGTGTCCGTAGCTAGGGAACAGAGTTTGGACCTGGGACTGAAAATAAAAAGGACTTAAGTCTTTCCATTATTTAATTGGAGGAAATTTCTCCTCATCCAGTACCATATGACAGGTAAGCGGTCTGATAATTTAGCAACAGTAGAGAAGTCAAGAGAGGCAGTGGTGAGGTAGAGCTGGTTGTCAGCAACGCTGTGCCTTTAGATGATGTTGCTAAGGAGCAGGGTGTTGATGAGAAATAGGAGGGGCCAAGGATAAATCTTTGGGGGACATCAGGGGTAACAGTGCAGGAGCAGGAAGGGAAGGCATTGCAAATGATACTCTGGCTACGATTAGATAGATAAGAATGAAACTAGGTGAGAGCAGTCCCAACCCAGCTGGACGACAGTGGAGAGGCATTGGAGGATGATGGTGTGGTCAATCATTTCAAAGGCTGCAGGCAGATCAAGAAGGATGAGGAGGGAAAGTTTACCTTTGTTACAGTCAGCAGTAAAGGAGTCTGGCAGTGTCATACCCTGTCAGAGGCTTGGCTGCATCACAGTGAGAGGGGCCTGTTTGTGATTGTTGTCCCTCACGAGGTCCCTTGAAAGTGGCTGCATGCAGGAGCCAATCGTGCGCCCCCATCATGGATCGCTGGGCTCCCAGCAGCACAGGCATAAGTGCTTGTCTCTGTGGTGAAACTAACAGTGATCATCTGTGCTTGCAGGAGAAGACAGTCCATAGCATAAAGGAATGGGCCAAGATTGGCAGAAGGGTTCCATTTCTGTCCATGCTGACCCCCAGGGAAGAGAAGGCCTTCGAGGGCAGCATGGCAGCCTCTCGAATGCTGATGGTGAGGCAGGAGTGCACAAGGCATAGTGCTCATTTGTCCACCACTGGAAACATGGATTTCCACAGTTGGGATAGTTGGAAGACGTAATGGGAAGCCCATAACCCTTCATTCTATCAGTTCTTTCATGCAGTTCCCTGTCAGGCTGAAGTGCACACAGCTGGAGAGACTGGGGGCCAGCCGGCTGGATCCTCAGTGGGTGCGGCATCACTCCATTTCCCTGCATCCTCTACCAGCACAGAAACTCTCACATCGGTGGGTATGCACTCATGATTATAATTAGGATCACAACCTAGTGAGCACATCACAGACGTACCCGAGCCCTTGGTGAGCACATCACACATGTATCCAAGCAGCCGTTGGAGGCTGTGCCGAGGCCACTGACAGATGTGGACTGCAGGATGCCAGGACCATGCTGAGCTGCATGTTGATGATACACCTCTGGAGGCCTCAGAAAAAGGCAAAGGCTGCAGCTACAGTGAGCGGTGAGTAAACATCTGGCAGAGCTTCCAGGGGCTACATACACCCACGGAGGAGTCAATCCTGGCCTTGGGTACTGCCATGTCTCTGATGTATGCACTTGGCTTCCTCCATGAGAGACCGGTGATCCTCATGGAGAGCCAGATCCAGTTGACCAGTGAGTGGATGCTGGAGGTACGTGCAGACCTATAGTCCATTGCCTTATCCATGAGCTCAGTGCAGCAGTGGCAAAACAAGAGCAGGAAAAGGCCTCCATCAGGTCCTCATCAGCGTCCATTGCAAGGGAGATGAATGGATGTCTTTTGCATCTGGGGCACCTTTCAGGGTGCTCCTGTTGTGCACAGTGGCTCCTCAGCCTCTCTGCCAGTGACATCAGCATCTCAAATAGCCATGATAACAGAGGGGAGGTCCTTCACCTGACCACCAAGGTTCAGCAAGGTCAGCAGACTGCCTCCACCTCAGCTGCAAGTGCAGGGTAAGCAACTGTAGGAGCACATGTAAGAGAGTTAAGAAGAGCACATAGCTGCAACTGGGGTTCACTGGTGAATAGAGTATCTAAGTGTTAAGCTTTGCATCTGCTGTGCCACTTAATAAAGGATTAAGGTATTAGTGTTATATCTCTTTTTATTTCTTTCTGCCCTGTTATACCCTCTTTTCCTCAAGGGACTTATCATGAGGGACCATGCCACATGCAGTCAATGCTTCAGCCTTGCCACTGTGCGATGTGCACCTGGGTGATGGAGTGCAAGATGAAGGAGGCAACACTGGGATTGCAAAAAGGTAAGGCTTAACTGGCATGGTTCCAACGGATAGTAAGGGTCGCATGAAACATCTATGTATAAGCGTATTCCTAGCCTTCCTTGTGCATATCTCATTTCACCTTGCCAGTGGTCTCTGGGGTCCTTCAAATTGCATTGCCTGGTCAGGAGCCTCCTCCACATCCTCATCATCGCAGGAGGCATCATGATCCATCAGATCCACATTGTTCAACATCTCTACCCTCTGCAGTGCCAGATTGTGCAGTCTACAGTAGATCATTACAATACACACGGCCCTCGCTGGGGCATACTGAAGGGCTCCATCTGATCGGTCTAGGCACCTGATTGCATCTTCAGGAGACCAATGGCCTGCTTGATGGTCACACAGGTTTCCCTGTGACAGGTGTTGTACTTCTCCTCCTCTCTCGGGCATGAATTCCTCAAAGGTGTAAGTTGCCATGCCCTCAGTGGGTAGCCCTTGTCTCCCAGTATTGATCCTTGAAGGCATGGGGTGGGGGGCCTGAGAAGCTTTGGTACCTGGGACTGCTAAAGTATGTATGCATCATGGCTGTTTTTCAGGAACTGTGCACACACTTGAAGGATCCATCTGTGGTGGTTGCAGACCAGTTGCACACTGAGCGAGTGGAAGCCCTTTCTTTTGATGAAGGCCACTGCCTGGTCTGTAGGAGTCTTGGTGGCCACATGCATGTAATCAATGACATCTTGCACCAGAATCCAGCGATGGTGCCGAACCCAATGACTCTCTCAATTTTACTCTCTGGATTGGTGCACTAGGGCACATAGTTGCTGGTTCTCTTGAAAAGGTCACCACCTTGATGCATCGATGCGCCACAGACTGTGAGATCCCACACATATCCTGAAGTGTAAAAGTTCAGTGCCATGGTGACCTTCAGCTCTACCAGCATTGGATGCACCTTGGTGTTCAAAGCCCAACTGATACAATGATCAATTGGGCCTGCATTTGGGCAAACAGCACACTTGCCTGTTTCATATGGGGACTTGTTCAAATATGTAAATCTAGGTCCTATGTGGTTATCGGATAAAATGCTGCATGCAAAAAGGGCAGAGAATATTGCGACCTGACTCTCAGCCTTTGCACTTAATTTTTGCGATAAAGGGGTATTCCCAAATTGGAAGTTTCCTCTATAATCTCACTATCTGGAATTGTGTCCTGATCATTCATTTATGAAATATAAATACAACTATATGGTTGTTTGGAACCTCTTTAGAAAGAGTGTTTTTCCAGTCTACCAATAGCAAATTAAGGAGAAGTAACATAGGCCAGAATTTTCCCGTCGGCGATTTTGGGGCGGGGACGCTCGCTGACGGGAAAATGACGCGGGATGACATCGGGAGAAACCCCCGATGTCATCCCGGTCCCTTTAAATTTTTAGGAAGGTGGGCAGACAGCGAAATCAGCTGTCTGCTCGCCGACCTGTCAATGGCCAATTAAGGCCATTGACAGGCTAATTAAGATCATTAAAGACCTGCCCATCCAACCTTAGGCTGGCGAGCAGGCCAGGAGCCCCAGCGGGCTTCTGATAAAGCATGAAACCTCATCCACTGGCGGGATGAGGTTTCACGTCCATTTTTAAAAAGTTTCATAAAATTTATGTCCTTTTTATTAACATGTCCCATCTTGTGTGACATTGTCACATGAGGGGGACATGTTAATAATATGTTTATTTTTCTATTTTTTAAGTGTTTCAGACTGTCACTGATCTCCCTGAGACAGCACTTAGTCTCAGGGAGCAGTGCGCTCTTTCGCACGCTTGCGCAAAACAGCGCACTTTGACAGCTGGGGATTCCCTCACCCCCTGCACAGGAAAGTGCTTCCTGTCGGGCAGGCCGCTGGGTGGGCGTTAATTGGCCCACCCACTCAAAATGGCGGCGGGCCCCGCTTAAGCAGTGGGGGTCGGCTGTCCATCCGCCGCTGAGCCGGTGGGGCCTGCACGCCCACCAAGGGCAAAATTCTGCCCATAATGTTGAGTGATACATTGAAATAATTCTTGAGTTGTGCTATTATTAATCTAGATATCGGGCAGGAAAAGTGTATTTCAAATCATAGGATGTGTGAGAACTGCTTATGGGAATGATCTGCAACAATGAACCCGAGAAAATATCTAACATGAAAATTAAAACATTTAGTAGCTGTCCTGATAGTACCTGGGAATAGTCTTGACTTCAGTTCATGAAGTTGTTCATTGGAGCCCAACCACAGGACCTAAGCTGATATTCCAGCATAGTCCTTAGAAAATACCGGTTTGTCAGAGTTCCATCACTTGGATGAAACATTAAATTGTGGCCCTATCTGCTTGTTCAAGTTAATGTCAAAGCTATCATAGGATATTTGGAAGGATTAGGTCAAATTGACCTATCTTCATTTAAATTATCATCACCTCACAAGGCCTATATATATATTCAAGTGCAAAATTGTTAGTCATTTTAAGGACTTTGAATCCTGTTCTGATGCATCTTTTAAGTTGGCTTTGATGATCAACCTGCTCAGTAGCAGTCTGAAGACAGTTGTTATCCAGCCAACTCACCTCTCCAGTACATTGTGTTGGAGAACACCTGAAACACAGTCAATGAATCCTTTATGGAATTGTTGTTTGGTAATCACAATTGGATTTGCGCACACCACTGACAGGCAAATAAATACTTCGTCTCTTATGTCAACTAAATAGACATTTATATGTTTAAGTGTGAAACAAGTTTTACAAACAAGTTTACCTGGGTTAATGCTAACAGATTTACAAATCGTAGATACCACACAAGTAAAATGGCAGTCACTAACTTAAAGCTGCTTTGTTAATTCCTACAATATACAGGATATTAAAATCTAATAGCTAAAAAGCTCTTGGTTCACAAAGAGTTAAGGAAACTTAACATGGAAATTAAGCAATAATAGTTGAATATTCAATCTATTATCATGCTTAGGCTGAACATTTTAATGTATTGTACCTGTTGGTTTAGCAGCTGTATTGACTGAATACTGGCCTTCAATCTGTTATGCATGTCTTCAATAGTTGCAAGTTTTTCTGCTATATGATTCTTCTGTTCATGCCTAAATGCAAAAGGTACAGAAACAATTCACTGTCTTTTGTGAATAAAGCACATCGGGGATTTTGTTTCCTTCAAATTTGTTTCTACTGGAAAGAATGTTTTTGAAAAAATGATTTACTGCCAACTCCACGGACAAAGACTGGCAGCAAAACTGCCTCCTGCAGGCTATCAGGTTTCTTACCGGTTACAGAAATCATCTCTTAGCTTATTATTTATCATCACTTCATTTTCTGCAAGGTGGGTGGAGCACAGGGTTTTCTTTTCTCTGCAGATTCAACTAATGTAACTGTTGAATGATTAAGACAAACAGGGGCTGCTGTTCTCAAATATTCCTTATAGGAGTAGAACCAATTATCCCTGCCTTTGTGTGTTGAGAAACATGAAAAGTGTTAAAAGATTTTCAGTTTCCTATGTGGACAATACCAAACAGAAATAAAAACAGAAAATGCTGGAAATACTCAGCAGGTCTGGCAGCACCTGTTGAGAGAGAAAAATCAGAGCTAATGAGCTGGATTTTGTTCTGGTGATGCGAGTCCCCCCCACCAGTTGGAGAACTGGCAGGAACTGCGTGTCACTTCCGATGGGGAGGCTGGATGTGAATAAGTGCCCGTCAGGTACTTCACTGGCCAGAGTCGGGCCTCCATATGATCAAGCGCCCACTGAAGCAGAGATCCTGCCCCCGAGAGCTTCCGGCTAATTAGAGGCCGATAGGCCTCAATTACTGGTGCGCTACCAGGAGCAGTGGCTGCTTCTGGTAATGCACTGAGGTCCAGCCCCAGGATTGATGCTGGATTCCAGGTCACTGGGTGAGATTGAGGGCAGGATGGGGGTCACGGGAAGGGAATCTCCGGTGCCAGGGGAGGTGTCAGGAGGGTGTCTTTCAGCACACCACCCTCCTGATGCTGGGCCCCTCGATTGAGCACATCGTACCTGTCAACAAGGGACCCCTCCCCTTTCAAAGGCCACAGGCAAACCCTACAAGGTTAGCTGAATGGCCTTAGGGAGACTTGAGAAAGCCAAGCAGCTCCCATTGAATGTCTGAGCCACCAATATATTCTGTTGGGCTCAGGGATAATTGGTTTTAAGTGACTCATTAATGAGCCTAATTGCCTTCCTGCATCAGGGCCTTCCCAACCCAAACTTAATTGGGGAGAGTTTGGGAATCCGATGCAGGTACTCCCACCTGATTTGTTTGGTCTTACCTGCCAGGATTTTGGCTCCGATGGACTCCACTAAATCTAGTCCAACGTTTTGATGCAAGGTCACAACCTGAAATGTTAATTTTGTTTGTCTCTTCACAGATGCTGCCATACTTGCTGAGCATTTCCATCATTTTCTGTTTTTATTTCAGCATCTGCAGTATTTTGCTTTTGGGATACTAAACAGAAGTCTTACCTAGATTGCTTATTTTTATCTTATTAATCTTAAGTATTATGATTAATTTTACCAAGTTAACAAAATATTAGCAGTGACAATATTAACTGATATTTCTGTAATGTTCTTAATATGTAGTAAGAAGTCTTAAAGTGCTTAATTGAAGAGGGAAGTAAACAGTGGGCAAACCAACCAAAAGAGGAGAAATGAAAATTGTGACAGTTGGGATACAGAATAACAAGCACCATTGAAGAGGAGGGCTTTGGAAGCATGGAAGGAGGTAGCTACATAGTGGGAGCTAGGCAGGAAGTTCCAGAAATGAAGAGCGGGTGGATAATTGCATGAAGTGGAAGGAATAGGGAATAAAGTTTTTTTTATTTGCTCATGGGATTTGAGCATCGCTGGTTGGGCCAGCATTTATTGCCCATCCCTAATTGCCCTTGAGAAGGTGGTGATGAGCTGCCTTCTTGAACTGTTGCAGTCCATGTGGTGTAGGTACACTCATGGTGCTGCTGGGAGGGGGTTCCAGGATTTTGACCCAGCAAAAATTATGAAGAAGTCTTTACTCCACGTTATGTAATTGCTTATGCACTTCTATTTCGCTTTTGTTGAATTTTACTGGTAGCATTAGTTAGTTTGACTGGGTTGTCCTCCATTTTCACATTTTGGGTTTTGTCTCCTTGCAAATACTTAGTTTCATTATTCACAGTGACTGCTGGCTTTGAAATTCCACCATACAAAGGGGAAAATTTTTCCTTCATCGGGTGGGCTTGACGGGGGCGGTCAGGAAGCCGACCGCCACCTGCGATTGGGGCCGGACTGCGATTTCACGCCGGCGAGCCAATTAAGGCCCGTCCACCCGTGAAACGTGCGTGGAGGTGCTCAGTGCTGCCTGTATGGGGTGGGGGAGGAGGGTGAGCGCAGAAATTCGCGCATGTGCTGCCTCAGGGAGATGAGAGTTTAAAACATTAAAATTAAAGATTTTTAAAATGTTATAAAACTTGCCCCCTCATGTGACTCTGTCACATGAGCAGGGATATGTTATTAATGAAGTGTTTTAATTTTTATTTAATTTTTAATAGCTGTTGGAAACTTCATTCCGCCCGTGGATGAGGTTTCCGAAAAAGTGCAAAGGCCGCTTGGCTTTTTCGCTTGCCTGCCAACAAAAGGTTAGACAGGCAGTGAAAAATTTAATTCAATTACCTTTTTAATGGCCTTAATAGGCCTGTTAATTGTCAGCAGGCGCGATGCCGATTTCTGCACGTACCCGCTGACTGAGATATCGTGAGAGTGTGCGATGATGTCGGGGCACTCGCCCGACGTCATTGTGCGTCATTTTACGCTCAAGCAGGTCGGACACGTGCCTACCCGACGAGAGTTATATTCTGGCCAAAGTGATGAGGCTTTGAGGTTTCCGGACATACATCAAAATTAAGTTGCGGAATAGGCTTATTGAAATTATGGGCAGGAACTGCAATTCAAAATTTTTGAGTGGCCCACCTACTTCCTGATCTACTACTGCAGGTGAACCTGTTCCAAAGACTTGCAGAAGGTGATTATTACTTCACTTGCAAAATTAGGGCTTTAAATTAGTCTATTTAGGCATGAATGAATCACCAGCTACCCTAACAAAGTAGCTAAACTATCTTACACTAAAAGCTTAAGAATAAACATTTTCCTGTATTCAATGATATGGAATGCTGCTTGGGGCAGAATTTAATGCCCTCCCCTTTGGCGAGGGGCATTTAATCAGACGGGAGGGTGGCAGGTGGGGGTCCCACCATATTCCCACCTCTGCCCTGATTAAGTCCATGGTGGGAAGGCTCATGGACAACTTTACCACCCCGCTGCCAATTAAGGCCCTTAAGTGGGCAATTAATGGCCACTTAGGGGCCTCAACCCATCACCACTGGTATTAACCCAGCATTGGGTGGGGGGCTCACCATGTGAGGAGCACAGCAAGCAAAGCTCTGTGGGATTACTTGTGAGCTCCTGAGGTGGTGGGGTGGAGGGGCGGTCGGCGTCTCTTGTTTAAAGGCACTCAGTGCCTCATTAAGAGACCCAGCACTGGGAATAGGGGATGGGCCCGCTGAGAGCCACACCCTTGCCTTGGCAGCTGACCTCCCCTCCTTGAGACCCCCACCATGTGACATCCCCTCCCTCCATCACTCACCTGTGACACAGGCCTGGATTTTCAGGTCTTGCCCGCTGCACGACCAGAAAATCCCGCCCGAAGTCAACGGACCTTTGGCCATGGGTGGGACCGGAAGAGCTCTCTGGTGTCCAGTGACAATCCTAGGTCTTGGATGGGTGCAGTGCTGGCAGCAGCTACCACCTCCTGGTGGCACTGATGTTCGATAAAGCATCTGTTGGTGGGTGAGACTTCTGCCCCTAGTGTGATCCTAGGTAGGGCCGGCTGCTGTCCAATTAAGTGCCTAAATGACACTGAATTCAGCAGGTCTTCCCTAAAAGAGGCGACATGGGGCTCCTGCTAATCTCCAGCCAGCGGGCAAGACCCCTTCGCCTCCAGTCCTTGGTTATTAATCCAGCAGGAAGAGAAGGCAATTGAGATAATGGGATCTGACTTTGTCAACTGATAGGGGAAGGAAATGTGAGAGTCCTGCAGCTGCAGTTAGTCTGAGCATATCTCACAATAATTTTAGTTTTCTCCCATTCATTGTCTGAAGGGATCTTTTGTGGAATAAAACAGTAGAAAATGGTGGCCAGCAGAGAATCTATTTCAGTTCTTTGTCCTATTATGTCCATATGAACTGAAAGCTGGGAAGAAGAAGCAAAGAGAGAAAGTGGTGAGTGTGAATGAGAGGATGAATGATGATGTGAACAAATCTTTGTTGATTATCCCTGCTGCTGAGGAATCTGCCATTCTTCCTCAGCAGCATGGATAATCAACAAAGATTTGTTCACATCATCACTCACCCTCTCATTCACACTCACCAGCCCTCAGTGAGTCCTTGCGAAAGGGAGGGTTGTGTGACATAAATCGTTCAGATGAGGAGTAGTCACTGACTACTGTATGACACAGAAGGAAGCCAGAGCCAGGAGGTAGGAGGGGAATAGAAGATGTTTCTGATTGGAGGCTAAGGAAATGTCAGCCCACTACTGAAGAGTATTTGGAAAAGGATTTCAAGGATCTTGTCAAGAATGGAAAGGTGAGAGGGAGCATCAAACTTGATGAAGGTACTGCAAAGGTTATCCAAAAATATACAGCAGGACGCAGGCCTGGCAGTGGAGAAAATGCAATCTTTAATTCAACATCAGAGAGCAGGATTTTACATCCTGCAGGCGAGCGCGTAAAATCACGCACGATGATGTCAGGCGAGCGTCCCGATGTCATCGCGCACTCTCGCAATCTTTCGGTTGGCGGGTGCATGGGAAAGAAGGCAGTGCACCCGCTGACAATTAAGAACCTTATTAAGGCCCTTAAGCAAGTAATTAATTTGTACTTTTCGCTGCCCGCTCAACCATTCGGTTGGTGGGCGGGCAAATGGGCCAGGCGACATTTTCATTTTTCACGAAACCCCATCCATGGGCAGGATAACAACGGTAAATAAAAAATTAGAAAAAATGTTTTAACTTCATTTTAAACATGTCCCTCTTCATGTGACTGAGTCACATATGGGGTCATGTTCATATCATTTCTAAAATCTTTACTTTCCTTTGCACAATTCTTCAGCTCCCTGAGGCAGTTCTGTGGCCTCAGGGAGTTTTCAGCGTGCGCTCCCCTGTGCATGCGGAGACTTCCACGCTCGCCCACCACCCACCCCCAACCCGACAGCGTTGAGCTGTTAATTGGCCAACCAGCGTGAATTCGTGGTCGGGGCCCGATCATGGGCGGCGGACCTTTTCCGGGTCACTCCGGGGCCCACCCGCCATGCCTGCTTGACGAACGGAAAATCCTACACAGGGAGAACTTCCAAACAGTGCAAAGTAGTGTGGAGTGACTGGCAGCTGTGGAAATCTCTCTGCTTATGTCCCACAGAATATGTGTCACTTCCAATGTGGAGGCTCTGAATGGTGTCATTCAAGCCTTAAGTAATGGAATGAAGAGACCGATATCTGTTCATTTTAAGTGTAGGCCTTATTGTATAATCCTCTGCTTCATTCGTGGGCCTTCACAGCAAGCTAGGAGCTACGGTATTATTGGATACCCCTTGATTCTAAGAAGCTATCTGGAATCTTGCCCTTCATTCTGAAAGAATGCAAAGATACTGCATTGACAAAGGATGAATAATTAATAGCATCTCCCTGTATACCAGCAATGACTTATCAAAACCTGTGTCTGTAGACAATGATTGGATATGACATTTGACATAATGGTGTGTATTGACAATATAGGCTTGTGTAGCGACACAATTACAATCTGTAACTATAAACAGCTCCTCAAAGAAAGATTTGCATTTATATACCGCCTTTCTCAGGCATCCCAAAGCTCTTCGCAGCCAATGAAGTACTTTGGAATTGTAGTCACTCCTGTAATGTAGGAAACAGGGCAGCCAATTTGTGCACAGGAATTTGACTAATTTCAGCTTCACAAGTACATTTCACCATTCAATAAGAGCATTGTTGATTTGCATTTCAACTTCATTTCGCCACCTTTATTCCATATGTTCCATATCAGTGAACAAAAATCTATCAATTTCAGTCATGAAAATTTCAGTGGATCTCGCATCCACACTTGTTTGGGGAGTTAGTTTCAGGTTTTCTCCAGCCTTTTTGTGAAAATGTGCTTCATGATTTTATTTCTGAATGGTCTAGTTCTAATTTTAAGGCTACGCCCTCTTCTGGGTTCCCCAACTGCAGGGAAGTTTCTCTGTAGCTACCTGAACAAGTTCTTGTAAACACATTGGGCAGAACTTTTAGCTTGGCGTGCGGGCACGATTGGCGGGCCTGGGAGCGGCCGGTGAATGGACCGCCCGCCCATGATCAGTGCCCGACTGTGATTTCACACTGGCTGGTCGTTAATTGGCCCCCAGGCCCGCCAATCGTGCCTGCATGCCGAGCTAAAAATTCTGCCCAATGTGTTTACAAGAACTTGTTCAAGTAGCTACAGAGAAACTTCCCTGCAGTTGGGGAACCCAGAAGAGGGCGTGGCCTTAAAATTAGAACTAGACCATTCAGGAATAAAATCATGAAGCACGTTTTCACAAAAAGGCTGGAGAAAACCTGAAACTAACTCCCCAAACAAGTGTGGATGCGAGATCCACTGAAATTTTCATGGGTGACATTGATAGATTTTTGTTCACTGATATGGAATGTATGGAATAAAGGTGGCTAAATGAAGTTGAAATGCAAATCAGCCATGATCTTATTAAATGGTGAAATGTGCTTGTGAAGCTGAAATTAGTGTGAAATGTGTGCTGAAATGCTTAGCTCCTGGGGCGGGGGCAGGCGCTGACGTATGCGCGGGGTCGGGGGGAATGCAGAATGAAAGCTCCCTGAAGACAGAGAGCTGCCTCAGGGAGCTGAAGAATTTAAAAGCAATAAGGAAATATTTTAAAATCTGGAAAAAAATGACCACACATCAGAATCAGTCACCTGAACATATATATACATGATGAAAATTCTGTCCATACATTTTTAAAAAATTTAATAATAGAAACCTCATCCAGCCCATGGATGAGGTTTCATCAAAAATACAAAGTCTGCCTGGCAGATTCACCATCCGCCAACTGCAAAGTTGGACGGGCCACGAAAAATCGATGATAATTGGAATTTTAATGGGTTTAATTGCCCTCTTAATTGTCAGCAGGTGCGCTTCTGACTTTCGCGCGCATCCACCGACCGAAATATCGTGCGAGCACAGGTTAATGTTGGGACGCTCGCCCGACATTATCACATGCTATTTACGCTCAAGCAGGTCAGGCGTGCACCCGCACGCCAAGGTAAAAATTCCGCCCATTGATTAGGTCACCCCTCAACCTTCTAAATGCAAGTGAATACAAATCAAGTTAATGCAACCTTGTCTTCATAATTTAACTGTTTGCAATCATTCTGGCGAATCTGTTATACCCCTTCCAGGCCAACATATCTTTCTTGGGATGCAGTACCCAGAACCATACGTAGCACTCCAGATGAGATCTGATCAAAACTCCATACAACTTGAGTGTAACTTCCTCCCATTTGTGTTGTAGCTCACTGGAGATAAAGGCCCACATTCCATTAGCATTTTTGATTTATTTTTGTAGTTGCCCAAGCCACTGAGTATTGTTACTGACTCTGCACTGAAAGTATCCAGTGCCCACTGATTAGTTCTGCGATAGGCTACACAGAAATGGGCTGAGGCTCTAAGGGGGAAAATTGCCTTTATTAAGCTGTTGCATGGTTCTTA
Organism: Cetorhinus maximus; assembly: GCF_964194155.1. Lineage (NCBI taxonomy): Eukaryota > Metazoa > Chordata > Chondrichthyes > Lamniformes > Cetorhinidae > Cetorhinus > Cetorhinus maximus. The sequence goes on from NC_135882.1 coordinate 67,685,182, forward strand.
GCAGCTTTCTGAATATTGTTATAAGTGGCCTTGGAAAAAACAACAGGCCTCTCCTCTCAGTGACAAAGGCATGGATCCTGAAACATTTTATGAAATGAAGATAATATGAGAAAAAATTGATTACACATGGATTAATTGAAGAGTGGCTACCTTAAAAAAGAAGTACCATGGTGACCCTTGCAGGCAAAAATTCTGTATGACTCACTGGTAAATTTATATTTAGCATATTGTTCAAAATGTTCACATTCTTACAAAATTGACTTTGATGCATAAAACAGAGTTCTGAGATGACTTGTTAGGATTATTGCATGATACACAAGGCTTTACACTGTGGAGACAGAAAAATGCATAACTGACATGTCCCTCTGTAAAAGGTAAATTGAGATTTGGGTTTTTAACGTGAAGGGTGTACATAATACAAACATAGCAGAATGTTTAACTTTTAACTTGTTGTCACAGAACTAGTGGAGAAAAGTGCAAAACTAGCAATCCTCAGAAATTTGACGACATTTTTCCCTCAAAATGCAGTAGAACTGCGTTTATTAACTCATTTAAAATTGGCTATAAATATTTCTATTTTTACAATCGGAAGTTATAAAGATAGAAATGGACTAATGGACAAATACTCTGGGCTAAGATGATACCTGCACCGCCAGGATCATGAAAATATGTCATTGTGGAATGGAGGGTCAAATAATGAAAGTAATGATATTTCACTTACATTCTAGAACTAGAAAAAAAATCACATAATGGGCAAGAAGACGTTTTACAGACTGCTAAAGAATTGAATTTGTGTTTAGTCACTTCCCTCAGCAGATTGAATAGGGTAGGTCTATATTAAGGCAAAAACAAAAAGCTAAAAGCTACTGCGGATGCTGGAAATCCAAAACAAAAACAGAATTACCTGGAAAAACTCAGCAGGTCTGGCAGCATCGGTGGAGATGAAATCAGTTAAATCAGTTCTGCCGAAGGGTCATGAAGACCCGAAACGTTAACTGATTTCTTCTCCACTGATTCTGCCAGACCTGCTGAGTTTTTCCAGGTAATTCTGTTTTTGTTCTATATTAAGGCAAATTGGTTTGGCCAAGGACTGAACTGGATGGCTCAAATGGAGTTTTCTATTCTGTATTGTCTTAAATTCTTAAGTTTCAGTAAGGTTTAATTAGTCTTGACATTATGCAATGTATAGAAATTGAAAAATGAACTAAGATTACATCAATTTGAAAAGTTATAAAACCACATGAATAACTCTAAAATGTGCATTATAATTTTCAAAGAATCATTGCTGCTTTACACCATTTAATATTTTAAAGTTGCTAATGGTTTAACTGGCAGACAACACACTGATTGCAACTTATGTAAACATTCAGTATTGCAACACTAAAAAACCCAAGGAGCTGAAGGCAGTTTAAAAATGTTAATGCAATAAAACACATCGAAACAGTTTGGCTGAGATACAGTAAATGGTAATATATCTGCATTTTGGAAGTTGCTAAGGCCAGTGAACTAGTGTGTAAATAAAAACTGTACAGTAATTGTTAGCATACCAAAAAACAGAGGCCCAGAACATTTTTTCTGGCTTACTGCCAAAAATATCAAGACAAATGCTGTTTTACTTAGCCAGAATCAGCCCTGAGCTATCATTTTTAATAAGTGCATTTGTATTAGAAACAGCTCCTTGAAAAAAAATTCTTCTGGTAATGGAACATCAATGTCTATATGGAAAAATGTGCTTTATCTCTCAGCCATGTTTCCGGACATTGTAGAATTTAATTTATAAGTTTTTTTAACCCATACTGAGAAGCTGAGAACTTAATGACATTAAGTAATAACTATTCCAAGATAACAGTCACTGTCAGCTCTGTATGTACACACACGCACACATACACACACACAAACATTGCTTACCAACCAGTAGTGATGGTTTAGTTAGATAATAAGTTATAGAGCATGTTATTGCTGCTGTTTCTAAATGAGGTAAGGAAAGGGGCAACAATTTTCTTTCCTGTAGCAGTTTAAGTTGTTATAAGGAACTAAACTATCAATGCCCTACCTGACTAAGTAGCATTGATTGGAAAGGTCACAGTTAACAAGTATTTTGCAATTATAAATATTTTCTTGAACCTCTCATTTTACTGTAGGCATTATCTGTTTAAGTTACCTATTATGTTGCTCTTAACAACACAATGTAGTGGTACATAAGGAGATTTCCTTAGAGCACAAGATGATCAAAATTATCGGATTAGACAGGTATTTAATTGTTAATATTGGCCCAGATTGTCCTCTCATGAGTACCTAAACTCCCACCAGTTTTTGGTGCAAAACATAGAAAAGATGAATAAGAGGATAATGAATGGAAAGCTCGTCTGAATGTCGGTGCCAGCCATCACAGATGGAGGTCGGTACCTATCTGCTGTTACCTTATTGCCCAGATTTATTGCCTCCAGAATGTATATGGGGATCTTACTGTGGAGCAGTACCTTTGGAAGCTGAGGTTTAGCAGGGAGGTAGTATGGGAGTTATGTCATTATTTTCACATAGATTTTGAGCTATGCTCCAGGGCTGCTGTGCTACTGTCAGTGTCAGTCAAGGTGACAATAGCATTTAAATGTTTTGCCTCAAGCGGGGGCTTTCCAGCAGCCCAGGTGGCACAGCCAACATTAACTGTCCAATTATGGATTAATGCTTTCACTGAGTCATTTGTTTGCCAGATTTGGCAAATGCATTGCATTCTTCATGGAACAGGGGTTAGCAAGTCTGAGAACTTGGGTTTTTCCAAACGAAGACCAACTTGCATACCATCAGTCACTCCTTAGCCTTTGTACTACTCTATAAAGGAATACCCCATATATGAATCAGAAGGTTATCTGCTTTGTGAATGTTCAGTCCATGTGTGACCATTGGTATACCAAGGTTACCTGGCAGCACACATGATGGGCAAGAGTCTTACTCACTCAAAACGCATTCATTCACAAAGTTAAAATAGGGCCCGATGTATTCATTTTGAGGCAGTGCCCCTATTGATGAAGACATTCAGTGAATGAATCATAGAATGGTTACAGCACAGGGGAGGTCATTGGACCCATCAGGTCCATGTCAGCTTTCTACAAAAGCAACTCAGCTTGTTCCATTCCCCTGCCCTTTCCTCGTAGCCCTGCAAGCATTTATTTAGATGATTATCTAATTCCCTTTTGAAAGTCCAGATTGTATCTGCCTCCACCACACTCTTAGGAAGTGGGTTCAAGATCCTAACCATACAATGCGTAAAAAAGTTTTTCCTCATGTTGCTATTAGTTCTTTTGCCAATCACTTTAAATTGGTGTCCCCTCGTTCTCAACCCTTCCGTCAAAGTTTCTCCCTATCTACTCTGTGTGGGCCCATCATGACTTTGAACACTTCTTTCAAATCTCCTCTTATCTTTTCTTCCCTAAAGAGAACAGCCTGAGCTTCTCAAATTATCTGTGTAACTGGCATCTCTAATCCCTGGAACCATTCTCATAAATCTTTTCTGCACCTTTTCTAAAGTCTTTACATCCTTTCTAAAGTGTGGTGTCCAGAACTGAATGCAATACTCCAGCTTAGGCCTAAACAGAGTTATAGAGATTCATCATAATTTATTTGTTTTGCACTCTATGCCCAGATCCCATATGCTTCTTAAACCACTTTCTTAGCATGTCTTGCCATCTCCAATGATTTACGCCCATATATCCCCAGGCCTCTCTGAACCTGATCTCCTTTAGAATTGAGTCCTTTATTTTATATCGTCCCTCCTGGTTCTTCCTACCAAATTATACCACTTTACACTTCTCCGCACTAAATTTAATTTGTCATGTATCCACCCATCTTGTATGAAGGCAGGGATGCAGCCTCAATGCTTGCCTGGACTAGAAGTAGCCCTAAATTGGGTCTTGGTTCTCATTAATATTAATTGAGTGATATCAGTCCATGTGATATCAAGAAACAGCTGAAGGCATTGGATACTGCAAAGGCTATGGGCACTGACAACATTCCAACAATAGTACTGAAGACTTGTGCACAAGAACTAGCTGCGCCCCTAGTCAAGCTTTTCCACTATAGCTACAACATTGGCATCCACCTGGCAATGTGGAAAATTGCCCAGTTATGTCCTGCCCCAAAAAACAGGACAAATCCAACCTGGCCAATTATGACCCCCCCCACCCTATCATTCTACTCTTGATCATCAGCAAAGTGATGGAAAGTGTCGTTGACAATGCTATCAAGTGGCACTTACTCAGCAATAATCTGCTCACTGATGCTCGGTTTGGGTTCCCCCAGGACCATTCAGCTCCTGACCTCATGACAGCTAGATCCAAACATGGGCAAAAGACCTGAACTCAAGAGATGAGGTGGGATTGACTGTCCTTGGCATCGAGGCAGCATTTGACCGAGTTTGACATCAAGGAGCCCTAGCAAAACTGGAGGCAATGGGAATCAGGGGGAAAAACTCCCGACTGGTTGGAGTCATACCTAGCACAAAGGAAGATGGTTGTGGTTGCTCGAGGTCAATCATCTCAGTCCCAGGACATCGCTGCTGTAGTTTCTCAGGGTAGTGTCCTAAACCCAACCATCTTCAGCTGCTTCATCAATGACCTTCCCTCCATTGTCAAGTCAGAAGTGGGGAATGTTTGCTGATGACTGCACAACGTTAGCACCATTTGCAACTCCTCAGATACTAGAGCAGTCCGTGTCCAAATGCAGCCAGACCTGGACAATATCCAGGCTTGGGCTGATAAGTGGCAAGCAACAGTCATGCCAACCAAGTGCCAGGCAATGACCATCTCTAACAAGAGACTAACCATCTTTACCTGACCTTCAGTGGCATTACCATCACTGCATCCCCTACTAGCAACATTTTGGAGGTTACCATTGAGGAAAAACTGAACTGAGCTAAATACTGTGGGTCCAAGAGCAGGTCAGAGGCTGGGACCTCTACAGAGAGCAACTCACCTCCTGACTCCCCAAAGCCTGTCCATTATCGACATGGCACAAGTCAGGAGTGTGATGGAATACTCTCCACTAGCCTGCAGTGAAGCTCCAACAGCACTCAAGAAGTTTAATGCCATCTAGGACAAAGCATCCCACTTGATTGGCGCCCCACCTACCATCTTAGACATTCACTCCCTCCACCACCAACATCCGGTTGCAGCAATGTGTATCATCTACAAGATGGACTGCAGCAACTCATCAAGGTTCCTTCGACAACACCTTCCAAAGGTGCAACCTCTACCACCTAGAAGGACAGAAACAGCAGAAACCACCACCTGCAAATTCCCCTCCAAGTGACACACCATTCTGACCTGGAAATATATTGTTTTTCCTTCACTGTTGGTGGGTCAAAATCCTGGAACACCCTTCCTAACAGCACTGTGTGTGTACCTATACCAAATGGACTGCAATGGTTCAAGAAGGCGGCTCACCACCACCTTCTCAAGGGCAATTAGGGATGGGTAATAAATGCTGGTCTAGTCAGCAATGTGCACATCCTGTGAACAAATACAACAAATGTTGTCGGTGTCTGCCGCAACTCCAAAGGCAGCTTGCACATTTGAACAAAATGATTTTAAAAATATTTTTCACAGGATGGGGGTGTCATTGACCCTGATTTTAACTTGCCCAGACAATCAGAATGATAGCAGGGACTTGCCCTCTGATCCCTGCTGCCTCCCTGTCAAGTTAGCAGAACACCTGACCCAATCTGGCAAGATCTTGCTTAAAAATGCAGATCTGGGTCTGATGATATTACTGTGACTCAATCTGCTATTTAGTTGGAGGCCTGAGTGGGGAAGCCCCATCAGGACAAATCTGTCAGAGCTGGATTGATGACCAGAAGAGGCCTAAGCATTACATGGTATTGAAAGACAGCTTATTTTCTGACTTAACATAAATATTAGCATGGGAAATAAGTGCCTTTTTGTTTTTAGTCAAAATAAGGATATTTTCCGATCTAAGTTTCTTTAGGTACTTAAGTAAGTACAGTGGGTACTGAATGTTATGGCAAAGATTAAAATAGAAAACAGCATCAATTTGACCCAAGAATTAGAAGACCCTGTTCAAAAGGAGCGAGGCTGTACAAAGTGCTGTCTTCCTTTTTTGATTTAACTGGTTAGTTCAAGGCTGTTTGAGAAGGCATGCTCAGTGACCCATGCAGCTGTATTTCATCTCTTATAACAACAACCGCCAAATAGAATGTAATATCCTTTGTGGAATGACGCCTTACTGAAAAAGAATTTTTCTATTTAAGAGGGTGTAACAAAATTAGGTCAGTAATGATATCTAACTTAATAACCTCTGCTCAGAGATAAGAAAACTAACAAACACATTTTCTCTTGTGGAAAGCAAAGCAAGGATCAGCAAATGTCATTAGCATGGTAAAATCAAAGTAAAAACAGTTCAATGATCTTTCAAGGATCTACTTACTAGCATTAAGTTAAAATTATTCTGAGACTACATTGCATTAAGACTTTGGGATTGTCTCCAGGAGAGAAGAATCCCAGAGAATTTATTTGAAGGAGAAATTGATGACAAGTTCTTGTAACTAGCTAATATTTCTTAGTATGTTGGAATCTCCCCCGCCAACAAATATCCCTTTCAAGCTAAAATCTTTGTCACATGTGGCAGCAGGTTCAAATAGAGAAGAAATTTATGCAGATAATTTAAATCATAGGCTGGTAAACTAGATTTGACCATTGAATACAACAGGAAAGCCCCTTTTAGGAAACAAGAGCCAGCTGGAGCCTAATTTAACTCCACGTAAAATGCAAAAACAGTAAACTGCATATGATAATTCAGCTGGTCTGTAAGCAGCTGTCACACAGATGTTTAAGGGAAGAATATTTTTGACAAAAGGAACAAAATAGCTTGTGTACAAGAAATTGAAACATTTTTATCCAGCACTATATGATGAGGCATTAATGATGAGAACAAGTTATAACCATGGAAAAAGTTAGACAAGCCTAGTTTATTGACTGGCCTTTCAACAACATAGTTATCAGAACCAAATACACATTCAGGAGCAGCTCTCTATTTGATAAATCAAACTCTGTCTCGAGAACCCTGCTACTGGAAACAGGAGCTTTGAGGCCCATGACTATGAAGCAATCTAGTTAATTCATTCCATCCTCTCTGCCCCAGATATATTCTGAAAGATCAGTAGCGAATGAAAGCCAGTCAGTTACTTCTGTTTGGAGTGGAAGGAGGCTGCTCTTCTCCACACATCAGGGTAGATTTTTCAATTAAGAATAGCCAAATTTTGTGTGTAAAGTGGGTGTTTCTGATCAGAAAATTGGTTTGCTATCCATTACATTGGGTATCTGCATTTTTTTTTATCTATCTTAATTTTCCAATAGGGATTTTAATTGTCTTTTGAAGCACTTTCCAGTTTGAGTGAGTGCTTATAAATGCATAATAATGCACTAAAGTTATTTATGGAATTTTCTGTCACTTCCACCTACTGCATGCTGTTCTCTTTACCTCTCCACACAAATTAGGTGTTGCTCATTTTGGTTCATTTCTACTCTTTACTCTAGATCAGGCTTGTCCAATCTTTTCGCTTGGGGTAGTGGACGGGGGTCACATTTCCATTTTTTTTCTCACTCAAGGGACCGATGAGCAAATTTCAGAAACATGGGGCTGGATTTTGCCGACGTGCAAAATGACGCGGGATGACATCGGGCGGAACCCCCGACGTCACCGCGCCTCACTTAAATCTTCAGGAAGGCGGGGGCACAGCAAAATCAGCTGCGGGCCCGCCGACCTGTCAGTGGCCAATTGAGGCCATTGACAGGATAATTAAAACAATTAAAGGACCTGCCCGTCCAACCTTCAGGTTGGCGGGCAGGCCAGGAGCCCTGGTGGGGAATAGAAAAAACATGAAACCTCATCGATCGGCAGGATGAGGTTTCATGTAGGATTTAAAAAACTTTAATAAAGTTTTAGTGAAATTTATTAACATGTCCCATCTCATGTGACATTGTCATATGAGGGAGACATGTTAAGGAATTTTTATTTTTCTATTTTTAATGTTTGTGCAAGTGTAAGCGATCTCCCTGAGGCAGCACTTAGCCTCAGGGAGATGTGCATTCTCTCGTGCCCATGCGTGAAAGAGCACACTCTCGCATTTGAGGAATCCCCCCTGCCCACACAGGAAGCGCATAGCGCTTCCCACCCGGCGTCACACAGGGCAGGCCTTAATTGGCTCGCCCACTTAAAATGGCAGTGGGGCCCGCTTCTCTGGTGGGGATCGGCTCCCCGCCCACTGGAGATTGGGTCGGGCCCGCCCGGCAGGCAGAAAATTCTGCCCATAAGGTTTGGCACAACATTAAACTGAATTTCAAAAAAAAGTCGTGGTATTAAGAAAACAAACAACTTGCTGAGCAAAAATAAAGCAATGTCAAAGAGATAAATTGTTAAGTTTGAAAAAGAGTAATTAATAAAAAAAGACCAGAGTATGAGAGGGTCAGAGTGCGTGTGCCAGGCTCACCTTCTCAGGGTGCTCACTCACTCACCCTCACCCACTGTGTGAGTGGTTGTGAGTGTGTGGTGGTGGAAGTGAGTGAGAAACTTGAGACTGGGAGTAAGGCATACACTCACGTTCTCACTTCGTTGTACATGCACACACACACACATACTCATTCACTCACACTCACTCTTTCACTCTCACACACAGACTCACTGGGCAGAATTTTGCCCTTGTCAGTCGGGCTCGACTGGGGCAGGCGGGGCTGGTCAGGAAGCTGACCGCTGCCTGCGATTGAGGCCGGAAGGCGACTTCACGCTGGCGGGCCAATTAAGGCCTGCGCAGTGTGAAACACGAGTGGCAGCGCTCAGCACTGCCTGTGTGGGCAGGGGGAGGAGGGCGAGCAGGACGAACACGAACTTCGTGCATGCGCGCAATCGAGCGCTTGAAAATCTCCCTGAGGCACAGAACTGCCTCAGGGAGATGAAGAGTTTAAAAAAAAATAAAGAAAGTAAAAATGTTATAAAACATGCCTCTCGTGTGACTCTGTCACATGAGCAGGGACATACTATTAATTAAGTTTTACAATGTTTATTTTACTTTTGTTTGCTTTAGGAAACCTTATGCCGTTCGTGGATGAAGTTTTCGAAAAAATGCAAAGGCCGCTTGGCCTTTTCGCCTGCCCAGCAACCATAAGGTTGGACGGGCAGCGAAAAATTTATTTTTATTACGTTGTTATTGGCCTTAATAGGCCTTTTAATTGTCAGCGCGCACGCTGCTGACTCTGGCGCGCTCCCGCTGACTGAAATAACGTGCGGCTGCGCGTCAATGTCGGGACACTTGCCCGACGTCAACCTGCGTCATTTTATACTCGAGCGGGTTGGGCACACACCTGCCTGCCGAGCTAAAATTTTTGCCCACTCTCTCACTCCCACACACACGCACATTCACACTCCCACACAAACTCACTCACTCCCACGCATACGTTCATTCACTACCACGCGCACAATCACTCAATCCTTCACACACGCCAGCCAGCCTCTCCCCCACCCCCTTTTTTCAATCCTGGGTTCCGCAGCACTTCACTCCCAGGCCTTGACAACTAGCCGCTCCTTCCCGGGGCCGTGGCAGCCAGCCTCTGTGTCTAAGGAAGACTGGAAGATTATCACCAGTGCCTCTGCAATTTCCACTCTCACTTCCCTCCGTACTCTTGGATGCATCTCATCTGGTCCAGGTATCTTATTTATTTTAAGTAAAGATAGCCTTTCCAACGCCTCCTTCTTCCCAATTGTAAGTTCTTCTAGTGTACCAGTTATCTCTTCTCTCACCTCAGCCTGGGTAGCAGCTTCTTCCTTTGTAAAGAGAGATACAAAGTACTCATTCAACACCTCTGCTATTTCTCCAGCCTCCACATGCAAGTCCCCTTTTTTGTCCCTAATCAGCCCTACTCTTTCTTTTACCACCCTTTTATTATTTACATGCTTATAGAAGACATTGGGATTCCCTTTTATGTCCGCTGCCAGCCTCTTTTAATGCTCTCTCCTTGCTTTTCTTCTTAGTTTCTTTACTTACACTCTGATCCTTCTATATTCAGCCTGATCCTCCACTGTATTTTATACCTGAAATCTGTTGTACGCACATTTTTTCCTTTTCATCTTTACCTTTATCTCTCTCGTCATTCAGGGTGCTCTGGATTTATTTGTCCTACCTTTCCCCTTCAAGGGAATATACCTTGACATTGCCTGCAATACTTTTTGTTTGAAGTTGGTCCATTGTTCAGCCACCGTCTTTCCTGCCAACATTTGACTTCAACTCACCCAGCTCAGATGCATTCTCGTGCCATCGAAGTTGGCTTTCCCCCAGTTAATTATCTCTGCTTTGGATTGTTCCCTGTCCTTTTCCATGATTAGCCTAAACCTTATGATACAATGGTCACTGTTCCCTAGAGGCTCTCCCACTGATATTTGATCCACTTGGGCCAAGTTATTTCCCAGGTCCTACAGTGCCTGCCCTCTCGTTGGATGGAAACATATTGCTGCGGAAAATTATCTTGAACACACTCCAGGAACTCTCGCCACTCTTGTCTCTTTGTACTATTCCTATCCCAGTCTATAATTGGATAATTGAAGTCCCCCATTATAATTACTCTATAATTCTTGCACCTCTCCGTAATTTCTTTGTAAATTCCTTGCTTCACATCCCTTCGATTAGTTGGTGGTCTATATATCATACCAATTAATGTTGCTGCACCTTTTTCATTCCTTACCTCTAGCCAGAGAGATTCCGTCCCTGACCCCTCTGGAACATCCTCTCTCTCCAGTACTGTAATGCCATCTTTAATCAATATTGCCACTCCACCCCCACTCTTCTTCCTTTCCTGTCTCTCCTAAATGCCTTGTACCAAGGAATAATTAACGCCCAGTCCTGCCCTGCTTTGAGCCAGGTCTTTGTTATAGCAAAAAGATAATAATTCCATTTATCAACCTGTGCCTGCAGTTCACCAATATTATTAACTACACTCCGTGCATTTCCATACATGCACATTAGCCCTGATTTAGGCTTTTTTACTTTCCCCCTTATTCTGACCCCATCTAATAACTTACTGTTGCCTACTCTAATTCTATCAAACTCGCCAAGTATTCTATCTGCCTTGATACTACTCTCTGATTTATCCTCGTTATCAGTTGATACTTTTCTACTTCTCACTGCCAGTTTTTCTCCTCTGCACTCTGAATTTCCTCACTTTCTTGGGACCCCGGCCGCCTCTCTTTCCCAGGGCCCTGGCTGCCTCTCATCTCCGGGGCCTCACTGCCGGCTTCCCCTCCTGGGGCTCCACAACCAGCCTCTCCTTCCTGGGGTCTCAAGCCAGCCTCTCCTTACTGGGGCCTTGGCAGCCTTTCCTTCCCAGGGCCACAGCAGCCTCTCTCCACCAGGGCCCTGGCAGCCAGTCTCCCTTTCCCAGGGTTCCCAGCACTTTCGCCGCGCTCCCTCCCACGGTTCTCTCTCTCTCATCCTTCCCAGCACCCCGCCTGAAAGAAAACCTCTTTCCCCCAGCAAACTCACCACCACTGGTTTCCCTGCTCCTCCAATTACAGACTGTCAGTGAGACTGTCAGCAGCAAATGTGGGGTTGTGATTGGAGGAGCAGCTCCTTGCAGAATCTTCCACTCCAACATATCTGTTTGACCGGCATTTTGAAAATTGGCTCCGGGGTCCGCAAGGAGGGGCTTCGGGGGCTGGATGTGGCCCACGGGCCATGGGTTGATCAGGCTTGCTCTAGATTTTCTGCTCTTGTACCTTAGATCACTCTGATAGGTGAGTTCTAATGCCCTAGGCTTTCAAGCATGTCTCACTAGTAGTTTATCAAAGTAAAAGGTCAGCAGCCTCCTAACCTATGCCTCCACAGTATCTCCCTCCAGTTCTTAGTAGGTGATAGGATAAGTCAGAGTTCATTCTATGTTTCAAATATACATATGATAAGTAAGCAAATATGTTATAATGTAACACATACACAAACTCCTTACGCACGAAAATGTTGAGTTAATGGTAACTTTTCATTTAGAAATGAGTGAAAAATTTTGATGTCAAACTTGGTTAATGGAAAATTTATAACAAAAGTCAGCATGTACCAAGAGCACAGTTATGCATGTAGGTGGTACAATGTGGCCATTTGCTATTTTAGGCTGCCAAGGTAAATACTGATCTTTTGATTATTTGTTAAACACTCCAATGCTTGGGGCATGACAGGAAATGGGACAGATAAGGTTGCTTTCTCTCAGGCTGACCTCATATCTATCAGTGTCCTTCAAAGGATCGAAGCAGTGCTAGAGAGCAAGCATACACTAGAAATCCCTGTATCATCCTACCTAGATCTAGCCGTTGTAAGGTCACTTCAACTTGCACCTGCCTGCCACCACAGTTGCTTCCGCCATTCAATATTCTTAAGATTATGTTATTGGACCTCCAACCTCATTGATCCCCAACTCCATTTTCACCTCCTTCACAACCTCCACAAACAGGATTGCAAAGGAACTGTTGCCTCCATGAAATCCTGGCTCACTATTCCATTCACTCTAACACCTACTCCCCTTCACATGATCAACTTCCCATACAAAACCTGTCTTTTTATCTCCAAACTACTTTTGGCACTATTTGTCTGCTATATATGAAGATTAAAGTACCTTATGTTTATTGCATCATCTTTGTGACAAGTGCCTCTTATTTCTTGATTCATATAATTTCCAACAATATAGCTATGGTTAGGAGGCCGATAACTATTCCTACCAGTGTATCCTGCCCCTAAGTTTTTTCTTATTCAACTTCCTGATCATTTGACCCAAGATCCTTCCTCACAACTGTCCTTGTGCCACCCTTAATAACCAGGCTGGCCTCCCTCCTTTTCCATTTTCATTTATTTAGTTACAGCCTTGGTCACCATGCAACCGCCTCTTTGTAATGGCTATTGGATAATACATACTATTTGTACTAATAATTCATCTAACTTGTTACAAATGCATCCTGCATTCAGATAAAGTGCCTTTAATTTTAATGTTTTGCCCTTTTCTGCTGATTTAATCCTATTTAAGAATGCATTATTACCACTGAACTCTGTTCCTTTCTGTTTCACTAATTGCCAAAATTGTTGTATACATAAGAACGTAAGAAATAGGAGCTATTTGGCCCCTTGAGCCTGTTTGTATCATGGGGCAGAATTTTGCCCTCGTCAGGCAAGCACGGTGGGCGGGCCTGGGAGCGGCTGCTAAGCCCACAATCAGGCCCCGACATGGAATTCATGTTGGCTGGCCAATTAACGGCCAGCCAGCGTGAAGGGTGCGCTGCAGTGCTGTCAGGGTGGGGGTGGGAGGAGCGCGAGCGCGGAAGTGTGTGCATGCGCGCGGGTGTGCACAATAAAAGCTCCCTGAGACACAGAGCCACCTCAGGGAGATGAAGAATTTTGAAAATAAAAAATAAAGAACTTAAAAATGTTAATAACATGTCCCCTCATGTGACTCTGTCACCATACGTGCAAGCTGCCAGTGGACCGTGAGTGGGTGGTCCAACCTGCTAGGGCATACTGTGCCCAAGAGGGACTCACCACCTGAGTAGCCCTGGCAAGCCTACTTACTTGGATTCTGGGGCTCCATGGCAGTTCCTCCCCCTGCGGCGTACTGCCGTGCAGGCAATGGGCATCACTCCCGGTTGCACTGTTGCTACTGACAAGCCTCTGATTTCCCTGCAGGGCCCGGGGACCCCGAGGCTGACCAGGCAGGTGCTTAATTAGCTTTTAATCACGTCAGGACACCTGGGAATGGCCTCGGTGAAGTTGCCACCAGCACTCCAGCCAGTGGCAGGCCCACCATCGCAACCATTAAATCCAGCCCTATGTGTGCAACAACAGGTAGTTTCTCATAAATTGGGCAGGAATTTTTATGGTTTGGGGTCAGCCTACCTAGGATTTGACTGGGACATACCATTTAGAATTGTAGTCTTCAAAGAAACAAAAGATACACTGGGAATTGAAAATCATATATTGCCTTAAAATCGGCAGTTGAATTGAAGTCAGTGACTGAATGAGCTCATGGAGACCAGAACCATGATGATTAGGCTTCCCTGGCTTTTGCCATTAGAAACTCACCTCATGCCAGGACCAGCATTTACTAACTGCAGATAGTTTTGGATGAACCAGAGTCTTTAGTAAAGGAGTCTGAAGCAGTCTTTACTGTTAGCCTGTGGTAAGGTGTCAGAGAATTGGCTTCCTCAAGTAATACATTTGCTTTATCTCAGTGTTATACCTCAGATAACATTATCATACATGGAGATTTAAGGTCGTTAACCCTCACAAAAGTAAGATTGCTCAAATCATTTGTAAAAGCAAAGGATATCACTGATTTGGATATCATGGCTGCCTTGGTAATCTGAAACCTGAGCCAAATGGATTCATAATACCTCAAAGAACTTAGGCCTGTCAATCTGGTCCATTAAAGAGACTGGAAGGGTAGGCCCATCACTAAGGCTGGAATTTCTTGCACTCAGCTCCAGATAGTTCTGCAAGCCAATGTCCTAATGTTAGGGTGACCATACCTGAACAAGCAGCAGGAAGTTTAATTATGGAATGTTGCATAATTTAAGCTTGTTAAACTCCAGCTGTGCCCTACTCACACTTGCGGGATTTAAGCCTTATCTATTGGCAACCTGTACCTCTTTACATAAGAGCATACGAAAAAAGATCAGAAGTTTGCCATTTGGTCCTTCAAGCCTGCTCCGCCATTCAATGAGATTATGGCCGATTTTCTACCTCAACTCCACCATCCCACATTATCCCCATATCCCTTGATTCACTCAGTATCCAGAAATCTATCGATCTCTGTCTTGAGTATTCTCAATGAATGACCATCCACAGCTCTCCAGGGTAGAGAATTCCAAAAATTCACATTTCTCTGAGTGAAAAAAAATTCCTCATCTCATCCTAAATGGCAATCTCTTATTTTGAGACTGTAACCCTCCAGCTCCAGACTCCCTGGCCAGGGAAAACATCCAGCACCTACCAGGTCAAGTTCCTTAAAAATGTTATATGTTTCAGTGAGATCATCTCTCATTCTTCCAAACTGTATGCGATATGGGCCTGGTCTACTCAATCTCTTCATATGACCAACCCCTCATCCTACATAGAAATCAGACTAGTTTTCTAAACTACACTCCTTCTAAGGTGCACATATCCTTCCTTAGGTAAGGAGACACAAACTGTACACAGTACTCCAGACGTGGTCTCACCAAAGCCCCCACCTATATAATTCCAATGAGACTTCTTTATTCTTGCAATCCAATTCCTTTGGAATAAAGGATGAAATACCATTTGCTTTCCTAGCTGCATGTTAACTTCCTGAGATTCATGTTCAAGGACATACAGATGCCTTTGAATACCAACATTTCTTAGTACCTCACTATTTAAAAAATATTCTGATTTTGTATTTTTCCTATCAAAGTGGATAGTTTCACATTTCTTCATGCTATATTCCATCTGCCTACTCACTTAACTTGCTTATTTCTCTTTGCAGCCTGTGTCTTCCCACCTAACTTTGTATCATCAGCAAATCTGGATATAGATTTGTAAGTAGCTGGGGCCCTAACACCAATCCTTGTGCAGCCTGCCAACCCGAAAATGACCCTTTATCCCTATTCTGTTTTTTCTGTCCGTTAACCAATTCTCAATCCATACTAGTTTATTACTCCCAATCCCATGAGCCTGGATTTTGCACAACACCTTCTCGCACGGCATCTTATTAAATGCTTTTTGAAAATCCAAATACATTACATTCATTAGTTCCTCCTTATCTACTGTGCTCATTACAACATTTAAATGTCCTCTTACCGCACCCCTATTAATAAGTTCTAGCATTTTCACTACTACTGATGTCAGGCTATCTGGTCTACTACTCCCCGTTTTCTCTCTCCCTCCTTTCGTAAATAATACTTTCCGATCCACATGTATCATTCTAAAATCTAGGAAATTATGGAAGATCAAAATCAATGCATCCGCCATCTCTATTGCCAACTCTTCTAAAACCTTAGATCATCTGGTTTTATTGGCTTTTACTCCAATTAATTTCTCAAGCATTATTTTCTTTACTGAAGGCATCTCCACTACACTGTGCCGCTGCTGCTGTTAGCCCCTCAGCAGCATCTGCATTGTGAGGGTGGCCATATCCATAGGTTGCACTGATTGCATCTCCCGACGCTGGAACCCAGCTGCTGTTCCAAATTAGATAGGGCTCCCAGAGGCAGCTTCTTATTTGGCCACTTCCAAGAAATCTACCCAACAGGTGCAATTGTGGTGGGGGTGGGGTTGGGAACTGGAATGATCCTGATCTCAATTATTTTCTCAGTCCAGGGAGTTCCATCTAAGAGTGCGCTCATGAAAAACTGAATTTTTAAAAAATGCAATTCAATCTACACTGAAGGATATTTTCTTTACACATGATAATATAATAATTGAAGTACCAAAGGCATCAATGTTGTTGAGAATCTTAAAAAATGTTCATGACTTCTAAGAAGCCAATCAAATGCTGTGTGTAAATAATGTTTTCAGAATTTCTCCATCTAAATGAATCCATTTTCCATGTTCTAATGTTTTATTTCAAAGCCTTGAGCACATAAAAGTGTTATTTTTTATAAAAGTCTTAGAAATCAAGCTTATTATTCAAAGTATATGAGGAAAACAGGTCTTGAGGTGCAGTGGTAGCGTCCCTGCCTCTGAGTCAGAAGTTCAGGTCCCACCCCAGGACCTGATGGCCAAGGAAGGTGCATTCATAATGCATCCAAACAGGTTGAGCATCAACTTGTAAATCCTTCCAACATATGCCAATGGCAGATGGTGAGAGCAGGAGAGAAATGGTCAGCCATGTAATGGAAAGAAATTAGAACCTCTACCATCACTATTCATAGCTTCAGGCTACAGCGTGCATGCAAAAAGTATGTTGTCATAGCAACTCAGACTCTTTAGGGACTGGAGAACTGGTGTGGATCAGATTGATGCCAACAGCATGAGGTTTGATCCCCATTCGGGCTGGGGTGGATTTGGGACCTGCCTCCTTGCCCTATCTGTGATGGAGATTGTGGTGCTGTATTCCGACAAAAGAATATAATCACTTCCAAATTTGACTTTGATTGAATCTGTTGCAATTGTAATATTTTAGAAATATTAAATACAAGTTTCTTGCTTCGTGGCAGCGACTTCTTCAACACAGAAATTTAGCTAAAGCTCATTGTATACAATGAAATTGTCAGCATGTTAGGAAGGATCTCAAATGAATAGCTGAAATGTAGTAGAAGATATTCAATTGCAGATATGGTAGAACCACTTACTCTTGATCTTCCAGAAGACTTCTGAGTTGATTGAGAAGTATCTGCTGATTGGCAGAATGACTCTGTAATGCCTATTCAATAGAAAGCAGCATGCATTGAATTTTCAGATGACCATAATTTATCAAGTGCTAGGCAGATGAGAGGAAACATAGGCAGTAGTTACAGAATTTCAGTTATGTTTATTTGTCAAACAGCAATTTTTGTTAAGGCACTTAGTAAAAATAGAATTTCCTTAACTATCTGTGTCTTGCAACAGGAACAGGTTAAGCAATAGCTCTAAGATAAAAGCAAAAAACTGCGGATGCTGGAAATCCAAAACAAAAATTAAAAAACCTGGAAAAACTCAGCAGGTCTGACAGCATCTGCGGAGAGGAACACAGTTAACGTTTCGAGTCCGTATGACTCTTCAACTGAACTAAGGAAAAATAGAAAAGAGGTGAAATATAAGCTGGTTTAAGGGAGGGTGGGACAAGTAGAGCTGGATAGAGGGCCAGTGATAGGTGGAGATAGCCAAAAGATGTCATAGACAAAAGGACAAAGAGGTGTTGAAGGTGGTGATATTATCTAAGGAATGTGCTAATAGGTGACATTAAGGGTAGAAAGCAGGACGAGCAAGGTACAGATAACCCTAGTGGGGGTGGGGTGGTGGGAAGGGATCGAAATAGGTTAAAAGGTAGTGATAAAACAATGGATGGAAATACATTAAAAAATAATGGAAATAGGTGGGAAAAGAAAAATCTATATTAATTATTGGAAAAAAGGGGGGACCACCCCCCCTTAAACCAGCTTATATTTCACCTCTTTTCTATTTTTCCTTAGTTCTGTTGAAGGGTCATACGGACTCGAAACGTTAACTGTGTTCCTCTCTGCAGATGCTGTCAGACCTGCTGAGTTTTTCCAGGTATTTTTATTTTTGTTAAGCAATAGCCCTGTTTATTCAAGTGATTCACTACAGTTACAAATGACTCATGCAGCTTTAGATAATGGAAGGAATTTCCCGTGTCCACTGGCATTGGGCACGATCGGTGGCATGAGTG
This sequence comes from Cetorhinus maximus, assembly GCF_964194155.1. Lineage (NCBI taxonomy): Eukaryota > Metazoa > Chordata > Chondrichthyes > Lamniformes > Cetorhinidae > Cetorhinus > Cetorhinus maximus. Next base: position 67,703,556 of record NC_135882.1, read on the forward strand.
GACAATATGGCATGAACGGTTTTACAACGGCGGGAAACCAGTTCGCGATCGTCCGCTCAGCCCACCGATGGCGGGCTGCGTTTCCCGCCATCGGATGTCAAGAACCTCATTATAATACATCAGCATAACAGTATCAGGCCAGCCCACCGGAATCGTTCCCCAACGCCCCATCCACGTCAGCAGGAAAGCACAAGATGTGTTTCACAACAGCACATAAAAGGCATGCACTTGGTGGCCTGCACTTTTGAGGGGAACATAGAGGCGAGTACAAAGTAACGTTGTGCAGAGCTCACCAAGGTGACCTGTTGGACTTCAAGCTTCAGGGGTGTCAGGGTTAAGGGCAGCCTTGATGTAGAGGCAACTCGTGGCGGTGGGAGGGCGGTTAAAGGCAGCCCTGCCGTTGAGGCAACTAGTAGTGGGGGGGGGAGCAGGGAGGGGATGCAAGGACAGCTCTGCCGTTGAATATATAGAGATAGTTCAGGCGCAGCCACATTGATATGATTGGAGTCGGGCTCCTGGCTTATCTGCCCACTCAAGCAATGCAGAGGGATCAAAATGCCACGAAGTGCTCCAGAGCTTCCCCACTGCTGCGCCCCCCACCCTCCCCTGGCACAGACTGCAAATTCATCAACATTTTAGTAGACTACAGAATAGTTGGACGACTGCACACGTTGTACAATCTCCTCACTAAAGCTGGCCATGGAGCAGTCACTGCTGGAGGCGTTCACAGCCCCTTGCAATGTCATCATTCTAGTTTGGACCAGTCTCCCCCATGGTTCAAGCTAACAGAGCAGCCATGCAGCGCAATAATCTCTGGCCTTCCAAGTGGTGGCCAGCACTCTCTGGGAAGCATTAAGAGGCCTTCACACTTAACCAGGACAGGTTCTTAGTATACCCATGCTAACCATGTGTCTCTCTCTCTTTCATCCTGCAGGAGGAGCACATCAGGATCATGGAGCCTGATGAATTAGCTGTATGCCTTATGGCCTACAGAGCACAAAAATGATGAAAGAAAGAGTGGCTGAGGCTCCTGGCTGCGCAGAGGAAGGAGCAGCAACCTCTGGAAGAAGGGGTGGCTGGGGCTCTCACGTACACTGCCCAAGAACCACAGCGAGCCGTCGCAGGCTGGCATCTAGCGACACCCAGGGTCTACAGATGCCGTCTTTCATTCCTGCAGATGAGCGAGAACCAGTGTCACTGAAGACTGTGCATGTCTAGGGAACTGGTCGGTCATACCTGCCAGTTACTGCAGGATGTGGCGCCATGGGGACATGGAGGGCATCCACTGCCAGTGGCCGTGAAAGTGACTGCAGCGCTCAATTTCTATGCCAGCAGCTCCTTTTAAGGCTCCACAGGTGACCTCTGTGGGATCTCACAAGCCTCCACCCATAAATGCAACCATGAGGTCACGGATATCATCTTTGCGAGGTTCATGCAGCAGCTTGCACCTTGATGGAGCATACCATCGAATGCTGAAGATGAGGTTCCAGTGCTTGGATGGGTCTGGTGGAGCCCTGCAATACAATCCGCAGAGGGTGTTACACATCGTTGTCATCTGCTGTGCCTTTTACAAAGCTCCAACAGGGTGTGGAGCTGGCTGAGGAGGAGATGGAGGAGCTGCACGTCTCCTCCGATGAGGAGGACTCAGATGGGGATGAGGGTGAGGAGGTCCTCGGAGGCAGTGTTGACAGGGATGAGGCCCTTGCACTGGCTAGACGAGGCAGGCGCGTTCGGGAGGCCCTCATTGCTACTAGACATGTGGAGGATGATGATCACATGCAGTGAGGTGACACCATAGATCCTCACATCGCATCAATGAACACTTGACTCCGGTCTGGTTTATGGCAGCACAAATACCCTCTGTGAGAATGCTCCTGTCATGGAGACACAGTGGAGGCCCTAATAGTCACTCGACTGGAGGAAGATGATGGTGACATGCAGTGAGGACACTCCATAAATCTTCATATAGCCTCTGAGAATGTCTGACTCCTGTCTGGCCGAGGGCAGTTCGATTGCGCTCTGTGATCAGTCATATCATGGAGACGCAGCCATGAAACTTTAGACGCATCTGATCCTTTTTCTGCCTTCAGCACCGGAGCCCTTCAGGAGAACAGCATCAGTGATCACAGATGCTGAAGAGTTGAGGGCCAGCCCCTCCTTAAAGGTGCTGAGAGCATACCGAGAGAATGAGAGAACTCTGTTGTGCCTGCTCATTACATTCTGGCAGCAATGACCAAAACCGCTGAGGTGCAGGCATCAGTAATGTTTCCAGGGAGTGAGAGGTTGGACCATCACTTTGGTCTGAAGGTTGCACAGAGCACAGGGAAGAGGCCCTGGATTGAGACACCTGCCTTTATCTTGTGCAGAAAGGTTTCACATCTGAGTGACAAGAGCTCTGCTTATCAGAACAAGGAGACATAAGCAAGGAGACATTCTTGGGATAAAGGCAAAATACTGCGGATGCTGGAAATCTGAAATGAAAACAAAAAATGTTGGAAAAACTCAGCAGGTCTGACAGCATCTGTGGAGAGAAAGACAGAATTAACGTTTTGAGTCCATATGACTCTTCTTCAGAGCTAAAGTAGAAATGTGGTGAAATATATACCGTTAAGCTGGATATGAGGCCAGTGATAGGTGGAGGCAAAGGAAGGATTGTGAAAGATGTCATAAACAAAAGGTCAAAGGGTTGTTAATAGTGGTGGTAATGGCTAAAGGAGGTGCTAATAGTGACATAAAGAGTGGAAAGCAGAATGTGATAATGGCAGGACCAGGGTAAACACTCTGGAAGGTGACAGATGGCCCTAGTGGGGGTGGGGGGAGGGGATGGTGGTGGGAAAAGAGATCGAAGAGGCTAAAAGCTGGGGATAAAACAATGAATAAAAATGGAAATAAATTTAAAAATAATAATAATGAAAATAAGTGGGAAATAAATAAATAAAAATATTAATAAATAAAAATGAATATAAAAAAGGGGGGAATCAAAAAGGGGTGGGGATGGAGGACAGAGTTCATGGTCAGAAGTTGTTGAACTCAGTGTTAAGTTTGGAAGGCTGTAGAGTGCCTAGTTGGAAGATGAGGTGCTGTTGCTCCAGTTTGCGTTGAGCTTCACTGGAACGTTGTAGCAGGCCAAGGATGGACATGTGCACATGACAGCAGGGTGGCATGTTGAAATGACAAGCGACAGGAAGGTCTGGGACATGCTTGTGGACAGACCGAAGGTGTTCCGCAAAGCGGTCACCCAGTCTGCGTTTGGTCTCTCCAATGTAGAGGAGACCACATTGGGATCAGCGAATGCAGTGGACCAAATTGAGGGAAGTGCAAGTGAAGCGCTGCTTCACTTGAAAGGAGTGTCTGGGCCCTTGGATGGTGAGGAGGGGGTAAGTAAAGAGGCAGGTGTTGCACCTTCTGCGATTGAATGGGAAGGTGGTTGACAGGGCCTCAACCGTGTCCGACCCATCTCCCGTGCCTCTGCCCTCACACCTTCCTCTCCCTTCCAGAACCATGATAGGGCCCCTCTTGACCTCAATTTTCCCCCTACCGACCTCTGCATTCAAAGGATCATCCTCCGCCATTTCCGCCAACTCCAGCATGATGCCGCCACCAAACCCATCTTCCCTTCACCCACTATGTCGGCATTCCGTAGGGACCGTTCCCTCCGGGGCACCCTGGTCCATTCCTCCATCACCCCCAACACCTCAACCTCCTCCCAAGGCACCTTCCCATGCAATCGCAGAAGGTGCAACGCCTGCCCCTTTACTATCTCTCTCACACCATCCAAGGGTCCAAACACTACTTTCAAGTTCACTTGCACTTCTCTCAATTTGGCCTACTGCATTCGCTGCTCGCAATGCGGTCCCCTCTACTTTGGAGAGACCAAATGCAGACTGGGTGACCGCTTAGTGGAACACTTTCAGTCTGTCTGCAAGCATGACCCAGACCTTTCTGTCGCTTGCCATTTCAACACACCACCCTGCTCTCATGCCCACATGTCCGTCCTTGGCCTGCTGCAATGTTGCAGTGAAGCTCAATGCAAACTGGAGGAGCAGCACCTAATCTTCTGATTAGGCACTTTACAGCCTTCCGGACTTAACATTGAGTTCAACAACTTCAGACCATGAGCTCTCTCCTCCATTCCCACCCCTTTTTTCTATATTCATTTTTATTTTAAAATTTTTATTCATTTATTTTTTCCACTTATTTTCATTATTATTATTATTTAAAAAAATTATTACCATTTTTATTCATTGTTTTATCCCCAGCTTTTGGCCTCTTCATCTCTTTTCCCACCACCGCCCGCTCCCCCCACCCCACCCCCACTAGGATCATCTGTCACTTTCCTGAGTGTTTACCCTGGTCCTGCCATTATCACATTCTGCTTTCCACTTTTTATGTCATTATTAGCACCTCCTTTAGCCAGTACCACCACTATTAACAACCCTTTGACCTTTTGTTTATGACATCTTTTGCAAACTCTCCTTTGCCTCCACCTATTGCTGGCCTTCTATTCAGCTTAACAGTATATATTTCACCACATTTCTACTTTAGCTCTGAAGAAGAGTCATACGGACTGAAAACGTTAGCTCTGTCTTTCTCTGCACAGATGCTGTCAGACCTGCTGAGACATTCTTGGGAGTTTATTGACAATAGTGAACAGTATGTACATGTGATTAACACCTGTGTCTAGGCTGTGCAAATACTTCTCCTTAACTTTCCTAACCCTGCCGCTACGTCTTGGAGATGGAGGCAGCCTGCTGACTGTGACGCCCTGTCTGTGATGACCTTGGCGGGCGTCCTCCAGAGGGCCAAGACTTGGAAGGCCCTGGCCTGCTTTGTGTCAATGGCACCCTCCTCAGCCTGTGGAGCTGCAGTTGCTAAAGTCACAGGACAAGGGGAGCCAGATGGGCCGGACACTCTTGGAGTCATCTGGATGGATGGGTCTGGAGTGTGTACTTGCTGATCCTCCTCCGTATGGGTGCCCAGGGGCCCCAGACTGACTCCTTGAGGAGCAGGGTATATGGAGTGAGATTGAGCTGCCTGGCTCCCCTCTCACGTACACACTGTTCGAGGCCAACTATGGCATCATAGTTGGAGTTGAGCCAGTACAGCAGTGTAGGAGCGAAATCCTGGACCAAGGTCTCCATGGCGGCCGCCATCCTACCAGTGTTGACCTCGGTGCGTTGGCATGCCGGCGTTATGACCTCAGAGTGAAGGCGGACGGAGTCCTCCATCGTGCCTTGTAGTCTGAGGAGTGCAGCGGAGATCCCTTCCTGATGTTCCCGAGCTTGCCTTTGCAGCTGCAGCAACTGTGACATGACCGAGTCCAGAGGCTTGTCATCTGACTTGGACTCAGCAAATTTCTGGCCACCAGCAGTCCTCCGAGTGCCAGAAACCTGGGAAGTCCCTGACTCCACCTACTGTGGACCGGGCGGTGCAAGTGCTCACCAGATTGTGATCCTGGGGCTATCCTAATGCTAGGTCCTACCAAGGTGTGTATCTCTGCGCTGTTGGAGGGTGTGGGTGGGTGCTCTGACGGGTCTTCAGGGAGGGTGTCTCCAGATTCCTCTTCAGAGGTTTCTTCGGGGCTTGATTGGAGACCCTGGGTCATGGACTCTCTTGGCTGTTTGGCAGATGAGCCTGCGGAAGCAAGGGGAGATAAGTAGTGCATGGCAGTGGCCTGTGAAACAGGACACATCACTTACAGCATGGTTGTCTGATGTATGCTGCACTGCTTGACTCTCACTTGGTAGAGCACCGCTGACCTCACCATCAGCACAGGACCGGTCCAGATCCCTGCCAGCCAGTTGGATGGTTCTGTTTTCAAAGTCCGTGAGGACCTTGATTTTCGGCATTCCACCACTGGTCTGCAACCTCTCCCACTTGTTGCATGTCAGCTTGTCCTGCATGAATATAGATGGAGAAAGTGTAAGCAGGATGCCTGTCAGGCCAGATGTTAAGTATGCCCGGCTTGTGTGGGTGGTGAGTGGTCCTATGGACAGGATGAGGACAATGACGGTGAGTGTGAGAGAGTGAATGGTGATGTTCCCTAAAACGGCAGTGAGTGAGGGCCCTGTGGATGTGTGATGAGTTTGTGAGTGTGTGAGTTGAGAGTGATGAGAAGAGTGACTTACCCTGCCGGAATGGAGATCATTGATCCTCTTGCAGCACTGGGTGACTATCTTCTTTTGAAAGGCTTTGGCGCTGACCGCCGCTGCCACCACCTCCCAAGCCAGGTTAGTGCTGTTGCTGCCCATCCTGAAGCCAGAGCGGGGGTAGAGGGCTTCCCGGCGGGCATCCACGGCATCCAAAAGGCACTCGAGGGACGCGTTGCTGAACCTGGGGGCTGTAGTCTTCTTCAGTTCCAGGGCCATGTCTTCCATGCAGCAATGGTGGGTTGGAAGCACTGAGACTTGCAGCTGGACTTTAAATATGGCCCTGGAGTGATGCAGCAGCGGGGCGATGGCAGGTTGCCAAATGATAGTCTGCTTGCCATGGAAACGGTGTGTTTCCCGGGGGTGCATAAATAATGTGGCGGGTTTGGGACAATACGGTGTGAAAACCCACCAATGCGGCTGGTGGGTAAAAAGTCATTTTACCTGCCCTCTACTGCACTTAGTGCAAATCTGGGACAATTCTGCCCAATGAATTTGAACAAGATTGAACATACAACAAGAAGCGCACATGGGTTTACAAAGATTATTACTTAGTACTACAAAACAGTCGCAAATATCATTGTACATAAGGAAATTACACAATGAAAATAACCGGATTTATTTTGCTTACCTGTATTTGTTCTGTATAATTTTTCTTTTCTTCTAACCCAACTCTCACTTTCTTCAATTCTTGACTCATAGCTTCAATGGTTTCCTGTAAAAGGCTTTGAAACAACATTCTGATTTTGATATTGTAGTCTTTTTAAATGCTTGCATCACAATGATTTAATCAGGAGCATATTTTCACAGAAGCTATCAATTACATCACCTTTAATCTTTCCTTTGTAATCTGATGAATGAATCCTTAGGCCTAAATGCTATCTCAATTATAAAAGTTCATATTATTATTTCTTTATAAGAATAACATTAACTTAACAAAAGTGAAAACAGCCAGTCTCATTACTTCTGTGCACATACAATACAAAAGGACAGACAATTTCCGGAAAATCCTCCAGTAAGCTGCAGCACAGAACATAACCAAATAACATTAATTGAGATGATCATGAACCAAGTGGGTAGTTTAGAATTCGTGAGAGAAGGAATTTAGTCGGGGGGGGGGGACAGGTGCCGCATTTTGCCTTTAACACCTGTAGTTGTTTGTGTAAGCTTGAGGTAGTAAGTATTCAGCATTTTGCTCAGTGCTTGCTCATATAGTGCAAGTTATTGTGTTTAAAAAAACGCAAACAAAAAAGACATAAAAGGTACTAAGGCCTGAAATTTCACAAGACGGAGAGAGTCTGCATGAAAAAGCCAGGAGAGGCCCAAATCCAGCAGTCCTGGTGCCAAACCCAGCTTCTGCCATTTTTACAGCAGGGACAAGGGGAGGGGGGAATGGGGGTGGGCTATAAATCTTACTTCCATGGTTCAAGGAGGCAGCTGCCCATTTAAATTAGTAGCTACCTCCACTCATGGTATTTTGCTGAAGTAGGTGTCTGAGACCCAAAGTCTGCATATTAGACCAGGGAGCAGCAGGTCTGAACCTTGTGGATTCATTTGGAGAGGTAAGGTACTGCTTTGGATATGGTCTTGGGACACCTTTGGGAGAGGTAAGGCATCCTTTGGGGTAGATCATTTACTCTTGGATAGATTGTGGGTAAAAAGTGCTTAAACTCATTGGAACTGTCAAAGCTGTTAAAGAACTGTCAAGTTGTCAAAGAACTGTCAAGGTACCAACAAACTGTCAAAACTCACCGGAACGGTCAAAGCTCATTGGAACTGTCAAAGTTGTCATGGGATTTAACGCTGTTGGACTTTAAATTTTTTACAAAATGTATGGAGTTAAAAAAATAAGTCCCTACTATTTCACTCTGTGCACATAAGCCTGAAGGCTATCAATATAGGAAGGTGCTGTATGACTGATTTCACAACCTAACATTATCACAGTGGGGTGCCTGTTAAATGAACAGTTTGATTGACAGCTCCAAGTGGTTATAGATTATAAATATTTGTTTTCATAAAAGATTTAGTACTTAAGTGAAAAGCTTGTTTTCACAAGAGATCAGTTGAAGGAATTTCAATGTCTTGAACTTTTTTTAATCAATGAGAGTATTTTCTTTACATAGTGACATAATCAAAATACACAAGAACTAATTTTACATCAGCATGGCCCTTGGGGTTCCCCATGGTGGATACTAGGTGAGTTGGCATGGAGGGAGTAAGGGAAAGGGGTGGTGGGTTAGGGGCATGAGTTGGCATTGTGGCTATAAAGGGCCATGGGGATGAATGGGGGCATGGATTGGCATGGGGGTATGAGGGGGCCATGGGGGGTGGGTAGAGGGGAAAAGGGGCTATGATAGGTCATGGGGTGGGTAGAGGAACATAGTGTGGCAGGGGGATATGAGGGGTCATGGGGGTGGGTAGAGGGGCATAGGGTGGCATAGTGGCATGAGGGTCCATGGGAAGTGCGTAGTGGGGCATATAGCGACATAAGGGGAATGAGGGGCCATGGGGGGTTGGTAGAGTTCATAGGATGGCATGGAGAGTATAAAGGACCAAGGAGGGTGGGTGGGGGCATGAAGTGACATTGGTTGGCATGGATGGGGTGTGCGGGGGATGAAGGGGTGAGGGATGAGGGCTGGAGGGGTTCTTTTTTGTTTTAATAATTTTTTTAATAACTTCAACAAAGTGCCGGAGCTCTGAGGCAGGCCTTCCGCCCACCCCGCCTCTGCACCCGTCAGCCTCTGCACTCGGTCCGGGGGTGGAGGGTCTGACTTATGTTTCAGCCTGTCCCACCTTCCAGAAGGAAAATCTAATCTTTTCTTGGGTCAGGTTGGTGGAGCCGGGAAATATCCCATCTCTGCGCTCCCGACCTGAGAGCAAAAATCCGGGCTTAAGGTGAGATAAGGGTCAAAGATAAAGAATTAGGATACTTGAACCTGGACCAGAATCCTAGCATATAGGGTAAATTGTGAGGTGGTAAAGGCTTTAAAACTAAGAAGATGGGGGAGTGATCTACAAGAAATGAAACCCTCTATATAAACAAAAAAAAGGAAAGGGAAACATAAGACATATTATAATAAGAGAGGACATAAATGGCCAAGAAATAAATAAAGTTGTAGAGCAGGAGTATAAAAAGATGGCTAAAAATAAAGTGAGAGAACAGCTATTAAAAATTGGTTCAACTGCCTTTTCAGCAATGCACAGTGTCCACAATAAAATTGGCAATAATATGTTGAGGGGGAACCAGATATAGTATGGGTTACTGAGACATGGCTACAGAGTAACAAAAAGAGACTTGCATTTATGCAGCACCTTTCACATCCACTGGATGTCTCAAAGTGTGTTAAAGCCAATGAAGTACCTTTGAAGTGCAGTCATTGTTGTATTGTAGGAAACACAACAGTCAATTTGCAGATAGCAAACTCTCTCAAACAGCAATGTGATTATGACCAGATAATCTGTTTTTGTGGCATTGATTGAGTGATAAATATATTGGCCATGTCAGTGGGGATATCTCCCCTGCTTTTCTTCAAAGTTTCACCTTAGGATCTTTTACATCACCTGAACAAGCAGATGGGGCCTTGGTTTAACATCACATCTGAAAGATGGTACTTCCATTGGTGCAGCACTCCCTCAGAAATGCACTGTTGTGTCTGCCTTGATTTAAGCCCTGAAGTGGAACTTGAAACCAGAACCTTGTAACTCACAGATGAGAGTGCTACCAACTGAGCTAAAGCTGACACATATCAGGAAAAACAGAATGGGGAACTCAACATTGCAGAGGGTAAAATAATTAGAAGAGGCAGAAGGGTAAAAGGGGAGGTAGAGCAATACTTTTTAGAGATAATATAATTGCAGGAGAAAAAGGTGAAGCAGCGTCAGTAAGACAGAAATAGAATCCACAAAGATAGAGATAAAAGATAATTAAGAATCAATCACACTTGTAGGTGTAGTATACTGATCACCTAATAATGGAAGGGAATTGGAGGAAGAAATATGTAGACAAATTAGAGAAAAGTAAAAATAGCAAATGATAGTCATGGGGAATTTCAGCCACCTCAAAATTAATTGGTCAAAAGAGGTGGGTAAAGGGAATAATGGAATAGAACTCCTACAATGTGTACAGGACCTCTTTCTAACCCAGTATGTATGAATCGAGTAATGGAGAATGAACTAGAGCAGAGAAGAGAAGTAAAAATAGGGGAACATCTAGGCAATATTACCATAATATAAAACACTTTACGATAATAATTGAGAAGAACATGATGAGTTTGACAAAAACCAAGGTATTAAATTAGAGAAAAGTGAATTTTGAGGGGCTAAGAATAAAACTTGGGAAAATAAAGTGAACAACAATATTGGCAAACAATAATGTAGAACAGCAATGGAAAACACACACAACTAAACATGTGTTCAGCAGCAGGAACGCTCCCCCACCAAAGCTATAGAAAGGGCTCATCAATAACTTGCTGGTGAATTTCTACTTCCTCCGTTTGAATTTGTAGAAGTGCTTGGTAGATTCCAACTTTGAAGTGGTGCTGCATGTGGAGAAGGCTTTGATTATGACCTGAAGGGTTTTGGTCAGACATTGTTATGACACAACCAATGGTAAAGGCTGAGTTGTACAAATCCTAGAGGGAAACTTGAACAACTGTCATAACCTATATGTTCAATTGGTATGTTTGAGCTGCAGCTCTGAATTCAGGAATAAGACCACTGAGCCTCAAGGGAGCTTTTATATAAAACTAAATTAAACATTTACTAATTTAATAACAAATTAAACATATACACATGTCTACAAATAACTACCATAATAACTTTTAAACAAATCCCCAAATTAATCACTCCCAGGTAAATCTTCACCAAGGCAACAGTAACCCATAGGCTTTAAACAGACACCAGGCAAAGCATATTTGACCTTATGAATTCAAAATGAGGTTCCTTGCAATTTGGTTCCTTTGCAGACACAGTTGTAGGCTTACAGGCTGGTTAGATCTTAAATGCCTCTGACTTACATACACAAATTCCTTTCTGTTGATACCTAGCTTTTCCTTTGAATGTAAATTTTCCATTGTATTACTAGGTATTTAACATCTTCTAACAATAACATTTTCATCCCACTAATTTTATTAATAATATAAACACATTGTTTGGCGTCTCCCAGCTAGATGCAAGACTTTACTCCCATTCTTGAATGTTTTATTCAGCAAATGCAAATTTACACGTTACCTTCTATCCTCCTTACTGTTTACCCAGTTAACATCTCAAACTACTATATATCAAGGCACCCAGACTAGCTGGTTTCAATCAAACTAAGAAACACACAGCCAAACAAATAGACACAGACCCCACTACAATTCCAATTTAAAAATAATTTCTAATAACATTATAGACATTAATATCCCTTCATGACAGACATGTTGCTCCCAGTGATGGGTGCTGTAGTCACCATTCCCCTTGGCCTGCACACTGGAGTGAGATTGAGCAGAAGCAACATAGAAGAGGATAAGCTGTTTGCAGTGGAAACAGGGGAAAGGGGGAGGATCTCAGAGGAGGCCTTATACACCTAGGATCTTCCAGAAGCATTTCTCTTACCTCAACCTAAGCCAGGAGCAATGTGTGCATTGTTTGCATTTTATGAAGGAGGTGCTCACAGAGCTTTGCCACATCCTGTAATGAGACCTCTAACCTCAGAACAGGCCAAGGATGCAGCTACCAGCGGCTGTGAGGGTGACCATGGCCATGGATTGCTTTACATCAGGATCCTTCCCGGCTGGAGCATGCAAAATCTGTAATATCCCGCATTTAGCCACCCACTGCTGCATCAGAGAGGTGAGACCTCATTGTGTTTTCTCTGATCAGTTAGAAGCAGGGAGAGCACTTAGGATAGTCCATAGAGCCATCGACTGCACATTTTGTGGGAGCTGCATCTAAATGCTGAGATGTTCCTCAACTGTAAAGGTTACCACTTGATGAAAACGCAGTTGATGTGGGACCATGCTTACATAGGAACTCACGGTTTTGGGTAATATATTAGCACAGATAGAGGACTGGCTAACTAACAGGAAACATTGGAGGCAGTTCAGGGAAGGTTCACTAGGTTGAGAGGTGATCTTATTGAAGCATTTAAAATTCTTGAGAGGGCTAGACAGGGTAGATGCTGAGAGGATGGTCCCCTGCTCAACCTTTCCTTCATCCTAGGAGTCAGCCTAATGAACCTTCTCCGAACTGCCTCCAATGTAACTATATCCCTTCCTAACAGCACTGTGACTGTACCTACACCACATGGACGTCAGCAGTTCTAGAGGGTGGCTCACCACCACCATCGCAAGGGAAATTAGGAATGGGCAATAAATGCTGGCATAGTGAGCGATGCCCACAAAAGAAAAGAAATAAAAAAGAAATCCCTTCCTGAACAAAGAGGCCAAACTCTGCACAATTCTCTAGGCATGGTCTCATCAACAACCTGTAGAGTTGTAGCAAGATTTCCCTAATTGTCATTTGGTAGTACAGAACTTGAGTATTACTGAAAAAAGAGACATGCTGTCAAAGCTTTTTGTATAGCACTCATCAGGCCAGATTCGAAAGAATATCAATTCTAAGGGGAGCAACAATTGTACTGCATGAAAAGAAAATGTTTGGCAGGTGGACTCTGATTGGTAGAGGTGTTGCCATGGAGCATGAACCAGGGAACAGTCAACTGCCAAGGTTTTATTTAAATTCAAATCAGACAGGTCAACTCTAATTGGTCAAGGCATTGCTCTGGGGAATGAACCAGGGAATGGCTCTGTCCCAAGCTTTAGCTTAATTGGAAAAGGCGCAATGCACGGACATGCTCCTGTCTACAAAGGACAGGGCCCTTTATATGAATATATGTAGCTTCTAGCACATGTAAGTGAGCCACACTGTGAGCCCGACTAATAATCTTAAATTGGTTGTCAGTATAATTCTTAGCACGATCAGGATTGTTTAGCAAGTGCTGTCCAGTTGCAGAATAACATTTAATGTTGGATTATTAATAATTATTTATAATTAATATTAAATAAATTAATCAAACTCAAAAAAGGTAAAAATCCTTGTCTGGATGGATTTCATCCACGCATTTTAGAAAAATCTAGAAAAGAGATAGCAGAGGTGGCATTACACATATTTAATAATTTGTTAGAAGATGTAGAACCAAAGGGCTGGAGGTTAACTAATATCATTTCTTTATTTAAAACTGGAGATAGAACATATCCAGGGAAGTGTTAACCAGTAGGTTCAAATCAATAGTATAAAAAATAATGGAATGCCAAAAATATAATAATGAATAGTCAGGGTGGATTTTCAAAGGGAAAGTCTTATTTGGCCAATGTCATTGAATTCTTTGAAGAGCTAACAGAGAAATTAGACATGCAGCAGATGCAATTTATCTAGATTTCAAAAAGGCTTTGATAAGGTGCCACATGATAGATTAATGGTGCAAGACTCTGCCCTCTAGTTCATTAGCTTGAATTATTCTTGGCTACATTCGGAAGCATTTGAGTTGCCTCTGAGAGACTACTTCTGAAGAAGTCTGGAAAAAGATTTGCAATTAACAAGTGTATGATCTAATGACATAGAGGGAGATGGAAAATGGATGCAAATATGACCAATTCCACAGCATGAAGCTCTGTGGTTCAAGGATGACTGAAAAATGTTCATATTATATTGGGCTTGAACTGGTGGTCACCTAAAAAAACATTAGGCCCCTTGCATATTTTAAGGAGGAATCTAATGTCTACTTTAGGTCCCCTCCAAGAAGTTGGCTTTCCTGAGCAGTGCAGCTATTGAGTTTTCTTCCCTCAATTTTCCAGTTGTAGATCGGGCCTAGGACCTGGCCACCATGGAAAAGCTAATTTAATTTCCTTCCAAAAATTCTTGTGGAGCCAGGAGTTCCATAGCATTCTTGCCAGCCACAATTGTCTCCCATTCCACAATTCTCGCTGCTTGGCAATTATTTGAGGGTTGGTGATGGCAAGGCATCAGCCCAAAATTCATAAGTTGTAATGGGCAAGCTGCCTGTAGAGGTATGACAGGTGATGGACAGCTTGCCTGATTTGTTCAAAGAGGCCTTCTTTCCACCTCATAATGTCACATTGTAGTGCTCATTTTGGATTAGAAACTGTGGTGATAGAAAATTTCTGGGTTGACTCTTAAAACATAGTGACACATCACATTCAGATGAACTTGAATTCCTACATGAATCAGAAATGGAGCCTTTGCATTATGACATTCCTCAGGGGACTGAATTCATACCAAATTTCCTTCTTTCTAGCAGAAATGTAACTAGTAATTTCAAGTACTTCAGTTACTGATGTTTAAATAAGTTTCCTAATTCTTCCTGCTAGTTTAATTTGAGAAATAAACGGCGTACTTTTCAGCAGAACATCTGGCTCAGGAATCTTCTCACTACTGGATTTACATATACATATGTCTTAAATACAACCTTGAATCTAACCAGCACAATGGCTGGCTACAAAATATTTTCAGTGCATTCTTATGTATTTTAAATATCTGACAAATTAAACATATGTGACGCTATTCTTAAAACACACTATTAAATAAGCTATTTTAACCGCATGCTTGCATATCATTTTTTACCGTCAATTGTATTAATTGTACTAATTACTTTGCAACCAGTAAAACAATATATTATAATGTCTATAGATTTTATTATTTACAGAAATATTTGATTGCTTACACCTTATCCGCAGTTAAGTGGGAAACAAGTTGGTTTTGTTCTTTGATTTTTGTTCCCAAAGTTTCATTTGCAATCCTATAACGAATAAAACATATAGTATTACTGCATAATTACCAAAGGATAACATAAATTTGCATTACTGATTAACTTAATAAAACAGAATTTTTTTAACTTGTTTTATTTTCAAGTAAGAATAACCAGTGTGTACAAAATGCTGAAAGTACTCTGTCACACCTCTGACAATTTAAAGATTTTTTGTTTCAAATTCAAATAAAAATGTACATGTTTTTAAGACATGTTTTTCTTATTCTGTTATCAGATTTAGTCTGAACAATGAAAATCTTTCTTCCTCTCACATTGGTGGGCATTGATGCATGTTTGGAAAGGTTGGCACCAGCAGGTGAGAATGGTACAGAAGTGCAGGAGCAGATGACGGAGGCAATGACAGCTGTGTCCAGAGCCCATCGGAGGATTGAGGACAGGTCCAACAATGCTCAGCTTCCCACAGATGCCTAGCCTCGGGAGTCTACTAGAGCAACAGCATGAAATGTGTGGACATCTGTCGAAGTTCCCAGAGGCTGCTTGCATCTATGCGCGTGCAATGGAGGAGCCCATCAATGCCATGAGTGGCATTTTGTCTCTGTTTTATGATTGCATGGCCTGTTCCATTGAGACAACGGTGACCCTAATGGAGAGCCACATGTGGCAGACCACCGAGTGGCTGCAGGAGTTACGCACCAGCCTCCACAGTGTGACCTCAGCCTTGAGCTGTGTTGAACGCTGGGTTGGCGATATGGTTCAGAGATGTTCAGAGACCAATGTAACTTTTCTCTGGTGCCTCAAGTTGTGCAGAGTGAAGCAAACCATCATGATTCAGGACACTCTTGATGGGATGTGTTGAAGGGCTCCCCCAGATTTGTCTAAGCATCAAAACCACATCTTCAAAATCCCAAATGCCTGTTTGATGGTCACACTTGTAGTCATATGGCAGAGGTTATAGGTATTCTCTGTCTTTTTTTGGGGTTCTGCACAGGTGCAAGCAGCCATGTCTTTAGTGAATGCCCCTTGTCACCCAGGATCCATCCACAAAGGTGTTCTGGTGGAGTGAAGAATTGAAACACTTGGGACTGTCTCAGGATGTATGAGTCATGCCAGCTTCTCGGAAACCTTGCAAACACTTTGAGGATCTCTTTGCAGTGCTTGCACACTATTTGAACATTGAGCAAGTAGAAGTCCTTCATTAATGAACGTGCCTGCTCTGAGGTTGCCGTGATGGCCACATGCATGCAGTCTATAACACTCTAGACCTCAGGGAATGCTGCCATGGCCATGAATCCAATCGCCCTCTTGGCCTAACTAGCCTGTCTGGCGCAAAACCAGATGTAAATCTCTGCCCTCTTAAAGAAGGCATTTCCCACATGCTTGATGCAATGATCAGCTGTTGACTGAGAGATCTAACAAATGCCTGGAATGAGCCTAATGCAAGAAAGTTGAGCGTTAAGCTTCTGACCCTCCAATTGGCTAGCAGCCCTTGAGGGCAGATTCTTCACCTTTAGAGGAACAGAAGCCCCGAAGGTAAGCAGTTAACTGCCTGAATGGCAGTTAATTCTTTTGGGGCTTCTGAAAAAGACCATGATGGGGTTGCCACCGGCTTTCTGGCCTGTGGATAGGGTCACTGCTGCGGCCATCAAATTCATGCCCAAGAACTGCTGCCTGGCCAGACATAATGCTGCCTGAGCTGAAGGCCCAGAGAAACAACATAGCTCTGAGGAAGAAGCACCATCACCTGATCTGACACACACAACCACCAGCTCAAATACTGGCACTGCGTGTACCTTACAGGGCAGCACAGAAGTGGATCAATATCTGGGAATCACCAGGAATGAGTGGGCTGCAGCCAGGCCAAGGGGAACGATAATGTGTGTGCCAGCTTCCTGGAGGGCAAGGTCTCAGATGGGTTCTGTTACAGAAGACTCAGGAGAGTACTTCAATGGGGCTGTGTAAAGGAAAAGGCTGATGGGCATGCACACCAAAATGTTTGGTACATTTTTAGGCCTGCCACAGAACTTCCTGTCACAGTCAAGGGGCATGGAGGAGACCGGCTCCAAATTGACACAGGGCTTTTCTCAGAGTTTGGGGCTCATCCTTTACAGTGTGGGATTGGTGGCCAACTCCACAAGAACACTTGTGGCTCTAGCTGATGTTTTAGCTTCCATTGCAACAGAGGCAGAAGCCACTCAACGTCTGTGTGCAGCACTGAAAGCTCAGACTGAGGTCATGTGATCTCTTCTTATTGTCATGCAAGCCCAGCTTGGTGCCATGCAGGTTCAAACTGCTGGCATGATGGCTGTGGATACCAATGCCCAAAGAGTTGTGCAGGTACTTGCAGAGTGCAGCAATCTGTGCTCCAGCAGGTTATTAGGATTGCTGCGACGCTGAGCTGGAGGAGTGTCAGTGGTCCTGTGATGCACAAACCTGCTACATTTTCTCAGGTTGATAGCATTCGTGCTCCTACCAGTGTCAGTGCCCCTACTGTTGCGGTCATCCAGCCAGCCCAGACTGCTGCTGCCCATGTTGAGGTGGTATATTCAGAAGCTAGGTCCTCAAGGCCTAGAGCACTTGGGAACATCTTGCATGGACATCTAGGGATAGCCAGTCCAGAATGATGATGCCTTGGAGCCTCCTCCCTTCCTCCACCTTCTGAGGTGGTCACTAAAGCCCTGAAATCAAGGGATGTATCTTCATAATGGTAAGTTTGTGGAGGATGCAGCAGGACCATGACTTATAAGGCACACTCTGGCGAGTACTGGAAGCCTGCCCCCAAGCCGTCCAAGCAGTGGAACCATTGCTTCAGGATGCCAATGGTCTGTTCCACGACATTCCTAGTTGCAGCCTGGCTGTCATTGTAGGAACATTGTTCATGTCTGGTCGGATGGTAGCCATTAGCCATGTGTATAGCAGGTAGGCCTTGTTGCCAAGGAACAACCCTCTGTTCGACATGGTGGCTTGAATATGGATAAGACACAGAATGAAAGCATGGTTGCAATGCTGACTACTGCCAGGATAGCTGTCATTCACCAGCTTAATGGTGTGGTTGCATACTAACTGTGCATTCAGGGACTGGAACCTTTTGAGTTTGGTGAATATTTCCCCATTTAAACGCGGTCCCTGCAGAGCCACAGAGCATGCAGCTGAAGGCTTCCTCCTCCATGGAGAAGCCTGCCATCCCAACAAAGTCACCCACTGCTCCTGCTTCTCTATGTTCAGAGAGAAGACAATCAAGCCCCTGTCCTAACTTACAGGGCCTCATTGACCTCCCATACGGAGTGATTGATAACGAATTATGTTGCGATGTCACAGGCTCCATTCTGGAAGGATCTGCTGCTAGAAACTGAGGATCATAATGACCTTGACAGCCAATGGAAGAGCCAATCTCACCCTACCCTGTGGCTGCAGGCCCAGTTCAAGGAGGGAGCACAGTTCCATGACCACCTTCTCGTTGAAGCGCAGTCACCTAAGACCTGTTTCTGGCTTAGGTTCAGGCCTTTCTGCAATAATACTAGCAGATACACAGATTCCTGTACTATATCCTTCCACAATATAGCGATCGACATGGGCAGCACCAGAAGTCATTGGAAGAGGACTGCCCGCCATTTCTTTCATCTCCTGGTTTCTGTAGCGTTGAACCCAGCACCACTATCGAGCTCAATTTTGCAGCCTGGGTATTCTGACTGAATATTTTGTTTAAAATTTGAATCATTCAATTCAAATTTTTATAGTTTGAGCATAAAATTGACCATGTTTTGATGAGTTCTGCTAACTGCTATCATGCTTCTATATTGAAGATAGCTAGAATTAGCCATTGTTAGGAAATAGAGATAGTTTAAGTAAGGTATACGTGCATTTGAGCAGATTAAGAATAAGGTATATTTTTTAAGTTTAATTTATATTTTTTTCTATTTGTGGGTTAAAAGGTGAAACCTGGGATGTAGTTTCATTTTTTGAGTGGAGACAGGAGGTCTAAAGCTCTGTTTATGTACCTGCATTCCTGATGAGATTTTTACGACTGTTGAAAAGAAGTTAAAGCAAACACAAGAGTAGAAAAAAACTGTGCTTTTGCCTGGGTCCAGAGAGGGAGGCCCCACCCACCAACACACACAGATAGGGAAAAAAAGCAGCAGTTTTAGTTCAGCTGAAAACAGCTGCCAGAGAGAGACTGGACTGCAGAGGAGCAGATAGCAATTCCCAAACTAAAGCTGAAGCCAAGACTCATGAGAAGCTGGACAGGAGAGGAAACTGCAGAATCAGGTTACAGGAACCTAGGAAAATTTCCCAAGAAGACCTTCTTAGTCAAAAGAAAGACAAGAACCTGGAAAAGGTCCTGGTAAGTGAAGTTAAGAGTGAGGAGCAGAGGAAGGCTCCAAGTTTCAGGCTTAGTGGTACGGAAGCTGCAGGAAGCAGATTCAAAGTGATATAGGCTCGTGAGAAGTCAGAAGGTCCAAAGAGGTGGCTGAAGGTCTGAAACTCTTTACTATAGGTATGTGCAGAAATGGTGCTCTGTTGGCACGGCTGAGTCAGTGAGAGAGAGTGCGTGGAAGGAAGTTTGAATGCATGTGGTGACCCAGGGGAGAGGAACATCGGAAGGAGAGTTCAAAATCCTGGAGGTGAACCCTTGTGGAAGGCGTTTGAGAGAAAACATCGGTTTGGGAGAAGATCCCAAAGCGAGTTCTTCGAGAGTGGAGATTGGAAATCCCATGTGTTAAAGGCGGAATTCAGTGAGGCTGGTTGGCTCACAGTGTGACAAGCGTCTCGAGTGAGTTGAGGAGAGGTCCATGTTTGGGGTGGCATCCGTCACTTGGTTTCAGAGTGTGATGTGTCTAACCATAGGTCACCTATTGGTTTGCATGGACTATGTACTTATTGTGAACATCAGAGTATAAGATAACTTTTGTAACTTGTGTCATCCTTACAAATCTGTGTATATTTGTAAAGATATAGTTGTGTGTGAAGGAGTAATATAATATAGTTCATCTTTTCTTGTTTAATAAATGTTTCATTCTTTTGTTAAAAGTTTATCAGCTGACTCATGTGGCTCTACTCAGCCACTTTTCTGAACAAAAAATAAAAGTTAGGAACTATCAAGCCAGGTTCCACCCTGGGATCATGTTTGTTCAGTTGTAACATCAGCTGGGATCATAACACCATCTATGGTTTAATTACCGCCTTGTTTAAGATTTCTTTCCATTTTCAATGCAAAAACTGTTTACTTGATTTGTACCAAATAATGTGTATTTTGAGCACTTACGCAACTACTAATTACTAATTAAATGTACTGTGGATCACATTAACTCCTACATTTCAATCAGTTAGTAAAATGTGATACTTATGATATGTGAATTAAATATAGCTGAGCAAATGTAATGCCATAGGATTTTCAACAAAACTTTAGGCCACGATTTTATGAGACTTGGTGGAAAGTGGAAGGTGGAACCAAAAGTGGCTGGTGATGGCCCTCCCACTCTGAATCCTGTTTCTGGAGGCATCTTGCACTCGTTAGTCAATTAACAGCCAGCAGGCAGGAAGGGTGGCCAACCATTCATCGGACAGAGGCGGGGATTGAGGCTGCATTGTCAGCTGATGCAGTTGGATGTGCTGGCGCCATGTATAAAGGGCTGACAGTACCGGAACACTACTTCAAAACATCTTTATTGACCATTCATCCCTACATCAACCTCTGACCATTCATTCCTGCATCAACTTCTGATCATTCATTCCTGCACCAGCCTCTGAGCATTCAGCCCATTAGCCTCGGAAGAACTCCTGGGGAAAGAAGTGCTTGTTTGCATGGAAAAAGGAAGATCCCTGGTGGCCCCATGTTTTAGCGATGACTCCATGCAAAAACTCCTGCAGACTACTCAGGGAAGGTGGGTGGTCTTCTTCCCCAGGGACAGAAGGAGGACATCTCCCTACCTAAGCAAGCAAGCCTGGATGGATGTCGCAGAGGAGGTCAGCAGCTGTGGGGCCGTCTAGAGAACTTGCCTTAGTGCCACAAGCACGCTAATGATCTTCTTCACTCCATGAAGGTGAGTAGGGGGGGTAGCAAATCGATTAATGTGAGGGCGCAGATGCTAAGGAGTAACAGCCCGCCATGTAGTTGGCGATGGGTAGAGACTGCAGCATCCCCGTGGAAAGAAATGACTGAAGCTTTGTCAAGGGACGTCAGCTTGGCACTGCCACCCTGTGCAAAGTGGTTCCAGAGTGGGCCAAGGCCACAGGCAGGCAAGTGGCCACAGAAGCAGCCGCTAGTATGCAAGCTGAATAGGGGTTCTGCCTGCTTTTGGAAGCTGATGAACTTTCTTGTTTTGTGTTCCTGCTGGAGAAGAAAGCCCAAAAACACTAAGGATAGGGCCTGGACTTGTGGCAGAGTCCCAATTATCACAATCCTGGAAGAGAGCTGCTGTCTTTGGATGACACCCACCCACCTCTGAGGAGGGGACCTCAGACGGTACAGCATCGCATCATTCCTCCGCACCGTCCAGCAGCATGCACTCTTTCACCTTGGCAGGTATGCGTTTGCAAGTAGATTCGGGTCACAACCTGCCATGAACGCCACACGCCTGCCTGACTAGCTTTTGGAGGCTATGACAGCTGAGGCAGACAGTTGGAGGCCTGTGGGAGGTTGGCCCATGCTGTTTCTCAGGTTGATTACGTGCCTCTGGAGTGCTCTGTAAGGTGGCAGATGCTGGAATTTCCACGTGAGGTGCATGAAGATATAGTGGAGTTTTCAGACGATATCCGCACCCTGGCTTGGCTAGAGCAGGAGTCTCCATCCAGTCTATAAGTGCTGCCATTTCCCTTTTAGCTGCATGCATGGCCGCCTCCACTAAAACATTGTCCACTCTTCAAGAGAAACACATTGAGCATCCCAGCCAGTGGAGGTATGCGCAGATCTGTATACCATCAATGGATCAATGGCAAGGTGAGAGGGGGACGAGGCTGGATTCTCCACTAGGTTCTCGTCCTTCTCAAGTTAGCAAGGAGGTAGAAATGTGCCTTGAAAAGGAGGAGGAACAGCTGACTTCTGCTTCTGGGAGCTCATCTCATGCTGCTGTTTTGGACTGCGGCTCCTCAGCTCTTCTGCCAGTGATACCAGTGCCTGAAGTTGCTGCGATGACAGAGGAACATCCTTGCCGTGTGCAGGAGACTGTCAGCATGCCGGGGCCTGCCAGGCCTCAGGTAGCCAAAGGACAACTGCCAAGCTTGTCTTAAGTCATGGGGCAGGAAGATCAGCAGCCTACCTCCACGTCAGCTGGCAGCAAAGGGGGAGCACCATGTAGGAGCACACATAAAAGAACTAAGTAAACTAGATGCATTTGGGCCTTATGGGTTATTAGATAGTTAATGTTTCTCTGCTTGTGTCTGATGATTTATGTAATAGAAGTCCTATTTGGTTTCTGCAACTTTCCATTTATTGTTGGTGGCTCTCTGGCAGTGCAGGAGTGGCATGGGTTGACCTAAGTTCTGGCTGGGGAAGACCCTTGCACGTGTGGTAATCTTTTGTACGTTGCAAGCACAAGATGGCAATGAGTAAGTGCAGGCTAGGAGCAGAGGTGAATGACATCAGTGTGGCTGGAAAGTGGATCTTTATTTTGTTGGATGGCTTGGTGGAAGGGTCATCTGAATCAAATATCGAGTGAGGTCTCCCAGGCCTCCCTTGCACCTATATCTTAATGCCCTCCATGTGGCCCCTCATGTAGATCGGGATGACATGGCTGATTATCAGCTTCCTTATCGTTATAATCTTCTGTGGGTGCCTTGTGCTCTAATTCCTCAGTGGACAGGGTCTCCCTCTGCAGCATCTGGTCACGTAAAGCGCAGCAGACCATCACAATCTGGGAGACCCTTGCTGGGGTGTATTGAAGTGTCCCATCAGAATGATCCAGGCACCTGAATCTCTTCTCAAGGAGGCCGATCGTCTGTTTGATGGGGGCTTGGGTTGCTGCGTTGTATCATTCCTCCTACTCTGTCCTAGGTTTCCTTACTGGTGTCAGCAGACATCTCTTCAATGGGTATCCCTTGTTGGCAAGAATCCATCTATGAAGGCATTCAGGGGCAAAGGGGTAAAAAGCTGTGGCACCTGGGAATGCCAGAGTATTTTTACATCGTAACTGTTCCCAGTGTAACAAGCATACACCTGCAGGACTCCTTGACAGTAGTTACAGTTGCACATTTATGAAATAAAATCCCTTCCTGTTGATGAAAGCCACCAGTGGGAGCCTTGATAGCCACTTTTGTGCAGTCTATGTGACTTTACACCTGGGGGAATCCAGCGATGGCACCGAATCCTCTGGCTCTCTGGGCTTCACTATTTGCATCAGTTCAGTAGTGTACGTATTGGCTGGTCCATCTGAAGAAAGTATTAGGCCCAACCTTGATGCAGTGATGTGTGGCTGACTGGGAGATGCCACACAAGTCTCCAGTGGGCCCCTGGAATGAGCTGGGTGCATAGAAATTGAGGGCCACAATGACCTTGATGTCCACTGTCATTGGGTGACCGCCAATGCAACCAGAGCTCACTTCCTCTGCCAGCATGGCACAAAGATTGGTCACGGTGTCTTAGGAGAGGCGCAGTCTCCAGTGACATTGCCTCTCTGACATCTACAGGCAGCGCATTCTTAGGCTGTATACCCTTGCTACAGGCTACCTTCTTCTCTGTGTGGCATTTGTCGTCAGTTCCCTCTGAGGCCTTCTGCTGCTTCCCCATCCCAAGGCTGTCCCTGTAGGTTGTCAGGAGATTGTTGCTGCCCTGATCCATGATCACGCATCTCCATACTTCTCAGGTTCTCCTTCACACTGGAGGACTCTTCTCCTAAAAGGCTGATGCCCCTTGTACTGGGACACTGCTGGTCTGAAGTGCTACTCTGTTAGTTGCTACTACAATACTGTGCACCCCACCTCCCTGTCAGGCATCTCTCAATGGATCCCCTGCCAGCAACTGAGCGCCACCAAGAAAGGCTCAACCCCGGATCAATGACTCCTCAACTGCCTCTCCTCTATGCTAAATGCTATGGCTGTGCTGCATCAGCCTTCCTATGACTCCATGGCTGTCAGCTGCAGCAATGACCTCAGCTGCCACCCTGCTGCTGCTCTTAAAAAGCCTGCCGAGGGTCCGATGTCTTGTGTCCCCTGTGCACTCCTCACAAAATTTGGAGGGGGCCATAAAATTGCTCTCTATTGGATCCTTAACGTCGTTAAATACCTCTAAATTGGCTCTTTCAAAAAGGCAAGTGCCATTCCCATGAGGGTTGTTGTCCGGCGCTATGAAATGTGGCTTCAGTGTCATGACATCAGTGGTTCACCCCAACGCCATCATGTGCAATTTAATGGCTACCCATGCCTCCGATGCTGTCCACTTCAGAGCTGTAAAATCCCAGCCAGAAACTTTGTAGTTAAGTGCCAATTCTGCTCTGCTGTAGCACTCTTGCCATTAAGGCATAAAGTTGTGATTTCAGCACATATGTAGAATTTAATCTGAGCTGAGGGAGTTCTTGTAGCACAGTGGGTAGCACCCTGCCTCTGAGCCAGAAGCTCTGGATTCAAGTCACACTCCAGGTCTTGACGGCCAAAGGAGGTGCGTTCATAATGTGGTTGTAAGTCCTTCCAACAATGCCAATGCCAAAGGTAAGAGTGGAAGAGTTTCCTGGTCAGCCATGTAATCAAAAGAAATTGGAGCCTCTACCATAGCTCCAAGCTACAACATTCATGTAAAAGTGTACGTTGCCACAGCAACTCAGACTCCCTGGTTGGCTCAGTTGGTTGGGCGGTCGACAGGGATCAGATTGGTGGCAATGGCATAGGGTTTGATTCCTGTTCTGGCTGGGGTGGATTTGGGACCTGCCTCCTTGTTCTACTTTGGAGATTGTGACCTGTAGGTCGGACCTGCCTTCGGACTGGGAACTCATGAAGAGGAAGAATCTTAGCTGATACTTCAGCGTAGATTGAATGAATGCTGCACATTTTTGAGGTGCCATCTTTTGGGTAGGACATTAAATCGTCTCCCAGCCTGTTCTCTTGGGCGGACATAAAAGTTCCATAGCACATTCAAAGGAGAGGAAGATGTTCTCCCGGTGTCTTAGCCATCACTGCTTCCTCAACTTAAACTATCAAAAACGGATTAATTAACTGTTCTTTCTGGGACCTTGCTGCAGATTGCAGCCATGTTTTTCTACATATCAACACTGACTATTTAATTAATTATTTGGCAGTATAATGCTTTGGTACTTTAAAAGTGCTATATAAATGCAAGTTCTTTCTGCATTAACATTCTAAAACAATCAAAGAAAATTTAAAAACCAGAGATTGGACTACTTGTACTGAATATTTACAATTTTTAGAAGGGTTAATCTAGATTCACAATCTTAATTAGTTTCCAAGCAAAATAAAGAGAAACAATTCACTCACATTAAATGATGCATGAAAACATACTGAAAATCCCACAAATAAATAATACAATAACATTTTAATCAATTTTAAACAGGTTACAGTTACACCAATACAGCTGAGCTTTAAACAAACAACAACGTCTGCAGAACTACAGCCTTAATTTTTCCCTCGTTGGGCAGGCTCAGTGGGAGCGGTCGGGAACCCGATCGCCGCCCGCAATCGGCTCTGCACTGCCATTTTACGCAGGTGGGCCAATTAAGGCCCACCCAGTGTAATATGCGAGGGGTAGTGCCTGTGTGGGCGGGGGAAGGAGAGAGAGTTGGGTCCAGCATGGAGCTGCCTCAGGGAGATTGAAGCGGTTTTTAAAAATGTAAATAAAAGCAATAAAAATTTAATGAATTATGTCCCCTGATGTGACTGTATCACATGAGATGGGACGTGTTTTTATTTTTCAGAAAAAGTTTTTATATAATCATTATTAGCTTTAGGAAACCTCATCCCGCTTGTGGATGAGGTTTCCTAAAAAATGTAAAGGCCGCTTGGCCTTTTCGCCTGCCCGCCAACCATTAGGTTGGACAGGCAGTGTAAAATTCATGTTAATTTCCTGTTAATGGCCTTAATAGGCCTATCAATTGTTGGCGAGTGTGCAGCCGACTCCAGCGCGCTCCCGGTGAGTGAAACAGCGCGAGAAGCAGGCCTGACGTCATTGTTCCGGCGTGTAGGGCCTGCCTCCGCACGCCAAATGTAAAATCCTGGTCTATGAAAACTGCAATAACTATGATGATTAGAACAGCTGATGTCAGTATGAGTAAAGTGTTAGATTTAAGATGAAGGGTTTTGATTTGAGTAGATCAGGAGAAACTATTTCCACTAGCAGGCGTATTAGTAATCCAGGAATATAGGTTTAAGATAATTGGCAAAAGAAACAGGCAGGGGAGATGAGGATATTTTTTTTATGCAGAGTTATGATGATCTGGAATGCACTGCCTGAAAAAGGGTGGTGGAAGCAGATTCAATAATAACTTTCAAAAGGGAATTGGATATATATAGAAAAGGAAAATTTTGCCGGGCTGTGGAGTCAAGCAGGGGAGTGGGGCAAATGATGGCATGATGGGCTATGTGCTGTAAGATTCTATGATCCTATGATTAAGCAACGATAAAATTTACTCACCCTTGCTCTGTGATCCACTCATTAACGTTTGAGACTATTAACTCACTTTCCTCATGGAACCGATTATTATCTCTTTGCGCAGCTTCCAAAGCCTCTTTCTGAGTTTCCAGCTGTGGGTGTAGATCAAAGAGGGAGACGAGTCTTTTAGAATGAAGCAGAGCTCAAAGTTAAGTAGTTTCCAGTATAACATTTAAATTTCCCCCGTGTATGCAGGTGTATCTTCCCAACGGCAATGGTATAGTCCACATTTCCTTCCTGCTTCCTAGTTAAGAACTTTAATTCAACTGCTAACAATTCCCCATATTTCAATGTACTCTGAATCAGGATTATTGCTGTCAATTTTTTTTGTACGTTAGATTAATTAGTTATGTGCATAAAGTAACAGAGCATTCAACGTTTAGATATAGTAGTCCTAATTCTTCCAATAAATGTGTTTCCTATAAACTAGGTAGGAAAAGATTTTCACTGCCTATTACTTTCACCAATGTGCCTATATATTTCACCTTGGCTAGTTTTGTTTTGATTTTGAAGAAAGATCACTATAATGTAAGCTACAACACTCATTAAAGAATAATCCAAGGTACGCTTCCTGTGAAGTTTTGAACCGATGGCAAGTATAAGAAAACATCAAAAACACGTACAATAGCACCAGCAACCAGAAGAAATAATCCAACAACAAGCCTGTAAGTCATTCCTGATCCCTTCAAGTTGGAGAGTTCTTTATGCTATTCCATATGTGTTCTGCTGCGCAAGGTTAGAACAGGGCATAGCTTGGGGCATGGTACTTGAAAATGGCAGCACTGGCACAAATCAGTCTTCCAAATCAACTGATGTCAGTGTTCTGCATGCAGCTGGCAGTCATCAGGTGCACATGCACACCCTTCTACCAAGATGGTATCTGGTACACTTCCTATTTATTGGAAATGTGTGCAGGCATCTTAGACACCATTTTCAAGCATCAGAAGGTTGTGCCAAGCCTAAAAAGCAAGCATTACGGAGTCCAATTTCTCCCTTATCTGTGTGTTCACTTCATGTCTTTGCCACCTAACTTTCCACTGCCATATTATTGTCAAAATTACTATGTCAATGTTTTTCAATTTTAAAGTCTTATGTCCACATTCATAAAAGAGACATGCATGTAAACATATCACTAACTGTGTAATCTGGCCACTCCCATAATTTTTTCAAAATGCTTTTTGAATGTTTTTTACAAAAACAGTATTTTTCCCACAGTAACTGAAATTTTGAAATCCAAAAAAGGATGTAAACAAAGTAAACATACTTATTTCACAAAATGATTATGTTTATTAAAGTTTTTTTGATATTTTCTCTAAAGTTTTTAAAGTTTACTAAATTTGGACTGTGCAGTCTAGATGTGCAGAGTCCTTATTTCTCAGGATACGTGAATTCTGCTCAGTTATTTTGTTCTGCAGAATATTTTTTCATTAGCTTTAAGATGTTTCTTCACTAAAAGTTTTTCAAAATAATATGAACAAAAGCAAAAGCTTAACTGATGTAAAATTCCGATCAGTGCTTTTTTAAAAAAAAAGGAAATAAAGCAGCTGTGGGTGTATGTGTGTGTGAGAGAGAAATAATTCAGTGTTCTGATTAAACACCAGTTTGAGCCTTGGCTTTGCCTTCTATCTACATGGGCTCAATATTCCAAAAGTACTTCATCTATAGCATTGAGTGCATATAATGAACTTGATGTACTGGACAGGTTTCTTACTTGAAACAGATAACGTTATTACAGAGCTCATTTAGAAGCTACATGCTTGAACCAGGTCCACAACTAGAAAAAACTCCACCCCTAAGATTACCCGCACTTAGGGCTCATTCGTCAGTACAATCACGTGACCCCTAAAGGCAGTAGGAAAGGTTATGCCTACAATCACTACAGTGCATTAGATGAAGGCTAGCAATCTGCCGGGCAGCATTAAACAGCTGATATGGGCAGTTAAAGTGGACAATGGGGTTTTAAGGTTGTGCATGCAAATAATTAGTTAGGAAAATGGGAGGGGCTGAGGGGGAGTGGCAGCTGGATGTCTTGTGGCGCAGTGGGTAGTGTCCCAGCCAGAAGCTCTGGGTTCAAGTCCCATTCCAGGACTTCATGGCCATGGAAGGTGCGTTTGTAACACAGCCGAACAGATTGATTGTCAACCTGCAAATCCTTCAAAAACATCTCTGGCACGTGGTAAGAGCTTGAGGGACTCATGACCAGCTATTCTTGAAGTGCAGCGGTGCCCTTCAAGCTATAGCTTCAGGCTAGTACAAAAATAAAATACCGTGGATCTGAAATAAAAACAGGAAGTGCTGGAAAAAAACAGCAGGTCTGCCACCATCTGTGGAGTGTGAAAGACAGTTAGCGCTTCGAGACCAATATGACTCTTCTTCGGAATTCTATCTTCCAATGTGACATTTAGGCCGGAATGTTTCCATGATGCTCGCAACGGGTTTTGTGGTGGGCGGGAGTGGAGAATCCAGCAGCAGGCCAAAAGTCGCAAATCCGCCATCGTAAAAGCAAGTCGCAATTCTCCCGACGGTGTGTTTATGGCAGGTCGGTTATTCCACTGACTAGTGGCCATTTACATTCATTAGCATGTCATGAATGCTCAGTAAAACAGCTGCTCGCTGGAATCTTGCC
Source organism: Cetorhinus maximus (assembly GCF_964194155.1). NCBI lineage: Eukaryota > Metazoa > Chordata > Chondrichthyes > Lamniformes > Cetorhinidae > Cetorhinus > Cetorhinus maximus. The sequence continues at coordinate 67,732,685 of NC_135882.1, forward strand.
ACATCTTCTAGTCTTCAGTCACACCAGAGGGAAATTATATCGACCTCAAATCCATTTGAAAAAGGGTGGCATGAACAAGTTGGACCTCAATGGGGAGGGAAGGCTGTGAAATGGCAGTGAGAGGGAAGGGCAAACACGATGGGGGCAACAGGGAGGGAAGGCGGTGGAATGGCGGTGATAGGGAAGGGCAAACACGATGGGGGAGATGAGGAGGGGAAGCTGTAGAATGGCAGTGAGAAGGAAGGGTGAACACAATGGGGACAATGGGAGGGGAAGCTGTGGAATGGCAGTGAGAGGGAAGGGTGAACACGATGGGGACAATGGGAGGGGAAGCTGTGGAATGGCAGTGAGAGGGAAGGGTGAACACGATGGGGACAATGGGAGGGGAAGCTGTGGAATGGCAGTGAGAGGGAAGGGTGAACACGATGGGGGAAATGAGGAGGGAAGGCTGTAGAATGGCAGTGAGAAGGAAGGGTGAAACGATGGGGACAATGGGGGGGGAAGCTGTGGAATGGCAGTGAGAGGAAAGGGCAAACATGATTGGAGCCTTTCTGGGGTTGCCCTCTAACCTCTTGTTGCCGGAGTGAGCAGGAATCTGCTTAGAAAGAAAGGAGGAATGCTCCTTGCAACAAAAGCCACTTAAAGCCAAAGGCTTCACTAGCATTGTTAAAGGGCAACTCAGACTCAGTGGCTTCATATCGCAGTCGCTGAATCTCATGTGTAACACATAGGAATGTAGAATTTTGGAGTGCAGGCAATAGTGAAGGAGGCACAGTTATATCATATATGGCATTCCATCAATGAAGGCCTGTCACCTGTTCACCAGATTTGACACTCCTAATGGGCCAAAGAGCACCCGCTCATTGACCATGAGCAACTGAATGGTCATTAATATGCTACATCAGAGATTGGAGCACAGAGCTAGGTTGAGTCACTCATCTCACTTAAACTTTAGCATCCCACGCAGGGCTCTAGATGTTACATATCTGCGATGCCATCTTGGTCACCTCGATGTGTGTGCTACTGTCTCAGGGACAAGACAACATCAGCCACCATGCAAGTAGGGCAGGAAGAACTATGGGCTCTTACAGTTTCTAAACGTGTCATATTCTGAGCTTCGCTTTTCTGCCCCTTGAATCATTAACATCTTCAATGTTTTCTTTCAGAGAGAAGACAAAAGCACATATGGATCCAGGGCTCAATGCTGCCTTTGTCACAGTCCTAATGCAATGGAGGAGGCAAAGGTGGGAGAGGTGACTCTGCGCACAGCTTCAGCAGGAGGGACATTGTCAACTGGAGCCACAGCTTGAACAGGAGGATCAGGAGGAGAGACCTAGACAATGGGGGTGGCTCGCGAGACCAAGAGTCTCCTATTTACAAATGAGTAAGAGGCAATGCCGTGCACGTCTGCGCTTGTCCCGAGCTCTGGTACATCACATATGCCACATTCTTCATGAAGACCTGACGCCACATGGAATTGGAGAGTATCCCCTGCAGTGGCTCTGAAGATGACCGCTGCACTCAATTTCTTGGCCTCTGGTTCTTTCCAAGGATCAACAGGCGACCTGTGCGGCATCTCTCAGTCTGCAACACATTGATGCATAAAGGAGGTCACAGACGCCCTTTACAGGAAGGCCCATCATTATGTCAGGTTTGCTCTGGACGAAGATAGCCAGGCTGAGAGATTCACCAGCTTCGTTGCCATCTCAGGCTCCCCAAGAGTGCACGCTGCAATAGACTGCACCCATGTGGCTATACAGGCTCTGTGGCAGCAGGGCCTAATGCTTATAAACCGCAAGGACTATCATTCCATCAATGTACAACTGGTGTGTGATCACTGGAAGCATATACTGCACGTTTGTGCACAGTACCCTGGGAGTTGCCATGACTTCTAAATCCTGGGTCACTCCCAAGTGCCTGAGATTTTCGAGGAGCAACTACGTCCGCAGGGATGGCTGCTTGGGGATAAGGGGTACCCACTGAAACACTGGCTAATGACACCAGTGGGTCGCCCTCACAGTCCTTCTGAGGAGCGGTACAATGCTGCTTACAGCTCCACACGCTCCCTTATACAGCAGACCATAGGACTCTGAATATGCATTTCAGATGCTTGGACCGCTCAGGTGGCTCACTCCAATGCGCTCCCGACAGGGTTTCCCACATCATCGTAGTGTGTTGCGCCCTTCACAATCTGGATGTGCAAAAATGTGAACCCCCTGCAAGAGGATTACTAGGAGGAGGATGAGAGCTCATTGGAGGATGAAAGTCTGGAGGCCCAAGAACCTCAGGAGACTGCTCAGGGTCAGTTTGAGCGCGATCACGCCATGGAAAAAGGAAGACGTGGGAGACATGCCCGTGATACGTTAATCGCTGACAGGTTCCAGGAAGAGAAAAGTCAAGTGAGGGAATATGGCCACATCTCTCCTAGTCCTCAATGCCATTTTCTTCCAACTCAGGGGATGTCCACTCACTTGCAGCAAAACGAGTCCTGCATTCATACTTGCCTTATGAATCACCAGGCCATGATCTTTAGTCCATAGGGCCCTGTGAGTGAGCTCATTCTGGGAATTGAGAGTCCACTTAGGAACAAGAATGATGCAAGAGAATAAATGAAGCCTTCGCCACCATCTAATGATGCAAACACTGCTGCTGTTGAGATGTGGATATGACTAGGGATCTCCTCTTCCTGTGCATGTCTTTTCTTCTGACACTACCACTGAGGAAACACAAATGCCGCTAGAATATCAATGCTGATGAGCTGCCCTTGCTCAATGGTGTTCTTTGAGGAAGAAGGGTTAGAAATGCTTACATCACACATTTCCAATAAAGGTTTAAACAGATCTCCCTGACATCACACAAGTCATGCGTTCAACTGAGGTTGACATCACAGGAATGTGAATATCACAGTGGGACACTTTCACTGAATGGGAGGAAGGCTAAACCTCGAAATAAGGATTCCAAAGTACAAAATCACATCGCCTTCAGTTGATAGGAACATTCACATAACCATTAAATGTAGACATGCAATATATTTATGTCCAGCACACCCATGACCCAAAAGTGCCGTCAATTTTTCTTAACTTTCCTAACTGTAGCGCTATGCCTGGGTGCAGCCCCGACATCCCAGCAGAGGTGGAGGTAGCCAGCTGACTGCTACGTCTTGATGTCTGTGATGACCTTGGCTGACGTCCTCTGGTGGCCCGGGGCCTGGAGAGCCCTAGCCTGATAAGGATCACCTGCTCAGGGCAAAAGCGTCCTCAGCGGCCTGAGAAGTTGGGAGTGGATAGGGTCAAAGGAAGAGGGGGCTATGAGCGGCTGTACACCCTTGAACTGTCCTGAGAGGAAACCCCCAGAGTGCCCAGCTGATGCTCATCCTCCCTGTGAGTGCCTGAGAGCCAGCCTTCCCATGGTGACTTCGAGTTACTCGCCCGACGGAGCCACAACATCAGACAGAATGTGGACGGGCTCCTCCATCATTCGCTCTAGTCTGCTGAGTGACTGCCGAATCCCTCTGAGTGCTGGAGACCTGGGCTGTCCCTGCCTCCAACTGCTGTGGGGAGATGTAAATGAGGTTTTCCCCAGAAAGTGAGCACGAGCCTAATCTACAGCTGTGCCCCACCGACCTGTGTGTCTCTGAGCTGGCGGAGGGTGCGTGAGAGTGCTGTGACAATTCTTACAGAGTTTCCTCCTCGGATGAAGTCTCGGGGCTCACACTGGTGGTGCTGGACTGGTTTCAGGGCCTCGATCTGGTGGTGCCTAGAAAATAGAATTTCAGTTAATGAGCATGAGCTAGATAAGAATGCATGTGAATTACTGTGAATGTCAGGATTTGATGAAGTGATGGAGCTGTGATCTGTGCTAAGTTGCTGGGAGAGGCCGATTTCCCCTTCCCCACAGGAGCGATCCCTGTCTTCCCCAGCCAGCTTGGCTGCAACCTCCTCAAACTCAGTGAGGGTAATGATGTTGGCTGTCCCTCCCCCAGTCTGCGTTCTCTTGTGCCTGTTGTGCACCATCTTAACCTGTATAAAGAAGAAAGAAAGACATGTGATGAGAAGGGATGGAGCAAAGGTTGGGTGAGATGCATGCCCCCTGTGTGTGGTGAGCCCTCCCCAGAAGGGCCAGAGGATGGAGTGTGAGCATCATGATAGATGAGATAGTGGTGATGTGAAAGTCTCGGTGAGAGAGTGTTGATATGTGTCCCCCTTAATAGTTGCATGAGACCCCTGAAAAGAGTAGCCATTTGAGTGCATGATGCCATCATGAGAGTTTGGTATTGGAAGGTGTTGAAAGATGACTTAGCCTGGCAGAGCGGATGAGATCATTCATCCTCTTCCTGCACTGGGTGGCATTTAGGGCACGGTTGCCAGCTGCGCTGACCCACCCTGCAGCGATCTCCCAGGCCGGAGAGGTGAGGCTGCTGCACTTCCTGCAGCCATCCCTGGGATAGAGCACTTGCCTGTGAGTTGCACCCCTCTGATCAAGGCCTGGAGGGCCTGGTGCATGAAGTAGGGTGCTGCCTTCCTGTTCAGGCTCTCGACCTTCCTCGTCTGGCTGCCAGACATCTCTGGTGGGCTGGAGAGAGTGAGATTGTGTGTTGGACTGGCCTTTAAATATGGCGCCCCGGACCTTCGAACCCACCAGCAGACTTCGGGCGGACAAATCAGCTCTGACCCGCCAGGTGATTCGGACTGATATGCGCCTCTCCCATAATTAATGAGGTTCCAAGCGCAGGATCAGGTGCAAGCTGCCGCCATTATGGACAGCATGCTGGGCGCTGCCAAAACCGCCTGCCACTGCACTTAGTTTCATTATGGGAAAATTCCTCCCTTAGAGTCATGTTGGATTTGAAACGTTAACTCTGTTTCTCCACGGATGCTGCCAGACCAGTTGAGTTTTTCCAGCTGTTTCTGTTATATTTGCTTCAGGCAAATTTTTCCAGGAGAAACTTTTTCCAGGAGAAATGAGCTACAGAAAACAGGAGTAAACATGTGCTTTGTCTGCTTCATGTGTTTCTAGATGTGGGAGGTCTTCTAAGTTTAATATGGAGGGGGGATATATTTCTTCCTGATGGATTATGTGGTTAATGAAAACAAGGATGATGATGAAGAAGGACAAAAGGTGTGGTGAAATATACTCATGAATTCCTGCATCCTGCCTTGTGTTCTACTGGCACTGCATCACTTGCTTTTCCATTCCCACGCATCAGCTCAAATACTTTCCTCTAGTGGAAATGAAATAGTGGAGTAAGGACAAGACACTGGATAATACATACAGCATGAGGGAAGGAGGAATGGAGTGTGTGTGAGGATGGGCCACCTTCCCAGTGGTGGTTAAGAAGATTGCCCATGACTCTGGAATGGTGGATGGTGGGTCCATGTGTGCTTTCCTCAAGAGAAGGATGTTCAAAGAAGGCTGTGAGATCAGTCTCTGAAGATAAGCAGCATATGATTATTGAGTTTGGGGCCTTCATTTGAAGTAAACACCAAGAAAGCTTTATCTTGGTTGCAGACATCAATGGAAACATATGGACATAAGTACAAGGTGAGGGGCAGGAGGTTTAGAGGGGACGTGAGGAAAAACTTTTTTACCCAGAGGGTGGTGATGGTCTGGAATGCGCTGCCTGGGGGGGTGGTGGAGGCGGGTTGCCTCACATCCTTTAAAAGTACCTGGATGAGCACTTGGCACATCATAACATTCAAGGCTATGGGCCAAGTGCTGGTAAATGGGATTAGGTAGGTAGGTCAGGTGTTTCTCACGTGTCGGTGCAGACTCAATGGGCCGAAGGACCTCTTCTGCACTGTGTGCTTCTGTGATTCTGTGAAACAGCAACCCATGTACTGGCTTTTAGATCTTAGCAGTTGGAATGCAAGCTACAATGTTTCAAGGCTTTAAGCATCTGATAGCTGCCATTAAACAAGCTAGGTTGCTGATCAGTGGCGACACAGATTTATGTTTTGGTGGAATGGCAATGGCTGGAATCAATTTGTTTGAGACTAATGTCTCTCAGAATAAACTTTAATGGTCAGTTGTGATCTGATGCCCCTTAGAGCAGTCATTGAAGAGTTCTCTTAGTGAATGCACTTTAGTTTTCAAAGCAGCTAAGGCTACCTTGCCATTTATGTTCAAATTCAGGTCTTTTAGTACAATGACGTTTTGCAGTCACAACCATGAGAGATACATAGGCTGGAACATTATAGAGAACCTCTTCATGTCTTGCCATGGGAGAAAAAGCACCCATTTAAAATCTCAATGGTTTACTCGATAACCACACTGGGTAGCACTATGTGTCTTGCTGTAGCACTCCTCTCCTGCTGTGCAGGTAATTCTTTGTGAACTCATTATCTGTGGAGCAGGGTGTAGGCCTGTTGTTGGCATGATTTTCTCCCTTGAAGAGGTCAAAAAGTGCTGAATTTTAAAAAACTACTGCATCATGACAATTTCTAACAAACCTCATGGGATACTTTACATATTGTTACATCTGTACATTTAGGACTGTAAGCCCTTACCGTTGACGGAATTGTCAGTGGGAGCTCGCAAAACAACACGAATTCCATTTTTTGCACCCTTGACCTTAAGAAAGTCAGAAACCCCACACAACTGGATGATCCTTTCTCACTGCTGCCTTGCTGTGATGCGTAAGTCAATGACTTTGCCAGATCTCCTGTAAAGTGCATTAGTCACATGACAAACGCATGCCAGTAGTGCATCCTCACTAATATTATAGAAATCTCCTATGGATGCCTGACATTATCTGGTGACATAAAAGTTGAGTAAGATCGTCATTTTCATAGTCACAGACAGAGCTGTGTGAGTGACTACAGGTCCACATCTCCTCATTAAGATCCTTAAAGGTTTGTTTTGTTTGTATGGTGATAGTAGTGTCTGCTGGGAAGTACCCTCCATAAATGTTGTTTTATTCCTCTCCATACCTCTTCTGAGAAGCCCCTTCTGTGAGTGGGAGGTTAAAATATCACACTTCTACAAGTAGTTACAAACAAGTCCAAAGCTTTTAGACAGAATTCCAAAAAAGCACTCCAAAATGTAATGGACTATCATTCTCCAAAGAAAGGCTTTTCCATCTGAACCTATGTTTCAGTACAGAGCAACTTCAATTGTCTCTTCTTACATGGGATAGAGGGTAATTTAAGAATATTTCACTTCTGGAAGACTGTGAAGATGTTGCGAGCCCATTGTTGAGGGCAAATCATTATCTTAATAAGGAGGCCCTCTCACCAAGGTTTGTTCTCTTTATAAAATTCTGGCGGCAAAAGTTACTTTGCTCCTACTCCAATTGTGCCCTATTTTGAGGTCATCCCTTAGGGACAAACACTGGATTCTTCCCCACCTGCTTACATGATTCATTAATGATATAATTCTGGATGTGGAGATGAAATTTCTTAGTATGTCTTTATTCCAACTGAGAACAAAAGCGTAATTCACAAATTTGTGCTCCTAGTGTGGAGCTTCCATATTGGGAGTGCATATCATGGTTGGGGAACATGCTTCTTGTAATTTGTAAAAAGTTAAATGAATACACATAAAATCTTGGGGGTCACGTACTTAAATTCCACGTATGTGCTCCCATGGATGAATTTTCAAGCTATTTACAGATTTGTAAAATTGCCATAAAATCAACATGTAATTTTACCAATTGGTCGGGCTCTAGGTGCATATTTTCCACAAAGGTACTTAGTCATAGATGGAATAACTGATAATGAACATCAGAGAAGAGGGCACTTGTATGACCATTAGGAAAGCAATAGTGAATCTCATGGATCTATTTACCTGCAATTCACTGGCATTGCATATCAGAATCTTGCCATATTAAAAATACATTAAGGACAAAATGGTTGCCAGTTTGTAATATTTTCACATGATCTATGTGTTTATTACACAACTCTGAAGGACTTCTATTCCTATTCGGAGATGTGAGAATGGATTTACTTTTAATATGTTGAGGAATATGGTGTATCCTGTAAAGAAGGCTGGGTATCAGTGTGTGTGATTTAATTAAGCTGGGCAAGAGTTTGATGCGAGTCTGGGGGTTTGGAAACATGAAATGGATAGAGATATTAAGTTGAGGTACAAGTAAATAGGTTATATCTAACATTTGCATTTATAGATAAGTTGACAGGTTGTTTGAATATCAAAGCGGAGTCAGTTACAAGGAAAATGTTTGCATCTTGGAGGTGTGGGGATATGATATTTTCTTGACCCAAAAGCAAAGACAAGATGGAAACATGAGAGATCTTATATTTGGAAGGGTCTGAATTTCAAAGGGGTGTGAGAACAATGGGACTGAGGTAAAAGGGAAAAAGGCATTTTGGAGTTATTGTGGATGGCTGGTTTTTACCTGTTGAGCTGGATAGCTGATAAGTGGATATAGCTGTTGAGCTGGAGATGGCTGGAGCTGTTGGGATAGCTGGAGCTCTGGACAGGGGGAGGATAGAGTTTGAATCACCTATCCAGTCAAGCCAGAAAAGTCTTGGGCTGCAACAAGCAGTTTTATTCTGAAGTGGATTCCACCACAGAGTGGGAGAGGGTAAAGGTCATGTGGTACACCTTTATTGAAGCTACAGCAGTTTGCCTAATATTACTGGATTTCATATTTAAAAATCTATAAGGGACTGTTGCCTAGAAGGTGTTTACTTGTGGGTTTGACCAAGCAGAGAGTTTTGGCGGAATGTTTTGTAAGACTAGCCTTAATTATGTAACTGTAATATTGTGTGCTCATGGGAAGAATTTTCCTGTCGGCGAGGGGGGATGGGGCCCACTCGCCGACACATAAAATTATGCAGGATGACATCGGGTGGAACTCCCGACGTCATCCCGCATCATTTCCATTTTCAGGTCGACTGGGGCGCAGCTGAGTCAGCTGCTCACCCACTGACCCGTCAACGGCCTACTGAGGCCATTGAAAAAGTAATTAACATCATTAGTAGACCTGCCCATCCAACCTTAAGGTTGATGGGCAGGCCGGGAGCCCTGGTGGGCTTCAGAAAAAGCATGAAACCTCATCCACAGGTGGGATGAGGTTTCATGAGCGTATTTACATTTTTAATAAAGGTTTCAATAAAAGTTATGGACATGTCCCAACTCATGTGGCAGTGTCACGTGAGGGGACATGTCAGGGAAATCTTTCTATCATTTGTATAACAATTTTTAATTTGGAGCCGATCTCCCTGAGGCAGCACTTAGCCTCAAGGAGATCAGTGAACTCTTTTGCGCGAAAGAGCGCACTCTCGGCTGAGGGAATCCCCCTGCCCGCACAGGGAGCGCATAGCACTTCCTGGCGGACGTCACACTGGGCGGGCCTTAATTGGCCTGCCCACGTAAATTGGCGGCGCGCTCCCCGATTGGGGTTGGCAATTTGGAGGCGTGCCCGCTCCCACACTTCCCCCCCAACGGGGGGAAAGTTTTTTCCTATGTTTTCTTTTATTGTTTTGTTAATTTTTTAAAACCCAAGAGTGTTACTGGACTTCTTACTGCTGAGATCGGTACGTCTTTTTCTCAATATCAGAACACAAAAAAAAAAGTTGTAGCCCGTAGGCTTAGTTTCCCTCTGGGATTTGGTTTGCGTAGCAATTAACACCGGCTGTGGTCATAACAGAGACAAATCCTGTCATAGCACTAAGGGAATCAAGGAATATGGGGAATGTGAGGAAATGTGCAGTTGAGGTAGAAAATCAGCCTTGATTTTATTGGTGGAGTAGGCTCGAAGGGCTGAGTAGCTGACTCCTGCTCCGATTTCTTAAGTTCCTATATAGCTAGAATCCTGAGAGCTGATGTCCAGGGAAAGTTCTAATTCCTTCTGCAGATTGACTCTGAGGAACAGCTTGCATAATTTGAAGCGCCGATTGCATAAGACACTTTGAAAAAGTCAGTTATGACAAATATGTAATTTCTTAGGATGTAGTTTGTGGTTACTATTTGGATAAGTTTTTGAGAAGGTAGAAACTTCTCACAGCACTGCTTTATCACTTTGTGAAAATGGGCAATTTATGAATCCATCTGTGTCAAAACAGTTCATAAGCTTGCTGCCTGATAAAGCTCCCTTGTAAAAATTTGTTCCCAATTTCCTCAAATTATGTCTTGCAGATGACATGAAAATGTTAATGCAATACTCCTCAAGCATTGGGAGATACTCATTGACATGCAGTGCACTACCATTTCCAATACTTTTTCACACATAGGCACCTGAGAGCAGATTCGAACTTTCAGTGGTGACAGAAAATACGTGGTAATTTGCATGCTACTCAATTTTTCAATCCATCATTTTCATATGGAAATAAAATCACATGGGTTGGTGGCTCTACTCCATTTTAACTAATCAGCGAAAGTTAAAGTCAATCCCATTTAATTCAATAGAAAAGAAAATGAGACAGGGTATGTAACAAGCATCAGATCTGATAATGCCATTTTTTTGCTAATAGGTAAAGTCATCCCTCTTGAGTCTTAAGGAGATTCATAGTGAATAAAAATTGCCTTACTAGGTTTAGTTATCTCTAGGTTTGTTAAAGTGAAAGGCTAGTATCACTGCAACATGTTATAGGAAATTGTAGGCGTGCTGGCAATTTGGAAACGTGGACACAGAAATTGGGATTTCGTTTTTACAGATGAGTTATTTGAAGAAATTACAGTTGAAAATGAAGTTAAAGTGACTCTGGCTCGCATCGCAAATAGAGAAGGGAATGGGTGAGGAACCTTAGAAACCTGGCTTTTTGGGTTTGCTTGACTCTGTTGAAAACCTTCTTCATCTGGAATAAGTGGCAGGCATGCACAATGTGGCAATAATATAGAAATAAAGGTAAATTACTCTGTTATCAAGTCAATGCATGATTACTGATATCACAAGAAAAGACCCAATACATTATGGTTACTATTAAATATACATAGCTGTGAAAGGAATATTCACCATTCCATGCCAAAAGCATATTTTGTACTCTTGAGTGTTCATAAAGTAATGAAATAATAAAATGTGCCATTCTGCTAATTCAGTCAACTTGTTGTTTGCTTTAGGATTTTTATGGAGAGATTAATTTCAACCCCAGTGTTGGACATCCATTCTAACATTTCCTAGTTGCAGTAAACACTCTCCAAGTTGAAACTTTCGTTATGAGTTTAACATTCTGACATATCCTGTATTATTAATTTCAACTATATAGAACTAGCTTCAGTTACATGCGTAGAAGACAATAGGGTCTGAATGCCTAGATGCAGTTGGGGTTAAAGGGCTCAGATGATGTGGCTAATCGCCTATGCAGAGGTTGGTTAATTTATGTCCATCATCTACACCTTTAAATTTGCATTACAATACTGTAATTTATTGATTATAGTGCATAAGGATTATAAAATCAGTTTTTTCTCAATTTCTTCATAAGCTTGAGGAAAAATGCACAATTTCCAATTGTTCCCTTATCAAAGATCATTTCCAAAGATTGGTGCACATCAAACCTGAGATTTCAGCACACACACTGTTGTTCTTATGATATGGAAGTGATGTGAATGTATCTTTGGATCTGATTTTGAGAGGTAAATAAACAAAAGGCTGTTAATTTGGATGATCTTTAGGCACTTCTGTGAAGATGATGGGAGCGAAATTCATTGAAAATGAACACACACTGTTCAGGCACAGGTAAAAATCAGCGAAGCTGAAGACTGAAGTCAGCAATCAAAGGTTGATTCAGGTCACACAACAAGACATTATTTAAAATAAAAGAAATATTACAATTGTTCCCTTACATATAATCTCCAATAGTTTTTCTTATTTAACCAACATATTAGTGGGAACATAGGAGCAGGAGTGTGCCATTTAGCCCATCAAGCCTGCTCCACTATTCAATTAGATCATGGCTTCAATTAGATCATACCTTAATGCCACTTTCCCACGCCATCTCCATATCCCTTGATGTCATTAGTATCCAGAAACGTACTGATTTCTGTCTTGATCTTGCTCAATGATTGAGCTTACATGGCTCTTTGGGGTAGAGAATTCCAAAGATTCACCACCCTCTGAGTTGAAGAAATTCCTCCTCATCTCAGTCTTAAATGGCTTATCCTTTATTCTGAGACTATGTCCCCTGGTTCTAGACTCACCAGCCAGGGGAAACATCCTATCTACATCTATCCTGTCACAAAAGTTTCAGTGAGACACCTCTCGTTCTCTAAAACTCTAGGGAATGCAGGCCCAGTTTCCTCAACCTCTTCTCATAAGACAATCTTGCCATCCCAGGGATTAGTCTGGTAAACATTTGATGCACTCTCTTTATGGAAAAGATATCATTCCTTAGATAAGGAGGCCAAAACTGTATACAATACTCTAGGTGTGGTCTCACCAAGGCTCTATAAAATTGCAGCAAAAATATCTTTACTCCTGTACTCAAAACCTCTTGTGATGAAGGCCAAAATTCCATTTTCCTTCCTAATTGCTTGCTGCACCTGTATGCGATATTTAGTGGCTCATAAACATGGACACCCAGATCCCATTGGACATCAATACTTCCCAACCTCTTACCATTTAAGAAATACACTGCCTTTCTAGTTTTTTCCACCAAAATGGATAACTTCACACTTGTTCACATTATATTGCATCTGCCATGTTCTTGCCCATTCACTTAGCCTGTCCAAGTCCCCATGAAGCTTCCTTCATCCTCCTCACAACTCTCATTCCCACCTAGTTTTATGTCATCAGCAAATTTGGAAATATTATATTTGGTCCGGACACCCATGTCATTTATATAGGCTATGAACGCTGGGGACCAGCACTGCTCCTTGCAGTCCCCCAGTAATAATAGCCTGCCATCGTGAGAATGATCCGTTTATTCCTGCTCTCTGTTTTCTGTCTGTTAACCAATTCTTAATCCATGCCGTTACATTACCCTCAATCCCATGTGTTCTAATTTGGTTTACTAACCTCTTGTGTGAGGCCTTATCAAAAGCCTTCTGAAAATCCAAATACACATCCACTGATCCTCCTTTACCTATACTACAAGTAATGTTTCAAAAAATTCCAACAAGTTTGTCAAATATGATTTCCCTTTCATAGATCCATGTTGCTCTGCCCAATCATATCATTATTTTCCAAATGTCTAGTTATCACATTCTTTATACTAAATTCAAACATTTTCCCAACTAGTAATGGCAAACTAACAGGTCTGTAGTTCTCGATTTTCCCTCTCCCTCCCTTCTTAAATAGTGGGGTGACATTTGCTATTTTCCAGTCTGCAGGAACCTTTCCAGAATCAATAGAATTGTGAAAAATAACCACCAATGCATCCACTATCTCTGCAGCCAGCTCCTTCAACACTCTGGGATGTAACTCCTCAGGTTCAGGGGCTTTATCAACCTCCAATCCAATTAATTTTTCAAGTGCTACCTCTTTATTAATACTAATTTCTTTCAGTTCCTCATTTTCACTAGTATTTCTGGGAGATTTTCTGTATCTTCCTCTTTCACAGACAAAAAACAATTGTTTAATTTCTTCACCATTTTCTTATTCTCCATTATAAATTCTCCAGTCTCCACCTGCAATGAAACCACAGTTGTCCTAGCCAATCTTTTGCTTTTCACATACCTAAATAAGCTTTTACAGTCTGCCTTTATGTTTCTGGATTGTTTGCATTCATGTTCTCTTTCCCATTTCTTAATCAGTTTCTTGGTCCTCCTTTGCTGGATTCTAAATTGCTCCTAATCCTCAGGTTTACCAATTTTTCTGGCAACCTTATAAGCCACTTCCTTTGATCTAATGCAGTCTTTAACTTATTTTGTTACCCACAGTTGATTCACCTTCCTGTTGGGTTTTTGTGTCTTAGAGGAACGTACACTTGTTGTAGACCATGTAACACTTCTTTAGACACTAGCCATTGCCTGTCTACCAGCAATTTTTTCAGTGTATTTTCCCAATCTACCATAGCTAATTTGCCCCTCATACCTTCATAGTTTCCTTTGGTCAGATTTACAACTCTAATTTCAGAATGAACTATACATCACTTTCAAAATAATGTAAAATTCTATTATATTATGATCACTGTTTCCTAAAGATTCCTTTACAGCAAGGTTAGCCCTTTCTCATTATATAATACTAAATCTAAAATAGCCTGATCCCTAGTTGGTATTTCAACTTACTTCTCCAGAAATCCATCTTGTACATACTCCAGGAATTCATCCTGTAAAGCAACAGTCCTAATTAGGCTTACCCAATCTATATGTAAATTGAAGTCGCCCATTATTACTATATTACCCATGTTACATGCTGCTCTAATTTCCTGATTTATTCAGTGCCCAACATTACCACTACAGTTTGGCGGCCTTTAACCTACTCCTATTAATGTTTTCTGCCCCTTGCTGTTTTTTAGCTCCACCCAAACTGATTCTACATCTTGGTCCTTTGATCTAAGATCCTTTCTCACTAATGTACTGATTTTGTCCCCTATTAACAGTGCTTCCTACTTCCTTTTTCATTTTGTCTATCCTTCCTAAAAGACGAATATCCTTGAATATTCAATTCCCAGCCTCTGTCACCCTATAACTACATCTCTGTGATAAAAGTCATACCCATTTACCTCTATTTGTGCCTTCAAATCATCGACCTTGTTGGGAATGCTGCATGCATTCAGATAGAGTGCCCTTAACTTTGCCTTTTTAACATGATTTAGCATTCTGATCCTTTTTGATGCCTGTCTTCACTTCATCTGCCTTCTAATTTTGCTTGCTACTTTTCTACTTCCTATTAAGTTTTGCTTCTCTCCAATCTGAGCTCCCTCTCAGGTTCCCATCTCCCTGCCAAGCCAGTTTAAACCCTACCAATCTATCTTAAACCCTCCACGACAGCACTAGCAAATCTCCCTGCGAGGATATTAGTCCCGGTCCTGCTTAGGTGCAACCCTTCCAGCTTGTACAGGTCCCACCTGTCCCAGAACTGGTCCCAATGCCTCAGAAATCTGATGTCTTCCCTCCTACACCAATTCTCCAGCCACATGTTCAATCACTCAATCCTCCTATTCCTATGCTCACTAGCACATGGCACTGAGAGCAATGCTGAGATTATTGCTTTTGAGGTTCTGCTTTTTAATTTCCTTCCTAACTTCCTAAAATCTGCTTTCAGGACCTCATCCCTCTTCCTACCTATGTCATTGGTACCAATGTGGACCACCCTCCCTCAGAAGAATGTCCTGCAGGCTATCTGTGACATCCTTGCCCCAGGCACCAGGGAGGCCACATACCATCCTAGAGTTACGTCTATGGCCGCATAAGCACCCTCTGTTCCCCTAACTAACAAATCTACTATCATTATTTTCTTCCACTCTTCTTTCTCCCCTCCTCTCCCCACTTGTGGTGCCATGGACTTGTGTCTTGCTGCACTGCTCTGAGGAACTAATGCCCTCACCAGTATCCCGGAAAACCAGTTAGCAAGCAAGATTGACTCAGGTGACTCTTGCACTCCCTGCCTGGTTCTCTTAGATTGCTTGGCAATCACCCATTCCCTCTCTGCCTGCATGCCCCTAACCTGCGGTGTGACCAACTCCCTAAATGTGCTACCCATTTAGTTCTCTGCCTCGCGGATGCACCACTCCAGCCACCGTTCAAGTTCCAAAACTTGGAGCTCATGTTTCTGCAGCTGGTGACACTTCCTGCAGATGTGTTTGTCTAGGACACATGGTGTGTCCTTGACTTCCTACATGCCACAGGATGTACATTTCACTCGGCCAAACTGCCCTGCCGTACCTTAACTTTAGAAAATATTTATTATAAGTGGAATAACGAGAATAACTTACCAATTACTCACTAATCAGCTTCCTCCCCTGTACTGAAGTATGAACCAAATACTGGAGGCTGAAAAAGGTAGAAAAAGAAAGGACCCTCGTTGCCCGAATTCTCTCACTCATCAAACTCCCAGCTGCTCACTCTGTGAAGTTGCACTCCATGCAAATCATACTGAGAGATCTGTATTAATACTTGCTGAGACTCAGATGAGTCAGCTTTGCTATAGCTACAGAAATAAGATTAAGCTATCTAACTAATTAACTAAATATAGCTACTTTTTAGTAGAGAGCTTGTTTATCTCCTGTTTAAGACTGTAAGAAATCTAAACTTAACTTAAACAGTAATTTCAGTTAAATGCTAAATGCAAACAAAACTAGGGGGAGAATTTTCGTTTCGGCGAGCGAGGGCGGGGCCTACTCGCCGAGGCGTAAAATGACGCGGGGTGACGTCGTGCATATGTGGGGTGACGTTGTGCATGTGACCTGATGTCACCGCGCGTCATTTAGGTTTTCAGTTCGGCGGGCGTGCAGCTGACTCGGCTGCACACCCGCCGAACTGTCAAAGGCCTATTAAGGCTATTTGACTAACAATTAAAATAATTAATGGAGCTCCCCGTCCAACTTTAAGGTTGGTGGGCAGGCAAAGAGCCCAGGCGGCCTTCGCATTTTTTATGGAACCTCATCCACAGGCGGGATGAGGTTTAATGAATGATTTTAAATTTTCTCAAAAATTTTTATTGAAATTAATGCACATGCCCCAGCTCATGTTACAGTTTCACATGAGGGGGCATGTCATAAACATTTTATCAATGCTTTATTGAACTGTTAAAGCTTAAAACCAATCTCCCTGAGGCACAGAGGTGCCTCAGGGAGATTTCTGCGCTCGCGCAAAAGAGTGCACTCCCGACTTGGGGAACCCTCCGCCGTCCGCATGCACAGTGAGCACTCAGCACTTCTGGGTGTGCATCACGTTGGGCGGGCCTTAACTGGCCTGCCCACGTAAAATGGCGGTGCGGACCCGATTGGGGGCACCAATTGGGTCTACGCCCGCCCTCGCACAACTCTCCCGACGGGGGCGGGGGGGGGGGGGGGGGGCGAGGGGGGGTGAAGATTCTACCCTAAGTTTTTAGAAAGAGATTGATCCTTAAGATGCCCTCACTCACCAAACCCCCAGCTGCTCACTCTGTAAAGTTGCACTCAGTGAAAAAGGCTGAAGTCACAACAATAAACATAGATGTCTATAAATTCCAGCTTGTATGGGGTGTTGGGTAGACATTATATAGGTGGAGAGGGCAGATGCGAAGAAACTGGTGGGCAAAGCTATTTCTGCCAGATTGCCACCCCTTTCTTGTTATTCTGACAAATTTTAACAGGGAGCAGGTGCGGATGCTCATCAGCTTAATGATACTGGTAATAAATGACTCCCACAATTTCCTTTCATTGATTCCCAGGATAAGGGTGTTGCTAGCAAGGTCAGCTTTTATAGCCCATCTCTAGTTGCCCTTGAGAAAGTCAATTATGGGGCGAATCGTGAAAATCAGGACCAGTGACTTTTGCCCCAAGGACAGCTCAGGGCCAGGAAACGGTCCTAATCTCTGATTCCTGCCCCCAGATGGAAAGTCCTGCCCCATGAGTCTTTTCCTATTGAGTTGGAAGATGTGAATTATTGTTATGAAGTTGGGTTTTATTCAAAGGTATGTAAATATTGTACATTTAATGATATAAGATATATCAGAAGAAAGAGGACAAACGATTTTATGAAATACTATTAGAAAAATAAAATGTCTTCCACTTGGTATTAACAATTGGTAAATAGACTGCAAAAAACAAGTTGCCAGTCTATTATTGATGATACATGCTTTGGTTTAGCCAAGTTGTTCCCACTCACTAGACTATAACTGGTCTGACAGTTGTGCTATCTCCTTTCAGGTCGTAAGATTACTAAAATAACCAAGAACCATGGCTTGTGAGGTCAATACAATTACCAAAATAAGCTTCAGTATGTCAGCTCTGATTTTCTGCAATGCACTGGTTTTCGAGATAAATAAAGATATAGATTGAATAAAACAAAGTGATCATCCAAGATATGGTGCCGGGGGCAGATGCGGGCTGCAGTCGGCCCAGCCGAGGAAAAATTTTGGAGGCAGCCACAGGGGCTGCCGGGTGCTGAGGCCAGCTGTTTAAAAGGCCCACCTCAATGCTGTGGGATTTCATCCCAGTTATGATAAAAACAGGATGGCCCTCTAGCTCTGACCCCTCACACACTCCCCATTCCCCATCCATGGCATCTCATGCCCCCCCCACCATGTCCTATGCCCCCACTCACCCCCTTATGGCCTTTCTTGCCCTCCATGCCAAGGTATGCTCCCATAAAGAAACCCTCTGGCCCCACACACTCCCATGCCAAGCTGTGGCACTTCTATGCCTATTCACCTACTGTATAATTATGGAAGCAATGACCCCTAGTGACAGTAAGATGCGCAATAAAAACTTTTTAAAAACAGTCATTCATTGATAACTTTCCACTTTGTTAAAAAAAAACTTGTCTTTGCTACAGGGCAATAAAAGTGTCAATCATCCATACCATTTAAAATATAAGGAGCTGAAATGCAAGCACTTGGAATCTCTTTATCTTCTGTAAATGAAAATTGTGAATAGACAACATATAACAGAGAGCCAGAGTTGTCAATCAAGGAATGTTTTGCCTGGGGCTCAGGTGTTTCAACAGCCTAATGGATTGCTGGGCTCTCAGCCAAGAATACACAATGAGGCTTGGCTGAGAGCCCAGAAATTTATTAATCTGTTGAAATAAGGGAACCCCAGGAGAGAGAGGCTGCTCAGGGGTGGGGGAGAGAGACAGGCTGCCAGGGCGGAGAGGCTGCCTGGGGGAAAATGACTGCCACAGGGAGGGGTTGCCAGGGGGGGAAGGAAGTTGTGTGGGGAGATGGGGTTGGAGAGGTGCTGCTGGGGAGGAGGTTGCTGAAAGTAGAGATGCTGCAAGGGATATACGGTTGGGGAAGAGAGGCTGCGGGGGGAAGAGAGAGGCTGCCGAGAAGAGAGAGGCTGCCAGGCGGAGAGAGGTTATGAGGGAAATGCTGCCGGGGAAAGAGATGCTGCTGGGGGAAGAGAAGTTGCTGGAAGGAGAGAGGCTGACCAGAAAAGAGAGGCTGTCGGGAGGAGAAAGGCTGTTGGGGGGGGAAAGGCTGCTGGGGAGGAAGAGAGGTTGTCTGGGGGTGGGGGGAAAGAGATTGCCGAGGGCTGTATTAGGGGGTGGGGGGGGCGAGCATCGGGTGAGTGGTTGCCGGGGAAGAGAATTTGCTGGGAGCCGTGAGGATGCGAGGGGGATGCTGCTGGGTTGGAGGTGGAGGGGAGAGGCTGCTGGTGGGGAGAGAGGTTGCCGGGGGAAGATGCACTGTTGGGGGAAGAGAGGCTGCCGGGGGAGAGTAGCTGCCGGGGCATAGAGGCTGTGAAGGGGAAAGAACAGTTTCAAGCCTATCAACCAAGGCATACTCAACTAACTGGGAGACAGGAAAACTTGAAGTCACTGAGGTAATGAGTCCCTTGCAAATGACTGTGGTGTCTCTAGCTTAAGGCTGCATAAGTTCAGGAGCTACAGCTGGGAAGAAATATAGTAGAAGTTATTGTAATGAACATTGTGTTAATTAAATAATTTAATACTTTATAGTTTTATTTCATAAGAATGATTTGCATTTATGTATTATCCCATCTCAAAGCATTTCACACATTGTGAATTACTTGAGATGCAATGACTGTGTTAGAGACAAACATGCAATTATTTTGCCTATACTAAGATCCCAAACAGTAATGAACGATGTTGCAATTTTACAGTGCTTTTTATGACCTTAGGACATCTCAAAGTCCTTTACAGTCAATGAAATATTTTAGAAGTATAGTCACTGAAGGAAATGTAATGAGGTACATGATCAATTAATTTAGGGAGTCTAGGACTACAGAGCATAATCTAAAAATTAGAACCAGATCTTTCAGGAG
Organism: Cetorhinus maximus; assembly: GCF_964194155.1. NCBI lineage: Eukaryota > Metazoa > Chordata > Chondrichthyes > Lamniformes > Cetorhinidae > Cetorhinus > Cetorhinus maximus. The sequence goes on from NC_135882.1 coordinate 67,752,457, forward strand.
TGAAATTAGGAAACACTTCTACACATAAAGGGTGGTAGAAATTTGGAACTCTCTTCCGTAAGCAATAATTAGTGCTAGATCAATATCAAGGTTAGATCAGTTGTTAAATTTAAATCTGGGACTGAGATCTGAAATGCAGTAAAAAGGGTTGTAACTGCTTGGTTAAAATCTTCTAGTTTTGTGCAAATACGATGAAAACCCATTAGCTTTGACCTCACCAGTCTGCAGAAGGTGTGTTCAGGGTGATGATTTTTCTGCATGTAGAACTGTGTGCCAATTATTTTGAAAAAAAACTTTTGTTATTAACTTGTGCCTATTATCTTCTGCCAAGTTAAATACTGTGGTGTTCAGGAAACTAATGCTTTCTTTGTGTGTTGTGGCTTTAAGTTTAATGGAGGGGTGATGATTATTGAGGATTATTCTGCTTCTGTCTGAGTTTAAATACTGCATATGTCAACACAGACACAGAAGGTAATGTTACGACTTGACTGCACCACCTAATAAAGAAGTTAGTGGGAATGAAACAGGTGCCCCTGAAAGCCAAAAAAGTAGCCCACAAAAATCAAAAAGTAACCCTTGATAAGTCTCAAGAGGAGAAAAAAAATATTTTGACCCCAGATGATTACCTTGTAGGTGTGGACTGGTAGTCAGCTGCAAGTCTCTACTGTTAAAATGCCTGTTGTAGCTAAAGGCTTTGCTGTAGGTATCAATCATTATTTAGACACTTGTGGACAAATGGACCAGGAATTGGTCCAACTTATTTATCGACAACCATCGCGTTACTTATCCAGAAGAAGTGCACCAACATGCCTTGTACTAAAGTTTAAAAATATCAGAGAGGCAATCACACTGCTCTTGTTTCAGGCATCAACAATTATTTTCCCCTTTAATCTAAGTATGTAATATAAATGTGATTCTGTGAAATGCAAATAGGTATAAGGTAAATAGTTATTGAGCCAAGATGGGAGAGAATAGGAGAAAAGTATTTGAGAAGATTTTTAAAGGTGGAGAGGTACAAATGTTTAGGGAGGGGATTGCAGAAATTAGGACTAACACCATTGTTTGGGCAAGTGCAAAAGGTTAGAATCAGATGAACTGAGCATATAGGCGGGGAAAGAGTGTGTACAAAATTACAGAGACAAGACAGGGCAAAACCAATTAGGAATTTAATAGATAAGGACAAAGAATTTGACTTTAATGGCTTGAGGGCAGGGAACTTGTCTAGGCCAGTGAGGAAATTGGTGGGAGGTGATGGGACTTAGTGTAAGGCAGGATTTACACAACTAAGTTTGCACAAATTGGTGTCTGTAGGGTGAAGGATGGGAGGCAAGCAAGCAAAATGTTAGAGAAGTTGAATTTGGTGGTGACAAAGCATATATTTGGGTTTCAGTGGCAAAGAGAGTGAGGTAATACTGCAGTTGGGCAATATTGGAAAGCTCAAGGTTAGCAGAGGAAGAGCTTAGAGCAAGGGACGGAACTACTCAAGATCATCCACCATGGCCATTTCAACTGGCTTCAGTGGGTTGTTATAATCTTGGACCAGACTCCCAAATTTTTGGTGCGGTCTGGTTAGGGATCAGTAACTTTTTGTTTAAAGCAGACAAACTTTGAGATCCAAAACACTTGCTAAGATAATAAAGCCACAAGATTCTGTGGTTTTTGAATAAACAAAATAAACAACTCTACAAGGTCAGAAAGATAAAACAATTTGCAATATCTATCTTATACTCTAACATTCAGGGTTAATATGAGGTAAATGTGAATAAACAGGCAAACTGTGATCGAACACCCTATACTGCATATTAACTGGCAGATGCGACCAAGGCAGATTCCATGGATTTCTCAGCAACCCATCCAGATGTGAGTGCTTACTGAGTTACACAATCTTGTTAGAACTCTGTTTCCCTTATAAGGAATTGAAAGTCTTCACTCTTCCCTTTTGAATTTGGAATTCCCTTTGGCGTTCTCTCCAAAAGTAGCTCCGGCACAGACTATCTGAACAGCTCACCTCGCAGACTTTCAATCTCGTCTCCTGAAACTACGTTTCCCTGGATTCCCAGTCTGTACTCCAGCATTAACTCACAAGCACAACTTTAGCTTTTCAGACATGTTGTGCAGAATACTACTGCTCCAAAGGCTTATCTTTACCTGAACAGCCTGCGGAAAGGAATCACCAACCTTCGGCTGCATTCTCAGATCTCCAGGGTCCTCCTGAGCATTCACTGCTTGAAGGTTGCCAACCGCCACCCTTTTACTGCTTGGAGCCTCTTTCTTTGCTCCTTTCCCCTGTGGTTCCTGCTGATGGCCTTCTCCTTCCATTGGCTCATTCTCCAGTTCTCTCCCCCTCTCTCTCTAGGAGCTCTCCCTGGGTACCCTCTCTGGGTTCCATCTTTGGGACCTCGCCTTGTCCCGCTCCCTGTTTCCTGTCTTGGTACTCCTCTTTTGTATGGTGCCCCACTCCTGGGTCCCGTGTTTGGTTTTTTGCATCGTTTTTTCCCACGCAGTGTCATGAAGCGATATTAATGTATAATGTTATTGGAAATTATTTTTTAAAATAGAATTCTAGTGGGGGTCTGTGTCTGGGCGTGTGTCTGTGTGTGTCCTAACTGGATTAAAGCCAGCTAGTCTGGGTGCTTTGATGTATAGTAGCTTTGAGATGTTAATTGGGTGAGCAGTAAGGAGAACAGTAAGGTAAAGTGTTCATTTGCATTTGTTGAATAAACCATTCAAGACCGCAGGTAAAATCTTGCACCTAGCTAGAAGAAGCCAAACAATGTGTTTATTTTTTCAGTTTACTAATAAAATTGGTGCTATGAAAGGGGTTTTAGTGTTAGAAGAGCTGAAGTTCAAAAGATCTAGTGATACAACGGAAAATTTACATTCAAAGGGAAAGCTAGGTATATAAAGAAAGGAGTTTGTGTGCGTAAGGTAGAATCATTTAAGGTCTAACAGCCTGTACATCTCCAACCAACATGCAAAGGAACCTCATTTGGAGTTTGTAAGGTCAAATGTGCTTTGCCTGGTGTCTATTTAAAGTCTATGGGTTACTGTTGCCTTAGTAGAGATTTACCTGGCAGTGATTAATTTGGGGATTTGTTAAAAAGTTATTATAGTGGTAATTTGTAGCCATGTGTATGCGTTTAATTTGTTGCTAAATTAATAAATGTTTGATTTAGTTTTATATAAAACATCATGAGACTTGTTGGTCTTATTCCTACTGAATTCAAAGTCTGCATCTCGAAACATACACATTGAAAAAAATGGATTATGACAGTTGTTTCAAGTTTCCCTCTGGGATTTGAACAACTCAGCCTTTACCATCGGTTGTGTCATAATACGCCGGCACGCTGGACATTCATTCCGGTCCGAAGAACTCTAAAATGCTGGACTGCACGTGCACTGCTCACTCCCAATCCATTTATGTGTGGAATCTCCCGGGAAATGCTGGGACTTGTAGTTCCCAGCCTTGCCTTGGGAATCAGTTAAATCAGTATTCCTAATAGGATGATCAGTGCCATTTCATCTCCCAGGCTCCTGTGACAGGGAATTATCTTGTTGGATTATTCGAATAGGCTAATTTAAAAGAGACTAACAGATTAAATAATGATTTGATGCCCCCAAACTGGGCAAAACAGAAATTAATTTCTTGTGACATGGGAACATGGGCCAGAATCTTCAGGTCAGCAAGCGGGGATGGGCCCCGCTCGCCGACGCATAAAATGATGCATGGTGACGTCGGGCAAGCGCGTCATTCAGATCTTCAGTTCGGCAGGTGCGCAGCCGACTTGGCTGCGTGCTCGCCGAACTGTCAAAGGCCTATTAAGGCCATTTAAAAACTAATTCAAGTTATTAACTGAACTGCCCGTCCAACCTTAAGGTTGGCGGGCAGGTGAAGAGCCCAGGTGGCCTTTGCACTTATCATGAAACCTCATCCACGGGCGGGATGAGGTTTCATGAAGGGTTATAAATTAAAATAATTTTTTAAATTAAAGTTCATTGACATGTCCCAGCTCATGTGACCCTGTCACATGAAGGGGCATGTCTTAAATTTTTTTTTTTCTCTTTATTAAAATTTTTGAAAATCAAACTAATCTCCCTGAGGCAGCTCTGTGCGAAAGAGCGCAGGCCTTGACTCAGCCTCCTCCCCCCGCCCGCACAGGGACCGCTCAGTGCTTCCGGGTGTGCGTCATTTAAGGTCCATCCACGTAAAATGGCGGCGCGCAGGCGGTGATCTGCTGCGCGCCTGCTCCCGTCCACGCCCCCAATGGGGAGAAATTCTCCCCATAGGAATAGGAGTAGGCCATTTAGCCCTTGGGCCTGTTCAGCATTCAGTGAGGTCATGGTTGATCTGCAACCTAACTCCATAAATTTGACTTTTCCCCATATCACTTAATACCTTTGGGTAACAAAAATCTATCAATCTCAGCTTTAAAATTTGCAACTGATGTGGCATCAATTGCCCTCTTACACCGTACCTTCTAGTCCTAGACTCACTTAACCTTCTAAATTCCAGGGGTCACACTAATTTGTATAATCTCTCTTTATGTTTTAACCCTTCGAGTCTAAGTATCACTCTGGTTAATCAGGCTGCACTCCCTCCAAAGTCAATATGTCCTTCCTAAGGCGTGGTGTGCAGAACTGCTCTGACCAAGTCTTTGTATAGCTGAAGCATGGTTTATATCCCATTGTATTCTAGTCTTCTCGATACAAAGGCCAGTATTTCATTAGCATTTTCATTCCATTCCCTTTTCCAATATTCTAGTCACCTCTTCAAAAGATTAAATCAGATTCGTCAGGCATGATCTACCCTTTATGATTCCATGCTGACTCTGATCGGCTGAAAATTTAATATATCCTCATTTAACCCATAACAAAGCTTCAAATATTTGACTAATGTTGACCTCATGTTTAACAGGGATGCAGTTTGGCAGTCTTTGCCTATAACATTACAAAATTCATTTTCTTAACAGGAATAGGCAGTTTTGATACTGGGTAGGATAGAAGGTTTGAAATCAAGCTCAGGATCAAACAGAACACTGAGATTTCACATATTCTGATTCAGCTTGAGCGAGTGATAAAGAATAGGGAGGGAGTCAGTGGTAAGTAGGTGGAGCTTTTGGAAGTAGCTGAATAAGATGGCTTTAGTTTTCCTGAGGAATATTGGCTCATCCATGACTTAATGTTTGGTAGGCTGCCTGACATCACAGAGGATTGAGTGGTCTAAAAAAAGTAGTAAACAGTGAGAGATAGAGCTGAGTGTTGGCAGCATAACTATGAACGTTGGTCCTGTGCTTATTGGTGATGTCACCCAGGGACAGCAGACAGATCAGGAAAAGGAGGAAATGGTGCAGGAGTCATTAACTGCAGGCAACTATTAAAGAATAATGCTGCAATCCAGAGTTCACAGCAAGGGTTATTCTTGCAGAGAGTGAGGGTCAGTGAATTACATCTACACTTATCTCTAACCTGTGCTTCCCTCGAGAGTACAGAATTATCCCACACACTTTTACTGAAATAAAAAATGTTGCTATGCTGCTTTAACAAGTGATTCTGTGCACAATCCATAGTAGTTCTTAGTGTATAATAAGAATGCAAAGTCTATTGAGTTACTGATAGAAGAGTAACATTGATTCTTCAGTTTCAAAGGCTATACAGAATTATTCACTGGATTACAAGCACTATATTATACTCTTACAATGCTAAATAGTGCTTCCACAACTATACCTCCTTCATGTTGTCTTGGAGCTTCTCGTTTAGAACAGCCATCTCCCTTTTATACATAATCAGTTGCTCATCTTTGGTGACCAAATCTTTGGTATTTTCCTTGTTCTTTTTCAGTGCTTGGTTCAACTGAATACTAAGTTCTGTTATTCTCTCATCATATTCATGTACCTGAAGAGCAAATAATTAACAGGCTAATCAAAGTTCTCTTTCCTAGTGAATACATTGTTATGTTAGTATAATATGGTAATGGACTAGCAATTCAGTGACTGTGAGTTCAAATAGCAAGCTGTCAATTCGAATTCAATAAATCTAGTAATTTGTAATTTGGCACCTGAAACCTGCTCTGCATTCTCGTGAAAAAAAAACTGGCTCACTGATGTCCTTCGGGAAGGGAGCCTGTCAGGTCTGACACCTACATGCAACTACTTCGGAAGGGACTTAACAAGCTGCCAGCGTTATGGTTCCCATTGATGCTAAAGATCTTTCACTTAGGATCTTTCCAGACAGGAAAAATCTTTTTAGGGTAAATTAGAGGGGCCTGCCCCCAAAATAATGAATGACCATCTTCACACAACTTGCAATGAGATTATTATCCTTCATTTGGGTGGCTTTGGGTTCTGCTCTGCCTCACTTATGTTAATGGACTGGGCCTGCTGGAATTTTGACTTTATTGTTTTGTTTTTCTTTGGCGTTCCAGTTAAATTATTATGAGGCAAAAAGTTTCACTCGCCATGTTCAAGAATTGCAAATCAAATAATTCTCATGCAACAAATACAAAAGTAATATTAATATCTATTTTTAGGCAGACTTGAGAATGAACAACTACAAATATAGCACAAGATCAGTTGGAACATAAGAACTTGCAATGTTAAGCGTAAAAACTGAATTTTGCATAAGATTCTTTCATTTGCACTTGTATTTGGAATTCATGCAGATTTAAAAGTAGATAATCCAATTAATATCAGAGGTGTAATGTGTAGAGATGAAACTTTCCTATTATTTGTAATGCATGGGGCTAATTCTACTCATTGCATGCAGAAAGCTTTACATAACAAATGATTGTTATCACCAATTGTAACTTTAACCTGGATAAATTACCGTAGATCACAGAGTTAACTAGACATATAAGACAACCCCATTTTTTCAGCGCCAAAAATCATGTTTTTGCATATACTTGGCAAATAAGTCAACCGATGCCCTCCGCCCCAGCTTTTCAGTTACGAAATGCTATATTCGTATTAGTAGTTGGCCTCAATTTTTCACCTCAGAAATGCATGTTTTACTTACCTCATACTTGTAAGCCAGTGCATGGGATCAAGCAGACAAAACGGGCTTTGTTGTGAAGAAGATACACAGGAGTTTAAGACATGGCCATGCTGAGCAGACTGCATGGCATAGCAAATGATGAACAGAAACAGGTCCTCCATCAAAAAGGATAAAGTACGAAGCTGCTTTCAAACAAAAAGTCATGGGGCAGAATGTTGTCCTCGGCGTGCGGGGGCGGGCCCGACACGCCAACACGTAAAATGATGCACGATGACGTCGGGCATGCATCCTGGCTTCATCGTGTGTCATTTCGATATTTCATTCGGTGGGCGCGTGCTGGAGGTGGCTGCGCGCCCGCTGAACTGTCAATGGCCTATTATGGCCATTAAAAAAGTAATTAAAGTTGTTAAAAACGCTGCCAATCCGACCTTAAGATTGGCGGGCAGGCGAAGAGCCTGAGTGGCCTTCGCGTTTTTCAGGAAACCTCATCCACGGGCGGGATGAGGTTTCCTGAAGGTTTTATAAAATAATTAAATAAATTATGCGAAATTCACAAACATGTCCCAGCTCATGTGACACTCTCACATGAGGGGACATGTTTAAATAATTTTTTATTTTATTTATTAAAAAGTTTTATTGTCAACTTAATCTCCCTGAGGCAGCCCCATGCTGCTACTGGCCACGTGTTATGCTGGATGGGTCTTAATTGGCACGCCCACATAAAACGGCAGTGCACAGCCAATCATGGGTGGCGATCAGCACCACGCCCGCCCCCGCCCAGCCCGCCCGCCATAAGAAAAATTCTCCCCTTAACGTTTGCTAACTTGTCAAATAACTGCACCGCAGCGAGGACATTCGGTGTTAGTGAAAAACTGGTGTGACAATGAAAGAAAGACAAATCTGCCCTGAAGAAGATGCCCCAGACCAAATGCGCCAGCAGAAAACAGACCAACCACCTGCCTGATCTTGAGAAGCAAGTATTGGAATGGTTGCACTGTTACCAGGAATGCAATGCATATGTATGCATTAAAGTGGGCCAGCAAAGATTTCAGACCAACAGTTGTTCAGACAGTCTAGCGCAGAGAAAACCAAGATTGCTCAGAGGCTGTCAGGAGACCTCAATACCAAAATGACTGGATGCCAGTTCATGATCAGACAGCAGCAAAAACAAGAATATCCATGAAGTCACATAGGAAACATGGATGAAACACCCATGAATTTTGATATGCCCAGCAGACAAACTATGGGGTGGAAAGGTTTGAAAATAGATCTAGTGAAAACCACAGGACATGAGAAGACAAGATTCACAGTGGTATTAGCCTGCATGGTTGACAAAACAGAATTAAAGTCTATGGCAATTTTCAAATGTCAAACATGCAGAATATCAGTTTCCTGCAGGAGTCTTTGTACATGTCCATGGCAACAATTGGATGGATGAGGATGGAATGAAGTTATAATTCGATAGTGTGTGGAATAGGCATCCTGGTGGCCTTCATAAAGAATGTAGATAATTAGTTTGGGATATATTCAAATGTCATATGACCGATGAGATCAAGAGGTGCCTGTGAAGAAATAATGCCCACATTACAGTTCAACCTTTCAATGCATGCCTCTAGAAGCCATTCAAGGGTTGTGTTCATGTTAAATAGAATAGGTAGACGATTGACAGAAAAAATCTTCACAAGGATTGGAAATATGCGCACTGCCTTGCTTGATGTTTTGTATGGTTTCATTATCAAATTGTTGGATGCTATTAGTGCACAAAGTGTCAGCAGATTCAAAAAGATGCAGAATATCCAGTTCAATGCATGGAGAGGAAGATGATTTGTTATGGAGGGATGATTCTGAAAGCAAAAGTTCCAAATCTGATTCAGAGTCGGATCCTTATGATGATACCGTAGCAAGAGTAACTCAGAATGAATTCATTGGACTCTTTGTGTTGGTGCAGAAGACAATGAATTTGATGGTTTTAAAATGCTTTGATTGTGGTTAGGGGTATCTTTATTCTTGCCACATTAATTTAATATGTTACCAGTGTTATTTTTTTCATATTTCAAAATGGCGACCACCCACACTGGCAGTTCACATTTTATACTCAGCACATAGGTCAACCCCCATTTTTGGAGGTTTTGTTGATCTGCTTTATATGTAAAAAAAGTATTTACTATTAAGTTGTATTTTATTATGTTGTTTCTACATAGCACATTATTACAAACAAATCTTTTGAAATAATGATCTTCTGGTACAAATTGTGCAGTTAATAAGATTATTTGCTTCAGTTATATTTATAGGCTGAAGTTGCTGTTTTGTGTATCTTTGCCATTCTTGTAAAAAGACATTTCTGGATTTTTAAAATATTTTATTGCTTCTAAATGAACATATATATTTGATTCAGGTTTTTAAAACATTATACGTTAGTCAGTATAACCATTCAGAGCTCATGCTTTGAACTGCAGTTCTAGCTGCAAGGAAAATAATTTTATCTAGCACATAATGTAGCATGTTAATTCAGCATTAATTATGGAATGTGTCAAGCTAAATTTCAGTCAAAGCTCCATGTTAGTCTCCAGAGCTTTCTTAATGACAGTAATTACAGGTCATAAAATAAATCTTCTAAAATTAACATTTTTCTATGTCTTGATAGGGAACTGTAAATGGCCAAGCAATACTATATTTTGATTACTTAAATGTAGCTTCTTTTGTTTCAAACAGCTGCCAGAGCTGTGAATAGAATAAAGGTTGACAGAGGTGCCTCATTGTAGATCCCTGAAAGGGTATAATATAAAATCCAATCTAATTATGAAGCCTGAAACACTTTCATAAGCTGTCTAAAACTAACAAGGTTCTACATTATGCACATACTTTTGTCTAAAAAAAATTAAACGTCGATGCATTGATATTGGGAGTTTTGAAACAAAAATAAATCACTGCTGTCCAAAATATACTGGTGTACAAATATCAGTAACACAGAACTTACTTTTAAATATATATAAAAAAGATGCTGAAGCTATTTTTCCCTAACAATATAATTAATACTGAAGGATGCTGATCACAGATTACTTGGAGACTGCAACATTTAATAAATGTAACAAAGTGTGCATGTGTACACACATATCTATATATGCCCCCAATCCTAAAACTCCACCCAGCCGTGATGAAGCGATAGTAGCCCAAATATTATGGGACTGCCCTGTTCCTGCCTGCTGCCATTTTGTTTGGGCCTTCACTTGAGCATCCCTGGTGCCTGTTAAAAGTGGACAGGGACCTCACAGAAGTATTCAAATCGGGGTTCTATAATGTTTTGATGTAATTTTCGATAGAAAGCATAGAAGTAGTGCATATTACTGGATCTGCCCAGTATACAGACATGAAATGGCATTTGGAAGAACTATTTAAAGGGCCAATCATATAAGCATTGGAATTGCTAGACGATCAAAAGACTAAGGTCCATCTCATTTACCAACTATTCTGGGTCTATGGTGTTTGTACAATACAAGCATAATGGAGCTGTTGATTGGTCGTATCAATCAATCTTTATCAATTACTCTACACCAAACCTAAGCATGAGGTGATGAAAACCCCAGTCAGAGAGCTTGGGGAACAGTTTCAAATTCACCTGTTCCTCCAAAGCTGAACTCACCACAGGTCATGTCTCATATTACTCATATAGTGTATCCCAAAATGTTATTTTCTGAAATAAATCTAATTTGCATTTCAACTGATCAATATTAATTGCTTCCACAATCTCCCTAGTGAGCTTGTTTCACAGATTGAACATTTGCTCACTGAAATACTGTTTCCACAGATTAGTTTTGAATTTAGCCCTTTCCAATATAGGCCATGTCCTCTGCTTCTGTCGTTCTGAACAAAGTGAAACAGCTCATCATACTATACATTTTGTGGTTCCTTTCAAATCCTAAAATGGTCATATCTCCCTTTGACCTTCTCTCAGAGAATACATTTTCATATTATTTGTCTGGCTTATTTTCTTATAGAAGGCATATATTATTTGGTCCTATCCATAGCAAATATACCTAGACATATTAAAGCTGTTACTGATAATCCTCACTGATTTGCTTTAACCTTCAAGCTATGGTGTTTATTATGCTGCTGGCAGATCATAGAAGGACATCACATTGTCAATTGGCATGATATTTGACAACTTACTCTGTTACATCAAGACAGTACAAAATTACCATTTCTAAATCCCTTTCTAGTTAATAACAAAATGCAACAATGGCATTCAACTTGCATAAGACAGGAACAGAATAAAGTAAAGCAAAAGAGATCAAAAATTGACTATTATGGAGACATAATTAAAAATTCAGTTTTGTAGATAAGCATAATGTTTCTACTAGAATGTCATGGCGAGAGCACGATATATTCTATCAATCCCTCCTGGCAAAACTTACAAGAAAAAGCCTTGTGTGCATCCACTCTATATAAGTTGAATTTACAGGCCTGGCCTGGCAGGAATGCAGGGGGACAGAGTCCAAAAATACCGCTGCTGAGCAGTGTGCCTGTTTCCCAACAAAGTTTCTGACATCAGTCATTTTTGCTGAGGCAGGTTTGTGAATGGCAGGGCTACCCACCCCAACGAGGCGAGCAGCCAATCATTAAGAGCCATGTTAAGCCCACTTAAAGGAGGCTGATTAAAATTTTCAAGTTGGTGTCCAATTTCCCAACCTGATGGGTTGGTGGGGGGGTGGGGTTGGGAAGGTGGTACAATTTAACTGCCTGGAGGTGGGCACCCAGTGGCAGGTTGTAAGGCCAGTGCTCCAGGCAGGCTTAGAGGCTCCAACTGCCTGCCTGGGTGTGGGTGCCAACCTATGGAAGGATTTCTCCCTACCAACACACATACACACAGTAGTGGCCTGGCCTCCATGTTGAAGTGCCCTCATCGTTACTTACCCTCTACTGCAGGCTGCTGTTCCTCTCAAGCTGGAAGGCCTCTGATCTGCCCTCCAGCTTCAAGGCCTGCTGCCCTTAACTGGAAAGGGAACCTGTTTCCATGCCAATTAAGGGGGCGGCTCTGTGAAAATCCCAATCTGTGACTGTTTCCCCCCAACCGGGAGTGGGTTCAGAACTCAGAATCAGTCCCAGACTCCTGTTTCCCACCCTTGAAGTGACAATTCAGCCTATATTCTCAGGTTATCAAAAATGTGTGAGGTTCAGAATTCCAGCCACTCTTTCTTTGTATTTGAGACACAACTTGATTTCTCAAAAGGTCAACTTTCATAAGCCATCCTTTGATACAGTTATCTGTAGCAAATATAAATGAAAAGCTATTATGACAAACTAAAACCAAAATGCGCAATGCCCACCAGAATAGCTGCTGTATGAAAATATTACAACATCATGAATAATCTGGTATCTTGCTGAAAAAAAATCAAATCTATCCACTTTTTTTTATTCATTCACGAGATGTGGGCTTCGCTGGCTTGGCCAGCATTTATTGCCCATCTCTAGTTGTCCTTGAGAAGGTGGTGGTGAGCTGCCTTCTTGAACCACTGTGGTCCATGTGGTGAAGATACACCCACAGTGCTGTTAGGAAGGGAGTTCCAAGATTTTGATCCAGCGACAGTGAAGGAACGGCGATATATTTCCAAGTCAGGATGGTGAGCGACTTGGAGAGGAACTTCCAAGTGGTGGTGTTCCCATCTATCTGCTGCCCTTGTCCTTCTATATAGTAGTGGTCATGAGTTTGTAAGGTGCTGTCTAAGATGCCTTGGTGATCTTGTGGATGGTACACACTGCTGCTACTGTGTGTCGGTGGTGGAGGGAGTGAATGTTTGTGGATGTGGTGCTAATCAAGCGGGCTGCTTTGACCTGGGTGGTGTCAAGCTTCTTGAGTGTTGTGGGAGCTGCAGTCATCCAGGCAAGTGGGGAGTATTCCATCACACTCCTGACTTGTATCTTGGAGATGGTGGGCAGGCTTTGGGGAGACAGGAGGTGAGTTGCTCATCACAGGATTCCTGGCCTCTGACTTGCTCTTGTAGCCAGAGTATTTATATGGCTAGTCCAGTTCAGTTTATGGACAATGGTAACACCCAGGATGTTGATGGTGGGAGTTTCAGTGATGGTAATGCCATTGAACATCAAGCGGCGATGGTTAGATTCTCTCTTGTTGGAGATGGTCATTGCCTGGCACTTGTGTGGCACAAATGTTACTTGCCACCTGTCAGCCCAAGCCTGGATATTGTCCAGGTCTTGCTGCATTTGGACATGAACTGCTTTAGTGTCTGAGGAGTCGCGAATGCTGCTGAACATTGTGCAATCATCAGCGAACATCCCCACTTCTGTCCTTATGATGGAAGGAAGGTCATTGATGAAACAGCTGAAGATGATAGGGCCGAGGAGACTACCATAAGGAACTCCTGAAGTGATGTCCTGGAGCTGAGATGACTGACCTCCAACAACCACAACCATCTCCCTTTGTGCTAGGTATGACTCCAACCAGCTGAGAGTTTTCCTCCTGATTCCCATTGACTCCAGTTTTGATAGGACTCCTTAATGCCACGCTCGGTCAAATGCGGCCTTGATGTCAAGGGCAGTCACTCTCACCTCACCTCGGGAGTTCAGCTCTTTTGTCCATGTTGGAACCAAGGCTGTAATGAGGTCAGGAGCTAAATGGTCCTGGTGTCAGTGAGCAGCTTATTGCTAAACATGTGCTGCTTGATACACTGTTGATGACTCCTTTCATTACATTACTGATTATCGAGAGTAGGCTGATGGGGCAGTAATTGGCCAGGTTGGATTTGTCCTGCTTTTTGTGTACAGGACAAACCTGGACAATTTTCAACATAGCCAGGTAGATGCCACTGCTGTAGCTGTACTCGAACAGCTTTGCTAGGGGCAGGGCAAGTTCTGGAGCACAAGTCTTTAGTACTATTGCTGGAATATTGTCAGGGCCCATAGTATTTGCACTATCCAGCGCCTTCAGCCGTTTCTTGATATCACTTGGAGTGAATCGAATTGGCTGAAGATTGGCATCTGTGATGCTGGGAACATCCGGAGGAGATTTGTTTTTCATTACAATGCAAAAGCGTATGTTTTACACTTACTGGCACTCTATAATAAGTCAAACTACCAAAAATCTCAATCACAAGGAACTAGGAGTAAGGCATGCATGAGGAGACAGGCAAGATGGGGACTGAATGAGTAGTGAATTAGGCTAACATGGTAAGTTCTGGTAAGACCTTTTCAGGTTTTAACTATAGATTAAGAATCAAGATCTGATATAGTACTAACCTTCAAGTAAGTTAGGTTAGCTTGTTAAATAGAGAACTGCCTCAAGCGGCAGTTATCTGTCAATCACCTGAAAGCAGTTGTCTCAAGTGGTGTTAATTTCTGTAGCAGGAAGCTAAACTAGCTAGTGACTCATCAGAGGGTCTATAAAAGAGATAGGCTTTTCAAAACGCACAATCAGTAAGGGGTGGTCAAGGGAAGCTTGGTGAAATTACAATCACTAGGGAAGCGGTACTGAGCAAACTGATGGAGCTGCAGGCTGACAAGTCTCCAGGTCCTGATGGACTTTATCCTAGGGTCTTAAAAGAGGTGGCTAATGAGGTAGTAGATGTGTTGATGTTAATTTGCCGAAATTCGCTAGATTCTTGAAAGGTTCCATCAGACTGGGATTTGGCAAATATGACGCCTCTATTCAAGAAGGGAGGGAGGCAGAAAACAGGAAAGTACAGACCAGTTAGCTTGACGTCTGCCGTGGGAAAGGTGTTAGAATTGATCATTAAAGAAGTTAAAGCTGGGCACTTAGGGGAGAATTTTCTCCCCGTCGGGGAGGTTGGAGTGGAGTGGGCGCGGGCGGGCGCATAGATGATCGCTGCCTGTGATCAGCTGCGCGCCGCCATTTTGCGTCGATGTGCGCTCCCTTTTTGGGCGGGGGGAGTAGGCTGAGTCGGGGCCTGCGCTCTTTTGCGCATGCATGTGAAAGAGTGCAGAAGTCTCCCTGAGGCACAGAGCTGCCTCAGGGAGATTAGTTTGATATTTGAAAATTTTAATAAAGAAAAAAAAAATTTTTAAGATGTGTCCCCTCATATGACAGTGTCACATGAGCTCATCTCAATGAATTTTATTAAAAGTTTTTTTTAAACTTTAAAAACCTTCATGAAACCTCATCCCACCCATGGAAGAGATTTCATGATAAATGCGAAGGCTGCCTGGGCTCTTTGCCTGCCTGCCAACCTTAAAGTTGGATAGGCAGCTCAGTTTATTAGTTTAATTGATATTTAAATGGTCTCAATAGGCCTTTGACAGTTCGGTGGGCGCGCAGCCAACTCCATGCATGTCCGCCGAGCTCAAGATCTGAATGATGTGCGGCGATGTCGGGATGCATGCCTGACATCACCGCACGTCATTTTACGCGTTGGCGAGTGGGCTCCATCCCCACTCGCTAACCCGAAGATTCTGGCCTTAGAGAAACTCAAGACAATCAGAAAGAACCAGCATGGTTTTGTGAAAGGGAAATCGTATTTATCTAATTTATTGGAATTCTTTAAAGCAGTAACATGCACTGTGGATAAAGGGAAGTCTGTAGACGTGCTGTACTTGGATTCCCAGAAGGCACTTGATAAGTTGCCGCATCAAAGGTTATTGCAAAAATAAAAGCTCATGGTATAGGGGGTAACATATTAGCATGGGTAGATGGTTGGCTGGCTGGCAGACAACAGAGAATATGCATAAATGGAGCTTTTTCTGACTGGTAGGATGTGACGAGTGCAGTCCCACAGGAGTCTATGCTGGGGTTTCAACATTTTACAATTTATATCCATGACTTAGATGAGGGGAGTGATGGCATGGTAGCTAAATTTGCAGATGACACAAAGATAGGTCGGAACGTACGTTGTGAAGAGGACATAAGGAGGTTGGAGGCGGATATAGGTCGTTTGAGTGAGTGGGCAAAAATCTGGCAGATGGAGTATAATGTGGGAAAATGTGAAGGTCTTCACTTTGGTAGAAAGAATAAAAAAGTAGAGTATTCCATAAATAGAGAACGACTGCAGAATTCCGAGGTGCAGAGGGATCTCTGTGTTCTAGTGCGTGAGTCACAAAAAGTTAGTATGCAGGTACAGCAAGTAATTAAGAAGGCTAATGGAATGCTATCCTTTATTATGGGAAGAATTGAACCTATAAGGATATTATGCTTCAGTTATACAGGGCGTTGGTGAGTCCATATCTCGAATATTGTGTGCAGTTTTGGTCTCCTTATTTACTAAATGCGGTGGAGGCGGTTCAGAGGATGTTTCCTAGATTAACATTTGGAATGAGTGGGTTGGCTTATGAGGAAAGGTTAGACAGACTATATTTGTTTCGACTGGAGTTTAGAAGAATGAGGGGAAAATTTATTGAAGTATATAATTTCCTGAATGGTGGACATGGAAAGGATGTTTCCTCTTGTGGGTGAGTTCAGAACGAGGGGGCACTGTTTTAAATTTAGGGGTTGCCCTTTTAGGCAGAGATGAGGAGAATTTTTTTCTCTCAGAGGGTTGTGCGACTTTGGAGCTCTCTGCATCAGAAGGCGGTGGAGGTGGAGTCATTTAAATAGATTATTGTTAGGCAAGGGAATCAAAGGTTATCAGGGGTAGATGGGAATGTGAAATTCGAAACACAAATAGATCAGCCTTGGTCCTATTGAATGGCAGAGCAGACTTGAGGGGCCAAATGGCTTACTTCTCCTATTTCCTTTGTTTGTTCATATGTTCGTATTTCATTAAGTTTGCATACTTTTTCCACAAGAAATACATTTGTAACTTACCATTCATTAAAGCAGCCAAAAGTGGAAAGATGCAGCAGCCTGACACTTCTAAACATTGTTTTTAGCAGTGTTAGAATGTCTGGAAACTTAAAGGTTTATAGTGGGAGGCTGATAACCTTGTAATAGGGAGATATGTCTGCCAAGTGACAAAATTTCCATCACTGAAGAAATAATTAACCTCAAAGCACTTTCCATTTTCTTTCTTTCTGTCTTAGTTGCATGGTGCTAGGCAACAACTTCAATAAACTTTGGGTTGCCAAAACCCCAGAAAAAAATCAACAGGCCATGTAGGGAATGGGGAATGGTTACCCGGAGATTATGATGTGCCCAATACAGAGATAATGGCCTGGAAATTGACACTTGCCTGGATCAGGGTGTGATCAAACTCTTTCGAGTTATCGACAGTCACAGATTGCAACTCTTTCGAGTACAATCACAGTTCTTGGTTTCCGGGAGTGGGACATGAACCCACAACCCTCTGATTCAAAGGCGAGGGTGCTATCAAGGAGCAGAAGATGCTACTTACGCCTAATGAGGTTGGCAGCAGGACCAAGGCTAATTGGTCATTTGCTGTCTTCATTTGTACAACACCAGCTAGCTGCAGGTTGTAGCTCTGGAAGCCATTGGTTTTCAGGGGCTTCCTGGTCCTAGATTCCCCTAAATTAATTGATCATTTACCTCATTATATTTTGTTCATTACAACAATGACTACACTTCCAAAGTATTTCACTGACTGTAATATTCCAAGGCCATTAAAAGCATTAAATGTAAGTCATTCATTACTGTTTGGGATCTTAGTATATGCAAAACGGTTGCATGTTTGTTTCTAACAGTCACTGCACCTTAAGTAATTTACAGTATGTGAAACACTTTGAGATGTGATAACACAAATGCAAATCTTTCTTATGAAATGAAACTGTTCAGTATTAAATTATCCAATTAACACAGTGTTCATTACAATAGCATCTACTACACTTTCTCCCCATACAGTAGCTCCTGAATTCATGCAGCCTTAAGCTAGAGACTCCACATTCATTTGCAAGCAATTGATTACCTCAGTGACTCCCAATGAGCTGAGTATTCCTTTGTTGACAGGTTTAAAACTGTTCTTTCCCCTTCGCAGCCTCTCTCCCCACTGCAGCCTCTCTCTACTTCGGAGCCTCTCCCCGCAACCAGACTCTTGCCCCCCAGCGCAGCCTCTTCCAGAAACCTCTCCCTCCCAGTCTCTTCCCCTTGCAACCTCTCCCATGTAAGCTGTCCTCTCAGCTGCCTCTCTTGTAGCCACTCTCACAGCTGGCTCTCCCTCGCAGCCTTCTCCATCCAGCTTCCTCCCCAGAGCCTCCTTCCCACAGCTGTTCTCACCATGGACGCTCCAGTGCTCAGGCTGATGCACTGCCACTCACCTTCGCACTGCTCACAGCTCCTCCAATCACAGGCTGTTTCTCTCCGGTGTTTCAGCAGCAAGCACAGGAGAGAGTCAGCCTGTGATTGGACGCACAGCTCTTCACTCTGCTGCTTACATGTATGGGAGCGGTTTTTCTCTTATTGGTCATCCCCATGACTGAATTTTCCTGGGCTTTTTGGTGGCTTTTGAGGGAAAATTCACCGTTGCCTAATTTATTTTGAACCCTGGTGTCCATTATCTTTCTGAGTTTGAGAGAAGCACTCCTGTTTCTCCTGATCCCACAAAAATAATTTAAAACTGAAGTTTTCTTTGGCTGTACCACCAGTAAAACTGGTCTGAGCATGCAACATGCATTCTCCACTTAATTCGGATCTAAAATGGCATTGAGGTCCTATGCGCATCTTAAGTCCCATTGTCACCATCATCACCATCCTTCCATTTATTTAAGATGATGGACATGCAGCAAATCAAATCCATTGAGGATGGGGTAGCTTGAAATGGTGCACTTTTGCTGATGGCTGAAGAGCCATCTGTGAGAGGGAGGTTATGCCACAAGTGCCGCATGTAAAGTGGTTCTCAGATGTCATTGTGGGTTGTTGATTTCAGTGTTGGCGCCTATTGCCAAGTCACTGTAGCCACTGATCAACATGATGGCACACACCGACCATAGGTGGTGTCACCATTTTCATCTGTTGTCAGCTAGTGTCTCCCAGGTGCGAGAATCAATGTTTAGGGCTTTCATGTTACACTATCAGACATCCTTGAAGTGGAGCTGTTGGTGTCCTACTGGTCATCTGGCTCCAGCTACCTCACCATATAGAAAATCCATAGGCATATGACTGTCTTCCATCCTCTGAATGTACCCGAGGCAGGGAAGCCACTCTGCTTAGTGACTGCAACATACTTGGAAACTTTGTCTTGAGAAGACAGCAGCATTCATGATTTTATCTTTCCACGAGATGCCCAGAATGTGCTGCAAACAGCAAAGATAAAAGTTGTTGAACTTCCTCTCTTGTCAGCTGTAAGTCAACCTTGTTTCACAGCCATACAACAAGGTTCTGGGAACACAGGACTCATAAGCTAGCATCTTCTCTGAAGAGTCAGCTTCATGTTATTCCATGCTCATTTTGTGAGTCGGTTAAAGAAGGTAGCTGCTTTCCCTATGTATGTATTGATTTCTGCATCAAGAGATAGTTTGTCTGTCACCATGTATCCAAGGTAGCAGAATTTGCTAATCACTTCCAGCAGAATGTTCTTTAGTGTAATCAAGGGTAGAGATGTGACACCCTCTCCCATAATCATAGTTTTCTTAAAGCTTATAGTCAGGGAGAATAAGTTACAGGCATGGGAGATACAGTCCATGAGTCTCTATAGCTGAGTTTTCATGTGAGCGACTAGCACAGCACCGTCAGCGTAGAGGAGTTCTCTGATCAAGATGTGCCGTATTTTTGCCTTCACTTTCAGGTTGGACAGATTGTAGAGCTTGCTGTCTGACCTAATAAGCAGGTAAATCCCTTCCATCTCTGCAGGGAAGGTAAAGGTCAAGCGCATGGAGAAGAGGGTACCAAACAATGTGGGGGCAAGGACACAGCCCTGTTTCATTCTATTCTTCGCCCTGAAACTGTGGGAAGTGGTGCCATAGGATCGAGATTTACATATTAAAAGGACCTAGCACCTGAAACAGGCAGGTGTTACATTCACTCAGGCGTAGGCCTCTTTCAAACTGGCGTAGCCAGACCATCAGTATTGATGATATTAAGTCTATTAACCTCAATTTTAGGCCAAGCTCAAATTGGCTCCATTGCTCTACTCTGTCTCTACTAATCTCTGTAAACCCAACTTTTTTTAATTAAGGTGATGGTTGGTGATTCAACCACACGTTATAGCTTCTGCACTATTTCCTTTCCCACTGAAGTCAATGGGACCCATCACCATTCAATTCCAGTCTTCAAAGTTGAAAGTTCCACCTATGGATTTTTTATCGAGTAAACTACCTTACCATTAGCTACTTTTGCTGGGAATTTACATATCCATTGTTTCGTGAGAGGAGAATCTTCTGGTTACTGAA
Source organism: Cetorhinus maximus (assembly GCF_964194155.1). Taxonomy (NCBI): domain Eukaryota; kingdom Metazoa; phylum Chordata; class Chondrichthyes; order Lamniformes; family Cetorhinidae; genus Cetorhinus; species Cetorhinus maximus. Next base: position 67,772,689 of record NC_135882.1, read on the forward strand.
AGATTTCATTTTTTACTTGATATTTTTCTTTATTCCTTCATGGGATGTGGGCATCGTTGGCAAGGCCAGCATTTGTTGCCCATTCTTAATTGCCCTTGAACTGAGAGGCTTGCTAGGCATTTCAAGGGCAGTTAAGAGTCAACCACATTGTTGTGGGTCTGGAGTCACATGTAGGCCAGGCTGGGTAAGGATGCCAGATTTCCTTCCCTAAAGGGCATTGGTGAACTGGATGGGTTTGAAAATAATCACCAATAGTTATCATGCTAACACTGTTACTGAGACTAGCTTTATATTTTTGGTTTATCAATTGAATTTAAATTTTACCAGCTGGCATGGTGGGATTTGAATCCATATCCACAGAGCCTGGACTTCTTGATTACTAGTCCAGTGACAGTATGACAACACCACCACCTCCCCATATGGGGAATTTTGAGCTTACACTGTCAGAGCCTTGCCTGCCGGCAGTGCATATTGGAAAATCAAGGGCATGATACTCAATATCTTCCAACTAAATGATTGGATAATTTTGGGCAGTGCATGTTAAATTTCTGTCATGCATTCTGGCAGCTGAGAATCACAGTCAGAAGTCTTAAATGACATGCACTTGAATATCTGCTGACAGCTTGGGAGGGTTCCTGTCTGCAACATAAACTCATAAAACAGTCTGCAGAAATGCCCAAAATATGAGGAGGGAAGACATTGTGCTCTGTTCTTGCCATCATTCTCGCCACTACAATTTTCTCAGGTCAATTGATGGCATCTTTGTTTATCGACGGGTGGCTGAGTTGGACATTGTAGGCCCTTAAAATATGCAAATAAGCATCCAATGGCGTACATAAAACCTCATTTGTCATTTTAAGATAGTGCTAGGAGATAAATATGCTGCACACATTTCACCAAGTGTCAACCAGTAATCCAGCAAGGAGAGCCTAGGTGAAAACCAGCTTGGGCCACTTATTCCTGGCATTGTACACATCAACTGATCTAGCTTTCTCTAGCCCGAAGGCCATCTGGTTTTCCTTTGCCTCCTTTGCTCATTTGTTAACGTGTATCGGCCAGTCAGCCACTTGAAGTCTGCACATGAAGAAAAATCAACTCCACTGGCTAGCATTTTCAACTTCAATTGGGACATAAAAAGAGCAACCACCCTTACCAAAGTTGAAATTTCTATCCATTGTACCTGATTAAATGGTCTGCTTAAATGTTCATTGTTTTGCCTCTTAAATGTTACTTGGATAGTTTTTCGTAGAGTTAGTTAAAACTTCAGACTCTAACAGGTGGGAATCGAAGCTATGGTGCTCAGGTCAGGATTACTACACAATTTATAAGGTTTTGGTTGGTGATGCTACTTGTTCAAATAGGACGACTGCAAAATTGGCCTTATCTCTCTGTATAGAGCAAAGAAATCCTTAAAATCAGTACAGATACAATTGCAGTATGCAGCTGGGGTTCTAGCAATGTGTGCAGATAAATAGTTAAGAAAAAAATGTTAATGCCAGAGCTGTATTCACCAAAAAAATCTTTCTAGATCTGTGTACATCAGATAATCACCATACAAGCAAGGGGAGTTTTTTGATCAGTACGTTTCCAGTTCAATAAGGAAGGAGGCATTGCTGGATCTGCTCAGCAAGTGAGGCAGCATCTATGGAGAGAAACAGAGTTAATGTTTCAGGATTCAGGGTTCTGATGAAAGGTTATCTCGACCTGAAACGTTAACTCTGATTCTCTCCCCAGATGTTGCATGACCTGCTGAGTATTTCCAGCATGTTTTGTTTTTATTTCAAATTTCCAGCATCTGCAGTGTTTTGTGTTTGTATTGCTGAATCTGGTTCCAAGGAATGAGGTGGGTCAAGTGAATCAAGTGCCTGGAGGGAACAGTGATCATTGTATCATTAGGCTAGCTATGGAAAAGGACAAGGAACAATCTAGAGTAAAACTAATTAAAGGAGGGCCTATTTCACTGGGGTGAGAATAGGTCTGGCCCAGGTATATTGAAATCAAAGGTTGGCAGGCAAAACTATAATGGAACAATGGGCTGTCTTTAAAGAGGAGCTAGTGTGGGTACAGTCGAGGTACCTTCCTAAGAGGGGAAAGGTAGGACAAACAAAGCCAGAGCTCCATTGATGCTGGGAAAGAAAGTAAAATGACGCAGAAAAAGGGTGCATATGACAGATATCAGGTTGATAACACTATTGAAACCAGGCTGAATATAGAAAGTTTCGAGGGAAAGTGAAAAAAAAAAGAAAAACAAAGAGAGAGTATGAGAAGAGACTGACAACTAACATTAAAGGGAATCCAAAAATCTTCAAAAGGCATATAAATAGTAAAAGCATGATAAAGTGAGGAGTGGGAGCGATTAGGGACCAAAACGGGGATTTATGCATGGAGGTACCGGGCCTGGCTGAGGTACTAAATGAGATCTTTGCATCTATCTATCAAAGGAAAACATGATGCCCAAGTCACAGTGAACGAGGAGGTGGTTGAGACACCGGGTTGCTAAGAATTGATAAAGGTTGGAATTTCCTGCTCCTGCCAGAGGTGGGACTCGTGGTGGGTTGGGGTACAAAATTTGAAGTGATGTCAAAAGTCAGTTTCCCGCCAGCAGGAAATTAGTTTGGAATTTTATTCTCTCAACTTTAATGGCAAGTCGAGTTTCCTACTGATCCATATCGGGAGCCGCATTTGCAACTCTTTGCATCTCATGAATACTCATTAAAATGCAATGTGCCAGAATCATGTTCTCACTCCAAATTTAAATGCCCTGCCAACAGATAATTAGAATGGTCTGTTTCACAATTGTATAAAAGTGGCGTGCACCTGGTGACCTTCACTTCATTAGCGAGTTTCACCTACCTTTCATAGTGCTGCTGTGAGATCTCAGCGCTTCCATTAAACTGTTATGTGGGAGGCAATATCAATGGGGAAGAAGAACACAGAGGCATGGCTGGGGCAGAGTGAGTGGAGCCAGGGATGCAGGGAGGGACGACACAGGCTTGACTTGTGGGGGAATGAGTGGAGCCGGGGTGGCAAGGAGGGAAGGCACAGGTGTACCCAGGAAGGAGTGAGTGGAGCCAGGGAGGCAAGGGGTGAAGGCACAGGCATGATTGGGGGGAGTGAGTGGAGCACTGAAGGGAAGACTGGAACACAGACGCATGATTGGGGGTGGGGCAGCTGTTGGCAAAGGTACAGAGGATAGTAGCATCAGACAGTCTTGGGGCTGAGGCCACACTATCGGGGGCAGAATCAGAAGACAGTCCTGGGGCTGAGTGGGCCATGCTAGAGGACTCTGCCTGGCATACATGCCTTGGTCCCGGTCCTGGGAGGGGGAAGGCCTCTCTGGGCAGTGACGGTCAGGCACAGCATGTTGTGCAAGGCGTGGTCAGTGTGCTACAGACGCTGGTCCTGGCGGTTGGCGGATCCATTTTGGGAAGAAAATTGTGCAGCCATGGTCAGGGGAGGCAGCTGCATCCTGTAAAATGGGAGCTGGTAAGTCTTGGGGGATTGGGTATTAGAAGATTTCATGGGGTGGTCCTGGAATGTCATGGTACATGTGGCCTCGAGAAGGGAAGGGGTTGGGTCAACATAAGCATGGGCACATCAACAGAAAAGGGTTTCGGCGGAGGACAGGAATATAAACATAAATAAAAATTGGCTCCAGGGTGAAGGGGGAGGCAGGAGAGTGATTGGAGGAAGGGGAATTCGGATGTGGTGAGGATGGAGGAGGAGAGGACGGACTTGGAGGGTAAGAGGGGGAGACTGGAAGCTGGTCTCAAACAGGAACTGCAGCACCACCATCTTAACTCAGATCTCGAATGACGCAGTTGAAAAATGAAGTCTGAAAAAAATTGCCTGGGGAGGAGTCTAAGGGTGTGTGGGAGGAGTCAATGGCTGCAATTTTGGAAAATTGAAAACGTTTGGCACCTTAATTCATAGAGCACATTCATGCAGGAATCCATTAATGATTGGGGAAATCTTTGATTTGGTCTGATTTCATCAGTAGGGGAGGCATGCGAAGAAGGAAGAGGGTGCAACAACTAAGCTGCCAGGGCTGTTGAGCATAAGCATCAAGCTCTAGCCAAGGCTCCACATAATCATTTCAATCATCATGTCTTACAGGCCACAATGCTTGCAGTCATGAAATTGGAGTGAGGCTGGGCTAGTGTCAAGGCTAAAGCAGGCAGAATGACAGTAGCCTGACTGAAAGTGAGAGTATATGGCCATATTCAGCCTGTTCAAAGCCCTTGGTGAATGCACAGTCATATTGGAGGGGGATGCTCAGCCGCCTGTGAACCTTCAGAACGTGCTTTAGCTATAAGGGGTAGCCTGGAGATGACACATCAAGAATGAGGGTAGGTGTATGGTTTCACACTGGCCTCGTGGCATGCCGGCTGAGGGAGGGAATTCCAGGGTAGGGTGCTATTATCTCTCCATTCTATTTGTCCACAGATACAAGGAGGCGTGTAGAATGCAGGCTTCAGGCCACGCTGCCTTCTTAGTAGTTCTGATGCAAGTGAGGAGAAGAAGGGCCCGTCGCTGTAGGGCACAGCTCAGGGAACACCATCGCCCTGATGAACAAGAGCCAGTGGAGGGTCGAGGAAGACTTGTATGTTGCTGATGAGAGACCACATCCACAGAGGCGTTTGGCACGACCAAGGGTCTACAGAAGACACCTATCACACATGGAGACGAGCGAGAGATGGTGCCTGTGATTGTCATGGGATATGGTGGATCATATCTGCCATAACCGCTGTGAAGATCTCACTTTGCACAGAATAGGAGGCCATCCAATGTTGGTCACACTAACGATAACTGCTGCTACCCAATATTTTTACCAGTGGATCGTTCCAGGGTTCCACTGGGGACCTCTGTGGAATATCGCAATCGTCCACTCATAAATGAATAAGGGAGGTCACTGATGCCCTTTTCATTAAGGCACATAATTACATCCAGTTCTCCATCGATGAATGGGCATGAAAATTAGCACCTTCGGCAATTGTGCCAGTGTGTCATCGCTGTTCTGAGCACTGGCAATTTTGCTCAGGGGGTGCAGAGGAGTGGTGGTATGGCCTATGTGAACAACATCGTGTATGAATTTCAATCCCGGTGTGATGTCAGGTATCTAGGCTGTATGTCCCAATGATTCGTTGATCAAATCAAACAGCCTGTTCTTTTGGTTGTTCATATTTGGCAGAGAAGAGACTATACTCAACCAGCCCACGCTTGCAAATCCCAAAACAAAGCATCTACTGTTAGGTGTGATTCCACAATTGGACAACACTTGCTGAATAATCCTGAGAGCACTAAAAGCTATGCTAACAACTAATTTAAGATAATTAGTCAAGCTCATATACACTTGTTAGAAGCGACTTACATTCAAGACCTGTTCTCTGCAAACAAAAGGAATATGTTCAAGCCTTGTACCTTTTTTGAATCACCCAGGAGATTGGGGAGCCCATAGTTCCCTGTTGCTTTCTCTATGTCAATGTCTCGGACAATCAGAGTTGTCTTGCCAACGCATCAGCACCCATTTAATCTATAGTAAAAATTGTAGTGATCGTTTGAAATTCAATATTCTTGCGCTTGTTGTGATGAGTGTAAGATGAAAAGCTTTGGCAACATGTCTCTCTTTTCAGCAATATTAAAACTCCTATTAATAATGCTAATTTTACCAAGGAACAATTGAACACCTTATGCCACAATCAGGATTATATTTGAAAGAGAACTTGCAAATAATGGGAAAAGCTGTGAATGGTATATTCAATTTCTATTACTGGATGACCTTTGATAAGCCCAGAATTGACAGAAATGGAGAATATGGCAGTTGAAATTAGTTTTATAAATATTAAACAAGAAATCGGGAAAATTCTCGTTTTCACTACAAGGGTGGTAAAGTGGTGAAGCAGTTTGCCTGCCCGTTATCTAACACATTTGATTTTTATTTTATTAATCCATTCCGCGGATTACTATTTGTCCCGTAAAGACAAAAACTACCCCAATATCTCATTGTGAAAGAAGATAATTAATTTCTCCATAAAATATAATAATTTCAATTAAACATTGTATTTTTTTCCTTTTCTCGCTAAATTTTCTTATTTCATTGTAGTACAAATGCACAGTCTGTCTAAAGCTGTTAGTATGCATTATGGTAGGCTATTCAAGCACTAGGAATATCACAGTCAAGCATAATCCTGACCTTATTCAACGGCTTCTAGCAGGATAGCAATCAGGAATGGTGCCTTCATTGATTATCATCTATCAAAGGTGTCCAGGCCATTCATAATATACATGGTGCAACCCTTTCTGCTATGCTAGATGAGGTCAGCCCACTCTTTAGACAGGAACTGAACCTGGGATCTTCCCGTGCTTATGGTTTGTCTATGGATTGAATGAACTTACTGAGCTACTGGAGAAGCAGATGATCAGAGCTGTTTTATTTTATGAGAAATGCTGTAGAAATTTAAGTTGTGTCTCATTAATTCTCCTCTTTAAATATTGCCCACCAGCATTACCTTCATTAAATGGAATTCAACATTTGGCACTCAGCAAGCTGAATACTGATGTTATAACAACAAATTAACCCAATGTCAGTCTATAATGGAACCAGCATTGCAAATAAGACATAATTTACAGCTGCCAGGCTGATGTCATACACCATAGGCCATTTGTGGTGCCAATTAAATCTCATTAGTTTAGCAAAATGAAATGACTGATTATGATATTACAAAAATCATCTTTAAACACGTTTCAACATATTAATGGCTTCATAATAGATTATATGATAATTCAAATGAGGTAATTTTTAAAAATTCAATCCACTCCTAAAAAGCATGCTTTCTAAAATTAAAATTGTAGTTATTTACACCCAGCTAAGATTTCAAGGTATTTCATCTGCATGCATGAGCAATTATAGCTGGTATCATTACCAATTACAGATACAATGACACACAGACAGATAGTGACACCAGGCCATCAAATTCTTCCAGGCCTCACTAAAAATAATGACTTTTAAATGCAAATACAGCACTTAAAACATATGCCTTTAGGCTATTTAGCATTCCCTAGAGATAGGGTAACTAAATTTACATATATTAAAAGTAAACAAGGAAACAGTTCATGCTCCAGGCCTGCTTGATATGGCGAAGGTCATTGGGTGATAATGCTAACTCACCTATTGTATTTGAAAGAATTTCTAACTTTTCATACCATCATCTGAGAGTGTTCACAAGGAAACACTGTCCTGTTTAAGAAAGAATGAGCTGGAACTTCAGTTGATTGTCCACATTAACTTATTCAAGGCCTCACTCTTAGTTCTCTACCTGGAGGAGGCAAGTTTCTGACCTCAAGCAACAATTTTATTCCTTAAACAAATCAGGAAACAAAAGAAACAGGGAGATAAGTAATACCACCTACAAGGTGGATAGACGCAGAGATTCCCTTATTCATCCAGTCTTCAGATACTAACAGTAGTATACTAAAGCACTGCAAATGTCAACAACAATCTTTTCCCTCATCCCCTCATACTGAATTGAAAGATCCATTTAAATTGACCTGCACCATGATTGTGTGCACTGCAGTAGGAGCTAAGAGGTGGGCCCAGGTCTTCCAGTTAGTGGCAGAACACACCTCTGACCGCATTTAAAATTGTCCCCCTACCTCCTTAGCTTCTTATGCTGGAGCCTTAGGACCTTCCTGCCCTGGCTCCAGCTTGGATCCAGAAAACAAGCAGAGCGGGGAAGCCTAGTGGTGAAGGGTAATTCCAGTAAAGGCATGTTCTTCTTTTGTCGTGAACTGAAGACCCCTAAGGTCTGTGGTCATTTCATTGACTTGCAGAGTTTTTTAATGCCCTGTCTTGTTAGATTCCCTCCCTCAACCCCACACTCCCGACAATGCTCACACACTGACAATGCTCATCCCACTGACACAGATCACTCCCTGACACTGTCCAACACCTCCCTTGACAATGCTCACACCCATCCAACACTGCTCAACCACTGACGTAGCTCAGCCCCATCCTGACAAAGCTCACGTCCCCACACCCCTCAACACAGCTCAACCCCCTCCATGCAATGCTCACCCCCCGAAATGGCTCAGCCCCTCCCAACAATGCTCTCACCCATCCAGCATAGCTTACTTCCAGGCCCAGCTCAACACCCTCCTGACAATGCTCGGATCCCGTGCCCCTAACACTGCAAAATCCTGATACAGTTTACTTACCCGACGCAGCTCACCGCACCCCCTCCCCGCCCCGACACAGCTCAACCCCTTCCCGACAATGCATGGATAGTATTGGCCCAGATTTTCTGATTGTAGTGGTAGTGAAACTGTCCATGTTTGCTATTATCACTCCACTGAAATTGACAGCAGCTTTGGAAGTCCTCACACACAGATTAACACAGAAATCCAGAATTTACTGGAAGTAATTCTATGCTTCTCCAGGAGTTGCACTGTTGTGGGTCCCCAAGCTGAAATCCCTACATAAACAGTGAATTGATGAAAACTTCTAATCTTAGGATGTTAGGTTACACCTTGTTGAATGAGATATAACTGGGTTGTTAATGGTGTACTAAATTCATAATTACTGCTTAACACTCTCATTGGCCCTGAAAAACCAACTTTATATTTGTGGAATGCTAAATTTCTCCATTATGATAAAATATCCACCAATTTTTAAATGTCTTTTTAAAGTTTAATCTTTATTTTAGCTTTTATCTTAATCCAAGCATAATAATTCATTTCACTATCAAAAATTTAAATCAAAAATTACTCATTGCTTCTAACTTCCTGTTTTGCCGCCTATGAGAATAAACTGCTGTCAGGAAAGGAAGTCCGTGCCACCAAGATCGCTAGATCTTTATGGACAGCATCCTTCAATGTCAGCAGTGAAAACCATAGCTTTGCTGCTGACTGCTAAATCCAGCCCAATGTGGGGATCACATCCCTGCTCCCTATGGCTGCCCTGCACCAAAAACGGTGGCTACTTCTGGAACTACATCAAGTCCCATGGAACAAAGTTTCGGGAACCCACACTGGAGGTAAGTCCAGGGGTCTCTTGTGGGGCTAGCAGAGGAGGCCCTGGGAGTGGGTGTGGAGGGGCAAGGGGAGTTGGGGGCTGGGTTGCAAAGGCCATGGGGTGGGAGGAGACACCTGGGCGTGAGGGGTGGGGGAAGGAATGCCTTGGGGAGGGGGTCGCGAGCCGGGAATTGGGAAAGTGGGGCTGTGAGGGTGGCTGGCCCCACTTTCTGCCTGAGGTCCGAGCAGACTAACCTGCTGGGCTTTCCCTTTGTCCCTGATCTCCTCCCAGTGACCTAAAAGTTGCAGCCCAGCAGGAAACAACCATTAATTGACCACGTTAGAGACTCAACTGGGTAAAGGATGGGTGGGCTGCTCTAGGCCTTGCCCACCCTCCATAAAATAGCTGCCAAGTTGAAGTGGGTGGGTAGGTGGTGGGAAGGATACTGGCAGAATTTTAGGGGGCCCCTGCCTGCAAACCCTCTGACGGGGGACCATAAAATTCTGCGCCATATGTGGGAACAACAGTACAAGAAAATTCTGCTTTCTTTTGCTTTATGGGACCTATTCCATGAGTCTAGGGATCAACAATCTTCATACCTCTGTGTGCTTAAGGATCCTGTGTCAGCCCATCCTTGGACCTTCTTGAGAAAATAATATCCTCACTTGTACAAATGGAGTTCCCTGAAGTATGGACCACGGCCCTCCTCCCATCTATGCCAAAGGTATCCATTCTGATAATTTGTCCCTCATCAGTGAAGGATAATGAAGAACAAATCGGACTCAATTACAATGATATTGAGAGGAACTCAGTTCTATTTGTTCATACTTATTTACTGGTTTGGCTTGCTTCAGCTTTTTGTGCCCGGAGTTTAACAAATGGCTGCTTTTAGCATGTTACCACATTATGAATAAATCCTAAATCAGAATATGAAAGCCTTTAGTGCCGGAAACTTGAAATATATGCAAATAAGTGGAAACATGCAATTAAACTTTATGGCACAGTGGTATGCACCTTGATGTCCCACAAAACTTGGACATCACTAGTCCTCGCTAGTCATATATTGCAACCTGTTGTGAAATAGTGATATGCAAAGTCTTCCTCACCAGCGTCCTCTCTGGACTGGTGCAATGTATGATGATGGAGGAGGAAGCAGGGTTTTGTTTTGTTCTGAGGTCCTACTAATCAATGTGTTGGCATGCTTAATCCCAAAGGCAATGTCACTCCATGTGTGAAAGAATGCTATTGCTTGGCTGAGAAGGATCTGGTCTGTTGCTGACTTCAATTAGGGAGAAATGGTGGTGTAGTGGTAATGTCACCAGACTAGAGCCCTAGACTTATGCTGTGGGACATAGGTTCAAGTTCCACCATGACAACTGGTGGAATTTAAAAACAGTTAATGAAATTGAAAGTTTTAGTAATGGTGGCATGGAACTATCATTGATTGTTGTAAAAACCCTGGTTCACTAATGTCCTTTAGGGAAGGAAATCTGGCATCCTTCCCTGGTCTGGCCAACATGCAACTCCAGATTCACAGAAAAATGGTTAATTTTTAACTGATCTCTGAAATAGTAAGTCACTTTCAAGGACAATCAGGGATGGGCAGCAAATGCTGGCGTTGCCACACATCCCATGAAAGAGCAAATTAAAAAAAATAATAATTGAAGCTCTGCAAATAAATGTGTGGTACATATGCCTACTGTCTAGGATTTGACCATGGCTGAACACCATGCTGTGAAGCAATCTTGTTATAACATCAAATGGAATGTGTGCTGGCTGATGACTTTGTTGAGGCTTTGATTGATGCCTTCTGTAATGGGCGCTCTACCCGTTTTTGTTAACCTCTTCTCTCTTATTTTCCTCCTTGGACAAGATGGACAACTCAAACAAAAGATAAACACACCGCAGCTACCTGTCATGTAGAACTACTTAATCAGATTAGTTGATTGAGACAGACACTGCAGAGGTTGTGTAGGCTAAGGAGTGCCTTCTATTTGGCCATGTAAATCAATAATGAACATAGCTCAGAGGGTGCATCATTAAGAAAATCATCTTGCCAACATCTTCCATTCTCTGTCTAACCTTTGAATGGAAGACTTTGTTACAAATATCTAATTTTATATGTTTTAGGAGTATAACTTTAAGTTTGGGGGTTGAAATTTTTAAATGCAAGACAAATAAAAACACCTGGTTTGAGAAGGCAGTAAACAAACCTAAAGTAATTGCAAATCAAAGGGTGGCCTATCTTTATTTAATAAAGTCAGAGTTGGAAGTGGAAAAATCCGAAACAATAGGCTACTTCCATGAGCTACTTGATGGAGAGTGAGGGTGTAATCATCCATGCCCACTGGCGTTGGACGTTTTTGGTGGCTTGAGCAGACAATATAGCGAGAAGACCAAAAATCGGATTCACGACATTGTGAAACCAACTTGCGATCATCCGCTCCGCTAGGCCGATGGCGGGCCATGTTTCCCACCATCGGACGTTGGGAACCTCATTGTAATACATCTGCATATTATTCTAAGCCCAGCCCACCAGAATTGTCCTAACCCTCTCGCTGGATTGTCCGCCCACATTGGCATGATTGCACGCCAACGTGTTTTACAACAGCATATAAAAGGGGTGCACTTGGCGGGCTGCACTTTGAGGAGAACTTGAAGGTGAGTACACGAAAACGTTGTGCAGCGCTCGCCCGGGTCGCCTGTTAGACTTCAAGGTTGAGGCATGTTGTGGGGGGTTTGTGGGGGTGGGGGGGGCGGTGGAAGATTCACATGAAACATAAAATTAGATATTAATAACAAAGTCTGCCATTCAAAGGTTACATAGAAAATGGAAGTTGTGGTTGAGGCATGTTGGGGCGGGGCGAGGTAAGGGCTGCCCTGTGGTTGAGGCGCGTTGGGGGTGAGCAAGGGCAGCCCTGCGGTTGAGGGGGATGGAGGAAGGGCTGCCCCGTGGTCGAGATGCGTTTGGTGTGTGTGGGGGGGGGGCCTGCCTTGTGGTAGAGGCGCATTAGGTTGTGGGGGAAGGGCTGCCCTGTGGTTGATGGTAGCGCAAAAGCATGTGCGGGGTGGCGTGGGGTGGGTGGGCGAAGGAAGCGGCAATACATTAGGGAAACCTTGTATAAAGTGACCATTCCTCTGCAACTGAGACAGTTCAGGCACAGCCACATTGATATGATTGGAGTCAGGCCTCTAGCTTCTCTGCCTACTCAGGCAATGCAGGGGCATCAAAGTGCCACAAAGTGCTCAACTCTGTCAACCGCAGGGGTTCCATTCACTGAATGTGCAGCTGGTATGTGACCATGCGACCACCAAAAGCGCATCCTGCAGGTCTGCGCACAGTTTCCAGGGAGTGTCCACGACTCCTACATTCTCAGTTGGTCACGGATCCCTGACATTTTCCTGGTCCACAGAAGCTGCAGGGATGGCTCCTTGGGGACAAGGGCTATCTGCAAAGGGCGTGGCTGATGACACCCGTGTGGCAGCCTCAGACAGCAGCAGAGCGAAGGTATAACGAGGCTCATGCTGGAGTCCGCAGCATGGAGCAGGCCATCGGGATGCTGAAAATGATGTTCTGGTGCATGGACTGATCTGGTGGAGCCCTGCAACATAGTTCACAGAGGGTGTCACGCATTGTCATCGTCTGCTGCGCCCTTTACAACCTGGCGCTGCAATGGGGAGAGGAGTTGGCTGAGGAAAACTTGGAGGAGCTGGAGGTCTTCTCTGAAGAGGAGGACTCAGACGGGGATGAGGGTGAGGAGGTCCTCGAAGGTGACGATGATGGGGATGAGGCTCTTGCACTGGCCAGATGAGCAGGCGTGCTTGGAAGGCCCCCATAGCTGCTAGATTTGTGGATGATGATGACAACATGCAGTGAGAAGACACCATGGGTCCTCATATTGCATCTATGAATGTTTGCCTCCAGTCTGGCTTATGGTAGCACACATACCTTCTCTGATAATGCTCCTGTCATGGAGAGGCAGTGGAGGCCCTGATAGTCACTCGATTGCAGGAGGATGATGATGACATACAGTGAGGACACTCCATAGATCTTCACATAGAGAATGTCTGACTCCTGTCTGGCTGAGGGCAACTCGCTTGCACTCTGTGATCAGGGTCATATCATAGAGATGCAGCCATGAAACCTCCAGAACATCTGATCCTTTGTCTGCCTTCAGCACCTGTCCCCTTCAGGAGCACAGTGCCACTGGTCATAGATGCTGAGGAAACGGGGTCCAGCGCCACCTTAAAGCTGCCAAGAGCACATAGAGAAAATGACGGTACTCTGTGACACCTGCCCACGGGATTCTGACAGCAATGTCAAGCACTGTCAAGGTTCAGGCATCTGAAATGTGTCCAGGGAGCATGAGGTCAGACCATCACTTTGGTCTGAAGGCTGCACAGAACATAGGGAAGAGGCCCTGGACTGAGAGACCTGCCTTTATCTTGTACAGAAAGGTTTCACATCTGAATGATACGAACACTGCTCATCAGAACAAGGAGCCATAGGCAGGGAGACATTCTTGGAAGTTTATTGACAATAGTAAACAGTATGCTCAAGTGATTAACACCCGTGCCCAGGCTGTCAACTACATCTTCTTAACTTTCCGAACCATGCTGCTACATCTTGGTGCTCCCTGCCCATCCACAGCGGAGGCGGAGACAGCCTGCGGACTGCTACGCCCTGTCTGTGATGGCCTTGGTGGGCGTCATCTGGAGGGCCCCGCCCTGCTTTTGGTGTCCTGCTGTGTGGCAGTGATACCCTCCTCGGCCTGTGGAGCTGGAGCTGCTGAGGTCTGAGGAAGAGGGGATTCAGATGGGCTGGACACTCCTGGAGTCACCTGGATGGATGGCCCTGGGGTGGGGGGGGGGGGGGGTACACCTGCTGACCTGTTTCCCTATGGCTGACCGAGGGTCCCTGGATGACCCTTTCAGGAGAAGGGCTAGCTGGAGTGAGATTGAGTTGCCCCGCACTCGCTCGCATGCACACTGTTGGAGGCCAACTATGACGCCAGCAATGGAGTTGAGCATCTGAAGCAGTGCAGGAGTGACGTCCTGGACCAAGGTCTTCGTGGCGGTCGCCATCCTACCAGTGTTGACCTCGGTACGTTGGCATGCCAGAGCTATTGCCTCAGCCTGAAGGTGGACGGACTCCTCCAACGTGCCTTGCAATCTGAGGAGTGCTGCGGACATCACTTCCTGATATTCCCAAGCTTGCCGTTGTAGCTCCAGCAACTGTGACATGACCGAATCCAAAGGATCATCATCTGACTCAGACTCAGCAGATTTCTGGCCTCCAGCAGTCCTCCGAGTATCGGATACCTGGGAAGTCCCTGCCACCGCCTGCTGTGGATCAGAAAGTGCAATGTGCTCACCGGATTGTGATCCCAAGGCTACTGTAAAGCTAGTTCCCACCGAGGTGTGTGTTTCTGGAGGGTGGAGGGTGTGTGAGTGCTGTGACGGGACTTCAAGGAGGGTGCCTCCAGATTCCTCTTCAGAAGTTTCTTTGGGGCTTGATTGTAGCCCTGGGTCATGGACTCTGTCGGCTGTTTCCCAGATGTTCTGCGGAAGCAAGAGGGGATAATTAGTGCAAGGCAGTGGCCTGTCAAACAAGACCACTCACAGCATGGTTGTCTGATGGATTTTGCACTGCTGGATCCTCACTTGGTAGAACACCGCCGACCTCACCCTCAGCACAGGATCCTTGCTGGCCAGCTGGATGACTTTGTTTTCAAAGTATGTGAGGACCTTAGTTTCAGTCATTCCTCCACCGGTCCGCCTCTCACTCTTGTTGTGTGCCAGCTTGTCCTGCATGAATAGAGATGGAGAGAGTGTAAGCAGGACGCCTGCCAGGACAGATAAGTATGCCTGACATGTGTGAGTGGTGAATGGTTCCATGGATGGGATGAGGACAATGACAGTGTGAGAGAGTGAATGGTGATGTCCCTTGAACCGGCAGTGAGTGAGGGCCCTGTGGATGTGTGATGGGTTTGTAAGTGTGTGAGTTGAGAGTGATGAGTAGAGAGAATTAACCTGGTGGAACGGAGGAGATCATTCATCGTCTTGTGGCACTGGGTGGCTGTCCTCTTGTGAAGGATGTTGGCACTAACCACTGCTGCCAGCGCCTCCCAATCTAGATTGGTGAGGTTGCTGCCCATCCTGCCGCCAGAGCGGGGATAAAGGACAACACCGTAAGTCTTCACTGCGTCCAAAAGGTGCTCGATGGACGGCTCATTGAACCTGGCACCTGCAATTTTTTTGCCTTTCAGGGCCATCTCTTCTTTCCAGCAATTGTGGGCTGGCAGCTCTGAGAGGTGTATGTGCGGTTGGACTTTAAATATGGCATCCGGCGTGCTGAAGCGGTGAGGTGATGGCGTGGCATTTTATTGTCTATATCCTGTTTTACGACATGAATGAGAGCCCGCCCACATGGAAACAGCATGTTTCCTGGGAATGCATAATTAATGCGGCAGGTTTGGAACGATATGGCATGAAAAGCTGCCATTGCAGCCGGATGGTAAAACGTTGTTTTACCCACCCGCTACCGCACTTAGTGCAAATCTGGGATGATTCTGCCCAGAGCTGTTTCAATAAGGGGTTTAAATTATTCATATGGCTTCCCAGAACAAAGGGAAGATTTTGGAATTGGAGATAATTAGTTTCCATCTGGGACATCCCAGGTGTGCCACATTGACGTGGGGACAGACTACATGGAGGATCTTTTTAATTTTGGGTTTTTATCTGGTCATTTCTCACAGAAACAGGCAGTTGGAGTCAACTTGGGAGCAGCTTTGAGACAGGCTAAAAGGGAATCTGCCAGCAGGTGGAACAAGGAGCAGAGGGCTATCAGACACATCTGATTTGGAGTCAAGTAATATGGAGAGAAAAGCCTGAAATGATTAATTTTCTGTTACGTTATTAAAATGTGCATAAGGTAATGAAACATTAAAGTCAAACTGGCCACTTTGCTAGCTTGATCTTTGTAGGAACACAAGGGTTAAGGGAACAAAAGTAATGAAAACCTGGTCAATTTACCTCAGTACGGAATGTCCTAAAACAGGATAAAGACGATAAAATGACTCAAAGTTTGTAATCACAAGAGGTCAGGTATGGTGTCGGTTGTTATTGCAGATGTTCCAATGGTACCAATACCTGTCAATTTGTCTTTCATCCATCCTCGTTCTGTGGGTTGGCCATACTATGAACAGTCTTTCTTCACTGATTTCTATTCTCTGTTGCCTTCACACTGCCTGTCCGATAGCGAGGCCAGTCCACTTTCTGATGTTATCCATCCATGACATCTTGGGCCTTCCTTGTGCATGTTTTCCAGGGGGAGAATTTTCCCCCCGTTGGGGGGCTTGTGCAGGGACGGGCAGAGAAGGGAGGAATTAAGGCCCGCCCAGCGTGATGTGCGCCCGGAAGTGCTGAGCGCTCCCTGTGTGGGCGGTGGGGGTTCCCTGAGTCGGAGCCTGCCATCTTTCGCGCGCGCGAAAGAGCTCACAAATCTCCCTGAGGCACAGAGCTGCCTCAGGGAGATTAGTTTAAGTTCCCAAAATTTTAATAAAGAAAATAAAAAATTTTAAGACATGTCCCCTCATGTGACAGTGTTACATGAGCTGGGACATGTCAATGAATTTTTATAAAAAATTTTATTCAATTTATAAACACTTTATGAAACCTCATCCCGCCTGTGGATGAGGTTCCATGAAAATTGCGAAGGCCGCCTGGGGTTTTTGCCTGCCTGCCAACCTTAAGGTTGGATGGGCAGGTCAGTTTATTAGTTTAATTGATATTTAAATGGCCTTAATAGGCCTTTGACAGTTTGGTGGGCGAGCAGCCAACTCAGCTGCGCCCCCGCCGAACTGAAAAGCTAAATGACGCGCGGTGACGTTGGGGCGCCCGCCCGACGTCACCGTCCGTCATTTTAGGCCTCGGCGAGTGGGCCTCGCCCCCACTCACTGAGCCGAAGATTCAGGCCCAGGTGTTTTGCCTTGCATTAATTCTTTTTCCAAACAGTCCTCTCCTGCTCACATCACATGTTCAAAATGAGCTTTCTTGATATCACCGCCTCAAGCAAGTTCCTTCTAACACCAGCTTTCTTGAGCATCCACTTGTTTATCTGCTTGGCCATTTATGACACATGTAATATCTATCTGAGCCCTTTCATTTCAAATGTTCTTATTCAAACCTCGCCACTGTTCTTGTTGGTCCAGCTTTCATAGCCATACATTGTCACATAAGGGCTTTCAGAAAATGAATTTTCTTTGTAAATCAAGATGCTGTGGCTACTCCATACTCTTTTAAGTAAGTTCACAATGCCATGACCTATGTTAAGTCTTGCCTGAAATTCTTTGGTAGATTCTGCATCTTCCGTGATGAGTGACCCAAGATAGTGGAAGATATCAACCTGTTCAAGCTGAACTTGCAGGTCTTTCCACCCATCCTCATCACCTTAGTCTTGTTGACATTGATCAGGAGACTATATTTCCAGTTACCTTGATCAAGACGATCCGCCAACTTCTGTAGCTCCTCCACTGACATAGCGAGCAGAATAATGTCATCAGCAAATGGAAGATTCAAAACTTGCTGCCCATCAATCGGTATCCTACCTTTGTATCCATCAAGTGTCTCTCACATAACCATTGCTGCGAGGATGTTGAACATATATGATGAGAGGACCTTGTTTAATGCTCCTTTTGACTCTGAACCATTCTGAGAGGGTGCCAGCACTTTGACCCTAGCTTGTTGCTTACGATAAAGCTTGGCTAGCAAGTCGATTAAATGTGGGTATCCCATGGGTATCCCATGTCTAACATTGTCAACTACAGTTCCTCATGTGAAACTGCATCAAACGCCTTCTCAAAATCAATCAAGCACATCTATATTGGCTGCTGATGTTCTTGGACTTTGCGTATTATGATTCTAAGATTCCAAGACCTATGATTAACAAAACATTGACAGCATGGATCTCATTAAGAGAATTCTGAAACAACTTCTGATCTCATAGGTTACCATTGTGGTCAGGAGAGTGGGCACCCTTGAAATAGCGTGAAGATATGTAGCTCTGAAGAAGAGTCATATGGACTCGAAACATTAACTCTGTCTTTCTCTGCACAGATGCTGTCAGACCTGCTGAGATTTTCCAGCATTTTTTGTTTTTGTTTGTGAAGATATGTACACTTGGATGATGCTTATCAACCATGTGAAATGCTAAGCCTTTAAAAGTCTAAAAGGACATTTTGAAACAGATCATAGATACTCTGTCCATGACGGTGACATCACCTTTGACGACTCATAGAGCTGACCTTGCAGGGAGTAACCAATCTTTGATCACCACAGCTTTTGAAGACATGTACAGGGGGGTATAAGCAAGATGTACCTTTTCTTTATTCACTAAGACTACTTCTACCATTTTCCCTATCTTTTGTGTAGACCTTATCATCTGGTATATTTAGTTACCAGTCCTGACAGTTTTGTAGCCATGTCTCCGTAATGGTTACCATGTCATATCCTCTGACTTGAATATGTGCCTGAAATTCATTCAGTTTGTTCTTTATACTCTGTGCTTTTATATAAAGAATGTTTATTTGGGCCACACACCCTAACTTGTCCTTCTGCTCTTCTTACTCACACATTTCTTATTTCTCTATACTGGTTAATTAATTTACATATTTTAGTTTTCCTTTTACCTGTGATGCCTACAACACAATTTATGACTGTTATTCTACTGTCTTTTTGTTTGCTTTTGAATTAATATTTAACTACCCTTCCACCTGAGCCCTGTCCCCCAGTTTACAATTTGAAAATCCTTGTGACCACTCCATTTATCCTTGCTGCTAGGACCCTGGTCCCAGCCTGGTTCAAGCAGAGCCTGTCCCAATAGTACTGTTCCTTCCTGACCCTGGTGCTAGTGTCCCATGAACCATGAAACTATAGAGTACCTCTTCAGCATGGCTATTTGTCTTTTTCTCAGCTGTAGTCATCTTTAATTGAAGATCTTTGGCTTGAGACTTCTCTTTCATGAGCTCCTCACAGACACTATGATGTTTATTTTTCAGCTGTTCCATCTCTTCTTCCAGTGTAGATATATGATGTTCCTGATCCTTAATCTGTGAAATCACCAAGGCATTCTACTTATTGTAATGAGAATATATTGGGAATTAACATTTTTGGCAGTATGTTATGCTCACATAGAATTGATTTTTTTTGTTATTTGTGAAAGATTTACAGGTAAAATGGCAGTTAGAATTCAAATAAACAGCTGATTCCATAGGCCCAAATGAGTTTGAACAATCTGGTTGCTAGCAGGCATGTGTCCACAGCACCAAACTGCACCAGCGTGACATTTTAATAATTTCTACACCAGTGTGCTAAGGTCTAAGATTCCTTTCGTACTCTAATTTATGGAGGGGAATGTAAAAATGTCACATGGGTACGGTAGATTTTATCTTTCTACAGCCAAGGCTAACACATACAGTTAAGGATGAACAATGGGCGTTGTAATCTGAATCTAATCACAGTATAACTGACCGGAAAAAGCTCAATTCTAATACTGGATGCCAGTCAGGAAAGAGTCCATTCCAAAGAACATGGTCTGAGCATGGGCAGGTGGGTATATGCCATCTTTTGCAATTGGACTGCTCAAATAATAGCAAGGTGATTAGGTTAAATCAGTCTTCATAGACTTGAGCAAGAATATAAAAAAGGGTGCTCTGACCACAGAGATTGTAACGACTCACATTGACTGACATGTCTCGGGCACGACTGGGGTCTATTCACATGGAGGTTGTGCTTCACCCCAGGGCGTAACAATAATACTTTTGGTTTTAAATTACTGCTCAGATGTTACTTATACTGAATAAAAAATAACAACTATCATGAATAACGGTATTGCTTTGAACCTTTTTTAAAACTTGAGGTTGAAGGGGTTGAAGGGTTAATTGGCTGTGACACCCCTGAATTCCAACACTTGTCAAGGACTACTTGTGAGCAATGTCACCACAGACCACTTATAATAATAGGAAGTTTATTTACCATCTGCATTTCGCTTCTTTGTTTCATTTTGAGATTATCCACTTCTGCCTCCAATTCAGACGTATGGTACTTTAATTTAACCAGCTGCCTTTGTTGCTTCTGATATTGGCTCTGTTCCTGATTAAGCTCATCCCGTAAGTACCTTACTAGATCCTCTTGTTGCTGAAACTACAAAACAAATACCAACAGTATTAGAGCATTACAATAACTGCTGAGTATTGGGAACATATGTAAATCCGTAAATAACTTAATTTAAATTTCAGAGATCTATTTTGAGGTCAGCTCCCAAATTTTCTTCAATGGGACAAATCTGTTAATCTAGGCTGACAAATTACCTTGGTAATAGGAATTTATGTAACTGCTATTGAAAGCTTGGATACAATAAAAAAAAATTGAAGCAATATGGTAGAAATACTTCCATTTATCCAGCATCTTGTTATGTTGAAAATTCTCAAAGCACTTCACACAGAATGCATTATTTTGCAAGGCATGTCTCTACCAGGGTCTTCTTGCCAACCAATCAGCACTTTCTTCTCATACAGTATAAATATGTTGTTTCCCCTGACCCTAGTGTTTTCTTGCGAATTGACCTGATGTGTGCAAGACGAAAAGTTTCGACAAGGAAATATCTAAGTCACATTCTATACATACCTCACGCACATAGAGCATGTCTATTTGACTGGGAAAAGCTGATATCCTGCACCTCTTGTCTGTGGGCAAGACTCACTAAAAGTTGATTCTTTCTAATTATTCTTTCACTGGATGTGAGCATCTCTGGCTAAGACAGCATTTATTGCCCATTCTAATTGCCCATGAGAAGGTTGTGGTGAGCTGCCGTCTTGAACTGCTGCAGTCCATGTGGTATAGGTATATCCACAGTGCTGTTAGGAAGGGTTTTCCAGGATTTTGACCCAGTGACAGTGAAGGAACAGCGATATAGTTCCAAGTCAGATGGTGTGTTTCTTATAGGGGGATTTCCAGGCGGTGGTGTTCCCATGCAGCTGCTGTCCTTGTCCTTCTAGGTGATAGAGGTTACAGGTTTGGAATGTGCTGTTAAAGGAGCCATGGTGAGTTGCTGCAGTGCATCTTTCAGATTGTGCACACTGTTGCCACTGTGCATCGGTGGTGGAAGGAGTGACTGTTGAAGGCTGTGGGCTGCTTTGTCTTGCATCCTGTCGAGCTTCTTGAGTGTTGTTGGAGCTACACACATCCGGATAAGTGGACAGCATTCTATCACACTCCTGATTTGTGCCTTGCAGATAGTTGACAGTGCTTTGGGGAGTCAGGAGGTGAGTTACTCACTGTGGAATTCTCAGCCTTTGACCTGCTCTTGTAGTCACAGTATTTATATCACTGATCCAATTCAGTTTCTGGTCAATGGTAACCCCCCTGAATGTTGATAGTGGGGGATTCAATGATGGTAAGTATGTCAAGTGGAGATGGTTGGATTCTCTCTTATTGCAGACGGTCATTGCCTAGCACTTGTATGGCGCAAACGTAACTTGCCACTTATCAGCCCAAGCCTGAATGTTGTTCAGTTCTTGCTGCAAATGGACGTACATTGCTTCAGTATCTGAGGAGTCCAAATGGTGCTGAACACAACAGACATCCCCACTTCTGACCTTATGATGGAGGGAAGGTCATTGATGAAGCAGCTGAAGATGGTTGGGCCTAGGGCGCTAACCTGAGGAACTCCTGCAGCAATGCCCTGGGACTGAGATGAGCAAACTCCAACAATCTCACCATCTTCCTTTGTGTTAGGTATGACACCAGCCAGTGGAGAATTTTCCCCCTGATTCTTATTCGCACCAGTTTTGCTAGGGCTCCTTCATGCCACTCTTGGTCAAATGCTGCCTTGATATCAAGGGCAGTCACTCTCACATCATCTCTTGAGTTCAGCTCTTTTGTCTATGTTTCGACCAAAGCTAATGAGGGCAAGCATTGAGTGGCCCTGGCATAACCCAAACTGAGCGTCAGCTGAGTAAGTGCAGTTTGGTAGCACTGTTGACAACCTCTTCTATCACTTTGCTGATAATCAAGAGTAGATTGATGGGGTGTTAATTGGCTGGGTTGGATTTGTCCTGCTTTTTGTGTACCGGGCATACCTGGGCAGTTTTCCACATTGCTGGGTAGATGCCAGTGTTATAGCTACACTGGAGCAGCTTGGCTAGGGGCGCAGCTACTTCTGGAACACAAGTCTTCAGTGCTATTGCCGGAATGTTGTTGGGGCCCATTGCCTTTGCTGTATCCAGTGCCTTCAGCGGTTTCTTGATATCATGTGGAGTGAATCAAATTGGCTGAAGGCTGGCATCTGTGAAGCTGGGGACCTCAGCAGGGGGCCAAGATGGATCATCCACTCGGCATTTCTGGCTGAAGATGGTTTCAAATATTTCAGCTTTGTCTTTTGCACTGATGTGCTGGGCTCCCCCATCATTGAGGATGGGGATGTTTGTAGAGCTACCTCCTCTAGCTAGTTGTTTAATTGTCCACCACCATTTATGACTCAATGTGACAGGGCTGCTGAGCTTGGATCTGATCCATTGGGTATGGGATCACTTAACTCTGTCTATTGCATGCTGCTTCTGCTTTCTGGCATGCAAATAGTCCTGGGTTGTAGCTTCCCCAGGCTGACACCTCATTTTTAGGTATACCTGATGCTGCTCTGGAAACCCCTGCTGCACTCTTCATTGAAACTGAGTTGATCCACCAGTTTGATGGTAATTGTAGAGTGTGGGATATGTCGAGCCCTGAGGTTACAGATTGTGGTTGTGTACAATTATGCTGCTGCCAATGGCTCAAAGCGTCTCATGGATGCCAAGTTTTGAATTGATTGATATGTTCAAAATCTATCCTATTTAGCTCGATGGTAGTGCCACACAACACGATGGAGATTAACCTCAATGTGAAGACGGGACTTCGTCTCCACAAAGACTGTGCGGTTGTCACTCCTACCAATACTGTCATGGATAGATGCATCTGTTACAGGAAGATTGATGAAGATGAGGTCAAGTATGATTTTCCCTCTTGTTGGTTCCCTCACCTGCCGCAGACCCTGTCTAGCAGCTATGTCATTTAGGACTTGGCCAGCTTGGTCAGTAGTGTGCTACCAGACCAGTCTTGGCGTTGGACATGGAAGTCCCCACCCAGAGTACATTTTTCACCCTTGTCACACTCAGTGCTTCCTCCAAGTGGTCCTCAACATGGCTTCTTCAACATGGAGAGGTACTGATTCATCAACTGGGGCGGTGCAATAGGTGGTAACCAGCAAGAAGTTTCCTTAAATAAAGGAAATGTGATCTGAAGTCCTGAGTAGTGCTCAGATGTTTGCCCACATAAAAACAGTGGAATAAGGGAGGCCTGTTAATTCATTGAGGTCCTGTTGTTGAAGATACACTGTTCTATCTTGTAGCAACTGACTATTTTAATAACTGGTCATTAGAGGAGCTTCTTGCAGCCTCCCTGACAGCTAATTAAAACTATACCGTATTTCTTTTTTGTGACAATATTCACAGCTAACACCGTTAATGGGTATCCCTATGGGTACACATCTTCCTTTGCAGATTCTGGAGGATGAAGATCAAACAGGCATACCAGACAGATGTATCCACACTTTGAAGACACCCCATTTTAAGTCAGTCTTATGCTGGCACTCCTGTGTACGTGGGCTACATTCTTGAACCTGGACATTTCTGCAGATACCTGAAGGTCTCTGTTACAGAACGAATCACACACCTGCAGTAGATTTGCAAATCAATTCCAGGACATGGAGTGTCAATATTGTTGAAAGGTGGAGTACATGGTACAGAGAGGGATGATGTAAAAAACGAAGGGGTGCAATCAGAGTTAATCTGGGTGCAGCTCAAATATAAAAAGGACTTGTCAAATTAATATAAAATTATGGGCCAGAACTTCGTGGAGTGACAATCACAATTAGATTGCCACTCCATTCCTTTTAACTTTCCTTAGTCAGGAGTTACACATTTCTTGCCTGACTATCCGGCTCAGGCCTGCTAAGAAATGTGTAGCATACCGGCTCCTGGGACTCTTCTGTGCAGGGCAGCAGTGGCGGGAGAAGTAAAGCCGCGCCCCCATTTTACAGCACTAGCTGTTAAAGGTTCCAGATAATTTAAAGGGGTTGGGGTGCATTTTTGGCGTATGGGGAAATGGTTAGGAGTCGGGGTGTTAGTTAGAGGGTGGGAGGGTAGTCGGGGGTTGGTCAGAGGTGGGGAGGATAGTTGGGGGATGGTCAGGGGTCTAGTCAGAGGAGGGGGGTGGCGAGGTGGGGTGTGCGGGGGTGGGTTGGGGCATCACTCGTATAGTCACCCAGGAGTTAGAAGTGGTTTTAATCCTTCTAACTTTTCCTGAGTCACTATTCTGCTAAGAGAGTCTGAAGCCTCCGAAGTCTCCAATTTAAATCGGAGTATCAGATGGTTGCCAATGCAGGGTAATTGCCCATCGGAAGTTTGACCTTCCAGGAAATTCCCATGCAGTCCTTGTGTGGGAACTTCAGGGGGTTTACCAGTGCATCTTCTGGGGTACCTTCTGGGTATGACTCCTCGGAGATCAGGAGTTTTGGTCCAATATTAGATCTCCAAATTATGGGAAGGTAACAGAAGAGGGAATCTGCAGTCAGATTTGAGCTGCAGGGCCAGATTTTCATGGAGTTGTGGAGTCTCTTAAAAATGGAGCGCGGGACCCAGATGCAGAAGTCCTGCTCTCATTTCCGACAGATCCAATTTTTGCCAGTTGGAGAAAGTGGGTGGGATATGATTCACACATGATGGAAACCTGAACTCAGCAGGGCCATCTGAATTCAGTACTCAGTTCAAACAACCTCCATTTTTGATGTAGCAGGGGCTTTAACCTGTAATGTGTGAGTCACAGATCTTTAGAGTAGGCGTAAATCCTCTTGAAGGGCAGATAAGCTTTGTAGAACTGTCATGATGTGAAATTATTTAAATCCCTAGCCCATTAAAAATTAATTTAAAGAACAGGCTGCCTGTGTCAGTGAGAGTTGAAAAACCTCTGGTCCAGCAGTTACAAGAGTTGTTTGTTGACATTTCCCAACGGCTCTCATTCTTTCATTATGAATGCTTGTCTGCTTTTCACAAGCAATAATTATCTCAGCAGGGGGTTCCTAAGATCACAGTTTGATTGACAGTTCAAACAGGTTATTAAAGGAATAGCTGTCTTTGATGCAAGGTTATGGTAACAAGTTGTTTGTTTTTAAAAGGGAATAAGGACATGAGGAATTTAAAAGTTTTGAATGGGCTTTCATGAGTGGGGCTAATTTTAAAAGTATAGTGAAGGCTGTAATGGATATTTAGACATTTATTTTATTTCATCTCAACATAACTCCTGAGGTCTGCCCATGGTGTATTCTGGGTGAGTTGGCATGGAGGGCGTAAGGACAAAGGGTAGTGGGTAGGGGTCATGGGTTGACAGTAAGCTGGAGTGGGGCTGTAAGTGGCATGAATTGACATGAAGGGTGTGAGGGGCCATTAAGGATGGCATGAGAAGTGGACGGGGGGGTAATAGGTTGTGCAAGGTGAGGGCTAGAGGGCCTAAATTTTAACAAAATAATTGGGACAAAGTCCCAGAGAACTGGGATAAGCTGTTTAAAAGGCCCATCTTGGCACTTGGCCACCCTGATGTACTTCCGGAGTGGGCCCAACTCTATCCTGTACCCTTCCACCACCACCCTCCAACCGTCCTTCGTGAAAATTGGGTCTGACAGGGCAAAAATCTCAGTATGGTGCAAGAGGCCAATCGGTCCATCGAGTTCATGCCAATGTCTGTAGAGCAATCCACATAGTCTCATATGTATGCTCTATCCCCATAGCGCTGCAAGTTTATTTCCCTCAAGTTCCCATCCAATTTCATTTTGAAATAATTTATTGTCTCCACTTTGACCACCCTTGTAGGCAGAGAGTCCCAGGTCATTACCATTCATTGTATAAAAAGGTTCTTCCTCACATCTACCCTGCATCTCTTGCCCATAACCTTAATTCTATGTCCTCTCGACCCTGTATCATCAGTTAATGGGAACAGATTTTCTTTGCCTACCTTATCTACACATATCATAATCTTGCACATCTTGATCAAATCTTCCCTTTGTTCCAAGGAGAATAACCCCAGTTTCTATGATCTAACCTTGTAACTAAAATCCCTCATCCCTGGAATCATTCTGGTAAGTCCCCTCAGCACTCTCTCAAAGACCCTCACATCCTTCCTAAAGTGTGGTGACCAGAACTGCATGCAATTTTCTAGTTGTGACCTATAAGATTCAGCATAACTTCCCTTCTCTTGTGGTCAATACCTCTGTTTACAGCACAGGATCACATATGCTTTGCCAACTACTCTCTCAATTTATCTTGCTACTTTCAATAATTGATACATATGAACCCCAGGTCCCTCTGTCCTTGCACACTCTTTAGAACTATGCTATTAAATGTATTGCCTCTCTCCATCCCTTCTGCAAAAATAATCACCTCACACTTCTCTATATTAAATTCTACCTGCATCTTGTCTACCCATTCTGCCAACCTATCTATATCCTGTTGCAGCTGATTAGTAACATTCTTACTGTTTGTCACACTTCCAAGTTTGGTGTCCTTGGCAAATTGTGAAATGTTTCTCTGTATTTCAATATCCAAGTAGCAATGAGTAGCAATAATGAAATTATTGTTTTGGGATATTTTAATTATCCATAAAAATATGGAGATTCACAGCACATAAGGAGGCCATTCGGCCCACTGTGTCTGCACTGGCTGACACGTAGCCATCCGGTCTAATCCCATTTCCCAGATCCTTGTAGCATTTCTAGTGCACATCCAAATACTTTTTTAATATTATGAGGGTTTCTGCCTCTACCACCTTTTCAGGCAATGGGCCCCAGATTCTTACCAACTTCTCAGTGAACAAATTTATCCTTGAATCTCCTCTGAACCTACTACCTCTCACCCTAAATCTATGCCCCAGGTTATGGACCCCACAACCAAAGGGAATAAGGCCTTCCCATCCACTCTATCTACATCCATTTATCGCTTGTCACAGAGGGGGAGGAGAATAGAATCCCTGAAATGTTTTTACGACTCCTTCCTCAAACTGTACATTAATAGGCTTACAAAGGTTGTATTGTTAAATCTGTGGTTGAGCTAAATATGGGTAAACAGCTTGGGAATAGTTACCTTAATGTAAAGTTCAAGATCCAAATAGAAAGACGAAAACATCAGTCCAAAAACAATACTACCAAATTGGATTAGCGCAGGCCATAGAAAGAGGGAGGTGGAAGGAAGGAGTGGCACATGGGCTATAAAGCAACAGTGGGATTTTTTCTTTTAAAAATGAATTACAAAAGGTACAGAATAAAAATATTACATTAAGAATTCAGGACACTACTAGTAGGGATGTCATGGATGAATAAAGAGGTTAGAGGCCAATTAAAATTGGAGAAAAGGGCCTATGAAGACGATAAGAATAGTAATGAAAAACTAAAGAATGTGAGACTGTAAGAGAGGCTTATGTAAGAACAGTGGTGAGTATTTCTAGTCTTTAAAGTAAAAGTAAGGTCTTTAGTTTGTGTTTAGGTCTCTAGCCTTTTTTCTGTATTTATCTTAAAAATAGTTTAAGTATAAGATCAATACTGGTGTAAAAAATTTAATTACAATAAACTATAAAGAGTGGGGTTTCTTCAAGTGTAAACAGCAGGGAAACTAGAGTAATGAATTAATAAATTAAATAAAGTACAATAGTGATAGCAGGATGGATGATATTTTGCTGCTGCAGCACATGGGAGCTGCTGGACACCAAGGTGATCCAGAGTGAACACATCTGTAGTAAGTGTTTGCAGCTCGAGGAACTTCAAATCCAAGTTGAGGAGCTAGAGTCCGAGCTGCAGAAACTGCACCACATCAGGGAGGGGGAAAGTTACCTGGACACTTGGCTCTAGGAGATGGTCACGCTTGGGTCTGTGATCAGGGACAGGAGAGTGTGACTGCAGGTGAGGCAGGTATGGGGACCCAAGGGGTAGTGTTTAAGGAGCCTCGGCCCCTGCAATTGTCCACCAGTTACGAGGTTCTTGCAAGCTGTGTGGACGAGGGTGGGGACTGCAGGGAGGATGAGCGAATTGACCATGGCAGCATGGTACAGTGAGCCAATCAAGTGCGGGGGGAAGAAATAGGAATGTAGGGCACAGTATAATTAGGGGGATAGATACTGTTCTCTGCAGCCATGAACATGAGTCCCGAAGGCTATGTTGCTTGCCCGGTACCAGGGTGAAGAAAATCTCCTCAGGACTGGAGAGGAACTTGGAGTGGGAGGGAAGGGATCCAGTTGTCTTTGTCCACAAGGGTGCCATCAACATTGATAAGAGCAGAAAGGAGGCTCTGCTGAAAGAATTTGAACAGTTAGGAGCTAAATTAAAAAGCATAACCTTCAAGATAATAATCTTGGGATTACTACCTGAGCCACGGGCAAACTGGCATAGGGTAGATAAAGTCCAGGAGTTAAATGTGTGGCTCAAAGATTGGTGTGGGAGGAATAGGTTTCAGTTCATGGGGCACTGGCACCAGTACTAGTGTAGATGGGAGCTGTTCTGGTGCGACAGGCTTCATTTGGACCGTGCTAGGACCAGTGTCCTGGTGAATCAAATAACTCGGGCTGTAGAGAGGGCTTTAAACTAAATGGGGTGGGTGAGGGGGGATGGGGAGGATTCTAGAGAGGGGGATATGTAGGCTTACAAAGAAAAAGGATATGGCAGCATTGCAGGGCAGCTATTTAGGTCATGATACCCAGAGGGTGACAGGAAGGGATAGAGAAAAAAAGCAAAATTAATGGCTCTTTACTTAAATGCACATAGTATTCGGAACAAAATAAATGAATTAACGGCACAAATATAGGTTAATGGGTATAACCTTATAGCCATTACAGGGACATTGTTATGAGGAGATTGAAGCTGGGAACTAAATAGTCAGTGGTACGTGACTAACAGAAAGGACAGGCAGGGAGGTGGGGTAGCATTGTTAGTACGAGTTGGAATAAGTACGATGGTAAGAAATGATCTTGGATCAGAAGATGTAGAATCTATATGGGTGGAGGTAAGAAATAACAAGGAGAAGACAACATTGGTGGGAGTAGTCTATAGGCCCCGTAACAGTAGCTATACTGTAGGATAGAGAATAAATCAGGAGATAATGATGGCATCTAAAAAAGGCAGTACATTAATCATGGGTGCGCTTAATCTTCATGTAGATTGGGAAAATCAAATTGGCAGAGGTAGCTACGAGCAAGAATTCACAGGCCAGAATTTTCCCGTTGGCGATTTGAGGGCGGGGCCCGCTCGCCGACGGGAAAATGTCGCGGAATGACGTCGGGAGGAACCGACGTCATCCCGGTCCCTCTAAATTTTTAGGAAGGCGGGCGGACAGCGAAATCAGCTGTCCGCCCGCCGACCTGTCAATGACCAATTAAAGCCATTGACAGGTTAATTAAGATCATTAAAGACCTGCCCGCCTAACCTTAAGGTTGACAGGCAGACCAGGAGCCCCAGCAGGCTCCTGATAATACATGAAACCTCATCCACTGTCGGGATGAGGTTTCATGTCCGTTTTTAAAAAGTTTAGTAAAGTTTATGTGGTTTTTATTAACATGTCCCATCTCGTGTGACATTGTCACATGAGGGGGACATGGTAATAATATTTTTATTTTTCTATTTTTTAACTTTTGTGCACTGTCACTAATCTCCCTGAGACAGCACTTAGTCTCAGGGAGCAGTGCGCTCTTTTGCAGCTGGGGATTCCCTCCCCCCCCCCCCCGACCCCAGCACAGGAAGCGCATAGCTCTTCTTGTCAGGCAGGCCGCTGGGCCTTAATTGGCCCGCCCACTCAAAATGGCGGCGGGCCCCATTTCAGCAGCGGGGGTCGGCTGTCTGCCCATCACCGAGCCGGTGGGGCCCGCGCACCCACCAAGGGCAAAATTCTGCCCATAGAGTGTATTCGGGACAGTTTCCTTGAATAATATGTTGTGGATCCAAGCAAGGATCAGACTATTTTGGATCTGGTAATGTGTAAAGAGACAGATTTAATAAATGATCTCAGAGTAAAAGATCCCCTAGCAAACAGTGACCATAATAAAGTAGAATTTAGTATTCAGTTTGAGAGTGAGAAACTTGGGTCAGAAACAACTGTGCTAAACTTAAATAAGGGTAATTACAAAGGAATGAGTGCAGAGTTGGCGGGAGTGGACTGGGAAAGGAGTTTAGCAGAAAAGACGGTTGATGAACAATGGCAGACATTTAAGAAAATAGTTCATGATTCACAACAAAGATATATCCCAGTAAGGAATAAGGATTCTAGGAAGGGGATAAATCAACCATGGTTAACCAAGGAAGTTAAGGATAGTATCAAATTGAAAGAAAAAACATACAATGTGGCAAAGAATAGTGGTAAGCCAGAGGATTGGGAAAGTTTTAAAAAACCAACAAAAGATGAACAAAAATCAATAAAGAGGGAGAAAATAAACTTTGAGGGTAAACTAGCAAGTAATATAAAAACAGACCGTAAGAACTTCTTTAAATATATAAAAAAGGAGAGAGAGGCCAAAGTAAACATAGGCTGCTTAGAGAATGAGGCTGGAGAAATAATAATGGGGAACCAGGAAATGGCAGTTGAGTTGAACACATACTTTGCATCAGTCTTCATGGCAGAAGACACTAATAGCATTCCAAACATATTAAATAATCAAGGTGCAAAAGGGGGGGAGGGATTAAATAAAATAACTATCGCAAGAGAGAAAGTACTCGGGAAACTAATGGAGCTAAAGGCTGATAAGTCTCCTGGACCTGATGGGTTGCATCCTAGGATATTAAAGGAAGTAGCTACAGATATAGTGGATGCACTGGTGGTAATTTTACAAGAATCCTTAGATTCTGGAAAAGTCCCAAAGGATTGGAAAAACGCCAATGTAACACCATTATTCAAAAAGGGAGATAAAAAACAGGTAACTATAGGCTAGTTAGCTTAACATCTGTCATTGGGAAAATGTTAGAGTCTATTATAATGGATGTAATAGCAAAGCATTTAGAAATACATAATCTAATCAAGCAGAGTCGGCATGGCTTCATGAAGGAGAAATCATGCCTGACAAATTTGTTAGAACTCTTTGAGGAGAACAAGCAGGATAGATAAGGGGGAACCAGTAAATGTAATATATTTGGATTCCCAAAGACATTCGATAAGGTACCACACATAAGGCCACTTAATAAGATAAGAGCCCATGGTGTTGGGAGTAGTATATTAGCATGGGTAGAGGATTGGCTAACTAATAGAAGACAGAGAGTTGGGATAAGGGGGACATTTTCAGGATGGCAACCTGTAACTAGTGGAGTGCCGCAGGGATCAGTGCTGGGGCCACAATTATTTACAATATATATTACTAACTTGGATGAGGGAAGTCAATGTACTATCACCAAGTTTGCGGATGACACAAAAATATGTGGGAAGGCAAGTGGTGAAGATGACACAAAGAGTCTGCAGAGGGATATAGACAGGTTAAGTGAGTGGGCAAAAATGTGGCAGATGGAATATAATGTGGGAAAATGTGCGGTTATGCATTTTGGCAGGAAGAATAGATGAGCTGAATATTATTTAAATGGAGAAAGACTGCAGAAGGCTGCAGCACAAAGGGATTTGGGGGTCCTCGTGCATGAATCACAAGAAGTTAGTATACAAGTTCAGCAGGTAATAGGGAAGGCAAATGGAATTTTAGCCTCTGTTTCAAAGTGAATGGAGTATAAAAATAGGGAAGTCTTCCTCAAAGTATACAAGGCCCTAGTTAGACCATGCCTAGAATACTGTGAACAGTTTTGGTCCCCTTATCTAAGGGAAGATATACTGGCATTGGAGGCAGTCCAGAGAAGGTTCACTAGGTTGGTCCTGGGGATGGAAGCATTTTCTTATGAGGAGAGGTTGAGTAGTTTGGGCCTGTACTCATTGAGTTTAGAAGAATGAGAGGCAACCTTATTGAATCATTCAAGGTTCTTAGAGGGCTTGACAGGTGATGCTGAGAGGTTGTTTCCCCTTGTGGGAGAGTCTAGGACCAGAGGGCATAATCACAGAGTAAGGGGTCACCCATTTAAGACAGGGATGCAGAGGAATATCTTCTCTCAGAGGGTAATGAATCTGTATAATTCTTTATCGCAGAGGGCTGTAGAGGCTGGGTCGTCAAGTATATTCAAGACTGAGATAGACAGATTTTTAATCAGTAAGGGAATCAAGGGTTATGGGGAAAAGGCAGGAAAGTGGAATTGAGGATTATCAGATCAGCCATGAGCAGATTCGATGGGCCAAATGGCCTACTTCTGCTCCTACATCTTATGGTCTTATGGACATGCAAAGGAGGCAATTATGTGTTTCTTTTCTTTGCATCTCAGGGACGTATCAAAGCCAAAGTTCCTCAAACTTCCTCTGAGGACGTGAGTGTCAATGTCTCAGATGGCGATGCACCACATCTTCCATGCTTGAAGCACCAGTGCACATACAATCACCTCAGTGAGTAGACGTTCATGATTTTGCTCAGTGACACATTCCGGTGAGCACCTCACAGGAATGCAGAAGGATTTGACAGAGGTTGTAAAAGCTGCAGCCCTGACAGTCAGAGGACTGTTGAAGGCCAGGCGATGTGGCACCCCAGGCTGATGACGGGCCTCTGGTCAGTCACAGAGTTCCAGAGACAAACAGGGGAGAATCTGACAGAGTTGCCTGAGGCTTTGGGCAGATATGTGTGGGCAATGGAGGAGTTCATCAGCCCATGACCTCTACCGTGTCTCAGGAAATGAGTGCATTGTTCATCAATGGAGTGGTTGGCAACTTTTGTGGAGATGCAGATCCAGGAGACCATTCAGAGGATTCTTGGTGCTAGCGCTAACCTGCAGACCATCGACTTCACTGTCTCCATGGCCTCACTGCAGCAGTGGGTGAGCAAGAGATTGACGGTGCCCCTGGACGTGTCTCCGGGTGCATCTCCACCTACAGGAAGCTGGAAGGTGCCATCGTGCACAGAGATGCCCAAGGAGCTGCAGTCTGCCACACTTTAGGGTTCCTCTCAAGGCACAGTGTGGCTTGACAGGAGCTCCCTTGCCCCTCTGCCAGTGATCCAAACTCCTCTAGTGCTAGCTGCCACAGAGGAGCTTTCTGCGCTGCTGCAAGAGTCCCTCAGCGTCCATGGGTCCTCCAGGCCTGGGGTACCTGAAGATGTCTACCACAGTCATCAAAGGCCACAGGACATGGAGATCCGCAGCCCGCCTCCAACAAAACTGCAGATATCAGAGACACACCTTGTCACAGCACAAGGAAACTATTCAAAAAGGTCACATAGACATACCAGAGTAGCATGGGTGTTTATGTCATTCCTTCATGAGTCGGTTGTTTGTGTGCGATTAAGGTGTTAGTGCATTCAATACTGTGTGCTCTATTCATTGATAGCTTATTAATTATGGCATCAGAAAATGCTTGGATCCCCATGGATATATGTGCAAGGGGCCTAGATATATATTTCTTTCTCAGATGAATGGAGCAGCTCATAAAGAAGGCCTATCTGGTGTAATTGTTGAGATATGTGGCCTGATATGCAGCCTGGGGATTGGGTACCCATCAGGAGAGATGAGGATGCTAGAGATGTATGTGGTTCAAGTTTTCTCAGGCCTGCCTGGCGTCAATCTCCATTCTTGTGACCTCGGCAGTGGTCAGATGTTGTTGTCCTCCTTTCAGTTTAGCTTTCTCTACACCATCATCCTCTTCAGATGAGGCTTATGTCTCCTCAGCATCCTCTGGGTTCAAGTACTCTCCCCTTTGCAGCATCAGGTTGTGCAGCGTGCAACATATGATGATCCGTGAAAACATTCCAGGACTTGCCAAGACAACAGAAGTGCATCTTCAGTATATCTATGGTTTTCTCTATTTTGGCCTTTGCGGCATCTTGACTGGTATTGTATCTCTCCTCAGCCTTACTGCGAGTGTTCTTGAATGGCATCATCACGCAGATCTGGACAGGACAGTCCCTATCGCTGGGGATCTATCCGTTTAGTTGCTGAGGGGTTGAACAAATGTGGCACATTTGAGCAGAACATTGACGTCGTGGCTGCTTTCTGGAAATCTTGCACAAACCTGCATAACACGCTTCCTGGAGGAAGTTATGTGAAAATAAGTCCTTTCTATTTATGGAGGCCATGAGCTGATCAGATGGTGTTTTTGTGGCCAAATCAGTACAGTTGATGCCTCCCTGGAAAACTGGCTATGGCAGCGAATCCTATGGACTTCTCAGCCTGGCTATCATGGTCTGTTCAGTATCTGATGAAGTCACCTGTCCTCTTAAATAGCACATTGATGACCTTCTTGATTCAGCAGTGAGTTACTGCCTGACAAATCCCCCACATGTTCCCCTCCAAGGTAAGCATCATCCTGACTTGGAACTATACCACTGTTCCCTCACTGTCACGAGGTGAAAATCCTGGAACTTCCTCCCTAACAGCAGCTACACCACATGGACTGCAGTGATAAGGCGCTCACCACCACCTTTTCAAGGACAATTAGGGACAGGCAACAAATGTTG
The DNA here is from genome assembly GCF_964194155.1 of Cetorhinus maximus. Taxonomy (NCBI): domain Eukaryota; kingdom Metazoa; phylum Chordata; class Chondrichthyes; order Lamniformes; family Cetorhinidae; genus Cetorhinus; species Cetorhinus maximus. The sequence goes on from NC_135882.1 coordinate 67,807,340, forward strand.
ACCTAGCCAGTGATGCCCAGATCCTATGAAAGAACAACTGAAAAAAAACAACCTTTGCTAATTGATAGAACTAGAGGTGTTGACCCACTCCGGCTGCTCAGCTCCTAAGTATACACTGCTTCTTGAAGAGTAAAACTGTGAAGCTCCTCAGAGCTGCCTCTCTCTTCCCAACAGATTTTTGATTAATTTTCTCCTTTGTCCTGAACCTCACTTTCATGGGAGTCAGATCGACTTTTGCAGTGTGTGTTAAAGAAGCCGACTCAAAACCACCAGCTTGCAACAGTCGGGTTTCTGAAGGCACAAAAGATCCATGTGCCTCCTATTGAATTCCCAAGACTTCATCTAATTTGGGTGAGAGACATGCAACCTCAACAACTTGTCAATTGTCTTAATGACTGTTGTTTGCGGACGGCTTTGTGGCGTCACAAACTTCCCACCATACGCTTGATTAGAAACTGGTCTCTCGCTGCCAGGACTCTGACACAAGTTCTTCCACGTTATTCTCCAGCCATGCCCGCCATGTCCAGCAGTCTTCATTAAATTCTGCCCAATGTGTGCCAGAGAACTGGAGAGTGGACTATTTTTTAAAAATGAAGACAAGAGATAATCCATGTAATTTCAGGTCAGTTAGTTTAAACCTGTGATGGCAAAAATTTTAGAATCATTAATGAAGGATAAAATTGCCATTTATCTAGATAAAGAGAAAGAAAGTAGATGTAGCCAGCATGCATTTGAAAGAGACAATCACGTGTGACAATCTCAGAGTTCTTTGAGGAAGCAACAGATTTTGTAGACAGGGGAAAAGCAGTGGATGTAGTATAAATTGACTTTCCTTTTGCAACATACAATACTGGACATTGTTAAAGGCTATGGTTTTAGGGGAGAGGATAGCAAACTGGATTGAACATTGGTTAGAATGGAGAAAAAAAAAGTAGAAAGTAATAGCAATTTATCACAGTGGTTGAAAGAGGGTAGTGGTGTCCCACAGGGGCTCATTCTGGAGCCAATTCCAGTCACTGTGTATGCCAATGATGAGGATATAGCCCTAGGCGGAGTGGTGTTGAAATGCGTAGATTAAAAATAACTGGTATATTCTGCAATAAGACCATAAGACATAGGAACAGAAGTAGGCCATTCAGCCCATTGAGTCTGCTCCGCCATTCAATGAGATCAAGGCTGATCTGATAATCCCCAATTGCACTTTCCTGCTTTTTCCCCATAACCATTGATTCTCTTACTGATTAAAATCTGTCTTTCTCAGCCTTGACTATACTTAACAACCCAGCCTCTACTGCCCTCTGTGGTAAAGAATTCCACAATTGGCTACCCTCTGAGAGAAGAAATTCCCCCTTAACTCTGTTATAAATGGGCGCCCCCTTACTCTGAGATTATGCCCTCTGGTCTTAGACTCTCCCACAAGGGGAAACAACCTCTCAGCATCTACCCTGTCAAGCCCCCTAAGAATTTTATATGTTTCAATAAGGTTGACTCTCATTCTTCTAAACTGCGATGAGTACAGGCCCAACTGACTCAACCTCTCCTCATAAGAAAATGCCTCCATCCCCAGGATCTACCTAGTGAACCTTCTCTGGACCACCTCCAATGCCACTATATATTTCCTTAGATAAGGGGGTCAAAACTGTTCACAGTATTCTAGGTGTGGTCTAACTAGTGCCTTGTATAGTTTTATCAAGACTTCCCTATTTTCACACTCCATTCCCTTTGAAATAAAGGCCAACATTCCATTTGCCTTACCTACTACCTGCTGAACTTGTATGCTAACTTTTTGTGATTCATGCACGAGGACCCCCAAATCCCTTTGTGCTGCAGCTTTCTTCAGTCTTTCTCCATTTAAATAATATTCAGCTCATTTATTCTTCCTGCCAAAGTGCATAATCTCACATTTTCCCACATTATATTCCATCTGCCATATTTTTGCCCACTCACTTAACCTGTCTACATCCCTCTGTAGACTCTGTGTCATCCTCACCACTTGCCTTCCCGCCTATTTTTGTGTCATCTGCAAACTTGGCGATAGTACATTCATTTCCTTCATTCAAGTCATTAATATATAATATTAATATATTGTAAATAACTGTGGCCCTGGCACTTATCCCTGTGGCACTCCACTAATCACAGGTAGCCATCCTGAAAATACCCCCCGTATCCCAACTATTAGTCATCTATTAGTTAGCCAGTCCTCTATCCATGCTAATAAACTACTGCCAACACCATGGGCTCTTATCTTATTAAGTAGCCTTATGTGTGGTACCTTATTGAACGCCTTTTGGAAATCCAAATATATTACATCTACTGGTTCCCCCTTATCTATCCTGTTTGTTACCTCCTCAAATAATTCTAATAAATCTGTTAGGCATGATTTCCCCTTCATGAAGCCATGTGAACTGTGCTTGATTATATTATGCATTTCTAAATACTCTTCTATTACATCCTTTATTATAGACTCCAACATTTTCCCAATGACAGATGTTAAGTTAACTGGATATTTCACCTCTTTTCTATTTTTCCTTAATTCTGTTGAAATGTTAACTGTGTTCCTCTCCGTAGATGCTGTCAGACCTGCTGAGTTTTTCCAGGTATTTTTATTTTTGTTTTGGATTTCCAGCATCCGCAGTTTTTTGCTTTTATCTTAGTGGCCTATATTTTACCTGTTTATTGTCTCCCTCCCTTTTTGAATAAGGATGTTACATTGGCAGTTTTCCAATCCTCTGGGACTTTTCCAGAATCTAAGGATTCTTGTAAGATTACTACCAGTGCATCCATTATCTCTGCAGCTACTTCCTTTAATGTCCTAGGATGCAACCCATCAGGTCCAGGAGAGTTATCAGCCTTTAGCCCCATTAGTTTCCCTAGTACTTTTTCTCTAGTGATAGTTATTATATTTATTTCCTCCCCTGCTTTTGCCCCGTGATTATTTAGTATTTTTGGTATGCTATTAGTATTGTCTACCGTGAAGACTGATGTAAAGTATTTATTCAATTCCTCTGCCATTTCCTGGTTTCCCATTACTATTTTCCCACCCTCATTCTCGAAGGGGTCTATATTGACTATGGCTTCTCTCTTCCTTTTTATATATTTAAAGAAGCTCTTACTGTCTGATTTTATATTACTTTCTAGTTTACCCTCCAAGTTTATTTTTTCCCTCTTTATTTTTTTTGGTCATCTTCTGTTGGTTTTTAAAACTTTCCCAATCCCCTGGCTTACCACTAATCTTTGCCACTGTATGCTTTTTCTTTCATTTTGCATCTACCATGGATATAGTGTGCTCACCTCTAAGAATGGGTTAGCTGGGCCCTCACTGGAAGAGATCATAATAACATACTCTCCAGCTTTGGTGGAAGCTCAAATGGCAACCAATCAGACTCTGGGCTCCACAGTGAACAGATGGTGGATCGATTGGATATAGGCTTTGAAGAGTATGGTCACCTTATGTAATATGTTTTCCTGAGATCAGCGGAGGTAATGAGGCCCAGTCCTAAGAGAGTGACAATGACATAATGGGGGTAGCACATTCATCCCTCCACAACCAATACCCACTCACCACTCGCAAGCCAATGGAGTTGTAGTAGCCTGTGTCCTGTCTCTCTCAGGCTTGGACACCCATAAGTCACTAGCCATGAGTATCTCCAGGGCCACCATAGGATGAACAGCAACTTTCCATTAGCTCTGATTAGTAGGAGCAACATAATTAATAAACATTTGAAGAAAACTACTATGGGTTGATTACCAGATGAGAAATGAAGGGATGGAATTTATTATGTATGACATATATAATTTTACCTTATTTGGCACTACGGTTTACAGTGTGGTTTAATAGCAGTTCCTGAGTTTGGATTGAACTCCAGCTTCATAGATTGGGGCCAAGTAGTGTCTTTAAGTGTTGCAATCTGTGGACTGAATTTTTGGAGCCCCCCTCAAGTTGGAAATGGAGGTGGGTAGGAACTGAAAATACTGGATTTGGGTGGGTGCCAATTTCATGGTGCTGATCCTGGCACCGGCAGTTATCACTAGTGCAATAGGAGGGAGCGACAGGAATCTTGCTCCCCTCCTAACTGAGTGCAAATAAACGTTAAAAAATCTCTTTTAGAGCTTGTTAGGTGCTGAAGTTCAATTTGTAAAGTGGCAGACAGTTTACCCGTGCCTTCAGAAATTGATGAGCTGAAGGCAGGCAAGTATAGAGCAAGGGGTCAGTCATATCTGTCCCAGGCATCACCCTGACCGCATTAGAGGGTCAGGGATGCAAAGGGGGGTTGGGCATTTGGTAATGAGGTGCCCTAGGCACTGCAATGGTGGCAGGGAGAGTGGGCACTCAGTGGCCCCTGGAAACATGGGAGCAAAAGAGCAGGAGGCAAGGCTGCAAAGGACAATGGGGCTGCCACTTGACAAGAAGGAAAGCAGTGCTAATGGGGGCATAACTGTCAGATTTTGGGTCTCATGGCAATAAGAGATAACAACCTCTGCAAGAACGGCAGAATCTAAACCAACAGAGCAGGCCAGAGGTTGGGATTTCTGTGGCGAGTAACACAGCTCCTGGCTCCTCAAAGCCTGTTCACCACTGAAGCAATTGTAAGGAAAACCTTTCATACGGTTATGGGGACCATGTGATTGCATATTCAAATCAGCCCTAAGCACGGGTAACCTTAAGGGCGGAGCTTTCTAGCCTTGGTTCCGGTACAAGCATGTAGCTTCATCAGGAGCTCTGTAAGTAAAGCTTACTGTTTGTTACAAGAAACTTGACCAAGTTTATTACAATTGGTGACGAGGATACATAGCTCCAACACTGCACCTCACCACTTAGATGTGAGTATTTCAATTTTTAAGGGAAGAAAGAAAAGTGTACTCGCCAGTCATGCCACTCTTTGGCAGAAGTTACGTGTACAGCTCATCCTTCGAGGACTGGAGTCAGTACATAGGGCACTGAGGTTTCTCCTTTGTGGTGAACGAAGTTACGGCGGGGGAGAAACAGAAGGCAATTTTTCTAAATGTCTGCAGGAACAAAACGTATAACCGAATCTGTAGCTTGACGGCCCCGAAAGTGCCAAATTCCAGATCCTTCAACGAGCTAGTAGACCTCGTGAAAGCACATTTTCAGCCTAAACCATCAGTGATTATGCAAAGATTTAAGTCCAACTCTGGAGTCAGGGCCCCCTGTGAGTCAATTGCAATGCACATCACCAAGTTAAAACAATGAATGGAGCACTGTGACTTCGGTGATACTTTAAATGACATGTTGCGAGATCGTTTGGTTTGCGGCATACACGATGACGCCATTCAGCGCCGTTTACTTGCAGCAGCTAATGTAGACCTGAAGCACGCCATGGAAATAGCGCTAGCAATGGAGAGTGCTGAGAGGGATTCACAGGTTTTGCAGACTGTGCAACATAGCGCTATTCTTCAGTTAGGGCGGCAGCCTGCCGCTGGTCATAGCACAAAATCCAAAAACCAGAGAGGCAACCATGAAGCGGGAAGTGGCAACCACCCACACAAACAAAAAGAAATACTGCAACAGCTCACTAGTAATTCAGAAATAAAAGTGTTACCGATGTGGGGTAATCATGTACCAGAAACCTGCAGATTTAAAGAGGCAGAATGCCACTACCGTCACAAAAAAGGGCATGTTATAAAACAGTGCAGGGCAAAATCAAGACAGCTATTCATACAGCAGGCTAAGTTGAATGAAGTGCACAATATAATGAACCAGAAGCTGCTGCTACTGATATCTATTCCCAATACAATCTCAAGGCCAGGAAAACCAATCACCGTAACCCTTCAAGTAAATGGGAAGCCTCTAATCATGGAGGTTGACACAGGAGCATCAACCATGGTGGTGGGAGAACACATCTTTACATACCTCAGCAAGAGTATACCCCTTCTCCTGACTCTGTATCCAAAGTGACTAAGCTCACTTGACATGACCTTGGCTTTTGACAGCTTATGATTAACTTAATGTATGACTAGAGTCATTCGGACTCAAAACGTTAACTGTGTTCCTCTCCGCAGATGCTGTCAGACCTGCTGAGTTTTTCCAGGTATTTTTGTTTTTGTTTTGGATTTCCAGCATCCGCAGTTTTTTGCTTTTATCTCAGTGAAAAATAGCGGGAATGGACAAGTAATGTTAAAAAGACAAGCCTTAAGTCTTTGTGCCTTAGCGTGAGGAGCATTTGCAATAAAGTGGATGAATTAACCGCGCAAATAGATGTAAACAGGTATGATATAGTCGGGATTACGGAGAAATGGCTGCAGGGTGACCAGGGATGGGAACTGAACATCCAGGGGTATGCAGTATTTAGGAAGGACAGACAAAACGGAAAAGGTGGTGGAGTTGCATTGTTGGTTAAAGAGGAAATTAACACAATAGTGAGGAAAGATATTAGCTCCGATGGTGTGGAATCTGTATGGGTGGAGCTGAGAAACATTAAGTGACAAAAAACATTAATGGGGGTTGTATATAGATCCCCAAACTGTAGTGGTGATGTTGGGAATGGCATTAAACAGGAAATTAGAGACACATGCAATAAAGGAACATTTGTAATTATGGGTGACTTCAATCTGCATATAGATTGGGGAAATCAAATTAGTAACAATACTGTAGAGGAGGAATTCCTGGAGTGTATATGGGATGGTTTTCTGGACCAATACGTTGAGGAACCAACTAGAGAACAGGCCATCCTAGACTGGGTGCTGTGTAATGAGAAAGGAATGATTGGCAATATAGTTGCGCGAGGCCCCTTAGGGATGAGCAACCATAATATAATAGAATTCTTCATCAAGATGGAGAGTGACGTAGTTGATTCTGAGACTCGGGTCCTGAATCTTAATAAAGGAAATTACGATAGTATGAGGTGCGAGTTAGCTATGATGGATTGGGAAACGTTACTTAAAGGGATGACGGTGGATAGGCAATGGCAAACATTCAAAGAGCGTATGGGTGAACTGAACAATTGTTTATTCCTGTGTGGCGTAAAAGTAAAACAGGAAAGGTGCCCAAACCATGGCTTACAAGGGAAATTAGAAATAGTATTAGATGCAAGGAAGAAGCATACAAATTGGCCAGAAAAAGCAACAGACCTGAGGATTGGGAGCACTTTAGAATTCAGCAAAGGAGAACCAAGGGATTGATTAAGAAGGGGAAAATAGAGTATGAGTGTAAGCTTGCGGGGAACATAAAAACTGACTGTAAAAGTTTCTATAGGTATGCGAAGAGAAAAAGGTTGGGGAAGACAAATGTAGGTCCCTTACAGTCAGAAACAGGGGAATTTATAATGGGAACAAAGAAATGGCTGACCAACTAAATACATACTTTGGTTCTGTCTTCACAAAGGAGGACACAAATAACATACCAGAAATGTTGGGGAACACAGGGTTTAGTGAGAGGGAGGAACTGAAAGAAATCAGTATTAGTAGGGAAATGGTGTTGGGGAAATTGATGGAATTGAAGGCTGATAAATCCCCAGGGCCTGATAATCTACATCCCAGAGTACTTAAGGAAGTGGCCCTAGAAATAGTGGATGCATTGGTGGTCATCTTCTGAGATTCTATAGACTCTGGAACATTTCCTACAGATTGGAGGGTAGCTAATGTAACCCAGTATTTAAAAAGGGAGGTAGAGAGAAAACGGGGAATTATAGACCAGTCAGACTGACGTTGGTAGTGGGGAAAATTTTCGAGTCCATTATAAAAGATTTAATAGCTGAGCACTTGGAAAACAATGGCAGAATCAGACAGAGTCAGCATGGATTTACGAAACGGAAATCATGCTTGACAAATCTACTGGAATTTTTAGAGAGTGTAACTGGTAGAGTTGATGACGGGGAGCCAGTGGATGTGGTTTATTTGGACTTCCAGAAGGCTTTCAACAAAGTCCCACATAAGAGATTAGCATGTAAAATCAAAGCGCATAGGATTGGGAGTAGTGTACTGAGATGGATAGAAAACTGGTTGGCAGACAGGAAACAAAGAGTAGGAATAAAAGGGTCTTTTTCCGAATGGTAGGCAGTGACTGACTAGTGGGGTACATATTAATGATTTAGATGAGGGAACTAAATGTAATATCTCCAAATTTGCAGATGACACAAAGTTGGGCAGGAGGGTGAGTTGTGAGGAGGTTGCAGAGATGCTTCAGTGTGATTTGGACAAGCTGAGTGAGTGGACAAATGCATGGCAGATGCAGTATAATGTGGATAAATGTGAGGTTATCCATTTTGGTAGCAAAACCAGGAAGGCAATTTATTATCTAAATGGCTATAAATTGAGAGAGGGGAATGTACAATGAGACCTGGGTGTCCTCATACACCAGTCGCTGAAGGTAAGCATACAGCAGGCGGTAAAGAAGGCAAATGGTTTGTTGGCCTTCATAGCGAGAGGATTCAAGTACAGGAGCAGGGATGTCTTGCTGCAATTATACAGGGCCTTGGTGAGACCACACCTGGAATATTGTGTGCAGTTTTGATCTCCTTATCTGAGGAAGGATGTACTTGCTATAGGGGGAGTGCAGCGAAGGTTTACCAGACTAATTCCTGGGATAGCGGGATTGACATATGAGGAGAGCTTGAGTCGGTTAGGATTATGTTCGCTGGAGTTCAGAAGGATGAGGGGGGATCTCATAGAAACCTATAAAATTCTAACAGGACTAGGCAGGGTAGATGCAGGAAGGATGTTCCCGATGGCGGGGGAGTCCAGAACCAGGGGTCACAGTCTGAGGATATGGGGTGGACCATTTAGGACAGATGAAGAGAAATTTCTTCACCCAGAGAGTGGTGAGCCTGTGGAATTCGCTACCACAGTAAGTAGTTGACGCCAAAACATTGTATGTTTTCAAGAAGGAGCTAGATATAGCTCTTGGGGCAAAAGGGATCAAAGGATATGGGGAGAAAGCGGGAGCAGGCTATTGAGTTGCATGATCAGGCATGATCATAATGAATGGCGGAGCAGATTCGAAGGGCCGAATGGCCTACTCCTGCTCCTATTTTCAATGTTCTCTGTTCTAAGTCTGAATATACACTATAACCCATCAAATGAATTAATATTCACTTGTGATGCATCTCCCTACAGAGTGGGAGCGGTCTTGTCACACAAGATGGAGGATGGATCTGAAAGGCCAATAGGATATGTCTCCAGAACCCTCTCTACAGACAAGAAAGGTTACTCACAAATTGAAAAATAAGGCTTATTTGTAATATTTGGAGTAAAGGAGTTCCATCAATATTTGCATGGTCAACACTTCATCATAGTGTCAGATCACTAGCCACTGTTGGGTTTGTTTAGTGAAGATAAAGCAATCCCACCGATAGCCTCTGCTGGAATTCAAAGATGGCCTTCGATTTTATCAGCATATAAGTATACTTTTATGCACCGTCCGGGTGTGCATATAGCAAATGCAGACACCTTCAGTTGTCTTCCTTTGCCAGACAGCATGACACATGCTCCAGTACCTCAAGAAGTTGTACTTCCGTTGAATTTCCTGGACATCTCACCAGTCTGTGCGAAGCAGATAAAGAATTGGACAAACTGGGATCCAATTTTTTTAAGAGTCTGAGAACAGGTATTGCAAGGATGGTCAAATGCACAAGTCTCTGAAGAATTAAAACAATTCTATGCTTGTAAACCTAAACTAAGTTGTCAAGGTGGTATCTTTTTATGGGCACCAAGAGTCATTGTCCCTACACAAGGAAGAGAACCACTATTGACAGAGCTTTATAATGCACATCCAGGCATTTCAAAAACGAAGATGCTCGCACGAAGTTACATCTGGTGACCAGGTATAGACAGTGATATAGAAAACATAGTTAAACACTGTCTCCAGAGTCTGCAACAGCAGAAGTTGCCTATTTCAACTCCACTGCATCTGGGGGAGTGGTATGGTCGACCGTGGGTTAGACTACTTATCGACTATCTAGGTCCATTTTTAGGTACCATGTTTATAGTCATCATTGACGCGCATTCAAAGTGGATGGATGCATACGAAGTGAAATCACCCACATCATGTGCAAGTATTGAAAAGCTGCACCAATGTTTTAGTGCACATGGCCTACCAGAAGTCATTGTTTCGGATAATGGTACTGCTTTCAATAGTACAGAATTCTAGAGATTCATGAACCTAAATGGGATTAAGCATGTCAGAACAGCACTGTATCGTCCTTCATCCAATGGGTTAGCTGAAAGAGCTGTACAAACCTTTAAAACAGGCATGAAGAAATTATCCAAAACAGCCTTAGAAACACGAATTTCAAGATTTCTTCTCAACTACTGCACGACTCCTCATGCAACTATGGGTTCAACACCGTCTGAATTACTAATAAAACGCCGCCTTCATATATGATTGAGTCTAGTGTTCCCTGACTTAATGGGGAAGGTTGGGAAAAACCAGAGTAGTCAGAAAGGGAATCATGATGTTCACAGTAAAGATTGGAAATTTACTGTGTGGGAGACAGTTATTGTGTGGAATTTTGCAACTGGATCGAGATGGGTTCCTGGTCTCTGAAACAGGACCTTTGTCATATCAAGTGGAAGTGGAAAACAGGAGTATTAGGAAACACATGGATCATCTCAAAAGTAGAGAGACACTCCAACAACCAGTTACTCTACCTGAAGTTGAAGTTGAATCTTTGATCCCTGAAGTGTCAGTTCGACAAAGAATAGACATACCTGATGTCTTTGTTGAAGTAAATAATTCTGAACTGCCATTGTCCAAGGATGTCCCTGACTCTGCAGTTCTTGGTCAAGTCAATCCAATGGAAGAATCTCAAGTCATAGAGTGGCGTCTCTCTACCCGAATCTGAAAACCACCTCAAAGGCAAAAGCTACAATGGGAATCATGTGACTGTATAGACGAAGCAGGCTTAAGCATGGGTAATCTTAGGGGCAGAGCTTTCTAGCCTTGGTCTCGGTACAAGCATGTAGCTTCATCAGAAGCTTTGTAAAGAAAGTTTACTGATTCTTAAAAGAAACCTGTCCAGTACGCCAAGTTTATTACAATCATCTACACAAAAAAGTCAGGAATGTAATGGAATACTCTCCAATTACGATGAATGCAGCTCCAACAACACTCAAGAAGCTTGACATTATCCAGGACAAAGTAGCCCGCTTGATTGGCACCCTAACCACCAGCTCACATATTTACTCATTCTGTCACCGGCACGCAGTGGCACCAGTGTTTACCATTTACAACATGCACTGCAGCAACTTGCCAAGCCTCCTTTGAAGGCGCCTTCAAAACCCCTGACCTCTACCACCTAGAAGGACATCAGCAGCAGTAGAGACAGCATCCCTGAGCGAAAACAGTGCGGAGAGAGTGAATAAAGAGCGGCGGAGAGAGACAGGGACTCCGCTATCAGCGCCAGGAGAGAGAGTGAAAACAGCACAGAGAGAAAATGAATAAAGAGTGTGGGAGAGAGACAGAGGCCCCAAACAGCAATTCAAACCAACACTGAAAGAACAAAGAGTGAATGTCACAGACAGCAGCCAGGTGATTGGCTGGTGAGTATTTCAGCTTTTAGCTTTGTTTAAGCAACTGAGTAACTATCACTTGTTGGGTATTATCAAATTAGTAACTTAAGGATAGGGTGACATTAAATAAATAATAAAGATACAACAAAAAAGAGCAAGAGCAAAGCGGCTGCAAAAAAAGCGGAGGTTTACCTGTGAGGGAGCGGAGCGGCTGTATAAAGAGTGGGAGTTTACCTGTGAGGGAGCGGAGCAGCTGTATAAAGAGTGGGAGTGGAGGGGCTGTATAAAGAGTGGCGGTTTACCTGTGAGGGAGCGGATCAGCTGTATAAAGAGTGGGAGTGGAGGGGCTGTATAAAGAGTGGGGGTTTACCTGTGAGGGAGCAGTGCAGCTGTATAAAGAGCAGAGCGGAGTTTACCTGTGATGGAGCCGGTTCTCACCCAGACACTCAGCGGCGCTGGAATTCAAAAGGAGTGACATCAAGACAAGGGAGAGAACTAATTGGTAGGTAGTGGGTAAGTTGTTTTTTCACTTTAAAGCGACATTACAGAAGGTAAGAGTCTCAGCATTCGTTCTTTTTTAAAGAAAAACTAAATTATTTTCTACTTGGCTTAAATTTAAGGAAATAGTCTTTTAATTAAAAACAAACAAAAAATATGGCAAGGGAGCTCAGTCCCATGTGTTGTACACATGTGGGAAATCTTAGACAGTCCTTGTAGTTTAAACTAATTTGGTAGCGAGGTGGGAAACAGAGTGGAGGTACAGTAGGGTGTAATGCACAGCCAAATATAGAAGAGAAACTAAGTCAGTCTGGAAGGCAGAGCAAATATGGCCCTGTTAAGGCACAAGGGAATAATGCAAGGCTGGATTGCATCTATTTTAATGCACGGAGTTTAACAAGCAAGGCAGATAAATTGAGGGTGTTAATTAACACATGGGAATGTGATATTGTTGCTATCACAGAGACATGGTTGAGGGAAGGGCAGGACTGGCAGCTCAATATTCCAGGGTATAGAATCTTCAGGTGTGAAAGAGGGTGGGGTGTTGCAAAACAGAAGGTGACATTGCACTATTGATCAAGCAGTCAATTACTGCAGTAAGGAGGGATGGTATCTTAGAAGGTTCCTCAAATGAGGCCATATGGGTAGAACTTAAAAACAAAAAAGGGGGCAATCACTTTGCTGGGAGTGTACTATAGGCCTCCAAACAGTCAGAGGGAGATAGAGGAGCAGACATGTAGGGAAATCTCAGAGAAATAATAGGGTAATAATAGTAGGGGAATTCAACTTCCCCAGTAGTAATTGGGATAGTCTTAGTGTGAAAGGCTTAGAGGGGGCAGAATTCTTAAAGTGCATCCAGGAGAGCTTTTTGAGCCAGCACGTAGAAAATCCGACAAGAGAAGGGGCGAATCTGGATCTAATCTTAGGGAATAAAGCTGGGCGAGTGGTAGAAGTGTCAGTGGGGGAGCATTTCGGGGATAGTGACCACAACTCTGTAAGATTTAAGGTAGTTGCGGAAAAGGAAAAAGATGGACCGGAAATAAAGGTCCTGAATTGGGGGAAGGCCAATTTCAATATGATAAGACAGGATCTTAGCCAAAGTGGACTGGGAGCAGCTACTTATAGGAAAGTCTACAGCAGGCCAGTGGGAGTCATTCAAAAAGGAAATAGTGAGAGTTCAGGGACAACATGTTCTCGTAAAGGTGAAGGGTAGGACCAACAAGTCCAGGGAACCCTGGATGTCAAGGGGTATAGAGGATCAGATAAGGAACAAAAAAGGAGGCTTATGGCAGATACAAAGGGCTGAAAACAGCGGAAGCCCTAGAGGAGTATAAAAAGTATAGGGGGCACTTAAAAAACTAATTAGGAGAGCAAAGAGGGGGCATGAAAAAACACTGGCGGGCAAGACAAAGGAAAATCCCAAGGCAATTTATAAATATATTAAGAGCAAGAGGATAACCAGGGAAAGAGTAGGGCCCATTAGGGACCAAAGTGGCAATCTGTGCATGGAGCCATAGAATGTAGGTGAGGTTTTAAATGATTACTTTTCATCTGTGTTCACTATGGAGAAGGATGATATAGGAGTAGAAATCAGGGCAGGGGACTGTGATATACTTGAACAAATTAGCATTGAAAGTGAGGAGGTATTAGTGGGTTTAGCGGGGTTAAAAGTGGATAAATCCCCAGGCCCAGATGAGATGTATCCCAGACGAGATGTATCCCAGGCTGCTGTGTGAGGCAAGGGAAGGGATTGCAGAGGCTCTGACGTTAACTTTCAAATCCTCTCTGGCCACAGGAGAGGTGCCAGATGACTGGAGGACAGCAAATGTGGTATCATTATTCAAGAAGGGTAGTAGGGATAAAACAAGTAATTACAAGCCAGTGAGTCTAACACCAGTGGTGGGAAAACCATTGGAAAAAATTCAGAGGGACAGGGAGAGGCAGGGATTAGTCAGGGATAGTCAGCATGGCTTTGTCAGGGGGAGATCATGTCTAACAAATTTGATTGAATTTTTCGACAAGGTGACTAGTTGTGTGGATCAGGGTAGTGCAGTTGATGTAGTCTACATGGACTTCAGTAAGGCTTTTGACAATGTCCTGCATGGGAGAATGGTCAAGCAGGTAAGAGCCCATGGGATCCAGGGCAATTTGGCAAATTGGATCCAAAATTGCCTTAGTGGCAGGAGGCAGAGGGTGATGGTCGAAGGTTGTTTTTGCAATTAGAAGCCTGTGACAAGTGGTGTACTGCAGGGATCAGTGCTGGGATCCTTGCCATTTGTAGTGTACATTAATGATTTAGACGTGAATATAGGAGGTATGATCAGTAAGTTCACAGATGGCATGAAAATTGGTGGTGTCGTAAATAGTGAGGAGGAAAGCCTTAGATTACAGGACGATATAGGTGGGCTGGTAAGATGGGCAGAGCAATCGCAAATGGAGTTTAATCCTGAGAAGTGTGAGGTGATGCATTTTGGGAGGACTAACATGGCAAAGGGATATACAACGAATGGTAGGACCCTAGGAAGTACAGAGCATCAGAGGGGCATGGTGTACATGTCCACAGATCCCTGAAGGCAGCAGCACAGGTAGGTAAGGTGGTTAAGAAGGCATATGGGATACTTGTCTTTATTAGCCGAGGCACAGAATATAAGAGCAGGGAGGTTATGTTGGAGCTGTATAAAACTTTAGTTAAGCCACAGCTGAAGTATTGTGTGCAGTTCTGGTCACCACACTATAGGAAGGATGTGATTGCGCTGGAGAGGGTGCAGAGGAGATTCACCAGGTTGTTGCCTGGGCTGGAGCATTTCAGCTATGAAGAGAGACTGGATAGGCTAGGGTTGTTTTCCTTAGAGCAGAGAAGGCTGAGGGGACACCTGATAGAGGTATACAAAATTATGAGGGGCATATATAGGGTAGATAGGAAGAAACTTTTCCCCTTAGTAGAGGTGTCAATAACCAGGGGACATAGATTTAAGGTAAGGGGCAGAAGGCTTAGAGGGGATTTGAGGAAAAATATTTCTATCCAGAGGGTGGTTGGAATCTGGAACACACTGCCTGAGTGAATGGCAGAGACAGGAACCCTCACAACATTTAACAAATACTTAGATGGGCGCTTGAAATGTCATAGCATACAGGGCTACGGGCCAAGAGCTGGAAAAAGGGATTAGAATAGACAGGTGATTGATGGCCGGCACGGACACGATGGGTCAAAAGGCCTGTTTCTGTGCTGTATAACTCTATGAAACAGACACATGCAAACACCACCACTGTAAATTCCCCTTTAAGCCACACACCATCCTGCCTTGGAATTATATTCCTGTTTCTTCGCAGTCTCTGATTCAAAATCCTAGAACTCTTCCTAGCAGCACCACGTTTGTGTACTTAACACCAGATGGACATCAGTGGTTTAAAGCGGCAGCTCACCACCACTTTCTCAAGAACAATTCAGGGTTGGCAACAAATGCTTACCTAGCTAGTGATATCCTCATCCCATAAGAGAATAAATTAAAAATCAGGAAGGGTAGTAAGGCAAAAAGGCCAAATCATCAGAAAAAGACTTGGATAGCTACCCGAAGAAACAGTGCCGCAGGAGACCACGACTCCAAGGAGATGTTCAACAGGATCTCTGCCCTCAACGCTGAAACCTTGCACCTTGCAGAGCTGGTCGGATTCTCTGTTGGTAGCATCAAGGTCGCTGTGGCCTTGAGCTTCTTCAAACTCCGCTGATCCAGGTTGCCTCAGATCTTCGCTCCAATCTCCAAAGTGCGTGTAGGGGACAAGGGAAATTCCTTGAAGGGATGGCTACTGAACCCTGTACAGGAGCCCCACACAGACACAAAGAGGTGATAAAACCAATGCCATCTGCTCAGCAGAACAACATTGAGCAGGTCATTGGGCTTCTGAAGATGTGAGTCCAGTGCCTGGACTGGCCAGGTGGTACCTGTTAGTACCCTAATGCTCATTATGGTGGTCTGCTGCCCTCTCCATAACATGACCCTCCAGAGAGGTCTGTACCCTGAAGACTTGGAGATAATCCCATTTCAGTGGTATTAAAGGGCACTGCTGCCTTAAACTTCTTCGCCAGTGGCTCCTTCCAGGGCTCCACTGGGGGCCGCAAAATGTTGCTGAGGAGAGGTACAATGCTGCACAAGCCTCCACCAGGTCCACAAATGAGCAGACAATAGGCCCCTAAAGATGAGGTTCAAATGTTTGGACTGCTTAGGCGGGGTTCTCCAATGCTCACCACAGAGAGTATCGTTGCCTCCTGCGCCCTTACGCAACAAAGGGGGGGAATATCTATGCTGAGGGAGACTTGGGTGAGTGAGATGTCATCTCTGATGATGAGGATGGTGAAGGGGATGGTGATGACAAGGGCCATATGTCAACCAGCCACATACAGAGGCCATAGCAGAGGTATGAGGCAGCAGAGAGACCCGTGCCAATATGATAGCTAACAGATTCCAGGCAGAGTAAGCTGCCGAGATATTTCCTTTACTATTTGGTTTTCTATCCTCTGCTGGCTGGAAAGCCCCAGCTTCTTTTTAGTTACAGGCATCATACTTTGCTTTAATGTACCTTTATTTGTGATAACTGAATTAAATTGCACTACTTAACATCTGCCCTGCTGGTTTGATCTTCTGCATGTGCCAATCTGTGCTAATATATAGAGACCTGGCGCTAAATGCACGCATTAGAACATGAACAGCACTCCAATTCACCGTGACATTGGGCATCTGTAAGGAGATTTGAGATCTTACTCTTGCCCTCAGTGTGCATGACAACTTGGAAACAATATCAAATCTAACCTCAGCAGGGATGCACTCATGTCAGCCTCACACTTGCTGCCAAAGCGGGGCAGACCTGGCAGAGAGCTCTTTCAGGCAGAACAAGATAGATGGGTCCACAGGGAGGAGCAGCATGGGAACACTATTTGGCCCCTCACGATCACCTGTCCCTACAGATTGATCAGGGAAGATTGTGTTACTGACCCCTGTCCCCAATCGCCACTCACCCATAGTAAACTCATATCCCTTGACATGTTTATCTTGCCGAAAAGTTTTGAGTTTACTTTGGAGTCCACTCATTGACAGTGTCTTACCAGCACCATGGGCTGCTGAGTTGCAACCACTCCAGATACTCCAATTCCAGAGACTCCTACAAGTCTCAGTCCTAGATGGCCTTAGCATTAGTGTAAGACTATGATCCATCATTGTGGACACCCCAGCCAAGGTAAGCATCTTTCCTGCATGGACCCTGCAGAGCCCTATTCGAACTGCTGATGCTTCACATGGATAGCCTCACAGTCCACGGCACGGTCCAGCACAAAGGCCCATTCTCCTCTCTCTCACCTCATAGTCTAAGTCCTTCAATGAGGTCTGATGCACTTTGCAAACCCTTTATGCGAAGTCTACTGCCACCCTTGATAAGGAGACAAGCAGGCCAAAAAAATCTTCATGTGAGGTCTGATAAAGGCTTCAGGCAACTGCACGCACACCTCTTTAATCCTACGCTCAAATCCCTCTTGCAGTCTAGGCTAAATTGCCCATTGCCTCCTTACTTGATGCCTTCACCTGCATGTTAGCTCAAAATGGCAAAACACCAAGGAAGGCCGTTAATGATTGGACATGCCCACCACAGCTTTCTCCAGGCATGTAGGGAAGCCTCTGGTGGCTATTTTTAATATTCAATAAATATATATCTGAACAAATTTAGACAAGGAAAATAAAAAAGTATGTACAAATAAAGACAAAAATAACATATAAATCAAGCAAATTTATTTATATCTAAGGAAAGACCATCTCTATGGAAATTATGTAAATAAAACAATTACTCTAGCTTCCCTGACAGTTTAGTGTATTTATCCAGAAAGTGACTGAGTCACCAAGATCAGGAAAACACCAAGTTCAAATATCAAATCTATTTGCTGATCTGAGCGGCTTCATATGCCTTACAATCATAGAATGGAGTCACTTTACCTGTTATACCTATGGACGGAATTTTCCATGCCCGTTGGCATCAGGCGTCATGGCAGGCGTGAGCAGACAACATGGTGGGAAGGTCAAAATTTGGTTTCACAGTGTTGTGAAACCAGTTTGAAATCGTCCACTCCACCATGGTGGACTGTGTTTCCTGCCACAGCACGTCAGGAAATTCACTTTAATACATCTGCATATTATTACAAGCCCTGCTCACTGGAATTATACCCCCACATTGGATTATCCGCCAACATGTTTCACAACAGCATTTATAAGGTGTGCAACCAGCAAGGTGCACACAGCCTCTTGCAATGGCATCATCCCGGATTGGGCCAGTCTTCCCCATGGTTCAAGCTAACAGTGCAGTCTTACAGTGCGGGTTAGGAGAATGCCTGTGCCTGAGCTGAGAGCACAGCATTTAGCAGTGGGCAAAGCTGCTGCCAATCGGCCGGGCAGAGTGGGGCAGAGGTGGGTGGGATTTCGGAAAGCCATGCAGCGCACTAAACTCTGGCCATCCAAGTGGTGGCCAGCACTCTCTGGGATGCGTTAAGGGGTCTTCAAACTTAACTAAGAGTTCTAAGTACACCCAAGCTAACCCATGTGTCTCTCTTTCATCCTGCAGGAGAAGCCTGGAGCTTGGTGAAGTAGCTGTATGCCTCATATCTTACAGAGATTGGAGATGAAGGAGAAGACAGAGGTGCTTGGCTGGACAGAGAGAGGAGCAGCACCCTCTGGAAGAAGGGGCAGCTGGGCTCCCGTGCATGTCGCTGAGAACCACAGCGAGATGTCGCTGGTCGGCGACTAGCTAAACCCAGGGTCTTTAGACGGTGCTTGTCATTCTTGCAGATGACTAAGAACTAGTGTCGCTGAAGGCTACGCATGTCCAGAGAACTGGTTGGTCACATCTGCCACCTGTTGCAGGATTTGGTGGACATCCACTGCCAATGGCCTTGAAAGTGACCGTGGTACTCAATCTTTTACCCAAGTGGCTCCTTTCAGGACTCCACAGGTGACCTCTGTGGGATATCACAAGCCTCCACCCACAAATCCATCCATGAGGTCACGGATGCCATCTTCATGAAGGCACACAGCTTTATGCATTTCGCCAGGATCAGGAAAGCCAGGATGCAAGAGCGATTGGATTTGCCTTGATCTTGGGTTTCCCACAGGTGCAGGGTGCCATCAACTGTACTCATGTGATGCTCAGATCTCTGTGGCAATAAGTGGTCAACTACATCAACAGCAAGGGCTTCCACTCGCTGAATGTTCAACTTGTGTGCAACCACCACAAAAGCATTCAGCAGGTCTGCACATGGTTCCCAGGAGTGTCCACGACTCTTACATTCTCAGTAGGTTTCAGATCCCTGAAGTCTTCCAGGGTCCAGAGAGGTTGCAGGGTTGGCTCCTGGGTGACAAGGGCTACCTGCAGAGGACATGGCAGATGACAACTGTGTGGCGGCTTCAGAGTGCAGCAGAGAGAAGGTACAACGTGGTTCATGCTGCAACTCACACCTTGGTAGAGCAAACCATCAGAATGTTGAAAATTAGGTTGCTGTACCTGGACTAGTCCAGTGGAACCCTGCAATACAGCCCACAGAGGGTGTCACTCATCATTGTCGCCTGCTGCGCCCTTTATAACCTGGCGCTGCAACGGGGAGAGGAGCTGGCTGAGGAGGAGATGGAGGAGCTGGAGGTTTCCTCCAATGAGTAGGACATCAATGGGAATGAGGGTGAGGAGGTCTTCAAAGGTGAGGATGATGGCGATGAGGTTATTGCACTGGCCAGACGAGACAGGCGCATTCGGGAGGTCCTCGCAGCTGCTAGATTCATGGAGGATGATGACGACATGCAGTGAGGAGACACCATAGATCCTCACATTGCATCTGTGAACATTTGACTCCTGTCTGGCTGATGTCAGCGCACATACCCTCTGTGATAAGGCTCCTGTCATGGAGATGCAGCGGATGCCCATTGTCCCTACATTCGTGGAGGATGATGACAACATGGAGCGGGGACACTCCATAGATCCTCAGATAGCTTATGTGAACGTCTGACTCCTGTCTGGCTGATGGCACCTCGCTTGCGCTCTGTGAACAGGGTCATATAAAGGAGATGCAGCGGGGAAACTTTCACTTCTCCTGATCCTATGGCATCCTTCGTGAGCTGAACCCTTTGGGACCACACTGTCACCGGGCACAGATGCTGATGAGATGGGGGTACAGCCGCATCTCAAAGGTGCTGGGAGCACACAGAGGGAATGATGGAACTCTGTGCTGCCGGCCCATAAATTCTGGCCCCATTGACCAGTGACAGTGAAGGCACACCATCAGTGTGCTGGGAAGGTTGTTCTAAGCACAGGGCAGAGGCCCTGGACTGAGACACCTGCCTTTATCTTGTGCAGGGATCAAGGTTTCATATCTGAGTGACACAAACACTATTCATCAGAACAAGGAGCCAAAGGCAAGGAGACATTCTTGGGAATTTATTAATAAAGTGAACATTATGTACAAGTGATTAATACGCATGCCAAGGCTGTTCAATTACATCTTCTTAACCTTCCTAACCCTGCCGCTATGTCTTGGTGCTTCCCTGACATCCATAGCAGAGGTGGAGGCAGCTTGCTTATTGCTACACCCTGTCTGTGATGACCTTGACAGGTGCCTTGTGGAGGGCCAAGACCTGGATGGCCCTGGCCTGCTTTCGGGGTCCTGCTATGTGGCAGAGGCACCCTCCTCAGCCTGTGGAGCTGGGTTTGCTGCGGTCACAGGAAGAGGGGATTCGGGGATTCAGATGGGCCGGACACTCCCGGAGTCACCTGGGTGGATGGCCCTTGGATGTGCACCTGTTGATTGCCCTCCCTATGGGTGCTTGAGGGCCTCTGACTGACTCCTTGAGGAGAAGGGGAAGCTGGATTGAGATCGAGCTGCTCCGCACTCCTCTTGTGTTGACACTGTTGGAGGCCAACTATGGTGTCAGAAGTGGAGTTAACCCCATGCTGCAGTGCAGGACCGACGTCCTGGACCAAGGTCTCCATGGCACCACTCACCAGTAAGTGAGAGCCCTGTGCATGTGTGATAGGTTTGTGTGTGTGAGTTGAGAACATAAGAAATAGAAACAGGAGTAGACCAATCGGCCCCTCAAGCTTGCTCCGCCATTCAATAAGATCATGGCTGACCTTCTTGCGTTTTGATTTCCACATTCCCATCTAATCCCGGTAAGCTTTGATTCCCTTGCCTAACAAGAATCTACCTACCCCTGCCTTAAAAATATTCAATGACCCCGCCTCCACCCCTTCTGAGGCAGACAATTCCTAAGTCGCACAACCTTCTGAGAGAAAAAAATTCTCCTAATCTCTGTCCTAAAAGGGTGACCCCTAATTTGAAAACAGTGCCCCCTAGTTCTGGACTCACCTACAAGAGGAAACATCTTTTCGATGTCCACCTTGTCAAGGTCGTTCAGGATCTTGTATACTTCAATCAAATCACCCCTCACTCTTCTAAACTCCAGAGGAAACAAGCCCAGTCTCACCAACCTTTCCTCATAAGACAACTCACTCATTCCAGGTATCAATCTAGTAAACCTCCTTTGAACCGCCTCCAATGCATTTATATCCTTCCTTAAATAAGGAGACCAAAACTGCACACAGTATTCGAGGTGCAGTCTCACCAATGCCCTGTATAACTGAAGCATAACATCCTTACCTTTATGTTCAATCCCTCTCAAAATAAAGGATAGTATTCCATTAGCCTCTTAATTACTTGCTGTATCTGCATACTAATTATTTGTGACTCCTGTACAAGAAACCTAGATCCCTCTGCTCCTCAGAATTACACAGCTGTTCTCCATTTAAGTAATACTCTGTTTTTTTGTTCTTTCTGCCAAAGTGAACAACTTCATATTTACCCACATTAAACTCCATTTGCCAGATCGTTGCCCATTCACTCAACCTTTCTATATCCATCTGCAACCTTCTCATGTCCTCTTCACAACACACTTTCCTACCTATCTTTGTGTCATCTGAAAATTTAGCTACCACGTATTCACTCCCCTCATCTAAGTCATTGATGTAAATCGTAAAAAGTTGAGGTCCTAGTACCGACCCCTGTGAGACTCCACTTGTCACATCCTGCCAATCTGAAAAAGACCCATGTATGCATACTCTCTGGGTTTCTGCCAGCCAGCCAATCTTCTATCCGTGCTAATATATTATCCCCTACACCATGTGCTTTCATTTTCCGTAATAATCTTTGATGTGGCACCTAATCAAATGCCTTCTGGAAATCCAAGTACAGTACGTCTGTCTACAGGCTCCCTTTTATCCACTGCGCATGTTAATCCTTCAAAAGACTCCAATAAATTGGTTAAACGTGATTTTCCTTTCACAAAACCATGCTGACTTTTTCCAGTTGCTTTAAGCTCTTCTAAGTGCCCAGCTATAACATCCTTAATGATCGATTCTAATAACTTCCCCATGATAGATGTCAAGCTAACTGGCCTATAGGTTCCTGGGGCAGAATTTTCTGTCTGTCGGCCAGGCCGTGCGGGAGTAGGCACAGGCAGGTGCGGACCCGATCACCGCCTGCGATTGGGTTCACTCCGCCATTTTATGCGGCTGGGCCAATTAAGGCCGGCCCAGCGTGAAACGCGTCTCCCGAGGACAGCGGGAGTGGGCGGGCTGCGGCGGGACTGCTATAACCACCGGATCCAATGACGACCTGGTGGCTTGTTTAAAAATGCCCCTGCAGCCTTGCAAAGGCTGTCAAACATGGCCAGCAGAAGGGCTCCCCAGAGCGCTTCGAGTGAGCAGGCCAGGCAGGAGGGTAGGGCAGGGGGCCACTGTGCCCCTCGTTTCTCAGATGATTGCCTTGCTGCTCTCCTCGAGGAGGTGGCAGCACAGCGGGAGGTCCTCGTTCCCAGGGACAGGAGGATGAGGCCCACCTACACAACTAAATGTGCTTAGGAGAAGGTGGCGGAGGTAGTGAGCTCCCGAGACACGGTGCGGCGCACGTGGATCCAGTGCCGCAAGTGCTTTAATGGCCTGTTGCGCTCTGGAAGGGTGAGTACCATGTTGGCATTGGTCACTTAACCCAGCAGGTAGGCTTCCCCCCCTGGCCGCACCCCTCCCCCGCAACTCTGAGTGCAGTTACTGCATTAAATCATTGACGGCATGTGTACTTTGCTGGGTGGGCCAGCAGATATTGGCCATGCCAAGGTCACCCTGAGGGGGTGGTGATGAGATGGGTGCTGCACAGGGGCCCCCTCTCACACCTGAGGGTCCTGAAATCTCTGACCCACCAGTGTCACACCATCTCTGCCAGGCAGGCACCAGCGCAGATACTAGCACTTCGGTGGGAGTTAGATCATCGGCTAATGGCACAGCGGTGAGGGCACTTCACAGTCGCTGGAGGAGCTGGCGGAGACAGAGAGTGCCCATGTCACCAACAGTCGGAGGACTGCAGGGGACCAAGCACATGCTCGGTCAGTGGCTGATGATGTGCCTCTGGAGTCGTCCATGAGGCAGCAAACGCTGGAGGTCCTGCAGGGTGTGCGGGAGGATCTGACGGAAATACATGAGGCTATGCTTGGATTGGTCTCTGTGGTGGAGGAGTCCACGTGGACCATCGCCAATGCAATGAGCCTCATGGCTGAGCGCCATGCTTCCTCCATGGAGAGAGTGGCAACTCTCGTGGAGAGGCTTCTCCAGGAGACCAATCCAGGCCTCCTGGGGTTGTGCTCGGACCTGCAAGCCCTTACATCAGCATTGACCTCAGCTGGTCAGTGCCAGTGTGGGAGATGGTCTGTGCACCGTCTCCCAGCTCGGTGCCCAGCTATCAACGGTGAACTGGGAGGTCCAAAGCGACCTCACGCAGGCTCCTCTCAGGGCGCTCCAGATGAGGGCAGCAGCTGCTCCACCCCTCTGCCAGTGACCGTTGCATCTGATGAGGCTGTGACAACTGGGGAGATGCCAGCTGTGGAACTGGCCACTCCGTCCCAGGCAGGGGCACCACAGACTCCACGGGCCAGAGGACGTCCGCCAAGGTCATCGAGGCCAACAGGACAGCACAGTGAGCAGGCTGTCTCACTCAAGGCCAGCGAGGGGACAGCATCTAGACGTAGTACCAAAAAGTGTAAACTTAAGGCACCTTAGGCACACCACAGGTTTGTCACTGGTGCTTTTGTGTAGCCCCGCAATGAGATCATGATTAGTTGGTGTGGTGTTTGACAACTTTGTCATTTTGTTTCCCACCTTTGTCACTTTGTTTCCTTAAGATCAGTTTGTTATATCATTAAACTTAGACATGTGACCGTGGCTGAGGGTGCCTCTTTTTCTCTGCAGGTGGATGGCTACCCATGATGTTATGAGTGGGTCGTGTCACATTGAGCCTTATTGACAAGGCCCTTAGTTAATGTTCCTGTCCAGGCAGATTTAGCATTCAGGTATAGAGTATGGAGCCTGCAGCACAGGCTTTTGTTGGAGGTCCATCTGTGGTGTTCTAGCTGAAAGTTTGTTAGATTAAAGCCTCCTGGGTGTCCCTACCTCCCTGGAGTATGCCCGGGTCAGCGTCAACCCCCTCAGCATTTCCCTGCGCATGCTCATCCTCAGAATCACTGCTGGGCTCATCTGTGGAGCCGCAGCAACTGTATCGACATCTTCTTCGTCCACAGCGTCGCTCCTTTCCATTGCAAGATTATGGAGAGCACAGCATGCAACCACTATCACCGACAAATGATTTGGGGGTTACTGGAGTGCGCCCCCTGAACGGTCCAGCCATCAGAAGCGTATCTTGAGAAGGCTAGTGGCTCTCTCCACCACAGCCTTTGTGGAGGCGTGGCTCCTATTGTACCGCTGCTCAGCTTCTGTTCTTGGATGGCGGAGAGGCGTCATGAGCCACCTTCTGAGGGGATAGCCCTTGTCACCCAGCAGCCATCAATCCAGCCGCGCTGGAGCACTGAAGAGCCCCGGCACCTGAGAGTATCTGAGGATGTAGGTGTCATGGGAGCTGCCTGGGTACCTTGCACAGACTTGTAGAATCTGCATCCTGTGCTCACACACTTTCTGCACGTTCATGGAGTGGAAGCCCTTCCTTTTGACGAAGGCAACGGGCTCACCTGCTGGCGCCTTGATGGCCACATGTGTACTGTCTATTGCACCCTGGATGCGGGGGAAGCCAGCAATCATCGTGAAGCCTCCAGCTCACTCTGTCTGGTTGGCCTGGTCCCACGGGTAGTGGATGAACGTCAATGCACACCTGAATAGAGCGTCTGTCACCTGCTTGACACAAGTGTGGACAGCTGATTGGGAGACTCCACAAAGATCACCCAATGAGCCCTGGTAAGAGCCAGAGGCATAGAAGTTGAGGGCAGCTGTGACATTTAGAGCCACTGACATATAGTTGACTGTCTCCCTTGAGAGACGGAGCCTCCTTTGGCACTGCACCACAGACATATTGAGGTAGCTGCTTCGCCGCCTGTATACCCTGGCAGCAGGGTAGTGCCGTCTTCTGCGGCCCCTTCTGCCTTGGACTTCCTGTTGGCCCTGCGCCCCTTGTGCCTGCGCCTCTCCTCCCAAAGGTGGCTCCCCTGGAGGCTGAATGTGAACTCCTGGCCTCCTCCCCCTTCTGGCCCTCCCTTCCTCCTCAGAGGACGTGCCTCCAGTGGAGAGCACAACTCCCATTCCCAGGCTAAGGGAAGGCTTCCTGAACCCTGCAGGCCCCAAAAAGGATCTTCACTGTAGAGTGCTGACCTGAAGGTTATGAGTCCTGTCCACGCAGCTGGTATGAATTTTGAAGTATTTCTGCTCAGACAGGCAAGTATCAGTAACTTTCAAACTTAAATATCTGACTGAGCACATTCACAGCCCCACTGGCCCATCTTATCCCGCCCGTGGGTGAGGTTTATACAAATGTGTCCTATCTGCCTGCCCGTTGTGCCCGTGTGACGACCTGAAGGTCACACGGGCCCCGAAAAGTCACCGTCACTTGGCGCCTCAAGGGCCTTAAGTGGCCCCTTAATTAATGGCGGGCACGCGTCGGAGATCATCGCGGCCTGCCCACCGAAATATTGCGATAGCGTGCAGTGATGTCAAGACGCTCACCCGACGTCACCGCACATCATTTTACGCCCCAGCACACCAACGGGAAAATTCTGCTCATGATTTCTGCCTCCCTCCCTTCTTGAATAGAGGGGTTACATTTGCTAATTTCCAATCTGATGGAACCTTTCCAGAATCTAGTGAGTTTTGGAAAATTAACAGCAGCGCATCAACCACCTCAGTTGCCACCTCTTTTAAGGCACTAGGATATAGTACATCGGGACCAGGAGACTTGCCAGCCTGCAGCTCCATCAATTTGCTCAGTGCCATTTCCCTAGTGATTTCAATTTCATCTAGTTGTTTCTTCTGTTCACTTCCTGATTTGCAGCTATTACTGGAATGTTTTTTTGTATCCTCTATAGTGCACACAGAAGCAAAATATTTGTTCATTTCTTCCGCCATTTCCTTATTATCTACTATTAACTCCCCACTGTCACTCTCTAGAGGACCAACACTCACTTTACTTACTCTTTTTAAGTATCTGTAGAAACTCTTGCTATCTGTTTTTACATTTATAGTTAGCTTCCTCTAATACTCTCAAGAATGATGAGAAAAGTGATTTACCCTGGCGGAACAGAGGAGATCACTCATCCTCTTTCGGCACTGAGTGGCTGTCATCTTTTGCAAGGCGTTGGCACTGACCACCGCTGTCACCGCCTTCTAAGCCAGATTGGTGAAGTTGCTGCCCCTCCTGAAGCCAGTGTGGGACTACAGGACATCATGGTGGGCCTCCACAGTATCCAAAAGGTGTTCCAGTGACATGTCACTGAATCAGCGGGCTGCAGTATCCTTGCCTTTTGGGGCCATGTCTTTTGTGCAGCAGTCCTGAGCTGGGAGCACTGAGAGGTGTGCGCGTGGCTACACGTTAAATATAGCAACCGCGTGAGGAAGTGGTGAGGTGATGATGTGGTGGGCAAATCTGAGGCTGCCCACCAATTAAATGCCGTGATTCCTGGGAATGCATGATAATGAGACAGGATTGGGATGATACAGCGTGAAAAGCACCATTGCGACCGTCGGGTAAAACATTATTTTTCCTGCCCACTGCCGCACTTAGTGCAAATCTGAAATGATTCTGTCCTATATCAGTGATACCTCTCCAAACTAACCTCATTATCCTGTTCTTGTTCTTTCCCTATATCCTTCCTTTGCAAATAACTTTCGTCTTAATAGTCATCGCCTCAATAACACCTTTGTTCTAATTACCCTCTGTGTGAAAATAAACTGACTCTCCCTGTTCTCTCACGATAATCTTGAGAGATTTTTCAACCAATGAACACCATCATTCACAACTTACCTCGAAAACCTCTAATAGATCCTTGTTGGAATGTGGGGTAAAGAGAGGTAGTAGGCAAGTTTAAAGAATTTAGTTTAGCAGAGAGGCAACTAGAGGTTAAAAGGGAACTCAGTTTATGGAATAGAAAGCTTAGCCATGGCCTGAACTTGCAGCTATTTGTTTTGAAAAATGGGGTGTCATTGGATTGAAGTGAAACTTCATCTATCAAGATCTCAATCCGGAATGAGCTCTTGGGCAGGATGTAGACTATTTCCACTGTCAGCAATTTACAATGACAATTGCATTGCAGGGCACAGGATAAAGATTATGTATATGTTTGGGTAGTGCCTAATTTATTGGGGGATTAAAACTGATGCACAATTGTATGGTGTTTTAACACGACAGTGAAAGGAGCTACTGTATTAGGCATGCAGACCTCAACATCTAACGACATCATGAGAAAGTGGGGTGTTGTTGTAGGAAAATATTGAGGTTGATCATCTCCAATAAGGGCTGGATCCAAAGAGCGAAGGGCTAAGCATGGTATAGGTGTAGTAAAATAATAATTTTATGGAGGGTGAGAGTGGAAAATTATGTTCAAAAAATTGTGAACAACACCACCAAATTACCAACTTATATTTTTATCACACCTTTATGGTCATAAAATGCACCAAGGTGCTTCACAGGAGAATTTTAAAACAAAATATCACACAGAGTCACATAAGGGGATATAGTCAGATGGCCAAAAAACTTGGTCAAAGAGGTAGGTTTTAAGGAGTGTCTTAGAGAAAAGCATGGTAGAGAGATGGAGAGGTATTGGGAGGCAATTCCAGAGCTGAGGGCCTAGGCAACTGAAATATGTGAAAAAAATGGTTAAGGAAGAAGTTAAAAAGTTAAAATTCCTGTGAGAAAGAAATAGGATATGTGTTTTCAGCAGGCTTTGCTTTTATTTTAAAAAGGATAAAGTTTCTGAGTGTACGAATGTGTAAGTAGTTATAGCATTTCTTTTGTTTGAAAGTCTGTCTTTAAAAAGTATCTAATTGATTGTCTTTGATGTCAGCAGTACTCATGGCTCTGTGCACAGAGCTAAAAGCCTCTAGAGTCTAGCCTTGGATGCTGTAAGTATACAGGCGTGTCCTCTTTTAAGTTGGTTAATTGTTTGCTCCATGGATTTATACACATGTGTATTATTTTTCAAGATATCTGAGTAATTTTAGGCTTTTGAACTGATTTAAACCATATGAATGTTCCTTGGGTTTATGACCTGGGAATATTGCATAAATTTTGACACTTTGCATTCCTAACTCATTTCTTGGATTGCTATTTCTAAATTGTGTCAACCGTGAATGTAATTAAGTATGTTCATTCCAATTAAGATTCAGATTTGGGGAAAACAATTTTAAATTACATTTTAAGTTAAAGATGCTGGTATGGATTTATTTTGACTAAAGCTTATTGTACAACTGAAAAACAGTGTATTGTTTCAATCTGAATTTTTCAAAGCATTTTTTAGATTATGGCAAAAATTGCTATTTCTTTTTGTAGTTTACATTTAAAATGTATAGTCTTGTTTTAAATTTACAAAGCACTGTCTTCTCAGTTCGGCTACAGTAAACCTAAGACCTGCTATTGTGATTGACCCCTTCCATGCATCTTTAGGTTTTGATAGTAAGAAGCAATTTGGCATAACATATTTACCTGTCTGGAAGCTAAAATGTTGACTTTGGCAGGGCTGATCAGGTGGATTCTGGCAGAGGTTGAGAGGAGGCAACAGCACTTAGGGGTGGTCAAAGAATGAGCCCATTCTAAAATTGCTCCTGGACCAATGAGAATTGGCAGGTCAATTAGCCAAGATGTTTTAGCCCTAGAAGTGATAGCCACCCAGACCTCTGTGGAGGAAAAGGTCTTGGAGACCGGCAGGATAATGGAGAGCATGGCCATTGTAATGAAGAAATGGTGGGGTGGGGTGGGGGGTTCTCCGAGATGCTTGCTGACAGAATTAGACATCTCCCTCATTCTGCCACATGGCACATAACAATCACCAATGGTGATTTGCTGTCATCACTAACTGAAATGTGAATATCTGCACAATGGTGACTTTGAACCCTTTCCCCATGTCGCTTCTTATTCATGTCTTCTGTTACTCACAAGCTCTTCAAGAATGACACTGGAACAGGAGCTGGAAGAGTCTGAGAAGTCCTCAGAGGAGGTTTTACACTCTGAGGCAGCACTGTCACAGAAATCATTTGCACTCTCTACCAGCTCAGACACACCCAGCTTGGTGGGGACTCAAAGGGAGATAGTTAGGTAGCCACATCACAAGTCAGTAGGAGCAGATGTCAGAGACAGGGACAGCAGTGGAGAGTTCCCTTTGAAGGGAACAGACCACTCCAAGCTCTGCTTACCTGTACGCAGGTGCTAAACCTAGGAGGTCATTCACAGAGGACTATTCTGGAGCAGCAACAGAAAATGTATGAAGTTTTATCAGCATTTCCAGAGGCACTGCACATCTTTGAAGAGAGATTTGAGGAGTATATTTCAGACACGAGTGCCATGATGTCTCAGGCCTTTGCGCTGATCTCCACCTCCATGGAAAGAGTGGCCATCTGCATGGAGCATCAGATGTGACAGGCAACTGAATGCATGCTGACTCTGACCGATGATCTGCACTACTCAGTCTGACACTTCAAACAGGATGAAGGAAAACCTCACATCGGCCGTTGGGAAACACACTGAAGTGCAATTATGTGCTCTCTTCAACACTTGGCATGCAGAGAAGTGTGGGTGGGCCATGAGAGGAAAATTGGAGAAAGATGGAACATGGAAGTGGGGTTTCTGCTCAAAGGTGGTCTTACTTCTCATTCCTTATCCTTTTTCACCCCTTATTATGAGCCCCACATGATGCCTCCTGTACCAATAATCAAGCCTGCACACCGTTACAGATGGGCACTCTTTGACCAGGTGCTCATGGGCCCCAAAACCCAGAGGACATCTGACACAGGCATCTCAGCTGTCAAAGCAGGGGAGTTAGCAGAGTGCATTTTTCTTTGCTGAAGCCACCAGGGTAGCACCACATGGAAGTAATAAGAAAAGGAGAAGACTTTTTAGTTGCACAACGGGATTCACTTGGGTGATAATAACATTGCCAGAGTGTTAATGTATTATAAAATGTGAATGAATCATAGAATTTTTTTTCAAGCTTCTATTCTCCTGTCATCTCCATTGTTTCCTCCAGCCTTCCAAAAGGACATTAGTCTTGAGGAGAATAGTATGACCAGAGTAGAAGACGAGGAATTTCTGACTGTGGGAATGATATGTGTTGAGTGCAGTGGGCAGTGGGTTCAACAAAGTTATGGAATATATTTTTACACACTCAGGTTCAAGATTATCTGAACCTTGCCTGAATAAGCCTGACATCAGTTTCTCAGCCAGCTAGGTGAATGACTGCAAGCACCGGGCCACATCAGGCTCCTCCTAATCTGCTTCTTCTCCCCTGATGAAGCAGAGTGGTCCTCACCTTCCTCCACCTGCAGATCTATTCCTCTCTGCTACACTATGTTGTGCAAGGTACAACAGATGACTATCATTCTGGAGACCTTTGCTGCTACATATTGAAGGGCACCCCAGATCTGTCCAGGCAGTTAAATCGCATCTTCAGCAACCTAATGTGCCCTTGTGCTCATGAGGCTCTGGTTGCATTTTGCCTTTGGTAATGGTCGGGCTGCTCGCAGGTGTCATCAGCCATGTCCTTAGACAGTAGCCCTTGACTCCAAGGAGTCATTCACTGACTCTGCTTGAATGTACAAAGATATGTGGGAGGCGTGACTGGCACAGAATGAAGGCACCATGGCAGCTTCCAGAATATCTTGCACAGACATGCATGAAAATCTTTCAGTTGTCATGTACCAGATGGACATTGATGGATTGTAACCCCTTCTGATTGACAAAGACTGTTAGTTGATATCAGGGCAATTTGATTGCCAAGTATCTGCACGTGTGCAGCTTATGGCTCCTTGTACCTGTGGAAATCCAGCCATTGCAGCAAGAATGACAGCCCCCCGGTTCTGAGTGGCCTCATCAGTATCTAAGTACTGGAGGCCCTTTTAAACATGGTAGTAGGCAGCAGGTTGTGAAATTCTACAGATGTCACCAGCAGATCCCTAGAAGGGGCTAGAGGTGAAGAAATTCAGGGCACTGACAGCCACTGGCAATGCATACCCACATGGCTCTTTGGGGAGATATTGTCCTCGGAGACTGCAGATGTCAAGTCTTTCTGCATAAGGTCCCTGGGGCACTGTTGCTCCATCATATTAAGAAAGCTGATCCTCTGCATATATACCCTATGTTGAGGGTATCGCTTCCTTTGAGCTGGATCTCTGCCCATCCCCTCTGTCCTGTATAGTAGCACGTGGCTGAGGAGAAGGCAATTGCTGTTGCTGTTGCTCCTGCTATTTCTGGTATTGTTCCTCTTCTTATTCTTCATTGAAAGTCCATAGTATAGCTGCATAAGCTACTCCCATGCTGCAGTGAAGGACAGCAGGGAAGTGCAGGTCAAAGTCAACAAGTCCAAAAAAAGTGAAATAAATTCCAAAATGTTGAAAATCAGCTGTAAAGCAGTGAAAGCACACCCCCTGAACAAATCTTGTGAGCACTAGCCTTTCACATATAGCCAGGGAGGCAGCTGTGTAGTTTCAGTCATTAAAGGCTTTCCAGTTTGTCAGAGAGAGTTTCACAGAGCAATGAATTCCCACTACGCTCTCAGCTTGTGATGCCAGCAAGTTTCAAGCAGTTCAGTAAATCTGTGCGCTGGCTGGGTTAAAGTCTGAATTCTTTGCCTCTTAGCATATTTAAATTCGAGACCCGACATCTCCACAAGGCTTTCCCTTGCACCTCTGAATGCATGCCAGGGAAAAAGCCAGAAGTGAGGGCAATCGTGTAGGGTTTCCAATATGTTGAAACTTTTGGGGGGATTTAACCCCTGCCCACACTTGAACACGCCCACCCTTTTCAATTAAAATGTTGTCCTCTGTTTTCTTTTCTTTTAAATAGGTGTCCACTCCATGATGGCGTAGCAAAAGATCCAGCAGTTTTAGGAATTTAAGAATTACCTGAAGATGTCAAATATCACTGCATGATGATGATTGGAATTAAAAGTTTTGCTATTCAGGGTCATTTGTTATCTTAGAAGACTCGGGCTTGAATTTTACCCCACGCTGGGGCTGAAATCAGAGGATAAAAATAATACCACTGGCTGACATGCCACTGTCCCGGTTCCATCCCGCCCCAGGTCATTTCATGGAGGCCGGATGGGGGTGGGTGAGAGGGAAGGCAGGGCTGCAAGTGGCAGGAAGTTGATCCAACTAGTTAACGGCTACTTAGCGCCAATTTAAGGAGGCTAACTGGGATTTTCCAGTCAACCACCACGTCTCTGCAGGTGGTCATGGGCAGTTTAAATACCCGGAGCTGGCATTTTGAAGTGCCTTCCCCATACTTACCTTCCATTTCTGCTGCTTTCATGCTGGACGGACTTGGATTGGCTCTCCAGCTTCAAGGGCCTGCCCTTCATCCCTAATTGGATGGCGAGCCCATCCTCTGGGCATTAATTGGCAGCCATGGGGAAAGCCATAATGAGTGACTGTCTCCCACAAAGTGCAGGCTTCTGACCCACATTTGAGCCTGATGGTTTCAGAAGCCTCCAGGCAAAATCCTGCCCAGAATGCTTGAGAAAGGACATAAGAAAGTCACCTCCAAACTAATTGCTTGCACTTCTGTCCCTAATGCGAAGCAACCATGTAAAACCACCAATCTAAGATCTGAAATTTTGGAAATCATTACTTTTTCTTTGACAAATTGAAAAACCACCTGAGCATGATTCTCTGAAAGTTATCAATCAGATATTAATGTACATTCTAGTGCATGTTTGTCCAACATACGGCCGTGTAATAGAGTTGATTTTCCAGGCAACTTTTCTTGGTGGAAACATTGAACTTTATTTACAAGACAGCAGCAGCAACTACACGTGGGCATCAAACTCAATAACTAAAGAAGAACTCTGTCCTAGAGGTTCCCCGTGTTGCTAACTGATTGATTAACAGAGATCATGTGATATTACAACACAGGATTATTCTTAAAGCTACAGTCCTAAATTTGTCAACACTATAATTACTATATTCCTCCCCCTTTAACTTTTCTGTACATTTTGTATTTACAAGGATATTTATCTCATGGCATTACAATGTTTACACAGGTCATGGAATTAAAAGTTCAGTCTTTTAGGTGGTTCCCTGATCCGTGTGGAATGTTGTAGCTCCACGACTTCCGATTCTTTTGCAGGAATCACATTCTCTGGAACCGCATTAACATCAGATACCTCATTAGGCAGCTCAGTGACGTCCACTCCGACAGAGACATCAGGCATGTCTAACCTTGGTTGAGCAACTTCAACAGAAACCACAGGTTCAGCAATGGTTATAGGTGGAACATCATTTTGTTGGGGTAGCTCCCTTCTTCTTAAATGATCCACATGCTTATGGATAATCTGGCCCTCCACTTTGACATAGTATGACAATGGTCTGGTCACAGAGCTTACTTTACCAGGTAGCCACTTCGGTCCTCCACCAAAATTCCTTACTGCTTCTCCAACAGCAAATTGTCGCTCATGACAATGCAAATCTTGAGTCGCTTTTTGGTTCACCTGACTTTTCTCCACCTTCCCCTCCAAGTTGGGAAGTATCAGGTTTAGACTTGTTCGTAGACAGCGCCCCATCAGTAATTCTGGAGGTGTTGCACCTGTCGTAGTGTGGGGGTGGTGGGGCGGCCGGGGGGGGGGGGGGGGGGGGCGTTGTTCTGCAGTGAAATAGGAAACAAGCGAGTTTAGTTTCGAACGATTCACGTGTTAACTTTTTCATTCCCACCTTTTATTGTCTTTTCGGAACCTTCTTCCTTTTTGTCTTCTTTCTACCACAGAGTTTAGTCTCGGCCTTCTTTTTGACTTCACTGTCGGCCAGACTTCTCTCAGGTGAAATCTCAATTTGTCTTAGTTCAGTAGTTGAGCTACCCACGACTTCATTATGTACTCACATCTTGGAAAGTTCAATGACTTCTGATTTTGAAGCCTCTTTAGCTTCATTCAGCTGATTTTTCAGCTCTCCCATCTCCTTCTTGTATCTGTTGGCTTCCTCCTGGAACCTTGAACATCACTGCGTATTCTCTGCCAACTGGTTCTTCAGTTTGTTCAGAGTGACGTTAAATTCTTACTGGTTCTCTTCGTAATTTGCCAGAGGCACAAACATTGACCTGAGGGATCCTTGTAATGTGTGAAGGTCTTTCAACAGGTTTTCCCTTTCTTTACGAAATTCACTCGCTTCATCTTGAATCCTGTCATTCAGCAGAGTCTCCTTGTGTTTCTTCTCCTGTTCTTCCATGTTGTTGTTTAAGACAGTCTTCATTTCTTCAGGTTGATGACTGTTTACACACTCCTTTTTCATCCAGTTGTGGTCCTTGGACTCTCCAGGTTCTTTCTGCAGTATCTTGCCTTGTTCCTTTTCCAACTTAAGCACTCTTCCTGCTTCCTTTTGAAATCTCACTGGCCAATGAAGGTTAATTTCCCTCAGCCAATTTCAACCTAGAAGGCTTGGTCCTCTATCTTCTTATACCATCACTGGTAGTTGCGCTGTTTAGTGTTTATAATAAACAAGTATTCTGGTGATACCTTTTACCTGGATTTCTTTGCCTGTGTACATTTTCAACTTGGCAGAGGTTTGTTCCAAATTTAATTGTTGAGCACCTTTATTTAAATATCTGAAAATGTGTCCTACTACTATAGTGGTAGATGCACCAGTGTCTACTTCCATTTTTAAGGGTTTACCATTCATTTGCAATGTGACAGTAATTAGCTCTGTCTTCCCAACTTTCATGTTGAATAATGAATATATGCCAATTGGTTGTTTCTGGCTCTTCTACACTATATACTTCATTGGACTTTGTTTGTTGCTGGGAAGCCTGTTTTAGTCTTGCTTTGCAATGTTCCAAAATGTGCCATCTTTTGTGACAAAAATAACACTCCACCTTTTTAAATTGCCAATCGTTTGGAGTGCGATTGTTTCCATGTCGATAAAAATGAGTTTTCCAATTTGCTGCTAAGCTGTTTCCTCTAAATTTTGGTTAGCGGGGGCTGTTTCCTGCTTCACAGCTGAGTCCCAGCTTTTGGCACCACTTTCGGCTGACTGCTCCCACCCAATTTGGAAAACGGCACCATTTTCCGCACCTTGAATCGCTTGTGAATCCCTTACAATGCTTTCCATCACAAGTGCTATTTCTAATGTGTTCTTAAAATCAAGATCCACTTCAGCCAGCAATCTTTGCTGAATAGCATCCTCTTGCATGCCATAGATCACACGATCCCTGAGCATATCATTCAGGGTTTCACCAGAATCACAATATTCCATTAGTTGTTTTAATCTTGCCACGTACGTAGCAATGGTCTCCCCTGGGGTTCTATTTCGTGAATTGAACCTGAACCTCTGCATTGTGACTGAGGGCTTTGGTTGAAAATGCCACTTATTCTACTACTAATTCACTGACGGCCTTCAAATCAGGGGCACTGGGGGCCATCAAGTTTCGAATTAAACTGTAGGACTTGCTCCCAAAAATACTCAGGAGCATTGCTCTCCTCTTTTCCTCCCCCATGATTTCGTTGGCTTGAAAGTAGAATGCAAGACGTTCTATATATTGAGACTAGTCATCTGTGGCTGGCTTAAAGGGATCGATTCTGCCAACCTGTGGCATCTCGGATGAGTATATATTCCCTTCTCTTTAATTATCCTAGATACTCACAATCGCTGGGCGAGGGACAGCACCAGATCTGATTTATCCTCATTGCCAGTTGTTACGGAGATGATTTTCCAGGCAACTTTTTTTTGGTGGAAACACTGAACTCTATTTACAAGACAGCAGCAGCAACTACATGGGTGCATCAAACTCTGTAACTAAAGAAGAACTCTGAGCTCGAGGTTCCCTGTGTTGCTAACTGATTGGTTAACACAGGTCGTGTGATCTTACAACACAGGATTATTCTTAAAGCTACAGTCCTAATGGTTATCAAATCTATAATTACTACAGGCCCGTGCGCCGGATGTGGCCCACAAAGCCCCTCTTTGCAGCTGCTGGAGCCAGTTTTCAAAATGCTGATCAAAGAAATAAGTTTGAATGGAAGATTCTGCATGGAGCTGCTCCTCCAATCACAGGACGTTCCTCTCCTGTGTTTGCTGCTGATAGGCTCCTCAGCAGCAAAATGTGGGAGAGAAGCAATCTGTGATTGGAGGAGCAGCGAATAGCAGCGGTGGTGATTTTGGGGGCTTGGTAGTGTGGCTCAGGGAGCAGAAGTGCCGGCAAGCATGGTCCAAGGAGCGGAGGCGCCAGCTAGCATGGTCCAGGGAGTGGAGGCGCCAGCAAGCATGGTCCAGGGAGTGGAGGCACCAGCGAGCATGGTCCAGGGAGTGGAGGTGCAGGCGAGCGTGGCCCAGAGAGCAGAGGCGGTGTTGAGCGTGGCCCAGGTGGCAGAGGTGCCATGAGCGTGGCCCAGGGAGCAGAGGTGCCGGCGAGTGTGGCGTAAGGAGCGGAGGTGCAATGAGCATGGCCCAGGGAGCGGAGGTGCCATGAGCGTGGCCAAGGTAACAGAGGTGCCGGCGAGCATGGCGCAAGGATCGGAGGTGCCATGAGCCTGGCCCAGGGAGCAGAGGTGCCGGCGAGCATGACACAAGGAGTGGAGGTGCTGGCGAGCATGGGCCAGGGATCGAAGAAGCAGGGAGCATGGCCCAGGGAGCAGAGGAGCCAGGAGCATGGCCCAGGGAGCGGAGGTGCAGGTGGAGCGGAGCCCAGTTGTCCACAGTGGACTCCAGGCGAGGTGGAGTGGGGCTTGAGGCATGCGGTGTGGGGCTCAGGTAAATTCGAGCGGGGCTCAGGCTCCCAGAGCGGAGTGGGACAAGGCCCACTGGCATTTGAGTAAGTGAATGAATGAAGAACGTGTTGGGGGGAGAGATGAGAGAGAGGATGTGAGGGGTAGGAGGAGTGTGAGGGGGTGAGAGGGTGTGGGGGGGTGAAAAGGTTTGTGGGGAGGTAATAGAGTGTGGGGAGGAGGAGGTGAAAGAGTGTAAGGAGGGAGACAGTGAGAGTGTAAGGAGCGGGAGAGAGAGTGTGCCGAGGGGGAAAGAGAGTGTGAGGAGGGGGTGAGAGTGTGTGAGGAAGAAGGGAGAGTGAGAGGGGGTACAGAGTGTGTGGGGGCATAAAGTGTGAGGGGGGTAGAGTGTGTGAGAGAGGGATAGAGCATGTAAGGGGGGTAGAGCATGTGAGGGGAGTAGAGCAGGTGAGGGGGGTAGAGCATGTGAGAAGTGGGTAGAGCATGTGGGGGGGTAGAGAGTGAGAGTTGGGGTTGAGATGAGAGAGAGAGAGAGAGAGACAGAGAGTAAGGGGGAGGGGGATAGAGAGTGTGAGGGGAGTGTGTATGCAGGGAGCAAAGTGTGTCCATAAGTTTGGCTCACTCCCAATATCAGGGTTCTTATTCACCCTCACCCACACATACCCATCATCCACACTCACAATGGGTGAGGGTGAGCGAGTGAGCACCCTGAGACTGGGAGTGAGCCAGACACACACATACTCACCCTATGACACTTTATTACTTATCTGTATTTATTACTCATTGGGCTGCATTTTGAGGTCTTCGGGCGGTCAAGGTGGGCGGGCCCGGGAGCAGCCGGGAAACGGCCTGCTGCCCGCGATCGGCCTCCGACCACGATTTCACGCTGGCTGGCCAATTAACAGTCAGCCAGCGTGAAACATGTGCTGAAAGGCATAGCACTGCCAGGGCTGGGGTGGGAGGAGGGCGAGCGCTGAAGTCAGTGCTGGCGCGAGGGAGAGCGCAGTGAAAGCTCCCTGAAGGCAGAGAGCTGCCTCAGGGAGCTGAAGAAAAAACCATCGAAAAGATTTATAAATGCAGAAAAAACGTCCACACATCGGACTCACTCACCTAAACATATGCATTATAAAAATTCTGCACAAACATTTTTATTTTTTAAATTTAATTACGAAAACCTCACCCCACCCTTGGATGAGGTTTCCTGAAAAATGCGAAAGCCGCCTGGCCGATTCGCCTGTCCGGCAACTTTAAGGTTGGATGAGCAGTGAAAAATCGCTGTTAATTAATACTTTAATGGCCTTAATAGGCCTCTTAATTGTCAGCAGGTGTGCTGTCGGTTCTCATGCGCGCCCACCAGCCGAAATATCGCGCGAGTGAGCTATTTTACATCTGATCAGGTCAGGTGCCGTCCACCCGTGGGACGTAAAATTCTACCCAGTTTTTTTGCTCAGCAAGTTGTTTTCTTTCATACCTCCGTTTTTTTTTAAATGAAATTCATGTTTAATGTTGTGCCAAACTTTATCTTACCAAAATTTGCTCATTGCCCCTTCAGTGAGAAACACTTTGAAATGTGGTCCCCTCATATGAAAAGGTTGGACAACCCTGTTCTAGTGCAAGAAAAGAAAGTGTGGTTCAGAGTAGCTATTGATAGCTTTCTGTTGAAGATGTTTGTGTTGTTGCCTGTGAGCCTTTTAAGAAAACTGCATTTAATAGCCTGGTCAATACATTAAACATTGAGATCATGCATGGGAGACAAGTAAAAGTCTCCAGGCAGACGCCTCTTGAAAGCCCAAGAATGGCTTGTATCCGATGGCATGTGTAGCATGATTTTAGAATACTGATATGTGTGTGCAAATGAGATGTTACATCTAAAGCAACTAGCATGCAGAAATGCATGGTGGATTTGAACTGAAGTATGGGTTTCAGACATGCTCAGTTACTTGACAAGAGAGGAAATGGTTAATGTGGCTTGGTAGATTGGGCAATTTTTTAAATCATCAAGTGGATAAAATCTATGGAACTGTCAGGTCATTGATACATATTTGAGAGAGAAACTGACTTTAAGACAATCAGAATAGAGTCAAACATACTGGTATCTGTCATAAGCAATAAAATGAAAGTATAGAGCAATATAAAACTTGGGAGGCAGTGGATTTTGTTGACAGTGTGTTTGTTACAGCATAACTGGAAGAGTGTGCCACATCTGTCCTCTTGCTTTTTCCCATTTCCCAAGCGATTACAATTAAAATTTAAAATTCCGATGATGAGTGTGGGAGATACATGTGATCACGCAGAGGGGGGCGCTTTTCAGTAATGAATCATGCCATCAGCTGACTTGCTGCAGCTAAAGGTGGCTTTAAAAGAGCCTCCTGGTCAAACTTGCATCATGGCCAAAACTTTCTTGCCCAAATCATTGCCATTAACATAAGACTTGAGAGTACAAAGATGGCATGAGAATTTTTCAAAATTAAATTTCACTTGTAAATACTACACATTACATTGGTTTCACTTTATTCATGTGTGCATCATCGTTATTTGTTGAGACTACCTTAGTGAGAGAGCTAAATGTCCTGGCACATCTCATGGTTGGCATCCACTGATAGTTACATTACCTTTATTGTGGAAGAAACAATGTGTGTTTTCTTGTTCATTCTTTATTGAATATTCATGTTAGTGCCCAATGTTGTACTCACCACTGTGTGGGACATGGCTGATCTTGCAGGCTCAACTTGCCTTCCCTTCTATGCATTGTAAAGGACATTGTTCAAGATCACACTCAGCAGGGATAATTCAAATGCTGCAGGTGAACTCAAAGCCCTGTAAGGTCTCTGTCAGCCAACACTCTGAGATGGATGCACATGTGGACAGCACTGACACCACCCTTTAGGACCCTTATTTTCTTACCTTGGCTGACTGTCCCCACCAACCCTCCCCCCACTTCACTCCTCCATGCCTCTGATCCCATCCTCTGTACTTCCTTGGATCCCTCTTCCACTCTCCATGCCCTTGACCCCACACCACATATCCTTTCACCACTGAGCCTCCATGTAAATTGCCATTCTCCCACTCCCTTCCCTTGTGCCATAGAGTTCAACAAGGAAAACTGCTGACCTTACACACAACTGCACTAAGCCTACGACAGGTGCACGCCACCTTGAAACAAATATGAACCGGGTGCTATGAAATTCTAGTGCAGCGCTGACTTTATCTTAAGAATGAAAGTAGGACATAATTTTTAAAAGTTTTATATTAATAAGTATTCATGGCATGCAAATAAGTTACAAGTGTGAATCTGCCACAGGCTGCGTGAGGCTTGACATGCCGCAAACACACCGCTTCATTTCTGCATCTTAGCCTGCCATCGGGAAATCCAGGTTTCACATCCTGCCTAATTAAGTCACCCCGCACATCATGCTTTCTGTTCTCGCTGGCTCCATAAAAATCCCCTCCTTGTTTTGGGAAAATTGATGGCTAAGGAGAAATAGTGCAAATACTGAGCAAGAATTATGCCCAAGGTGGTTACTAATAAATGGACAGTTGCAGAATCTTTTAAATCCATAAACTGTAGTTTTCTGTATAATGCATTATGATTTTGTTTGCTACCAACTGAATCCCTCACCCTGGCAACTGTCTGAGACTAAACTAGACTGTTTGCAACCTTGGTGTCATATTTGACCACATATCGGCACCATCACTGAGATCACCTATTTCCACCTCCGTAATAATCCACCTTTGATCTTCACTATTCCAAAGAGCCAAAATTAATTTTAGAACCATATAACTATAATTTTCATTTCTGTTATAATTGTCGTGAATTTTCATTGCACTCATTCTATAGTTTTAATATCCTTTCTATAGTATGGGGGTGGGCTGCAGAATTACATGTTATACTGCAACTATATCTTAACCATGATTTGTGCAAATTAAACATCACCTCTGGCATTGATATTCAATGCCCCATGCATAAAACCCAGAATTCTATTTGCCTTTTTATTTTCTGTTCAATCTGCACTCTCTACACTTTGAAGATTTATCTATAGCCACACACCTCTTCTATAAAGTTAAGAGAAATTTACAGTACAATTCATTTCACTACAAAATTTCCAAAATGTAATATTACACATCATGTATCTGCCACCTATCTTCCCACTCTGCCAACCTGCCTCCTATAACCTGAAATCTCTTGTATTCTTCCTCAATTTGTCATTCTTCAAATTTTGTATCATCAGCAAACCTTGATATAACTTCCTTATAGCCAATTTCAAATTATTTGGAAAAAAAGGAGACTAAAATAGTCATAGCGCTGATCATGACACTCCACTACCAAATCCTGGAGAACCAAAACATTCAGTTAATCTGTACTCTTTGCTCTTGTGCCATTGTGATTCCATTTCCTTCCCTTCAATACCATGAAAGAAAATTGGATAGCACAAAATGGGCAATAATGATTCAGCATCCCTTTTACATAACTCCCAATTACTATATTATTCACTTCAATGGGGACAAAAACTGGATAGAGATTAAAGAGGTGTTCTGATTCGCTAACTCCCATTTTATGCCGGTGCCCAAGACCAACTCTACCCACTAACTCTCTGCCTGTCCCAAACATGGACATCCTTATAAGGATGATGCAGATCCATTATGTTGCAAGTTCCTGTACTCGAGGGCTTCAAAGTAACGTAATGCATACTCAAACTAGATGTGCCTCTGCAAAAGGGTACCAGTTGGGAATCTTGCTGCGGTCAATACCTGGCCCTCTCAAAATTACATTTTTTTTAAATTGAAAAGGTTCTTGGAGCTGCTAGGACAGTGCTCTTCTTTCAGGGTTGCAGTGGGGGTGGGTGGGGGGAGCGGTGGTGGGCAATGGGGGAGGATGGGGTTGTGAATGGGTAAATCCTCTACTGGACAATCTTTGTCCTACTTCCCAGTATTTTTACAATGTGAGGTGTCACAGATGCAGCCCAGATGGCCTGGGCATGTTCCATTTACAGCCACATTAAAGGACTTCTCCCTTCCAGTGACCCTTGGCGGGATGAGTGGTGAAGGTCCCAATTGGGTCTGTCTGAGCACTTAAGCCAAGATCACCAAGCTCCCATTAGTCAAGTGCAAGTTGCCCTTCACAGTACCATGCTGGCTGCACTGCTTAGTCCATGCCGTTCTAAGTGTTTACTCATTTCATCCCTATTATGGAATTCAGAAATTTACCCACAATCAAAGCAAACTAACTGGCCTATAAATTTTATGGCTTATCATTTATTTCGCTTATTATAGGTTTGATATAATTCCTAATAACCTCTCCTTTAATTGGTTAAATCAATTTACTGCTCTGAATTTTTATAGTTCCTGGATAGCAACAGAAAAAAAATGTCTTAATCAAGAAACCTATATTACAATAAAAAGTTCTAAAGAAGAGTCAATTGGACTGAAAATGTTAACTCTGTTTCTCCCCCCATGCAGGTTAGGTCTAAAGAATCTTTACTTGTATGGATTTGGTTTCTTTGGAATGCAAACATTTGACAATTTTGTACCTGTTGCTGCAGAGTTTGGACCTGATCTTGAGCAATGGTCAGTTCCAACTCTGTCTTCTGATTATCATGTTGATGCTTCATGATTTCCTGGAAATTCTGTTGCTGCTGCTGTCTTTTCATATTCAGCTCACTTCTTAGCTCCTCTTCGATTTGTCTGGGTAATTAACAAAAATAAACATTTCAGACACAAACAAAAATACTGTAGCCAAGTGTGGTTAGATTTTGTGATGGGGACTGCAAGGTTCTATGAAAGCATGAGCACAATTAGAAGAATGGTATCAATTACTACATAGGTGCTTGTAGCATGCAAGAAGGCTATTCATCCTATCATGTCTGTACAAGCTGTTTAAATCCATCTCCACTCAATTTACTCTTACAGATTTGTAAGGACATTGGTGCCATTTTGTATCAGGTGAAGGTTACTTTTTGGTGTATTTATTTGATTAATCTACCACTTGCCTCAATGTTCCAG
This sequence comes from Cetorhinus maximus, assembly GCF_964194155.1. Lineage (NCBI taxonomy): Eukaryota > Metazoa > Chordata > Chondrichthyes > Lamniformes > Cetorhinidae > Cetorhinus > Cetorhinus maximus. The sequence continues at coordinate 67,850,563 of NC_135882.1, forward strand.
AACTTGAATCTTTTCTTCCTACATAGGCCAAGAAAGGAAAATCAAGCTGAATGCACAACAGGTGGCAGATCTGATACCACCAGTTTTATGCCCTTGCTGAAGTTGAAAGTCCCGCCCAGACAGTCAAGAGCCATACAGTCTGGAAAAGTTTTGTATCAAGGCTCTCAAACAATAATAGTAAACCTTAAACCTGTGTAGAAAAGATTCTGACAGTATAACATAATAAATTAAGATGCAGAAGTTAAGTTACAACAGAGAAAACATCTTCTGTCCATCCCTCTCCCTTTCCAGTTATTTCCACAAATTAAATCCGACTGACATTACATCCCCCCTATTCTTTTCTCCTTACCACTTTCCTTTTTCCCCACCCATACCCTGTGTTTTCAATGGGCAGAATTTTCAATAAATGAGGCTAAGTGCGGTGGCGGGCATTTTTGGCAGCACTAACCCCGCTGGCCAGAATGACAGGAACTTGCACCCGATTCTGCGCTTGGAGCCTCATTAATTATGCGAAGGCGCATATCGGTCCAAATCACCTGGCAAGGTCGGGAGTTGATTTGTGCTGGTGGGTTCGAAAGCCTGGGCACCATATTTAAAGGTCAGTCCAACACGCAATCTGACTCTCTCCAGACCACCAGGACCTCCAGGCCTTGATCAGAGAGGTGCAGGAGCAAAGGGACATACTCTATCCCAGGAATGGCTGTAGGAAGTGCAGCAGCCTCACCTCTCCGGCCTGGAAGGCCATCATGAAGCAAGTCAGCATGGCTGGCAACCATGCCCAAAATGCCACCAAGTGCAGGAAGAGGATGAGTGATCTCATCCGCCCCTTTAGGGTAAGTCAACCTTCAACTCCCTCCAACATCAAACTCTCTTCATGGCATCAGGTACTCAAATGGCTATTCTCTTCAGGGATCTGATGCAACCATTAGCGGGTGACACATATCAACACTCATTCTCTCACTGAGACTTTCACATCAGCACCGTCCCATCTGTCATGATGCTCACACTCCATCCTCTGGCCTTTCTGGGGAGGGCTCACCCCACACAGTGAACATGCATCTCACCCAACCTCTGCTCCATCCTTTCTCATCACATGCCTTTCTTCTTCATCCAGCCAAGCAGGTGCACAACAGGCGCGAGAGATCGAAGGCCGGTGAAGGGATGGCCGACATCATTGCCCTCACTGAGTTTGAGGAGGCTGCAGCCGAAATGGTGGGAGAGGACAAGGATTGCTCCTGTGGGGAGGGGGAGATCAGCCTCTCCCACCAACCTAGTACGGATCACAGCTCGATCACTTTGTCAAACCCTGACATTCACCTGAGTCACATGCAGTCTTATCAAGTTCATGCTCATTAACTGAAACTCTATCTTCTATTTTCTAGGCAGCAGCAGATCGAGGCCCCCAAGACAGCCCAACACCAGTGTGAGCCTCCAAAGAGGAAGCTCCGGAAGAACCATCATGGCACTCACATGCACCCTCCACCAGCTCAGAGACACACACGTCAGTGGGGCACAGCTGTAGATTAGGCTCGGGCTCACCTTCTGGGAAACACTTCACTGACACGTTCCCGTAGCAGTCAGAGGCAGGGACAGCCCAGGTCTCTGGCACTCAGAGGGCTGCTGGAGACCAACCACCTGCTCAGTCCAAGTCAGATCATGAGCCTCTGCAAGCAGCCATGAACTCAATGCTGAAGATGTTACATGCGGTGAACATCAGGCAGAGATTCGACTCACTCAGCAGACAAGAGCGAACAATGGAGGAGCCGGTCCGTGGTCTGTCTGATATCGTGGCTCTGACATGCGAGCGCCTCAATGTCACCATGGGAAGGTTGGCGATCAACACAGTGACCTTGCTCCAGCAGGTCTTGCCGGATTTGCGCTTGGCCCTGCGCTCCATGGCCACACACCCTATTGGGCACCATCAGGGTGTAGGCGACATGGGGATGAGGCACCTAGACACCCCCCCCCGCAAGGTGCAAAGGTGCAAGATCGCTTGCAGGAGTCAGGGCAGGACCCTCAGGCACCCACAGCGAGGATGAATGTCAGCCAGACATCCTGGGGGCCTCCTCTCAGGACACTCCAAGGGTGTGCAGCTACTCACAGCTCCCTCTGCCTGTGACCCCATCCATTCCCACTTCTTAGGCCACCGAGAGCACTTCTGCCCCTGAGCAAGTGACCCTTGTCAGGCCAGGGCTCTCCAGGCCTCAGACCACCAGGGGACGTCCGCCAAGGTCATCACAGACATCAGGACGCAGCAGTTGGCAGGCTGCCTCCACCTCCGCTGTGGATGCCGGGGCTGCACCCAGGCGCAGTGCTAGAGATAGCAAGAGTTAAAAATTGATGTCACTTTTGGGTCATGGGTGTGATAGACGTGAAAATATCACGGTATCACAGTACCATTACTGTGCAGAAGGAAGCCATTTGGCTCATCAAGTCTACACTGGCTCTCTGAAGGAGTATTCCACCTAGTCCCACCTCCCCTGCCTTATCCCAGTAACTTTGCACATTCGTTCTTTTCCGGTAGCAATCCAATTCCCTTTTGAATACCTTGATCAAACTTGCTTCCACCACCCTTTCAGGAAGTTTGTTTTAAAAATATTTTTCTCACATCACATTTCCTCTTTTTGCCAAATATTTTGAATCTGTGCCCTCTAGTTCTTGATGTTCTCTTGAGTGGGGACAGGTTCTCACTATTTACCCTGTCCATACCTCTCAGGATCTTGACTACCTCTATCAAGTCTCCTCCCAGCCTTCCTTTCTCCAGAGAAAAGAGCCCCAACCTCTCTAATCTATCCTCATAGTTACAGTTCTTCATCCCTGGCATAATTCTCCTCTGTACTTTCTCCAACACCTTCACATCCTTCCTCAAGTATGGCACCCAGAACTGGACACAGTACTCTAGGTGAGGCCTAACCAGTGTCTTATATAAGTTCAACATGACCTCCTTACTCTTGTACTCAATGCCCCTATTAATAAAGCCTAAGATACTATATGCTTTGTTAATTGGTCTCTCAACATGCCTTGCCATCTTCATCGATCTATGTATATGTACACCGAGGTCTTTCTGTTCCTGCACCTCCTTTAGAGGCTCTCCCTTTATTTTGTACTGTCTCACCATATTTTTCCTGCCAAAATGAATCACCTCACACTTCTCTGCATTGAACTTCATCTGTCATTTGTCTGCCCAATCCACTAACATGTCTATGTCCTTTTGAAGTTCAAGACTATCCCCATCACAGTTGACAACTCTTCTAATCTTTGTATCATCCACAAATTTTGAAACCATGCACTGCACACCACAGTCTAGGTCATTAATATATATCAGGGACAGCAAGGGTGCCAACACTGACAAAAATTCCTCCAATCTGAAAAATAACCATTTATCACTATTCTCTGTTTCCTGTCACTCAGCCAATTTCTTATCCAGGTGCCTACTTTCCCCTTTATTCCATGACCTAGAATTTTGCTCACTAACTCAGTTGTGTGGCACTGTATCAAATGCCTTTGAAAATCCATATACACCACAAAAGACCATAAGACATAGGTGCAAAAGTAGGCCATTCGGCCCATCGATTCTGCTCCACCATTCAATGAGATCATGGCTGATTTGATAATCCTCAACCCTACTTTCCTGCCTTATCCCCATAACCCTTGATTCCCTTCCTGATCAAAAATCTGTCTATCTCAGCCTTGAATATACATAACAACCCAGCCTCTACAGCCCTCTGTGGTAAAGAATTCCACAGGTTCACTACCCTCTAAAAGAAGAAATTCCTCCTCATCTCCCTCTTAAATGGGTGACCCCTTACTCTGAGATTATACCCTCTGGCCCTAGACTCTCCCACAAGAGGAAACAACCTCTCAGCATCTACCCTGTCAAGCTCCCGAAGAATCTTATGTTTCAATAATGTCGCCTCTCATTCTTCTAAACTCCAATGAGTACATGCCCAACCTACTCAATCTCTCCGTGTAAGAAAATCCCTCCATACCGGGATCAACCTAGTGAACCTTCTCTAGACTGCCTCCAATGCCAGTGTATCTTTCCTTAGATAAGGGAACCAAAACTGTTCACAGTATTCTAGGTGTGGCCTAACTAGTGCCTTGTATAGTTTTAGCAAGGCTTCCCTATTTTTATATTCCATTTCCTTTGAAATAAAGGCCAACATTTCATTTGCTGTCCCTATTACCGGCTGAACTTGTATGTTAACTTTTAGGGATTCATGTATGAGGATTTCCAAATCCCTCTGTGCTGTAGCTTTCTGTAGTCTTTCTCCGTTTAAATAATATTCAGCTCCTCTATTCTTCCTGCCAAAATGCATAACCTCACATTTTCCCACATCATATTCCATCTGCTAAGTTTTTGCCCACTCACTTAACCTGTCTATATCCCTCTGTAGACTCTTTCTGTCATCCTCACCACTTGCCTTCCCATCTATTTTTGTGTCATCCACAAATTTGGCGATAGTGCATTCACTTCCCTCATCTAAGTCATTAGTATATATTGTAAATAACTGATCCCTGTGGCACTCCACTAGTCACAGGTGCCATCCTGAAAATGCCCGCCTTATCCCAACTCTCTCAAAAGTGGTTCCCTTATCAACCTTCTCTTTTACCTCTTCAAAAAAACTCCAAGTTAGTTAAACATGATTTTCCCTTAATGAATCCGTGCTGGCTTTCCCTAATTATCGTGCACTTGTCTAAGTGACTATTAATTTTATCCTGTACTATAGTTTCCAGAAGTTTTCCTACCACTGAGGTCAAACTGACTGGTCTGTAGTTGCCAGCTTTATCCTTGCACCCCTTTTTGAACAGGGGTGTAACATTTGTAATTCTCTATCTTTTTTAAGTAAAGATAGCCTTTCCAACACCTCCTTCCTATCAATTGTAAGTCCTTCTAGTGTACCAGTTACCTCTGCTCTCATCTTGGCCTGGGTAGCATCTTCTTCCTTTGTAAAGACATATACAAAGTACTCATTCAACACCTCCGCCATTTCTCCAGCCTCCACAAGCAAGTCCCCTTTTTGTCTCTAATTGGCCCTCCTCTTTCTTTTACCATCCTTATATTATTTACATGCTTATAGAAGACATTAGGATCCCCTTTTATGTTAATACTTTCGATGGTTATGTGAATGTTCCTGTCAACTGAAGACGTTGTGATCCTCATATTTCAAGGTTTAACCTTCCTCCCACACAGTGATAGTGTCCCACTGTGAGATTCATATTCCTGTGATGTCAACCTCAGTTGACCTGGTCTTTGCACCCTTGTGTGATGTCAGGGAGATGTGTTTAAATCTTTATTGGAAATGTGTGATGTAAGCATTTCTAACCCTTCTTCCTCAAGGAACACCATTGAGTGAGGGTAGCTCATAAGCATTGATATTCTTGCAGCATTTGTGTCTCCTCATTGGTAGCGGCGAAGAAAAGACGTGCACGAGAGGATCCCTAGGCAAGTCCACATCTCAGTCGCAGCAGTGTTGGCATTATTAGATGGTGTCGAAGGCTTCAAGTCTTCTCTTGCATCGCTCTTGTTCCGAAGTGAACTCTCAGTTCCCAGAGTGAGCTCACTCACCCACGGACCAAAGCAAAGATCATGGCTTGGCGATTCATGAGGTCAGATGGCACAAGTGTGAATGCAGGAATCATTCTCGCTGCAAGTGGGTGGACATCCCCTGAGTTGAAGGAAAATGACATTGAGGGCTAGGAGAGATGTTTCCATATTCCCTCACTTTACCCTTCCTGGAACCTGTCAGCAGTTAACGCATCATGGGCACATCTTCCACGTCTTCCTTCCTCCATGGTGTGATCGTGCTCATACTGACCCTCAGCAGCCTCCTGAGGTTCCGGCTTCCGGATCTTCATCCTCTGATGAGCTTTCATCCTCCTCCAGTTCATCATCTGGCAGGGGTTCACCTCTTTGCATTGTCAGATTGTGAAGGGTGCAACACACTGCGATGATGCGGGAAATCCTGTTGGGAGTGTATTGTAGTGAGCCACCTGAGCGGTCCAAGCATCTGAAGCATGTCTTCAGAAGCCCTATGGTCTGTTCTATAAGGGAGCGTGTGCAGCTGTGAGCAGTGCTGTACCGCTCCTCAGAACGGCTCTGAGGGTGATGCACTGGTGTCATAGCCAGAATTTCAGTGGGTGCCCTTATCCCCAAACAGCCATCCCTGCAGACATAATGGCTCCTCAAAAATCTCAGGCACCTGGGAGTGACGCAGGATGTAGGAGTCATGACAACTCCCAGGTGACCGTTCACAAACATGCAGTATGTGCTTCTGGTGATCACACACCAGTTGTACGTTGATGGAATCATAGCCCTTGTGGTTTATAAACATTAGGCCTGCTGCCAAAGAGCCCATAAAGCCACATGGATGCAGCCTATTGCACCCTGTACTCTTGGGAAGCCTGAGATGGCAGCGATGCCAGTGAATCTTGCAGCCTGGCTACCTTCGTCCAGAGCAAACCTGACATAATCATGGGCCTTCCTGTACAGGGCATCTGTGACCTCCTTTATGCATTGATGTGTTGCAGACTGAGAGATGCTATACAGGTCACCTGTTGACCCTTGGAAAGAACCAGAGGCCAAGAAATTGAGTGCTGCAATCACGTTCAAAGCCACTGGCAGGGGATACCCTCCAACTCCTCGTGGCGTCAGATCTTCACGAAGAATGTGGCATATATGATGTACCAGAGCTCGGGACACGTGCAGATAGGCACGGCAATGCCTCTCGCTCATTTGTAAATAGGAGTCTCTCCTACGATAAACAGTAGGTCGGGTGAGTTGCCCCAATTGTCTGGGTCTCTCCTCCTGTTCATGGTCTAGCTCCGCTTAGCCTCCCCCTTTGCAATGAGACCCTGACAAAGTCAGCATTGCGCCCTGGATCCATATATGCTTTTGCCTTCTCTCTGAAAGGAAACATTGAAGACATTAATGATTCAAGGGACAAGAAAGCGAAGCTCAAAAGATGACATGTTTGGGGACTGTAAGGGTCCATAGTTTTTCTTGCCCTACTTGTATGGTGGCTAATGCCACCTTGTCCCTGAGACACTAGCACACACATCAGATGACCAAGAAGGCATCTCAGATATGCAACATCTAGAGCCCTGCGTGGGATGCTAAGGTTTCAGTGAGATGAGTGACCCAACCTAGCTCTGTGCTCCAATCTCTGATGTGGCATATTAATGACCATTCAGTTGCTCATGGTCAATGAGTGGATGCCCTTTGGCCCATTTGGAGTATGAATTCTGGTGAACATGTGACAGGTCTTCATTGAAGGAATGTCATATATGATACAGCTGTGCCTCCTTCATTGTTGCCTGCATTCCCAAATTCTACATTCCTATGTGTTACGCTTGAGATGCAGCAACTGTGATATGAAGCCAGAGTTAAGAGTAGCCCTTTAACTGTGCTAAAGAAGCCATTGGCTTTCAGTGGCTTTCATCGCAAGGAGGTCTTCCTCCTTTCTTTCTAAGCAGACTCCTGCTCACAGGGGGAGGTGGTGGTGGTATAGTGGTAGTTACTGGGCTGGCATTCCAGAGATACCCAGGGTAATCCTCTGGGGACCTGGTTTCGAATCCCACCATGTCAGATGGTGAAATTTGAATCCAACTAAAATCTGGAGTTAAAAGTCTGATGAAACCATCTGCCGATCGTTGTAAAAACCCATCTGGTTTACTAATACCCTTCAGGGAAGGGAATCTGCCTGGCCTACTCCAGACCCACAGCGATGTGGTTTACTCTTAAAAATGCAATAAATGCTGGCCTAGCCAGCGATACCCACATGAATGAATAAAAAAGCAACTCCTGCGGCAACAAGGGCGATCCCAGAAAGGCCCCTCTTGTGTTTGTCCTTCCCCCTGACTGCCATTCCACAGCCTTCCCCTTTGTGTTCATCAACCCCCACCCCCAGTTGAAATGCGAGTTTCTGAAAGTGGTGTTCCTCGGGACAATGTAGGCAAAGAGCAGACCAGCCCAGAGCCCCAGCAGGGTGGCGTTCATTGCAACAAGGCCAACATAGCGCTATGGCTTGTAGGCTATGTAACTCACCTCAAAGTTACGAGTGAACTGAGGTCCGACTTGTGCACGCCACCCTTTTTCAAACAGATTTGGCAAGATTCTGGTGAGCAGCTGTTTCAATAAGCATTCATGACATGTTAATGAATGCAAATAGCATTCGTGCCACAAGTCAATTGTGATAACCGACCCCCCATAAACACACCATTGGGAGAATTGCAACCTATTTTTACAACGAAGGGTTAGCAACTTTCTGCCTGCTGCTGGATTCTCCGCTCCCGCCCACCATGAAACCTGCCGCAGGCGATATGGGAGAAATCCATCCATTCCTCTTTCCTCAACTTAATCTAGTGCTCTTTCCTCACCCATTTCTTCTTGCCCACTATTCCTCTCACCCCCAAGTTTTCAACTTTAAGACATAGATGAGAGCCTGTTTTCTAAATTTTAAAAATATTTCAGATTTAATAATGTGTGCAGTCACTTATATAAGTACGTCTCATCAAGGCGCACCACTTTTGCAAGATTCCCCTTTGCTATCAGTGATCTGTACCTCCAGCCATCACAAATAATATCTGGGCCACTAATGCCCTGGCCTACTTTCCTTTCCCACCTTCAAAACATAGGGCAGGCTCTTTAGGTCGTTGGGCGGGCGTGGCAAGCGGGCTTGGGAGCGGCTGGGAAACGGTCCACCGCCCGCGATCGATCACGATTTCAGACTGGCTGGCCAATTAACGGCCAGCCAGTGTGAAACGTGCGCCAATAGGCTCAGCGCTGCCGGGGTGGGGACGGGAGGAGGGCGAGCACTGAAGTCTGCACAGGTGGGGGGGACCATGCAATGAAAGCTCCCTAAAGGCAGAGAGCTGCCTCAGGGAGCTGAAGAATTTTAAAAACAAAAATAAAGATTTTGAAAATTCTGAAAAAAATGTCCCCACATAGGACTCACTCACTTGAACATATACATAATGGGGAGGATTTTCCCCTCATTGGGGGGGCATGGCGGGTGAGCGAAACAACGGTCCGCCGTCCCAGTCGGGCCCCAGCCGCGATCTCATGCTGGCTGGTAACGGCCAGCCAAGGTGAAACGTGCGCTGATAACCTCAGGCCTGCCGGTGTGTGTATGGTGGTGGGGGGGGGGGGGGGGGGGGGGGGGGAGCACAAGGGCTGAAGTGTGGGCACATGTGGGAGTGCACTCAGTGAAAGCTCCCTGAAGGCACAAAGCTGCCTCAGGGAGCTGAAGATTTTTAAATTGACAAGTAAAGAATTAAAAAAATAAGGAAATCATGTCCCCACATGTGACTCTGTCACATAAACGGGACATGTGGAAAATGAGTTTTAAAAATTTTTATTGGTTTTTTATTTACTGTCCGAAACCTCATCCCACCCGTGGATGAGGTTTTGTTAAAAATGCAAAGGCCGCCTGGCCTATTTGCCCGCATGCCAACCGAATGGTTGAATGAGCAGCAAAAAATTCAATTTAATTAATTGATTAATGGCCTTAATAAGCCTCTTAACTGTCGGCACGTGCGCTGCCGAGCGAAATATTGCGAGAGTGCGTGATGATGTTAGGGTGCTTGCCCGACGTAATCACGCACTATTTCACTCCTGTTCAGGTCGACACGCGACCGCCCACAGGACGAAAAATTCTTCCCAATAAAAATTATGTCAAAACATTTTAATTTAAAAAAAAAATGTCAGAAACCTCATCCCGCCCGTGGATGAGGTTTCCTCAAAAATGCAAAGGCCGCCCAGCCGATTTGCCTGCCTGTCGACCGTAAGGTTGAACGAGCAATGAAAAATCACTGTTAATTAATACTTTAACGGCCTTAATAGGTCTCTTTGTTGGCAGGCATGCTGCCCACTCGTGTATGCACCCACCGACTGAAATATCACATGGGACACTCCCCCGACGACATCACATGCTATTTTACGCCTGATCGGGTCGGGCGCAAACCTACCCGTGGGATGTAAAATTCTGCCCATACTGATTTTCCTCCCTCAACCCCTCTCTTCCCAAGCACTTAACTTGGTGCTGGTACCTTGCCTTCAGGTCCAGCGATTTAGACCTGACCCAAAGCCAGCTAGTTGACTGATATTATCTGTCTTTGACAAACAACTGGCTGGCAGGATAATATACTATAAACTATTACATTGTCCAGTATTCCAGTTGGACACTTTGACAACTTTTTAAGTGTTGGAATATACAGTAAGAATTGAAAGTGCAATTAGTTCCAATAGAGGTTTTTAAGTTGATAACTCATTGTTTGCAATTTCTTCAATTGCCTTTTTAATTCATATAAATTCATTCAGTGGAACTGGCCCTGGCTCTAACTTTTGATGTTAACTTGCTTTTGCAATCTAGTGTGACTCATTAATATCAATTTGTATCATACAATTTAGGTAAAATGGAATGCTTCAAGTGTGTCTATTCCTTTAAATAATCTATTAGATCAATGCCACATAGATTTGGAGAAAAATTAACCTATTTTTGCATGCAATAAAATCACAACATATATTTAACATAATAAACATCCCAAAGTGCATCACAGGGTGTTTTAAAGCATAATTAGACACAAAACCTTATTACGTGACATTAGAGCAGATAGCCAAATATTTGGTTAAAGAGATAGGCTTTAGGCAGCATCCTAAAGGAAGAGAGAGAGGTATAGGGCTGGAGAAGTTTAGGGAGTGAATTCCAGAGTTTGAGCCTACGCAGCTGAAGGCGTGGCCACTAATGATGGAGCAATTAAAATCAGGAATGCTCAAAAGACCAGAATTAGATGAGTGCAAATATTTTGGAGGATGAGGGAGCTGGAGGAGATTACAGGCATAGGGAGGGGTGAGGTCATTGAAGGATCTGAAAACAAGGATGAGAAGTTTAAAATCAGGGTGTTACTTGACTGGGAGCCAATGTAGGTCAGCAAGCACGAGGTGAAGATAAACGGGACTCGGTAGGAGTAAGAACATGGGCAGCAGAGTTTTGGATGATTTCATGGTTACAGTGGGCAGGATTTGGAGGCCAGCCATGTTTGTGTTCGAATAGTCAAGTCTAGAGGTAATGAAGTCATGGATGAGGGTTTCAGCAGCAGATTAGCCAAGGCAGGGGTGAAGTAGGCAACGTTATGGAGATGGAAATAAGCTGCCTTAATGATGCTGCGCATATATGGTCGGAAGCTCACCCTAGGGTCAAATATCTGTAGATAGATAAGAATGAAATGAGACGAGTGCAATTCTCACTAGTTGAATGATAATGGCACAGCTTTGGAAGAAGATGATGTGGCCAACCATGTCAGAGGCTGCAGGCATGTCGAGACAGATGAGGTGGGATAGTTTACCTTTGTCACAGTCACATAACATGACTTTGATAAGAGCTGTTTCATTACTGTGGCAGAGCTGGGCAACTGATTGGACAGATTCAAACATGATGTTAACTGGTGTTATTGGGGACTAGGGCATCAAAGGTGGAGGTGCAGGTATGATTGAGCAAACCAGTAGCTACAGAAATGTTGCGGCAAACAGAGAGCCAAATGCTAGACAGTTGGGATTTTGAAAGTGCAGTTGTAAATTAATTAGAAGAAAAACTTTTTCCAGGGCCTGATACAGGCGAAGTAGGGTTGGAGTGTGGAAGAGCAATATGAGTGCAGAGTGACACAAAAATGTGATCAGAGATTGCCTTTTCTTTGATTGATACAATGGGAGCAGGGAAACCACTTGAGATGGCAAGGTCAGGGGGTAGCCGTGAATTTGGGTTGTGGAGTTTTCATGGAGGGAAAGATTTAGGAAAGATCCGTGGTCAGTGAACTCAGAGGCAAAAGAATACAATGAGTCGAGGTGGAGGTTGAAATCACCAAGAATGAGAAGTTGTTCAGTGCTCAGACAGATAAGAGCCGGGGTGAGTGGGGGAAGGGATAGCAAGGCAGGGAGGCTTCTTTAAAGGGGAAGGTGTCAACACCCCTCAACCAGGTCCCCCTTAAGGCCAATATGTTAATGCAATCATCCCCACAATAAGTTAATGGACAGCAAGGGCCTTGTTCGCAAGTGAATGGACGTGCTGGAGTGAGATATGCAGAGGGGTGGTGAGAGCTGATCCACTGGCAAAGTCCACAGGGTCAGCATTGAGAGGGGCAAGTTGGATGGGAAGAAGATTGGGAAGATTCGATCTCAGCAGACACCCTGGGTGGGAAATTGAGCAAGAGAACAGGAGAAGGCAATTGGGGTTGCTGCTTGTAATGAGCTACCACTGAATGCCTTGTTAAGATTTTTGGAGAATGCTGACAGATACACAGAGGAAAGCTTTGGCTTATCTAAGAGGGAGTGAAGTCTGGGAGGGTGGCAAGGGTGGAGGAGTACTAAAGAGCTGGAATAGGGAATTAGGATGGTAGAATATCCAGCGGGGGGGAAAAGTGAAAAGAGGCATGACAATTATACTAGTTTGCTTATTTTACGATATTAAAGCTCTTTTTTCTTTTTCTCCCTTCTTATGAGAAAATTATTTTCTTTACCATATTGTTGCTTTTTCTAATAATCCACAATGAATTAACTGATTGCAGTATTCACCTTAGGTCAAGAAAGGAGGAATCTGAATGGATTAACCCCAGTTCTGAAGAAAGGACATCAACCTGAAATGTTAACTTTGTTTCTCCCTCCACGGATGCTACCAGACCTGCTGAGTATTTCCAACACACACTGTCTTTATTTCTGATTTCCAGCTTCCGCAGTATTTTGTTCTTATATCAGAAAAGATTAGTTGGTTTAGACCATAACCCTGCATTCTATATATTAGGGATGGAAATTCAGGTGATTCAGGAGTTAGTTTTGACAAGGCAAAAATTAACACATTAGAAAGCTAAAGTTTAAATCTGCTTCTTATGGTATACTCTTTCGATATCAAAAACAGACACATCAGGAAGGATTTTTGCTCACGAGGTGGGTAGCACGAGTTGGGAAATTTTCCAGCTTCCAGGAGGTGGAGCGGGAGCGGGCACGGGCAGGCGCGGACCCAATCGCCGCCCGTGATCGGGTCCGCGCCGCCATTTTACGCATGCGGGCCAATTAAGGCCCGCCCAGTGTATTTCTTAACTCCCGAGGATAGTGGGAGTGGGCGGGCGGCGGCGGGCATGCACAGACCGCCTGGTCCAATGGCGACCCGGTAGCCTGTTTAAATGAAGGCCTGGCAGCCTTTTCTAGGTTGCTCACAATGGCAAGTGCAAGGCCACAGCAGAGGGATTCTGGTAAGCAGGTCAGTCCGGAGGGTAGGGCAGCGGGACAGGACAGGCTGGAGGGCCAGTGTGTCCCACATTTTTCAGATGACTGCCTTGCTGCCCTCCTCGAGGAGGTGGCAGCATGGCGGGAAGTGCTGGTCCCCCAGGATGGGAGGAGGAGGCCCCCGACATGATGAAATGTGCCTGGGAGGAGGTGGCGGAGGTGGTGAGCTCCTGCGATGTGGTGCGGCGCACCTGGATCCAGTGTCGCAAGTGCTTCAATGAATTGTTGTGCTCCGGCAGGGTGAGTACCATGTTGGCACTGGGCATTTAAACCAGCAGGTTGGCTTGCCCCCTGCTGTGCCCCCTACCCCAAGTCCGAGTGTCGTGACGGAATTGAATCATTGACGGCATTGCTGGGTGGGCAAGCAGGTACTGCACACGCTGAGGTTAGCCTGAGAGGGTGATGAGGAGATGTGTTTTTCCCCCACAGCATGTGTTACACTGAGTCCCACATGACTGGTGTAGGGGCAACTTGGAGCTGCACCTAGGCACTGTGTTAGAACTCCAGGACATGTCCTAGTCAGGGTGATGAGATGGTGGGAGGGGAGCTTCAAGGTGGCATGGCAACGAACCATCTGCTGTGTTCCACATGCTTGCGCCTCCTTGCTATGGAAGGATATACCGTGTGGTGCCTAATGTGATGTAGGCAGCATGTGGCCAAGGGGGGTTGGGGGGGTGGGGGGGTGTGGGGAATAGGCCTAGCATCTTTGTGTGAGTGCTCGGCAGCAGCAGGATGAGGAGGCACTGGAGCCCTGATATGTCCCACTCTGGTTGGAGTGGGCCGTGCGCGAACAGAGTCCATGTGCAATTTGCATTAATCAATGCTCTTCTCTCATTTTCAGGAGAGGAATGCTCATAATGCGGCAGAGCGTACGAGGACTGGCGGCGGCCAGGCACAGATTTCCATTCTAAGCTGTTTCAAGCAGGAGGCCCTGGATCTGGAGAGGCACCATGCACCCAGGTCCATTAGTGTCAATGAGGCTAGGGTGCCACGGCCAGATATTTATGCCCAACAATGAGGTCAGCATTGTCCTTCCAACAGCCATAGCACTGCTGAATGTTAAATGATTTAATTTTGCAACATGATGACCATTGGTTATGGAAGGATGAGCGCATAATGATCCGGGGGACATGGATGGAATTTGTCATTGTCTCCACGCTAAGTGATCCACTGTCCTTGTTCTTCCTTTCAGCATCATTGGAGCAGGGCCAGGAGCAGCAGAGGCCCCCTCTCTCACCTGAGGGGCCTGAAGTCTCACCAGTGTCACACCGTTTCTGCCAGGCAGGCACCAGCGCAGATTCTAGCACCTGGATGGGAATTCAAACAACGGCTAGTGTCCCGAGGCACAGCGGTGAGGGCACTTCACAGTCGCTGGAGGAGCTGGCAGAGACAGAGAGTGCCCATGGCTCCAGCAGTCAGAGGACTGCAGGGGACGAGGCACATGCTCAGTCGGTGCCTGATGATGTGCCTCTGGAGTCGTCTGCGACGCAGCAGGTGCAGGAAATGTGGCTGGGTGTGAGGGAGCATCTGGGGGAGATACATGAGGCTATGCTTGGCTTGGGTCTCCGTGGTAGAGGAGTCTACGCGGACGCTCGCCGAAGCAATGAGCCACATGCCCGAGCTCTTTGCGTCCTCCATGGAGACAGTGGTGACTCTCATGGAGAACCTACTCCAGGAGACCCGTCAGGGCTTCCTGGGGATGCGCTCTGGCTAGCAAGCCCTCACATCGGCATTGACCTCAGATGGTCAGTGCCTGTGTGGGAGATGACGTGGGCGTCAAGTCTCCTAACTTGGTGCCCATCCATCCACGGTGAGCAGGGAGGTCTGAAGCGATCTCACGTCAGCGCAGCAGCTGCATGTCGTCTCTGCGGGCTCCTCTCAGGGCGCTCTGACTGAGGGTGGCAGCTCCTCCGCCCCTCTCCCAGTGACCGTATCATCCGGTAAGGCTGCATCGATTAGGGAGATGCCAGCTGTGGAGTTGGCAGCTCCCTCCCAGGCGGGGCCAGCACAGGCTCCACGGGCCTGAGGACGACCGCCAAGATCATCGAGGCCAACAGGACAGCAGAGTCAGCAGGCTGTCTCAGGTGACACTCTGAGCGATGGGGCAGCACCAAGACATAGCACCTGTAAACAAACGCATAAGGCACCTTTTGAGCACCACGGGTATTTCAGTGGTGCTTTTGTGTTGGCCCGAGATGAGGCCCTTATGAATTTATTTGATTTGTAACACTATTGTCTTTTTTTTATAATAAGCTGCTTTGTTTGACACATTAAATTCAGACATGTGACCATGGCTGAGGGTGCCCCTTTTCTTCTGCATCTGTTTGGTTTCCAAAACTGTGATGAGTGCTTTGTTGGACATTCAGCTTTATTAACAAGATCCTTAGTTACTGTGGTTAACCTGGCAGATTTTGCACATAGGTGTTGAGTGTCAAGCCGACAGCCCAGGCTTGTCCTGGTGGACCATCTGTGGTGTGCTAGCTGAAGGTTCGTTGGATTAAGGCCTCCTGGGTGTCCCTGCCTCCCTGCAGTATGCCCGGGTCAGCGTCTACCCCCTCAGCATTTCCCTGTGCGAGCTCATCCTCGGACTCACTGCTGGACTCATCGTGTGCAGCTGCAGCCACTGTGTCAATGTCTTCATCATCCACTCTGTCCCCCCCCTTTCCAGTGCAAGATTGTGGAGAGCGCAGCATGTAACCACTATCACCGAGACATGATCTGGGGGGTACTGGAGTGCGCCCCCTGAGCGGTCCAGGCATCGGAAGCGCATCTTGAGAAGACCAGTGGTTCTCTCCACCACAGCCCTTATGGAGGCGTGGCTCCTATTGTACCGCTGCTTAGCTTCTGTTCTTGGATGGCAGAGAGGCATCATGAGCCACCTTCTGAGAGGATAGCCCTTATCACCCACCAGCCAACCATCCAGCCAAGCCAGAGCACTGAAGAGCACCGGCACCTGGGAGTGTCTGATGATGTAGGCATCATGGGAGCTGCCTGGGTACCTTGCAGAGACTCTTGCAGAATCAGCATCCTGTGGTCACACACTATCTGCACGTTCATGGAGTGGAAGCCCTTCCTGTTGATGAAGGCACTGGGCTCACCTGCTGGCGCCTTGATGGCCACATGTGTACAGTCTATAGCACTCTGGATGCGGGGGAAGCCAGCAATGGCCGCGTAGCCTCTGGCTCTCTGTGACTGGCTTGCCTGGTCCCAATGGAAGTGGATGAACGTCAATGCACGTCTGAACAGAGCATCTGTAACCTGCTTGACACAAGTTTGGACAGCTGATTGGGAGACATCGCAAAGATCACCCACCGAGCCCTGCAAGGAGCCACAGGCATAGAAGTTGAGGGCAGCTGTGACCTTTAGAGCCACTAGCATGGGGTGTCCATCGACACAGTTTGCGGAGATCTCAGGCCCAATTGTCTGACAGATATAGTTAACTGTCTTCCTTGAGAGACGGAGCCTCCTTCGGCACTGCTTCTCAGGAATATTGAGGTAGCTGCTTCATTGCTTGTATACCCTGGCAGCAGGATAGTGGCGTTTTCTGCGACCCCTTCCGCCTTGGACTTCCTGTTGGCCCTGCACCCCTTGTGCCTGCGCCTGTCTTCCCAATGGTGGCTCCCCTGGAGGCTGAATGTGCACTCCTGGCCTCTTCCCCCTTCTAGCCCTCCCTTCCTCCTCAGAGGAGGTGTCTCCAGTGGAGAGTTCATCTCTCATTCCCAGGCTAAGGGAAGGCTTCCTGAAACCTACAGGCCCAGAAAAGATTACTCACTGCAGAATGCTGACCTGAAGGTTGAGAGTCCAGAAAAAACAGCTGGTATGCGGTTTGAAGTACTGCAGATTACACAGGCAAGTTTGAAAACTTTCAAAAATAAATACTTGATTGTGCACATTCATGACCTCAGAGAGTCCTCTTATCCCACCCGTGGATGAGATTAATACAAACGTGTCCTACCCGCCTGCCCGTGCGCCGAACTGAAGATTGCACGGGTGCCGAAAAATCGGCATCAATTGAACATTCAAGGGCCTTAAGTGGCCCGTTAATTAATGGCGGGTCCGCGTTGGACATCATCGCGCACCCGCCCAGCGAAATGGCGCGTGGTGACGTCGGGACGCTCGCCTGATGTCACCGCGTGTCATTTTACGCGTGGATGTGCGGGGCCCAGCCCTGCACGACAACGGGAAAATCTGCCCTAAAATCTTAAAATGTGAAGGTTAACAATTTCTACAATATTGTCTACCTTTACAATCTACCTCAGTCCTTCCATTGCTGGAAACCTTTTCCATGCTTTGGTCATAGACACAACCACTATGACCCTTCAGTTTCCTTGACCCTGCTCTCTTCGGTTTTTTCCCTAAACCCTTCTGCCTCTCTATTTCTTTCTCTTCTTTTAGAAAACACCTGAAAAATCTATCTTTTTGACCTAGCTTTTGGTCACCTCTGGTTATCTCTTTCTCCATAGCTCAGTGTCCTTTTCAACACCCATTATTCATTTGTGAAGTAACCTGAGATATTAATTTTTGGTATTTAATCTAAATGCAACCTTTTTTGCTATATTAGTTTTCCTATTAAAGGGTTGTCTTCTAATGACACTTAGTGAGGCGTTAAATATAGGTCCCTGACCTCTCAGGTAGACATAAATAAAGGTTGTGGAATTTGTTTTAAGATAGTTCCAGAATAGTTTAAAAGGCTTACCCCAATCACCTACAATACTTTTATCCGATAGATCATCTAATTCTGGCCTCTTAGGCATCCTGGATTTTAATTGCTCCACCATTGGTGGTCGTGCCTTCAGTTGCCTAGGCCCTAAGCTCTGGAATTCTCTGTTTAAATCTCTTTGCCTCTCTTTCCTTTTTTAAGATGCTTCTTAAACTTACTTCTTAGATCAAACTTTTGGCCATCTGCCCTAATGTAGTCTTAGGTTGCTCAGCATCAAATTTTGCTTTATAATACTTCTGTGAAACACCTTGCACATTTATTACATTACATTAAAGGCTCTATACAAATACACGTTGTTGTTGTTGCATTACCAAACCAAACTTCAAATAGTTTACCCAAAGGTCACAATTTTGAATTAGCTTAGGGAGTTGATATGGCTTATGAAGTTTTATTTCGGTAAGGAGAAAAATTAACAAGTGTCACTTAGTGAAAACATTAAAGTATTTTTGTGTTAAAATCTACAAACCAATAAGATAGCTGAAAAGGAACAATAACTCACTTGTACTTGTTCATCTCTTCCTCTGTAGTTTCAAGGTGGTCTTTCAGTGTTTCTAGTTCCGTACGTAATTTTTGTTGCTTTTTCTCCTGACGAACTGTCTCAGCTATTTGTTCATTTAGCTGCTTCTCAGTAGCTTGTAAGTTAGACTCCAGTAAAATGAGCTTCTGCTCTCGACTTGCAAGCTCTTGAGCTACAATTGGATATCAATAATTTTTAACATTAAAATCATTTGTATACTTCCCTATTAATTACATATGATAATATTTTCAGGCTTTAATACTGGATGCTGAAAATACACAAATAGAAGCCAATTTTGCTTTTATTTCCTTCATTTGTTTTCTCCCCTTCTCTCCTAAAAGCACTAATTGCCTGGTTGGCACAGTTCTCATGGTCACTCTCTTCCTTGCCAAAGTAGACATTACTTATGTACAATACTTGACCATTAGTAGGCCACTGGTCAGGGGTTGATGGGCTTCCTCCAGGTGCTCCCTCAAGGATTTCTCTAATTGTAGTGCTCTATTGCACTCCTCAGAACATGGGCCTCCAGAGAGGTGTGGACCTTGAAGGGGAAGCGGGGGAGTGGTACACTTCCTTAGAGGATGAGGAAGTAGGAAAGCAGGGTGGATCAGCCATGCAACAGCTTCCCCAGGTCTGGCTGAAAACTCAAAGTATCAAGCAGGAAGGAAGGGATGCTCGGGCCGCACTAACTCAGGTACGTTTCTACTAAGGGCCCCTCATACTGGAAGTGAAGCAGCTCATAAACACATTTTTCTCAGAGGGTGGGAGCGATTCCAAGATTTACAGGAAGCGTAGAGTTTCCACTCTTCCTCACGCTATCAAGAAAACAAGTCTCCAACTGCCATGCTATTTTAAGTAACACAGTCATGTGCATCGGTCCCCCATCTCATTATTCATGTGCCTTAAAGCCAATCATTAGAGTCACACAAGTTTGGCTCCAATCAATAACCTTTTCATTTCATTGAAGCTGGGTGGGAGGTTGAGCTGTCCGGAGGATGCAGAGATGCTTCAGTGTGATTTGGACAAGCTGAGTGAGTGGGCAAATGCATGGCAGATGCAGTATAAAGTGGATAAATGTGAGGTTATCACCTTTGGTAGCAAAAACAGGAAGGCAGATTATTATCTGAATGGCTATAAATTGAGAGAGGGGAATGTGCAACGAAACCTGGGTGCCCTTGTACACCAGTCGCTGAAGGTAAGCACGCAGGTGCAGCAGGCGGTAAAGAAGGCAAATGGTTTGTTGGCCTTCATAGCAAGAGGATCTGAGTGCAGGAGCAGGGATGTCTTGCTGCAATTATACAGGGCCGTAGTGAGACCACACCTGGAATATTGTATGCAGTTTTGGTCTCCTTATCTGAGGAAGGGTGTTCTTGCTATAGAGGGAGTGCAGCGAAGGTTTATCAGACTGATTCCTGGGATGGCGTGACTGACATGTGAGGAGAGATTGAGTCGGTTAGGATTATATTCGCTGGAGTTCAAAAGGATGAGGGGGGATCTCATAGAAACCTAAAAAATTCTAACAGAACTAGACAGGGTAGATGCAGGAAGGATGGTCCCGATGATGGGGGAGTCCAGAACCAGGGGTCACAGTCTGAGGATACGGGGTAGACCATTTAGGACTGAGATGAGGAGAAATTTCTTCACCCAGAGAGTGGTGAGCCTGTGGAATTCGCTACCACAGAAAGTAGTTGAGGCCAAAACATTGTATGTTTTCAAGAAGGAGTTGGATATAGCTCTTGGGGTGAAAAGGATCAAAGGATATGGGGAGAAAGCAGGAGCAGGCTATTGAGTTGGATGATCAGCCATCATCATAATGAATGGCGGAGCAGGCTCGAAGGGCTGAATGGCCTACTCCTGCTCCTATTTTCTATGTTTCTATGATTCATTTGAACTGGTCATAACCATAACATCCTTGTCACCCCAGTGCCAGTGTCAGTACGATGACAGGCTGCCTCACCTGTCTTGATGGAGGGCAGCCATGGTCACAGGATCAGCCTGTATTGACGGTGCCTCAGTCAGAGGGCCAAGGGGTTGCAGATGATGATGGTGCTCTGTGAGGGGTGCCCCCCTCACCACACCCACCACCTTATTACTGCCTGTGTCAGCCCTTTCATGCTGCTTGAATGTCAGAGGGAACCACCAACTGGGACATACCAGTCATCCACTCCATGCACCTTGGCATGCTGGTGAAGCATCATCAGCGTAGAGCAACTCTCTGATGACAACCTGGCTAGGTTGAACAGTTTTCCATCAGTTCTGATATGTAAGTAGGACCCTTCTGTAGGCATATGGCAGCAGCAAAGAAAGGAATATGCAGGGTGTCAGTGCCAGAACTTGACCCTGTGTGACCTCACTGTGGATCTCAAAGGGTTGTGATGTTGCCCTAACATAGCTGACCTTACCATCATGTTGTCATGGAAAGAGGAGATCACATTGAGCAGCTTCAGCGGGCAGCCAATTTTTTTCCAGCAGCTTAAATAGACTGCCTCTGCTCATATGATCAAATGCCTAGGTAATATTGATGAAGGCAATATGTAGTGGTCTCCTTTGTTTACAGCATTTCTCTGGCAGCTGCCGGATTGTGAAGATCATGTCAGCTGTAGGTCTTCCAGTTCTGAAACCACACTTGGATTCGGAGTTCAGCCAGGATTTGCAATCTGACAAGGGCAACATGGGCAAATATTTTTCCCATGATGCTGAGCAGGAAGATGTCTCAATAGTTGTTGCAATCACTGCAGTCGCCCTTGTTCTTGTACGGGGTCACAATCTTTGCATCATGCCTACCCTGGCACACAGCCCCCTCCCTCCAGCAGACAGAGAAGTTTATGAAGATGATACAGGAGTGCTTGTTTCCCGTGCTCAATGACTTCAGGCGGTACAGCATCAGCTGGAGCTTTGCCTAAGGTGAGCGGGTCAATAACTTTGCTACGTTCCTCCATTGTGGGTTTGATATCCAGCTTTGCCAAGATGAGCAGGCTTTCCATGGTGTCTCGAGCTTCCTCAGTGACAGTGTTCTCTCAGGTAAGAAGAAAATACTGCACATAACTAGCACACAGAATAAACCAATAGATGGTGCTATATTTCTGGGTCACAGGAAAACCAACATTATCTTATCCAAATGCATTAACATTAAAGTACAACAATGTACATTTTTGTTAACTGCTGAAAATAAAAAGTCTGCATTAAATACAGCACACAGTTCTAAAAAGATCTGTTTTTAATTTGCTGCAATCTTCATTACAACACACAGATTCAACTGAAATTTATTGCCAGAAAAGACACAATAAGAACTTTGCAGTTTAGAGCAAGAGTTAGTTAATGGAAATTAATAAGTAAATCAATAAATGTGAAATGGAACGAAAACCAAACCAAATATCCAGAGAGGTCTCATGGGGGTATCTGGGCACAATCATTTAAGACAGTAGGGCAGGTAGAAAAAGTGATTAAAAAACATGTAGTATCCCGGACTTTATAAATAGAAGCATAGAGTATAAAAGGGAGAAATTTATGATGAACCTTTATAAAATAATGATTTGGTCTCAGCTGAAGTGTCCAGTTCTGGGCACTGCATTTAGGAAGATATGAAGGCATTTAGAGAGGGTGCAAAAGAGATTTATGAGGATGGTTCAAGGGATGAGGGACTTCAGTTAAGTGGATAGATTAGAGAAGTTGGGGTTGGTCTCCTTGCAGAAGGTTGAGAGGAGATTTGATAGAGGCATTCAAGATCATGAGGGGGCTGAGAGGGTAGATTGACAGAAGCATCGACAACCAGAGGGCAAACAACAAAAATGTGATTTGCAGAAGAACCTAAGCTGACATGAGGAAAACCATTTTCATATACCGAGCGGTTAGGATCTGGAATGCACTGCCTGAGGGTGTGACAAAGGCAGATTCAATTGTGGCTTTCAACAAGGAATTGGATAATTCCTGATGAAAAGAAATTGCAGGGCTATGGGAAAAGGGCAGGTGAATAGGGCAAGCTAAGTGCTCTTGTAGAGAGTTGACATGGACATGATGGGCCGAATGGTCTCCTCTGCTGTAAATATTCTATGATTTCCTGATGAATCCTACCAAATGGCAGATTGAGAATTAAAATTCAATAATTAAATAAATAAAAAGTTAGTATCAGAAATGGTGGCCTTGAGTGCCAGTTGCAGGTCAGTTTTTGACTATCTCATCAGAAGTTTGTGGATTCAAGTCCCATTCCAGGCTTGAGCAAAAAAATTCTAGGCTGACATCTCAATGTAGTACTGAGGTAGTGTTGAATTGTTGGAGCTAACATTTTTCATATGAGATGCCGAAATGAAGCCCCATCTGACCACTCATATTCCATGACACCATTTCACAGAACTGCATGGGCCTTATCCCTGGTGTCCTGGCTAGTATTTATCTCTTGAGGAAAGGAAATCTGCTTCTGTATGTGACTCCAGATCTGCAGCAATGTGGTTGACAATGTGCTGCCTTCTGAAATAGCTTAGCAAGCTGTTATAATTCAGAAAGTCAGCTGGTGGAGGATATAGCCTAATCCAAGCTTTACAAACTTTTAACCTGTTTATTTACAGATTTACACAATACAAGCGTACATCCTCCAACAACCACAATTTCATTCTGTGTCAACTTATAGGGAACTGAGAGAATCCCCAGTTAATGCCCATCACCTGCATTCAAGTAAACACAATTAATATACATTTAACAATTCCCTTCTCTCGCTTTAAAAATAAATTAGGGTTTATATGCACAGCTGAGCTTTCATAAATTTAATCAAAAACATCCATATTTTGTACAAAGTATTACATTGCAGGATACTCCTCCTCTAGGACCCCAAACAACTTTTTTGCATAAGCATTTCTTTTGTAATCCAGTCAGGCAATTAATAACTTGCATCACGCATTTAATTTTTGAAATTTTCTCTTTAGCATTTGTTTCAAGTTAGCAAGGTGAATCTATAACTCTTTGTCATTCACAATTTTCTTAGAGCGCACACAATGAATGATTATCTATATAACATCATTGAGTATACTGCCTTCAGTATGCCCAATTGGCAGATTTTCAATTAAAATTTTTGGTAAATAGAATCCCATATCCACTGTCTCCACTAGTGCCAGGGTTTCAGCAGCTACAATACCTTTAACAACCTTTTTTTTATTTTCTTAGCTTTTTTCCTAAGCTAAAAGACAGCATTTCCTATTCTCATCCATTGAAATGTTATTGAACCGAGTGCACTACAATACCATCCGGAAGATTAGTATGTGAGCCTGAACTAAAAGTGACTAGTATAATGTTCTTTGGGTCATATAAGGATGGGAGCTTAAGTACTCATGTCTCCAGGATTTTTTAAAATGTTTTATTTGTGCTTGGAACATAGGGTGTTTCACCATAGTACTTAACTCCAACACATCAAAACTAGTATCTGGTCTACTGAGTTCACAACCAGTTCAACTGACCAATCAAGATTTTCAGCTGCTCTGCCTTCTTCTTTAGATATAACATCATTGCTCTGTGATGACCTAGTATGATTAACTGGGATCAGAGGAACAATTTCTAACTAAGATTGTGGATTTCTAGCTATTCCAGGTCTATTTTAATGTCTAAACCAGTATTTTTGAAGGCTTGCAAGCCCGACTGCCAACTTTACATTTTACTCTAAACTTATTAATAAGATATTTCTTAAATTCTGCAGTATGACCCCATAAGAAATCACCAACATGCACCATGAAGATGTGTTAACGTTTTCCTTCATACCAAAAAATATGCGGAATCTGCTTTTGGCTGGACACAACCTTTTTTTGCAAAACAGCTCTCACTGAAACATATCACACTCTGGAAGCAGCATTAAGGCCATAGATGCATCATTCAGGCTATACACACATTTGTTTAGTTTCTATAGTTTTCTTCCTGCATTTGCTGCCTCTTTGACTGGTTCCAGAAACACCTCTCTCTGAAAGGTACCACCCTGCAGAAATGTGACTTTTATGTCGATTGATCTATACTGTTGTGATCCCAGCTGATGTTACTGCTGGACAAATCAGATCCCAGGGTGGAACCTGCCTTGCTAGATCCTATCTTATATTTTTTATTTAGAAACTTGGAGGGCAGCTCCTTAACAGAGTCACAGGAGTCAGCTGATGAACTTTTAATATAAGAATGAAACATTTATTAAACAAGAAAAGATTAACTATATTACATTACTCCTTCTCCCACAACTATACCTTCACAGATAAGTACAGATGCATAAGGATAACACAAGTTACAAAAGCTATTTTATACTCTCATGTTCACGGTATGTACACAGTCCATGTCAACCAGTAGGCAACCTATATTTAGGCATACCATACTATGAAACCAAGTGATAGATGCCACCCAAACCGTGCTATGGATCCCTCATCAACTCCCCCCAGACGTTTGTCAAACCCTGAACCAACCTGTCTCACTGAACTCTGTCTTTCACATGAGGGTTTCCAATCTCCACTCTCGAAGAGCCCACTTTGGAATCTTCCCCCAAACGATGCTTTCTCTCGGACACTTTCCATAAGGATCTGCCTCCAGCGTTTTGCATTCTCCTTCCAATGTTCCTCTCCCCTCTCTCTTAGATACTCAGCCGTGTCAACAGAACACCACTGCTGCACATGCCCATAGTAAGGAATCACCAATCTTTGGCTGCCTTCTTGGATCTTCTGGCTTCTCACAAGCCTGTTTTGCTTTAAGTCTGCATTCTGCAGCTTTCTCCCTTTAAGCTTGGAGCCTTTCTCTGGTCCTCACTCTTGACTTCACTTAACAGGACCTTTTCCAGGTTCCTGTTCTTTTACTTTGACTAGAAGGTCTTCTTGGGACCCCCTCCTTACTGTCTCACTCCTTGCCTTTGGGACCTTTTGACTCTTTTAGGAAATCTGTTCTCTGCAGTTCCGTCTGCTGTGTCCAGCTTCTCCTGGCTCCTGGTTTCAACTGAACTGAAACGACTTCCCTGTTTTTCTCTGTGTCTGTGGGCCCTTCTTTCTGGACCTCTGTTGCTTTACAACAGCGCAGTTTTTTCTACCTTGTGTTTGTTTTAACTTCCCTTCGAGTCATAAAACCTCATTAGAAAGCAGGCATCTTTTAAAATGAAGCTAAAACTCAAGTTCCCCCCTTTCTTAACACAGCAACCCAGAAACACAAATTAAACTTAAAGCTAAAACTCATTCCTAACACTCCCAAATACCAATGTAACTTAGTTAAACCATCTCTAGTTCCTAACAATACTCCCATAAATACGTGGCTTAAAGAGTTAAATGATATTCAACACTACTTTTCCAGCTGTGGGAGAGTCCATTCTAACAGCTATATCACCCAGTCACACTTCAAAACCTCTAGCAACTAGCCTCACTTTAGTCTTATAAGTCTCATTTGCAAGGACCTTTTTCTGTACCAATCCACCTATGTGACAAACCTGGTTGCCCCTTCACAGGTACTTCAGAATAAACTCCAAACTCTCTCCAGCCATCTAATTCCCTTTGTATTGCCTCTTTTTTTAGTTTATCCTCAAGTTTATTGGCAGCGAACAAAGCTTCACGATCATGAGAACTTCTGCTTAGGGTTCTGTCCGAGACATCTCTGTGGCCTTTATTCCATTTTCTAATACATTAAATCCATGACTTTTGTTTTCAGAGAAAGAAAATCAAAATCATAAATACTCTGAAGCTTTCTTTGAAGCATGGCAGCATTGACGTTAATGACTGGGATGGGCAAGTTGTCCATTAAGCTGCATCATGCTTTGAGTCCAAACGCCTTAATGATGAGGCAAAGCGCTGGCAGATAAGGAAAGAAAAGGAAGCAAATCCTGCACTCCAGGTCCCACTACCTCTTGGGACATGCTGCCCCATGTACTCAAAGATTTGCGGGTTGAGAATTGGCCTGTTCAGTCACATGAAGACCCATGGCAGAAACCCATGACCCTGGGTAGACATCATCCTCGAATCGAGGGACAGGTGCCTCTGCTGCCAACCTCTACTTGCATTTTTATGTTTGTCGGGACTACTACTACTACTACGAGATCTTCCCCCTGCAGAGGAAGATCTTTCTCCAGCATTTGATCATTTTCTGACACAATAGTGACTTCTGGACTCACTATCAGTATTTGCATTGTCTTTTCTTACTCTAGGTTTTCACCCCATTCTGCCAGCTATGGACCTCACTTCTTAGCTTTCATTCTGAACATTCAATTAATATTTAAATTTGCCAGTAGCTTTTCCTGCATGTCTCATCATTATTGCATCTCTCCATTCACTAGACCCCCCTCTGGAATATATGTTACCTGAGTGCCCACTCTGGGCAATTTGCTCTGTCCTGTGTGAACATGATCACTCACATTACCACAAGTAACGTAATCACTGATCTACTCTATTCTGTTCCTCAGGACCTTCAACACAAAACACGAGCAGCTGTGGAACAAGGCTTCTTGTTTACTTCTATTAGCTGCTCAGAGTCCGAGATTTTGTAATTAATTCCGATTAATCATGAGAATGAACCTTAATAGTTTGATTAGTGCTGTCTTACTATCATGACCTTTCCATTCCCCATGAGCTTTTCTTTTATAATACACCAAATCTCCTGAATTAAACTCCAATTCAGGTGGTCTTGTGTGATACCTCAGTAATCTCTGAATTTTTTCTGACATCTCAGCCTTGATGAAAGTCTCTCTCCCAGAATGTAAAATATTCAAATATGCAGGAAAAATTGAACTAATTGTCCCAACTTCTAGAACAATCGCATAGAACAAAAGTCCATTTGGGATTTTAACCATCGATTAATTAATGGGGATTATATCCTTTAATCATCTTTTATTTTTATTGCCCTGTAGTAAAAAGCTATTTTTTTGAAGGAAGTGTACAGTTCTCAATGAATGATTTTTTTTTCAAAGTGTTTTTTTACACATCCTACTGTCATTATAGGGTTCATTGGTTCTATACATATTCTATATAGTGTATAGTAGGTGAATGGTCATGGAAATGCCATAGCTTGATATGGGGGGGCATGAGATGGCATGGATGGGGAGTGTGTGGGGTTGTGAGGAGTAAGGGCTAGAGGGCCCTTCTGTTCTTATAACCAGGGGGAAGTCCCACTGCACCGAGGCGGGCCTTTTAAGCAGCCTTGCCTTTGCACCTTGCAGTCCCAGTGGCTACGTCCGACCTTTTTCCCAGGTCAGCTGGCCTGACTGCAGCTCACACCTGTACAACCACCAACCACCGCCACCACACCCCCCCAAACCCCACTGCCCCCAACAATGTAAATCCTGTCCTTGCAGGCACTTTCTCCAAAGGCAGGTGGGCCAAGTCGTGAATTTTCCCAACTCCCACTACCAATATCGAGGATGAAAATCCAGCCCAATGTTTCAGCAATCTATACACACATACTGTTGAAGTGCAAGGACTATCTAATACTATACAACTGAAGGAATCTGTGACTAACATATTCATCACAGCACTAAAACTCCTTGTGACCAGTATAATTTGTTCGTATTCATCATTATCTCTATCCTCTGTCTCAGAATTCTCTTTGGCAGCTGTTATTTTGAGTATCCTACCTCTCCACTTTGGACATCCACCACATAATGATACTTCAAGTCACACCTGAAGTATCTAGTAACTGTTCCTTGGGCATTCCTGGGATTAATTTGCCTATTATTACTGTTCAAATTCTGTCCTCTGCTGTAATAGCTAAATTTGATAAAAGTGCTGTTATCCCCATTCTGCCTGTCTTTAATCCTTCCAGTGTATGGTTGCCTGAGCCCAATATCTGGACCATTTTGAAATCTGGTAATGATTAGCACTCTATTATTTGTTTCACCACTGAATGTCCCATTTGTTCCATGAAGACTGAAGGTAATAACTCTTCTCCCAGGAAATTTTTCAAAGCAGAAAACATCTGATCCACCAGGTTGTCCCCCTCCAAGAAGTGAACACCAGTTAGAACCAGTAGCTTGTCCATTTGAGACACTTCAGCACAAATCAGTAATTTAAATGCTAGTACTGATCCAGGGATCCTCAAATTGAATTTTGTCAATCTTTTATACAATATGTTAAAATCCATGATATACTCTTCCTTGGATGGGATCTGTTTTCTGAAATCAATCAAAGTCTGACCATGCCTTGTAGACCACCTTTCTTGTCAATTTCATCACTTTAATAAAAGATCCAAATCTTCATTACAATCTAACTGACATGCATCCAGCTCATAAAATACTTAGTTCTGATTATTATTTTTTGTCGGAAGGGACAATGCCAAAGCCAAAGCTTTCTCTTTGGTAGGGACTTAACCCCTGTTTACATATCCATTTCATTCTGCCACTGGTCATATGGTTCAGACTCCAGGATCATTGGAGGGTAATCATACCCTGATAATTTACAGTTGTTTTCTGCCATTTTCCACAATATCCACTAGGATTTTTGCTTTCTGTCTGAAAAAAAATTCCAACTTTCACCTTTAAGCAACCACGCTTTGCTACCATGTTGTAATTCAGAAAGCCAGTTGGTGAAGAATAGAATACACTTCTATAAGCATTTAATTACAGAATTACACATTACAAACATGCACCTGCTAAGCCAACAATCGCAATTTCAATCTGTGTCCATTCATAAGGGCAGAAGTGAATCCCCAGTTAATGTCTACCATCTGCATACAAGTAAACACATTTACTGTACAATTAATACAATGCACCCAGTTGTATTCAAGAAGGCAGCTCACCACCACACCATCTTGTCAAGGGCAATTAGGAATGGGCAATAAATGTTGCCCTTTCTAACAATGTTCACATCACATGAACTCACCCAACCACCGATCTGCTCAATTTTCAAAATAACTCTTTGGATACAGTAATCTTTGTGATCAAAACAGAAAATTATCAAAACAATTTAAGTAAATTCTGATTATTTAAGACAAGCAAAAATTTGCAAGACTAATTCATCAACACCTCGAATTCTTCATATTAACCAAATTTCTTTAAAATTTTTTATTCTTCCTTAATTGGTTGGGGCACAGACACCAACAGCAGCATGCTTTATTTACAACCCTTTGGCAGACTTACAACTGCCTGGGGCTATAACACAATGTACCTAGTGTTGAAACTGGCAGGTAATCTTATGTCAAACATATTCTTTTGATTTAAGATGATCAATAGATTCTTCTTAAGAGGCAATTTCTTAGATGCATTCACCTTGCCTTTCTCACAGGTAACATTCAGAGCTGCATTTATGAATTAGGAAAAATAAAGAAAAACAAATTCCTTTTGAACAAAAGTTTCCTGTGTAAAACAATTTTAGATCAATACTGCATGTAATACACTTATCTGCAAAGATATGTTAGTGCTGGAAAAGTAATGCGATCAACCTCTAGTTCCTTTCTAAATTTGTACCAGAAAAATGTGGTTAAGTGGCGCACAATAAAAACAGTTAAGATTATGGTGAAATGCCTTTTTTTCCAGTTTTGTGTAAAAAGAACATAAATACAATGGGCAGAATCTTCTGTTCGGCGAGCGAGGGGCGGGGCCCGCTTGCCGACGTGAAAAATGATGTGGGGTGACGATGGGCATGCATCCCAATGTCACCCCGCGTCATTTAGATTTTCAGTTCGCCAAAAGGCCACTAATAAAGTAATTAATATGATTAATGGACCTGCCCATCCAACCTTAAGGTTGGATGGGCAGGCCGGGAGACCAGGCGGGCAACGGAAAAAACATGAAACCTCATCCACGGGTATTAAAATTTTTATAAAATGTTTAAATCAAAGAAACTGACATGTCCCAGCTCATGTGACAGTGGCACATGAGTGGACATGTCAGTAATTTTTTCCCCCTTCTTTATTGAAATTTTCAAACCAGAGCCAATCTCCCTGAGGCAGCATTTTGCCTCAGGGAGATCTGTGCGCTCTTTCTCGCGCATGCACGAAAGAGCACACTGCTGACTCAGGGAATCCCCCTGCATAGCGCTTCCTGGTGGACGTCACGCTAGGCAGGCCTTAATTGGCCTGCTCATGTAAAATGGCGGCGTGCCCCCAATCGGGGGCGCCGATCGGGAATTCGCCCGCTCACGCCCATTCCCACACATCCCCCCAATGGGGGGAAAATGTTGCCCAATGTTTCAAGATATGCTTATGCATAAAATTCTGTAATTAAATCCATTTTTAATTCATTCAGGGCTTCGCGGACTAGGCCAGCAATTACTGTCCATCCTTAGTTGCCCTTAAGAAGGTGGTGGTGAGCTGCCTTCTTGAACCGCTGCAGTCCATGTGGTGTAGGTACACCCACAGTGTTGTTAGGAAGGGAGTTCCAGGATTTTAACCCAGCAACAGTGAAGGTGCCTAGTTCGATGTCGGGGATCCGTCCGGTTTCATTTCTTTTTTGAGACTTTGTAGCAGTTTCTTACAACTGAGTTGCTTGCTAGGCCATTTCGGAGGGCATTTAAGAGTCAACCACATTGCTCTGGGTCTGGAGTCACATGCAGACCAGACCAGGTAAGGACG
This sequence comes from Cetorhinus maximus, assembly GCF_964194155.1. Taxonomy (NCBI): domain Eukaryota; kingdom Metazoa; phylum Chordata; class Chondrichthyes; order Lamniformes; family Cetorhinidae; genus Cetorhinus; species Cetorhinus maximus. The sequence continues at coordinate 67,881,565 of NC_135882.1, forward strand.
GCAGATTTCCTTCCCTCAAAGTTATTAGTGAACCAGATGGGCTTTTACAACAATTGACAATGATTTCATTAGACTTTTAATTCAAGACTTTTATTGAATTCAAATTCTATCATCTGCCGTAGTGGGATTAGTCCAGAGCATTAGTCCAGCGACAATACCACCACGCCATCACCTCCCCTTATATACATATCCAAAAAGTCATATCCCATGTATGCTGGGTATAAAATGCACTTGTCAAACACAGGAGTCAATTTTGCTGATGCCTTTCGCACCAGGTTAGATAGACTGGTTAAGACTGCCTTGGAATCGGAAGTAGGTTTGCAACAACATTAGTCTCAATTGTATTTTGGTCTGCTATCTGCAGCTAAATGAGCTACTCTCTTGCATACATTTTTGCTACACTGAAGACTAGGAAAATGTGCTTTGAAGGAATGTTTCTGCTTGCAGACTTTCAATCTAAAGCATCTTGGGAAATTTTGCTATGTTAAAGGCACTGTATAAATGTTATTGTTGTTCCTCCAACAAACTCCATTCCCTAGCCACTGACTCCATCCTTTTCACTGGCAATGGTGTGAAGCCAAACCAGACTATTCACAACATTGGCATCCTATTGGAGGGCCTGAGCTGAGTTTTTGACATGATCCAGCACCAAGGCTGTCTCCTTCTAACTCTGCAACATCACCCATCTCTAATCTGCCTCAGTTTACCTGCTGAAAACCTCAATCATGGATTTATTCCCTCTAGACTCAACTTTTCCAATGCCTTCCTGGGCTGCCTCCTACCTTGCATGTCCATAAATATGAGTTAATCCAAAACTCTGCTGTCCATTTTCTATTTGTGCCAAGCCCAATTCACCCAATACATGTGCTTGTTGGCCTACACCGGTTCTCAGTCCAGCAATGGCTCACTTTTAAAATTCACACCCCTGTTATCAATTTCCTCTGAGGCCTCACTCTTCTTCATGTCTGTAACCTCCTCCAGCCCTATAATTGCTCCAAAATCCCTGAGCTCCTCCAATTCTGGCCTCTTGCACATTTTTGCTTTTCATTGCTACACTATTGGTGACCATGAATTCAGCTGCCTGAGCCCTGGAATTCCCTCCCTAAACCGCTCTGCCCCTCTCTCCTCCTTTAACATGCTTCTTAAAACCTACTCCTTTGACCAAGTGTTTGGTCACCTATTCTAGTATCTCCTTATGTCATTTGGTCTCAGAGTTTGTTTGATAAAGCACCTGATACGTGCCTTGGGAGGTTTTAGTACATTATAGACCAGGCTTGTCCAACCTGCGGCCCAAAGGCTCCCGGAGTAAAATGTCAGTAAGACGGCTCAGTCCGTTTGAAGATTCTCCAGGGGCCTACTCCTCAAATCACAGCCTGTTTCTCTCCCATGTTTGATGCTGATAGGCTCAATAATGAGCCTATCAACAGCAAACTTGGGAGAAAACCAGAGCAGTGTACGCTGGCAACTGCGAGTATTTTGAAAATAGAGAAAGACTTTGGAGCGCACATTCACTATGCTTTCCAGTGGCTGATGGTGCTTTGGCCCAGCTGCAGTTGCTTTCCCTCGTCTGTCGGTGCTCTGGCCCGGTTGCATTTCCCCGGCTCTCCCCGTGTCCCACTGGTTCTCCCCTGCTTTCTCCTGGATCCCCCTAATTCCCCAGGCTCTCCCCCGGCTCTCCCCACATTCCTCCAGCTTTCCCCCAGTTCTCAGCCTTCCCCTCGGCGGGCACCCGTGTTCAGGCACCGCTCGGCCTCAGGCCTCGCTCCAGCTCACATCACACCTACCCCCACCTCTAAGCCAATGTCATGAGTGTTGGTGAGTGAGTGTGAGGGTGGGTGAGAGAGTGTGAGGGTGGGTGATTAAGTGTGAGGGTGGTTGAGTAAATGTGGGTGTACGCGAGTGAGGGTGGGTGCGTGCTTGTGAGGGAAAGAAGGTGAGCGCGCAAGCCTGTGTGCGTGTGTGTGTGAGAGAGAGAGGGCGATAGGGAGGGGAGTGTGTGTGTCTGGCTCACTCCCAGTCGCAGGGTTCTTATTCACCCTCACCCCCACATACCAGCAGGCACTCTCAGTGGGTGAGGGTGAGTGGGTGAGCACCCTGAGGCTCGGAGCGATCTGGACACACGCTTTCACTGTTCCACACTCATCTTTATTTATTTCTCATTTTTTAATTATCAATTTATTGGGGTTTTTTTTTGCTCAGCAAGTTATTTCTAATCACACATCAGCTTTTTAAAAAAATTCATGTTTAATGTTGCACCAAACCTTATCTTTCCGAAATTTTCTCATCGCCTCCCGAGTGTGAGAAAAGTTGAAATGTTGTCCCCCTCGAGAAAAGGTTGGACAAGCCTGTTATAGACACTGTAGGCAGAATTTTCTGCCTGTCAGGCGGGCCATGTGGGAGCGGGCGGGCATGGACTCAATTGCTACCATTTTACGCAGGCGGGCCAATTAAGGCCCGTCCAGCATGAAACGCAGCTCCCGAGGACAGAGGGAGTGGGCGGGCGGCGGCGGGACTGCAATGTCCGCCGGGTCCAATGGCGACCCGGGAGCCTGTTTTAAAAAGATCCTGCAGTCTTTCAAAGGCTGTGAATCATAGCCAGTGGAAGGGCTCCCCAGAGCGCTGCTGGTGAGCAGGCCAGTCAGGAGGGTAGGGCAGGGGGGCACTGTGTCCCCTGTTTTTCTGATGATTGCCTTGCTGCCTTCTTCGAGGAAGTGGCAGCACAGCAGGAGGTCCTCGTACCTCAGGACGGGAGAAGGAGGCACCCCCCCCACATGACCAAACATGCCTGGGAGGAGGTGGTGGAGATCGTGAGTTCCCATGATGTGGTGCGATGCACCTCGATCCAGTGTCGCAAGTGCTTCAACGACCTGTTGCGCTCTGGCAGGGTGAGTACCATGTTGGCATTGGTCACTCAACCCAGCAGGTAGGCTTTCCCCTCCGGTCTGAATGTAGTGACTGCATTAAATGATTGATGGCATGTGTCCTTCGCTGGGTGGGCCAGCAGATATTGCCCATGCCGAGGTCACCCTGAGAGGGTGGTGAAGAGATGGGTTCTGCCCCTGCAGCATGTACACTGAAACCCACATTACTGTTTTGGGGGCAACCTGGTGGAGCTGCACCTAGGTGCAGCGCTGGAACTCCAGGACATGTCAAAGTCAGGGCAATGACATGCTGGGAGTGGAGCTTCAAGGTGGCGTGGCGCCAATCGATCTGCTGCCCTCTGCGCTCCATGTGCTTGCGCCTCCTTGCTATGGAAGGTTAGACCGTGTGATGTCAAATGTGATATAGGCAGTATTTGTCCAACGGGGAGGGGTGGGGGTGGGGAACAGGCCTAGCATCTTTGTGTGAGTGTTCAGCAGCAGCAGGGTGAGGAGGCACTGGAGTCCTGCAATGTCCCACTCTGCTTGCGGTGGGCTGTCCGCGAAGAGAATCCAGGTAGAAGTATCAATCAATCAATGCTCTTCTCTCCTTTTCAGGAGAAGAATGCACATAATGCTGCTGAGCGGGTAAGGGTGCCCCTTTTCTGCAGGTGGATGGGTGCCCATAATGTTATGAGTGATTTGTGGGGCATTCAGCTTTATTAACAAGGCCCTTAGTTAATGTTTCTATCCAGGCAGATTTTGCACTCAGGTATCGAGTATGGAGCCTGCAGCCCAGGCTTGTCCTGGAGGTCCATGTGTGGTGTGCTAGCTGAAGGTCCATTGGATTAAAGCCTCCCAGGTGTCCCTGCCTCCCTGGAGTATGCCCGGGTCAGCATCTACCCCCTCAGCATTTCCCTGTGCGAGCTCATCCTCAGACCCACTGCTGGACTCATCGTGTGCAGCCGCAGACACTGCGTCTACATCTTCGTCGTCCACTGCATCCCCCCTTTTCAGCGCAAGGTTGTGGAAAGGGCAGCATGCAACCAATATCAGCGACACACGATTTGGTGGGGTACGGGAGTGCACCCCCTGAGCAGTCCAGGCATCGGAAGAGCATTTTGAGAAGACTGATGGCTCTCTTATGGAAGTGTGGCTCCTATTGTACCGCTGCTCAGCTTCTGTTCTTGGATGGCGGAGAGGCATCATGAGCCACCTTCTGAGGGGATGGTCCTTGTCACCCAGCAGCCATCCATTCAGCCGGGCTGGAGCACTGAAGAACCCCGGCACCTGGGTGTGTCTGAAGATGTAGGTGTCGTGGGAGCTGCCTGGGTACCTTGCACAGGCTTGTAGAATCAGCATCCTGTGATCACACACTTTCTGCACGTTCATGGAGTGGAAGCCCTTCCTGTTAACATAGGTACCGGGCTCACCTGCTGGCGCCTTGATGGCCACAAGTGTGCAGTCTATTGCACACTGGACGCGGGGGAAGCCAGCAATGGCTGCGAAGCCTCTGGCTCGCTGTATCTAGCTTGCCTAGTCCCAACGGTAGTGGATGACGGTCAATGCACGCCTGAACAGAGCGTCTGTAACCTGCTTGACACAAGTGTGGACAGCTGATTGGGAGACACCGCAAAGATCACCCACTGAGTCCTGGAGGCATAGAAGTTGAGGGCAGCTGTGACTTTAGAGCCACTGGCATGGGGTATCCACCCACACAGTTAGCGGAGATCTCAGGCCCAATCATCTGACAGATATCGTTGACTGTTTCCCTTGAGAGACAGAGCCTCCTTTGGCACTGCACGTCAGACATATTGAGGTAGCTGCTTCGCCGCCTGTATACCCTGGCAGCAGGATAGTGGTGTCTTCTGAGGCCTCTTCTGCCTTGGACTACCTCTTAGCCCTGCACCCCTTGTGCCTGCGCCTGTCCTCCCAAAGGTGGCTCCCCTGGAGGCTGAATGTGCACTCCTGGCCTCCTCCCACTTCTAGCCCTCCCTTCCTCCTCAGAGGAGGTGCCTCCAGTGGAGAGTTTTGCTCCCATTCCCAGGCTAAAGGGAACCTTCCTGCAACCTGCAGGCCCAAAAGAAGATTCCTCAATGCAGAGCGCTGACCTGAAGGTTGTGAGCCCAGACCAAGCAGCTCGTATGCGCTTTGAAGTACTGCAGATCGCACAGGCAAGTGTCAATAACTTTGAAAAATCAATAGTTGAGAGAGCACAACTATTGTGCTGAGCCCTCTTATCCCGCCTGTGGATGAGGTTTATACAAATGTATCCTACTCACCTGCTTGTTGGGCCCATGCGCCCTCCCAAAGATCGCACCGGCCCTGAAAAAACACCATCGATTGGCGCCTCAAGTGGCCGATTAATTAATGTGCCCGCCCAACGAAATATCGCGATGGCACGCGGTGATGTCGGGACGCTCGCCCGACGTCACCACGCGTCATTTTACACGTCAGCATACGGGTCCCGCCCCTCCCCGCACGTCAACGGGAAAATTCTGCCCTGTATAATTGCAAGTTGTTGCAAACCTATTACATTAACAGCTATTGGTCACCTTTTCTAATGTCTCCTCATGTGGCTTGGTAGAGAATTTTATCTGATAATGCTCGTGTGAAGCACTTTGGAAAATTTTATTACATTAAAGGAACAATAGATATGCAAGTTGTTATTGCCGACAGGGCAAGTGGGAACTATTAACATTCAGTTTTCATGGGCAGTCTGCATTCCAGGGCACCTATGGGGATCCTGGTGTAGCTGTGTACAGGTAGCATGGTCACTCTTCTCAAAATGGTGCCCAGTGCAGGCAGAAGTCAAATTTCTCTGTCCCTGTGTGTGCATTCCTCTGTGTACCTTTTAGGTTCCAGTGATTAAAATGTTTACATTTGTTCATTATCATTCTAAACAGGTGAAGATTAAAGGCTTTGTTTTGAATCAAAATTCAACTAATTTGTGTTGTTGTTTAAAAAAAACTCAAATTAAGTTGAGGCAGAGATATGTATTAATTGGTTTGGCTTACTTTTACACACTATGTCAAGAATGAGAATGTTCATGTTTTCTAACCATCAACAAAATGCAAGTGATAATTTGAGGCTTTGTTTGCCAACAAAGTTCAATTCATTTATTATTTTAAAAAACTAAAATTGCAGCAACATTAATATAGCATTTTTAATGTAGAAAAATGTCCCAAAGCAACTCACAGAAGAGTAATAAATAAAATGGACGTTGCTCCCAAGGTAGAAGGGTGATCATAAGAAATAGGAGCAAGATGGGCCATTCAGCCCATCATGCCTGCTCTGCCATTCAATAGACCGTGGTTGACCTGATTATGGCATTAACCCCACTTTCTTGTCTGTCCCCCATAACTCTTGACTCCCTTATAAATCAAAAATCTGTCTAACTCAGCCTTGAATATATTTGATGACCCGACGTCCATTGTTCTCTTTGGAAGGGGATTCCAAAGGCTAGCAATCCCCTAAGAAAATTAATTTCTCCTCATCTCCATCCTAAATGGGAGATGCCTTATTTTCAAACTGTGTCACCTATTTCTAGATTTCCCCCATGAGAAGAAACATCCTCCCAACATCTACGTTGTCAAGCCCCCTCAGAATTGTGCATTTTTCAATAAGATCATCTCATTCTTCTAAACTCCAATGAGTACAGGCCAAACATGCTCAACCTTTCCTCATAAGACAGCCCCTTCATCCCAGGAATCAGCCTAGTGAATCTTCTCTGAGCTGCTTCCAATGCAAGTATATCCTTCTTTAAGTAAGGAGACCAGAACTGTACACAGTACTCCAGGTTCAGTTGCACCAATGCTCTGTACAATTTTAGAAAGACTTCCATACTTTTATACCCATTGCCCTTGCAATAAAGTCCAACATTCCATTTAGCTTCCTACTTACTTGCTGTACCTGCATGCTCAGATTTTGTGATTCATGTACAAGGACACCTAGATCCCTTTGTACCACAGCATTCTGCAGCCTCTTTCCATTTAAATAATATTCAGCTTTTCTATTCTCCTACCAAAGTGGACAACCTAACATTTTCTCACATTATACTCTATTTGCCAAATTTGGCCCACTCATTTAATCTATCTATAACCCTTTGCTGAATCTTTGTATCTTCCTCACAACTTGCTCTCCTACCTTTTTTTGCAAATTTGGCTGCAATGCAGTTGGTCTCTTCATCCAAGTCATTAATGTAAATCGTAAATAGTTGAGGCCCCATAACTGATCCCTGTGGCATTCCAATAGTTAATGTTTGCAAACCTGAAAATTACCCATTTATCCTGATTCTCTGTTTCCTGTTAGCCAATCCTCTATCCATGGTAATATATCACCCCCATCACCATGAGCTCTTATCTTGTGTAGTAACTTTTTATGTGGCATATTACTGAATGTCTTCTGGAAATCCAAATACACTGCATATCAACTAATTCCCCTTCAACCACCTTGCTTGTTACATTCTTAAAGAACTCTAATAGATTTGTCAAACATTATTTCCCTTTCACAAAATCATGTTGACTCTGCCTGATTGTATTGTGATTTTCTAAATGTCCTGTTTCTACCTCCTTAATAATGAACACTAGCATTTTCCCAATGAGAGATGTTAGACTAACGGCCCTACAGTTTCCAGGTTTCTGTCTCCCTCTTTTCTTGAATTATAGGGTTTACATTTGTGCTTTTTCAGTCCACTGGGACCTTTCCAGAATCTAGAAAATTTTGGAAGATTACAACCAATGCATCTACTATCTCTGCCACCACTTTTAAGACCCTAGGGTAGGGGTCATCAGGTCCAGTAGACTTGTCAGTCTTTAGGCTCTGGTTTTAATTTCTCTAGTCTGTTTTCTCTAATGGTTGTTATAAGTTCCTCCCTCCCTTTTCTGTCCTTCTTTTCTTAAAAATCGGGATGCTTTTTGTGTCGTCTGCTATGAAAGCAGATACAAAATACTTGTTCAAGGTGTCTGTCCAGCAAGCAAAATTGATGGGGTTAAACTGTTTATATTTCAATGCAAGGAGTATTACAAACAAGGTAGATGAGTTAAGAGCACAGGTAGACACATGGTTAAAGAATCAATTCCAGTTGTGAGAAGGGATGATATACTAAATGGGTCAACAAACGAGGCTTTATGGATTGAGCTTAGAAATAAAAAAGGGGCAGTATACTACAGACCCCCGAATAGTGAAAGGGAGATAGAAGAACAAATATGTTGGCAAATTTCTGCTTGTAAGAACAAGAGGGCAATAATAGTAGGAGACTTCAATTATCCTAATATCAATTGGGATTCAAACAATATAAGGGGCACTGAGGGAGAAAAATTCATGCAGTGTGTCCAGGAAAATCTTTTCAACCAATTAGTGACAAACCCAACGAGAGGAGATGCAATTCTAGACCTAGACTTGGGGAACGAGGAAGGGCAAGTGGGTGAAGTGACAGTTGGCGACTATATCAGGGACAGTGATCACAATTCAGTTAGATTTAGCGTTACCATTGAAAAGGACAGAGATAAGGCAGGAGTAAAAGTCTTGAACTGGGGGAAGGCAAATTTTGCAGAAATGAGGAGGGACTTGGCTGAGGTGGACTGGACAGCACTGCTGGAGGATAAAACAGTGGAGAACCAGTGGGAAGCACGAAAAAGCGAGCTCCTAATTGTACAAAGTAGACATGTCCCCTACAAAAATAAAAATGGTACTGCAAATCTAGACCTCCCTGGTTGTCTAGAGGAATACAGGGGAAGATCAAACAGAAAAAGAAAGCGTACGACAGAAACAAAGAACTAAGCACTGCAGATAGCCTAGACGAATATAGGAAGTGCAGGGACAAAGTAAAAAAGGAAATAAGGAAATCAAAGCGAGGGCATGAAAAAAGATTAGCAAATAAAGTTAAAGATAACCCAAAGACGTTTTACCAATACATTAATGCTAAAAGGTTAGTTAAGGAAAAAGTGGGACCTATCAGAGATGATGATGGAAACTTGTGTGTAGATGCAGAGGCTGTGGGAAGGGTTTTGAATGAATATTTTGCCTCCGTGTTTACAAAGGAAAGGATGTAGATATAGTAGGCTAGGAGGAACACTGCGAGATATTGGACGGAATAGTCATAAAGAGGGAGGAAGTACTCGAAGGGTTGAAATCCTTGAAAGCTGATAAGTCGCCAGGGCCAGATGGATTGTTTCCAAGGCTGCTGAAGGAAGTCAGGGAGGAGATTGCAGATGCTCTGAGGATGATTTTCCAATCTTCACTAGATACAGGGGAGGTACCGGAGGACTGGAGAAATGCAAACGTAGTTCCATTGTTTAAAAAAGGATCAAAGGAAATACCAAACAATTATTGGCCAGTTAGTCTTACATCGGTGGTGAGCAAATTAGTAGAATCAATCCTGAGAGATAGGATTAACTGTCACGTGGAAAGGCATAGACTAGTCAGGGATGGTCGGCATGGATTTGTTAAAGGAAGGTATTGCCTCACAAATTTGATTGAATTCTTTGAGGAAGTGACAAGAAGGGTTGATGAAGATAGTGCAGTGGATGTTGTGTACATGGATTTTAGCAAGGCATTTGACAAGGTCCCACATGGCAGATTGGTCAGGAAAGTAAAAGCCCATGGGATTCAGGGTAATGTGGCAAACTGGATAAAAGGCTGGCTTTGTAAGAGGAAACAAAGGGTAATGGTCGATGGATGCCCTTGCGAATGGAAAGTTGTCTCAAGTGGTGTTCCACAGGGCTCAGCGTTGGGACCCTTGCTGTTTGTGTTATATATTAACGATTTGGACGTGAACGTGGGGGGCACGATTGGGAAATCTGCAGATGACATAAAGATTAGTGGATAGTGTGGAGGATAGCCATAATCTCCAAAACGATATAGATGGGTTGGTGGAGTGGATGGTAAAGTGGCAGATGGATTTTAACATAGAAAAGTGTGAGGTCATACACTTAGGGAGGTCAAACAGTTACAGGGATTACACAATAAATGGGAATATACTAAGAGGGGTAGATAAAGTGAGAGATCTTGGTGTTCAAGTACACAGGTCCATGAAGACAGCAGTTCAAGTAGACAAGGTTATAAAGAAGGCATATGGAATGCTCTCCTTCATTGGCAGAGGTATAGAATATGAAAGTAAGGATATAATGTTGGAATTGTATAAAACACTGGTGAGGCCACAACTGGAGTATTGTGTGCCGTTCTGGTCACCACATTACAGGAAGGACGTAATAGCTCTGGAGAGAGTGCAGAGGAGGTTTACAAGAATGTTGCCAGGGTTAGAAAAGTGTAGCTACGAGGAGAGATTGGATAGGTTGGGTTTATTTACCCTGGAACAAAGAAGGCTGAGAGGTGACTTAATTGAGGTGTGCAAAATTATGAGGGGAATAGATAGAGTGGACAGGATAAAATTGTTTCCCTTGATGGAGAATTCTAGAACCAGGGGACATAGATTCAAAATAAGTGGCAGAAGGTGTAGGGGGGACATGAGGAAGAACTTTTTTACACAGAGGGTAGTGGGTGTCTGGAATTCGCTGCCCAAGTTGGTGGTAGAGGCAGAAACTTTAAACTCTTTTAAAAGGTACCTGGATCTGCACCTTAAGTGCTGTAAGCTGCAGGGCTATGGGCCGGGTGCAGGAAGGTGGAATTAGAAAAGGCACCTGGGTGTCCTCGGGCTGTGCTGTAACTTTTCTATGATTCTATGTTAGACTAACTGGCCTACAGTTTCCTGGTTTCTGTCTCCCTCTTTTCTTGAATGATGGTGTTTACATTTGTGCTTTTCCAGTCCACTGGGACCTTTCTAGAATTTTGGAAGATTACAACCAATGCATCTACTATCTCTGCCACCACTTTTAAGACCCTAGGGTAGGGGTCATCAGGTCCAGTAGACTTGTCAGTCTTTAGGCTCTGGTTTTAGTTTTTCTAGTCTGTTTTCTCTAATGGTTGTTTTAAATTCCTCCCTCCCTTTTCCCTCCTTCTTTTCTTGAAAATTGGGATGCTTTTTGTGTCTTCTACTATGAAAGCAGATACAAAATACTTGTTCAAGGTATCTGTCATTTCCTTGTTTCCCATTATTAATTTCCTAGTCTCACTCGCTAAGGGACCAAGGCTCGCTTTAGCAGCTCTTTTCCTTTTAGATACTTGTAGAAGCTTTTACTGTCTACTTTTATATTTCTTGTTAGTTTTCCCTCACATTACAATTTCTCCCTCATTATTTCTTTTCATCATCCTTTGCTGGTTTTAAAAATTTTCTCAATCCTCTGGGCTACCACTAATCTTTGCAGCATTGTATGTTTTTTCTTTTAATTTGATACGATCATTAACTTCCTTAGTTAGCCACGGATGCTACATCCTTCTTGTACAGTCTTTCTTTCTCAATGGAATATATCTTTGTTGAGAGTTATGAAACATCTCCTTTCATATCTGCCACTGCTTCTCTAATGTCTTATCTTTTAGCCTATTTTCCCATTTCACTTTGGCCAACTTGTGAACAAAAGATTGGTCGAAAAAGTAGGTTTTAAGAAGTCTGAAAGAAGCAGGTAGGTGGAGAGGCAGTGGGTTTTCGGGAGAGAAGATTTAAGATGAGGCAGGACTCGGGCTAGGAGAGTGGATTTTAACCCCCAATTACAGGCAGGGGAAGGAGTGAAATTGGCAATAATTTAAAATCCAATCACAACTCAGACATTTATCTCAAACAAAAACAGAAATACCTGGAAAAACTCAGCAGGTCTGGCAGCATCGGCGGAGAAGAGCAAAGTTGACATTTCGAGTCCTCATGACCCTTCAACAGAACTAAGTAGAAATAGGAAAGGGGTGAAATAAGCTGATTTAAGGCGGGGGGGGGGGGGGGGGGTTGTTGTTGGGACAAGCAAGCAGTGATAGGAGGAGATAACCAAAAGATGTCACAGACAAAACAACAAAGAGGTGTTGAAGGTGCTGATATTATCTAAAAGAATGTGCTAATTAAGACTGGAGAGCAGGACAAGCAAGTTGCTCTAGTGGGGGTAGGGTGAAATAACCGATGGGTGGAATACATTTAAAAATAATGGAAATAGGTGGGAAAAGAAAAATCTATATAAATTATTGGAGAAAACAAAAGGGAGGGGGAAGAAACGGAAAGGGGGTGGGATTGGAGGAGGGAGTTAAGATCTAAAGTTGTTGAACTCAATATTCAGTCCAGAAGGCTGTAAAGTGCCTAGTCGAAAGATGAGGTGCTGTTCCTCCAGTTTGCGTTGGGCTTCACTGGAACAATGCAGCAAGCCAAGGACGGACATGTGGGCAGGAGAGCAGGATGGAGAGTTAAAATGGCAAGCGACAGGCAGGTCTGGGTAATGCTTGCGGACAGACCGAAGGTGTTCTGCAAAGCGGTCACCCAGTCGGCGTTTGGTCTCTCCAATGTAGAGAAAACTGCATTGGGAGCAACGAATGCAGTACACTAAGTTGGGGGAAATGCAAGTGAAATGCTGCTTCACTTGAAAGGAGTGTTTGGGCCCTTGGACAGTGAGGAGAGAGGAAGTGAAGGGGCAGGTGTTGCATATTCTGCGTTTGCATGGGGAGGTGCCATAGGTGGGGGTTGAGGAGTAGGGGGTGATGGAGGAGTGGACCAGGGTGTCACGGAGGGAACGATTCCTACGGAATGCCGCCGGGGGGGTGAAGGGAAGATGTGTTTGGTGGTGGCATCATGCTGGAGTTGGCGGAAATGGCGGAGGATGATCCTTTGAATGCGGAGGCTGGTGGGGTGATAAGTGAGGACAAGGGGGACCCTATCATGTTTCTGGGAGGGAGGAGAAGGCGTGAGGGCGGATGCGCGGGAGATGGGCCGGACACGGTTGAGGGCCCTGTCAACGACTGTGGGTGGAAAGCCTCGGTTAAGGAAGAAGGAGGACATGTCAGAGGAACTGTTTTTGAAGGTAGCATCATCAGAACAGATGCGACGGAGGCGAAGGAACTGAGAGAATGGGATGGAGTCCTTACAGGAAGCGGGGTGTGAGGAGCTGTAGTCGAGGTAGCTGTGTTATTTACTTTCTGTTTAACCACAAAAGGTTTGGGTGTAAACCCCTTTGGAGATGCAGGTTAGTGATTTTAATATTTAAATTAGGCCGGTTTAATGAGACCTTCACTACAATTTAAACCAAATGCCTCCTGCAATTATTTCCTGTGGTTCAGGTAACTACACATTAAAATGGAGGTGAGATTGAGTTGCACTTCATGAGGCTAGTTATAGAGAAATCCCGAGATTAATAAAGGATCAATGCTCATAGCTTCTTTCTCAGTTCCCTCAGAGGGTAGACTTTGGAGGTCTTCACATACTGAACATCAGGATGGAGGGCAGCATTAGATTAAGCTTTGGATGATGAAGACAATCAGCATCAGGAGCAGCAAGGGTGTGCTGTGAAGTGCACTAGGAGGGCAACAGACATGAGCAAAAGAGTGATCAAGTTCACAAAAGGCATTAACTCAAGAGGCATTAACTACAAAAGAGTGTACAGACGTTCAGCTTCCTTGACCTCTAGGAAGAACAGTGCTTCTAGAGGTTGAATTTGTCACTTCAGGTATACAGTTTGCCTGTTAATTCATTGTAAGGTCAGAGTTGGGAATGTTCACTGATGATTGCACAATGTTCAACTCCTCAGAAACTGAAGCAGTCCTTGTTCAAATGTAGGTAGACCTGGACAACATTCAGGTTTGGGCTGATAAATGGCAAGTAACATACGCGTAACACAAAGTGCCAGGCAATGACCATCTCCAACAAGAAAGAATCTAACCATCACCACTTATCTTTCAACAGCATTACCATTGCTGAATCCCCCACCATCAACATCCTCAGGTTAACCATTGACCAGAAACTTAACTAGACCAGTCCATATAAATACTGAGGCCACAAGAACAGGTCAGAGGTTAGGGACTCACCTCCTGACTCCCTGAAGCCAGTCCACCATCTACAAGGCACAAATCAGGAGTGTGATGGAATATTCTCTACTTGCCTGAATGTGTAGCGCTCCAAAAACACCCAAGTTGTTCGACACCATCCATTACAAAGCAGCCCACTTGATTGGCACGCCATCCATCATAATAAACACTCACTCCTTCACCAACGACACACAGTAGCAGCAGTGTGTACCATCTGCAAGATGCACAGCAGCAACTTGCCAAGCCTCCTCTGACAGCACCTTCCAAACCTGCTGCCTCTACCGTCCAAAAGGACAAGGGAGGCAACACATGGGAACACCACCACCTGCATATTCTCCTCCAAGTCACTCACCAGCCTTCACTGTTTCTTCACTGTCGCTGAGTCAAAAACCTGGAACTCTCTTCCTAACAGCACTATGGATATACCTACACCTCATAGACTGCAGTGGTTCAAGAAGGTGGCTCACCACCACCTTCTCCAGGGCCACCAGGGATGGGCAACAAATACTGGTCTTGCATGCAATCCTCACATCCAATGCAAGATAAAGAAAATGCAGCTTCCATCAAGAGTCCGGCCGCTGCAGTGGAAGCTCAGACTGATGCCATGCAAGGTCAGCCTTCTGTATTATAGTTGTCGATACTACTGCTTAAAGAGGCTTGCGAGTATAAAACACTACTAGAATTACTGAGGTGTGCCCCAGGGGAGTGAAATGATTAAGGTGAATGCGAGCCTCTGTTAGGATTGCAGGATTCATTGCAGAGAGCGCAGTGGGGAGGGTGGGGATGAGACTGTTTATCTGTAAACAATGAAGAAAGGACTCAGCTTAATGCATCCTCCCTGGCGGCTGCTAGGAGCAGCCCCTCTCCCTTTTCAATAAAAACACACAACTCTAAAAGGATTTTTAAAAATAAATAATGCCAAAGAGAAGAAAATAAGTGTGAACTTTCCATTGACTCCCAAGTTCTGAGGTTCTGCTCTGAAGAGAATTGTTTCCATCTCTCTTTCTTTCTATCTTGAACGCAGGGAAAGTTTTTTTCTTTGGTTTCAATTCTCCAGTCTCTCCCTTGCTGCTGTTTCAGTTCCTCCAATCACAGACTCCCTCCCTTGCTGTTCTTCCAATCATAGATTCTGGGTCTGGAGGAGCAGCAAGACTGGTATAGAGGGAACCTGTGATTGGAGGAGCTGAAGCAGCCAGCAAGGGAGAGACAGAATCTATAATTGGAGGGGCAGTTGCTCTCAGATTCTGTCTCTCCCACGCTCACCACTCCTCATATCATAGAATTGCAATCATTTCCCGCTCTCATTGATTGACAGCAGAGTTGCACTTATTTTTAAATCCCCATACCTTGGACTAGCCCCAAAGGTTGGCAAATATATTTAAAATGGTGGATTTCTAAGATGCCAGTCCACCAAACCCTGATAATCCCACCCCTTCCACTCCATCAATGCATGTGAGCCTGTCAACCCTGACTGCTGCCCTCTATGTCGAGATTGTGAAGTCTGAAGTCAGGCCACCTAGCTCCAGAGCTGCACGAGGTCACCCTCCAAGGCTGTCTGCAGTCTTCCTCCACTGGAGGGCACTTAGTAAGAACACTAGGATAGGCAAAGGCACATGGAAGATACACACTTAGAGAATGTACATGGGTGATTTTGTGTGCAATGTTGCATTATTTAAATTATATATTTGGTTTGTAACGTGCATTTTGTGTTGACCTTTAGTTGTGCATTGTAGCCAAGAGGATGACGATGACGTGATTGTCAATTAGAGACAGAAAGTCAGGAAAGGAATGTGGGGCTTCTGGTGAATGGGGAATTGGGGTTGATGTTACTGGTATTACAATCTACTTAGTTTTTTCATTAAGTTCAGCAGAAAGGGGCTGTCAAGGTTTCAGTCTCCCTTTCTCTGATGCCTCATGCTTGCAAAAGGTAGTAGCAGTTTTTAAACTCTGTTCCTCAAACTGCAGCTGAATCTTGCTCAATCATTAATTTTAAAGCTGTGATTGATAATTTGTTAACCAGGTGCTGCCTTCACATCAACTCCTGGATCCAGGTGGCTGTTTGAGGAGCCTCCCAACAAGGGATATGGCTGAAATCTATACCATACTTTTCCAAGTAGAGAAGTTTTATTGCAGCTGTACAGGGCATTGGTGAGACCACATCTAGAGTACTGTGTACAGTTTTGGTCTCTTTATTTGAAAAATGATATATGTGTTAGAAGCAGTTCAGAGAAGATTCATTTGACTCATTCTTGGGATGAGGGGTTTATCCGATGAATAAAGGTTGGGCCTATTGGAGTTTAGAAGAATGAGAGGTGATCTTATTGAAACATGTAAGATCCTGAGGGGATTTGATAGGGTAGGTACCAGGAGGATGTTTCCACTTGTGGGAGAGACTAGAACCGGGGGTCATAGTTTAAGATTTAGAGGTCTACTGTTTAAGACAGATGAGGAGAATTTTTCTCTCTCAATGGGTTGTTTGTATGTGGAATTCTCTTCCCCAGAAAGCAGCCGAGGCTGGGTCACTGAATTTATTCAAGGCAAAGTTAAACAGAATTTTGAAAGACAAGGGAGTCGAGGGGTATGGAGGGCAGGCAGGAAAGTGGAGTTGAGACCCCAACCAGATCAACCTGATCTTAATAAACGGTAGAGCAGGCTCCAGGGCTGAATGGTCTACTCCTGCTCCTAAATCCTATGCTCCTAAATACAGCTAGCATAGTGGATTGCCACAGAATTAAGACAGAAGCAGTGCGGGGGCTGGGGAGGGAGGGATTCCCCATCTGTCAAAGTGCGCTCTTTCGCGACTGCTCCCTGAGGCAAAGTCTTGTCTCAGGGAGATTCGTGAAAGGTAAGTAAAGTCTAAAAATAGAAAAATATTACAATTATTAACATGTCCCCCTCATGTGAAAATGTCATACGAGATGGGACATGTTAATAATAAACATTTAAAATTTACTACATTTTTAAAAAAAGGACATGAAACTTCATCCCGCCAGTGAATGAAGTTTCATGAATAATCTGAAGCCCACTGGGGCTCCTGGCCTGCCCGCCAGCCTTAAGCTTGGATGGGCAGGTTTTTAATTATCTTAACTAGCCTGTCAATGGCCTCAATTGGTCATTGACAGGTCGGCTGGCGGACAGCTGATTTCGCTGTCCGCCCGCCTTCCTAAAAATTTAAAGGGACCGGGGTGACATCAGGGATTCCTCCCAACGTCATCCCGCATCATTTTCCCCTCGGCGAGCGGGCCCCGCCCCCAAATTGCCGCGGGGAAAATCCTGGCCAAGCTCACAAAAATAACAAGGGTTTTCAGAATTATTAAAGACTTTTGAGATGCCAACTAGGGAATTACAGTTTCCACTGACTGCCAAATTGGTAACAAGAGGACATAGACTGAGGACTATCACTGGAAGAATGAAACCAGAAGCTGGAAGAATTTATTATACATAAAAAAAATTACTAAAGGCTGAATTTTAACTTAAAAATAGGTGGAAGTTTAAAGTACTGGAAGTCTATTTCCTGACCCAAACCTGCCTCTATACCATCTAGAACTGAAGTTGGAAGGTGGGCAGATGACCAGCCTGATCCATGGAGATGGCTTGGAACTTTAAATATGATAATAAGACTCTAAGCCTCACTGACATACAGCTTTTGAAATTTAACAGCTGCCAGCTAGGTTTCCTGAATCCTTGAGGCGAAGCCTTGGCAGATTAAGGAGGGTGCTGCCTTCACATCAACTCCTGGATCCAGGTGGCTGTTTGAGGAGCCTCCCAACAACCTTCCTAACTAGGCCCCAATCACACCCCTGCCCTGTGCCCCCCTCACCCACCCAAGGCCCAATGCCCACTGCTCACCCAAGCCAACTAGCACCCTGACTCCCGCTGAGGCCTTCATCCTTCTCCCTTCAGATGCCAGACCACCCCGTGGAATCAACACACCCAATCTGATCGATACCCCTTAATTGCACCCCCTACCCCCAAGTCAACACTCACTTCCCATTACTGGCATGGATTTAACTGCTGCGGTGCCCATCTACCTGCCTGATTGGAAGCTCAGCTGTCAATCAGGCTGGACCAGCAGACCGGGAAACAATCACTTTCAAAGGCAAGCTATGAAGTTAAAACTCCACAGCAAGTGGAGGAATACAGAATTGCGGCCTCCCCACTTTTTGACTGACCCACTCCCTGTGGGTCATGTAGTATAAGGGTCAGGCACATACAGGGTTAATTTGGGACTGAGTACAGTACACAGTAATTTAAGAAGGCACATGACCTAGACCCAGGAGTCAGTGTGGTGTTGAGCAGGGACAGGTAAAGACCTAAACATGGAGATAGCTCCTGGCCTGCACCCTTTATTGTACAAGTGTAAATAGTTTTAGTGGTTAATAAAGACTTACAGTCAACCTATTGAAGACTATGAAGACTTCTTTAAGAGACACCATTCTGTAACCAATACCCTCCCAACATACTGGCACAGGTGGATCAAAAACCCTCAACCTCACTAAAATGCTGAAACAAGCTGAGATGTTGGAAAACTAAGAAAAAAACTTCAATGAAAATTCTGGCCTGGGAGAAGCATCCAACAGAAGCTGAAGTCACAGAGAAAATTTGCCAGAAAATACTCAAGAGAAAAGACCTGGAAGCTGAAGGCAGAAATTTTACTGCAGCAGAAGAGTCAATTGAATCTCCCTTGGAAGCCCAGCTTCAGAGCAGAGAGTCCACAGAGCCTGCAAGAGTGAGCTAAATCTTTTAAAGTTCCAGGCTGCAGCTAGTCCCGAGAACCCTTTCTCTAATTCCGTGTCAGAGGCGCCATTGAAGGAAAGAACATTGTTAAAATCGATTTCCCAGTTGAAGCCCAAATGTGTAGCTTCTGAATTCATAAGATATAAAAAAAAGAATGATTTATTTAAATCTCTCAGGAACGTCATGACTGTCCAGCTCAGAGAACAGCAAGCATAACTTTAAATTTGAATGCCTCAATACTCATAGCAAACTGCAGAACTGAAAAAGTTGGCATTCAGCCGGTCCAGGCAGCCATTGCTAAAAGTTTTCAGTAAGAAGCGCACTATCGGCATTTTGCAGAGCCTGCTAAAACCGGCAAGTGCAGCAAATTGTCTTGGAGTCAAAGACAACACCAACTTGAAAACCTGTAAGCTCTTAAAGCTGCACATACAATTTAAAACATTTTAACATAGATCACAATGCCACACTTCCAATTCAATTTGAACTAACCCAAGGTCTAGACCAGTCATAAAATTGGGGTCTTTGAAGGAAAAGATTTTTTAAGATACAGCACTGCTTCTGGTTTAAATAAAAAGTCGGAAGAAGAGCAGTTAAACACGCTCCTTTACTCTCAAGGCCCAATTGCAGATGATATCATTGTAAGATAAGGTATTAATGAGTCATCTGCCAAATTTGGGGTGGTTTTAAAATCTTTTGACATTTATTTTAATTTGCAATGCAATAAAATACTGGAGAGAGCTAAACTCAATAAGAGAATCCAACTGTCAGGGGAACCCATCAATTGCTTCATAAATGATCTCTATAGGATAACAGAGGGGTGTGAATGCAGAGATTTAAAGTCTGAACTCAGAGGCAGAATAGTGGTGGGTGGAACAGATGATACACTCTCTGACCTCCTCCCACAAGCTAAATCAGATCTATCCCTGCACAAGGCTATCCAGATAGTTAGCCTGTTTGAACTCTGTGAGCAGCACAGGACAATCTTAAGGGGAGAGAATAAAACATGGGGCAGAAGCCAATTCTCAGTCCAGTTTATCAGGCCACAAAGGCACAGGAACAATCCAAGTCAGGGAAAGCAATTCCTGAACCGCCCAGCAGAGTGATCTTGCCAGTACTGCAGTGCGAAGCGCCCTCATAGGAGAGATCAATATCCTGCGAGTACAGCCCAATGCTTCCACTGTAACAAGGTCGGCCACTATGGTAAACTGTGCAAGTCAAAACCTCAGAAATGCACAAAAGTCCCAAAAGTAATACACGAAGTCGAGACCAAAAACCCAGGAGATACGCAGCCATGCTTCTTGGGTGAGGTCAAGGATTGTGGTTTCTCATTCTGGAATGTAGACATCATTGTCAATGGCCATCTAACAAATATTAAATTAGATTCAGGTGCCAGCATGAGAGTCCTGCCAGGCAAGTAGCCATGGTTCAAAGATCTTTGGCTTTGAACGATGGACACATCACTTTACAGGCGGGAAGAATCTGACTTCCAGTCATTGGTATGATCCTGGAACCACTGAGGTATGGCGGCAAACAGGTCTTTGAGCTGATCTACGTCATCCATAACCAGCCTTGCTCTCTCCTGAGCAGGGATGCCTGCGCAGCCTTGGATCTCTTCCAGATGGCAGAGGATGTCAAAACAACCACTGTCATTAGCCAACAGGACTGCACAGTCCTGAGTACACAAATACTAAAATGTATTCAGACTCAGACTTCAGTTCTGATCTCACTTCTCTCTTTGCGGGACAGGTTTGTCCATTCTCATTGCAGGTCCCAGAAAATCGCCAGTGGTCAGACCAGCCTACCGTCCATAGGATAACTACAACACTTCCTGTGGAAGTGCTACAAGAGAAACTGATCAGCAGTCTGAGAAGCCTCTACTCCAACTACGATGATGGTACAATTAATCAACACAGGAACCACCGTGCACACACTGCAGCTTCTAGCCACCACATGCTGGAACCTGGCAGCAGTCTCACACCATCGACAGCAGAAAGCAGAGGTTTCATATCACTAAACCTTCTTCTCGCCATAGGAACGCTCTTCCTCAGCCACAGACGGCATCGAGACAGCCTACTCGTAGAAAGAAAAGAAAGAAGCTACATGGAGACGAGCGCAATATTCACCCATCCTGTAAGAAATGAGTTAGAGTAGCAGCAACCACTGATCCACGCAATGGCCAAACTGACCAAGTGCAGTTCAACATGAAGGAATGGAAGAAAAGAATGAAAGTACATCCAAATACCAGTGCAACCTCCAAGCCAACAGGAAGAACCAGAAATAACAGAACCTACCACTCTTCTGACAGAAGGGTGAATGAGATAGGGAAGGATTATAAGGCCTCTAGACCACCTGAACCTGTAAATTCAAGGACTTGAAGGGGGAAGATGGGTTATTGAGAATATTGTAATAATGCTAATATAGTAATAGCAATAATGTAGTAATCACAATGATATGGTAACGACAATGTTAATGCATGAGACTGATAATCACGTAAAACATGAAGTACATACAAACATATGAGTTAGGAGCAGGAGTAGGCCACTCATCCCCTCGAGCCTGCCCTGCCATTCAATAAGATCATGGCTGATCTGGCTGTAACCTCAATCGCATATTCCTGTCTACCCCCCGTTAACCTTTTACCCTCTTGTTAATCAAGAATCAACCTAGCTCTGCCTTAAAAATGTTCAAGGACTCTGCTTCCACTGCCTTTTGAGGAAGAGTTCCAAAGATCCACTACCCTCTGAGAGAAAACGTTTCTCTTCATCTGTCTCAAAAGAGCGACCCCTTATTTTTAAACAGTCACCCCTAGTTCTAGTTTCTCCCACAAGAGATATCCTCTCCACATCCACCCTGTCAAGACCTCTCAGGATCTTAAAGGCTTCAATCAAGTCGCCTCTTACTCTTCTAAATTCCAGTGGGTACAAGCCTAACCTGTCCAACCTTTCCTCATAAGACAATCCACCCATTCCTGGTATTAGTCCAGTAAACCTTCTCTGAACTGCTTCTAATGCATTTAGATCTTTCTTTAAATGAGGAGACCAGTACTGTACAAAATACTCTGGATGTGGTCTCACTAGTGCCCTGTACAACTGTAGCATAACCTCCCTACTTTTGTAATCAATTCCCCTCACAATAAATGATAACATTCTAGTAGCTTTCCTAATTACTTGCTGTACCTGCATACTAGCCTTTTGTGATTCATGCACTAGGACACCCAGATCCCTCTGAATCTCAGAGCTCTGCAATCTCTCACCATTTAGATAATAAGCTTCTTTTTTATTCTTCTTGCCAAAATGAACAATCTCACATATACCCACATTATATTCCATTTGCCAGATCTTTGCCCACTTATTTAATCTATATCCCTTTGTAGCCTCCTTACATCCCCATCACAATTTATTTTCCTTCCTATCCTTGTGTCGTCAACAAATTTAGTAACCATTTCTTTGGTCCCTTCATCCAAATTATTTATATAAATTGTAAAAAGTTGAGGCTCCAGCACTGATCCCTGTGGCACACCACTCGTCACATGCTGCCAACCAGAAAAAAGACCCATTTATGCCAACTTTCTGCTTCCTGTTCGCCAGCCAATCTTCTATCCATGCCAATATGTTACCCCCTACACCATGAGCTTTTATTTTCTGCAATAACCTTTGATATGGCACTTTATCAAATGCCTTCTGGAAATCTAAGTACAGTACATCCACCTTTATCCACAGCACCTGTGACTCCTTCAAAGAACTCCAATAAATTGGTTAAACATGATTACCCCTTCACAAAGCTATGTTAACTCTGCCTGATTGCCTTGAATTTTTCTCAGTACCCTGCTATAACATCTTTGATAATAGCTTCTAATATTTTCCCTATGACAGATGTTAGGCTAACTGGCCTGTAGTTTCCTGCTTTCTGTCTCCCTCCCCTTTTGAATAAATTAGTTACATTTGCTATTTTCCATTCTAATTGAACCTTCCCAAATTGAGGGAATTTTGGAAAATTAAAACCAATGCATCAACTAACTCACTAGCCACTTCTTCCAAGTCCATCTGGACCTGGGGATTTGTCAGCCCATAGCCCCAACAATTTGCTCAAAACCACTTCCCTGTTTGTCAGCCAATCTTTTATCCATGCCAATATATTACCCCTTACACCATGAGCTTTTATTTTCTGCAATAACCTCTAATGTGGCACTTTATCAAATGCCTCTCGAGTTCCTCCTTCCCTTCTATTTCCTCATTTACAGCTATTTCTGGGATGTTTCTTGCATCCTTTATAATGAAGACTGGAGCAAAATACCTATTTAATTCATCCGCCATCTCCCTACTTTCCATTATCAATTCCCCAGGAGCACTTTATAGGACCAGCGCTCACTTTGTTAACTCTTTTCTTATTTAAATATCTATAGAAACTCTTACTATCCATCTTTATATTATTAGCTAGCTTTCTCTTGTACTCTAATTTTTCCTTCCTTATTAATCTTTTTGCCTTCTTTGTTGTTCTTTATAATCTTTCCAATCTTCTGACATGCCACCCGTCTTTGCATAATTATATGTTCGTTTTTTTTCGTTTTGACACGGCCTTTAACTTTTAGTAATCACAGAGGGTGGGCCCTCCCTTTGGAATTTTTCTCTCATTGGAATGTGTATATTTTGTTTATTCTGAAATATCCTTTAAATGTCTGCCACTGAAACTCTATTGACCTATCCCTTAACCTTATTTGCCAGTGCACATTAGCTAGCTCTGCTTTCATGCCCTCATAATTGCCCTTATTTAATTTTCAAATACTAGTCTTGGACGCCCTCGTTTCTCCCTCAAAATGAATGTAAAATTGGCTAGGGAGGCAGTGGCAGTGGTGGTCAGTGTCAACGCCTTACAAAAGAGGACAGCCACCCAGTGCCGCAAGAGGATGAATGATCTCCTCTGTTCTGCCAGGGTAAGCCACTATTCTCATCACTCTCAACTCTTACACTCAAGCCTATCACACATCCATAGGGCCCTCACTCACTGCGATTCAAGGGACTTCACCATTCACACTCTCACACACATCTTCATTGTCCTCAACACATCCATGGGACCACTCATCACTCACACATGCCAGGCATACTTATCATCTGGCCTGGCAGGCATCTTGCTTACACTTTCCATCTCTATTCATGCAGGACAAACTGGCACACAACAGGGAGAGGTCGCCAACCGTTGGAGGAATGCCTGAAATCAAGGTCCTCGCAGAATTTGAAATCAGAGCCATCTAGCTGGCTGGAGAAGATCTGGACCTTTCCTCTGCTGATAGTGAGGTTGGCAGTGCTCTACCAAGTGAAGCAGTGCAACACCCATCAGACAACCATGCTGTGAGTGATGTCCTGTTTCACAGGCCACTGCCATGCATCAATTATCTCCCCTCGCTTCCGCAGGCACATCCGCCAAACAGCCGACGGAGTCCACAACCCAGGGCCTCCAATTAAGCCATGAAGAAACTTCTGAAGAATCTGAGGACACCCTCCTTGAAGACCCGTCACAACGCTCACCCACACCCTTCACCAGCGCAGAGACACGCACCTCGGTGGTACCTAGCTTTAGAGTAGCCTCGGGAACACAAGCTGGTGAGCACATTGCACTCTTATCCACAACAGGTGGCAGCAGGCACTTCCCGCATGTCTGGCACTCGGAGGGCTGCTGGAGGCCAGAAATTTGTTGAGTCCGAGTCAGATGACCAGCCTCTGGACTCGGTCATGTCACAGTTGTTGGAGCAGCAAAGGCAAACTCGGGAACATCAGGAAGGGATGTCCGCTGCACTTCTCAGATTGCAAGGCACGATGGAGGAGTCCGTCTGCCTTCAGGCTGAGGTGATAACACCAGCATGGCAGCATTGCCAACACTGTTAGGCTGGTGGCCGTCATGGAGACCTTGGTCCAGGACGTCGCTCCTGCACTGCTGTGCCAGCTGAACCCCATCACAGATGCCATAGTTGGCCTCCAACAGTGTGTACGTGACAGGGGTGTGGGACAGCCCAATCTCACTCCAGCTACCCCTTGTCCTCAAGGAGTCAGCCTGGGGCCCTTGGGCACCCATAGGGAGGAGGATCAGCAGGTGCACACTCCGGGGCCATCCACCCAGGTGACTCCGGGAGTGTCCGGCCCATCCAATTCCACTCTTCCTGCGACCTCAGCAGCTCCAGCTCCACAGGCCGAGGAGGATGCCACTGCCACACAGCAGAACCCCGAAAGCAGGCGGGGGCCCTCCAGTGGACGCCAAGGTCATCACAGACCTTGTCATAGCAGTTAGCGGGGTGCCTCTGTGGATGTCCAGGGAGCACCAAGGTGTAGCGGCAGTATTAGGAAGGTTAAGAAGTTGTAGTTGCACAGCTTGGGCATAGGTGTTAATCACTTGTTCATAATGTTCACTATTGTCAATAAACTCCCAAGAAACTCTCCCTGCCTATGGCTCCTTATTCCGAGGAGCAGTGTCTGTGTCACTCAGATGTGAAACCTTTCTGCACAAGATAAAGGCAGGTGTCTCAGTCCAGGACCACTTCCATGTGCTTTGTGCAGCCTTCAGGCCAAAGTGATGGTCTGGACTCACACCAGGGACACATTACTGATGCGTGCACCTTGAAGGTGCTTGTCTTGCTGCCAGAATGTCATGGGCAGGCATCACAGAGTTCCATCATTCTCTGTGTGCTCTCAATTCCTTTAGGGTGGGGTTGGCTCCCATCTCTTCAGCATCTGTGACAAATTACTCTGTGCTCCTGAAGGGCTCAGGTGCTGAAGGCGGACAAAGGATCAGGTGCTTTTAAAAGTTTCATGGCTGCATCTCTATGATGTGACCCTGTTTACAGAGCACAATCGAGCTGCCCTCGGCCAGGCAGGAGTCAGACATTCTCAGTGGCTATGTGAAGATCTATGGAGTGTCCTCGCTGCATATCGTCATCATCCTCCTGCAATCAAGCGACTATCAGGGTCTCCACTGCGTCTCCATGACAGGAGCATTTTCACAGAGGGTATTTGCGCTTCCATAAGCCTGACTGGAGTCAAATGTTCATAGATGCACCATGAGGATCCATGGGGGTCTCCTCACTGCATGTTGTCATTGCCCTCCACAAATCTAGCAGCTATGAGGACCGCCTGAGCGCGCCTGCCTCATCTGGCCAATGCAAGGGCCTCATCACTGCCTTCGTGAACCTCCTCACCCTCAAGGTCCTCCTCAATGGAGGAGACCTCCAGCTCCTGCATCTCCTCATCCTCTCCACATCGCAGCACCAGGTTGTAAAGGTTGTGGGTGCAGCAGGCGATGATGATGCGTAACACCTTCTGCGGACTGTATTGCAGGGCTCCACCAGATTGGTCCAGGTACCGGAACCTCATTTTCAGCATCCCGATGGTTGGCCGCACCAAGTTGCGAGCTTCAGCATGACCCTCGTTAAACCTTTGCTCTGCTGCAGTCTGAGGCCGCCGCACGGGTGTCATCAGCCACGTCCTCTGTGGGTAGCACTAGACCCTGAGGAGCCATCCCCACAGCTTCTGTGGACCCTAGAAGACTTCAGGGATCTGTGACCGACTGAGAATGTAGGAGTTGCGTACTCTCCCCGGACACCGTATATAGACCTGCAGGATATGTTTGTGGTGGTCGCACACTAGCTGCACATTGAGCGAATGGAATCCCTTGCGGCTGACATAGTTGACCACGTGTTGCGAAGGAGATCTGAGTGCCATGTGAGTACAGTTGATGGCACCTTGCACCAGTGGGAAACCCAAGATCTGGGCAAATCCAATCGCTCTTGCATCCTGGCTGTCCTGGTCCTGGGCAAAATGCATAAAATTGTGTGCCCTCGCGAAGATGGCATTCGTGGCCTCATGGTTGCATTTGTGGGTGGCGGCTGTCACTTTCACAGCCACGGGCAATGGATGCCCTCCATGTCCATGTGGTGCCAAATCCTGCAGTAGCTGGCAGATGTGACTGACCAGTTCCCTAGACATGCGCAGTCTTTGGTGACACTGGTTCTTGGTCATCTGCAGGGATGAAAGGCGGTGTCTATAGACCCTGGGTCTAGCTAGGTGCTAAACAGCAATGGCTTGCTGTGGCTTTTCGGCAGCGTGTGCAGCAGCCCCAGCCGCCCCTTCTCACAGAGGGTGCTGCTCAACCCTCTGCGCAGCCATCTCTTCTCCATCGTCTTCACTCTCTGTACGCCATGAGGTGTACAACTAGTTCACCAGACTCCATGATCCTGATGTACTCCTCCTGCAGGATGAAAGATAGAGATGTGTGGGTTAGCATTAAGTCTGAAGGCCCCCTTAATGCATCCTGGAGAGTGCTGGCCACCACTTGGATGGCCAGAGGTTAGTGTGCTGGCCGAAACCCCACCTTCCACTGTCTCACACCATTGGTGGCAGCTTCGTCCTCTGGACTTCATGCAGTGCTCTCAGCTCAGGCATTCTCCTAATCCGCACTGCAAGGCTGCACTGTTAGCTTGAAGCATGGGGGGTGGGGGTTGGTGGGAAAGACTGGTCCAAACCATGATGACATTGCAAGGGTCTGTGGGCGCCTCCATCAAGTGCGCACCTTTAAATCCTGTTGTGAAACACGTTGGCATGGGTGGTTGATCGGCAATGGGGGATAAGTCCAGCAGGCTAGTCTTATAATGATATACTGATGTATTACAATGAGGTTCCCGAAGTCTAATGGCAGGAAACGCGGCCCGCCATCAATAGGCTGAGTGGACGATTGCAAGCTGGTTTCATGATGTCGTGAAACTGACTTTTGGACTTCTCTCCACATTGTCCGCTCATGCCACCAAACATGCTCAACGTCAGCGGGCACAGAAAATTCCGCCATTTGTCCCTTTCCTGTCACGGTCCGTATATCATTTTTCATATTAATAACTGTCTCTCTTGCCTTGTCTCTACTCTTTGGTTGACCATAGATTCCCACATTTGATCCCTTCCCCCACTATTCAGTTTAAAACTCTCTCTACTTCCTTCATTATGCAGCTCATGAGGACACCAGCACCATTTAGGTGTCACCCATCCCAATGGTACAGATGCCATTTTCCCCAATACTGGTGCCAGTGCCCATAAACCAGAACCTACTTCTCCCACACCAGTCTTTGAGCCATGCATTCATTTCTAATCTTATTTGTCCTGTGCCAATTTGCACGTGGCTCAGGTAATGATCCAGAAATTATTACCTTTGAGGTTCTGCTTCTTAATTTGGTGCCTAGCTCCTCATACTGACTTTGCAGAACCTCCTTCCTCATCTTGCTTATGTCTTTGGTATCTATATGGAGCAAGACCACTGGATCCTCCCCCTCCCACTGCAAGTTCCTCTCCAGCTTTGAGTAGATGTCCCAAACCCTGGCACCAGGCAGGCAACACAGTCGTCTGGACTCTCGCTCTTTGCTACATGGAACAGTGTTAATCCCCCTCACTATACTGTCCCCTACTATCACTATGCACCTTTTTGCTCCCCACACTTAAATGGCTTCCTGTACCACAGTGCTATGGTCAGGTTGCTCATCCATTCTGCAGCCCCCACTCTCATACAAACAAGCTGAGAGAACCTCAAACCTATTGGACAATTGTGGAGGCTCACACTCCTGCCCTCTGGGTCCCCTTGCCTGCCTCACTCACAGTCATGACTTCCTGTCCCTAGCAGCCACTGGCCAAATCAGAAGACCCTATCCTAAATTGTGTGACTGCCTCCTGGTATAAAGCATCCAGGTAACTTTCACTCTCCCTGATGTGTCGCACAGTCTGCAGCTCACCCTCCAGTTCAATGACTCTGAGCCGAAGTTCCTCAAGCCGCAAACACTTATTGCAGACAGTGTTATCCAGAAGTACCCATCTTGACACATCACCTATCCTGCCATCCTTAATGTGTTTTAAATAATTACTTAATTATATTAATCATTTATTTATGTTGCTTTCGTATATATTTTATTAACTTTACCAATTTGCATACTATTTTAAACCTTAGGGATAGAATAGAACTTACTCACTTTTCAGAAACTCACCAAGCAGCTAGCTCCTTTCCCTGTCATAAAGCAAAACCCAAATCCTATGGAGTGAGAAAGTTAGAGAAAGGAAACAAACACCTCCTTCTACAAACTCCCCCTGTCACCAAATTCCAAGTCTTCACTCAGTTAGCTCAGCTGCACTCCATTTTTCCAAGGCTGCACTAAAGAGCCCTTAAATTATGCTAAACGGAACTGGGGCTACAGTAACCAGGTTTAACCAGTTAGCTAAGTAACTACTGAGCGACTACAGCTGAGAGTGAGCTTACCCTGTCTGAACTGCCAGAAAGCAAGAACTTAGTCTGCTCACTTTATTATTTAATCACAAAGTACAATTTTTGTCGTCAAAGCCATTACGACAAATATCAGCCAAACCTTCTATAAACATTACAAAGTCTGGCACTGGCCCCTTGTCGGTTCTGTAGAACATTAATGAACATTCCCAAGTCAGCACAACTAAAAGAATTCAGAGAAATCTTAGTCTGCTCACATAGTACTTTCCAATTACTGCTAATTACAGACTAGATTAGATTTTAAGACCAAAATTTAAGAACAAAATTAACACTTAAACCTCCCCCTCTCACCAAATTCCAAGTCTTCACTTAGTTGTCTCAGCTGCACTCTGTTTTACATTTAGGGGGCCTGTATGCCACCTGTAAACCAGTGTAACTCCATATACATTGGATAAAGGTGTAGTATAAGGGTCTGGCACATAGAGGGCTAACGTGGGACTGAGTGCAGTATTATCCACACAATGTTGTAAGAAGGCACATGACCCAGACCCA
The DNA here is from genome assembly GCF_964194155.1 of Cetorhinus maximus. Taxonomy (NCBI): domain Eukaryota; kingdom Metazoa; phylum Chordata; class Chondrichthyes; order Lamniformes; family Cetorhinidae; genus Cetorhinus; species Cetorhinus maximus. Next base: position 67,910,838 of record NC_135882.1, read on the forward strand.
GGGGTCAGTGTGGTGTTGAGCAGTGTTATGAGACAGCCTTTCAGTAAAGCTGAGTTATTAAAAAAATCCCAGAGGGAAACTTTAAACAACTGTCATACCCTATATTTTTAAGTGGTATGTTTGAGATGCAGCTCTAAATTCAGGAATCAGACGACCAGTTTTCGAGAGGTTTTATGTTAAACTAAATGAAACATTTTATTAATTTACACGAGTTAAATATATACATATGGTTACAAATTACTACTATCATAACTTATAACAAATTCCCAAACTAATCTCCATTAAGGCAACAGCAACCCATAGACTTAACCAGACACCAGGCAAATCATTTTCACCTTACAAATTCAAAATGAGGTTCCTTTCACTTTGGTTCCCGTGGAGACAGTTGTAGGCTTTTAGCTACTTTGATCTTACATTGCCTCTGCTCTGCACACATAAAACTGCTATCCTTATACCTAGCACAGCTCATTGAATGTAAATTCTCATTGTATCACCAGCCTCCTCCAACAATAAAACCCCTTTCATGGTACCAATTTTATTAGTAATATAAACACATTATTGGTCTCTGCTAGCTAGCTGCCAGGTTTCACTCGCCTTCTTGAGTGCTCTATTCAAAAAAATGCAAATGCATTCTACCTCTCTTACATCTCAAAACTAGTACACATCAAAGCACCCAGACTAGCTGGCTTTAATCCAATTAAGACACACCCACAGACTAAACCTCTGTTTTAAAAGAAAAATATTTTCCAATAATATTATATACGTTAATAGCTTCATGAGAAGCAGGCACGGGTAAAGACCTAAACATGGAGATAGCTCCCTGGCTGTACCCTTTACTGCACATGTGTAAATAGTTCTGATAGTTAATAATGACTTACAGTTAACCTACTGAAGACTACGAAGACTTCTTTAAAAGGCACTGTTCTGTACTGAACAACCTCCCAACAGGTCAGGTCAGTAAAAACCTGCCCTAAGACACCGAACGCTTTACCTCACATACCTACACAGGCAGACAGTAATATTATTTAAAACGGAACTGGATAAACATTTGAAAAGGAAGTACAGACAAGCATATGGGCAAAGAACACAGATGTAGAATGAAAGTAGACAGCTCCAGTTGGAGAGTGACCACCAGTCCTGGAACATGTGTAATGGGCCAAGCATCCTCCCTCTGTGCTATACATTAGTTTTGTCTAGCACACTTGTCACATGTGGCAAATTGATGCTGTTCAATTTTACAGCCAGATAATATTGAATTGCGTTAATTGCATGGTAGGTATAAGCATGAGTCTCACTCACTATTTATCATCCGTCCGTAATTGAGTGAGGAAAAATCAACCACGTTGTTTGACAGGAGTTACATATCAGTTAGACCGCGACTATGTTCATCAGAGTGTAGTTCAGTTGTCAGGTTTCTTGTTGCCTGGGAGCTCAAGGGCCACATGCTCAATGAGCCAAGAAAATACAGTCCACGGTTTATTACCTTCTCTGTTCCTGTTCTCTCTGGGTGCCACTAAATGACCATACATTTAGATCTGGGACTGTGGGACTGTGAAGTGCTGTGAAAGCAGGGCTGACCTTTGGAAGGACAACAGTCTGATCGCTCTTGAAATTTTCTTGTAGAATCTAGCAACACAGGGGATGCTAACTGAAGAACTTGGTTTTGCTTAGCTGGTAGTTGGTGTTTTTATTGCAAAACAGTTGAGGTGCGTGAGCAGTGGCTAGCACTACATGGCTGCCAGTGCAGGTTGAAATGTGCAATTTTGGCAGGCTAGGGTGGTGCAGCAACATCCAACTATTTTCAACCTTCATCTCAATAGATCTATTGAAACTAGGGATTGAAAGAAATAGGATGCTATTGACATAAAAGAGGAACTTACAGGAGGTTAGTCCTGAGCCAAAGGTCTATTAAATGTTAGGATGTTGTGTTCAGAAATGGCAGGCAACAGAGAATGAGCAAGGCAGAGTGAAAAGCTAATATGTACAGAATTGTTGATTCCCAATTATATATCAATTCTGATAAAATATAGACTGTTTACTATTGAAGAAATTTACTTATTCGAAATAAACTGGAGACACATTGTCTGACACAGAATACTACAGTTAACATTGTTACCACCCTTTGAGAGTGCATACAGCAACCTTGATTTGCAGAACAGTTGGATGGCAAAAGTAGTTTGAAGCTGCTCTCCTGGTTCTGGCATTGAATGTGTCACTCTTAATTGCTGACAGTTTAAAACCTCAAACCTATTTTCAAAAGATTACGCATTTGTTTTATTAATATTGCATATATTTTGCATCATGTAGCAAATATGATGACCTGATCGCCACAAGTATGGTGAGCATAGAAATCCTATTGGACAACACTGCTGTAAATTCTATGTTGCTGTTTATGATTCATATCTTGAGATACATCAGCCCGGATTTTGCTGCACAAATAACAGAGACGCTGTCAGCGCTTGCCATTATTACTGGGTGAAACTGACAGCAATTCCTGTCATCCACAGATCAGTAGTTAAATGTAGAAATATAAAAGCTGCTGTCAGTCATACCCCACCTTTCCATAGGATTCCCTATTGCAGTCTTTGTCATTGGAATCTTTACAGGGATTACTGTAATAGTGTGAACATAGGCTAATTACCCATTATTCTTGCTCTAAAGTGAGCTGGTAAGAAAAATAATGGAATCCATGCTAAAGGAGAAAATAGAAAAGCATCCAGAAACAAAAAATAATGAATAGCCAACATGAATTTGAAAAGTTAAAATCTTGATTGACTAATCTCACTGAGAAATCGAAAGAAGTTGACAGAGAGAGTAGACAAGGATAATGCAATAGATGTCATTTATCTAGATTTCCAAAAGACACCACATATTAGACTTATGAATAAGGTCAGAGCATGCAGAGTCAAGGGACAGATAGGCAAATGGATAGCCAACTGGCTGTAAAGCAGAAAGCAAAGACCAAGGGGCCAAAGCAAAAGATGGAAAGTGCAATCACACAAAGATTAGTGCTGGGACCACTATTGTTTATAATTTACACAAACAATTTACACTTTAGAATCAAAAAGACAATTTCTAAATTTGCGAATAACACAAAATTGGAGGCAGGATTGTCAATATTGAGGAGGACTACAAGAAATTACAAGAAGACATAAATATAAAATTGCAGAATGAGCATAAAGAAAACACAAGATTGTCTTTCTAGAGGAATAGAACTGAAAAAGAGGGGTTAGGCTAAACTTGTAATGAACCTTGGTTAGACCACAACAGGGGTAGTGGTTACAATTCTGGTTGCCAAATTACATAAAGGATGTAGAGAAAATGGAGAGTGTACAAAAGAGATCTACTAGGATGATATCAGAAATGCAAGGTTTTGTCTATCAGGAAAGGATAAACAGACTAGGTCTCTGTCTTCTTGAAAAGAAATGACAGAAGGGTGATCAAATAGAGATCTTGAGTATTATGAAAAATTTTGATAGAGTAGATATGGTAGAGTGTTTTCATGTGTGGGGAACAAGTAAAAATTGAGACCATCAATATAAGATAGTCACTAAGAAATCCAATAGGAAATTCAGAAGGAAATTTTTACCCAGAGAATGGTGAGAATATGGAATCACTACTAAAGGGCGAGGTTGAGGCACTTAGCACAAATATATTAAGGGCAGACTAGATAAGCACATGAGGGAGAAGGGGATAGAAAATTATGTTGATAGAATTAGACAAAGAAGGATGGTAGGAGGCTTGAGTGGAGAATAAACACCAGCATGAACTGGTTGGGCCGAATGACCCGTTTCTGTCCAGTATATTCTATATAATTCAATGTAAAAACAGATGAAAATGCTAGAGTTTATACAATCAGGAGTAATTGAATTTTTAATGGTGTGGTAAATAATAATCATTGCTGAAAAAGCTCTCTGGCCCTGAGAAAAAATAATTTTACAAAAATGGAGTCTCATTTGCTCTGAAGTAAATTTATGTTGCAGATTTTTTTGAAAAGTTACATTCTTTAAATAGTTTCACATTGTTCTCTTTTATGCGGGTTTGCAGGTTGGCGGGGGTGGGGGGGGGCGTGGTTTGGTAAAATTCCTCAGATGGCCTTCCCACTGGGCTCCCGCCCACCCCGACCTCTCTGCAATTTCACGGTGTGACAGAAAACTGGTCCACCCTTGCCCCAATTGAGGCCCTTAAGTGGCTAATTAATGACCACTTGAGGGCCGTTTCCTGCTTAGGCTCAATTTTCAGGCTGGCTTGAGTTCAGGATAGTGGGGGGGGGAGGCCAAGAAGGTAACCCTGCCCAGGCCTTAGACACGAAGTGGCGGGGTGGGATGCCTCCATCAACAACCTTGTTTCAACTTTGGGCACCGCAGCTTCTGGTGCTGTTGGGACTAGAGGTCTGCTGGCCAATCAGATTAGATGAATGCGGGGCAGCCAGTACTGGTGGCGACGCATTGACCACCAGCTCTTCAGATGGCGGGAAGGGAAACCCCACCAACCTAAAAGTCAAGTTCATGTCTCAGTGAAGATTCTTTAATCTGATTGACAGAGGAACCTTCCCCTGCTTTACCTACTCTCAGACTCCACAAATGTCTGTCGCGGATGCTGTATTCAAAAAGACACTGGATGACTGGAAATCTCCACTAACAAAGCCCACTAAAAGTCCATGTATATGAGGTGAACTGCAACAGCCATTCCTTCAATGCTCAAAGCAATATCTAAGCTAATATTCTCACAATGTTTGAAAACGATCTAAAATATTTGAAAGCTCTCCAGTATTATTGATCAGTCGATTCAAAGATTTATAATTCCTACATTTCATAAACAATTGTGTTCTACGTTATGGTGGATTTTTGTTACCAAAGCCAGAAGCTCGAGTTGAGAAATTACCTGTAGAAAGTGCCATGTCAGAACTAATTTTTGTTCTGGGGTGGGGTGAGGGGCTGGGGCAGGGGTAGGTTAGAGTTGAGTCAGCCACTCCCGGACAAAGGCGGAGGTGGTTACAGGGGCTGCTGAGTTTAAGCCGGTCTCAGTTCTCCGTTCCAGTTATTTTGTTAAATTTAGTCCATCTGGTCCTCACCCCTCACACACCATTACCCCCCCTCACCCACTCCCCATGTTACCCACATGCCAACTTAATGCCAACTCATGGCCCCCACCCACCACCCTTGGCCCTTAAACCCTCCATGCCAACTTGCCCACCTTGGGAGTCATGTTGAGCTGAAATAAAATAAAGCCTAAATATCTATTACAGCCTTCACTGTATTAAAAAAAACACTCCCATTCATGAAAGCCCATTAAAAACTTTTAAATCTCCTCATGTGTTGAACCCCAAATCAAAGACAGCAAATCCTTTAATAACCTCTGAGTTGTCAATCAAACTGTGAATTTCAAATCCCTTGGTGAGATAATTATAGCTTGTGGAAAGCAGCCATGCACTCATTATGACATGATGATAGCTCTCGGGGAAATGTCAATAAACAGCTATTGTAGCTCTTAGAACAGAGATTTTCAACTCTCATGGTCACAGGCAGCCTGTTCTTTAAATTTTTTTATTCAGCTGGGGATCACATCATGAAAGTTGCATATACCTTACCCACCCTTCAAGAGTATTTATGTCTACTCTAAAAAATTGTGATTCACATACTGCAGTTTAAAATCTTTGCTACAGCGAAAATGGGATTTGTTTGAACTCAGCACTGAGTTCAAATGGTCCTGCTGAGTTTGGGTTTCCCTCATTCATGTGTCATGCCTCATACCGACGAAAATGTCTGTCAGAAATGGGGTCAGAAAGTCCACATCAGGGTCCCACCCATCATTTTTAAAGGCAAAGGGAGTCTCCACATCTTCGTGAAAATCCAGGCAATGTCTTACATTTCATTAACTCAGATAAAGAGTTATAATAAAATTAAACATTTCCATGAAAAAGGCCAGAAGATGCAGAAAAATCTACAATTACAACGATACATTTGTGGATTCAAAGAATCTTTACAATAGTAATCTAACAATGCAATTTAGAAGTTACCTATTGGTTTGAGAACTTAACAGTGTCAAACAATTTAATTTCAATACAAACTCTAATGGTTTTTTAATTTTTAGCTGTATCTGTCAGCACATTTTGACATGGAGTGAAAGACATAGAAATGAATACAACTGTTCCTCAGCAACTGTATAAAACACAATTATGTGAGTGCAGGCAGCAACCTTTGTTACCTGTAAAAAGCCTGTTTGCGATACCATCCCAGCTTCTACATGATAAATACCCAATTCAGTTTAATGAATTTCTCAGTACTCCCATTACATTCCAGAAGTGGCTGTTCTATACTAGAGACTGTTTTTCACAGTCCTATAACTCATGAATTTTTGTCACATTCCCTCATTTCCCCAAGTCTATACAAAACGAATGAACATCATTAAATAGATGAAGCTGCAACAGCAAATGAACTCAGTCTTGAAATCAAAGGGCAAAATTTAACTTTCACAGCTGGGTGGAAAACTGGCAGGAAAGAATGGATGGCACATTATACACTTTGTCCAATATTCCTTTCCATTGAAGGTGGCCGATTGCTACCATCAGCTGAAAGCTAAAGTCTACATAATGACTTTTTAATATCAGTGGTGCATGCAATAGATAACTTTCAAATCTATATATAGAAAGCTACAGCCACCACATGATCTAGGAACATAGGAGTAGGAGTAAGCCATTCGGCCCCTCGAGCCCGCTCTGCCATGTAACTAGTTCATGGCTGATCTTCTGCCTCAATGCCATCTTCCCGTACTATCCCCATATCCCTTCATGTCATTGGTATCTAGAAATCTATCAACCACTACATTCGACATATACAATATCTGAGGCTCCACAGCCCTCTGGAGTAGAGAATTCCAAACATTCACCACCCTCTGGCTGAAGGAATTCCTTCTCATCTCGGTCCTAAATGGCCTACCTCATATTCTGAGACTGTGTCCCATGGTTCCAGACCCGCCAAACCAGAGGAGACAGCCCTCCTGCATCTACTCTGTCGAGTCCTGTAAGAATTTTGTACACTTCAATGAAATCTCCTCTCATTCTTCTAAACTCTAGAGAAAACAGGCCCAGTCACCTCAATTTCCCCTCATAGGACAATCCTGACATCCCAGGGATGAGTCTGGTGAACCTTCATTATACTCCTTCTATGGGTAGTATATCCTTCCTTAGATAAGGAGACCAAAACTGTACACAATGCTCCAGGTATGGTCTCAACAAGGCGCTATACAACTGCAGCAAGACTTCCTTACTCCAGTACTCAATCCCCCTTGCAAGAAAGGCTAACATACCATTTGCCTTCCTAATTCCTTGTTGCAACTGTGTTAGCTTTCTGTGGCTTATGAACAAGGACACTCAGGTCTCTTTGGACATCAAGACTTTGTAATCTCTCCCTATTTAAAAAATACTCTGCATTTCAGTTTTTCTTACCAAAGTAGATAACTTCGCATTTTTCCACATTATATTCCATCTGCCATGTTCTTGCCCACTAACTTAGCCTGTCGAAATCCCTTTGAAGCCTCTTTGCATCTTATTCACAACTCATATTCCCACCAAGTTTTGTGTCATGTGCAAACTTTGAAATATTACATTTGGTCCCCACATCCAAATCATTGAAATAGATTTTGAATAGCTGCGACCAAAGCACTGATCCTTGCAGTACCCCATAAATCACAGCCTGCCAACCTGAAAATGATCCATTTATCCCTAATCTCGGTTTTCTGTCCATTAACCAATCCTGAATCCATGTCAGTATATTACCCCTGAATCCCATGTGCCCTGATTTTGCTTACTAACCTCTTATGTGGGATCTTATCGAAAGCCTTCTGAAAATCCAAATACACCACTGGTTCTCCCTTGCCCATCCTGCTATTAACATCTGCAAAAAACTCCAACAGGTTTGTCAAACATGATTTCCCTTTCATAAATCCATGTTGACTCTGTCCAATCCTACCATTATTTCCTAAGTACCCAATTATCACATCCTTTATAATAAATTCTAGCATTTTCCCTACTACTGATGTCAGGCTAACAGGTCTGTATTTCCCTGTTTTCTCTCTCTCTCTCCTTTCTTAAATAGTGAGGTTACATTTGCTACCTTCCAATCCACTGACACCGTTCCAGAATCAATAGAATTCTGAAAGATGATCATCAATGTATCCATTATCTCTAGAGCCACCTCTTTCAACACACTGGGATGTAGGTCATCAAGTCCAGGGATTTTATCAACTTTCAGTCCCATTAATTTCTCCTTCACTACTTCTTTACAAATACTATTTTTTTTTCAGGTCCTCATTCTCAGTAGTTCCTTGACTCCCCAGTATTTAAGGGAAGGTTTTTTTGTATCTTCCTACCTGAAGACAGGCACAAATTATTTGTTTAGTTTCTTTGCCATTCCCTGATTATGGTGATAAATTCTCCATTCCCTGCCTCTAATGGGCCCACATTTGTCTTTACTAACCTTTTCCTTTTTACATACCTATAGAAGCTTTTAGTCTGTTTTTATGTTCCTTGCTAGCTTACTTTTATATTCCATTTTATATTTCTTACTCAGTTTCTTGGTTCTCCTTTGTTGAATTTTAAAATGCTCCCAATTGTCAGGCATACTACTTTTTTTTGGCAACTACATATGCTTCTTTCTTTGATGTAATAGAATCTTTAACTTCTCTTGTTAGTCATGGTTGGATCACCTTTTCTGCTGAATTTTTAGGCAGAATTTTTCCCTTGGCGTGCAGGATCGGTGGGGGCGGTCATGCAGCTGCCCGCCACCCGCGACAGACAGCACACTGCAATTTCACGCTGGCGGGCCAATTAAGGCCTGCCCAGCGTGATACACAAGCAGCAGTGCTGAGCGCTGCCTATGTGGGCAGGGGGAGGAGGGCAAGTGGGCCTAGCAGGAACTTCGCACATGCACGTGAAAGAGCGCTGGATAATCTCCTTGAAAATGCCCTTGAAAAAATTATTAAACAACAGAAAACTTTAATAAAGCATGTCCCCTCTATGTCACATGAGCAGGGATATGTTTTTAATTAAAAATTAAAGTTTTTATTTAATTTGTATTTGCTTTTGGAACCTGTGGATGAGGTTTCCTAAAAAATGCAAAGGCCGCTTGGCCTTTTTGCCTGCCCGTCAACTGTTAGGTTGAACGGGCAGTGAAAAATTAAGGACAGTTGATAACTTAATAGGTCTTTTAATTGTTGGCGGGCATGCGCCCGCTGACCAAACTACCGCGCAACTGCACGTTGACATCGGCACGCTCGGCCAATGTCATTTCACGCTCGGTTGGGTCAGGCACGCGCCCACCCGCCGAGCTAAAAATTCTGGCCTTTGCGCCTCAGAGGAATGTAAATTTGTTGTAAACCACATATTAATTCTTTAACGCTAGCCATTGCCTTTCTACCTTCATACCTTTTAATGTAGTTCCCCATTCTACCTTAGTCACCTTGCCCCTCACATCTTCGTAGTTTCCTTTGTTTTGATTAAAAACCCTAGATTGAACTACATCACTTTCAAACTTAATGTAAAATTCTATCATATTATGGTCACTCTTCCCTAAAGGCTCCTTTACAAAGAGATTATTAATTAGCCCTTTCTCATTGCACAATACTAGCTCTAAAATAGCCAATTCTCTCATTGGCTCCTCAACATACTGTTCTAGAAAACCATCATGTATACATTCCAGGAATTTGATCTCCTCAGCAATAGTGCTAATTAGGTTTACCCAGTCTATATGTAGATTAAAGTCCCCCATTATTATCTCTCTTGTTACATGCGCCTCTAATTTCCTGATTAATACCATGCCCTACATTACCACAACTATTTGGTGGCCTATAAACAGCTTCTACCAAAGTTTGCTGCCCCTTGCTGTTCTTATCTCCACCCAAACTGATTCTACATCTTCATCTTCCGGTGTAAGATCCTCTTTCACTAATGTACTGATCCCATCCTTTATTAAAAGTGCAACACCAACTCCTTTCCCTTTTTGCCTATCCTTCCTAATACCCTGCCAAATACCCTGAACTTTCAGTTCCCAGCCTTGGTCACCCCCCCACCCATATCTCTGTAATGGCAATTAGGTCATATCTGTTTACTTCTATTTTGCAGTCAATTCATCTACCATGCTGCGTGCATTCAGATAGAGTGCCTTTAATTTTGACTTATTATTTTCATAATCTCTAGCCTTAACTGCTGGCGCACTCTTTTGTTTGTTCCTTCTGTCCTTTCTTGCCATGCTCTGATAACCACTTCCCCTTATTGCCAACCTGCTCCTTTACCTTCTCTCTCTTTAGTTTATCACACCTTCCCTCAATCCCACTATTTAGGTTAAAGACCTCTTTACTGCCCTAGTTACACAACTTGCCTGAACACTGGTCCCAGTATGGTTGAGGTGAAGACATTCCCAATGGTACAGCTTCCACTTTTCCTACTACTGATACCAGTACCTCAGGAATCGAAACACACTTCTCCCACACCAATCTTTGAGCCATGCATTTAACTCGCTAATCTTAGTTACCTTACGTCAATTTGCTCACGGCTCAGGTTCTGCTTTTTAATTTAGCCTCTAGCTGTTCATACTCTCTAAGCAGAACTTCCTTCCTAGTCCTATCTATATCGTTGGTACCTACGTGGGCCACGACCACTGGATCTCCCTCCACTCCCAATGCGAGTTAATCTCCAGCCCCGAGCAGATGTCCCAACCCCTGGCACCAGGCAGGCAACACAGCCTTCTAGGCTCTCGCCCTCAGCTGCAGCGAAATATGTCTATCTCCCAGACAAAGAATCTACATTAAGAGCTCAATTAGTTTGGGAAGGGAATTATTATTTTTTATTCTTTGATGTTATGTGCGCTTCACTGGCAAAGCCCGAATTTGCTGCCCATCCACAATTGCCCTTTAACTGAGTGGCTTGGCAGGCCATCTCAAGCCACAGTTAAGAATCAACCCCATTACCGTGGATCTGGAGCCACGTGTAGACCAGACCAGGTAAGGACGGAACATCACTTCCCTAAAGGGGCATTAGTGAACCAAATGGGTTTGACAGCAATCAATGATAGTTGTCATGGCCACCATTACAGAGATTAGCTTTATATTCCAGATTTTATTAGTTGAATTTAAATAGCGGCTGTGGTGAGATTTGAACCCATGTCCTGAGCACAAGCCTGGGTATCTGTATTACTAGTGCAGTGACATCACCATAACACCACCACCTCCCCTGTATTCTATTTTAAAGGAAAATGCTTACCCTTCTCCCTGTACTGTTGATGGATATCCTGCAGCTCCTGGTTTAGTTGCTGAATCTCTGTTCTCAGTGCTATATTTTCTTTATCAATCTGTTTCATATGATTCTGTAATTCCTGCATTCCCACTCTCAGGCCCTTGGCTATGGTGTCCAAATCTTCTACCTCTGCTAATTTCTTTTTGAGATTTTCTTGGGACTTCAGGAGATCGGCCTGTGTCTTCTGCAGGAGATCATCTCTTTTCCATATTTCCTATAACAACAGAAAATACGAACTATTTTTCCACTTGATTCTTCTTAAAATTTAAATTTTGAGCTATGAAAGGCTGAGGCCTTTCAACAGCAAATAACGTCAACCAGCTATAAGATGGTACACAGGAACAGAAATGGCCATTCAGCCCCTTTATCCTGTTCCATTATTCAAATAGATCATATCTGATCTGTACCTGAACACCATTTCTCCATCTTCGTTGCATATCCTTTGACGTATTACCCAACAAAAATCTCAGGTATGAAAATTTCAAGTGACCATCATCCACAGCTTTTGGGGAGTAAGTTACAGATTTCCACTGTGCTTTTTGTGAAAAAAATGCTTCCTTATTTCACTCCTAATTAGCCCAGCTCTGGGCCTGAGGGGGTGGGTGGAAGGGCAGAGCCTGGCCTAGGGGACATGAGGAGACAGGGGGGGTGGGTGGGAGGGCAGGGCTTGGCTCAGAGGGCCTGGGGGGAAGGGCAGGGCTTGGCACAGGGAGTATGAGAGGCCTAAGGGGGTGGTTGCAGAGCATGAGGTGGCATGGATAGGATATGGGAGTTTTTGGAGGCTGAAGGGCATGTGAGGGTCTTTGTGTTTTTGTTTCCCTGGGACATAGTCCCACAGCACCAAGATGGGCCTTTTAAGCAGCCCACCTTGGCACCCAGCTGCTCCTGTGGCTGCCTCCATACTTCTTCCTGGTTGGCTGGCCTGACTCCAGCCTGCACCCACCCACCAGCAATGAAGATCCTGTCTTGGCGGGCACATTCTCCTGAGGTGGATAGGCTGAGCCAGGCATTTTCCCAACTCCGCCTACCCGTCTGGAGGATGAAAATCCAAGCCGATGTCCACCAGGCTTCATTTGTGTGTCCTCAGGCGACTCAATAGGCCAATCTTGGAGCCACAGGTCTTTACAGGTTTTTTGGGCAGAGAGACCAAGAGTTGCCCTGACAGAGGTGGGCGGGGTGGGTGGTGGTTTCTCAAGCCAGGGTTCTACTCTCTCTCCTTCTCTTTTTGGCCATAGCACAGTATCACTGCCATCAGGAAATGTAGGTACAAATTGGAAAATAAACATCCATGGAGATTAAAACACTATGGGCAGGATTTCCCGGTCGGCGTGCGGGGGCGGGATCAGCACGCCAATGCTTAAAATGACGCGGGATGACGTCGGGCGGAACTCCTGACGTCACCCTGTGTCATTTCAATTTTCAGGTTGGCGGGGTTGCAGCCAAATCAGCTGTGCGCCTGCTGACCTGTCAACGACTAATTGAGGCCATTTAAAAAGTAATTGCACTAGTTAAAGGACTTGCCCGTCCAGCCTTAACATTGACGGGCAGGTCAGGGGCCCTGACGGGCTTCAGAAAAAGCATGAAACCTCATCCACGGGTGGGATGAGGTTTCATGTAGGTTTTTAAAAGTGTAATAAAAGTTTAATTAAAAATGATGGACATGTCCCAACTCATGTGACAGTGTCACATGGGGGGGCCATGTCAGGGAAATTTTATTTTTTTATTTTTTACATTTTTGAATTTGGCGCTGATCTCTCTGAGGCTGCACTTAGCCTCAGGGAGATGAGTGGGCTCTTTCATGTGCATGCGCGATACATGCACTCTCAGCTTAGGGAATCCCCCCCCTGCCTGCACAGGGAGCGCACAGTGCTTCCTGGCGGGGGTCATGCTGGGCGGGCCTTAATTGGCTCGCCCATGTAAAATGGCGGCGAACCTGGTTGCGCTCACTCCTGAACTTCCCCGCTGACAGGGGGGAAAATTCTGCTCTGTAAGTAATCTTGAATTCTGTTAAATGTAACCAAATTCCAACAGAACTAAATCAAAAAGCAGGTTGCAATTTTTTCCAATGTAAGTCATATATTAATTCCTGAGCTAGATTTTCACCACAATTTCAAATTGGTCACAATTTCGATGTGATATCTGGCAAAGGTTTAGGTTTTAATAAACTTGAAAAGTAAGAAATATGGTTAAGGGGCCACAGTTTGAGTAACTGATAAAATGATATTTTGAAAAACATGTGGGACAGAATTTTCTGCCTGTTGGGCGAGCGTGGACCCGATTGCCGCCTGCGATCGGGTGCATGCCGCCATTTTATGCAGGCGGGCTAATTAAGGCCCGCCCAGCGCGGAACGTGGCTCCCAAGGACAGAGGGAGGGGGCGGGCGGCGGTGGGACTGCAATGACCGCCGGGTCCAATGGTGACCCGGTGGCCTGTTTTAAAAAGCTGCTGCAGTCTTTCAAAGGCTGTGAATTATGGCCAGTGGAAGGGCTCCCCAGAGCGCTGCTGATGAGCAGGCCAGGCAGGAGGGTAGGGCAGGGGGGCACTGTGACCCTTGTTTTTCTGACGATTGCCTTGCTGCCCTCCGTGAGGAGGTGGCAGCACAGCGGGAGGTCCTCGTACCCCAGGATGGGAGGGGGAGGCCCCCCCACATGACTAAACATGCCTGGGAGGAGGTGGCGGAGGTGGTGAGCTACCACCATGTTGTGCGACGCACCTGGATCCAGTGTCGCAAGCGCTTCAATGACCTGTTGCACTCTGGCAGGGTGAGGACCATGTTAGCATTGGTCACTTAATCCAGCAGGTAGGCTTCCCCCCCTGGCATCCCCCCCGCACCCCCCAAGTCTGAGTGTAGTGACTGCATTGAATCATTGACAGCACATGTCCTTCACTGGGTGGGCCAGCAGATATTACCCATGCTGAGGACACCTTGAGAGGGTGGTGAAGAAATAGGTTTTGCACCTGCAGCATTTGGTACACTGAGACCCACATTACTGTTTTGGGGGCAACCTAGAGGATCTGCGCCTAGGCTCAGAGCTGGAACTCCAGGACATGTCAAAGTCAGGATGGTGACATGCTGGGAGGGGAGCTTCAAGGTGGCGTGGCACCGATCGATCTGCTGTCCTCTGCGCTCCACGTGCTTGTGCCTCCTTGCTATGGAAGGTTAGATCGTGTGGTGCCAAAAGTGATGCAGGCAGCATTTATCCAAGGGGGAGGATGGAGACAGGCCCAGCGTCTTTGTGTGAGTGTTCGGCAGCAGCGGGGTGAGGAGGCACTGGAGCCCTGCAGTGTCCCACTCTGGTTGGGGTGGGCCGTCCACGAAGAGAATCCAGGTACAAGTAGCACTAATCAATGCTCTTTTCTTCTTTTCAGGAGAAGAATGCACAAAATGCAACCGAGCGGGTGAGGAATGGCGGAGGGCCGTCCCAGTTGGCAGGAGGCCCTAAATCTGGAGAGGTGCCATGCACCCAGGCCCACCAGTGTCAGTGAGGCTAGGGTGTCATGGGCAGGTATATTTGCCCTGCAGTGAGGTCACCATTGTTCTCCCAACAGCCATGGCAGTGCTGAATGTTCAGTGATTGAAGTTTGCAACATGGCTTGAACATAGCTTATGGAAGGATGAGCGCATAATGATTCAGGGGACAGGGATCCAAACTGACATTGTCTCCACGTTAACTGATCCAACGTCATTGTTCTTCCTTTCAGCATCAGTGGAGCAGGGCTGGGAGGACGGGCAGCAGGGGCCCCCTCTCACACCTGAGGGCCTTGAAGTTTCGGACTCACCAGCGACACACCATGTCTGCCAGGCAGGCACCAGCACTGATACTAGCACCTCGGTGGAAATTAGAACATCGGCTAGTGTCCTGCGGCACAGTGGTGAGGCACTTCACAGTCGCTGGAGGAGCTGGCAGAAACAGAGAGTGCCCATGGCACCAACAGTCGGAGGACTGCAGGGGACCAGGCACATGCTCAGTCGGTGGCTGATGATGTGCCTCTGGAGAAATCCACAATGCAGCAAATGCAGGAAATGCGGCAGGTTGTGCGGGAGCATCTGGTGGCGATACATGAGGCTATGCTTGGCTTGGTGTCTGTGGTGGAGGAGTCTACATGGATCATCGCTGATGCAATGAGTCTCATGGTCGAGCACCATGCGGCGAAGAGCAGTGGGAAACCAGGGGATTGGGAAGCCTACAAAGACCAACAGAGGACAACTAAAAAAGAAATAAGGAGGGAGAAGATTAAATATGAGGGTAAACTAGCCAGTAATATAAAAGAAGATTGCAAGAGTTTTTTAGATATATAACGGGTAAGAGAGAGGCAAAAGTGGACATTGGGCTGCTGGAAAATGACGCTGGAGAAGTAGCAGTGGGGAACAAAGAAATGGCGGAGGAACTGAATAGGTACTTTGCGTCAGTCCTCACGGTGGAAGACACGAGTAACATCCCCAAAGTTCAAGAGAGTCGGGGGGCAGAGGTGAGTATGGTGGCCATTACCAAGGAGAAAGTGCTATGATAACTGAAAGGTCTGAAGGTGGATAAATCACCTGGACCAGATGGATTACACCCCAGAGTTCTGAAGGAGATAGCTGAAGAGATAGTGGAGGCGTTAGTGGTGATCTTTCAGGAATCACTGGAGTCAGGGAGGGTCCCAGAGGACTGGAAAATCGCTAATGTAACCCCCCCCTGTTTAAGAAGGGAGTGAGGCAAAAGACAGGAAATTACAGGCCGATTAGCCTGACCTTGGTCGTTGGTAAGATTTTAGAGTCCATTATTAAGGATGAGATTTCAGAATACTTGGAAGTGCATGATAAAATCGGGCAAAGTCAGCATGGTTTCATCAAGGGGAGGTCATGCCTGACAAATCTGTTAGAATTCTTTGAGGAGGTAACGAGTAGGTTAGACAAAGGAGAGCCAATGGATATTATCTACTTGGACTTCCAGAAGGCCTTTGACAAGGTGCCGCACAGGAGGTTGCTCAGTAAGATAAGAGCCCATGGTGTTAGAGGCAAGGTACTAGCATGGATAGAAGATTGGCTGTCTGGCAGGAGGCAGAGAGTGGGGATAAGGGGGTCCTTCTCAGGACGGCAGCCGGTGACTAGTGGAGTTCCGCAGGGGTCAGTGTTGGGACCACAACTTTTCACTTTATACATTAATGATCTAGATGAAGTAACTGTGGGCATCCTGGCTAAGTTTGCAGATGATACAATGATAGGTGGAGGGACAGGTAGTATTGAGGAGGTGGGGAGGCTGCAGAAGGATTTGGACAGGTTAGGAGAATGGGCAAAGAAGTGGCAGAAAGAATATAACGTGAGGAAGTGTGAGGTCATGTACTTTGGTAGGAAGAATAGAGGCATAGACTATTTTTTAAATGGGGAAAGAATTCAGAAATCTGGAGTGCAAAGGGACTTGGGAGTCCTAGTCCAGGATTCTCTTAAGGTTAACTTGCAGGTTGAGTCGGTAGTTAGGAAGGCAAATGCAATGTTGGCATTTATTTCGAGAGGACTAGAATATAAAAGCAGGGATGTGCTGCCGAGGCTTTATAAGGCTCTGGTCAGACCACATTTAGAATATTGTGAGCAATTTTGGGCTCCATATCTTAGGAAGGGTGTGCTGGCCCTGGAGAGGGTCCAGAGGAGGTTCACGAGAACGATCCCAGGAATGAAAGGCTTAACATATGAGGAACGTTTGAGGACTCTGGGTCTATACTCGATGGAGTTTAGAAGGATGAGGGGAGATCTGATTGAAACTTACAGAATACTGAAAGGCCTGGATAGTGTGGACGTGGGGAAGATGTTTCCATTAGTAGGAGAGACTAGGACCAGAGGGCACAGCCTCAAAGTAAAGGGAAGACCTTTTAGAACAGAGATGAGGAGAAACTTCTTTAGCCAGAGAGTGGTGAATCAATGGAATTCATTGTCACAGAAGGCTGAGGAGGCCAGGTCATTGAGTGTATTTAAGACCGAGATAGGTAGGTTCTTGGTTGGTAAGGGGATCAAAGGTTACGGGTAGAAAGCAGGAGAATGGGGTTGAAAAACTTATCAGCCATGATTGAGTGGCGGAGCGGACTCGGTGGGCCGAGTGGCCTGGTTTCTGGTCCTGTATCTTATGGTCTTATGGTCCTCCATGGAGAGAGTGTTGACTCTCGTGGAGAAGCTCCTCCAGGAGACCAATCAGGTGGGGCTGCGCTCGGACCAGCAAGCCCTCACATTGGCATTGACCTCAGCTAGTTAGTGCCAGTGTGGGAGATGGTCTGGGCACCAAGTTTCCCAGTTCGGTGCTCATCCATCCACGGTGAACAGGGAGGTCCGAAGCGACCTCCTGGCGGTGAAGCAGCTGCCTGTCAGCTCTGTGGGATCCTCTCAGGGTGCTCCGGATGAGGGCAGCAGCTCCTCTGCCTCTCTGTCAGTGACCATTGCATCCGATGAGGCTGCGACGACTGGGGAGATGTCAGCTATGGAACTGGCAGCTCCCTCCCAGCCGGGGCCAGCACAGGCTCCATGGGTCAGAGGATGGCTGCCAAGGTCATTGAGGCCAACAGGACAGCAGAGTCAGCAGGCTGTCTCAGATGCAACTCTCATCGAGGGGGCAGCATCAAGACGTAGCACCCGAAAACGTAAACATAAGGCACCTTAGGCACACCACGGGTTTATCACTGTTGCTTTTGTGTTGGCCTGCAATGAGGTCTTTATAAGTTGGTGTGATTTTTAACACCTTTGATATTTTATTTTCTAAAGTTCCTTTTGTTCTAATCTTAAATTCAGACATGTCACCATGGCTGAGGGTTCCTCTTTTCTTCTGCAGGTGGATGGTTACCAATAATGTTATGAGTGATTTATGGGACATTCAGCTTTATTAACAAGGCCCTTAGTTAATGTTCCTAATCAGGCAGATTTTTCACTCAGGTATCGAGTATAGAGCCTGCAGCCCAGGCTTGTCCTGGAGGTCCATATGTGTTGTGCTAGCTGAAGGTTCATTGTATTAAAGCCTCCCGGGTGTCCCGGCCTCCCTGGAGTATGCCCGGGTCAGCATCTATCCCCTCAGCATTTCCCTGTGCGTGCTCATCCTCGGACTCACTGCTGGACTCATCGTGTGCAGCCGCAGCCAATGTGTCGATGTCTTCATCGTCCACAGTGTCCCCCCTTTCCAGCACAAGATTGCTGAGAGCGCAGCATGCAACCACTATCAGCGACACACGATCTGGGGGGTACTGGAGTTCACCCCCTGAGCGGTACTGGCATCGGAAGCCCATCTTGGAAGCCCGATGGCTCTCTCCACCTCAGCCCTTGTGGAGGCAAGGATCCTGTCATACTGCTGCTCAGCTTCTGTTCTTGGATGGCAGAGAGGCGTCATGAGCCACCTTCTGAGAGGATAGCCCTTGTCACCCAGCAGCCATCCATCCAGCCGGGCTGGAGCACGGAAGAGCCCCAGCACCTGGGAATGTCTGAGGATGTAGGTGTCATGGGAGCTGCCTGCGTACCTTGCACAGGCTTGTAGAATCAGCATCCCGTGATCACACACTATCTGCACGTTCATGGAGTGGAAGCCCTTCCTGCTGACGAAGGCACTGGGCTCACCTGCTGGCGCCTTGATGGCCACATGTGTACAGTCTATTGCACTTTGGACGCGAAGCCAGTAATGGCTGCAAAGCCTCTGACTCGCTGTGTCTGGCTTGCCTGATCCCAACGGTAGTGAATGCAGGTCAATGCACGTCTCAACAGAGCGTCTGTAACCAGCTTGATACAAGCGTGGACAGCTGATTGGGAGGCACCACCGATGACCAATTGACTCCTGGAAGGAGCCAGAGGCATAGAAGTTGTGGGCAACTGTGACCTTTAGATCCACTAGCATGGGGTGTCCACCCATACAGTTCGTGGAGATCTCAGGCCCAATCATCTGACAGGTATGGTTGACTGTCTCCCTTGAGAGACGGAGCCTCCTTCGGCACTGCACCTCAGACATATTGAGGTAGCTGCTTTGCTGCCTGTATACCCTGGCAGTAGGATAGGGGCCTCTTCTGCGGCCCCTTCTGCCTTGGATTACCTCTTGGCCCTGCGCCTCTTGTGTCTGCGCCTGTCCTCCCAACGGTTTCTCCCCTGGAGGCTGAATGTCTACTCCTGGCCTCCTCCTCCTTCTAGCCTTCCCTTCCTCCTAAGAGGAGGTGCCTCCAGTGAGAGTTCAACTTCCATTCCCAGGCTAACGGAAGACTTCCTGAAACTTGCAGGCCCAAAAATGATTCTTCACTGCAGAGTGCTAACCTGAAGGTTGTGAGTCCAGTCCAAGTAGCTGGTATGTGTTTTGAAGTATTGCAGATCACACTGGCAAGTATCATTAACCTTGAAAAATCAATATTTGACAGAGCACACTCGTGACCCCACTGAGCCCTCTTATCCCACCCGTGGATGAGGTTTATACAAAGGCGTCCTACCCATCTGCCTGTTGCGCCCGTGCTCCCACCCGAAGATTGCACAGGCGCCGAAAAATCACCGTCAATTGGCGCCTCAAGTGGCCCATTAATTAACAGCAGGCGCGCATCGGATATCATTGCGTGCCCTCCCAACGAAATATCGCGATGGCGCACGGTGACATTGGGACGCTCGCCCGACATCACCACGCATCATTTTACACATCGACGTGCGGGTCCCGCCCCTGCACACCAACGGGAAAATTCTGCTCGTGAAAAACTAAATGCCAATACTTTGATCTGATGCACTCAACTAAATTGGCTTGATTATCCATGTGTACATCAACTTAAATAATCATAACTTTTAAATGCAGCATAGTTATGTTGTTTATCAAATTATTTTGCTGTATTTCATTTATGTGACTCTTCGAAAAATCATAGCAACTGGGAATTTCTTTGGAGGCTCTCCTGACCAGCCGCTGTAACATCAGTAGATTAGTAGAAGATATAGATAAACCATGCGCTGAACCTTCACCTAAGTTATGTTGACAATTTGTAGACTCCATTAGGAAATTTGCTCAAAGCACCTTAACAATTTTCATGACCAAATATGCAACAAACCTGATCCTTCTGATTACAAGCTTTCTGGGAAACTGTAAGATCATTTTCAAGCTGGGTAATCTGCTGCTGCAGTTGTATAACCTCTAGATTGTGTTTATGTTCGGAAGCTGCTACATTTAGTTGAAGGGTTTGCAAAATTTTTTCAAGTTTTTCCACTTCAAGTACGTAGTTCTCTCGTTGATCAGAAGATTTTGTTATCTCTGTTCTGAGATCGAATATAGTTTGCTCATATTCTCCAACTTTACTGATGTTTTCACTGCAAACATTTTTTACTGCTTCAAGTTCCTGGTAACCACAAAATAAAATATAAAAATAAACATGGCATACTGGCCATCCTTCAAAATCTATCCAAAGTATTTAATTTCTGTGTAAAGTACTGTAATATATGAGAATGGGTACATGCTAGTTAAAAATAAATTTATAGCTGACTACGGGCATTCACATTTCTTAACAAACATTTCAAATGTTTAATTAGTAGACTAAAAATGATATAAAACCAGTTATGGATACAAGCTTACATTATTCATGTGGGGCAGAAGCGCCCTTGGCAGCCTGAGAAGCTGGAGTGGATGGGGTCACAGGCAGAGGGTCTGTGAGCGGCACACCCTTGGAGTGTCCTGAGAGGAGGCCCCCTGGGTGTCCGCTGATGCTCATCCTCCCTGTGGGTGCTCAAGGGCACCGCCCTGACTCCTGAAGAAGAAGGAGCATCTGAAGGGAGCTCAAGGTGCCTCGTCCCCATGTCGCCTACATCTTGATGGTGCCCACTATGGTGTGTGACCATGGAGTGCAGGGCCAAGCGCAAATCCATGGTGGTTGCCAGCCATCTGTCATGGAAGCATAATAATTTTTATAATATTTTTCTGGTTTATGTAAAGTAGTTTTATGGGGGTAAGTATAGTTAGGTCTGTCGATGTGTGATTTAATTACATTTTAAGTCAAGTAGACTGCAAGCTTTGAATCATCAAAAGAAGCTAGGTGCTTAACATGCTAAAGAGTCAAGTTGGGTGCTGGCTTAGCATGTAAGGTGTGAAGGTGATTTTCATTTTTAGATAAATGAAGGGAGATTTGGATTTCAAAGGCATCTTGGTCTGTTTACAAATTAGCCAGATAAGCAAGGCTAGGGAATGTGTTTATTTTTCCCAACGTTACTGACAATAAATAGTAGCAACATGAAAGTTTTTATGTTGTGAGAACGATACAGTTTCAAAGTCATATGAAACAATAGAATTTACATATTAAGAAGAGAGAAACACATATAAAGGAGAATGAGGCTATGTATTAGGAGAAGGCATTGTGAGATCTAACAGAAGTATGTGAAATAGCCTTAATGAAGCCTGCAGTATTAATGCATAAGTCTACTGTCTACCAAAACTGAAGGTAGAGAAAAGTCATTTGGAATTCCACTGTCCAGGATATTGTGTTCATTTGCTGGATCTGTTGAAAATCCAAAAGTCTATTTTTAGACTGTTGCCTTAAAGGGGGTGTAACTGGGAGTCAGGTTAATTAGGAATTTTAGGAGTTATTATGATATTAATTGTCGTCCTACGTATCAGCTGGAAATCATTTATTCTGTTAATAAATATTTTAATTTAGTTTTTTAAATCTCTAAAAGTCTTGGTGGGCTTATTACTTCCGAATTCAGTGCACATACCTTGAAATAAATACAAATTGAAAAAACAGCGTGATAGCGCGATCGGGTTTCCCTCGTGGATTTGGTCCGCCTGGCATACATCATCTGCTGTGTCATAACACCTTCCGATGGTGACCTCGAGACGCTCGTATGTCATAGACACGACATCAGAAAGAAAGCGGACGGACTCCTCCATCATTTGCTCTAGTCTGCTGAGTGACTCTTGAATCTCTGCCTGATGTTCTGCCGCCTGCCAGTGCATCTCCAGCATTGACTTGGCAGCAGCTTCCAGAGGCTCATCATTTGACTCGGACTAAGCGGGTGGCTGGTCTCCAGGAGCCCTCCGAGTGCTGGAGACCTCGGCTGTCCCTGCCTCTGACTGCTGCAGGGATGTGTCAGTGAGGTGTTCCCCAAAAAATGAGCCCGAGCATAATCAACAGCTGTGCCCCGCCGACGTGTGTGTCTTAGAATTGATGGAGGATATGTGTGAGCGCCATGATGGTTATTTCGGAGCTTCCTCTTCAGATGTAGTCTGTGGGGTCACACTAGTGCTGGACTGGCTTGGGGGCCTCGATCTGCTAGTGCTTGGAAAATAAAGTTTCAGTTAATGAGCATGAGCTAGATAAGACTGCATGTGACTCATTGGGAATGTCAGGATTTGATGACGTGATGGAGCTGTGATCTTGCCTAGGTTGCTGGGAGAGGCCAATCTCCCCTTCCCCAAAGGGTCAATTCCTGTCCTCCCTAGCCAGCTTGGCTGCAGCCCCCTCAAACTCACTGAGGGCAATGATGTCGGCCTTCCCTCCCCAGGCCTGTGCTTCCTCGTGCCTGTTGTGCACCAGCTTGGCCTGTATGAAGAAGAAAGAAAGACACGTGATGAGAAGGGATGTAGCAGAGGTTGGGGGAGATGCATGTTCCCTGTGTGTGGTGAGCCCTCCCCGGAAGGGCCAGAGGATGGAGTGTCAGCAACATGATAGATGGAATGGTGGTGATGTGAAAGTCTCGGTGAGAGAATGTGTTGGTATGTGTCCCCCACTAATGTCTGCGTGAGATCCCTGAGGGGAGTAGCCATTTGAGTGCATGATGCTATGACGAGAGTTTGATATTGGGCGGAGTTGAAGGTTGACTTACCCTGGCGGAGCGGATAAGATCATTCATCCTCTTCCTGCACTGGATGGCATTTCAGGCACGATTGCCAGCTGTGCTGATCTGCTCCCTGACAGCCTACCAGGTCTCTTGTGCTTCCTACAGCCATATTTGGGAAAGTGCCCCTGCCTGTGTACCTGCACCCCTCTCATCAAGGCCTGGAGGGCCTGGTGGGTGAAGCGGGGTGCTGCCTTCTTCTTGAGGCTCTTAGCCTTCTTCTTCTGGCTGCCAGGCATCTCTGGTGGGCTGGGGAATGTGAGATTATGGGCGGAATTTTCCCAGAATTGCACTAAATGCAGTAGCGGGTGAGTAAAATGGAGTCCTACCCGCTGGCGAAAATGGCAGGTTTTCACGTTGCATCGTCCCAAGTCCACCTCATTATTTATTCACTCCTGCGAAGCATGCCGTTTCCATGGTGGGCAGGCTCTCATTTGCCTGCCCACCATCACCCCGCTGTTGCATCACACCAGCCGCCATCTTTAAAAGGCAGCTACCAGCAAATCGCTCATCGCCACCAGCTCACCACCGCTGCCCAGGAGACATGGCCAGCAAAGGAAAAAAGACTGTAGCCCCGCGCTTCAATGATGGGTCCCTCGAGCGACTGCTGGATGCCGTGGAGGCCCGACGGGATGTGCTCTACCCGCGCTCTGGCCGCGGGATGAGCAGCAAAGTCACCAACCCGGCTTGGAAGGCAGTGGTAGCGGTGGACAGAGTAAATGCCCTGCAGAGGAGGACACACCACCCAGCGCTGCAAAATGATCACCTCCATTCCTCCAGGGTAAGTCACTCTTTTCATCACTCCCAACTCTCACACTCACAAGCCCATCACACATCCACAGGACCCTGACTCACTGCCAGTGAAAGGAACATCACCATTCACTCTTTCACACACACCGTCATTGTCCTCATCCCATCCATGGGACCAGTCACCACCCACACAGGCCAGGCATACTTATCATCTGGCCCGGCAGATGTCCTGAAACACTCTCCCCATCTCTATAACATGCAGGACAAACTGGCTCACAACAGGAGGCAAAGGTCGCAGACAGGTGGAGGGATGCCGGAGATCAAAGTTCTGAATGAATTTGAAAACACAGCCATCCAGCTGTATGGTAATGACCGGGACCAGTCCTGTGCTGATGGTGAGGTCAGCGCTGCTCTACGAAATGAGGATCCAGCAGTGCAACATCCATCATGTTGTGTCCTCTTTCACAAGCACGTCCGCCAAATAGCCATAGAGTCCATGACCCAGGACCTCCAATCAAGCCACAAAGAAACCTCTGAAGAGGAATCTTGAGGCATCCTCTCTGAAGTCTGGTCACAGCACTCACCCACACCCTCCGCCAGCGCAGACACACACACACCTAGGTGGGACCTAGCTTTAGAGTAGCCTCGGGATTACAATCTGGTGAGCACATCGCACTTTCTGATCCACAGCAGGCGGAGTCAGGGACTTCCGAGACCGCCGGCACTTGGAGGACTGCTGGAGGCCAGAAACTTGTTGAGTCCAAATCAGATGACGAGTCTCTGGACTTGGTCATGTCACAGTTTCTGGAGCTGCAAAGGCAAGCTCGGGAACATCAGGAAGGGATATACTCTCTAGTCCTCAGATTGCAAGGCACGATGAAGGAATCCGTCCCTCTTCAGGCTGAGGTGATAGCGCTGGCATTGCAAAACACCGAGGTCAACACTGGCAGGATGGCGGCCACCATGGAGACTTTGGTCCAAGATGTCACTACTGCACTGCTGCGCGGGCTTAACTCTGCCGCTGATGCCATAGTTGGCCTCCAACAGTATGTACTCAAGAGAGGTGCTGGACAGCTTGATCTCACTCCAGCTACCCCTTCCACTCACGGAGTCAGCCAGGGGTCCTCCGGCACCCATAGGGAGGAGGATCAGCAGGTGCATGCTCCGGACCCATCTACCCAGGTGACTCTAGGAGTGACTGGACCATCTGAATCCCCTCTTCCTGTGACCTCCGCAGATCCAGCTTCACAGGCCGAAGAGGATGACACTGCCACACAGGAGGACCCCTAAATCAGGCCGGGGCCCTCCAGTCTCGGCCCCCCAGACGAAGCCCACCAAAATCATCAGACAGGGCGTCACAGTCAGCAGGCTGCCTCCACCTCTACTATGGATGTCTCGGGACCATCAAGACGTAGCGGCAGGGTTAGGAAAGTGAGGTAAAAGTAGTTGCACAGCCTGGCCACAGGTGTTGATCATTTGTACATAATGTTCACTATTGTCAATAAACTCCTAAGAATGTCACCCTGACCGTGGCTCCTTGTTCTGTTGAGCAGTGTTCTTGTCACTCAGATGTGAAACCTTTCCGCACAAGATAAAAGGCAGGTGTCTCAGTCCAGGGCCTCTTCCCTGTGCTTTGTACAGCCTTCAAACCACAGTGATGGTCCAGCCTCACACTCTCTGGAAATATTACTGATGCCTGCACCTCAGCGGTGCTGGTCATTGCTGATAGAATGTAGTGGGCAGGTACCACAGAGTCCTCTCATTCTCTCTTTGTGCTCTCAGCACCTTTAAGGTGGGGTTGGCCCCCATCACACCAGCATCTGCACCCAGTGATGCTGTGCACCAGCTCCTGAAGGGCTGAGGTGCTGAAGGCAGACACAGCATGAGATGCATCTAAAGTTTCATGGCTGCGTCTCTGAGATGGACCTGATCATGGAGCAAGCTGCCCTTGGTCAGACAGGAGTCAGGCATTCTCAGAGGCTATGTGAAGATCTATGGAGTGTCCTCACTGCATGTCGTCATCATCCTCCTGCGATTGAGCAACTATTAGGGCCTCCACTGCATCTCCATGACAGGAGCATTCTCACAGAGGGTATTGGCATTGCCATAAGCCAGGCTGGAGTCAAACATTCACAACTACGATGTGAGGATCTATGGGGTCACCTCACTGCATGTTGTCATCATCCTCCACAAATCTGGCAGCTATGAGGGCCTCCTGAGTGCACCTGCCTTGGCACCACCGAGGACCCCCTCACCCTCATCCCCGTTGGCGTCCTCCTCATTGGAGAAGATGTGCAGCTCCTCCACCTCCTCCTCAGCCAGCTCCTCACCCCATTGCAGCACCAGGTTGTAAAGGGCGCAGCAGATGACGACAATGTATGACATCCTCTGCGGACTGTGTTGCAGGGCTCCACCAGACTGTCCAGGCACCAGAACCACATCTCCAGCATCCTGATGGTTTGCTCCACCAAGTTGTGAACTGCTGCATGAGCCTCATTATAGCATCACTCTGCTGCAGTCTGAGGTCACCGCACGGGTGTCATCTTGCAGGTAGCCCTTGTCCCCAAGGAGCAAACCCTGCAGCCTCTGTAGACCCTGGAAGACTGCAGGGATCTGTGAGTGACTCAGGATGTAGGCGTCGTGCACACTCCCTGGAAACTGGGCGCGTACCCGCAGGATGCATTTCTGGTGGTTGCTTACCAGCTGCACATTCAGTGATTGGAAGCCCTTGCAGTTAATGAAGTTCACTGAGTGTAGCGATGGAGACCTCAGCGCCATGAGTGCAGTCAATCACATCCTGCACCTGTGGAAATCCCGAGATCAGGGCGAATCCAATGGCCCTTGCATCCTGGCTGTCCCGGTTCTGGACGAAATGCACAAAGTTGTGTGCCATGGAGAAGATGGCATCTAAGACCTCATGGATACATTTGTGGGTGGTGGATTGTGAAAAGAGCCCTGAAAGGAGCCACTGGCATAGAAATTGTGCACCTCAGTCACTTTCACAGCCACTGGCAGTGGATGCCCTCCAAGTCCTGCATTAAGTGGCAGATGTGAGCCACCAGGTCCCTAGACATACACAGTCGTCGGCGACATTGGTTCTCAGTCATCTGCAGGAATGGCAGGCGGCGTCTATAGACTCTGGGTGTCGCAAGGGACTGACCAGCCACGGCTCACTGTCGCTCCTGGGCAGCATGTGTGGGAGCCCCTGCTGCCCCTTCTTCCTGAGTTTGCTGCTCCTGCCTTTGCGTGGCCAGGTGCCTCAGTCGCTCTCTCCTCCATCTTCTACAGTCTCTGAAGGCCATCAGGCATACAGCTAGGTCACCAGGATCCATGATCCTGATGTGGTCCTCCTGCAGCATGAAAGAGAGAGAGACGTGGTTATCATGGCTGCACTGAGCACTTTTCCTGGCCCTGTGCAACCGCCCCTTAACACTTCCCAAAGAGTGCTGGTCACCCATTGGATTGCCAGAGATGAGTGCGCTGCATGGCTGCCCTGTCAACCTGCGACATGGGGGACACTGGTCCAAACCAGGATGCTGAGTTTGCAAGGAGCTGTGAACCCCTCCAGCAGTGTCTGCTACATGGCCAGCGTTGCCGAGGAGATTGTACAATGTTTGCAGTCCAACTGCTCTGTGGTCCAATAAAATAGTGGCGGACTCAAAGTCTGTGCCGGAGGTGGGGGAGGGTGGGGCTAGGGGGTAAGGTATGGAGCACTTGGTGGCCCTTTGGTGCCTCTGTGTTGCTTGCACGGGTGGGCAGGCTAGGAGTCTGACTGCAATTATATCACTGTGGCTGTGCCTGATCTGTCTTAGATGCAGAGGCACGGTCAGTTTATACAGGTGTCCCTAATGTGTGGCCACTCCCCTCACTTACCCTGCCCCCCACCTCGATTGCCTGTGCGCGGGATGCAGCGGCAGGGCAGCACTTGACCCCACCATCCCCCCGCCCCTGCCTCAGCAGTTGCCTCTGAGGCTGGCCATCGCTTGCCCCCAGACACCATCCCCCCGCCTCAGCAGTCGCCTCCGGGTCCAGTGTCAGTTGCCCCTTCCCCCTGGCGCCACTCAGGCCTGTAACCAACGGGTGAGCTGTGGAGAACGTTGCTGCTCACTCACCCCAAAGTGAAAGCTGCCAAGTGCATGTCGCCTGCGTGCTGTTGTGAAACACATCATCGTGCTTTTCCCCCGATATGGACGGACGATCCGGTGGGTTCCAAGAGCCTGGCGGGATGGCCTTTTAATTATATGCTCATGTATTACAATTAGCTCCCTGCCAACCAATGGCGGTAAACGCGGCCCGCTGTCGGCTAGCTGGGCGGATGATCACAACCTGCCTTCACGCCGTCATGCAGCAGGTCGTGCCATATTTTCTGCGCACGTCACCTATCACGCCCGTTGGCAGCGGGCTCAGAAAATTCTGCCCTAAGTGTTGGGCTGGCCTTTAAATATGGCGCCCAGATCTTTGAGTCTGCCAGATGACGGCGGGCGGACAACTTAGCTCCTGACCCGCCAGGTGATTTGGACCGATACGCACTTGGGCATAATTAATGACCCTCCAAGCGCGGAATCAGGCAGGAGTCCCAGCCATTCGTGCCAGTGGGGTGGGCACTGCTAAAACCACCCGCCACTGCACTTAGTCTCATGAATGGAAAATTCCGCCCTAGGTGTGAGAATGGTGTTTGTCTTGAGTCACTCAGCTTAAGCTGATATCAGCATTATACGAGACCAGCTAATTTAAACATTTTTCTGTTGTGCCTAGGGTGCAGCACATCAGGAGTGCCACTAGCCATAAATGTGGGGGTCAAACAATTCAGAGCTGCTGGCTGCTCATGGAGTGCCAGCACCTTTTATTGATGCTGCGGAGTTTAACAAAGGCAGGTTGGCCTAGAAGAAGGCAAGGACCATGTTTGTACCAAATTAATGCTATATTACGCAAAATTATGAATATTTTTGTGCTATGGGTCCATACCTATTTAGGGCCAGGTTTACACCATTAAAATTAATTTCATTTGGGGCCCTCCCAGAGACAAGGAAGAAAAACTTCCATCACAACACTGGACTGGACTCAGATTTAGATATCAGAGGTAAAATTCAATGTGCCAAGAATCATGTTCTTAAAGAGGTAAATTAAATAGGTAGAGAAAAGAAAAGGAGTAGTTCCAAACTGAAACATGTTTTTTATACTTGGCTGAGAGTTAGCGTGATATTTATATGGAACTAGAGACTTCCTGTAGGACAAATAACATCAGCTCTGTTATTCTTCTTCAAATTATTATATATTATTTGAAAAATGGGGAAGGTAAGTTATAAAAACAAGAAATTCAGATATATACCTGTGGTTTAGTAATTACGTTTTAGTTAGAAGCCAAACTTTGGTTAAAAGTTCCCTGTCCATTACATTTGGAGTGCAAGTTACAAGAAATTGCTAGCAGTTCAAAAAACCATTGAGGAGGCAAGAGAAAATACAAACAATCACTCCGTTTTCTTATATTTAAAGAGATCTGATTATTATCCAGATAGTTAGAGCAAAGCTGACCTTCTGTAAATATTCAATGTCTGTAGTCTGCGCATCATACTCCTCATTGGAATGGTGATGGTTGATTTGATACTGTGTCAAGTCTGATTGGAGTTGTAGTATTACCTCTGTTTGTTCTGCAATCTAAATAATAACACGTTAAAAGGTAGCATAATATGTCACTTTTCACCGGGAAAATTTGGGGGAAAAATTCGAAGTTAGATTTTCTGTTTGGATCACACTACCTGTAAGTGCCACACTTATTTCCTGTTATACTTTTTTACCATGTTTAAACTTAAAACCATTTAGTTTTCCATTCCTGAGATATCAAAAGAAATACTTCAAAGAACTTACAACTAGTTCATGGCTCCAAGTGTGGTTAATGCTTTCTTTAAAGCGCACTGCAATTCTCCTGCTCTATTACTATCCTGAGATCCTCCTCCCAGAATTGATTGCATAATTCCTGTTGATATTATTTAATCAATTCAATTTAGCAAAGCCATGTTACATTTGTTCCTTCTAATTCATCAATAAATTTTAACTCAATCCTCTCTGGTTCAAGTTCCACATCTTTTCTTTAACTAATATATTATGCACCAGTCATTTTTTAAAAAATTCTTCCATTACAGGAATACAATTGAATTAAATGGCCACTATTTTATTTAATCAATTAAATTTGCACCAAAGCTTGTATAAAATGCCCTACCATGTTACAATAGAATGATCACTGATTTTACTTCTGCTGATCCATTCCATTAAATTAGTTTGTATCCAGTGCCATAAGGGTCAGTAACAAGGGGACACAGATTTAAGATAATTTGTAAAAGAACCACAGGTGACACAATAAGAATTTGTTTTATGCAGCGAGCTGTTACGATCTGGAATGAGAGGCTGGCGGAAGCAGATTCAACAATAACTTTCAAAAAGAAATCGCATCAGTACTTCAGTAGGAAGAATTTGCTGGGCTAAACAGAAAAGGCAGTGAAGTAAGATGAACTGAATAGCTCTACCAAGCATGATGCGCTAATGGTCTTCTTCTGTGTTATGTCATTCAATGATTCTATAATCAGAATTTGGGTTTGCAGGTGGGGGGGCTGTTAAATTATCTGAGTGGCCTTCCTGCCACTCTCAGCCCTCTCCCAATAAGTCCTCAATTTTATGGGGTGGGGAGGGTGGAGGAGGGATGAGGTCTAGGGTGCTGACCAACCCTTGCCCCAGTTGAGGCCCTTAAGAGGCCAGTTAATCACCACTTGTGGGCCACTTCCTGCCTGGCCTCAATTTCGAGGCCAGCGAGAGGAGGTCGGGAGCGGAGGAGAAGAGGAAGCCCAGCACAAGTTACCTTGCTTGGGCTTGGGGCAGGAACAAAGGCTGCCCTTTCCACATCGGGCAACTTCCCCCAAAGGCTACCCACTCACCCCTTCTCCCCACTGGGTGCCCCCTCCTCTCCCTGCCTCTCCATCAAGAATCCCCATCTGCTCCCTCCCCATCCTGCCACCCACCACTGCAGGCCTCCCCTTCCCACCATGAGACCCCCAGTAATTACCTGGTCCTGGACTTAGACTCTAGGGACTGCTTGTAGTCCCAGCAGTGGCCACTGCTCCAGGTGATGCTGCTGGAACTATGGTGCTGCTGGCCAATCAGACTGACTGGTAGCTCTTTGAGGTAGGACTTAGAAGCATAGAAAAGTTACAGCACAGAAAGAGACCATTCAGCCCATTGTGTCTGTGCCGGCCGAAAAAGAAAAAAATAACAAAAAACTAGATGACCACTTTAATCCTACCTTCCAGCTCCTGGTCTGTAGCACTTCAGGTGCAGCTCCAGGTGTCTTTTAAATAATTTGAGGGTTTCTGCTTCGACCACCAAACCAGGCAGTGAATTCCAAACACCCACCACCCTCTGAGTGAAGAAGTTTTTCCTCATGTCTCCTCTAATCCTTCTACCAATCTCCTTAAATCTATGCCCCCTGGGAATTGACCTCTCTGCCAGAGGAAACAGGGCATTGCTGTCTACTCTATCTAGGCCCCTCATAATCATGCACACCTCAATCAGGGCAACCTTCAGCCTCCTCAGTTCCACAGAAAACAACCCTAGCCTATCCAATCTTTCCTCATTGCTTCAATTTTCAAGCCCTGGCAACATTCTTGCAAATTTCCTCTGTACTCTCTTCACAGCAATTATGTCCTTCCTGTAATGTGCGGCCAGATCTATACACAAAATTCCAGCTGTGACCTAACCAGCGCTTTGCGTAGTTCCATCATTACACCCCTGCTTTTGTATTCTATACCGTGTCCATTAAAGGAAAGCATTCCGTATGCTTTCTTTCCAACTTTATCCACGTGTCCTGCCACCTTCAGGGACCTGTGAACATACACACCAAGGTCTCGGACTTCCTCCACCCCTCCCAATATCCTCCCTAGCTTTGTTTGCTGTACCCAAATGCATTACCTCACACTTCTTTGGATTGAATTCCATCTGCCACTTTTCCACTCACTCAACCAAATCACTGATTTCATTCAGGGGACAACAGCTATCCTTTTCACAATCAACTACACGGCCAATTTTTGTGACATCTGTGAATTGCTCAATTATGCCACCCACATTTTAGTCCAAATCATTCATATATACAACAGCAAGGGACCCAACACTGAGCCCTGAGGAAAGCCACTGGAAACTGTTGTCCACTCGCAAAAACATCCATAAACCATTAACCTTTGTTTCCTGGCACTGAGCCAATTATGAATCTGACTCGCCACATTCCCCTGTATTCCATGGGCTTTTACTTTTCTGACCAGTCTATGTAGGACCATGTCAAATGCCTTACTAAAATCCATGCAGATAACATCCACTGCACTATCCTCATCAATCCTCCTTGTTACTTCCTCAAAAATTTTGATCAAATTAGTTAGACATGGCCTTTCCCTAACAAAACCATGCTGACTATCCCTGATTAGTTCCTTTCTAATTGACAGTTTATCCTGTCTTTCAGAATTGATTCTAATAATTTTCCCACCACAGAAGTCAGACTGACCAGCCTATAATTATTTGGTCTATCACTCATGCCCTTTTTAAATAATAGTACAACATTCGCAGGCCTCCAATCCGCTGGTACCTCACCTGCATCTAGTGAGGATTGGAAAATGATCCTCAGAGTGTCCACTCTTTCCTCCCTGGCTTACTTTAATAGTTTGGAATACAATCCATCTGGCCCTGGTGACTTATCCACCTTCAATGATGTCAGTCCCTCCAGTACATCCTTGTACCTAATATTTCACACTCCTCTTTAAATAGAATATCTACTTCATCACTCTCCTTAGTGAAGACAGAGACAAAGTACTCATTGAGAACCGTGCCCACATTTTCAGGATCAGAGCACAAGTTACCATATACATCTCTGATCAGCCCTACCCTTTCCTTAGTTATTATCTTGCTCTTAATGTACTAGTAAAACATCTTTTGGTTTTCTTTGATTTTACCTACCATTTTTTTTCATATCCTCTTTGCTTTCCTAATTACCTTTTTTACTTCGCCCCTGTACTTTCTATACTCCTCTAGGCTCTCAGTATTAAGTTTCTTGTGACTGTCATAAGCTTTCGTTTTCTGCTTTATCTTGCCTTGTATACTTCTAGATAACCAGTCGGGTCTAGATTTGGCAGTACCACCCTTTTTCTTTGTGGGGACATGTATACACTGTGCCTGTAGAATCTCGCTTTTGAATGGCTTCCACTGGTCTGTCACAGATTTCCCTTCAAGTATCTGTAACCAGTCCACTTTTGCCAGCTCACCTCTCAGCTGCGTAAAATTTGTCTTCCCCCAATTTAGAACTTTTACTCTTGTTCTATCTTTGAACTTTTCCATAATGATGTTAAATCTAACTATATTATGGGCATTGTCTCTAAAATGGTCACCCACTGCTAGTATATAATCCCTCCTCACGGCTGTAATTGATTCTTTAACCAATAATGCTACACCTCCACCTTTTTTATCCCCCTCCATGTCCTGCCTGAAAATTCTATATCCTGAGATGTTGAGCTGCATTTTTGCCCCTCTTTAAGCCAAATTTCTGTTATAGCAATGATATCATTCTGTCATGTGTCTATCTGTGCCCTCAGCTCATCAGCTTTGTTTGCTATACTCCTCGCATTTAAATAAATACCTTTTAACATTGCCAAATTCCTATGCTGTAAACCTTTTAGCCTTTGCTTCTTCTGTCTTTCAGAGTCAGCCGCTAATTTTCTGTCTCCCACTCCCCGTTCTGAACTTGTCCTATCTGAATCTGCCCTCAGGTTCCGGTCCCCTACCAATCTAGTTTAATCCCTCCACGACAACACTAGCAAATCTCCCTGCAAGGACATTCGTCCCGGTCCTATTCAGGTATAGACCATCTGGCTTGTACAGGTCCCACCTTCCCCAGAACCAGTCCCAATGCCCAGAAATCTGAAGCCCAAGTGAAGGGCAGAAGCCTTACATCCAACCACTTAATGGTCCATGGAGCATTAAATGGTTGCTGGACAGCCGGAATCAGCGTTATGTGTTCCCCACCAATTCTTCGGGTGCTGGGGTGGGAATCCCGGCCACCCGTTAAATTCTGCCCTCTGATTCTCCGCTCCACTTCATTACTTTTGGAGGAAGGAGATTAAATCATAAAAATATACAGTACTGTTTCACTGTATCACAGATATCCAATTCTTTTTGAAAGTTACTATTGAATAGAGGTATGGCAGGACATGTGCCATGTGGGAACTCCCAGCCACTTCCCATGTCCCAGACAACCACAGGTACAGGTAGTGTTGTCAGCTGGAGGAGTTCAACGTCTGTGTTTTGGAACTTGAGCAACCGCTGTTGTTATTTCAATCCAACTGCAGGGATGAGTATTTTGTGGCTAGCAAGTTTAGGAGCTGGTCACTCCACAGCTTAAGTGAATGTATATAGAGAGGTATTGGGTGACTATCAGACAGGCAGAAAATAGCAGGTACTGAATACTGATGGAGAAGAGGGCTCATCTGTGGAGTGAGCAACAGCCAAGATCATAGCACCTTGTGTGGCTCAGTTATATAGGGAGGGAGGAGAAAGACCAAAAAAGCCATAGTTATAGGGGATTCCATAGTTAGGGGAGTGCCAGGGCGAAGGATATCACTGAGCATCTGCAGAACATTCTAGGGGAGGGCATAAGGAGGGCAAAGGCAAGGAACAAGAGGCAAGAAAGGCAACGGAGGTCACAGCCTCAGTATTGAGTGTACCACCGAAGAAGAAGTTACCTGAACATGTCAGAGAATCAGTGTCGCAGAAGACTGTGCCTATTTAGGCAAACAGTCAGTGAGATTTGTGCCCTCTTAAGGAAGGCCTCAGGTCTCGTAGTACAGCTTTCCTACCCCTTCCAGTAGCCATCTACGTGGCACTGATCATCTTTGCCTTTGGCTCGTTCAAAGGATCAGCAGCAGATCTTGGTGGTGTCTCTCAAGCAGCAACACATCACTGCATTTTACAGGTTACTGATGCCCTATTTGTGAGAGCAGGCCAGTACGTGCAATTTCAAAAAGATGGGGCCTCAATGAGCTTCACCTCCACCTCTGGATTCCCACAGTTGGAAGGCATAATCCCATAAAAGTGCTGAGTGGAGGAGGAGGGTGCAGAAGCAGAATGGTGCCCATGCTGTGCAGGGAGGTGGCTGGGGCTGGCTCAGCAGTCCAAGCTCTCATCAGGATGCAGTGAATGCCAAGGAACATCTAGTCCTGGCACATTTCACCTGAACACTTTTCATCTGGCAGGACTGGATGCTCTGGCACACTCTTTGATCAGCCTGTGAGGACATACCCCGTGAAAAGCACATGAATAGATCCATTCTTTCCAGCAATGTATAGTACACATCTCTCCAGCAACCTCAGAGTCCCCGTTCAAAGCCCACTGCTTCACTTCACAATGTCTTCCCATTAAAGAATGTAATCTCACTTGTCTGCATCATGGCTCAGTATTTCAAATATTATTAACAAATTACGATGTACACAATCACAAGTGTAATTACGCCAAGTGAACTACTCAGTGCTGTGATTACCGCGGTGGCCTTCGCTCTTGAAAGGTTCTATGCAGTGCTCCCCCTGCTGCCTTGGATGAGTTGAAAGCAGCCTGCTCCCATCTATCTGCTTGTGACTGAGACACATGTGCCAGTCATTCTCATCGTGGAGGTGTCAGTAGTGACACCTCCAGAGGCCGCTGCATTGGCGTCAATTCAGGAGCAGCCTGCGTCACAGGGCCTGCTGCATAGATGGACCCTGAGTCAGAGGGGCCAAGGAAGTTGATGATGATGGTGTCCCATGAGGAGTGGCACCCTTATAACTTTCAGTGAGCCCTCTGATGGTGCTTTGGATCACTGGAAGGGACCTCCAGGAGGGTGCAACTGGCATCCACTCCATGCCTCTGTGCCATCTGCACCACTGATCAGTCAATGCCAGTGCATTGCATATATTCAGTGCATGTCAGTGTGCTGTTCCTGCAATCACTCAAGAGTGCTTCTGCAATTGACTCTCCATGATGTTGATCACACTCTCAGAGGAGGAACGCATGCATTCACAGCCCTGAACCATGATGGGGCACATGAGCTGGGTAGACTCCTATGTACTCAGCCCATGACCCCACACTGTCTCAGGGAACTCTGACATGTGGGCACACACCTCATGTTGCTGATCAAAGTCGAGTGGCCTAGCTTGCGACTCTCCAGGTCCTGCACTTGTGCCCAGCTGAGCAAGGGTATGTCTATCCTCCATCCTTCAAGGAGGACTGCCCACAGCTTCCACTGCCTCCATCACCTCCTCATTCTCACTTGCCTAGTGCCACCTTTTCTAATCGCACACGGGGATCAACCAATATGAATGCTGCTGGTGGAGGGTGCTTCTAAATGATGAAACAGTGCTGAGTCTGTTGGTTCCCTCTCATCGGATGGTCCTAGTGGTGCTGCAGCAGCAATGACATGTTCCCTCTGCAACTGGCCCTGTAAGAGACATAAGAAGGAGATCATGAGAACTCACCTGTGACAGCAGATGGAAATGAGGCTTCCCAATGCAGCTGAGGCTTTGGCATGCTGTCAGATGGGCAGGATCCCCTTCATCTATAGGTTTCAATATTATTTCACCCTCTCTTCCACATATTCCAATCTTTCCATTGCTTACTTCTTCACGTGGTACCACCCTCACAATGTCCATCGCTGCCACCTCCATTGCGGTGAAGATGGCGAGCTGGGGCAGTTTTTCTCCTGTGTGCACCCTCTCCCTTGTATTGTTCACCCTTTTCTCTCGCAAGGACAAAACATCTCTCACCAATACATGCAGCTCATTAAATAAGTAGTTGCATGTAACAGTACTGCCAGATTTTCAACTTTTGGGTTCCTCTTTAAGTAGCCCACTAAACTATTCTCCTACATGCTCTTGTCCCTCTTATTTCCTTTTTCAGTTTGATTCTCTTGTGTATTGTGAACATGATATTCATCAGAAACACAAATTTTATGTTACATTTTTAACTCGAAGGGAGCAAATTTGGGTTGTGTGGTGCTGCTAACACAGGCGTGGGCCGTGCCTCCAGTTGCCATCTGTAAATGCAGAAGGGTCCACACAGGTAGCTCCCTTATGTGCGCTGGAAGGCTGTGAATGGACGTCACCTTGACATCACATTGCCTAAGCACTGATGCGACACCAGAATATGCAGGTCATATCTACATATGTGTGAATCACTAAAAAAAACAAGTGCAGGAAGGTAAAGTGGGCCTTGAACCAGAGTTATTTAAACAGCCAGTCAACAAAATTAAGGTGAGGTGTTTTCCATTCACTTTTGCTCAGGAGGAGATTGGTGGAAGCACTCTGGAATGTTGTTGGAGGTGTTTTCTGGTAGTTGGTGATTACAGTCAAGGAGGAGAAAGGAGTACAGAACCCAGGCAAGGGAGCAATTGTTCCTGCACCTCTTCAACTGCAACACAACCAGCAGATGTAATGGAGGAGACAGGGAGGGGGAAATCTGTGAGGAGAGAGGAGAAGGAGGCTCTTCATCGAAGATCCCACCCACCGTGAGTATTGTAGGAGCAATATTCCTACATTCGTATGAATCTGAAGCAATGCCTGAGGTGGCTCTGACTTACCAAGGTCGTGATCATGGAACTGTGTCACCTCCTTCAGCCTGACCTGGAGTCTCACAGCATAATGAGGGCGGCTCTCCCTGTGTCATGAAGGTTTTACAAATCTGGAGCTTTCAGATGCGAGCAGGAGAGAACATAAATATTTTGCAGCGTGGAATTCAGTCAACACAGCAACCAGGAGGTGACGGAGGTCATAGCCACAAGTTTTATCCTCTTCTCCCTCAGGAGGCAAGGACAGGTTGCAAGGTCCCATGACTTCACCAGGATAGTGGATTTCGAATGGTGCATGTATATTTCTCTGTGGATCCCCCATGTCATCATGGAGAGGTGCAGAAACCAGTTTTGGCAACGGCTTATAATGGTTACCATTCTATAAATGTGCAGGTGGTGTGGGACCACACCAAGAAGTTCCTCTCACTGAATGCCCGCTATTCTGGCAGCAGTCAGGGTACAATCATCCAGTGACAGTGTGCCCTATGCACTGTCTTCGGGCCTCTGAGAAGACCCCATCTGTGCTTGGTGTATGACCTCCTTCCACCATCCCACGACACGAGCAGAGAGGCCATACAATGAAAGTCAGGGAGCCAGGTCTAACATTGTGGAGCGAGCAATTGATCTTCTGAAACAATGCTTCTGCTACCTAGGCTGCTCAAGAGGGTGTCTTTGCAGTGCATGTAGGAGAGGGTCTCTGAGTTTGTGGTGGCATGTTGCATCTTCCACAACCTGGTCATTATGAGAGCACAGCCATTACCTCCTGCCAACGGGAGGCCACATTAGGAGGAGGAAAAGGGAGTGGAAGAAGAGGTGGTGGAGGAAGAGGAGGAGAAAGAGGAGACAGGAACAAGGCAACATTGACCCCATGCAACTAGACACAGCGAGAATGAACAGGTTGTGAGGATTTGGTTTACTTGAAACAAACTTCCCATTCTTTATATATCAGTGCCACATCAGTGGTAGGTATTCAAGGAAGAGATAGGAAGGTTCAGAGCAAGTATGTTCCCTCAAAGAAAAAGGATGGATCCCCTGGATGTCAAGGGGGTAAATGGGAGGATGAAGGAAAAAAGGGAAGATTATGACAGATACCAAGGGTTCAATACTGCAGAAATCCTAGAGGAAAATAAAAGGTGAATGGGTGAAATTAAAATGGAAATTAGGAAAGCAAAGAGAAGGCGCGAAAAAAAAATTGGCAAGTAAAATCAAGGAAAACCAAAGATATTTTAAAATACATAAAGAGCAAGAGGATAACTAAAGAAAGTGCCGCGTCGATTGGGGACCATAAAAGTAACTTGTGTATGGAGGTAGAGGGTGCAGGTATACTTCTTAAAGAATGTTTTGCATTTGCTTTCATAAAAGAGAGGGATGATGCAGACACTAAAATAAAAGAGATGGAATGTGAAATATTGGATGAAATTATCATAGTGAGAGGAAATAGTAAGGGGTTTAACATCTTTGAAAGTAGGTATATCCCCAAGCCCAAATCAAATGTACTCTAGGCTGTTAAGGGAACCAAGAGAAGAAATTACGAGGTCATGACCATAATTTTTCAATTTTCTCTGGCTACAGGTGTGGCACCAGAGGACTGGAGGTCAGCTTACATTGAATATTGCAGAAAAAAGAGACATGTTGAAGCTTATCATCTTGCACTCATCAGGACACTTCGCAAGAATACCAATTATAAGGGGAAAATAACAACTTATACTGTATGTAGAGGGTGCTGATTGGTTCGCAAGTGGCCTCTGATTGGTAGAGGCATTGCCATGGAGAATGCAACAGTGATGGTGACTGCCAAGCACTGTTTGAAATTTAAACCAGGCAGCTTGACCCTGATTGGTCAAGGCATTGCCCTGAGGAATGAGCTTGCGAATGGCTGTCACTAATTTTGTTTAGATGAAACAGGCACAATGTGTGTACATGTTCTTTCGGTCTGCAAAGAACAGGATCCTATGTACTAATTTATGTAGCTTCGAGTACATGTGCCACACTGCGAGCCTGACTGACAATATTAAATTGGTTGTCAGAGTAATTATGATCTGACACTGAGGACTACTCAGCAAATGTTGTCCAATCACGGAATCACATCTGATGTTGTACATTATGAGCAGAATCATCCCAGATTTGCACTTAGTGTGGTAGAGGGCAGGAGAAAGAACATTTTACTCGCTAGCCGCAATGGCGGCTTTTCACACTGTATCGTCCCAATCCCCTCTCATTAATTATGCATTCCCGTGAAATGTGCCGTTTCGTTGGTGGGCGGTCTCTGATTCACCCGCCACGCTGTAACCTCGCCGCTTCCTCACGCCAGGCGCCATATTTAAAGTGCAGCCACGCGTACACCACTCAGTGCTTCTAGCCCAGGGCTTGTGCATAGGAGACATGACCCTGAAAGGCAAGAAGACTGCAGCCCTCCAATGCAGTGACGGGGCCCTGGAACGCCTTTTGGATGCCGTGGAGGCCAACTATGTCCCCTAGCCCCACTCCGGCCACAGGACGGGCAGCAACATCAGCAATCTGGCTTGGGAGGCAGTGGCAGCGGTGGTCAGTGCCGATGCCCTGCAAAAGAGAAAAGCCACCCAGTGCTGAAAGAAGGTGAATGATCTCCGTTCCACCAGAGGAAGTCACTCTTCTCATCAGTCTCAACTCATTGACTCACAACCCAGTAAAAAATCCACAGTGATCTGACTCACTGCCAGTTCAAGGGACATCACCATTCACTCTCTGTCACACACCTTCATTGTCCACATCACATCCATGGCACCACCCACACATGCCAGGCATATCCACATATGCCATGTCTGGTCTGGCAGACATCCTGCTCACACTTTCCCCATCTGTTTTCATGCAGGACAAGCTGGCATACAATAAAAGGGAGAGGTCGCAGACTGGTGGAGGAATGCCTGAAATCAAGGTCCTCAAAAACCTTGAAAATACAGTCATCTGGCCAGTGAAGATCTGGACTGTTCCTGTGTTGACAGTGAGGTCAGCGGTGCTCAACCAAGTGAGGATCCAGCAGTGCGACATCCATCAGAGAACAATCCTGTGAGTGATGTGTCCTGTTTCACAGGCCAATGCCATGCACTAATTATCTCTCTGTGCTTTCGCAGGCACATCTGCCAAACAACCGAGGGAGTCCACGACCTAGGTCCTCGACTCAAGCCCCGAAGACACCTCAGAAGAGAAATCTGCTGAAACCCTAATTGAAAACCCATTACAGCGATCACCCTTACCTTCCACAGCGCAGAGACACACACCTTGTTGGGACCAAGCTTTAAAGTAGGGTCACAGTCTGGTGAGCACGTCGCACTGTCTGATCCACAGTAGGTGGAGGCAGGGATTCCCAGGTTTCCAGCACTTGGAAGGCAGCTGGAGACCAGAAATCTGCTAAGTCAGAGTCAGATGATAAGCCCCTGAACTTGGTCATACCTCAGTTGTTGGAGATGCAAAGGAAAGCTCAGGAACAACAGGAAGGAACTCCTCAGATTGCAAGGCATGATGGAGGAGTCCATTCACATTCAGTCTGAGGGGATAGTGCCAGCATGCCAATGCACTGGGGTCAACACTGATAGGATGACGGCCACCATGGAGGCCTTGGGGTCCAGGACATTGGTCCTGCACAGCTTCGCCAGCTGAACTTCATCGCTGACGCCATAGTTGGCCTCCAACAGTGTCAACACGAGAGGGGTGCAAGGCAGCTTGATCTCACTCCAGATTCCCCTTCTCCTCAAGGAGTCACCCAGGAGCCCTTTGGCACCCACATGGAGGAGGAACAGCAGGTCCACAGACCAGGGCCATCCACCCAGGTGACTCCGGGAGTGTCCGGCCCATCCAAATCCCCTCTTCCTGTGACCCCAGCAAATCCAGCTCCACAGGACGAGGAGGGTGCCACTGCAACACTGTACGGCCCTGAAAGCAGGCCGGGGCCCTCCAGGTCTCAGCGCTCCAGAGGTCGCCATCAAGGTCATCATAGACAGGGTGCAGCAATCAGCAAGCTGCCTCCAGCTCCACTGTCGATATTAGGGGAGCAGCAAGACATAGCAGCAGGGCTGGGAAGGTTAAGAAGATGCAGTTGAACACCTGGGCATGGGTGTTAATCATTTCTACATAATTTTCACTTTGTTAAAAAACTCCCAAGAATGTCTTCTTGCCTATAGCTCCTTGTTCTGATGAGCAATGTTTGTGTCATTCAGTTGTGAAACCTTGGTCCCTGCACAGTCCAGGATTTCTCCTCAATGCTTTGAGTAACCTTCCCAGCACACTGATGGTGTGCTGTCACTGTCGCAGGTCACATTGTCATGCCTGCACCTCAATGGAGCTTATCATTGCTGCCAGAATGCCCTGGGCTGGCGGCACAGGGTTCGGTCATTCTCTCTATGTGCTCCCAGCATCTTTGAGCTGTGGCTGGACCCCCATCTCATCAGCATGTGAGTCCTATGACAGTGTGGTCCTGAAGGGTTCAGGTCACAAAGGATGCCATAGGATCAGGAGTAGTGAAAGCTTCCCACTGCATCTCCATGATATGACTCCATGATGTTCACAGAGTGCAAGCAAGCTGCCATCTGCCAGATAGGAGTCAGACATTCACAAAAGCTATGTGAGGATCAATGGAGTAGCCCCACTGCATGTTGTCATCATCCTCCTGGAATGTAGGGACTGGAGGGACTATGGGCATCCACTGCATCTCCAGGACAGGAGCCTTTCCACAGAGGGTATGTGTGCTGCCATCAGGCAAACAGGAGTCAAATGTTCACAGATGCATTCGGAGAGTCAATGGTGTCTCCTCACTGCATGTTGTCATCATGCTCCATGAATCCTGCAGCTATGAGGGCCTCTCTAGCACGCCTGCCTCGTCTGGCCAGTGCGATGGCCTCATCGCCATCATCCTCACCTTCAAGGACCTCCTTGCCCTCATCCCCGTCGATGTCCTCCTCATCGGAGGAGACGTACAGCTCCTTCGTCTTCTCCTGAGCTAGCTCCTCTCCCCGTTGCAGTGCCAGGTTGTGAAGGGTGCAGCAGGTGATGGCTATGCTTAACACCCTCTATGGACTGTATTGCAGAGCTCCACCAGACCGGTCCAGGTACCGGAGCCTCATTTTCAACATTCTGATGGTTTGCTCCACTAAGGTGTGAGTTACAGCATGAGCCTTGTTGTACCTTCTCTCTGCTGTACTCTGAGGCTGCTACATGGGTGTTATCAGCCACGTCCTCTGCGGGCAACCCTTGTCCTCAAGGAGCCAACCCTGAAGCCTCTCTGGACCCTGGAATATGTCAGGGATCTGAGACCTACTGAGAATGTAGGAGTTGTGGACACTCCCTGGGAACTGTGCGCAGGCCTGCAGGATGCGTTTGTGGTGGTTGCACACCAGCTGAACATTCAGCAAGTGGAAGCCCTTGCACTTGACGTACTTGACCGCTTGTTGTCACAGAGATCTGAGCACCACGTATTTAACTTAAAGTAAGGTTTTATTTTTCAACTACAGGCATGGCAGGGCAGCTCAATCCCGTGTTATGTACCGCCTGCAGCATGTGGGAAGTCCTAGATGCTTCTTGCACTCTGACTGACCACGTGTGCAGTATATGCCACCAGCTACAGC
Organism: Cetorhinus maximus; assembly: GCF_964194155.1. Classification (NCBI taxonomy): domain Eukaryota; kingdom Metazoa; phylum Chordata; class Chondrichthyes; order Lamniformes; family Cetorhinidae; genus Cetorhinus; species Cetorhinus maximus. The sequence continues at coordinate 67,953,884 of NC_135882.1, forward strand.
TACTTGAGCTCCGAGTTTTGGAGCTTGAGCAGCAGCTGGAGGCACTGAGATGCATCCGCGAGGCTGAGTGTTTCGTGGATAGCACGTTTTTAGATGTGGTCACCCCACAGCTTATGGAAGTGCAGACAAAGAGGGAATTGGTGAGCATCAGTCAGAAGAAAGGTGTCAGGCAGGTAGTCTGGAAATTCCCAGGTTGCATCTCGCTCGAGAACTGTTTCTCTGTGTTGGAAAACGGTGAGAGTGACGGTTCCTGTGGGGAGTGCAGCCATGCTCATGGCACTGTGAGTGGCTCAGCTGCACAGGGGAGAAGGAAAAAGAGGGGAAGAGCAATAGTGGTAGCAGACTCGATAGTAAGGGGAACAGACAGGCATTTCTGTGGCCGTAGATGTGACTCCAGTGTGGTATGTTGCCTCCCTGGTGCCATGGTCAAGGATGTCACTGAACGGCTGCAGAGCATTCCAAAGTGGGAGGGCAAACAGACAGAGATCGTGGTACATATTGGTACCAACGACATAGGTAGAAAGAAGGATGAGGTCCAGCAAGCAGAATTTAGGGAGCTAGGAAGCAGATTAAAAAACAGGACCTCAAGGTACTAATCTCTGGAAGACTTACGGTGCCACACGCTAGTGAGTATAGAAAGGAGGTTAGTCCAGATGAATATGTAGCTGGAGAGATGGTGCAGGGGGGAGGGCTTTAAAGTTCTTAGACATTGGGACCATTTTTGGGGGTGGTGGGAGCTGAACAAAGTGGACGGGTTGCACCTGAGCTGGTATGGGACCAACATCTTTGCGGGGAGGTTTGCTAGTGTTGTTGGAGAGAGTTTAAATGAACTTGGCAGGGGGATGGGATCCTGGGAGGAGTTTCAGCAGGGGAGATGCACAGCCAAAATTAGAAGAGAGAGCAAGTGAGTCTGGAATGCATAGAACTTATAGTCCAATTAAGGCACATGGGAGTTTGGCAAGGTTGGATGGTATTTATTTTAATGCAAGGAGTCTGACGAATAAGGCAGATGCGTTGAGGGCACAAATTAACTCATGGAAGTATGATGTCACTGCTGTCACAGAGACATGGTTGAGAGAGGGGCAGGATTGGCAGCTCAATATTCCAGGATATAGGGTCTTCAGGTGAGACAGGGAAGGAGGTAAAAGTAGAGGGGGTATCGCAATATTGATCAAGGAATCAATTATAGCAGTAAGGAAGGATGACATCTTAGAAAGCTCCTCAAATGAAGCCATATGGGTAGAACTTAAAAACAAAAAAGGAGCAATCACATTGCTGGGAGTGTACTATAGGCCCCCAAACAGTCAGAGAGAAATAGAAGAGCAGATATGTAGGCAAATTTCAGAGAAGTGTAAAAATAATAGTGTAGTAATAGTGGGGAATTTCAACTTCCCCAACATTAACTGGGTTAGTCTGCGTCATTAATGATGTAAGATCACATGACAAGAGAGCATGGAGAGAGATAGTTCTATGTCGAACCTCTTTTTAAAAATTCATTCATGGGATGTGGGCATCGCTGGCTAGGCCAGCATTTTTATTGCCCATCCCCAATTGCCCTTGAGAAGGTGATGGTGAGCTGCCTTCTTGGACCGCTGCAGTCCATGTGATGGAAGTACACCCACACAGTGCTGTTAGGGAGGGAGTTCCAGGACTTTGACCCAGCAACAATGAAGGAACGATGATATAGTTCCAAGTCACTATATATGCCACATATATATGGCTTGGAGAGGAACTTGTAGGTGGTGGAGAGGAACTTGTAGACTATCCTTGTTCTTCTAGGTGGTAGGGATCATGGGTTTGTCAAGTGTTGTCAGAGGAGCTTTGGTGAGTTCATCTTGTAGATGATACACACTGCTGCCACTGTGCATCGGTGTGTGTGGAGGGAGTGAATGTTGAAGGTGGTGGATGGGGTGCCAATTAAGCGGGTTGCTTTGTCCTCAATGGTGTCAAGCTTCTTGAGTGTTGTTGGAGCTGCACTCATCCAGGCAAGTGTAAAGTATTCCATCACACTACTGACTTGTGACAAGCTTTGAGGAGTCAGAAGGTGAGTTACACTCCGCAAAATTCACAGTCTCTGACCTGTTCTTGTAGCCACAGTATTTTTATGGCTAGTCCAGTTCAGTTTCTGGTCAATGGTAACCCCCAGGATGTTGACAGTCGGGGATTCAGTGATGGTAATGCCATTGAATGTCAAGAGGAGATGGTTGGATTCTCTCTTATTGGAGATGGTCATTGTCTGGCATTTGTGTGGCATGAATGTTACTTGCCACTTATCAACCCAGCATAAATGTTGTTCAGGTCTTGCTGCATATGGGCATGGGATGCTTCAGTATCTGTACAATGTTCAGCACCATTGGTGCTGAACATTGTACAATCATCAGCAAACGTTCCCACATCTGATCTTATGATGGAGGGAAGGTCATTGATGAAGTAGCTGAAGATGGTTGGGCCTGGGAGTTCTGCTCTTGAGATCCGCTCTTTTGTCCATGTTTCAACTAAGGCTGTAATGAGGTCAGGGGATGAGTGGCCCTGGCAGAACCGAAACTGAGCATCAGTGAGCAGTTTATTGCTGAGTAAGTGCTGCTTGATAGCACTCTCGATGATCCCTTCCATCACTTTGCTCAGTCTGTATTGTACATAGTTAGTATTATGTTAAATAAAAGGTAAAGTTCACCAACAGCCTTGCCACCATCTGTATCTGTAAATGTAGACCATGAGAAACCCCATTTAAAACCTACAATAATGATAACAGGGCAGAGCTCTGAAGAAGAGTCATACGGACTTGAGACATAACTCTGTTTCTGTCTCCACAGATGCTGCCAGACCTCCTGGGTTTTTCTAGCATTTTCTGTTTTTATTTCAGATTTCCAGCATCTGCAGTATATTGCTTTTACTGATATATGCTCTATTTATGATGATCTGAACTCCACAATATGTTCACGTTCAAGACAACTGCATGGGGCAGATTCTACCCCATTGTAGGCCCATCTCAAAAAAAGGAAGCCACTGTTACAAGCCTGAAAAGTTCATTAAAAGCAGCAATAAGATGTTGCCTCACCCTGTTGCCCTGAAAACAAATCACCAACCTAAAAATGGACAAAGAGGAAAATGAATTGGAATGCTTGGAAACACCTGTTCCCACTTCTTTTGGACAGAGTCTTTTGTTCTTGGTAGGTGTTTCACACGCTGCCTGAAAATGCAGTGAGACACCTGCGCTGACTCTGAGGAGGAAGACCCGCCATATCTTCTGCCAATCAGGCAGTTAAGTGGACAGTGGCAGCCTTCCTTCTGGCCGAGGACCCCGGAAGACAATGTACCACCCACCAAGAGCTACTGGCCAATCAGAGGCCAGCAGCTCTCGCACTCAGCAGAGCATGGAGGAGGCCAGTGCTGATACTGGGCCAACATCCCCTGGAGTACCAGGGTGGCAGAAGATGCAGGAGAAAGGTAAGTGCTGTTGGGGGGTTGGGGTCTCGTGGGGCGGAGGTCATAAGAAGAGGGGAGCCATGAGGTTTGGCAGCAAGGGCAGGAGGGTGGCTGTCCGCAGCCACCTGCCTGCCCCATATCCATGCCATTGATCATGCACAGATTAGTGCACCCCCCCCAGCCCCGTCCAGAATTCTGACCCAACCCAATCCATCCAGCTGACATGCAGTCCCCACAGTTTTACCAGTCTTGCAGGTCGCATGTTGGCAGGCCCACCTGGAGCTGGGGAGATTGCAGCGTAAGTGGGAAGAGGCCCTTAAGTGGTATTTAATTGGCCACTTAAGGGACTCAACTGTAGGTGGAGTGGGAAGGTTGACCATGGGCCTTACTGATAGATTCTGTTACTTCGGGCGGAGGCGGGAAGGCGTCGGGTATTGATCCTGATGTTAACCCACCAAATTTTCAGACCCCTCTTCCTCCTTCCCCGCCTCCTGCGAGCACAGAGGATTCTGGCTTTTAGACTCCGCCTATCATAGCCATAGGTATTCTGGCCCTGTTAAAGGAAGCCTGGAGGAAACTTAGGTAAGCACAACACAAGTCTTTTGTTTCTCTTGTGCTTTACTTGTGCTCTAAAAGTAGAAAATGCTGGAAAAACTCAGGAGGTAAAAATAAGTGTTGCCCAGTTACAAAGGGTAGGAAAACAGCGTGAAATTAAGATTCAAAGGTTGGATTTTTGTTTTGGGCAGGATCTCAACATTAGGATCAATTCTAGGCCCCTACACCACATAGTGTAACAAATACTCACCTGACACAATTTTCAAAGGAATGGTCAATTAATGGCCAGAGGGTGCACTCATGTCCAATTACAGACAGTGGGCGGGCTCCTGGTGCTAGAAGTTCAATAAGAGGCCCTCCAGCACTGAAGGAGCCGCAGCCTGCCGATGCAGGTAAAGGAGAGAAAGGGTGCCTCAAAATGCAAGGGCCCTCTCAGGACTTATTACAAACTTTTATAAAACAAATGGCAGACCACCATTGTGAGGGGGAAACTATATGGTATACTACGGCTGTTATTGTGGCCATTTAAGTATGGCAGCTGCAGAGGTTGGAAAGGAGGGGAGAGGAGAGGGATGGGGGGCCTCAAACTGATCTTAGAGGGCTATCCCACCTGTTCCGTTCAGCCACCAGAAGGCTGACTCTAGAAAGCAGACAGGTTCAGGGCAATGCGGAGGCCCGCAGGCCAACTGGAAAATTCCCATTGGTCTATGGTCATTCGCCTTAATAGGCTTTTAGTTATGTTAACAAACTGCCTGTCTCTTGTCAGCGGGTAGCCATCACCACTCCTGACCTGTCTCTTTAATACTGATCCAGTGGTGGGAAGATGCCAGTAAATTAGCACCCCGGCTGGCACCAGGAAATTCCGGGCCCACCAGCTCTGTTCCCACCTTCAGAGGGCTTAGAAAATCCAACCCAAAGAGTCTAAAATCTAACTGGACAATAATAAGGTTATAAAATTAAATCAGTTCTTCACATAAACATTTACAAATCATGTTACATTCTTCACATCAAACCTGATATTTCCCAAATTGCAGAAAACAGCAACTTATGCAGATACTGATAAAATGTATCTGACAAAGAAACACAAATAATTAAAATGTAAACAAGGACAAAATACTGCAGATCGTGGAAATTGGAAATGTGAAATAGAAAAAGGAAATGTTGGAAACACTCAGCGGGTCAGGCAGCATCTTGGACAGAAACAGAAGCCTGGCTTTCAGACTAGGGAAAGGTTTCATGCGGGCTTGGGAGGGGTCATGTGAGCGCTGTTGTGAGGTCAGGAAAGCCGGAAGAAAGGGCGGGTAGCCTCTTCTGTCGTTCATTCAACTCCAGCAAGATCGCCCGTGTGAGCATCCCTCCCTGCCACAACCTGATGCCCTCCGTGGGACTGCCCAATGTTTTCAGTCCGGAGGGGAAAAATGCAACGGGTAAGTACAGAGGCATGGAAAGGGGATAGGGGGCGGGGTGGTGGCGAGAAGAAAAGGGAAGGTCTGTTATAGAGTGGAAGGCAGGAATGATTAAATGACAAAAGGATGATGGTGCAAGGTTAAATAGAGCAGGACAAGTAAAGAAAGAAAAGATAGGTCTAGCACAATGTTCCCTCTAAGCTATCCAGCCACGCAGCAACCCAAATGTTCTCACACAAGTCAGTCCCTTTAAGTTACCATGCTTGCATGGCCACACAAAAACATTTAAAGGGACAATGCACTGAAATAAACTGACTGCACACTACAAAAAAAAAATTAGAGGCTACTTAGGCCTAGTCAGATCTGTAAATGGCAGCAGCAGAACCATTACCAGCAGTTGCAGTCTGAAAAAATACACACAGGGTCCTTGGACAAGATCAGGTACACTCCTAAATTCTTAGTAAAATGGAAACTTGGCAGAAAGAGCCTCTGACAACTCTTGAAGGCATATGAATACAGGATCTGTATCTAAGGACTGGCATCTGATGTTAATTCATAATGTTTAATTTATAAGTCAATAAATCTATAAAACAGATCATTAAGCCAGAGTAACATTCAGCATGGCTTTAGAGAAAATAAATCATACCTGAAGAATCAAATGGAATCCCACGAAAATGGAACTCAATTAGCAGATGAATGCTAGAGATTAGTAGATTTTCAGAAAGCACTTGATAATTTTATGCATGTGAGACTTTTAAACAAGGCTAAGGCTCTTAGAATGAATGATAAATATTAGCTGGTGTAAGTGAACATTGGAAAAGGAACCCAGAAGGCATTGAAAATTTGATAATGAAAATCTGTCTTGGGAAACAGTAAACGGCAGAGTTGACAAAGGGCCATTCTGCGTCTCTTTAATGTAAGGTTTGCTGATGATATCAAGATCCATGAGCAAATGAGGCAAGATGGAGAATATTCAATGGGATATGGGTGAATGATGTGAAATAACAAAGGAAGTAGTAAGATGTAATGTAACTGTACAGAAACCTTGACATATGAGCTCGATGGATGTTCTTTGGCAAAGATGAAAAGGATCGGTCACTGTAAAAATCTGGTTAAAGTGAATCTATTAGTAAGAAATATAAAATATTAAGATGAACATTCAGTACATTTTATATAGGATAAAATAGGGTTGTTTAAGTCTATAAAAATCATTAAGGGTAAATTTAAGCATTGTGCGCTCTAGAGGGCATTACATTGGATTGGCTTAGAACATAAAAATGTAGGAAAATAAGAAATAGAAGCAGGAGAGGACCATTGGGCCAATTGAGCCTGCTCCTCCAGTCAATACGATTATTGCTGATCTTTTGCCTCAATTCCACTTCCTGCCTGCTCTCAATATCCCTTGATTCCCTGAAGGACCAAAAATCTGTCTACCTCAGTCTTAAATATATTTAATGATGGAGCATCCACAACCCTTTGGGGCAGAGAATTCCAAAGGTTCACAATCCTTTTGAGTGAAGAAGCTTCTTCTCACCTCAGTCCTAAATGATTGGTCTCTTGGTCTCTTTATCTAAGCCATTAATATAGATTGTAAATAGCTGAGGCCCCATCGCTGACCTTTACGGCACTCCACTAGTTATAGCCTGTCAACTGGAAAATGCCTCATTTATCCCTACTCTTTGTTTCCTGTCCATTAACTGATCCTCTATCTAGGCTAATATATTAAGCCAACTCCACAATCCTTATCTTGTGTATTAACCTTGTGTGTGGTACATTATCGATTATTTAACCCGAGTACACTAGATCTACTGGTTCCCCTTTATCTACCCTACTAGGTATGTTCTCAAAACGTTCATTAGTATGCCAAACAATTTCCATTACGTAAAACCATGTTGATTTTGTCTGATCTTACCATGAATTTCTAAGTGCATTGCTATGACTTCCATAATAATAGATTACAGCATTTCCCAACAACTGATATCAGGTTAACTGGACTGTATTTCCTGTTTCGTCTCTCCCTCCTTCTTTGAATAGTAGAGTTGTATTTCTTAACTTTCAATCTGCTAGGACATTGTAGAAATTAGGGAATTTTAGAAAATCATAACCAGCTTTCTAATCTCTTTTAGATTGCTAGGATGTAGTCCAGCAGGTCCTGACGATTTGTCAGATTTTAGTCCCTTAAGTTTCTGTTAAGTTACTCTGGCTTAATGATCTGTTTTATAGATTTATTGGCTTATAAATTAAACATTATGAATTAACATCAGATGCCAGTCCTTAGATACAGATCCTGTATTCATATGTCTTCAAGAGTTGTCAGAGGCTCTTTCTGCCAAGTTTCCATTTTACTTAAGTCAGACTTTTGCCCTTGGATGGCGGGCGGGCCCCACCAGCTCAGCAGCGGGTTCTTCCCGACGTCATTTTCCCCTCAGTGAGCGGGCCCCACCCCCAAATCGCCGAGGGGAAAATCCTGGCATTAGTCTCTCCTGTTATTAAATAACTTAAGTTTCTCTCTTACTAGCCCTTTGGTTATTCTCTAGTTCTGGTATGCAATTGAGGCCATTGACAGGGTCAGTTAAAAAATTAAAGGACCAGCCGTCCAACCTTAAGGTTGGCGGGCAGGCCAGGAGCCCCAGCGGGAACTAGAAAAAACATGAAACCTCATCCACAGGCGGGATGAGGTTTCACATAGGGTTTAAAAAAAATTAATAAAGTTTTGTAAAAATTATGGGCATGTCCCAACTCATGTGACATGAATGGACATGTTAGGGAAATTTTATTTTTCTATTTTTATATCTACAACCGATCTCCCTGAGGCTGCACCTAGCCTCAGGGAGATGAGTGTGCTCTTTTGTGCGCGAAAGTGCGCACTCTCGATTTTGGGATCCTCCCCCCTGCCCGCACAGGGATGCATAGTGCTTCTGTGCGGACATCACGCTGGGCGGGCCTTAATTGGCCCGCCCACGTAAAATAGCGGTGCATCTCCGATTGTGGGCGCCGATCGGAAACACACCCATCAACTTTCCCTCTGACGGGGGTAAAATTCAGCCCAAAGTGTTTGCTCAATGAAGATGGAAACAGTGACAAAGGTATCACTGCAATAAAAGTTGAACACAAGTAAAAATTAAAGAAACAATTTGGCACCAGATGTAAAACTTGTGTTGCAGATCAGCTGTCCATCATCTGATATTCCTTTTCATCAATATAGATGGAAATGAAAATCAGGTTATTTCTATAAAGAGTAAAGCAGTGCAACAAAAGGGCTGTGCACAGTTAAGGGCCATTAGAGGGATTGTTTCTAGGGAATGGCCAGTACTATGCGCAGGGCCTGCTTCTAACTTGGGGCAGAATTTTACGACAGCTGGATTTTACGTTCCCGCTGAAGTCAATGAGGTTTAGAATGTCTCGCCTCATTTTACGGCTCTGTCCCCGCTGAAATGGGGCCGTAAAATTCTGCCCTTGATGTTTTTAAAACTAGCGCAAAAGACCCCTGAAACATGAGTTGCACTGAATGCAATTTGTGTTTACAATTTTGTGATCCTTTGTACTAGTTATGCCAAAATCTGGAGAATTGTGTCATAGTAATTAGCACAATTGAGCAGCAACTCCAGGCCCCTTTGTCATTCTTAGTATTTCTACAAGCCTCAAAGCTACCTTTAAACCACATCTTTCCTCCAGTCATCTTCTGGATCCTGGACTTAAACAAAGGTAAGGAATATAATTCATTACATAGCTATGCAAATGGGTAAGAAAAATTGTGGAAGCCACTGATGTTCAAATTCTACAAAAGTGTGAACATAATTATATAATGTGACTGGAAAACATGAACAGTACTTTGCAATAAGCACAATTTCAATTATTCAATCATTATAGGGGCAATATTAATGTTGCCTTCCTGGCGGAAACTGGGACAGTTGGGTATTTAAAGTCAGATAGTAATCTTGCCCACCAATGTCATGCTCCCATCGCACAGTTGTTCATTTTAAACAGATCTTCTGACCTTTGGCAAAGATCCTTGCTGGAAACCGGTGGGATCTTTCTCTAAATATGCAAATTGGGTTCCCAAATGGTCAGGGAGCCTTATTCCTAAACCAACCACTGGCACGAGCGGGGAAGCAGTTGTGGCTTTCCTGCATGGCCAAGCTACAGTAAGAAGAAGTGAGTCCAGAAGAGGCCTCCTTAAAATACTTCCCGATGACTTACAGGCAGATTTCTGTCACCCAACTTTAGCTCTGACACGGGTGCCCAGCTGCTGCTTCCCACCAGTTTCATGGAGCTAACTGATTGGCGGCATGCAAATCAGGACCAGGAACTTAAAATTTGCCCAAATCGTACGTTGCCAAGCTCAGAACAGTTTGATGCCCGCTGCATCTTCCATGTGTCCAAATTACAATATGGGCTCATAAATCAGTGGCATGAATAATGTTTTGTACATTACACAACAAATAATTCACCATGGGCAATGTCACCGGTGATCTATTTACTTACGTATTAATATTGTGCATTTCATCCTCACCTATTCCTAGTTCAATATTTTTGTACATAGCTATAGCAAGTTTCACTTCAAATCACAAGACAAATACAGTACTTTAAATATATATACCTCTCTTTGCATCTTCTGGGCCTCGTCTTTTAATGTCTCAATTAATTGTTCGCACTGTGCAGTGTGATCTTTGTTACTTTGTAAGTCCGCTTGTCTTGCATTCAACTCTTCTGATAGTTGATCAATCATCTCTTCACAAGTTTCCATTTGGCTATACTTTTCTTCATATCGATGTTGCAAGGTCACCATTTTATCTTTTAAATTACGGACTGTCTCATTCAGCTCAAATATCTGTCAATTTCAAATTCTGAGAATAAACAATCTAATTTCAAAAACATTTATTATTTACGAGGTTGAATAAAAAAATCTAGTTATACTGCATCATCTTTATTATCTTATAATTATTTTCAGACAAGAACAGCAACATATTGCAAACATCATCACCTCCAAGATCCCCTCCAAGTCACATACTATCCTGACTTGGATATAAAATGGCATAGAAATTTATTCGAAAGGGTTGAAAATGGTAGCCATAATTCTGAGCTGTCAGTTAACTGCTTGCCATACTGCTATAAGAATTAAAGTGGGCATCCAGGCCCAGACCTGATGCAGGCAATAGTCCCTTTGCATTTGCAAACAAAGAGCCTAACTCCTTTTGAAGATTTTTTTTTGTCAAATACATTCAGTAAAATTAAATATACATGTGGCCTAACCAACAATTCTTAAAGGGTCTGTTGCAGGATGCCATCAAAAAGGTGTGTGTTTTAATAATACTTATCTGAAGATGGAGGTTGGAGGTTCAGGAGAGCTCCTTCTGATAACACATTAAAGTCACTGGGCACAGCTGGTCACATCCCCACTCCAACACCCATTCCACCCCATCTCCAATACCTATAATCGATCTCTGCTTCACACCCAATCACGCTCTCCTTTTCTTTCCAATGCACATGCCATTCTCCCAAGGCTGATTTAACAAACAGCCAATGTAACAATGAGAAAGGGATAATTGTAATGACAAAAGGTTAATACCTAATCTCGTTCTAAAGGAGCCTCTAAAGAAGAGTGCCCATAATATGATAGAATTTTACATTAAGTTTGAAAGTGACGTAGTTCAAAACTAGGGTCTTACATTTAAACAAAGGGAACTATGAAGGTTTAAGGGGAAAATTGGCTGTGGTAGATTGGGAAACTACTTTAAAAGGTATGACGGTGGAGAGGCAATGGCTAGCATTTAAAGAATTAACACATTGTTTACAACAAATTTATATTCCTTTGAGGCACAAAAACCCTGCAGGAAAAGTGATCCAACCATGACTAACAAGAGAAGTTAAACACTGTATTAGATCAAAGAAAGAGGCTTATAAAGTTGCCAAAAAAGTAGCAAGTCTGTGGATTGGGAGCATTTTAGAAATCAGCAAAGGAGGACCAAGAAACTGATAAAAAAAAAGAGAAAATGGAATATGTAAGTAAACTGGCGGGAAACATAAAAATTGACTGTAAAAGCATCCATAGGTATGTAAAAAAGAGACAAATGTGGGCCCACTAAAGGCAGAGTTAGGAGAATTTATGATGGGAATAAGCAAATGGCAGAGAAACTACACAAATACTTTGGCCTGAATTTTCATCCTTGAGGTGGGTAGCGTGAGTCAGGAAAATTCCCAGCGTGGCCCACCCACCTTGGGAGAAAGTGCCCATAAAGGCGGTATCTTCATTGCTGGGGGCAGGTGCGGGCTGGAGTCAGGCGCTGAGGCAGGCTATTTAAAAGGTCCACTTTGGTGCAGTGGGACTTCGTCCCGGTTAAAATGCCCTGCATTCACCCCCTATTGCCCCTCATGACCCCATGCCAAGCTCTGCTTTTCCACCCACCCCCTAGTTCCTCTCATTCCCCCATGCCAAGCTATGCTCTTCCACCCACTCCCTAATTCCTCTCATTCCCCCATACCAAGCTATGCTCTTCCACCCACTCCCTATGGCCCTCATACCTCCAATGTCAAGCTATGGCACTTCCAACCATCCTCCATGGCCCTTCTTGCCCCCAATGCCAAGCTATGGCCCTTCCATGCCCATTGACCCACTATACACTGCATAGAACCAGTGAAGACTATAGTGACAGTAGGATGTGTAAAAATAAGCTTTTAAAAAAGTAAATAATTCATGACTTTCTACTACATTAAAAAAGGTAATTTCACTTAGAAGGCAAAGTGTTAATCATCCAGCCCCTTTAAAGTATCAATAACAAAACCACAAACTCTTTAAACCACTTAACCTTGTAAATGAACATTATGAAATTGACAGTAGAGATCAGAAAGCTGACGTTGTCAATCAAGCAAGGTTTTCCCTGGAACACAAGAGTTTCAACATGCATAATGGCTATCTGGGCTCTGAGCCAAGCATACATAATGAGCGTACATACATCTTTGGAGAAACAAAAAACCTCCCAGGAATACTAGAAGACCAAGGAACTAACGAGAATGAGGAACTAAAATAAGTTAGTATTGGTAAAAGAGTAGTGCTAGAGAAATTAATGGCACTGAAAGTTGATAAATCCCCTGAACCTGATTATCTACATCCCAAAGTATTGCAAGAGGTAGCTGTACAGATAGCAGATGCATTGGTGGCCTTCCAAAATGTTCCAAAACTCTATAAATTCTAGAATGGTTCCTGCAGTTTGGAAGATAGTAAAAGTAACCCCACGGTTTAAGAAAGTAGGGGTGGGGGGGGAGAAAACTAGGAACTACAGACCTGCTGGCCTGACATCAGTGGTAGAGAAAATGCTAGAATCTATTGTAAAGGATGTGATAACTGGACACCTAGAAAATAATGGTAGGATTAGGCAGAGTCAACATGGATTTATGAGTGGGAAATCATGTTTAACAAACGTGTTCAGAGCTTTTTGAGGATGTAACTAGCAGGATAAGGGAGAACCAGTGAATGTGGTGTATCTAGATTTTCAGAAGGCTTTCTACAAGGTCCCTGTCATGAAGCTATTAATGTACATTATGTTATTGGAAAATATTTTTCTTTTAAAATAGAGGTTTAGTCTGCGGGAATGTCTTAACTGGATTAAAGCCAGCTAGTCTGGGTGTTTTGATATGTATTAGTTTTGAGATGTAATCAGAGAGTTGGAGTGCATTTGCATTTTTTGAATAGAGCATTCAAGAAGTGGGGTGAAAACTGACACCTATCTAGCAGCTACCAAGCAATATGTTTTTTTAATAATAAAATTGGTGCTATGAGAGGGGTTTTATTGTTAGAGAGGTTTAGTTCAGAGGTTGGTGATACAATGAGAATTTACTTTCAATGGGGGTGGTAGGTATAACTTCATCAGTTTTCGGGTGTGCAGAGCAGAGGCAATGTGAGATCAAAAGGCAGCTGTAAGCCTCCAACTGGTTCCACATGAACCAAAGTGAAAAGAACTTCATTTTGAATCTGTAAGTTGAAAATGCTTTGCCTGGTGTTTGGTTAAGTCTATGGGTTGCTGTTGCCTTAATGGAGATTAGTTTGGGAATTTGTTAAAAGTTATGACAGTAGTAATTTTAAGCCATGTGTATTTATATATTTTAACCTGTGTAAATTAATAAATGTTTCATTTAGTTTAATGTAAAACCTCGAGAACTGGTGATCTGATTCCTGAATTTAAGAGCCACATCTCAAACATAACACTTAAAATTATAGGTTATGACAGTTGTTTAAAGTATCCCTCTGGGATTTTTTAAGTAACTCAGCTTTACCAACTGTACTGGTCATAACAATTGGGGGCTCTTCCCAGGATAAATTATATTTCTAATTCCTTGTTTGGTTAGGAATTGGTGAATCTTAGGCTTACAAGTATGAGGGGCACTTTGAATTCAGGAGTTGGTGAGCTATTTTAGAAGTGGTGAGACTGCAAGATGGCTTTGACAATTGCTAAGACTTTGATTGGGTTGGAGAAAATAACCAAAAGTAAGCTTTCAGAGTTGGCAGATAAGTTAAAATTGGGGTTACCTGCGGGGGTTAGGAAATCAGAAATAGATAAAAGTATAGCACAGCATCTATGGTTGGAAGTGAAACCTGACACTAGTGAGTCACAGCTGGAGGTAGTGAGACTTCAGTTGCAAATGAAAAAGCTTGAATTAGAAGCAAAGGACAGAGAAATGGCTTTTAAAAGGGAATTAAAAATTACAAATATGGCGAAGGGAGAAAGATAAAGAGAGAGAGGCAGAGAATTCCAACTGAAAATGCTGGCAGTTAGAAAAGAGATGTCAGTAAGTGAGGAACGATTTGTCTCCAGAGTAGAACCCAGTGGGGATATGTTTAAATTTGTACAAGTTCTTCCAAAGTTTGGGGAAAAAGATATTGAAGCATTCTTTATTTCATTTGAGGAGCTAGCTAAACAGATGAAATGCCCACAGGAAAACTGGACATTATTATCATAGTCTAAGTAGTTAGGTAGGGCACTTGAGGTATATGCTTCACTTTCAGAAGAAATGTCGGTGAATCATGATGTGGTGAAAAAAGTTATTTTGAGTGCATATGAGTTGGTTCCTGAAGCATACAGGCAGAAATTTAGGACTATGAAAAAACAGCCTGGGCAAACTTATACTGAGTTTGAAAGAGTAAAATAAAGTAATTTTGATCGGTAGATACGGGCATGCAAAATAGAGACAACTTATGCAGCTCTTAGGGAAGTCATTCTTTTGGAAGAATTTAAAGATTCAATCCATTCTGTAGTAAGAGCTCATGTGGAGGAACAGAGGGTTGATTCTGTAAGACCAGCAGCAGAGATATCTGATGATTATGAGTTAGTTCATAGAGCTAAACCTTTTTGCTGTCACCCTTTCAAATTGGAAAAGGATAAAAAGTGGGAAGATGAAAGGAAAGTAGGTAGTCAAAGAGAAGGAGTAGCTGGAAGTTCCCAGGGTGTTTTTTTCTCAGAATAAAAAGGAAGGAGCTGAAAGTAGAAGTGACATTCAAAAATTGAGGTGTTTTCATTGTAATAAAGTGGGGCACAGAAAGTCAGTGTGCTGTAGGTTGCAGGAAAAATCTGTAGGAATTGTAGGGGTACAGAAAAGCTCTGGAAGTAAAAGTGCTGTGGGTTCTGAGGTTCAGGTACAGGAGAAACCAGTGGTTTGTGTACAGGTGAAACAGGGAGAATCAGTGAAAAGTAAAGAAGCGGGAATGTGTTCACAGTTTACTCAAGGGAATTCTGGACAGCAGGTTGCAGAAGTGTTTAAAGATTTTGTATGTGAAGGGAAAGTCTTTCCATGTGTACAGGGTGGATCAGTTAAAGATGCTAAACTTTTAAGAGACACAGGGGCTAGTCAATCCTTAATGTTGTGGGATAGTGATATTTGTTGTTCAGAGGGAGTGTTGCAGGAGAATGTAATAATAAATGGGGTTCATGGAGATGCTAATTCTATTCCATTGTGGAGGGTAAATTTAAAGAGCAGATGGAAGACGAGTGAAGTTATAGTTGGAGTGGTGGAAAACTTGCCCATTGCAGGGGTTCAATTTATTCTGGGTAGTGATATAACTGGATCGCAAATGTGGGTGATGCCTATGGTGGTTCAGCAGCCTGTAGAAGTGCTTTCAACAGGAGTGCTACAGAAGGAACAAGCTGGATTGTTTCCTGATTGTGTTATGAGATCAAAGGCCCATAGGGAAGAACAAGATAGACAAGATAAGCAGGCAATTCAAAGGCAAGAAGAAGGTGCCAAAATCCAATTAGCTGTCACTGTATTTCATAACATTGTTCAGGAGGAAGGAATGCAGGACAGTTCAGTTGAAATGTTTAACTCAAAGAGATTAGTGGAGTTACAGAAAAATGATCTGTAATTAAAATAGTTATATCAGAAAGCTTATTCATAAACTGAAGCAAAATGTATTCCAGCATGTCATTATCTTTGAGGGAATATTTTAATGAGAAAGTGGCGGTCGGATCATGTCTCAGCAAATGAAAGCTGGAGGGAGATGCATAAGATTGTTATCCTATTAGGGTATAGAAATGAGATTCTGAGGATCGCTCATGAAATTCCAATGGGGGACATTTAGGAATTAGGAAAACACAGGAAAAGATACTGAGGCTATTTTTGGCCTGGATTGCATAGGGATGTAGTCAAATTCTGTAGAACCTGTCATATGTGTCAAGTAACAGGAAAACCACAAGCAGTGATTAAGCCGGTGCCTTTAATCCCAACACCAGCGTTTGAATAACCTTTTACTGGGGTCATGATTGATTGTGTAGGACCCCTCCCTAAGACTAAAAGTGGAAATCAGTATTTATTGACAATAATGGATGTGTCTAGCAGGTTTCCTGAAGCGATACCTTTAAGAAATATTACAACTAAGAGGATTGTAGAGGAGTTAATTAAATTTTTTACAAGATATGTCTTACCTAAGGAAATACAATCAGATCAGGGGTCAAATTTCATGCCACAGCTGTTTGAGGAAGTAATGAACAGTTTGGGGATAAAACAGTTTAAGTCAACAGCTTATCATCCGGAGTCACAAGGAGCTTTGGAAAGATGGCATCAAACTTTAAAAACTATGATAAGAGCATACTGTCATGATTATGCATCGAATTGGGATACAGGAATTCCATTTTTGTTATTTGCTATTGGAGATGCTCCTCATGCATCGACTGGTTTTCGTACTTCTGAGCTAGTTTATGGTCATTAAGTAAGGGGACCAATGAAATTGATTCATGAGAAATTGGTGGGTCAAAATTCAGAAACTAATCTCCTGGATTACGTATCAAATTTCAGGGAAAGATTGAACTGAGCATGTGAGCTGGCTAGGGAACATTTGAAGGTATCACAGCAAGTGATGAAAGTGAAAGTAGAAATGGAGGCTAAAATTCGCAGTTTTGTTTCTGGAGAGAATGTACTATTTTTGTTACCAGTACTAGGTGATTCATTAAGTGCAAGATTTAGCAGGCCTTACAGGATTGAAAAGAAATTGAGTGAAATAAATTATTTAATAATCATGCCAGATAGAAGAAAGAAACAGAGGATGTGTCATGTAAATGTGCTTAAAAAGCACTTTGACAGGGAAGAGGAACAAAAAGAGGTATTAGTGATGGTCGATGATGAGAAAGAGGTGGAAGTGCAGGACGGTGAAATTGATTTTCCACTAGTCAAATTGGATAATGAGGGGGGGGTGCTGAAAATTTAAATGAAATCTTGAGTTACCTTCCAAGCAAGTGTCAAAGTGATTTGGAAAAGCTATTGCAGTCACATAAACCTTTTTGTTGAAATAAGCTGGGACACATTTAGCTTTACATGATCTATGCGTAGGAATATCTTCTTCAATAAGGCAACAGCCTTACAGATTAAATCTGGCACAGTTATCACAAGTACAAAAAGAAATTGATTTCATGCTTCAAAATGATATCATTGAGTCTAATTCCAGTAACTGGAGTTCGGATATTGCACTGGTCTCAAAACAGGATGGAACACAAAGGCTGTGTATGGACTATCGAAAGGTGAATGCGATGCCAAAAGCGGATTCATATATCATACCATGGGCAGAATTTAGCTCTTGGTAGGCATGCGGGCCCCACCGGCTCGGCGGCGGGCGGACAGCCAACCCCCGCCACCAAAACGGGACCCGCCGCCATTTTGAGTGGGTGGGCCAATTAAGGTCCGCCCAGCGGCCTGCCCGACAGGAAGCGCTATGCGCTTCCTATAAGGGGGAGAGGGAATCCCCAGCTGTCAAAGTGCGCAAGAGTGCACTGCTCCCTGAGACAAAGTGCTGTCTCAGGGAGATCAGTGACAGTCTAGAAAACTTGAAAAATAGAAAAATTAAAAAATTATTAACATGTCCCCCTCATGTGACAATGTCACACGAGATGGGACATGTTAATAAATATCACATAAAATGTATTAAAGCTTTTAAAAACGGTCATGAAACGTCATCCTGCCAGTGGATGAGGTTTCATGTATTATCAGAAGCCCGCTGGGGCTCCTGGCCTGCCTGCCAGACTTAAGGTTGGACGGGCAGGTCTTTAATTATCTTAATTACTCTGTCAATGGCCTCAATTGGCATCCAGCGTCATTTTCCCATCGGCGAGCCGGCCCCGCCCCCAAATCGCCGACGGGAAAATTCAGGCCCATGGTTGGAAGATTGCATTGAGAAAGTGGGACAATCGAAATTTATCAAAAAAGTTGCCTTGCTAAAAGGATATTGGCAGGTACCATTGTTGGAGAGAGCAAAGGAGATATCATCTTTCATAACACCAAGTATACTATATCAGTTTAAAGTTATGCCATTTGGTATGAAGAATGCACCTGCGATATTTCAAAATCTGACAAAGTAATTGCGGGTCTAAGCAATTGTGCAGTTTATATTGATGATCTAATTGTTTTCAGTCAGACGTGGGAGGAGCATTTACAGCATCTGGAAGAATTATTTACTTGACTACAAGAAGCTAATTTGGTGATGAACTTGGCTAAAAGTGAATTGCAAAAGTGCAAATTACGTATCTAGGCCATACCATTGGACATGGTAAGGTGGCTCCGAGAGATGCGAAAGTCTAGGCTATTGTGGATTTCCAAGTGCCCACAACAAAACGAGAAATTTTGAGATTTCTGGGCATGAGTGGGTTTTACTGGAAATTTGAACCAAATTTTAGCCAAGTGGTTGCTTCATCGACTGAATTATTAAAAAAGAACAAGAAGTTTCAATGGATACTGGAGTGTCAGAAGTCATTCAATAGTTTGAAAACTTTATTAACTACGACACCAGTTTTGGCAATACCCAATTATGCCAAGCAATTCAAGTTGGCCGTTGATGCAAGCAATACTGGCATTGGAGCTGTACCGTTACAAGATGACGACACTGGAATTGAAAAGCCAATAAAGCATTTTTCACAGAAGCTGAATGTACAACCGGGGAGATATTCAACAATTGAAAAAGAGACTTTGAATTTGATGTTAGCATTGTGGCATTTTGAAATTTATGTTGCAAACAATTCATCAGAAACAATTGTTTATACAGATCATAATCCTTTGAAGTTTTTGGACAAATTTCATGACAAAAGTGCAAGGCCTTTCAGGTGGAGTCTATTATTACAACCATTTAACCTATGGATTATACATATTGCTGGAAGAGCAAATCTGTTCGCAGATGCATTATCAAGAGTTTGAAACCTAAAGGAAAATGGAACATTTTTTAAAAAAACCTGGACACTGAACTAGAGTGATTTCTGCTGATACCAAGGACTTGTGTATATATGTTATGTTAATGCATGCCTCTGGTAATATAATTGTGTAATGAGTATAGGAGATAGTGTGAGGTGGGTTATTAAAATGAAGCCGTCTTTTAGAATTATGATGGTTAATTTTTCGATAAGGAGGGGGATGTCATGAAGCTATTAATGTATATATTATTGGAAAATATTGTTCTTTTAAATTGGAGGTTTAGTCTGTGATCCTGACTTAATTGGATTAAAGCCAGCTAGACTGGGTGCTTTGATATGTACTAGTTGTGAGATGTAAACAGAGAGGTAGAGTACATTTCCATTTTCTGAATAGAGTATTCAAGACGTGGGGTGAAAACTGACGCCTATTTAGCAGTTACCAAGCAGTATTTTTATATTACTAATAAAATTGGTACAGTGAAAGGGGTTTTTATTGTTAGAGAGGTTTAGTTCAGAGGTTGGTGATACAATGAAAATTTACATTTAATGGGGGTGGTAGGTATAACTTCAGCAATTCTTGGGTGTGCAGAGCAGAGGCAGTGTGAGACCAAAAAGCAGCTGTAAGTCTCCAACTGGCTCCATAGGAACCAAAATGAAAAGAAGCTCATTTTGAATCCGTAAGGTGAAAGTGCTTTGCCTAGTGTTTGGTTAAGTCTATGGGTTGCTGTTGCCTTAATGGAGATCAGTTTGGGAATTTGTTAAAAGTTATGATTTGAATTTGAAGTAATTTGAAGCCATGTGTATCGATATTTTAACCTGTGTAAATTAATAAAATATTCCATTTAGTTTAATGTAAAACCTCGAGAACCTGATGGTCTGATTCCTGAATTTAGAGTCGCATCTCAAACATAACATTTAAAATTATAGGTTATGACAGTTGTTTTAAGTTTCCCTCTGGGATTTTTAAAGTAATTCAGCTTTACCAACTGCACCGGTCATAACAATCCCACACAGAAGATTAATAAGAAAAATTAGAGTGCATGGGATTGGTGATAATATACTGGCATGGATTGGAAATTGGTTAACAAACAGAAAATTAAGAATAGGAATAAATGAGTCATTCTCAGATTCGAAGACTGTGACTAGTCGGGTACCGCAAGGGTCAGCACTTGGGCCCCAGCTATTCACAATCTACATCAATTATTTGGATGTTGTTACCAAATGTAATATTTCCAATATGCCATAAAACTAGGTGGGAATGTGAGTTGTGAGGAGGATGCAAAGAAGCTTCAAGGAGATTTAGACACATTAAATGAGTGGGCAAGAACATGGCAAATTGAATATAATGTGGGGAAATGTGAAGTTATCCACTTTGGTAGGAGAAACAGGAATGTAGAGATGATGAGAAATTGGGAAGTATTGATGTCCAAAGGGACCAGGGTGTTCTGTTCATGGATCACTGAAAGCTAACATGCAGGTGCAACAAGCAATTAGGAAGGCAAATGGTATGATGGCCTTTCTGTAAAGAAGATTTGGATACAGAAATAAAGAAGTCTTGCTGCAATTGTATAGAGCCTTGGTGAGGCCACACCTGAAGTACTGTGTGCACTTTTGGGCTCCTTAACTAAGGAAGGATATGCTTGCCATAGAGGGAGTGCAATGAAGGCTCACCAGACTAATCCCTGGGATGGCAGGATTGTCCTATAAGGAGAAATTGAGGAGACTAGGTCTATATTCTCTACAGTTTAGAAGAATGTGAGATGATTTCATTGAAACATACAAAATTCTTACAGGCCTCAACAAAGTAGATGCAGAAAGGTTGTTTCTGCTGTCTGTGGGGGGGTGGCAATGGGGTGGTGTCTGGAACCAGGGACACAATCTCAGAATAAGAGGTAGGTCATTTAGGACTGAGATGAGGAGGAATTTCTTCACTCAGAGGGTGGTGGATCTTTGGAATTCTCTACCCCAGAGGGCTGTGAAGGCTCAGTCATTGAATACATTCAAGACAGAGATCAATAGATTTCTAGATATTAAAGATATCAAGAGATATGGGGATAGCATGGGAAAATGGCTTCGAGGTAGAAGATCAGCTATGATCCAGTTGAATGGTGGAGCAGGCATGAGTGGCTAAAGAGCCTACTCTTGTTCCTATTTTCTATGTAGCAGCCCTAAAGTCAAATATTCTTCTCCATCAAGCTACCCGGGGAGGCCCAGGCAGTCTGATGCAAATGAGGCCAGAGGGCCAAGGTTAAAAGCTTGGTCAAGGAAGTGGGATTTTAAGGAGAATTTTAAAGAAAGAATTTAGGGATCGTAAGGAATTCTAGAGATTATTGAAAGAAAGAGGAAGAAAGGCTGTACAAGAGGCTGGATTCAGAAAGTATGCAGCAGAGGAATGTATGCAGAAAGGAGATTACAGAAATAGGGAGGGTGAGGGGCTTAAACATAAGAAGAAATTGAAATTTAAGGTATTTGGGGAGAGGCTTTTGTCTCAATCTAGGCCAGTGACAGAATTAATGGATATTTATGATTTGGAGTGGAATAGGAAATGCAGAGCAGAGTTTAGGGGAAAATAAAATTTATAGAGGGTGGTGGCTGGCCAGGAGAAAATTGGACTAATCAAATCAGAAGGTGACAAAGAATAAATTAAAGTTTCAGTGGCAGATGGATCAGGGAGGAACAGAGACATAAATAGGTGGGCTTTTTGATAAAGATGATCAAAGCTCATGGTCAAATAGGATACCAAGTCTGGTTCAGCATAAGACACTGGCTAAAAGGCAAATTAAGTCAGTGGGACATGCTTTCAGTCTTCCCAAAGTTAGCTCAGAAAGTTATGTTCCATAACTGAATGATGTTCAAGTAGTCTGATATCACAAAATAAATGAAGCAATTAAGAGAAGTACAGCTGGGTTTCATCGGCAGAGGTGTGGAATCTGATCCCATGGCTTTGGATGATGTTGCGCAGAAGTAGCATGTAAGCTGGAAGAGAAGACTTATTCTGAGCCCTCAATTCCCTCTCTTTTTGCCTTAACTGCTGCTGTTGACTGACTACATCTTCTCTTTCTTCCATCTTTGATGCCTTTTTTCCGTGCAAAATAATCATTTAATCCATCTGAATCCTTTGATTCCCCAGTATATTCACTCCATTAAATCAGAGAAATGCAAAATCAAATTTAACCAGTCTCATCAAAATCTATAGATCTGGTTCAACCAAATCAAACTTTACTGTGTCTCAATTTTTAATTTGTTCTTGGAATCTGGGCAATAAATTGGCAAAAGAGTAGTCACAGATCGTCATGGTGACACACACCTGCCCAGAGATGATGTCATCATTCTCCTCTACCGTTGGCAAGTGTCTCCCAGGTACAAGACTCAATGATTAAGGCCTGCATGTCAGGCTTGCAAGCATCCTTGAAGCAGAGCTTTGAGCATCCTATCAGTCGTCTGACTCTGGCTACCTCGTCACACAGAAAATCCTTAAATGGACTGTCTTCCATCCTATGAATATGCCCGAGCCAGTGGTCGCCTCTGATTGATGAGTGTCTACATACTTGGGAGGTGTGCCTTTGAGAGGATTGTCACGTTCATGATTTTGTCCTTCCATGAGATGCCCAGAATGCACCTTAATTTATTTAATTCAATTTCACAATTTTCCATGAGACTAAATCATGCTAGAGGGCAAAGGCAATCATTGGCTTCCCTTCTCCACTTCAAATTATTCTCCCCTGTCCCTTCCACTCTAGCCTCCAATATCAAATACAAAGAGCACATAGATATTTTTGTCTCTAACATTAAAATCATCTATGCAGCTGGCACCACTAACTCACAACTTACCTCTCCTCCTTTACTTCTGTCATCTTCCAAATTTCCCAATCAGTAAAGCTCCAAACACATCACTTTACAGTTTCTCTACAATTGCCTTGGCCTCTTCAAACTCATATTTTCCATGAGGCCTACTCTTGTTTCCTTAATTCGTTCCCCACCCAAATCCTGGTCATCCAGTATCCACTTCTGACCCCATGTTAATTGGCAATATTAATGATTTAATTTGCATATCATCTCCCTCCCCTTCAAATTCAATGTCATTATGCTCTTATCAGAAAATCTACCCTCAACTCAGTTGTCTTCTCAACTATCATCTTATTCTTCTCTAATATTCTGCAGTGCATCATCACCATCCAATGCGGCTCATCTATCTCCAGGAATTTCCCTTTTAAATTCCTTTAATCCTGCCTCTGCACATGTCATAACAGTAAGCCTGCTATGGTCAAAGGCATTCCTTGGTTTCCCTCCTACTTATCTGGATGAAGCAAATACTTCTCTTGCAATGGTTGCTCTTCCTCTCCTGCACTGTCATTCCAGGATTCCCCTAAGAATCGATTTTGGCATCCATCTTTTCCCTAGATATATGCTGCTGCTCAGTAAAATCATTCGCAGGCATGCAGTTAGCTTCCATAGATATGCTAATAATGCACAATTCTATCTCTTCATAAGTTCTCACAATCTTTTAATGGTTTCTGTGGTTTCTAGCTGTCCATCTGATGAAATGTCTTGGATGAACTGCAACTTCCTTCAACTGAACATTAGGAAGTTAGAAACCATGATTTTCAGTGCTGGTCACAAACTTCATTCCCTGTATACTAAAGCTATCCCTTTCCCTAGACTCTGACTCAGGTTGAACAAGAACATATGAAATCCCGGTATAATACTAAAACCTGAACTATTTAAGAAAAACAACATTTCAAGGAGCAGGATGACTACCATCTTCTCAGGGCAACTAGAGATGGGCAATAAACACAACCTTTCCAGTATCATCCACAAAAAAAATGTCCCATGTTTATACAGCATGTAACAGAGGTCCAGGGCCCGGATATTTGCTACTGAGGTAGGCAGCTTGAGTCGGAAAATTTCCCAAATGGAAATGGAAATGGAAAAGTTTAAATCGCTGAGAGCTCAGACTCATAACAGGATTGTCTCAGTGAGGTTCTGTTTTCACAGCTAGAGAGAGCTGCTAACTTTGCTTAATTGACATCTTTAAGTGGTTATAATAATTGTTTTTTTCTGTGATCTCTGTTGTCAATTTCTCAATGTTAATGTGCACAAGATTAAGCGGTGTTAAGTGTTTGAAACCTCTCTTATGATACTTTAATGATCTTTCTGATTTAGACACTTTTGTGGTTGTAGGAGCAGCATTTTTTTTCCAAAGAAAATTTGTGAATGGGTGTTTTTGTTCTGACCATTCCCCACATGCCATTGTAATATATGGCTCATTGGGTCTGTCCAAAGTGTTCAATGGGCGATTGGGCATTGAAGGTCTATAAGTTGGCATGGGGGCTGTAAGAGGTCATTGGCGTGTGTGGGGGATATGAGTTGGCACTGAGTTGGAATGGTAGGGACATGGGGGGTTGTGGGCGGGGCACAGGTCAGACCTTTTGACCTTACCTTTCAAAAGGTTCCCGAATTCAGACTCCGCTGAGATCCGTGAACCACAAAGCATGGAGAAGCTGGCCCAACTCCATGAAAATTGCATGGGGCAAAGAGATTGCTAGGAAATAGAGATTGTTTAAGTAAGTTATATTGGTACTTGTGGGCGTTAGGAATGAGTTTTAGCTTTAAAGTTTAAGTTTGATTTGTATTTTTGTATCTGTGTGTTAAGAAAGGTCAAACTAAGTTTGAGTTTCCTTTTAAAAAGGTGTTTTCATTTTTAATGAGGAGTTTTACGACTTCTAAAGAGAAAGTAAATATACAAGGGTACAAGGATTGGACTGTTGTAAAGCAACAGGGGCCCAGAGAGGCAGGTCCTTCCCACAGACACACATACAGAAGAAGAGAAACAGCAGTTGTTTTGGAAGCTGTTTGAGTGCAGTTGGTTCTGAAAGTTGCTGCCAGGAGAGGCTGGAGCAAAAGGGGACAGATAGCCAGTCCCAAGCTAAAGGAAAAAACCCAAAACTCCAGGGGAGTGGAAGTGCGGAAGTCCAAAAAAGACCTTCTAGTCAAAGGAAGGACTGGAACCTGGGGAAAGGTCTTGTTAAGTGAAGTTAAGAATGAGGGGCAGAGAGAAAGGCTCCAAGTTTCAGATTTAAAAAGACAAAAGCTGCAGAAAGCAGATTTAAAGCGAGAACAGCTTGCAAGAAGGTCCATAGAGATAAATGAAGGTCTGTAACTCTTTGATATGGGCATGTGAAGCAATGGTGTATTGTTGATGGCTGAGTCAGAGAAACAGAGTGTGCAGAGGGCAGCTTGGATGCATGTGGTGACCCAGGGAAGAGGAATTTCAGCAGGAGAGTTCAAAACCCGAGAGGTGAACCCTTACAGAAGGCGTCAGAGAGAAAGCGTCGGTTTGGGAGAAGATTCCAAGGCGGGGTCTTGAAGAGTGGAGATTGGAAACACTCATGTGAAGGATGGAATTCGTGAGACTGGTTGGTTCATAGTGTGACAAGTGTCTGAGGGGAGTTGAGGAGACATCCATAGCATCTGGTTGAGGTGACATCTGTCACTTGAGGTCAGAGTGTGGTGTGTCTGACCACAGGGTGCCATAGATTTACATTGACTGTGTGCTTACTGTGTGCAATAGAGTATAAGATAGCTTTTGTAACTTGTGTTATCCTTACAAATCTATATATATCTGTAAAGGTATAGTTGTGGGTGAAGGAATATTGTAATATAGTTCATCTTTTCTTGTTTAATAAATGTTTTATTCGTTTGTTAAAAGTTCATCAGCTGACTCCTGTGACTCTGTGCGGTAGCTACTTTCCACCCGTCTAAACAAGTAAATAAAAGTTAGGATCTATCAAGCTGGGTTCAACTCTCTGATCAGGCTTGTCCAGGGATAACCTCAGCTGGGGATCGTAATAGAGATGCCTACCATCACAATGGTGCAGGACAGAGTCACCCTCATCCCGCACAGTGAAAATTAGGAGTGGGGGCTGGAATCACAGAATTGGGTTCCACCTGCCATTTTTGAATGGCTCCGTAGTTCTTTCAACGCTGTGAAAATCTGGGTACAAATGTTCGACAGAAGACCGGAGCAGCACTCTGCTTCTCTGGTGGAGGGGGCCAGAATGCCTTACCTGGCCAAAAACAACACTAACATTTTTTTAGTTTTTCCCTGATGGGAATCAACTGCAATCAGTGATAATCAATTCCCCTTATAATTGATTTCCTTATCTCTGAAAGCTCTGTGTGGATTTCAAAGGGGGCTTGTATGGGACTTATGCCTGCTCTTGGCAGAATTGACATCACTGAACCTAAGAGTGGTCTGGGCAAAATCTCTGGGTAGGTTGGGACCATTCCAAACACAGGAAGATTTGACCTGCTCCTCTTAAGAATTTTTGTTGCCGAGTAAATGGAATGCAAACTTAGTGAATTTGGGTTCTGTCTCAAATTCTTATTGCCCAGTCCCCACAGGAGATCAATTTACATTGTGCCTTCCACCACCTCAGGAATTTTGAGCCCTTCTCTTTAAGAGTAGCCAAAGACAAAAAACGTAGATCAGTTGCAGTGGCTTTTTATGTTAACTGAAGGATTTTCACTTGATAAATGGCAAGAATTGCATTCAACAAACCACCTGTTTTTAGATAGCCAATCTTGATTTTGAGAACAAATAATATAGACAAATAAAAATAATTAAGTTCGGTCAAAATAGTAAACTTAAAAAAAAAACTCTTTGCTGCTAAAGTAAATGATGCACTTTCAATTTGTGAGAATATAGGTAAATAGATAGGATCGCACATTCTACCCAAATTTAACAATTTTAGATAAATATCAAGGTCCGGAAGAAAATCAGGCACTACAGAAATAACAGAATACAGAAATATTGCTTTTTTAATGTAGGAAATGCCCCGAGCACTTTACAGGGGGAATTAAATAAATAAATAAACTTATATAAACAACACACAATGACACATAAGGAGAAATCAGAAGAGTGATCAACATTTAAAAAGATGGGTTCTGAAGTGGTTAAAAGGCAGAGGGAAAAGAGGATATATAAAAGTGCAAAGTCTGATACAAGTATCTGGAGTTTATTAATTTGCTACATTGCACCAAATTTAAATCCCAGTTTAGGAGGCCATCATATTGATTTGATTTTCTACATACCACAAAATAGGTGTTCCCCAAATTGAATCATTGGAATGTAAAATTAACTGAAATGGCTGCAGTATGTGCTCCAACAGGATAAGAATTCAAGTGTATATTAAGAAACTATCTGATACTACAAAGCAAAGAGACTTCACAAATTAGAAAATCCTATGGATGTCTATTCCTGCGATAGATGAGTACCATTTGCATTGCATAGTGTGTTAATGAAAGATTTATCAGAAGGCACACATCCTTAGTTACCAATGATTTCTTTGTGACAGCCAGCCTGTTGGAGAAAAGCTGCAGCCTAGATGAAAGATTTGATTCTGAAAATGAAACATCATATGCTGACTATAAGAAAGTAATAATAGATGGCTTAAAATTATAGAATGGTTGAAGCACAGAAGGAGGCCATTCGGCCTGTCGTGTACATGCCAGCTCTCTGCAAGAGCTACTCAGCTAGTCCCACTACCCAGCCATTTTAATTTAGTCACTCATTCAATTCCCTTTTGTATGTCACAACTGAATCTGCCTCTCGTGCAGTACATTCCAGATCCTAACCACTTGTTGCATAAAAAAATGATTTTTCTTATGGCGCCAATGGTCCTTTTTCCAATCACCTTAAATCTGTGCCATCTGGTTCACTTCCTTTCCGCCAATGGGAACAGTTTCTCTTTATCTACTCTGTCTCGACCCCTCATGATTTTGAACACCTCGATCAAATCTCTGCTCAACCTCCTCTTCACCAAGGAGAACAACCCCAGCTTCTCCAATCTTTCTAAGTAACTGAAGACCCTCATACCTGAAATCATTCTTGTAAATCTTTCCTGCATCCTTTGTAAAGCTTTCACATCCTTCCTAAAGTGCAAAGCCCAAAATTGGATACAATACTCCAGTAGAGCCCAAACAAGTGTTTTATAAAGTTTCACCAGCAAAATACTGTGGATGCTGGAAATCTGAAATAAGAACAAAAAATGCTGGAAAAACTCAGCAGGTCAGGCAGCATCTGTGGGGAGAAACAGAGTCAACATTTTGGGTCAATGACCTTTCATCAGAATTCATGATGAAAGGTCATCGACCTGAAACTTTAACACTGTTTTTCCACACAGATGTTGCCTAACTTGCTGACTTTTTCCTGCATTTTTTGTTCTAATTTCATCATAACTTCCTTGCTTTTGTACTGTATATCTCTATAAAGCCCAGAATTCCATATGCCTTTTTAACCACTTCCTCAATCTGCCCTGCCACTTTAAACAATTTGTGTACATATACCCCCAGGTCTGTCTGTTCCTGCAACCCTTTAGAATTATACCTTTTATTTGATATTGCCTCTCTCATATCCTGCCAAAATATATCACTTCTCATTTCTCGCTATTAAATGTTGTTTGTCCATACCACGAGCCTGTCTATGTCATCTTCAAGTCTATCACTACCCTCCTCACAGTTAACAATACTTCCAAGTTTTGTGACATCTGCAAATTTTGAAACTGTGCCCTTATAATCAAGTCTAGGTCATTAATATACACAATCGAGCAGGCTTTCTCCCCTTCATCCGTGGCCACGTGGAGGTGGTCAAGACTGGAGGCTATGAAATCAGACAGAGCACTGGGTGTTCACTGGAGTTTACTTGTTAATGTGCACTGTGTTACTTCTTGCTAACACTAAATATTAACACACGACTCCATATGTGTGAGTTTCCATTCTTTAATGGCAAAGCCCAAAAAGAGGAGTGAAATGGTGAAGGGAAGCAATGGTCTTTGAAGAGGAACAGTGAGATCGCTGGAAAGTTACACATCGTGCATTGGCATTAAGAGTGTATCTATTCAAAGCTACCTCTTCAATGGAAGGCAGCTCAAAGTGAGTTCCAGAACATGAGATACTGTGAGGTGCAATGTGGGAAGCACTCAGGCGAAATGTGCCTGGATGAGATGTTTCCTGGCGTCCACGCCATTCTAATGAGAGCTGCATCAGCCCTGGCAGCCTCCCTGCACAGTCTGGGCACCATTCTGCCCTGCATCTTCTTCTTCATCCTCCTCTTCTTCCTCCAATGAGCAGGGCTTCTTCAAAGTCCATGCCTCTCTGGGGTGTCATTATATGGAGAGCGCAGCGGACCACCACAATTTGTGAGATCCTTGCAGGAATGTACTGCAGGGTGTTACCCAATCAGTTTCAGGAGCCTGATGGTCTGCTCCATAGCAGTCTAGCTTTTGCAAAAAGGGCATCAGTGTCTTGCAAGATGCAATGGCGTGCTGCTGCTGGAGAGACGTGACCATGGTCCGCAGCTAATCTTTGGAAGGATCTAAAAGCGAAGAAATTCATGGACACAGTTACTTTGATAGTTAAGGCAGGGCGTGGGCAGGCAGTCCTGCGACATATGAGGTCTTCCTCTACGAGAGCACAATCTGAGTGACCATATGCCTATCTAGGTGCCACCCGCTGTGGCACTGGTTCTCCAATATGTCCAGTTAATTCCTTTGTTGGCGGTACACACAGTGCTACAGGTATGGCCTCCATTGCCTTCCTGCCCCTCGCTCCTCTCCTCTGCCCTCCTCATGCTTGGGGCTCTGCCTCTGCTGCTGAGGCTGCTGATCCTCATCGCTATTCAACCCAATATCTGGAAACTTAAATCTTATGTCCAGCTGTTGCCTTACTTGCACTCAGCTGCACTCACAATATTTTCTGGACCCTCACCTCCACTCCACCTCTTATGGTCGCATGATTGCTGTAGGAAATGGGAGCCTTTTTATACTTTTTGTACCTTTTTTATATACTTTTATAATACTTTGTGCGCTATTAATTCCTTTTTTCTGTATTTTGTATTTTGCTTGAGTTCCTGCTAGATGAAAGGTTAATTCTAAATGTACGTGAACGACCTGCGACTGGCCTGTGTAACTTGAGTCAAATTGAAGTCACACTGTAATGTGAATTGATAGTGTGAATGGCAAAAGGAGGACAGATGTTCACAAAGGTTACGCTTTGAAATGTAAAGGCTTTGGGGCTGTAAATAAATGGGTGCAAGGATTATTAAGTCCAGCAAATTGTTATACAGGAGAAAGTTAACGATGAACTGTTTAAGTTTTGAGGATATCTTGTTCACGAGTCTGTGACTACTGACTAATGGAATAGTAAGATCAAATGTGTGACGGCTATATTAGAATACAGCATGGGCTTTGGCTGCAGAAACATATACAAACAGCAAAACAGGCTCAGTGTACAAACTTTGAAGATGGCAAAGGGAGAGAAAGCAGAACAGAAATCACGACCAGCAATCTGTAGCTGCCAGAGTCAGCAAGAAGCAAGAACTAAGATAAAGCAAAAAACTGCGGATGCTGGAAATCCAAAGCAAAAACAAAAATACCTGGAAAAACTCAGCAGGTCTAACAGCATCTGCGGAGAGGAACACAGTTAATGTTTCGAGTCCGTATAACTCTTCAACAAAACTAAGAAAAAATAGAAAAGAGGTGGAATATAAGCTTGTTTAAGGGGTGGGGTGGGACAAGTAGAGCTGGATAGAGGGCCAATGATAGGTGGAGATAACCAAAAGATGTCATAGACAAAAGGACAAAGAGGTGTTGAAGCTGGTGATATTATCTAAGGAATGTGATAATAAAGGTACAGATAGCCCTAGTGGGGGTGGGATGGGGGGAAGGGATTGAAATAGGCTAAAAGGCAAAGATAAAACAATGGATGGAAATACATTTAAAAATAATGGAAATAGGTGGGAAAAGAAAAATCTATATAAATTATTGGAAAAAAGGGATCGGAAAGGGGGTGGGGATGGAGGAGAGAGTTCATGATCTAAAATTGTTGAACTCAATATTCAGTCCGGAAGGCTGTAAAGTGCCTAGTCGGAAGATGAGGTGCTGTTCCTCCAGTTTGCGTTGAGCTTCACTGGAACAATGCAGCAGGCCAAGGACGGACATGTGGGCATGAGAGCCGGGTGGAGTGTTGAAATGGCAAAGCGACAGGGAGGTCTGGGTCATGCTTGCGGACAGACCGAAGGTGTTCTGCAAAGCGGTCACCCAGTCTGCGTTTGGTCTCTCCAATGTAGAGGAAACCACATTGGGAGCTGCAAATGCAGTAGACTAAATTGAGGGAAGTGCAAGTGAAATGCTGCTTCACTTGAAAGGAGTGTTTGGGCCCTCGGATGGTGAGGAGAGGGGAAGTAAAGCGGCAGGTATTGCACCTTCTGCGGTTGCATGGGAAGGTGCCGTGGGAGGAGGTTGAGGTGTAGGGGGTGATGGAGGAGTGGACCAGGGTGTCCCGGAGGGTACGATCCCTGCGGAATGCTGCCGGGGGGGGTGAAGGGAAGATGTATTTGGTGGTGGCATCATGCTGGAGTTGGCGGAGGATGATCCTTTGAATGCGGAGGCTGGTGGGGTGATAAGTGAGGACAAGGGGGACCCTATCATGGTTCTGGGAGGGAGAACAAGGTGTGAGGGCGGATGCACGGGAGTTGGGCCGGACACGGTTGAGGGCCCTGTCAACCACCGTGGGTGGAAAACCTTGGTTAAGGAAGAAGGAAGACATGTCAGAGGAACTGTTTTTGAAAGTGGCATCATCATAACAGATGCGACGGAGGCAAAGAAACTGAGAGAATGGGATGGAGTCTTTACAGGAAGCGGGGTGTGAGGAGCTGTAGTCGAGGTAGCTGTGGGAGTCGGTAGGCTTGTAATGATTATTGGTGGACAGTCTATAACCAGAAATTGAGACAGAGAGGTCAAGGAAGGGAAGGGAAGTGTCAGAGATGAACCATGTGAAAATGATGGAGGGGTGGAAATTGGAAGCAAAATTAATAATTTTTTCCAGGTCTAGACGAGAGCATGAAGCAGCACCAAAGCAATCATCGATGTACCGGAGAAAGAGTTGTGGGAGGGGGCTGGAGTAGGACTGGAACAAGGAATGTTCCACATACCCAATAAAGAGACAGGCATAACTGGGGCCCATGCGGGTACCCATCGCCACACCTTTTTCTTGGAGGAAGTGAGAGGAGTTTAAGGAGATGGAGGTGTAGAGGGATTGGACGTCTTGACTCCATTCTCTCTCCCCTTGTCCAGTTCCTTCCCACCTACATCCGTGATTCCTCTGACACCCTACATCATATCAACAATTTCCAGTTCCCTGGCCCCAACCGCCTCCTCTTCACCATGGACATCCAATCCCTCTACACCTCCATCCCCCACCGGGATGGTCTGATCGCTCTCCGTTTCTTCCTCAAACAGAGGCCCGAACAATCCCCATCCACCACTACCCTTCTCCGTCTGGCTGAACTTGTTCTCACATTGAACAATTTCTCCATAAACTCCTCTCACTTCCTCTAAATAAAAGGTGCGGCTATGGGTACCCGCATGGGCCCCAGTTATGCCTGTCTCTTTATGGGGTATGTGGAACATTCCTTGTTCCAGTCCTACTCCGGCCCCCTCCCACAACACTTTCTCTGGTACATCGATGATTGCTTTGGTGCTGCTTCATGCTCTCGTCTGGACCTGGAAAAATTTATTAATTTTGCTTCCAATTTCCACCCCTCCATCATTTTCACATGGTCCATCTCTGACACTTCCCTTCCCTTCCTTGACCTCTCTGTCTCAATTTCTGGTTATAGACTGTCCACCAATATTCATTACAAGCCTACCGACTCCCACAACTACCTCGACTACAGCTCCTCACACCCCGCTTCCTGTAAGGACTCCATCCCATTCTCTCAGTTTCTTCGCCTCCGTCGCATCTGTTCTGATGATGCCACTTTCAAAAAGTTCCTCTGACATGTCTTCCTTCTTCCTTAACCGAGGTTTTCCACCCACGGTGGTTGACAGGGCCCATCTCTCGCGCATCCGCCCTCACACCTTCTTCTCCCTCCCACAACCATGATAGGGTCCCCCTTGTCCTCACTTATCACCCCATCAGCCTCCGCATTCAAAGGATCATCCTCCGCCATTTCCGCCAACTCCAGCATGATGCCACTACCAAATACATCTTCCCTTCACCGCCCTGGCGGCATTCCGCAGGGATCATTCCCTCTGTGACACCCTGGTCCACTCCTCCATCACCCCCTACACCTCAACCCCCTCCCACGGCACCTTCCCATGCAACCGCAGAAGGTGCAGCACCTGTTCCTTTACTTCCCCTCTCCTCACTGTCCAAGGGCCCAAACACTCCTTTCAAGTGAAGCAGCATTTCACTTGCACTTCCCTCAATTTAGCATTCTGCATTTGCTGCTCCCAATGCGGTTTCCTCTACATTGGAGAGACCAAACACAGACTGGGTGACCGCTTTGCGGAACACCTTCCGTCTGTCCGCAAGCATGACCCAGACCTCCCTGTCGCTTGCCATTTCAACACTCCACCCTGCTCTCATGCCCACATGTCCGTCCTTGGCCTGCTGCATTGTTCCAGTGAAGCTCAACGCAAACTGGAGGAACAGCACCTCATCTTCCGACTAGGCACTTTACAGCCTTCCGGACTGAATATTGAGTTCAACAATTTTAGATCATGAACTCTTTCCTCCATCCCCACCCCCTTTCTTCCAATAATTTATATAGATTTTTCTTTTCCCACCTATTTCCATTATTTTTAAATGTATTTCCATCCATTGTTTTATCTTTGCCTTTTAGCCTATTTCGATCCCTTCCCCCCATCCCACCCCCACTAGGGCTATCTGTACCTTTATTATCACATTCCTTAGATAATATCACCAGCTTCAACACCTCTTTGTCCTTTTGTCTATGACATCTTTTGGTTATCTCCACCTATCACTGGCCCTCTATCCAGCTCTACTTGTCCCACCCCACCCCCGGTTAAACCAGCTTATATTTCACCTCTTTTCTATTTGTCCTTAGTTCTGTTGAAGAGTCATATGGACTCGAAAGGTTAACTGTGTTCCTCTCCGCAGATGCTGTCAGACCTGCTGAGTTTTTCCAAGAAGCAAGAACTACCTTGTCTGGGATATTGGCTGACCTCTTTCGTTAAGTATAACTTTTGTTGCTTAATAAATCTTCCTGATACTACTACATTACATGTCTCCTCGTCTGATCCCCTCCACTGAAAAAGCACCTACAGGCGAATTGCTCTGCTACCTGATGGCACCTGGTCTAATGGATGAGTGTCCCTCTCAGCCATGCTCCCTTTCATGGGCTCACCTAATTTCATGATGCAGCCATGTTTGGTTCTCTGCTGTATTGGTGCTTTCTTGCACCAGGACTGTTTCTGATTCATCATGAGCACCACCACCATAATTCAAAACTGGATCTTAACGAGCTGACAACAAACTCGATAACAAGATCAATTGGCCACACACCTAAATCGGAAGGGTTGTTGGTCCCACCTTATCCTGTCTTGAGCAAAATCACTGGGGCAGGAACGGGTGACATGAAACTGCCACTTTGGTTGGCAGTACAAAATTTCACACCGCCTGCTTCTGCACTCATTCCTATCGGGGCCTAAAAATCCTGCCCATAAGGTTTAGGATGTAATTCAAATCCTTGTTTGATAGGTTCACAGGTTGAATTGAGAGAATAACAGGTATCACTGGTATCTACCACATACTCACAAATCAAATGCACCATGAACTAGAGCTCAGGAATAGTTAGCGGGGAGGGTAGACAATGGGCAGCATTTTTAGGTCAGTGGACGGCCACGATCGGTGGGCCCAGGATCGGCCGGGGAACGATCCGCCAATTAACAGCCAGCCAGCGTGAAACAGGTGCTGAAATGTTCAGTGGGTGCGGGAGGAGGGCGGGCGCTGAATGAAAGCTCCCTGAAGGCAGAGAGCTGCCTCAGGGAGATGAAGGCTTTAAAACCATTAAATACAGCTTTTAAAATCAGGGAAAAAATGTCCACACATCACAATCAGTCACCTGAACGTATATATATCCATAGGTTTTTTAAAATTTAATAACGGAAACCTCATCCCGCCTTGGATGAGGTTTCATGAAAAATGCAAAGTTCGCTTGGACAATTCGCCTGTCTGCCGGCCGTAAGGTCGGATGGACCACGAAAACATCGGAGGCAATTGCAACTTTAGTTACACCAATTGGCCTCTTAATTGTCGGTGGGTGCGCTTCCAACTTTTGCACGTGCCTGCTGACTGAAATATCACGCGAGCACGAAATGATATTGGGACGCTTGCCCGATGTCATCTCACACAATTTTGCATCCAATCGGGTCAGGCGCATGCCTAAACTTTCTGCCCAATGTTGTTATCTCCCATGATAGAAACATCTTCATCTGATTCTGCCATCTTCTTCCAATGATTTTAAATGCGTCGGAAAGCAGACAGGATGCAGTGAAGAATACTTCCTAATCCTTCAGTATATCATAATCATTGCTTTAAACATGCCACAGATGTTTGTCAACGATGGCTGTGGTGAACGCAAGCATCACGTTATATTCGCGCTCTACTGCCTGTTTACTGTCTGTCATGGATGCTCCATAAGGCTCATGAGCCAAGGTTGTAGTGGGTATTTCTTGCAAATGATTAGGGTGTAGCAGACAGTTGCAAAACATGGGCAGCCTGTATGGTCAGGGATGAGCATATTGATTGAGTAGAAGCCCTTGCAATACAAACAAGGGGCATACCTGTCTAAAGGATCATGTAGGCTATGCACGCACCATCAATTACACACTGGACTTTGAGAAGTTCTATTATTTGGAAGAAACCTACAGTTCTCCCCTGTTGTTCTCTTGTGCCCACAGAGAAACTATGTGATTGTTTCTGCTCTCAAACAAGATATCAAGATTTTATGCAATGGTGAACTACAGACTGACATTACAGATATAATTTATTTCAGCCTGAAAAGAATCCAAAGCAGAAAGTTTAAGGCTGCTGTAATTTTAACTGAAGCTTGCAGCACAATGCCTGCGCTATAATTTCCCTTGAGATCTTCTTGGATCACACTGTATGGGTGGAATTTTCTGTTTTTGAAACTAAGGGCAGAATCATCCCAGGTTTGCACTGTGTGGTAGCGGGCGGGAAGGATGGACATACACGAAGTGAGGTCGCCCACATCTTCTGCAACAATAGACAAGCCACGACTAAGTTTCGCTATAAATGGACTACCTGAAGTGCTAGTATCAGATAATGGAACAGTATTCACAAGTGCTGAATTTACCCAATTTACAAGCCTCAACGGTATTGTTCATGTGAAAACATCTCCATACCACCCTTCTTCAAAAGGACTTACTGAGAGCAGTTCAGATGTTCAAATCTGGTATGAAGAAATTATCTGGACATTCTTTAGCAACTAAATTAGCACGTTTCTTTTCCACTATAAAAGCACCCCTCATTCGACAACAGGTGTCACACCTGCGGATTTGTTGATGAAGCGCCATCTCCAATCGAGACTGAACCTAATTATGCCAAACGTGGGGGGATGGAAGAAAGAAGGCAGGAAAGTCAGGAAATTGGACATGACTGTCACAGTCGGGACAGAACATTTAATGTAGGAGAGAAAGTATTTGTGAAAAATTTTGGAGAAGGACCAGCATGGTTGTTTGGTGAAATAAGTGCTGTAACGGGGCCTCTTTCCTACCACGTGAAAGTCGAAGATCGATTAATAAGGAGACATGTGGATCACATAAGAAGAGGAGAAACCAAATATCCAGAAGTAATTCCACCAGTGTTCGAGACCGAATCCACATCTCCTGTTGAAAGAACTCAACCGAGTACAATTGTATTTGAAGGGCCGACTGTACCTGAAAGAGTTGAAGAAACAGATTTACAGGTACCTACAAAAGAATCAGATACTCAGATGAGTACTTCAGTAAGGGAGATTCTTAGTCAAGCTTCAGAAGCTGTAGAGCTGAGACGTTTCTAGGGAAACCCCTAGAGAGACTGACTTTGTAAATAATTGATCTGTGTAAATAACTTGATGTATTAAAAAACTTGTAAAATGTATTTTCAGTAAAGGGGAGGGATGTAGTAATCTGATATATAATATATCTTAAGACAAGTATTGTGATGTAAGATCATATGATCTTAATACCCAATAGCAGAGTAGCGGGGGCTATCTCTGTATGGGAGGGTCTTGAGTTAGACACTGAAGAGTGAAGACAGAGTTTGAGTTGTAAGCACACAAGTGTAGCTGCTTTGTTTAGTTTGTAAATAAACAGCATGTGTTTATTCTAACAATGATCTCCGGATGTTCTCTGTCTCTGTACCAACTCGGTCACCCTTAAACAAGCGTGCAACCTGGATCCTTTAGCCCCAACAAACCAAGCGCACTGGATCCAACAGTCTGCCACTCTGGGATGAAGTGGTGTCCACGTGCGCATATGGAAATTTCCATGGGAAGGATGGCAGACGCCATGGAGACCCTGGTCCAGAAGAACGCAGAGATGCGCGCAGACCTGCACTCTATCAAGAGTGACCAAACGCAAACTGGGCGACCGTTTTGCGGAACACCTGCGGTCTGTCCGCAAGAAAGACCCAAACCTCCCTGTCGCTTGCCATTTTAACACTCCACCCTGTTCTCTTG
The DNA here is from genome assembly GCF_964194155.1 of Cetorhinus maximus. Taxonomy (NCBI): domain Eukaryota; kingdom Metazoa; phylum Chordata; class Chondrichthyes; order Lamniformes; family Cetorhinidae; genus Cetorhinus; species Cetorhinus maximus. The sequence goes on from NC_135882.1 coordinate 67,991,476, forward strand.
CCAACATGTCTGTCCTTGGCTTGCTGCATTGTTCCAGTGAAGCCCAACGCAAACTGGAGGAACAGCACCTCATCTTCCGACTAGGCACTTTACAGCCCTCCGGGCTGAATATTGAATTCAACAACTTTAGATCTTAAACTCCCCCTCCACCCATCCCCACCCCGTTTCTTCCCCCCACCCCCCCCCGCTTTTTTTTTTCAATAATTTATATAGATTCTTCTTTCCCCACCTATTTCCATTATTTTTAAATCTAAAACTAAAACCTTTAGTCTTTCCACCCCACCCCCACTAGAGCTGTACTTTGAATATCCTGTCTTCCATTCTTAATTAGCACTTTTCTCAGACAAAGACCACCACCTTCAACACCTCTTTGACCCTTTTGTCTGTGACATCTTTTGATTATCTGCTCATCTCCACAATCATCACACCACACCCTCAATGTGTCTCTTCCCGCCCCCCCACCCACCTTAAACCAATTTATATTTCTCCCTTGTTGAAACTATGCTGCAGTTCTGCCGAAGGGCCATGAAGGCTCGAAACGTTAACTGATTTCTTCTCCGCCGATGCTGCCAGACTTGCTGAGTTTTTCCAGGTAATTCTGTTTTTGTTCTGCACTCTATCATGTTAGCCATGGGTGAGTTCCTTCAGTGGCAATGCAACGGGGCAAACGAGGCACGTCGACGTCCCTCCAAGTACCCCTTCCCCTCAAGGAGTCAGGCCGGGACCCTTGGGCACCCGAATGGAGGAGGAGCGGCTGCTGGACACCCCTGGGTCATCCACTCAGGAATTTCAGTGGTTGTCCTCTCCCGCCGATTTCCCTTTGCCTATGACCCCCTCAGCCTCATCCTCTGTCACCACAGAGGGAGCAGCTGGCCCACAGGAGGACAGCTAAAGCAAGCCGGGGCCCCCAAGGTCTTGGCTCTCCAGCGGACCCATGCCGAAGGCATCAGAGTCAACAGGGCCAACCATTGCACAGGCTGTCTCTACCCCTGCTGTGGATGTCAGGGCAGAACCTAGAAGTCTAAGGCATTCAAAGATTAAGAAATTCTTTTCACAGTTGGTTGCACGGGTGAACACATTTTGTCACTTTACAGTCTGAAAATATATTCACTTTGAATAATGTGTAATGGTGTCTTTCAGCTTCATGTACAAGTTTCGCGAGACAGCCCCCTGCACCCCCCCGCCCCCACTAGCAGTTCAGATGCACGCAGCCAGCCCACGAGTGATTCTGGAGGGAGAGGTGTTTGTGTGTGTGTCAGCGCTTTTCGGAACCTCGTACAAACACTCTCCCACGCACGCGGATCCTTCCCCTATCACATTCATCTCAATGTCTGAGCATTTTCAACACTGCCTGCTGGGGTTCTCTTTCAGTTGTCCATCTGAGCTGACCTCCATCTTCGCCCACCCACTGATCACACTCCCTTGCAGCACCTGATCTCGCCCATCACGACTCTTGTTACACTTGCAATTTAACAAGCATTTTGGTGGTACAGTTTTTCTTGAGGTCCCCTGTCCTTTCCCCTACTCCAGTCACCCATTTCCTTTCAACCATTACTGTCAAAGCCCCTGGCATCACCTTCCACCGTCATCTACCAGCCACAACCATTTTCTTTTGGGGACATCCAGTTGAACGTGCATGGTGGCTACATCCCCAAAAAGCCCATGCCTATCCACATTAACCACCCCGACCTCCTCTTTCCCACCCCAGGGTCAGTGCCTGCCTCCACCAACCACTGTCGCCGTCCCTTCTACTAATACCGTCACACCCTCACACTCCCACCCTACTGGCTCACTCTGCCCTCGATCAATCTCACCATTCCCTCCTACCACAACCACCTTCAGTTCGCTCCCCAGGAGGCAGTCATCGACTCCACAGACACTACTCTTGCACACGCACTGGGACATCCCCACCTCCGGACTTCTTCACTCCTTCCCCCACACTGTGACTCCTCCACCTCCGCCTCTGCACTCCTTCCCTCCCCCCATCCCCGGACTCCTTTCCCCCTTCCTGACTTCTTCCTCCTGCCTTACTCCCTCCCTCTTCCCGACTTCTTCCTCCACCCTTACTCCTTCCCCCCCAGACTCATTGCTCCTTCCCCACCCCGGACTCTTTCATCCTCCCGCTCCCGGACTCCTTCCCCCTCATCCCCGGACTCCTTCCTCCAAACCACCCCCCCACCACCAGACTCCTACCCCTCCTACCACCCCGGACTCCTTCCTCCTACCCTCCTACGCCCGCGGACTCCTTCCTCCTGCCCTCCTACTCCCCTGGGCACCTTCCTCCTACCCTCCTACCGCTCCCCCCCACCCCCCCCCACCACCACCACCACCGGACTCCTTCCTCCTACCCCACGCCCCCAGACGCCTTCCTCCTCCCCTCTGCCGGGCCCCTTCCCCTCCTCTCCCCGGACCCCGTCCCCCCTCTGGACATCTTCCCTTATACTTTCCTACCCCCCTCACGCCTACCGCACCAGTTGCCGTATTCTCCCTGTTATCCCTTCCTCCCCCGTACTCCCTCTCCCCTCCCAACCTCATCCCACCCCAACACCTTTGTTTCCCCCTCCCACACTAATTCCTCCCCGGCACACCTTCCTCTTCTAGTCCTACACTTTCTTCTCCCACCCCCTCCGGTACATGTTCCTCTCCCAAACACAGCTGGACCGTGCTCTCTACCCTTTCGACAATCATCTATTTACAGACCATGGCCAAGATACTGAGCAGACCCTCAACGGTGACTTTCCACCCTCTGTGAGCTGCTTCCTGGTATACCCATGTCCATCAGAATCCACCCAGGATTGCGATAGGCCTTCCTCCAGGGTCCCGTTGCTGTTGGGCTCTAGCATCTTCAGCTCCTCATATGTCTGTGTTGTGAGCAAGCCCCTGACAGTAAGTCCTGACTTCTGCACGTCATGCTTGCAAAGACGTTTTCTGCACCAGCGTATTTTACCACTAACGTGGGCCATAAATTTGATGTGGGGGGATGATTCTGGCAAGCTGCGCTTACAATGATATGTAGATGTATTACAATGAAGTTCCTGACATCCGACGGCAGGAAACACAGCCCGCCCTTGGCGGACAGAGTGGACGATTGCAAACTGGCTTCATGACGTTGTGAAACTGGTTTTTGGCCCTCTTGTCATATTGTCTGCTCACGCTGCCGAACACGCCCACCACCAACTGGCACAGAAAATTCCGCCCCAAGTACGGTTGCAGGCGGGTTTTGTGGCGTGTATCCTGCTGCTCAGAATGGCAGGAAATTGTGTCCAATTCATGCTTAGAAGCTTATTAATTATGCAGAGGTGAGTATCTCTCTGGGAGCTGATTCGCCCACTCTGCTGTTACTTGGCGGGGTCGAAGGTCCGGGTGGCATATTTAAACGCCATCTGAACAGACACATCTCATTCTCTCCAGCTCACCTGTCTCCAGGACATGCACGAAGGTGTCTTCGAGCCAAAAGAAGAAGGCTGCAAGCCTCAAGAAGAAGGCAGCACCCCGCTTCAGCCACGAGGCCCTCCAGGCCTTGATCAGAGGAGTCCGGGCACATAGCAACATCCTATATCCCAGGGATGGTTCCAGAAAGCATACCGGCCTCACCTTTCCGGCCTGGGAGGCCATCGCAGGGAACGTCAGCGTGACTGGCAACTGCACCTGAAACGCCATCCAGTGCAGGAAGAGGGTGAATGATCTCATCCGCACCACCAGGGTACATCATCCCTCAACTCCATCCAATATCAAACTTTCATCATGGCATGATGTAATCAAAGGGCAACTCAGAGATCTCACATAACCATTAGCAGGAGATCCATATCACCATTGATTGTTTCACGGAAACTATCACATCACCACCGTCCCATCTACCATGATGTGCACTCTCCATCCTCAGACCTGCTGGGGAGGGCTCACCATACACAGGGGGCATGGATCTTTCCCAACCTATACTGCATCCCTTCTCATCACATGCCTTTCTTTTGTCTTCATCCAGGACAAGCTAGCACACAACAGAAGGGAATAAGTACAGACTGGGGTAGGCACGGCTGACATAATAGCTCTGAGTGAATTCGAGGAGGCTACAGCTGAGATTGCTGGGGAAGTCAGGATTGCTCCTCTGGAGAAGGTGAGACTGGATTGTCTCAACAACTTTGTACCAATCACACCCTGACAATTACAGTGAGTGACATGCAGTCTTATAATCCTCTTGCTCATCAACTAAAACTCTATTCTCTATCCTTTAGGCTCCAGCAGATTGAGGTCCACAAGACATCCCACCATAAGTCTGAGCCCCCAGACCACGTCAGAAGAGGAAGCTCTGGCAGACCCGTCACAGCGCTCACCCGTACCCTGCAGCAGGGCAGAGACACACACTTCGGTGGGGCATAGTTCTACATTAGGCTCAGGCTCAACTGCTGGAGAACACCTCACTGACAAGTCCTCGCAGCAGACACATGAGGAGGCAGGGACAGCCCAGGTCTCCAGCAGTCGGAGGGCTGCAGGAGACCTGTCACCCATTTATTCCAAGTCAGATGATGAGCCTCTGTGAGCGGCCACCAACTCAGTGCTGGAGATGCCACAACAGGTGGCAGAACATCAGGCAGAGATTCAGCAGTCATTTAGCAGACTAGAGCGAAGGCTGGAAGAGTCCATCCATGTTCTGTCCGACATCGTGGCTCTGATATGCGAGCGCTTCGAGGTTACCATGGGAAGGCTGGCGACCACCATGGTGACCTTGGTCCAACAGACCTTGCTGGATTTGTGCTTGGCCCTGCATTCTGTGGTCACACAGCCTGGTGGGTACCCTCAAGATGTAGGCGACAGGGGTACGAGGCACCTTGACCTCTCTTCAAGTGCACCATCTCCTTCACTGCCACAGGGAGGGTGAGTGTCAGCCGGACACCCCGGGGGCTTCCTCTCAGGACCCAAGGATGTGCAGCCGCTTGGAGTCCCCTCTGTCTGTGACCCAATCCACTCCAGCTGCTCAAGCCGAGGAGGGTGCACCTGCCCTTGTGCAGGGGACTCTTATCAGTCCGGGACCCTCCAGGCCTTGGGCTACCAGAAGATGTCTGCCAAGACCAGGACCAACATCAGGATGTAGCAGTCAGCAGGTTTCCTCCGCCTCTACTGCAAATGTCGGGGCTGTACCCAGGTGTATTGGTAGGATTAGTAGAATTAAGAAGTATTGAAATCACTTTTGGGTCACAGGTACGGTACCAATGTAAAAATATTGCACTTCTGTAAATACATTAGATGGTTATGTGGATAACTTGGTCGACTGAAGGTGTTGTAATCATGTACATTTGAATCCTCTTATCTCCAGGTTTAGCCATCCTCCCACTCAGTGATAGTGTCCCTCTCTGAGATTCACATTCATGTGATGTCAGCCTCTCTAAAGAAGATATTTTCACCCTTGTGTGATGTCAGGGAGATGTGTTAAAATCTTTATTGGAAGTGTGTGATATATGTGCTTGCAACCCTTTGTCCTCACGGAACATCATTGTGCGAGAGCAGCTCAGCAGCCTTGAGGGAATAGCGGCAATTGTGCCTCCTCAGTGGTAGTGCCAAAGGACAAGGCATGGATGGGAGGAGGAGATACCCAACCACGTCCTCATCTCACTGTAGTTTCTCATTTTTGTGGCGATGACTGCTTCAAGTAAGTTTTTGCATCATTCTCATTATTGAGTGTACTCTCACTCCCCAGAGCGAACGCACACAGGAAGGCACTGCTGACCTCCTTAGAGATCATGGCCTGGTGAATCATGAGACTAGAAGGTACAAGTGTGAATGCTAGACTAGCTCTCAATGCGACTGGTTGAACGTCCCTTGAGATGAAATGAAATGGCAATGAAGGCCAGAAGAACAGTGGCCATTTCCCTTGCCTTCACTTTACTCCTCCTAAAATCTGGCAGCGATTCAAGTGTCACTGGCACATCTCTCATGTTTTGCTTCCTCTATAGTATTGCCACCTTCAAATTGACCCTCATCGCCCTGAGGTTTCTGGCCTTCCTGATCTTCATCCTCCAAAGAGCTCTCATCCTCCTCCATTTCACCCTCTGGCAAGGGATCACCTCTTTGTAGTGCCAGGCTGTGAAGGGCTCAACACACAGTAATAATGTGTGAAAACCTATCAGGAGTGAACAGTACTGCGCCGCCTGAGAGGTCCAAACATCTGAAGCGTATCTTTAGAGTGCCAACGGTCTGCTCGATTAGGGACCATGTGGAGCTGTGAGCAGTGTTGTACCTCTCCTCTGAACAACTCAGAGCAACCCATCGGTGTCATCAGCCAACATTTCAGTGGGTAGCCCTTATCCCCAAGCAGCCATCCCTGCAGACATTCAGGACCTTTGAAAATCTGAGGCACCTGGGAGTAACTCAGGATGTATGAGTCAGGGCAACTCCCAGGGTACCGTGCACAAATGTGCAGTATTTGCTTCCGATGATCGCACACCAGTTGAACAATGATGGAGCAGCAGCCTTTGTAATTTATAAACATTAGAGGCTGCTGTCTTGGAGCCCTTAAAGCCACATGGGTACAGTTGTTTGCACCCTGCACTCTTGGGAAGCCTGAGATAGAAACGAAACCGATGAATCTTGCAGCCTGGCTATCTTTGTCCACAGCAAATATAACAGTGATGTGCCTTGCTGTAAAGGGCATCTGTGACCTCCTTTATGCATCTATCCTTTGCAGATTGACAAATGTTGCAGAGGTCCCCTGTGGATCCCTAGAAAGACCCACATGCAAAAGTATTCGGCATGGCGGTCACCTTTAAAGCCACTGGCAGGGGGTAGCCTCCAATTCCACGGCATGTCAGGTTTTCACGAAGAATGTGGCAGATGTGATCTACCAGAGCTTGGGATAAGCAGAGACATGCCTGGCATTGTCTCACACTCATTTATAAATAGGAGTCTCCTTCGTTATACCCTAGGTCTGGCAAGTTGCCTCTGTTGTCTGGGTCTCTCCTCCTGACCCTCTTGCTCTTGCTCTGGCTCCCCTTGACCCTGGGCCTCAGGTGGGGCCTCTTCTTGCAGCTGTGCTCGGTGTCGCCTCTCCCTCCTTCACCTAATAGCACTTCTTATCGTAGAAAAGTTAGGTTTCATTAAGGGAATACAGTAATGTCCAGGTTGCGTAAATTGTAAATCCACAAGTTTTCCAAATACAATGGCCTTGTCATTTTCCATGTCCAGCTTCATTTGCGCTTTCTTCATTAATGGTCTGCTCAACAGTAACGGTATTTCGCTGGACACTACATCCGTGCTGATGAAATGATTGACTCCAGCTATCTTACAGGGAATCGCAGCCCTTTTTAAAAAATTTAGGGTATTATCATCTCCAAATCTAAAACTGGTGGAACTCTCAAATTCTTTAACCTTGGGCAGGATTTTGCCCTTGGATGGTGGACGGGCCCCACTGGCTTGGCAGCGGGTGGGCAGCTGAACCCTGCCACTGAGATGGGGCCCTCCGCCATTTTAAGTGGGTGGGCCAATTAAGGCCCGCCCAGCAGCATCCCCAACGGGAAGCGCTATGCGCTTCCTGTGCGGGGGGGGTGCGGGAGGGAATCCCCAGCTGTCAAAGTGCGCTCTTTCGCGAAAGCACGCACTTCTCCCTGACGCAAAGTGCTGTCTCAGGGAGAATACTGACAGTGTCAAAAACATTAAAAATAGAAACATTAAAAAATTAACATGTCCCCCTCATATGACAATGTCACACGAGATGGGACATGTTAATAAAGACCACATAAACTTTATTAATTTTTTACAATACGGACATGAAACTTCATCCTGCCAGTGGATGAAGTTTCATCAATAATCTGGAGCCCGCTAGGGCTCCTGGCCTGCCCACCAGCCTTAAGGTTGGCCAGGCAGGTCTTTAATTATTTTAAATAGCCTGTCAATGGCCTCAATTGGCCATTGACAGGTTGGCGGGCGGACAGCTGATTTCACTGTCTGCCCGCCTTCCTAAAAATTTAAATAGACCAGAGCGACGTCGGGGATTCCTCCCAACGTCATCCCACGTCATTTTCCCCTCGGCGACTGGGCCCCGCCCCCAAATCGCTGAGGGGAAAATCCTGGCCCTTATTCCAGTCCTTGTCATTTAAGGAGTCCAGGTAGCATTTTAACCAGTCTAATCCACAGGCAGTAGACATGCATCCACTATCTAGCACCGCACAGTTGAAGGACTCTGCCAAGACATTCATCACCAGGCTGAAATTTCTTGTGACTAATACAACTCCCTCTCTTTGGTCAATATCTCCATCTTCTTCCTCTGAGTCTTCTGTCTCATGTTTAATCTCAAATACCTTATTATATCATTTAGGACAGTTCATTGCATATGGTATTTTGAAATGCATCTAAAACACTGATTGTCTGAGGTGTTTCTAGTTACAAATCTCCTTTTGTACTGACACCTGCGTCCTGTTTCTAAACAATCTTGCCTTTCCATTAACATTGTATCCTCCATTTTCTGCCTTACCGCTGAATGGCTCATTTGCAGCATGAATGGTGCCGAATAGGAATGTTTTCCAAGGAATTTTTTTTAGCGCTTCTGACATCTGTTCTAGCAGTGTGTGTCTTTCTTCAAACTTAACTCCCGTTAGAACTAGAAGCTAGTCTATGTTCAATAATTTGGTTCAGTCTAGTAACTTGAACACCAGCACTAATTGGGGAATTTCTAGATGGAACTTTTGCAATCTTGCATATGGTCTACTGAATTCCATTACGTAATCCTCTATGGAATTTTCTTCCAACTTTCTAAGTTTGTCAAAATCAGACCATGCTTCATAAGCACTTAATAAATCATCTTTTTGATCGATCTTATCCATAAAATCTGATAAAGTTTCTAAACCTTCATTTGTGTCTAAATGCTTAGGCTCCAACTCCAAAAATACTTTGCATCTTATTTTGCTTTCATATGGTAGCGAAAGTGCCAAAGCCATCCCCTATTTTTTCTTTGGCAAGGATGTAACTCGTGTCCACATGGTTACTTCATTTTTCCATTGGTCATATGGTTGATGTTCCGAAAACATCGGTGAGTGATCATACCCCGACATTCTACATTTCGATTCAGCCATTTTCTTTTTTGAGTGGCTCAAAACCGCTCTGCTCTTAAGGTTAACTCCAAATACAGTCTTTTGTCCAAAGAAAGCTTAGTTTCCAATCTTTTTACATACAAGCAGTAACCATCATCTGCTACCACTGTTAAGTTCCAATAGTTGTTTAGAAATGAAGACCGAAACCAAGACAGACTCCTTCAGCGTTTTATTGCTTGTCATAAAACTCTCCAGTCAGCGCTAGTCTCAGCTGTTACCCCTTTTATACACCCAAATGGATACCCAGGTTGAACAACCTAATAATTAGCAATTGAACTTCTTTAACTGTTTCCTTCCCTAACAAAACCCGCCACGGGCAGGATGGGAAAATTCCACCCCATACCTCTGTCATTGTCTTATGCGACATTTGAGCTTCCACATACATTCTCCTCAGTCAGGACAAGGTAATTCCTCAACAGCTGATTACAGGGTGATATTAGGTGGTAGTCCTCCTCCTGTAACACAGCCTTACTTTCCTGCTACCCAAATGTTCCTCTTTAATTGAATTTTCCTCCAAAAAACACGGGGTAGAGTTTTTGCTTTGGGTTTGATCAATGATCCAGGCACAGTTTTCAAAATTGAATATTTTTTTGTTCATGTTTCTGTTCAAACTCATTTGCATCTCACTGAATGTAAAACCTTCCATGAACCAGTAAAATCAGGCAACATTTTAGAATGTAATTCCAAAGAAATTTACATTAAAAATTATTCCTTGATGTATTTATGAGTGGTAACCTGGTACAGCTTTATTATTACAGGTGAAAAGTGGGTTTATTAAAAAAAAGTAAATATTTTTAATCAGAGTGCCAAGTCCACCACTTGTGAGTAACCTGATTTTGAATAATTCAAAATGATTTTAAAAAGCCATACAGAACGACTTACTAGTTTCATTGATGCACATTCGTCAGTTTCTGAGTAAATTAAATATATTTTAATATCTAAAAGCTTTAAAATACTGTCTATTAATGCCCTGGGCCTCCTCGAAGGGCCCTGTATAGGTGTAATTAGCGGGAGCTCGGCAGGCTGATTACTTCAACCTGCAGGCACGGACAGCTTGTTTTTTTTTGGGGGGTGGGTTGTGGAATTGGCTGAGACGTGGCTTCCTGTCCAATGTTTTTAAACCAGTGCAAAGAGTGCAGAAACTCAACTTGCACTGGACATCATTTGCCTGTGAAATTTCTCAATCTGTTGCACTGTTTGGTGATTTCAGTGAAAAATCCAGAACTTAGAGAAAGTTCTAGGCCCACACACACAATGGTATTCTGAAGAGAACACCAAAGGCACAAAGATTATGGTTCTAAAATGTAACCCTGACTGTGGTCTAAAAATTCCCTTGATCTCAATCGTACGTAGCACAAAGCTTTTAAATTTACTGAAAAAATTCTCCAAAATGATTAAATTCAAAATAAAGTTGCTGCCCACACCCTCTTCCCCCACTCACTGGATTCCTATTAGCCTACAAGTGCAACCCAGAAACTGTGTGTGCCCAGTATATTGGATGATTCTGCCTTGTGCAAAGCAAGAAGACAGGAAAATAACACAGCATGCATCATTATTTCAGCCACGTGTTATTTACTTTTTCCTTGTTTGATGGAAAAGCTTAACATGCGCAAAAAGATTAAAGATCTTTTTCCACCCTTTTTCTGGTTTGCAACACCCTGTGAAGTGTCAGAAACCAGCATTTTAGACAAGAAAATCAGTTCCACTGTTTGAATTTTACTATCCACCAGGTCTGACCAATGACTCCAAATAAAATTTTGGGAGCCATTATAAAATGAAGTACATATTGTCACATGGAAGTGCGCTGGCCATGACCCTATTGGCAGGTCTTAGAACCTAATTATTGAACAAGAAGCAATATGTGCATTAAAACAACTGTGACACAGGAGCAGAGAAATGTTTTGTGCACTGCCGGGAATTCCTTCAGGTCATACATATCCATCTTCCTCTGAAAATTCAATTTTGTTATATGTAGTAAAGTTAAAGAAGGTATCCTCTACTGAATTTAAGCTAAAGAGGATTTTATCTTTACATACAGAGGAAAACACAATATAAAGGGTTAATATTGAATATTTAAATATATAGCCTACATCAGTGATGCAAGATTGCCTAGAGTATCGAGCGAGATAGTTCCATGTGAAGCACTGTGTAGAGACTACCTTGGAAATAGTTGGCATAACATTAAATAAAACATAGGCCTGAAATTTTCGGATCGTTGGGTCTCCCTTCTCGCGATCCGAAGAGTCAGTGGGGAAAACTTCCCCGCCTACTCCGAGCCATTTCACACTTGAATGAGCGTCAATTAGCTGCAGGCGGGACTTCAGCCTCTCACTCAGGAGGAAATCCCACCTTAGAGAACCGCCATGAATCTGATTGGCCAGCAGCTCACCAGTCCCTGCAGCAACAGGAGCTGCATTGGACTGAAGAAGAAGTGCATGAAAATGGTTGAGCCTAAGTCCCGGGACTGGAGAACAAGGCAAGTTTAAGGGATCTCAGGGCGGGGAGGGTAGAGGGGACTGGGGGGAGCACAGGGGGTGATCGGTGTGTTGGCGGAGAGGCTGGGGGCGGAGCTGGAGAAAGGTCCAGTGGCCACTGGACCTTAAAGGGGGGCACCTGAGGTCAGAAGGGGGCTTCTGATGGAGGCGCCCCCGTTCCTTCCTGCCCTAGAACAAAGCCTGTTCTTTTTCAGGCTTCCCCCATGTCAGGTAAATCCTCCCACCAGCCTAAAAATTGAGGCTGTGCAGGAAACAGCCCTTTGGCCACTTAAGGGCCTCAATTGGGGCAAGGGCGGGTGTCCCATCTGAGGCCTTGCCTGCCTCAGCGTAAAATCTCTGTGAGGTCGGGACAGGCGGGAACCCAGAGGGAATCCCGTTCATTCAATTTCGTGCTCCCCCTCACCTAAAAACCCGCTAGCGCGGGAGTGTGAAATTCAGGCCACGGAGTTTGTTTATAGTATTGCCTCCAGCCTTATCTGTAAGTCCAGGACCACAACTACCACATACCTGACCAAAGAAAACAATAACAGAAGATGTCAACAGTTAATCACGATGCAAGGAGCAACAAATGAAGAGCCCAGCGACTGGAAGGAGCAGCGAGGGAAGTGACTGCAGGACAAGAACAGCATGGGAAGATCTTCAGCCATACTCCAGAAGAAGCAACAGTAAAAAGAAGAGATGGAAAAGTCCTACTTCTACCTGAGTGCCTCGACCACATGGAAGGCCTGGACCATGCTGAGAAGTAGCAGAACTGGCGTTGCAAGTTCACCAGATACAGAACAGAATCCGGACTAGCAGAAAAGACTAGCAAAGAACATATCAGTAAATGAATGGCCAGGATATATTCCTAACAATATCATCCTAAAACAGTACTTCGAACAACACAGATATCTCAGTACTGGGGTTGAATTATTAATCTACAATAAGAAGTTGGTCACACAAGAGTCCTCAGAATCAAAATCCTTCAAAGGATACACAACAAACGCCTAGGAATTACAAAGTGTTGTGTTAGGGCACAAAATTATGGTTGCCTAGAATTTCAAAGTCACTAGAGGACATGATTTTGAGCTGCATCGTCTGTACCATCCATCACCTAGAGCAGAAGGAACTTTTGATGGTATCCTCATTTCTATCTAGACCTGTCAGCATCTTGGAATGGACTTATTTGAGCTCAAGGGGGAATACATGCCTCATAGTTATCGACTATACACTCCAGATGCATTGAGGTTAAATGTCTTCATGGAATACCCTCAGAGGCAGTCATCAATTCACTAAAAGAAATGTTTGCCATAAATGGCATTCCAGATCTTGTCATTTCCGACAATGGTCCAAAATTTGCGAATGACGTAATCAGGAAATTAACAGAAGACTATGGATTTGACACACAACTAGATCGCCCAGGTACCCACAAACAAATGGTGAGGCCGAAAGAGGTGTTAGAATAGTCAAAGCTTTGAAAAAGAATGATGATCTCAACTTAACACTGTTCACCTACCATTCCACACCACTACAGAATGGGTGAGCTCCTTCAGAACTACTGATGAGAAGAATATTATGCACTCAATTTCCTGTTCTTTCACATAAGCTCATGCCATGTCTAAAATTCTCTGGCACAGAGAGTAAGGGAGAAGGAGGATGAATATTGTGCAAATTAGGCAAAGAATTACAATCAACGTCATACAGTGCATGAGTTACCAGAACTCCAGCCAGGTGAGTCAGTCTGGATTAGACACCACGGTCAGGATATTACAGCCCCTCCAACTGGTGGAATATTATGGTTCTGCCGTCGTGGGGAGACACAATGTGGCGGGCCCGTAAAATCCTGGCCCAGAACAGAGAAGGCCAAGTACTGGAAAAGACAAGAAGCCCGAGATCTTATCAGGTTGAAACAGAGAATGGGATAGTGAAAAGGAATAGAAGTGCACTCATATCAACAAGGAGAAGACCACCAGTTGAATGGACTAAGTATCCATATGATCAGAAAGGCAACCTGAACAGAGAACCAATAGTCTGTGAAGATTCACAAGCTACTCAACAGAGTTCAAGAGGGAACAGGGAGAACTTGAATCTTATAAAGGGTTAATATTAAATATGTAAATATATAGTCTACATCATCAGTGAGGTAAGATCACATGATAACAGAGCACGGGGGAGAGAGAGTTCCATGTAGCACCTTGTGTTAGAACTACTTTGTACATAGCATAATGTTAAATAATATATATAGTTTGCTATTAGTGTCATCTCCAGCCTTACTGTAACTCCAGGACCACAACTACCAAATGCCAGACCAAAGACAACAATAACAGAGAAAATACACCCACAATATTCGCTTCAGGCAAAAACTGACATCATACATTCATGGTATGAAAGTACCGCTAAGCCTCTGTCATACCTCTATCGTCAGTAACACAACCTGAAGAAACACCTCAGAGGCTATTTCACTAAAGCCAGCCACATGCTGCAAAAATCTCCTAAGGCAGAAGCAACAACAATAATTTGTATTGTTATAGCACTTTTAATGTAATAAAGCACCCCAAGTCACTTCACAGGAGCATTACAAAGAAAAATTTGACACTGAGCCACATAGGAGATATTGGGTCAGATGGCCAAAAGCGTATTAAATGGGTAGGCTAAAAGAGAGAGATAGAGACACGGAGAGGTTAAGTACTGGATGAGCTGAAATTTCCTCAAATAAAATACTGGTAAGATTGAAGATAATGGTTTTGGTCGCTGCTCCAAACTCTGTTCCCCAGCTACTGACTCCATTCCTCTCCCTGGAAAATGTCTGAGACTAAACAAGACAGTTCACAAACCTTTGTATCATACTTGATCCTGAGATGAGCTGCCGACCCGTGCTATCTCCAAGATCACCTAATTCCACCTGTGTGGAATTGGCCAACTTTCCCCCGCTCAGCTCATCTGAGCTGAAAACCTCATTCATGCCTTTGCTACTTCTGGACTTGACTATTCCAATGCACTCCTGGCTGTGCTCCAAAATTCTACCCTCCATAAACTTCAAGTCATCCAAATCTTTGCTGCCCATCCAAACCCCACACACCAAATTCTGATCTCCCTCACCCCTGTGCTTGCTGATCTACATCTGCTCCCAGTCAAGCAATGCCTTGATTTTAAAATTCTCATTCATGTTTTCACATCCTTCCATAACCTCGCCCCTTCCCAGCTTTGTAATCTCCTCGAGCCATGGGCCTCAAGTTATCTGTTCTCACCTAATTCTGTTCTCTTGAGCATCCCTGAATTTATTTGCTCCATTGGTGGCCGTGCCTTCAGCTACCTAGGCCCTCAGCTTTTGAATTCCCTCCCTAAACCTCTCTGACTCTCTACCTCTCTTTCTTCCTTTAAGACACTACTTTCACCAAGAGTCTTATTCTGCATTATATGCCTCCTGTGAAGTGACTTGGGATGGTTTATTATGTTACAGGAACTATATGTTGTTGTTGTTGATGGTTTCAGCAGCAGATGTGCTGAGGAAGGATGGAATCAGGGAATGTTATGGCAGTGGAAAGAGATGGTCTTCATGATGCCTCAGATAAGTGGTCTGAAGTTCATCTCGGGGTCAAATGACAGGTACAAGGGGAAGGAATGGAGTCAGTGGCTGGGGAACGAAGTTTGTGGTGGAGACCAAAAACATTGATTTTGGTTTTCCTGATATTTAACTGGAAGAAATTTCTGTTCATCTAGTACTAGATGTGGGTGTCATGAGAGTATAATAATTTTCATAATATTTTTCTGGTTTATTGTAAAGTAGGTTTATAGAGGTAAGTAGCTGGGTCTGTCTATGTGTGATTTAATTACATTTGGAATCAAGTAGACTGCAAGTTTAACTCATCAAAAGAAGCCAGGTGCTTGATATGCTAATGAGTAAACATGGATGCTGGCTTAGCATGTAAGGTGTGAGGGAATTTGCATTTTTAGATAGTTATGGGGAGATTTGGATTTCAAAGGAATCTCAGTTTGTTTACAACTAGCCAAATAAGCGAGGCTAAGAAATGTGCTTATTTTTCCCCAAAGATTACAGACAATAAATAGTAGCAGCATGAAAGTTTTTATATTGTGAGGAAGATATAGTTTCAAAGACATATGAAATAATAGAATTTACATATTAAAAAAGAGAGAAACATATATAAAGAGGAATGAGGCTACGTGTCAGGAGAAGGCATTGTGAGATCCAACAGAAGTGTGTGAAGTAACCTTAATGAAGCCTCCAGCATTTGTGCATAAGCCTGCTATCTACCAAAACCAAAGCTGGAGAAAAGTCATTTGGAATTCCACTGTCTAGGGTATTGTGTTAATTTGCTGAATCTGTTTAAAATCTAAAATTTTTTTTGGACCATTGCCTTATAGGGGTATAACTGGGAGTCAGGTTAATTAGTAATTTTAAAAGTTACTATAGTAGTAGTTTGTAGTCCTATATTTGTGCTTGAAATCCTTTCTTTTGTTAATCAATATTTTAATTTAGTTTTTTTTTAAATCTCTAAAAGTCTTGGTGGACTTATTACTTCTGAATCAGTACACGTATCTCGAAATAAATACAAATTGCAAAACCATTGTGATAGCGCGACCAAGTTTCCCTCCTGGATTTGTTCCGCATGGCACACATCATCTGCCATGTCATAACAGTGGGATAAGCAGTCTGACAATTTAGAGATGTTGGAGAGGTTGAGGGAGGTGGCAGTGAGCTAGAGCTGGAGGTCATTAGAATATATAGTGGAAACTATGCTGTGTTTTCAGATGATGTAGATGAGAAATAGGATGGGGTCAAGGATAGATTATTGTGGAACACCAGATGTAACGGTGCGGGAGTGGGAAGAGAAGCCACTGCAGGTAATTCTCTGGCTAAAGCTAGTTAAGAATGGAACAAGGCTGGTCAGTCTCACTCAGCTGGACAAAACTGGAGAGGCATTGCAGGAGGGTGGTGTGGTTAATCATGCCAACAGCTGCAGACAAACTGAGAGACGAGGAGAGAAAATTTACCTTGGTCATATAGAACATCATTTATGACTTTGATAAGAACTGTTTCAGTGCAGTGGCAAGGGAGGAAATCCAACTGGAAGGATTCAAACATTGAGTTCCAGAAAAGATGGACGCAGATTTGGGAGGTGACAACACTTTCAGGGACTTTGGATAGGAAAGGGAAGTTGGAGATGGAACTGTAGTTTGCTAGGCAGAGGGATCAAGGAGATGTTTTTTGAGGAAAGGGGTGAGGGGTGCAACAAATTTGAAAGAGAGGGATGGTACCTGAAGTGAGAGAGCCATTAACAATATTAGCTAAGATGAGAGTCAGGAAGGGAAGTTAGATGGTGAGCGTTTAGTGAGAATAGAGTCAAGGGAGCAAGAGGTTGGTCTCTTGTACACGATGAATTTGGAGGGGTATGAAGGGAGAAAGCAGAGAAACTAGGGAACAATGCAAACTTAGGGAAAGGGCAGGGGACACCTTAGAGGAAGTTTGGCCCAGTGGGCTAGGAGAATGGAGGTAAGTGGCAGAGGCAGCTGATCCAATGGTCACAATCTCAGTGACAAAGAAGTCCATGAGTTTCTCAGTCTTGTTGCTGGAAGTCAGGGTGGAACAGGCAGTTTAAGTATAGAAAAAAAAGTTGGGGGGGTTATATTTTCATTTCAGGTTGATCCTGGAATAGTGAGCAGTTTTAGCAGACTAGAGCAGGGTCCAATAGTAATTTATGTAGTTTAGCCAGATTTGGAGGTGTATGGCAAAACCAGTTGTTTGCCATAGTTCAATCTGTGTCCCTAGAACTAAAAGGAGTGGAGATGAGGCCTCTACTGGGGGAACGGCCAAGGTGGAATACAGTAATGGTTTTCATGGGAACAATGACATCAAAGAGGAGTTGAGCATTTGTTTGAGAAGATCAGTAACTGCAGAAATATTGTGGTGAACAGAGGGTCAAAGCCTAGACAGTTGGCATTTTTCCAGGGCAGGCAGAGAAGGAAGTAGGGTTGGGAGGTGTAAGGGGGACATGGTTGGAGAGTGAGACAAGGAAGTGATCAGAAATGCAACTCATATAATGTGAATAGCGAGGCCACAAGAGATGGCAAGACCAATCAGGTGACCACACATAAAGGTGGGGGAGTTCACATGCAGGGAGAGGTTAAGAGAGGATAGGAGATCAGTGAATTCAGAAGAGTAAAAGCATGATGAATTTAAATTGAGGTTGAAATCACTGAGGATAAGAAGTCGCTCAGTGCAGAGGCTGAGGGGGAACACAGTGAAGATATCTCGGTGAGAAAATAAGTGAATGAATACTTCAGGCTGGGAGAGATTTATAACCTACCAATTATAGAATCCATCTGATCCATCCTTCAGAATGGAAATCACAAAGGGTTCTCTAATAGACAAGTGATTTGCTCTGTAGATTACTGTCCAGGTGATTCAGAAAAAAAAAGTTTACCTTACAGACATTTTGCACTGGTGATGGTTGCAAAGTAATAGAAGTGCATGGTTTTTCAGCTGAGATATTGTATGCTTAAATGTATAATTAATTTGATTAATAATGCAATCAAGCAACAAAACAGAACTACTCATAAAAGAGAACATACCTGATTACTCGAATATGTTGATTCTTCTTCAGAGCTTCGCACAAGTTTCTCTAGCTCTTGTATTCTATCTGTGTTTGCTTGACATTTCTGCTTGTACAGATCTGCAGTAGATTCAGAAGCTTTTGCCTGAATGTGACTTTCTGTAATTTTATCCTTTAGAAGATCAATCTGCTCTCTTAAATGCAAATTCTCACCATTTTGTTTTTGGATGGTGTCTTTGTGTTGTTCAACCTTTAGAAACAAACAGTTTGCTTTGTTACAAGGCAATGTCATTTCTCACTGGCTTTTGTTGGAGCTGTTTAACTTTCTAGAAAAAGATCAGATGAATGCATATATTTGAAAACTTTAATTTTAGCCTCTAGGAACCACTTGCGTAAAGAACATGACCAGAATTTTACGTTGCTTAAGAAGGCGCACGCCTGACCTGACAGCATGTGAAATCGCGCAAGATGTTAGGCATGCGTCCCAACATCCTCGTGTGATATTTTGTTCGGTGGGCTCGCGGGGCAGTTGGAAGCGCACCGGCCAACAACTAAGCGAACAATTAAACCCATTAAAGAGTCAAATGAAAGTGATTTTACGTGGCCCGTCCACTTTTACGGTTGGCAAACAGGCCAATCGGCCAGGTGGCCTTCACTTTTCCGCTACAGCCTCAATCCAGGGTGGAATGAAATGTCCGGGGTGAAATATAATTTTTTAAATGTCTGGGTCCGGGGTCTTTTGAGTTCTGCTGTCAGGTGCTTGAATGGGCTGCATAGACACGGTTTACTGCATGTTTTTCTTTTCATTTCATTTGTACAGGTCTTTGGCTCCCCAGCAGCTGTCTGCCTTCAGGGAGCTCATTAGAAGCGCCCACCCACACCCTCACTTTTCTCGGCGCTCGCCCTCTTCTTACGCACCCCCCCCATCCCCTCCCCGGCAGCGCCGAGCCTTTCTCAGCGTGTGTTTCACACTGACTGCCTGCTAATTGGCCAGTGTGAAATCGCGATCACAGCTAGAGGCGCATTTCGTGCCTGTTTCTGGGCCCGCAGATCATGCGCGCCTGACGAACGCAAGTTTCAGGCCCACGTTTTTGCTCAATAAAACATGAAAACTAGTCCAGGCAGATGTCAGAGGTAAAGCATTGATAGATTTACTTCAAGATCTGTTGCTGATTTTAGCAATTGACACTTTAAATAGGATGTGTTTACTATTTGTTTAACCATACCAATCATAATAAATTTTATAGATCACATCGCTTAGGAGAAAATTTACTTAAACAAATATACAGTTACGTAGCAATATTTCTGCTACCTAGTAATTATTTGTTATGAAGAAATTGAGTATTAATAAGTGGAAAATGTCAACAAGCTGACTTTTTATTTGGAGTAATTTCACCAAAATTCTACCTTCTTCTGAAATAGCCACAAAACACCAAAGAAGTCTTTTTTAGTTTCCAATTACAGGGTGTCCTAAAATATGTCAACTATTAAAATCCTCGAACTCTTACACCCTTTGTCAATCCAAAGTTTAAATGAGTTTAAATTTTAAAAATTGCTTTTATCAACATAAAGACAATAGTAAGGATAATATATAGAAGAGAATATTTAGTTTAGCAGGTTGAGCCTAATCACTGTAGTTAAAAATTGAAAAAGATTTAATCAAAAGTTAATGGCTGATGTTTAGTGCAATATATTCAAGGTTTTCTTAACACTTACTAGGCTTGCAGAGTCACGATGAAGATGCTTTGTTTTTTCCAAGTCTTCTTTGAGTTGTATTACTCTTGCCTTGTATTCTTGCACTTTACCAAGAGTATCCTGCAATTCAGTTGCCGTTGAATCCAACTCATTTTGCAACAAAAAGTTCTTTTGTGACCATCGTTCCAAATCGACATTGTAAGATTGTTTTGCGACATCCAAATCATTGTGCAACTGTGCTATATTTTTTTTATTGGCTTGTAGCTATATTTTTAAAAAAAAGCATTTTATCAAATAGATATTCCTCTGCAGCATGAAATTCTACAAATTATATTTTGAAAAAAGGCACATGTCGAAGCTTTGTGTCTTGTACTCATCAGGACATTCGCAAGAATATCAAATGTAAAGGGAACAACAATTTATACTTCAAAAGAAGAGTGCTGATTGGTTGGCAAATGGACTCTGATTGGTAGGGGCATTGCCATACAGAATGCACTAGTTAACAGATGACTGACAGTTAACTGCCAAGCTTTGTTTACATTCAAACCAGGCAGGTTGACTGACTGGTTAAGGTATTTCCCTGGGGAATGAACCAGAGAATGGCTGTCACCTATTTTGTTCAGTTGGAACAGGCGTGTGTTTTTGTTCTTTCTGTCTGCTAGGAACAGGGCTCTGTGTATTAATATGTGTAGCTCATAGCACGTGTGATGGACTACGATCTCATATTGTACTTTTTTATAATATATATTTCTAACTTTTAAAACTGAACCTTGGCTGACCACGATCCTTAAAATTGCTGAACCTATGTCTGTCTGTGACCACAGAACTAAAGAAGACACTTTGCAGTTTCAGGAAAACTTTTATACCTCATTATCTCTGAGGAGCCACGAATGATCACCTGGGGACTGCGCAGCCGAAATTCAAAGAGAGCTATAAAAAGGCCATTTGCATTTGATAACTCAGGCTTGCCAGCAGTCAACAGAGAGTCTGCTAACACAAAAGGCCCCTCAAGCATTCCTATCAATTCAAAAGGCTTGGATGTTTAGCCCCTCTGGCTGTTCGCAACAGGCAAGGTAGTGATCATACCCAACCAGCCCATGCTTGCAAAGCTCAAAACACAGTGTCCAACATTAGATGTGATTCTGTGATTGGACAACACTTGCTAAACAATGCTGAGTGTGCTAAGAATTATACTGACAACCAATTTAGGATTGTTAGTCAGGCTCGTAGTTTGACATGTTAATTTAAACAAAGCTTGGCAGTTAACTGTCAATCATCAGTTAACTGGTGCATTCTCCATGGCCACGCGTCTACCAATCAGAGTCAATCTGCCAACCATCCAACAGTCTCAATCTTTTCATGAAGTATAAATTGTTGTTCCCTTTACATTTGGTATTCTTGCAAATGTTCTGATGAGTGCAAGACGAAAAGCTTTGAGATGTGTCTTTTCTCAGCAATACTCAAGTCCTGTACTACTAAATGACAATTAATAGTTTGCTTCACTCAAAATCATTTCCAAGCTTATTTTAGTGCCTAGGTTAGAATGGGGAATATCAATTCCCAAATGTCATGGACCACTGGAGGTGATGCATGTGCATAGATGAGAATTGAGGCCAGAATCAAGTTAGCTACCCTGGCCTAAATTTTCCAGGGGGCCCGGACGCCAATGTCAGGACCATAAGCAAGTCCAGAGGCTGCACTGGAGTAACATTACATAAAGCAACCTCCTAAATGGCCTCCTTCACATTTACTGCCTAGGATGGAGGATTGACCCCTCATGCAGCTGCTCATGGATCTCTAAGAGTATTGCAGTCTCCTGATACTGACAATCAATTCAACCATCCATGGTCCACTCACTTTCCTATGAGAGGCCAGCACTGCCAGGCTTCCAGCAGAGCGAGAAGTCCATGCAATGTCAGGGAATTTGCAGGACTGGGGGAAAATGGCCCTTGATTTGAGCACTAATTAGCTTCATTGTCTGCTTGACTCCATGAAGCATCACTAACTGCCATGGCAGCCCACCCTGGGAAAATCGCCAGGAGGTGGGACAGTGTTGGGAAGCTGTCCAACAGGTTTCCAGGTACTTTCCTGCCCCCACCCCTTCTAAACCAGTCAGCAGGGAGCCTTGAAAATCAAGCCCCAAGTACCTGTGTTGAATAGTCAGACAATATCGATTATTGAGGTTCTCAACTGCATAATGGCCATCCAGGGGAGCCACTGTAGGGTGAATGGTTCTCTGTGGAACCTGATAGCAGCAAACAATCAATAGCCTAGTAGTGGAAACTAAGTAGTCATTATGTTAATGGAGAAAATAGAAAGACCAAACCTTTTTAACAGTCATTTTGAAATTATTTTTCATGCACAGTCTTCAGTATTATAAAATACTTTTTCAATAACTGTCTAAAATCCTACTTACACTCAGTAACTTAAATGTGCAATTGTTTACTTTGCCTTTTACAAACCTCTTCAATGAGCATTTCCCGTTCATGTGTAAATTCTTGAATAGACTTTTCAGTCTGGCTCAGCCGATCTTCTTGTACATTGCCAATATTCTTTTGTTTGCAAATTTCATTCTGCAGATCTTTCATTTTTTCATTAAGTCTGTTGATCTCAGCTTCCTGAACACCAAGCTGTTTATTAAAAATAAAGCACTTATGCGATTTACATTGCACAAAATTATTGTTTTTTGTCAGCTAGGTGTTTGACATGTATAAAAATCTATAATTGTACTTAAATCTCCAAACCAGACTACTGATAAACCCACAAAAGTGTAGGGTATCCATTGACTTAAATGAACCACCTATAGAGATATATTCCACATACCTAAGATCAGAGTATTTAGGTTGACAAGATCCAAGATTTAGATCTCGACAATTGTGCAAAGAGGCGCTGGAGGAATTTATTAAGTTAAAATCCTTAACACAGTCCAGTGCAGGTCATGGTAAACTGCTGCAGGTTAGCCAACCAGGACCACTCCACCATTAGGTCACAAGCTGCAGTGTTATTTGAAGCTAAGTGGGAAGAGTTGCAACCCCAGAACATTTCTGTTTTTGCACTCCCCATTAATGAGTCAATCACTTTCACTTGGCAGGCTGAGTTCCATCTCATGAGATCTCTATTATTGGTCTGAGCCACTTTCAGTCACTATACTCCCAAAAAATTGGGAACTCTCTCCCTTTCTGCAATAAGCCAAGCTGATACCAATGTACAGGTACAATGTGTTTCTAGCTACTGAAATGAGAATGGAACAAAACATCATTAGTAAGTTGAGACTGCCCTTCCTTATTTTTAATGCTATTGCTTTACTGGAAATTGAAACACAAATAAAGCCTCAATTGAACCTTGCTAGATATTTCTTAAATAGGTACTTCTTTTGAAGGACATTCAGGGATAGATTTTCAATGGAAATGAAAATGAAAAGCAGGCTGTTTCTACAATGGGCAGCCAATTCACAATTCCAGTTTTACACCTGGATGGCAGATTGAACTGTGACTCCTCGGGCAAAATTTTTCGCCAAGCAGGCAAGCGCCTACCCGACCCACTCATCGGGTGAGCATCCAGACATCGTCGCGCACTCGCGTGATATTTCAGTCGGTGGGCACACACTAAACTCAGAAGCATGCCCGCCAACAATTAAGAGGGAAATTAAGCCCATTAATGGCACAATTAACAGAGATTTTTCGTTGCCTGTCCAATATTACGGTTGGCAAGTAAGCAAATCGGCCAAGCAGCCGTTTGCATTTTTCAGGCAACCTCATCTATGGACGGGATGTTGTTTCTGTGATAAATTAAAATTAAAATAAATTTCTGTGGACAGCATTTTCATTACCTACATTTTCAGGTGACTGATTATGAAGCTTGGACACGTTTTTCCGGTTTCTGTGACCTTCATTTTAGGTTGTTCATGTCTTCAGCTCCCTGAGGCAGCTCTCTGCCTTCGGGGTGTTTTCTGTGAGCGCTTGCCTGCGCCCACGCTGACTTCAGTGCTCGTCCTCCTCCCGCCCCCACCCCGGCAGCACTGAGCCTTTCAGTGCGCACTTCACGCTGGCTGGCTGTTAATTGGCCAGCCAGCATGAAATCGCAGTCGGGGGCCGATCCACAGCCGGACCCGTCGATCACGCCCGCCCGCCGACCTAAAAATCCTGCCCCTCAATTTCCACATACAAAGTTCTCTTCCAGCCTATCCTTTCTAATCTAAAGGTGTGCTATTCTTTAACTTTGCATTTCAGTATCCTTGTTGTTGCTTGGGGTCTCGATGCTGTCATATCCAAGCAAAGATCCAAAGACATTGGGCAGAATTTTCAACCTGTCGGGGGGGCGTGGGCAGACCCAATCGCCGCCCGCGATCGGGTCCGCGCCACCATTTTAAATGGGCGGACCAATTAAGGCCCACCCAGTATGAATCGCGGCTCCCGAGGACAGGGGGAGAGGGCGAGTGGCGGCAGGACTGCAATAACCGCTGGTTCCAATGGCGACCCGGTGGCCTGTTTAAAAAAGTTGCTGCAGCCTTTTAAAGGCTGCGAATCATGGCCAGTGAAAGGGCTCCCCACAGCACTGTTGGTGAGCAGGCCAGGCAGGAGGGTAGGGCAGGGGGGCACTGTGCCCCTTGTTTTTTGGATGATTGCCTTGCTGCCCTCCTCGAGGAGGTGGCAGCTCGGCAGGAGGAGGAGGCCCCCCACATGACCAAACGTGCCTGACAGGAGGTGGCGGATGGCAGGCCTAGCATCTTTATGTGAGTGTTCGGCAGCAGCAGGTTGAGGAGGCACTGGAGCCCTGCAGTGTCCCACTCTGGTTGGGGTGGGCTGACAGCGAAGAGTGTCTAGGTACACGTAGCACTAATCAATGCTCTTCTCTCTTTTTCAGGAGAAGAATGCACATAATGCTGCCAAGTGGGTGAGGACTGGCAGTGGCCCGGCACAGTTGACGATTCTCAGCCGCTTCGAGCAGGAGGCCCTAGATTTGGAGAGGAGCCATGTGCCTAGGTCCACTGGTGTCGGTGAGGCTGGGGTGCCACAGACAGGTATGTTTGCCCAGCAGTGAGGTCACCATTGTTCTCCCAACAGCCATGGCAGTGCTGAATGTTCAGTTATTGAAACTTGCAACATGGCTTGACCATTACTTATGGAAGGATGAGCGCATAATGATCCGGGGGACAGGGATACACATTGACATTGTCTCCACGTTAACTGATCCAATGTCCTTGTTCTAACATTCAGCATCATTGGAGCAGGCCACTCTCGTGGAGAGGCATGTGCTCAGACCAGCAAGCCCTCACATAGGCATTGACCTCAGCTGGTCAGTGCTAGTGTGCGAGATTGTCTGGGCACCAAGTTTCCCAGCTTGGTGCCCATCCGTCCATGGTGAGTAGGGAGGTCCGAAGCGACCTCACATCGGCACAGCCTGTCGTCTCTATTGGCTCCTCTCAGGGCGCTCCGGATGAGGGCGGCAGCTCCTCTGCCCCCCTGACAGTGACCGTTGCGTCCAGTGAGGCTACGATGACTGGGGAAATGCCAGCTGTGGAACTGGCAGCTCCCTCCCAGGCGGGGCCAGCACAGACTCCACGGGCCAGAGGACGACTGCCAAGGTCATCGAGGCCAACAGGACAGCAGAGTCAGCAGGCTGTCTCAGATGCTACTCCCAACGAGGGGTCAGCACCAAGACATAGCACCTGAAAATGTAAACATAAGGCACCGTAGGCACACCACATGTTTATCACTGGTGATTTTGTGTTGGCCCGCAATGAGGTCTTTATAAGTTGGTGTGATTTTTAACACCTTTGTCATTTTGTTTCATTAAGTTTCTTTGGTTGTAATATTAAATTCAGACACGTCACCATGGCTGAGAGTGCCTCTTTTCTTTTGCAGGTGGATGGTTTCCAAAAACATTAGGAGTGCTTTGTGGGACATTCAGCTTTGTTAACAAGGATCTTACTTACTGTTCCGAACCAGGCAGATTTTGCACTTATATATCGAATATGGAGCCTACAGCCCATTATTGTCCTGGAGGTCCTTATGTGGTGTTCTAGCTGAGGTTCGTTGGATTAAAGCCTCCCGGGTGTCCCTGCCTCCCTGGAGTATGCCCGGGTCAGCGTCTACCCCCTCAGCATTTCCCTGTGCATGCTCATCCTCGGACTCACTGCTGGATTCATCATGTGCAGCCGCAGCCACTGCGTCAACATCCTCATCATCCACTGCGTCCCCCCTTTCCAGCACAAGATTGTGGAGAGCTCAGCATGCAACCACTATCAGTGACACATGATCTGGGGGGTACGGGAGTGTGCCCCCTGAGTGGTCCAGGCATCGGAAGCGCATCTTGAGAAGACCAATGGCTCTCTCCACCACAGCCCTTGTGGAGGCGTGGATCCTATTGTACCCGCTCAGCTTCTGTTATTGGATGGCGGAGAGGCGTCATGAGCCACCTTCTGAGGGGATAGACCTTGTCACCCAGCAGCCATCCATCCAGCCGGGCTGGAGCACGGAAGAGCCCCAGCACCTGGGAGTGCCTGAGGATGTAGGCGTCGTGGGAGTTGCCTGGGTACCTTGCACAGGCTTGTAGAATCAGCATGCTGTGATCACACACTATCTGCACATTCATGGACTGGAAGCCCTTCCCGTTGATGAAGGCACCGGGCTCACCTGCTGGCGCCTTGATGGCCACATGTGTACAGTCTATTGCACCCTGGATGCTGGGGAAGCCAGCAATGGCAGTGAAGCCTCTGGCTTGCTGTGTCTGGCTTGCCTGGTCCCAACGGTAATGGATGAAGGTCAAGGCACGCCTGAACAGAGCATCTGTAACCTGCTTGACACAGGTGTGGACAGCTGATTGGGAGACACTGCAAAGATCACCCACCGACTCCTGGAAGGAGCCAGAGGCATAGAAGTTGAGGGCAGCTGTGACCTTTAGAGCCACTGGCATGGGGTGTCCACCCACACAGTTCGTGGAGATCTCAGGCCCAATCATCTGACAGATATAGTTGACTGTCTCCCTTGAGAGATGGAGCCTTCTTCGGACCTCAGACATATTGAGGTAGCTGCTTCGCCACCTGTATACCCTGGCAGCAGGAAAATAGCGTCATCGCCTTGGACTACCTCTTGGCCTGCACTCCTTGTGCTTGCACCTGACCTCCCAAAGGTGGATCCCCTAGAGGCTGAATGTGCACTCCTGGCCTCCTCCCCCTTCTAGCCCTCCCTTCCTCCTCAGAGGAGGAGGTCCCTCCAGTGGAGATTTCAGTTCCCATTCCCAGGCTAAGGGAAGGCTTCCTGAAACATGCAGACCGAAGAAAGATTCCTCACTGCAGAGTGCTGGCCTGAAGGTTGTGAGTCCAGACCAAGCAGCTAGTATACGTTTTGAAGTATTGCAGATCACACAGGCAAGTATCAGCAACTTTGAAAAATCAATATTTGACAGAGCACACATGCGATCCCAGAGCCCTCTTATCCCGCCTGTGGATGAGGCTTATACAAATGTGTCCTACCCGCCTGCCTGTTGCGCCCGTGCACTGACCCAAAGATTGCAAGGGTGCCGAAAAGTCACCATTGATTGGCGCCTCAAGGGCTTTAAGTGGCCGGTTAATTAATGGCAGGCGAGCATCGGAGATCAACGCGTGCCCACCCAACGAAATATCACAATGGCGCGTGGTGATGTTGGGACACCTGCCCAACATCACCGCGCGTCATTTTACATGCGGGCGTGCGGGGCCCATTTTTGCCCATTCTTTGACTGAGGCCTTGTACACAGCAATGTGGGGAAAGATCAGGATACAAATTTCTAAAATTTATACAATGTAGGTCAAGCAGAAGGCCATCGGTCCATGTTGACCAATTTTTCCCTTTGTTTTATAACCTTTAAATAATCATGATGATTAATCTTTTGCAATCCTGGGAACTTGCCTATTTCTTTTTGAAACTCTTCAGTTTTAAAACCAACTATACAGACAGCCTGTTTCATAAGTTGATCATCCTTGTTCTAATGACATTTTCACTGAGTTGCTTATTCACTTTATCTAGAACCTCTGCTTTGTGTTTCTTTCTCTGTCAGGTGTTATCAAATATATTGATTATTTGAAAACCAAAACTTCTCTTGTGAATAATGGTATTTGTTTTATACAGACAGAGTTGTTCATATTTTCTTTTTCAGTATCTTTGTTCGACTGTACTTGATGAGAAAAATATATTTGATAATACAATACTTAACAGAAATTTACTCAGATGAGGACTTTCACTGTCTTCTGGGGTGTAAAACATACAGCCTGACTGCATTTGTACATAATGAAATTTCTACAAATACAACTGTATGATATAGCTTGACTACAATTATGTAGATTTTGCATTTAATCAAATTTTCAGGAGAAGAATGCTAGACATTTTATTAAGCTGATGAACACTTATTCTTCCCTGAAATATTAAATATTACTGTGAGAAAACAATATTGGTTTATTTAACTTACATGGTGCTGTATTTGAGTATTCATTTCACATGAAATATATGGTTGTCACATTAGCTCAGATCTCAGTTAGGTTTAGAAGATACATGTCACCGGTAATCAATTGTACAAGTCACTGGTCATCACTTTTTACTGTAAGCCAATATTCTTCCATTTCACTATAGCAAAGTATGTACATAACCTGAATATTGCCATTGATTATCCTTCATCTGTTATGTAAGTCTGTGTCATAACCAGATGACAACAGCATGCTTTAAATGGCAAAAATGCACCATGATCTTAAACTTGAAGCCATGATGGTACAAAAAGCCAGATGTTTTGAAGGAAAGCATTCATAGTCCATCATCCAGCAATGCTCAAAAGGAAAGTGAAACAAATGTTAGAAAAAAACATCAATTTATATAGTCCCTTTCACATTTGCAGCACAATATAAAGCACTTCACAGCTGATTAATTATTTTTGAGTTTAGTCTCTATTATTATGTATGGCAGCCAATTGGCGTATATATGTTCCTACAAACTGCAGTGAGATAAATGACCAGTTAATTTGTTTTTGGAGGCATTGACAAAGGGATGTATGTTGGTCCCTGTTATTCTCTGAATAGTACTATGAGAAACTTTGGGCTGGATTTTACAAGCCCTTTGGAGACAGGTTGGGAGGCAGGAAGCCATGTAAAATGGTGGCGGAAGCGATGGGAGAGGAGCCTGACCAAAGGCGGCCAGCCAGATTAAGCAATTAATTGACCAAAAAATGGCCACCTCCCCTCGCCTCCCCTGTCCGCATTTAGCGGCGTAGGGATGAATTTCCACCAGGTGGGGAGACGGCCAGGTAAACCATGGTGGCCGCCCAGCAGGTTCCCAGGGTGGGGATTAATGGCTGCTTCATGGCCCACTGAGGGCCACCCTCTGCAGCAATGGCTGCTCCCATGGCTCCAACACTGCTGCTGGACGGTTCACCCCCTCCGATCGCTGGAGCCTGTTTGCCTGGCACTGGCACAGTAAATAAAAACACTTACCAAGCTTTCAAGATGTTCTCTACTTCTTCCTGTAGCCTTAGCAACAACCATCTCTATTGGTGATGCTGCTGAGGCTGCCAAGCTGCCAGCCCTCTGATTGGGCTGGTAGCTCTGTGAAGTGGGCTGTTGTTCTCAATTGGGCAGCAGTCCTAGTGGTGGCCCATGTTGGCTACTGTTTCTAATACCTGGGGTGCCGGCATCCATCAGCGCAGGCTCACATTCACTTTTGGTACTGGCAGTGGGACAACATGTGATTTGCCAAAATTCTAGCCTTTATGCCCACTGAAATAAGCAGACAAATCCTGGCTAAGGTCTCATTTGAGATATTACACCTCTGAGAATGTCACACAGCTTTAATACTGCACTGAAGCATCAGCCTACACTATGATTTCAAGTTCCAGAGATCAGGCTTGAACCCATCACTAGAGGTGAAAATACTAACAGTGGGCCAAGATCACACTGAGATTAGCTACCTCAGGTAGATTTATTCACATTCTTTGGAAGAAATTGAATTTCCATGTATGAAAAAGAATCGTCATTATCTTCAAGAGTAAAATGACATGGAATACAATGGGCGGAATCATCCCAGATTTGCACTAAATGTGGTAGCGGGCGGGAAAAAGGACGTTTTACCTACTGGCTGCAATGGCGGGTTTTCGCGCCATTTCATCCCAATTCCGCCTCGTTTATCATACATTTCTGGGAAACACACCGTTGGAGGCAGCCTCCAATTCACCCGCCATGCCGTCACTTCACTGCTTCCTCACGCTGGGTGCCATATTTAAAGTGCAGCCACGCGCACGCCCCTTCAGTGCTTCCAACCCAGGACTGCTGCACAGAAGAAATGGCCCCGAAAGGCAAGAAGACTGCAGCCCCTCGATTCAGTGACGCATCCCTGGGACATCTCCTGGACACCATTGGAATCTTCCACAATGTCCTCTATCCCAGCTCTGACTGCAGGAGGCCCATCAGTGTCATCACTCCAGCTTGGGAGGCGGTGGCAGTGGTGCTCAGTGCTAAAGCTGCACAGAAGAGGTTGGTCTTCCAGTGCATATCATCACTCACTCTCTCACACACACTCTCATATCTCCATCTGGCCGCATCTCTTCTGGAGACTGCTTACTCAGCCCTCACCCTCTTGAGGCCACTTGCACAGATCAACATGTGGCTCCACGCACACCCTGGGACACCTCCCTTCCCCAGTAATGTCCTAGCTCTGCAGCCTCTTCCCTTGCGTGAGGCCACTTCCCCCCCTTCCCCAAGCAAGCCCTAGTCCTGCAGCCATTGAAAAGCCAACCCCGCTTTACAGCTGGTCTACTAAGTAGAGACCTGCAAGTGTGCCCCCCTGAAAGTGATGTTGTGCTGCCAGCGAAGCCTGGCACTGATCACTGCGAGTGCTGCCCGAAGCAAGGTAGGCAAACAAGACTCAAAGTCCAGAGTGAAAATGCAGCTCGTCAGGTGCACGTCACTTATGTTCAGTTGTGAAATACGTCGACGTGATTGAGGTGCTCAGATGATCCAGCGTGGGGGGATGATGCTGGCAAGCTGGGCTTATAATGATATGCAGGTTTATTACAATGAAGTTCCCGATGTGTGGCAGTGGGAAATGCGGCCCGCCATTGACAGGCGGAACAGACGATTGCAAACCGGTCTTATGACGTCGCCAAACTGATTTTTGACCTTCCCTCTATATTGTCCACTCACAACTGCCATGACGCCTGATGCTAGCGGGCACAGAAAATTCCACCCAATTTCTGAGAAATTTTCACCCTAGACATTAGCCTCCACAGGTCAAAGAAACAAATGTTGATCAAGCAGAGCTGGGATATTTTATGTGCATGATTAGTTTTGAACTTCTATCAAAAAAAGTCTTCACTTGCACTAATCTAAGATGGTTCCTCAAGACACACAGGTGCAAAGGGTTCAGGTGGCCACTTGCTCAGAACCAAACTCTGCCCACCAAGAGATAGCTTGCATTACGAATGCCAGACTATACAACACAGTTATGTTTTAAAATGTCTCCCCTAACTTGAGGTAAAATTGGGAATTCCAGAAGCACCCCAGTTCAGAGACATGCTTATGTGGTCTGGTTACCATGGGATGAAACTCAACCAGTAATTCATTGAAATCTCCTGTGGAGAGTAACTCACAATAAAGGAACAGTTGCTTTTTAAGGCATAGAGAGAGAGAGAGAAAGAAGAAATTACTGTGTAGAAGAAGAACAAAGAAGCTACTGTTGTGGAAAAGGAGGACCTTGTGAGAATTGGTTTTCTGTTTGAAAGAGAGAAAACAGAGCTGATATAAGTTTTGGAGATTTAACAAACAAGGAATCGCTGAGGTAGGTCTTGCTGGTGAAAGTCGGATCTGGAAGACTCAGGCTGAGCAGAACAACTTTCAAATTTTCACTGGGAATTTTGACCTGGCGAGGCAGGGAGAAATGAGCATTCTCAGAGCTGAGAGGAACTTTGGACTT
Organism: Cetorhinus maximus; assembly: GCF_964194155.1. NCBI lineage: Eukaryota > Metazoa > Chordata > Chondrichthyes > Lamniformes > Cetorhinidae > Cetorhinus > Cetorhinus maximus. The sequence goes on from NC_135882.1 coordinate 68,023,224, forward strand.
GTTCTTACAATGTTACACATCTGCCAAAAGTGTGGTGCACAGTGAAAGGTATAGTAAGATACATCTTAATTGTATTAGTTAGTTAATACAAAAATACATTTTCTTTAGCTTGATGTATTAGTTGCCTGTTAATTAATGTTTGATCTAGCCGATTTTAGTTTGTTTGTTACAGCAAAAGTATTAAAACATGAAATCTTGTCCATCATCTATTTCTGTTGGTTATTTGGGAAATTCATCTCTTTTCAGAAGTTGTCAGTCTCTACTTGGATCGTAACACTTGTCACAAGGAAGGAAATATCTTTGTGGTGCCCTTTCAGCACAATGCTGTAAATTCCCACTGTTGTATCCACTAAAGCAGATGAGAGATCAAAGTAACAGCAAAGTGGCCTTGGAAGACTTTGGAATCCTTAAAATACCAGCAATTGAAAGTACCATACCTTAAACTGATAATCATAAAATCATCCCAGGAAGCTATCAGTTGGAGATTTTTAATTTTGACAATTATACATTTTTTCCTTTCTGTGTTGACAACAGTGGAAATTCGGCTGACAAAAGATTTGTGGTATACTTCCAGAATGATGGCTGTATACAGGTACAGAGTGGGAATTAAGGAATACCACAAAACATTTTGCTATTTGGACAGGACTCCAGTGGAGAAGGTGATGCACATTCCTTTTGAGTAGGTAACAGCCTAATAAATTGAGAGGGGAAGTTAAATGTTTGTAAAAATGAACCAAAGCATAAAGATGTTACTTTGTTTCAACAGGCATAATATGGCATCTATTGAGACTATGGGTGGAATCGTCCCAGATTTGCACTAAGTGCGGTAGCTGGCGGGTAAACAACGTTTTACCCACCGGCCGCAATGGCGGCATTTCACGCCATATCATCTCAAACATGTTGCATTAATTATGCATTCCCAGGAAACACGCCATTTCCATGGCAGGCAGGCACTCAGTCACCCGCCATGCCATCACCTCGCTGCTTCATCAAGCCGGGCACCATATTTAAAATCCAGCCATGTGCATACATCTCAGTGCTTCCAGTCCAGGACTACTGTAGGGAAGATGTCCACGAAAAGCAAAAAGACTGCAGCCCCCAGGTTTAATGACAGGTCACTTGAACACCTTTCGGATGCCGTGGAGGCTGCCACGATGTCCTCTACCCAAGCTCTGGCCAAAGGATGGGCAGTGACGTGACCAACCAGGTTTGAGAGGCGGTGGCAGCGGTGGTCATTGTCAACAACCTTCAAAAGAGGACAGCCAACCAGTGCCGCAAGAGGATGAATGACCTCCATTCTGCCAGAGTAAATCACTCTTCTCGTCACTCTCAACTCACACATAAATCCATCACAGATCCACAGGGATCTCACTCACTGCCATTTCAAGGGACATCACCATTCACTCTCTCATACACAATTTCATTATGCTCATCATGTCCATGGGACAACTTACCACCCACACATTCTAGGCATATATATAATTTGGCCTGGCAGGCATTCTGCTTATACTCTCTCCATTTCTATTCATGCAGGATAAACTGGCACACAAGATGGAGAGGTTGCAGACCAGTGGAGGAATGCCTCACAGACTTTGAAAACAGAGCCATTCAGCTGGCCGGCAACGATCTGGGCTGTTCCAGTGCCGAGTGAGGTCAGCGGTGTTCTACAAAGTGAGGATCCAGCAGTGCGACATCCACCAGTCAACCATGCTGTGAGTGATGTATCCTGTTTCACAGGCCACTGAGATGCGCTAATTATCTCTCCTTGCTTCTGCAGGCACATCTGGGAAATAGTCGATGGAGTCCATGACCCAGGGCCTCCAATAAAGCCTTGAAGAAACCTTTGAAGGGAAATCTGGAGGCACCCTCCTTGAAGTTCGTTCATAGCGCTCACCCACACCCTTCACCAGTGTCGAGACACACACCTCGACCAGGACGTCGACCCTGCACTGCTACGTGGGTTCAACTCCATTGCTGACGCCATAGTTGGCCTCCAAAAGTGTGTACACAAGAGGGGTACGGGGTAGCCCGATCTCACACCAGATCCACGTTCTCCTCAAGGAGTCAGCCAGGGGCCCTTCGGCACCCACAGGGATGAGGATCAGCAGGTGTACCATCCAAGGCCATTCATCCGTGAGTGCCCAGCCTATCCGAATCTTCTCTTCCTGTGACCTCAGCAGCTCCAGTTCCACAGGTCGAGGAGGGTGCCACTGCCACACAGCAGGACCCCGAAAGCAGGCCAGGGCCCTCCAGGTCTCAGACCTCCAGAGGACACCTGCCAAGGTCATCACAGTCAGCAGGCTGTCTACGCCTCCACCTCTGCTGTGGAAGGCTGGGAAGTACTAAGACGTAATGGCAGGGTTAGGAAAGTTAAGAAGATGTAACTCCTTTTTTGTTACAAAACGAATAAACTAAATTAACAAATCAAGGGACAAAGTAAAAGGCAGCCCCTTAAAGGGAAGCTGCATAAACAAAAGGCAAAATTCAAAGGAAACTTATCAACATTAAATCAAAATGTGATTAATGGGGTCAATAAAACACCCTAGTCCCTGTGGTACCCACCAAGCATGGAAGGCCTCGACGGTGCTCCCTTTCCAGGGACACTCAGCCGCGAATGTAGCCGTGGAAGAGGGACAGACAGTCAGATCGGATGACGCCCTCAATCACCCGCTGCCTAGACCTGTTAATGGCCAACTTGGCAAGGCTCAGGTGCAGGTTCACGAGGAAGTCCTCCTCCCTCTGCACTGTGCCTGTAGATCAGGAGCGTGGGGCTGAAGTGCAAACAAAACAACAATAAAAGGTTCTTCAAGAAACTAAAAAGGGGGTGCAGCCTACAACAACCAACATACACGTAGTCCATGGACTCGACACAACCACAAAAGACGCAGGTATCTTGGGAGTCCAGAACCGACACATTCTACAATTGTATGGGGCTGCTGCATGCAGCACCCTCCACCCCAGGTCCCCAATGGAAAAGTGGAGGACATCTCCGTAGAGGGACCCCCACTGGGGAACTCCCAGGTCAAAGCACGCCAGGGTATGTCCTAGCTGCGGGCGAGAGCAAGGAAGTGAAGGGTGTGAAACAGCAGCCCATACAGGAAACTCCTCTGTGCCATGCTCAAGAGCACGGAAGGCATTTCCGCAAAGTGACTCAGGCTGCGGGTAACTGGCTCTCGAGGGAGGGTTCAAGAATTGGCGCCGATGTGAAATTCCGTCTGAACAGGGGTGCTTGGACGGAAGACCACCATGCACCTGCGCCACCTCAAGTCCCAGTATGAAGTGGGGGCCGAGCACAACTGTCCTAAGGTCTTAGATGGCATTTGCCGCGAGACGAACGTCCACCAACGCATGTTGCACCAACTCCTGGGAAATCATCCAGCGCATCCTCCACCACCCAGCATGTCCTCGATCCTGGTCACCCCGGCAGCCACAGCCCTCCTCTCCGCCAGCCACTGAAAAGGACGGAGGGGCAGATTTCCGAGCAGCGGTTCTCTAACGATAGCCGCTACTCCTGATGGCAGAGAGCTGCATCGCAAAGCGACCATGTTCCAGACTTTGATCAGGTCCTGGTAAAAGACGGGCAACACCTGCAAGGAGCCACAAAGGCCCCTCAGGTCTACAAACAGGAGCTGCACATCATAATTCAGGCTGTGCACCTGGTGGAACAAATACATCACCAGGGCACACCATCTCGGAGGGGGCTAAACGTAAAGGCATCACTGCAGGGCCTAAAGGCGGAAAGTCGCCACCTGGGTGCGTAGGCACACCAGCGCTGACCGCTCTCCCTAAGCAGGAGACTCAGAACCTCAGCAGCGACCCAGTGCAGCCTTTTGCCCCAGAAGAAGTTGACGAGCATTCTCTGGATTTTTGTGACAAAATCCAGGGGAGGGGTCAAAGTGACGAAGTCCGAGATAGATAGGTTCTTGATTGGCAAGGGGATCAAAGGTTACGGGGAGAAGGCGGCAGAATGGGGTTGAGAAACTTATCAGCCATGATGGAATGGTGGAGCAGACTCAATGGGCCGAATGGCCTAATTTCTGCTCCTATGTCTTATGGTCTTGTGGCGGCAATCAGCTGGTTTATGACCAGCTCTCGACCCCGGTAAGACAGCACTTGGAGCAGTCCTGTCCAGCGCTGCAGGTGAGTGGTGACTTTGGCCTCCAGCTCCTGCCAGTTCACCGGCCAGGATTCCTCAGCAGGGCAGAGGTTGTCCCCCAGGTAGAGGAGGCTGGTCCTGCTCCAGGTTAAAGGCCCAAGCTCCTTGGGTAGGGAATCCATCTGCCACTGACTGACCAGGAGTCCAGAACACTTGCCACAGTTGATCCTGGCAGAGGACGTGGCAGAGTAGACCTTCTGGCACTTGCGCATCTTCCACAGGTCAACCGGGTCGGTGATCATGAAGAGTATGTCACACCGTAAGCCGAGAGGACCACCCTGATGCTCGGCCTGCGCAGAACCAATCCCGACAACTACCTCCGCAAGAGGCACAGGAAAGGCTCCACGCAGAAGGAATACAATTGGCCAGACAGGGGGCAGCCCTGACGCACTCCTCTCCCAAAGCGCTGTCAGGGACCCGTTAACCTTAATTAGACACTCTGTGGCAGCATACAGAAGTTGGATCCGGGCGACGAAATGCGTCCCGGATCTGAAAGCTTGCAGAGTCCCGAATAAACGCTTGTGATCCACTCTGTCGAACGCCTTCTCCTGGTCAAGAGTCAGGAAGGCGCATGACAGACCAGTCCTCTGGGAGAAGTGGATGATGTCACGGGCCAGATGGATATTATCAAAAATAGTCTGGCCCAGGATCGTGTGGGAGTGGTCAGGGTGGATCATGTGGTCCAGCATGATGCCAAGGTGAGAAGACATTGCCCTGGCAAAGATCTTGCAATCCGTGCTGAGGAGGGAGACAGGGCACCAATTCTTAAGTTGGCGGAGATCTCCCTTCTTAGACAGCAGGGCAATGACTGTCCTATGCCACAAGAGGGCCATCTCCCGGGAGTGATACTCTCCCCCAGGACTTCCGCTTAGTCATTCCCCAAGGCGTCCCAGGACGACCTGAAGAACACCATGGTCAGCCCGTCCAACCCCGGGGACTTGCCCATGGAGAGGCTGTCAAGGGCGCCGGTCAGCTCCTCGAAACTGAGAGGGGAGTCAAGCTTTCCGGCGCCCTCCGGGCTGACGTGTGGCAGGTCGTCCTAAAAAACTCTGTGAGCATCCTTGCTGGATGGATCTGGAGAGAACAAGGCAGTGTAATAGGTTTTGAAAACGGCCCTAATGCCCTCCAAATCCGAGATAAGGGCTCCGTTGTCGGCCAGCAGCGTAAGGAGCTGCTGACGGACTCCGTGCCTTTTTCCCAGCGAGTAGATGAAGGGGGAGCCACAGTCCAGGACCCGGAGTAACTGGATCCGCAACCTCACGACGAGCTCCCCCATGCGCTCTTCCTCTCTTCGTACGCCAGCCACAGACCCGGGTCCACATCGGGCTGATGGAGACGTGCCTCCAGGTCGAGCAGCTCCCTCTCCAACTCCTCGACCCTGGATTTCTGCCTCTTTACTGACCCCCTCGTGTACTCCTGACAGAATACATGGATTTGAGCCTTGCGCATCTCCCACCATAGCCTCAAGGAGGAAAAGCCTTCCCGCTTCCTTCTCCAGCCAGCCCAGAAACGACGGAACGAGTCCAGGAACCGCTTGTCCTCGAGCAACAGGCTGTTAAAGTGCCAGTACATGGAACCCGTCTGAGCGCAGAACAGAACAAGTTCCGCCAACACCAGACGGTGGTCCGTGCACGACACCTGCTGCACAGAAGCTGATGGAACACAGGACACAAATGCCTTGGAAATGTAAAGGCAGTCGAGTCCGGACACGAAAGTGAAAACGCTGGAGTTAGGATGGAGATGTCGCCAGACGTTCACCAAGTCGAAGGACACGACCAGGTTCCGCAACTTACACCTAGCGCGCGGTGCTGGGCACCGTGACGGTCTTTGGCTTGGAGGGTACAGTTGAAATCCTCCCCCCCCCACCCCCCCACCTCCCGAGGACAATGCACTCGCCCACACGTTGATGGAGCCGAGATGAGTGGACACTTCCTCAGAGATGCTCACTTGCTGCTGCGCACCCAGGGGAGTGTAGACATTCACAAAGTGAAGCGCCGCACCCCCCAGGCGCACAGTAAGGTGCAACAACCGGACTGGCACCGGTTCCTTGACCCCCAGGATCTCCAGCTGAAAATGTGGGGCCAACAAGATAGCCACCCCACCAGAATTGGAGGCTAGGTGACCCATGTAGACCCCATCCCTCACCATTCCAGGAGCTACGTAGCTTTGTCTCCCAGAACAGTGGGTTTCCTGCAGGAAGCACACTGCATACTTGCCGTCCCTGTGGACTGAGAAGTTCTGGAACCTGCGCTGTGCATCCCTGCTGCTGTTGTGTTGAGGCTGGCTAAGGTAGTCTTCATTGTCAAAAGTATGCACTACCATCACCATGCCTAGTGTAAGGAGAGGACTATTATAAGACTTCCTCTCCTTCAGGAGCCCAGCGAGAAATGTGTGGCCCCTCCTTTCAGCGTTCCAGTCCAGCCCAGGGGCCTTGAGGGTCTGGCGGGTGGACCAGAACATAAGAGGAACAGAATGCCACCGGTCCAGTACTGACTGGACCTGTCTCAGCGACCGCGATTACTCGCTTAAAATTCCTCGAGCTCCCGTAAAGGGATGAGGGTAGAATCGTTGGGGGGCAGCAGAGGATCCACCACCTCACCCAACGACAACTCTAAGTCGTCCCCGGTGCTCACCACCGAAACCCCGCCCTCCTCCAGGTCGTCGCCTCCAGCTTCCAACCCCTCCCCAGTATTGAGTACGGGGACTGGTTCAGAGCTGCCAGTCGGCTCCGCCTCCACCTCAGTCCCACCCCCAGGATCAAGGGCAGAGGGGTCCTCTCTGGTCTCCTTTTGGGGATATGAGCCAAAGGGTGACGGCAGCTCAGAGCCCCACTCCACCCTCAGGTACCAGGCTGCCCGGCAATTCTGGAAAAAGCTCCGGACCTTGTACAGAGGCACCCGGCGCTGAAAGTTGGGAGGGAGCGGTGAGGCCTTCCTCACCACTGCCGCCCGATGACCCAGCGGGCCTGCTGCAGAACCTTGGCGGGCCAGATGGCATCTTGGGGGTCCAAGGTGGGTCAGGGTGGGGCACGAGAGCAAATGCGGTACCCTCACTGACCCCCAAGGGGCCCTGCTCAGGGGACTGCAGCAAGGGGTTGGGGATTTGGGCTCTCCCCAGAAGGCAGAGCGAGGACTGATGGGGTGGAGACGCCACCACCTTTTCATTGGGGGAGGAGACACAATGGACCTCACAAGTGGCAAGGTCCTCCCCCTCCGAAGGGTTGCATCTCTTCCTGGGTGGACTGGGGGCTGGAGAGACCTCAATCTGCGAGGCCCCGCCACCTCGTCCAGCCCTTCTGGACGGTCCGTCCTCTGGTTTTTTTGGCTGGTCTATCCTTTACAGGACCACCACCGGCTCGGAGTCACGTGCCCCATCGCCGCCAGACCTGGGAGCCTGCGCATGATCGATGCCGGGCTCAGCAGATGGCGCTGAGGCACATACGGGCCCGGGAGCACACACAAACAAGTCGCCGGGACCGGATGATGATTTTCTCCCCAAGCCGGTGTCACTGGGTGTCTGGGGATCAGGGTTCGTTTAGGGAGTTCAGGGGGTTTGAGTGGCCACCTCCGCATGGCGGGTCTTCCGTCGCACCTTCTTCTGCGCGGGGTCTCTCCCCCTACCTCGCCAGCAGCCGAGATGGTGGTGGCCGCCGGTGGCACCTCCCCTTACGGGGAGGAAGATGGAGTGGTGGCGGGGAGAGGAGCGATGGTGCCAGCTGCAGCCGCCTGAATGACATTGGTGGCCGTGGAGGCGGGGCAGTTCTTTCAGATGTGCCCCAGCTCCTTTCAGGCATGGCACTGCATGCCATCCGCCAACTAGAAGATGCGGTAGGCAGCGCCCTCAAAGGTGACATCAAATTGCCCCTCTGTGCAGTCCTCATGGGCCAGGTGAACAAAGACCTGGCACCGCAAGGAGTACACGGAGACTGGGCTCCCTGAGGACAAGCGGGATCGGCACCAGCCCGGACCTGACCTCCCCTGGTTGGTGAAGGTGGGGAGGAGCAGCTCATCGGGATGAAGGTCTCGAGAGGATCCACTGCCAGATAGCTCTCACCTGTGGTGAGCCCCTTGGCCAGGACCAGATGCACCAGCCGCTCAGACCTCAGGATGAACACCGCCTTCCCATACATGCACGAGGCTGCAACAATGCCCGAGGGGCTGACAACCCCAGCCAAAGCCTTCACGCATGTTCCTACGGTCAACTCGGGGTGAATAGAGCTCTTTACCCCTATGGCTCTGGTCAGGATGCGGAACGGACCACAGGAGCAGCGGAGGCCACAGAAGCAATCACTCCCGCATAGGTCTTCTTGGCGGCCCCGCCACTGGTGATAGCACCGCCTCCACAGCTGCTCCGGCCACCGGTGACCCCGCGGCCGCCATTGGGAGATTAGCCACACCCACCTCGAGCTCTGTTGGTGGTATCAACAGCGTTTAGAAAAGGGGAGAAGGGGAAAAGAAAGATTACCCTCTCCTTCCTGATGGTGTGTAAAGACAGTAGGGGAGGAGAGAGAGAGAGAGAAAGGACAGGGAGGCACAGAAGGGGAAAGGATAATGGGTGCAGGGTGGGTGGGTGTCGCTGGGTGGCGTGGAGAGGGGTGGTGGGGGCCTAGCTGTTCTTCCCATAGGGGGAGGGTGATGTCTTTGCCAGGCAACTGGTACTGCCTGGCACAGGAAGTCAGGACAACCAGGCAGCACCTGCTAACTGGACTTGCACACAGGTGGGGCGAGGGTGGGGCAGGAGCAAGATGTTAAATGGACACACGGATGCACACCTTCTCCCCTTTCAGTCGTCTTCTTCCTCCCCCTACAAAGCATCACGGTCTTCACAGCCCCCACCAAACAAAAGTCCAGACACCCACCGCAGATGTAATGAAAATGTCCTTGCCTCCCTGTCTTGCAGCACCTCCTATCTCTCTCTCCTCCAATTCTTTAGGCATCAGGCTCTTGCAGGCTCCAGGCCCCAGCAGCCCTGGCAACAATACCAGCAGAAGGCTTCTAGTGTCCCTTGGGCAGCAGCAAAACCAGAGCAGCTTGTAAAATTCCAGAGGAGTGTGTCGGTTAAAAGCAATAGTAGAAGCAGCAGCAGGGTGTACCTCTCCCATTAGCAGGGTGTACCTCTCCCAGCAGCAGCAGGGTGTACCTCTCCCAGTAGCAGCAGGGTGTACCTCTCCCAGTAGCAGCAGGGTGTACCTCTCCCAGTGGCAGCAGGGTGTACCTCTCCCAGTGGCAGCAGGGTGTACCTCTCCCAGTAGCAGCAGGGTGTACCTCTCCCAGTAGCAGCAGGGTGTACCTCTCCCAGTGGCAGCAGGGTGTACCTTTCCCAGTGGCAGCAGGGTGTACCTTTCCCAGTGGCAGCAGGGTGTACCTCTCCCAGTGGCAGCAGGGTGTACCTTTCCCAGTGGCAGCAGGGTGTACCTCTCCCATTAGCAGCAGGGTGTACCTTTCCCAGTGGCAGCAGGGTCTACCTCTCCCAGTAGCAGCAGGGTGTACCTTTCCCAGTGGCAGCAGGGTGTACCTCTCCCAGTGGCAGCAGGGTGTACCTTTCCCAGTGGCAGCAGGGTCTACCTCTCCCAGTGGCAGCAGGGTGTACCTCTCCCAGTGGCAGCAGGGTGTACCTCTCCCAGTGGCAGCAGGGTGTACCTCTCCCAGTGGCAGCAGGGTGTACCTCTCCCAGTAGCAGCAGGGTCTACCTCTCCCAGTAGCAGCAGGGTGTACCTCTCCCAGTAGCAGCAGGGTGTACCTTTCCCAGTGGCAGCAGGGTGTACCTTTCCCAGTGGCAGCAGGGTGTACCTCTCCCAGTGGCAGCAGGGTGTACCTCTCCCAGTGGCAGCAGGGTGTACCTTTCCCAGTGGCAGCAGGGTGTACCTCTCCCAGTGGCAGCAGGGTGTACCTCTCCCAGTAGCAGCAGGGTGTACCTCTCCCAGTGGCAGCAGGGTGTACCTCTCCCAGTAGCAGCAGGGTGTACCTTTCCCAGTGGCAGCAGGGTGTACCTCTCCCAGTAGCAGCAGGGTGTACCTTTCCCAGTGGCAGCAGGGTGTACCTCTCCCAGTGGCAGCAGGGTGTACCTCTCCCAGCAGCAGGGTGTATCTCTCCCAGTAGCAGCAGGGTGTACCTCTCCCAGTAGCAGCAGCCATAGTCAACACACTACACACAGCTACAGATCCCACTCAGGCAGGGACGAGCTGCCCTTGAGCCCAATCAGGAAGCACAGCCTGGACACAGGTGTTAATCACTTGTACGTACTGTTCACTATTGTCAATAAACTCCCAAGAATGTCTCGTTACCTATGGCTCCTTGTTCTGATAAGCAGTGTTCATGTCACTCAGATGTGAAACTTTTCTGCACAAGATAAAGGCAGGTGTCTCAGTCCAGGGCCTCTTCCCTGTGCTTTGTGCAACCTTCAAGCCAAAGTGATGGTCCAGCCTCACGCTCCCTGGACACATTACTGATGCCTACAACTCAACGGTGCTTGTGATTGCTGCCAGAATGTTGGGGGTAGGTGTCAGAGTACCATCATTCTCTCTGTGTGCTTTCAGCACCTTTAAGGGTGGGACTGGCCCCCATCTCTTCAGCATCTCTTCAGTTATGCTCCTGAAGGCCTCAGGTGCTGAAGGCAGGCAAAGGATCAGATGCTTTTAAAGTTTCATGGTTGTGTCTCTATGATATGACCCTGACCATGGAGCGCAAGTGAGCTGCCGTCGGCTAGACAGGAGTCAGACATTCTCAGAGGCTATCGGAAGATCTATGGAGTGTCCTCACTGCATGTCGTCATCATCCTCCTGCAGTCAAATGACTTTTAGTGCCTTTACTGCATCTCCATGACAGGAGCATTCTCACATAGGGTATGTGTGTTGCCATAAGCCAAACTGGAATCAAACATTCACAGATGCGATGTGAGGATCTATGGGGTCGCTTCACTGCATGTCGTCACCATCCTCCACAAATCTAGCAGCTATGAGGGCCTCCTGAGCGCACCCGCCTCATCTGGCCAGTGCAAGGGCTTCATCCCCGTCATCGTTGCCTTCGAGGACCTCCTCACCCTCATCCCTGTCGGCATCCTCCTCATCTGAGGAGACCTCCAGCTCCTCCATCTCTTCCTCAGGCAGCTTCTCTCCCCATTGTAGCACCAGGTTGTAAAGGCCACAGAAGGCAACAATGATGCATGACACCCACTATGGACTGTATCGCAGGGTTCGACCAGACCGGTCCAGGCACTGGAACCTCATTTTGAGCATCCTGACAGTCTGCTCCACCAAATTGCGAGTTGCAGCATGAGCCTCGCGCTGCAGCAGTCTGAGGCCACTACACTGGTGTTATCAGCCACATGTGTGCGAGGGAGCCCCAGCCGCCCCTTCTTCCAGGGGGTGCTGCTCTTCTCTCTGCCCAGTCAGGTGCCTCAGTTGCTCACTTCTCCCTCATCTTTACTCTGTGCAAGCCATGAGGCATACAGCTAGTTCACAAGGCCCCATGATCCTGATGTACTCCTCTTGCAGGATGAAAGAGAGATGTGTGAGTTAGCATGGGTATACTAAGAACCTGTCTTAGTTAAGTCTGAAGGCCCCTTAACGCATCCCAGAGACCGCTGGCCACCACTTGGATGGCCAGAGTTTAGCACGCTGCATGACTGTCTGAAACTCCACCTTCCTCCACCCCACTTCACCCGACCTATTGGCAGCAACTTTGCCCATTAGACTGTATGCCGTGCCCTCAGCTCAGGTGCAGGCAATCTCCTATCCCGCGCTGCAAGGCTGGCACTGTTAGCTTGAACCACGGGGGAGACTAGTCCAAACCGGTATGATGACATTGCAAAGGGCTGCGAGCACCTTCACCAGTGACTGCTCCATGTCCAACTTTAGCAAGGAGACTGTACAACTGTTCTGCAGTCCACTAAAACACTCTACTTTGCAGTCTGTGCCCGAGGGGTGAAAAATGCTGGAGTACTTGGTGGCACTTTGATGCCTCTGCGTTGCTTCAGTAGGCAGAGAATCTGGACTCCAATCATATCAATATGGTTGTGCCTGAACTGTCTCAGCTGCAAAGGTACAGTCACTTTATACAAGGTGTCCCTAATGCATGGCCACTTTCCTTGCCCAGCCCGCATGTGCTTGTGTGCTACCTTCAACCGCAGGGAAGCCCTTATCACCGCCTCCCCCAAGTTGCCTCAACCACAGGACAGCTGTTGTGCCGCACCCCCCTCCCCTTGCAAGTCGCCTCAACTGCAGGGCAGCCCTTGCCCCCCCTCCCCCCCAACCCCCCACCAAGTCACCTCAAAACCGCAGGGCAGCTGTTACCCCCACCCAAGTAGCCTGAACTGCAGGGCAGCCCTTATCTTACCCTACCAAGTTACCTCAACCGTAAAGCAGCCCTTGCCCCCACCCCTCCCCAAGTAGCCTGAACTGCAGGGCAGCCCTTGCCCCCCTCTAAGTCGCCTCAGTCGCAGGGCAACCCTTGCTCCCTCCCCTCCAAATCACCGCAGGGCAGCCCTTACAGCCCCCCACCCCCAACACACCTCAACCTTGAAGTCCAACAGGTACCCCAGAGGCGAGCGCTCCGCAACATTACTGTGTACTCACCTCAAAGTTTCCCCTCAAACTGCAGTCCGCCAATTGCATGCATTTTATATGCTGTTGTGAACACGTCGGTGTGATTGGGCGGATGATCCAGCGGGGGGGAGGGATGGGACGATTCCGGTGGGCTGGCCTTATAATGATATGCTGATGTATTACAATGAGGTTCCTGACGTCCAATGGCAGGGAACGCAACCTGCCGTTGGCGGGTGGAGCGGACAATTGCAAACTGATTTCACGACATCTTGAAACCAATTTTTTGGCCTTCTCGCCATATTGTCTGCTAGAGCCCCTGAATACGCCCTGAAAAGTTCCAGCCCATGACACTTTTCTGAAGTCTTATCCTGGTGACTATAAGAAAAACAAAAGGATACATACTTCTTCCTGTGAGCCTGTATATTTCTCCTGTGCAGTCTTCAAGTCAGTCTTCAATTTTAGTATAATCTGATCTCTGTTTATGACCTAAGTATCCAAACAAAACAATGTGGATATGAATAACACAAACACTATAAACTGAATAATTCTATCTACTATTATCAAGCCTGGTTTAATATATCAGCTACTATATCGTTGGGCATGAGAATTCAATGTAGACTCAGTCACATTAAAAAGAAAAATACATGCTGCTTACTCTTGTATTCTTTATAGAAATGTGCAACTGCAAATATAAATCCATAAAATTTGCCATCTTTTAGCACCCACACTTAGCACCAATATTTAGAAAAATTCAGAAAAGGATCCTATGAAGAACATGAATTATAAAATTTAAAATTAATTCCAATTCTTGTTTATCTTTCAATCTTGCAGTGGCCCAGACCTTAACATCCCACATTGTTCAGCTTTTCAAAGTACATATTTTACTGATTCTTTTTCTGAGCATTAGAATGCAAGTTAAACAAACTGTAAAACAATCACTTGAGGAAACATTAATACAGTATAAAGTATATCACTATTGGTACAACTAATGTAATTTTAAGTTTGAAAAACAATAAATTAAAATGGAAGAAACAATGTGGCAAATGTTTGAATCATTGATCAGCACAGTTGGTTTATAGTACTCAATCATTGAGCTGTATGGAGGACAGTGCAAATTCAATGGCCCAGGTTTCCCAGTCAGCGGCAATGGTGGGCATATTTCTGCTGTCTACAAAATTTTCTGTGTTCCGACTATATTGTGCATTTGCGGTCAGGACTTCTGATCCCAGCTCTAGCAGAAATGGGCCAGCACAGGGTCTCTCCATGGCAAGTTCAGCGAATGCAGAAGAATTTGGAAAAAGAGAGGATGCACCTCCTTTTTACAACAGTAGCTGCCATATTCAGGAAGGCTTTTAAAGGTGCCAAGTCTTTCAATGAGTGAGTGAGTTAATGAGTGGGTAGGTGAGTGTGTGGGTGGGTGTGAGTGGGCGAGTGAATGCGGGAGTGAATGAGAGTGGGTGGGTGGGTGTGAGTGGGTGAGAGTGTGAGTGGGTGAGAGAGTGAGTGGGTCAGTGAGCGCAGGAGTGGGTGAGCGAGTGGGTGAACGGGTGGGAATGTAGGTATGTGGGCGGGTGACTGAGCGGGTATGTGAATGAGTGTGGGAGGGAGTGAGTGTATGGGTGGATGAGTGGGTGAGTGAGTGGGTGGATGAGTGAGTGGCTAATGAGTGAATGAGTGGGTGAATGAGTTGGTGATATGGATGTGTAAATGAGTGGGTAAGTAGGTGAGTGAGCAAGTGGGTGAGTGAGCAAGTGAGTGAGTGGGTCAGTGAATGAGTGGTTGAGTAAGTGAGTCAGTCAGTAGTTGGGTCAGAAGGGTAGTTGAGTCTTGGAGTGTAGTTGGGTCATGGGTAGTCATGTCGGGGGTGCAGTCGGGTCGGGGGTGCAGTCGGGTCCAGGGCACAGTCGGGTTGGGGTGTACTTGGTTCGGGGAGTAGTTGGGTTGGGGGTGGTACTCGGGTCGGGGGGGGGGGGGGGGCAGTAGTCAGGTGAGGGAATTAGTCAGGTCAGCTCGGGTCAGGAGATAGTCAGATCAGGTTGGATGGGTGACTGGGGGTTGGTCGATCATGGTGCTCAGAGCAGTTACAATGGTTAATCTCTGAGTTACACTAGAGATTTAAACTGTGTAATATTTCCAGGGTAAGTATCCAGGTTAAGTCTTTGTATCTGGCCCAAGTCTCTGACACTGAGCTCGGGGTCTGAGCAGAGGGACCAGGCAATGGAAATTAGCCCATCGGAAGTTTAAGCCTCCCGGGTAATTACAACACGTGTATGCACAAGGAATTGAGCAGGGTCCCAGCACAGACTGAAGTCCATATTTCACTGCTCTGGGCGTTGGAAGATTCAGGTCATTATTTAGGACGCAAGTAAACTAGGCATTTATTTGCTAAATTTGATCAAATCTTCTGGATATCAAGTGCCAGGTAAAATTTAATTTAAAGTCAAAAGATCTCAGATTCCACCTAGGTGCTAGACTGCATGCAACAATAAAAGCTTAATTATATTTCCTATTTTATCTTTTTTGACTCTAATCTTGAGGATCTGACTTTGTAACTGGTAAGGTTAAGTAGTACTGAATACTCTCCCATGTCTCTAACACTAGTGATGCTCTGTGAATGAGTCAATAAGGACTTCAGCAGTGTCTTATGGGAATAGATTGATCTGCCAAGAGGAATGAGAACCAAAAAACAATAGACATGCTGTAATGCTGGCATTACAATTTACAACAAATACTGATCACCATAACTTTATTTGGTTACCAATGTCTTAAAATCCTTTACATTTTTATAATGATCATTAATTTTAAAGGAGGTAAATCATTATCCAAATATTAACAAAAATATGCAAAGGGCGACAGCAACAATTTATGCTTGTATTGACATCTCCAATATACCTCTTGTTGAGCAGTTCTATGTTTCTCAGTAATTACTGCCATCTCTAGTTCTATTTCCTGTTTCTCAGTGCTGAGCTTGCTGACATCCTGGGAATGCTGTGTTATTTGGTCTGTCAACTTCATAGATTCTTCTTTTAGCTTCTGCATGAGCTTTTCTCTGTGGAGCAACTGAGATCAGAACTGAAAGCTGCAGCCATTATTTCAAATGATATTCATTATGTCCTTGAATTCTAACACCTAATACAATTTCCTATGTGAATATATTTGTGTGAGCAATTCAGAGTTACAGTAATTTATAATACATTATTCACAGCAGAAGTAGCTGTCATCTTTCAAACAAAGTTTTCCACATATCAATATTTCTAGCTTACAGTCAGAATATAAAGTTTTTGTAGCTCTCTGGAAGGTTCTGATGACACATTAAAACTACATTGCATTGTCCTCTCATGTGAACGTTCACTTTGATGGTTCAATATATAACAGCATCATATCATCTCTTTTCAATTATTCTTAACTTTTAATACACAATAGCACCAATTCTTGGCTCCAAGTCTAAGTCAATACTGAATGGTTAAGAAATTCTTTCCGAAAGGTCAATTGCAAATAGCACTCAATTCTCCAGTGACATATTATTGACAGCACCAGTACAGACTCAGATGGGTGTCGGGAGTACATTAGTTCTGTGAGAATAAAATTGAGTGTGAATCAAACTTACATTAATAGGGACATTTAAAGGGAGGTTTCACAAAAGGATGAAAAATATTCTGAAAGTTTTAGAAGGACATCAAAACCCATTAGCAACAAGAGCAACAACTCACATTTATATAGCATCTTTAAAATAATGAAATATCCAAAGGCACTTCACAGAGCCATTATAAAACAAGTATGACATGGAGCCAAAAAAGGAGATATTAGGCCAAACGGCCAAAAGCTTGGTCAAGGAGGTAGGTTTTAAGAAGTGTCTTAAAGGAGGAAAGTGAGGTAGAGAGGTGTAGATAGAGAATTTCAGAGCTTGGACCGATGGTGCAGCAATTATGATTGGGGATGCAAAAAAAGGCCAGAATTAAAGGAGTGCAGGTGTCTCAGGGGGTTGTAGGGTTGGAAGACATTACAGAAATAGGGAGGGATGAGACCAAGGAGGGATTTGAAAACAAGGATGAAAATTTTAAAATCAAGACATTGCTTGACCAGTGCCAATGTATGCCAGTGAGCACAGGGGTGATAGCAAAATGGGACCTACTATGAATTAAGGCAGGGGCAGCAGAATTTTGGGTGACATCAAGTTTATGGAGGGTAGAATGTGAGTGACCAGCCAAGTGTGTGTTGGAATAGTTGAGTCTAGAGGTAATGAAGGTATGGATGAGGATTTCAGCAGCAGATGAGCTGAGACAGGGCTACGTCAAGCCATGTTACGGAGGTGGAAATAGGCAGTCTTAGAGGTGGCACAAATATGAGGTCAGAAGTCCAACTCAGGGTCAAATGTGACACCAAGGTTCCAAACAGACTGGCTAAATCTCAGACTGTTGCCAGGGAAAGTGATGAAGTCAGTAGTTAGGAATGGAGTTTGGAGCAGGGACCAAAAACAATGGCTTCAATCTTCCCAATATTTAATTGATGGAAAATTCTACTCATCCAGTACTGGATGTCGAATAAACAGTCTGATAAGTTAGCAACCGTGGAGGAATTGAGAGAGGTGGTGGTGAGGTAGAGCTAGGTCTCGTCAGCATAAATGTAAAAACAAATGGTATGCCCTCAGATGATGTCATCAAGAGACAGCTTGTAGATGAGAAATAGGAGGAGATCAAGGATAGATCTTTGGGGGACACCAGAGGGAACGGTGCGAGAACATAAAGAGAAGCTATAGCAAGTGATTTTCTAGCTATGATTAGATAGATAAGAATGAAATGAGGTCAGAGCAGTCCCCCTTATCTGGATAACATAGAGAACCATTGGAGGAGAATGGTGTGGTCAACAATGTCAAGAAGGACGAGGAGTGAAAATTTACCTTTGACTCAGTCACACAGGAAGTCAGTTGTGACTTTGATAAGCCCTGTTTCACTACTATGGCAGAGGTACAAACCTGTTTGGAGCGATTCAAACATGGAGTTACAGGAAAGATGGGAATGGATTTGGGAAATGACAATGCATTCAAGGACTTTGGAGAGAAAAGGGAGGTTGGAGATGGGATGGCAGCTTGCAAGGACAAAGGGGTCAAGGGTTGTTTTTTTTTGAGAAGAGGGGTGATGATAGCAGGTTTAAAGGTGAGAGGGACAACACCTGAAGTTTACAATATCAACTAGTATTGGGGGCAGGAGGGGAAGGTGAGTGATCAGCAGTCTAATGGGAATAGGAGGTGGGTCTTCTGGACAAGATGAGCTCAGAGAAACCATGAGGGAAACATGAGAGAAAAAGACAAATATGTGAGTTTAGGGCTAGGCAAGGGAGATCATTAAAGGAAGTTTGGCCAGGTGGGCTAGTGGAAAGGAGGTCGGTAATCGGATCATCTCAAACTTAGTGAGCTCCTTGCACTTATGGTTGGAGGTGAGGGTGGAAAAGACAGGGGAGAGGGATTTAAGAAGATGGTCTGCAGTCAAGCAAAGAAGCTGGGAGTTATCTTTGCATTCCAGGATGATCATAGAATAGTGAACAGTTTTAGCAGGTGAGAGGAGGACCGGGTAGTGTTTTAAGTGGTCCAGCCAGATCTGGGGTAGATTGTTAAACGTTTCAAGTCTGCGTTCCTTGGAATTAAGTAAGCAGAGATGAGAGCTGTACAAGAGGGAACAGCCAGGGTGAGAGAGAGTAATAGTTTTATCAGAGGTGGCCTTATCTGTGATTAAAACTATGGAAGTAGTGAGGCCATGTGAGATGGCAAGGTCAAAGGGGTGGTCATGAATATGGGTTGGGGAATTTATTGGAGAGAGAGTTTTAGGGAGAGTAAGAGGGCAATGAATTCAGAGGAAAGAGAACACGATAAGTTGAGCTGGAGGTTGAAATCACTGAGGATGAGGAAGGAAAATGGAGCCTGAAATGGTGCAGATAATTAGTGATGCAGCCCAGCACCTGACCCTCTGTTTTATAACTACCAATTGGAGGTGATGCAGTATCTACTGCTTAGCAAAGAATTCTATGCCACTCCATGGTGCTATTTCCGTAAGTCAGCTCTACTGCATGCCAAAAATGGAGCGTTAGTCAGGTATCAGCCATGCTGACCATTACAGCTTCTCTGTCAAGAAGTGCACTGAATGTGACTTTGGAAAGGGTTTTGCAGTATGTAGCTAACAGCTGCCAGCAGCATGTAGCACAAGTAGTGGTAGATTATGATGTCAATCAGCATACAATGCTAATTTTATGCCAGCACTGTCACTTTCCAGCTCCAGCCAACACCCTCTCTTAACCTTCCACAAATGAACACATGCTCAACAGCATGAAGGAGGTCCCTCCAATTCCCCAGCAACACATATTAAAGGGATCAAAAACTAGTTACAGGTTACTTGCTGGTTTACTTCTTCTCGCTAGCTATTCTGTGACTATTCACTCACCTCCTGGCTCCCCAAAGCTTTTTCACCATCTACATTGCAAAAGTCAGGACTGCGATGGACTACTTTTCATCAGCCTGATTGAGGGCAACTCCAAGAACTCGCTAGAAGTTCGATATCGTCCTGAACAATGCAGCTGGCTGGATTGGCACCTCATTCACCATCTTGAACATTCATTCCCTGTACCAGGTGGTTGCAGTAAGTAATATCTACAAGATGCACTGCAGCATTCACCAAGGATTCTTCAACAGCACCTACCAAACCCATGACCTCTACCACCCAGAAAAGCAAGAGCATCAAGCGCATGGAAACACCACCACCTACAACTTCCCCTCCAAATCACACACCATCCTGACTTGGAAATAAATTTCCATTCCTTCACTGTTGCTAGCCTGGAACTCTCTGGAACAGAGTTTTGTGACAGTACCTACCTCACATGGACTGTAGCAATTCAAGGCGGCGGCTCACCACCATCTTCTCAAGGGCAATTAAGAATGAGCAATAAATGCTGGCCTTGCCAGTGGTGTCCATATCCCATCAACAAATTAAATGAAAATCTGTTCAATCCCTTGTTTTGCTCCCCCCAACTTGTTTGAGGCAAGAAGGAATAAAGTGAAGTTGTCTTTCTTTGCATGGAGAATCTCTGTGCCCTTCCTTATGCAGCAGTACAACACAAACTGGTGGATGTTGTTTATTTCTACAGCAGCAGCATGGAAGAAACCTGACACACACAATTTAAGAGCCGCGGTCAGCTTGACAGTCATGGGCAATGTGGTCTTTTTGCTGCTTTGGCATTGTAATTCTGGCTACAACAGTCGGCTGATTTCAGTTACAAGCTCCACTGTGTTGCGCAAACATTCATGCATGGTCCTTGCAGATATTTAGGTTAGAGAGCGTCTCCCTAAAGATTCTGAACAAAGATGGCCTCCTGCTGAGAACCTTTCTTCCACTCCTCCTCCTCCCTTTTCTAGCCACCCGCATTGCTCTGGGTGACCTCTCTTCATTCTTCCAGGCATGCACAATTCCAAGATGAAGGCACTCTAGGCCATTCATCTCTGAAAGAAACATGTTTCAGCACAGGTTTTTAAATGGACAATATAGTACTTCAGTGCCATGCCGCTTTCTATAGACTATTAAAACTTTTTTAAAATATAAGAGAGCTCCAAAAACATGTAGAATTGGATGATATTGAGCTTCCAGCGATTTCTTGGAGCTGTCCTCATTCAAGCTAGTGAAGAGTATTCCATCGCAGTCCTGACTTGTGCTATGTAGATGGCGAAAAGGCTTTGAGGAGCTAGGAGGCAAGTGAATTGCCACAGGATAGCTAGCTTCTGACCTGCTCTTTTAACCGCAGTATTTATGTGGCTGGTCTAGTTAAATTTTTGATCAGTGCTGACCCCAGGATATTAATTATATATTAATTGTGTTTTAATTGCATACAGGTGGTGGGCTTTAACTGGGGATTCATGCAAGCCCCTTTATATAGACACACACCAAAATTATTCTCGTGGGGGTTTAGGAGGTGCATACTTGTAATGTGTCACTCTGTAAATAAATATAAAAGTTTGCAAAAATTAGCTCCATTTCTATATTTCACCAACTGGCTTTCTGGAGTAAAATATGGCAGTACAGGATGGTTGCCTAAAGTTGAATGTTCGAAGCAAAGGAAAAAAATTCAGACAGAAAACTACAATCTATTGGTCATTGTGAAAAATGGCAGAAAGCAAGTGTAAATTGTCAAGGTATGATGATACTCTAATGTTCTTGGATTCTGAACCATATGACCAGTGGAAGAATGAAATGGATACGTGAACATGAGTTATGTCCCTACCAAACATGAAACAAGATATGACCTTGGGTTGTTGCTTACAAAAAGTAAAATCAGAAACAAAGTATATTTGTGAGCTGGATGCCTGTCAGTTGGATAGTGATGAAGGTTTAGACCTTTTATTAGTGCTCTTGAATAATTTTTTTTTTTAATGATCTGCTAAATACCCACCAGGCATGGTTAGACTTTGATAGATTTGGAAAAGTGGATGGCCATTCCATGGAGGAACATATAGAATCTAACAGATAGTATAAAGGATTGATGAAATTCAATTTGGGGATCCCTGGATCAGTACTAACTTTTAAATTGTTGGATTATGCTAAGGTGTCTCATATGGACAGGCTCCTGATTCAAACTAGTGTTTTGTTCTCAGAGAGGGAGAACCTGTTGGATAAGTTGTCTGTTGCCTTGAAAAATTCCAGGGGAAAGAATCATTTCCTTCGGCCTTCATGGAAAAAATAGATGACATTCCGCTGTGACAAAGAATAGCGTACTTAATGATTGCCATATTTCAAATTGGTCCAGATACTGGACACAGATGCCATTACAATTGAAGGGTTAATGACAAGCAGAATGAAAGTACCTTTAGCAGACCTGGCTATTACAGCAGGAGACAGAATTGGAACAGCAATATAAGGCGGATGAACCCTAGGAATGCCTGAGGAAGAAGATAGGTGCTTCAGGTGTGACTAGAATTATCATTATGCAATAACCTGCCCAAAGTGGAGAGGCAAAGAGCTCAAAATGACACATGATAAAGAGAATTCTGAAGAACAGGATGACAATAATGATTAATCCGAACAAATTATACTGGTCACAATGAGTTTTAGCACCGTGATGAATGTCTTAGTTGCAGATGTGTAGAGCTAGTAGCGCTCATACTTCAACACTATGTGGAAAAGATTAGTTAAAATGTTACCTTGATTCACTAAGTACTGAGGATTGACACACGATTAAGGAAAACACAAGTACTGCCTGCTTTAGGTTTGGTGTTGAGAACACACTAGAGTCACTAAGGAGAGCTATAATTGCATGTAAAATAGCTGGAGTAAGCCATTTTATAAGTATTGATATAATCCCTAGTGAGATACCTATGCTGTTGATTAAACCTTCTGTGTAAAAGGCACAAATGAAACTTAAAATCGAGCTTGATAAGGCAGTTATTTTCGGAAAGTCAGTGGATCTGCAGTTTAGCTAGACAGGACATTATTGTATTCCATTAACAAAACCTGATGAGAGCGTTAAACAAGTATTAATGGCATCAGGTGATAAGAGTCAGAGGCAAAAGGTAAACTGCCTTAAAGTTACATTGACAATGTTACCACCCTAATTGTCAAAGATTAAAACTTTGCCTAAAGATGTAGGTGTGGTCAATGAAGAGTATAAGGCTAATAGAAGAGATTAGTGAGATGTGTGAAATCTGTAAAGAGTATCAAAGGGTGCAGAAAACCTTTTGCACTTGATTTTAACAAGGTAGTTGCCATAGGGCAATGAAAGAAATATTTTAATTCTACATTTTGTAGACCTGCTAACCGTATTTAGTCTTTCCACAATAATACTTAGTAAGGGCAGAAAGATCATTATAGATAAAATAATGAAGAAATGGATATGGACCAGACTTGGGCATCGGCAAACTTTCTCACTGATAATGAAGGGGAATGTACCAGTGATGAATTCAGAGGCATGAGTGAAACTATGAAAGAAAAACAATATGCTGGAAAAACTCAGCAGGTCTGGCAGCATCTGTGGAGAAAAAAAACAGAGTTAATGTTTCAAGTCTGTATGAGCCTTCTTCAGTACTACAGAGAAGTAGAAATGTGATTAAATTTATACTGCTGAATGTGGGTGGAACAGGTGAAGCAGGATAGAAGGCCAGTGATAGGTGGAGGCAAAGGAGAGATTGACAAAGATGTCATGAACAAAGGGACAAAGGGAGTGTTAATGGTACTGGTAAGGGCTAAAAAGGTGCTGATAGTGGCATTAAAAAGCAGAATGTGATAATAGCAGAACAGGGTAAAGCACTCAGAAAAGAACAACATGAGCAAGTAACAGATGGTCCTTGTCGGGGTGGGGTGGGGTGGGGTGTTGTTGTGTAAAAAAGGGTCGAAAATGAGATAAAAGGGGACGATAAAAAAGGGTGAAGTGTCTAATTACTTGCACCTCCTTCAATTTGGTCTACTGCATTTGCTGCTCCCAATGCGGTCTCCTCTCCATTGGAGAGACCAAACGCAAGCTAGGTGACCACTTTAGTCGAGATAGCTGTGGGAGTCTTGTAATGAATATTGGTGGACAGTCTATCACCAGAAATGGAGACAGAGAGGTCAAGGAAGGGGAGGGAAGTGTCGGAGATGGACCATGTGAAGGTGATAGAGGGGTGGAAATTGGAAGCAAGCAATTGGAGCCCATAAGCAGACTGGGTGACCGCTTTGCGAAACACCTTCAGTCTGTCCACAAGCATGGCCCAGACCTTCCTGTCGCTTGCCATTCCAACACACCACCCTGCTCTCATGCCCACATGTCCATCCTTGGCCTGCTGCAATGTTCCAGTGAAGTCCAACGCAAACTGGAGGAATAGCACCTCATCTTCCGGTTAAGCACTTTACAGCCTTCCAAACTTAACATTAAGTTCAAAAACTTCAGACCATGAACTCTCTCCATCTTCATCCATTTTTTATCCCTTCTTTCAAAATTATTTTTTTTATTATTCGCTTATTTTTATTTTTATTCCTTCATTCTTTTATCCCCTTTTTGTTCCCTCTTTTTATCCCATTTTTGATCTTATTTTCCCCACCACCGCCCCTTCCCCCCACCCCACAAGAGCTATCTGTTACTTGTTCATGTTGTTCTTTTCCGAGTACTTATCCATTCTGCTATTATCACATTCCGCTTTCTCACCTTTATGTCACTATCAGCACCTTTTTAGCCCTTACTAGCACACTATTAGCCCTTTTTTAGCCATTAACACTCCCTTTGTCCTTTTGCTCATGACACCTTTGTCAATCTCTCCTTTGCCCTTCACCTATCGCTGGCCTTCTATCCTGCTTCACCTGCTCCACCCACCTTCAGCAGTATAAATTTAATCACATTTCTACTTCTCTGTAGCTCTGAAGAAGGCTCATACGGACTTGAAATGTTAACTCCATTTTTCTCTCCACAGATGCTGTCAGACCTGCTGAGTTTTTCCAGCTTTTCTGTTTTTCTTTAAGATTTCCAGCATCCGCAACGTTTTGCTTTTATCTTAGTGAAAGCATGACATCATGACCATGAATACTGCAGCTGAAAGTCTTTCAGCAATTGACTGTGTGATAAAAATCATGCGATGACTGAAAGGAACATAGGATTTAGGAGCAGGAGCAGGCCATTCAGCTCTTCAAGCCTGCTCCACCTTTCCACAAGATCATGGCTCATCTAGTTCTGTTTCAACTCCACTTTCCTGTCTGACTCCCTTGTCTATCAAAAATCTATCTAATTCTCCCTTGAATAAATTCAATGACCCAGCCTCCACTGTTTTCTGTGGAAGTGAATTCCGCATATTTATGACCCTCTGAGAGAAAAAAAATCTCATCTCCATCTTAGTCTTAAATTGTGTCACCTAGTTCTAGTCTCCCCCACAAGAGGAAACATCCTCCTTGTATGTACCCTATCAAGTCCCCTCAGGATCTTATATGTTTCAATAAGGTCACTTCTCATTCTTCTAAGCTCAAATAGGTATAGGCCCAATCTGTTCAACCTTTCTTCATAAGGTAAGCCCTTCATTCCAGGAATGAGACAACAGTTGGATCTTCTATTGCAGCACTGAGACCTTTGTAGGAAACTACCTGTGCTGTAATGCAAGCTGTGATATAGGCCATCAGAGACTGAATGAGCCATTCCAGGAATGAACTTTCTCTGAACTGCTTCTAACACAATTTTATCTTTTTTTCAAAAAAGGAGACCAAAACTGTACACAGTACTCTAGATGTGGTCTCACCAAGATCCAGTGTAGCTGCACTGAAACTTGCCTACTTTTATATTCTATTCCCCTTACAATAAACACCAACATTCAATTCGTCTTCCTAATCGCTTGCCGGACCTGCAAGTCTTTTGTGATTCATGAACCAGGACACCCAGATCCCTCTGTACCATGATGGCATGTTGTATAAAATGTTGGCTAATCAACATATTTAGATAACATCGTGTTTAGATAACATCATGTCTAAAGAAGAGACAGAGAACTTGTGAAGTTTGATTGGTCAGTTGATCTGGTTATGCATTCAGATTTGATCAGATGCTGGTTTTGATGTGTTTGAGTTAAGTATCGATTGAGTTAAGTAACACAATGAAATACACAAAGTAGAGAATGTTTTTTTAAGGGCAAATAAAATTTTTTTTTAAATTTGGAGGAATGAATACTTAGTTCCCATTTCACCCTGCGCAAATTCTTTCTCTATCTACGCTCTAAAATACGTGCAGTGCCAGTGTCTTAGCTGGTGGCTGTGAGTGCAAGATCAAGTAACAATGGGTGGAATCGCCCCCAGAATTGTACTAAGTGTGGTGGCGGGCGTGAAAAACTTGTTACTCGCTGGCTGCAATGACGGGTTTTCGTGCCATATCATCTGCTTCCTGCTATCCTGGCCTCATTAATAATGCATTCACAGGAAACATGCCAGATCACTGGCAGGCAGGCTCAGATTTGCTCGCCATGCCATGACCTTAGCGCTTCCTTGCTTCCGGCGCTATATTCAAAACGCATCAGAGCGTAGCCTACTTCATGTCTACAGACCAGGCCTGCTCCAAGCAATAGATGGTCCAGAAAGCAAAGGTAACAGCAATCCCCAAATTTAGTGATGCTTCTCTGGGGCACCTGCTAGACGCAGTGGGAGGCCGCCGCAATGTCCCCAACCCCCGCTCTGTCTGCAGGAGGTCCATCAGAGTCACCAATCCGGCCTGGGAGGTGGTGGCAGTGGCAGTCAGCGCTGACTGAGCACAGAGGAGGTCAGTCATCCAGTGCAGGAATAGGATGAATGATCTCATCTGTTCCACTAGGGTAAATCAACCACCGCATCACTCTCAACACACACTCGCAAACACATCGCACATCCACAGTGTTCTCGCACCTCAAGGAAAAACACCACTAACTCTCGCACATACCCTCACATCTCCATCAGGCTTATATCGTCTCGAGCTTGCGTCCTCATCCCATCCATGGCTCCACTCACCACACAAACAGTCCACACATCCTTAACATCTACCATGGTATGTGTCCTGCTCACACTCTCTCCATGTTTTCATGCAGGAGAAGCTGGCTCACAACAGGAGGGAGAGGTCCCAGACTGGGATGGAGTGGCCAACATTAGGCCCCTCACTCACTTTGAGGAGCGTGTCATCACACTGACTGGTGAGGACATGGACCACGCCTGCGGCAACAGTGAACACCCATATGAGCATCCTGCACTACATCATCCTTCACTCAACACAACTGAGAGTGCTCTCTCTCCTGCTTTTGACTCTGCTGCCATGTACTAATTATCTCTACTTTGCTTCACAGGAAGTTCCGCCAAGCGACCGATGTCCTCAGCCAGCCAGTCCCTCAGCTCCATCCAGGTTCTCACCTCCAGCCAAGAAGACACCTCCTCCATGGAAGAGCTGAAAATAAGCAGCCTGGAAGACCTGTCACAGCGTTTACCCATACCCTCCACCAGCACAAAGACACACACCTCAGTGGGCCTAGATGTAGAGCAGGCTCGGGTTTACAATCTGATGGTCACTGCACGGACACGTGTCCGCAGCAGGAGGAGGCAGGTTCAGCTGAGCTCCCCAGCACTTGGAGGACTGCTGGGGAAAGGCATCTGTCAGACCGAGTCAGAAGATGAGCCTCTGCATTCAGCCCTCCGCCAACTCATCGTGGAGAGTCAGCAGAAGGCGGAGGAACATCATGCAGAGCTGTTAGAGGCCCTCAATAGAGTGGCACGCAAGTCGGAGGAGTGTGTCCGCCTGCTCTCTGATGAAGTGGTGCCCACATGTGCGTGTATGGAGGCGTTCATGGGAAGGATGGCAGATGTCATGGAGACCCTGGTCCAGCAGGACGTGGAGATGTACGCAAACCTGCACTTCATCGCAGTAGCCACGGGTGAGTTCCTGCAGTAGCAACACGAGAGGGAAATAGGGCACCTCGACATCCCTCCTGGTGCTCCTTCCTCTCAAGGGGTCAGGCTGGGACCCTCAGGCACCCGAAAGGAGGATGAGCAGCCGCTGGACACCCAGGTCATCCACTCAGGAATCTCAGAGGCTGTCCACTGTCTTTGAGTCCCCTTTGCCTGTAACCCCCTCAACCTCATCCTCTGTTACCACAGAGGGAGCAGCTGGCCCGCAGGAGGACAGCCAAAGCAAGCCGGGGTCCTCAAGGCCTTGGATCGCCAGAGGACGCATGCCAAAGTCATCAGAGGCAACAGGGCCAACCATTGCACAGGCTGTCTCCACCCCTGCGGATGTCAGGGCAGCAACTAGAAGAAGTGGTAGGCCTTTTAAAGTTAAGAAATTCTGATCACAGTTGGTTGCACAGGTGAACACATTTAGTCATTTTATAACCTGAAAATATATTCACTTTCACTGAATAATGTGTAATGTTGTCTTTCAGCTTCAATTACAGGCTTCGCAAGCCAGTCCCCTGCATTCCCCGCCCCCCCACCAGCAGCTCAGCTACATGCAGCCGGACCACGAGTGATTCTGAAGGGAGAAGTGTGTGTGTGTGTAGGGCAGGGTTTTTTTGAGCCTCATGCAAGCATTCTCCCATGCACGTGGAGTCTTCCTCCATCACACTCATCTCACTGCCCTGAGCATTTTCAATGCTGCCTGCTGGGGTTCCCTTTCAGTTGTCCATCTGAGCTGACCTGCATCTCTGTCCATTCACTGATCGCACTCCCATACAGCACCTGTGCCCGTGCAACACGAGGCTCCGCTCACTTTCGATTTCGAAAAGATGCCCATGGTCAAATTGCTCATGAGCGCTCCCCACCATTTCTCCTCCACCAGTTACCCATGTCCATCCCCCCATAACCATAGACACCTCGGCATAACCTACGACCTCCGCACTGTATCCTTCCAGCCCAAACCCTTGTCATTCCAGTATGTCTAGGTGAACATGCACATTCCTTACCTTCCTGAAAATCTCACCCCCATCCACTTCAACTCCCCGATTTCCTCCTTCCCAACCCAGTGTGTCCATGTTTACCTCAGTGTCCCCAATAACCACCCTCGCTACCCATTCTACCAATACCGTTGCACCCTCCCACCCTACCAGTTCCCTCTGCTCTCCTGTTACTCTAACCATACTGAGCTACCATGCCCACCCTGAGTTCACTCCCCAGGAGGCAGTCATTGACTCCAGAGACCCCTCCCTTGCATGTTCACTTGGACATTCCACCCCCACACATTCCTCCCCCCTTACTCCTTCCTCCACCCTTATTTCTTCCTCCCTCCGTATTCCCTCCTCCGCCGCCCTGACACCTTCCCCCATCCGAACTCCCTCCCTTATACCTTTCCCCTTCTGGGTTCCCTTCCCTTACACCTTCCTCCACATTTGCACCTACCTCCCTACTTGCACCACTCTCCCCATTAACCTTTCCCTCCAGAATCCATCCTCTCCCCCTGGACCCCCTTCTTCCCCCTCCCAACCATGACACCTTCGACCCCACCCCCCCAACCTCAGCCCCCGACACCTTCGCCTCACCCCCCGACACCTTCGCAATCCCTCACAACCTCATCCCCCGACACCTTCACCCCCCCCCAACCTCACTCTACCTCCCTAAAACCTTCAACCCCCACTTCCAACCTCAACCCCCCCCAGTATGCTTTCCTCTCCCATTCACACCTGGCCTTCCTCTTCCCCCCCCACCCCCACCTTCATCCGTACCAGCCCACGGAAAAGTCCATGAAGTTCTGAAGCGGGTCTGAAGTATCAGCGGAGACCAGGGAAGATGGTGCGAGCCCATGGTGAAGCCTGTGAAGTTCCGAAGCCTCAGCAAGTTGCTGCATGGAGATTTCCCATCTTCTGTTTTGTGGTGGAGCCACGTGCATGAGCATCCACCCACCGTGAGATGCATGTGTTCCTCCAGGGTCCAGCAGCTGTAGGCCTCCAGCATCTTCTTCTCCTCGGATGTCTGCGAACTGAGCAAGACCCTGAATTTAGGTCCAGACTTCTGCACGTCATGCTTGTCCAGACGTGTTCTGGGCTGGAGTGCTTTCCCCATCAGCGAGATGCAAACTGGGTTCACGTCGGCCTCCAGTGGGATTCACGATCTGCCATAGCGAACACCATTGGATGATCCCACTGTGATTGCTCGCTAGCATGAAATGATTTCTGCCCTGCCCACCGAATTCTAACCCCTCGCCCACCATGATGCCCACCGCAAACAGGAGCAGATGATTCCGCCCAATGTATCTTCAGCTTCATTGTTTTCTTGTCCTTCCTACATAGACTAGGCAGGTTCCAGTTCTTGGGTATATGGAATTATAAAGGGACAAGGGTTGGGTTGTGGTGAGCCGGAAGAAGAAAGTTAAAAGTGCATGCTTACACCCTCTGTAGTCTCTCACTGAAAGGATTGAGGGATGAGGCAGAAGTGGGATGAGAGAAGAGTTCGGTAAGGGCATACCCTGCTCGTCAGTTGCTTCAGCACCTCCTACGGCCATGGCCTCAGCGACTGTCCCTTCCCATGATGTACAATACTGCATCACTCATGGTTTTTGAAGTATGCAGGTGTGCTTGTCCCCCTCTATTTGTTTGCTGCTTGCTGTGATGTGTCACATTCTCCTGCAGGAAGGAGGAAAAGTATGTCAGCGAGTGTCGTGCACTATGTTTGGGTAATGTGGTGCCATGATTGAACAAGTTGCCAGTGTGTGCAAGCTGTGAGTTATAGACATGTGGGTGAGGTAAAGCATATGAATGTTAGGTTGAGCCCTGCTTGTTAGAGATTGGTGATGGGAATTCAATAAATTGAGCAGTGGGTGAAGCTATTGGTGTAGTTAGTATGATATGCCATTTGAAGATGAAGTCACTCACCTTGACAAATCGTATGAAATCATGAAACTTCTTCCTGTACTTAATCCGTGCTCTTGGAACAATGCACCTGGCATTGACGTCTTCTGCTATTTCTTTGCACTGTCTCCTGAACATGTGTCTGGAGGGCCTCCCATCCCCTTGCAAATACAGGGTATCTCTGCTCTTTTCCACCTCTTGTACCAAGGCCTCCAGGCATTGCTTGAAAACCTTGGTGTTTGCTCTCTTGCAGGTTCAGCCATTGCTCAAAGTAAGACAGCACTGTTTCACTTTTGAAAAAGGAGGAAAAGGTGTGGTTATTCTCCTTGGAGCAAAGGGGGCTGAGAGGAAATCTGATAGTGATGTACAAGATTATGACAGGTTTAGATAAGGTAGATAATGAAAAGTTGTTGCCATTTGTTGATGGTACAAGAACTATGAGACATAAATTTAAGGTTTTGAGCAAGAAATATAGGGGGAATGTGAAGAACTTTTTTATGTACCGAGTAGTAATGACATGGAAGTCACTGGCTACAAACTTTGCGGAAGTGGAGATGATCAATGATTTCAAAAGCAAACTGGATTGACACTTGAGGGAAATGAACTGGCAGGGCTATGGGGATAAAGCAGGGGAATGGGACTGACTGGATTGCTCTGTAGAGAACCAGCATGGACTTGATGAGCCGAATGGCTTCCTTCTGTGCTGTAATCACTTCATGACTCTCTATGGCTTGGTGCAGCCACTTGGTGCATTTCTACTCCAAGATGTGCTGCCTACCTTTAAACAGCATTAGACACTCATGCTATCAAGGCCCCTGCTAATGCATGCTAGTGCTGGCTGCATGCAGAAATCATTTAAAAGCTGAGGCAGTACAAACTTACCATGCTGCCTGCAAAGCTATGTACGGTGTGGGCTGATTGTGCACCATGATCCCTGAGCCTATCGTCAGGTCTTAACCAAGTTCTCCCCTAAGATATGTGACAACATATCTCCCCTAAGATATGTAAGAGGGGGAAATATAGAAAATGTCCACATGTGTCTGTGGATGATGTAAACAGGAGACAGGATGTAGATGAGGAAAAGAAGGTGACCAGTACAGATCTCTGGAGAAACTCCAGAGAAAATGGTGCAGGAGATAGGAAAATAAGTCATTGCTGGAGATGTTATGGATACAGCCAGATAGGTAAAAGTGGAACCAACAGAGGCAATTCCACTAAGCTAGACAACAGAGGAAAAACATTGGAGGAGGATGGTATGGTTGATCATGTCAAAGACTGCAGAGAGGTCAAAGAGGAATAATACAGTATGATCACAACACTTGTTGTATTTATATAGCACCTTTTAATGTAGGAAAATGTCCTGAGGCACTTCTCAGGAGTGTAAGCAGGCCAAAATTGACACCAAACCAAAGGAGGAGATATTAGGACAGGGCAAACTAAGTGGGAAATGCAAAAAAAGGCCACAGTTGGAGGTACACAAAATTCTCAGAGGGTTGTATGGCTGGAGGAGGTTACAAAGACAAGTAGCAATGAGACCATTGAAGGATTTGGACATAAGGCTAAGAAATTTAACATTAAGGCATTTGTGCACCTGAAGTAAAAGTCATTCAATGAGCACACAGGGGTGAAGGGTGAATGGGACTTGGTGTGAACTAGGAAATGGGCAGCAGCATTCTGGATGAATTCAAGTTTATGCAGAGTGAAAGATGGGAGATCATCCAGAAGAATACATGAATAGTCTATGATCACATAAGATGTCAATTTTGAGGCCATTTCAGTGCTGCAAATGTGAAAGAATCTTGATCAGAGAGATTCAAATACTGAATTGTAGAAGATATGGGCACTGATTTTGGGGGCAACATTGTTCTTTAAAACTTATGAGAGGAAGGGGAAGTTGGAGATGGAGTGATAGGAGATGCGAGGGTGTTTTTTTTGAGGTGGAGGAGGCGACAATGGTTGATTTCAAAGTGAGACAGAGTGCTTGAGCAGAGTGAACCATTTACAATGTCAGAGAGCATGCAAGCCAGGAATGGACGTTGGGTGGTCAGTAAGGTCAAGGGACAAAATTCTTATGGATAAAATGAGCTTGTAGAGTGCCTGAGGAGACATGGGGAGAAACTGTTATGACATATATTCAGGTCTAAGGGAAAGCCTGCAGCAAGATTATGATAATGATTTCTTTGTCACAAAATGTTGCTTAAGCAGTATTTAGAAATTGTTCTAATAGTGAATTTGACGGTTGTTTGCCAGGAGTATTAAAGTATATGGGAAGAGAACAAAAGTGAGATTAGGCTAGGTAGTTCACATGGAGAATTATATCAGCAAAGGCTTGATGGACCAAGGCCTGTCACAGTGCTGTGTATTCTGCGATTCTATAAATACACATCATAAAATCCCCATGTTATTCTAACTTTAGTTAGGTGCACAAATTTTAAATTCCCATTTATTGAATATTTACAAAGAATAAGTGGAAAGCATAAAAATGAAGATTTTGTTTCCTTTTACAATCAGCCTTCCAGAGTCTTGCAATGCTGTAATCTTCTAGTTGACTGTGACTTCAGTAGCAGAATCATGTTATGTAATGAATCAAGTAGAGTTTTCATAGTTCAGACTCTGTGATGAAGTATGTATACCTGTCAACTGTTCTACATCTCAATTAATAAGCAATCATATTTGTTTGACAAGGTAAAAGGACCTTCCATGGCTTCAGATAGTAATATGCCAGTATGTGAAAATAAAACCTTGTAATGTGTCAGTGAAAGTGTTCCAGTTTCTGTGACATTGGCATGAATATTAAAATGAGCTGAACTCTCTCTCAAGGCATGTCTATTTATGATTAGACATTTTCAGACAAGCTGCTGTTCTTGTGAAGCCATAAGGGATAAAAGCTACAGCTACCAGTAAAGGTAGATAATGCACCATTACATATGGTGTTTTTCAAACTTCAAATAGAGTTACTATCTAAATACCACTGTTAAGTCAATGTACAATTGGAAATTTTCTTTAAGGGTAGCTATCTTTTTTGAGTGCACTTTTGCTCAAAATCATACAAGGAGAGTGCAGAATACTTTATGCATATTGTTTAATCCAAAAAAGAGGAATAAAGGTGAGAAAACAACATTTATTCTTCATTCATGATATTCTTCACACTGTGATTAATTCTTATAAAACAGTATAGTTGAAATTACTTGCTTGTGCATTAACTAGCCCACATATCTGCTGTCCATTAAAATAATTTGTGGCAAGTTCTTTCAGTACCTGAATTACAATAGCAAAACAGCTGTCAGGAAGATGGGGAAAAGTATTAAAAAAGTAATGGTCTTGATAATGATCTTGAGACAATAAATATTCAGAAAAAAGAATGAACAACAGATGCTCCCAAAAAGACAATGCCAAAGCATAATTCAAGACTTTGATAAGTTGGAAGTTCCAACAAGCTGAAACATCGCAAAACAAATAAATCTCCTAAGTAAAGGCTAATACGCAAGGCAAGGGTGCATGGAGTTGGGGGTAATATATTAACATGGATAGAGGATAGCAGTGGAAAGTAGGGATAAATGGGAAATTTTCAAGTTGGCAGGTTTTAACCCATGAAGTTCGGCAGTGATGGGGCCTCAGCTATTTAATCTATATTAATGACTTAGATGAAGAGACGTAATGCATCTAAGTTTGCCAATGATACAAAGATCAGTGGGAATGTAAGCTGTGAGGAGGCTACAAAAAAGCAGTGAAGAGATATGGACAAGTTAAGTTTTTCTTTCATAATTTCATGGTATGAGAGCATTGCTGGCTAGGCCAGCATTTTTTGCTCATCCCTAATTAGCCTTGAAAAGGTGGTGGTGAGCTGCCTTCTGGAACCGCTGCTGTCCATCCGGTGTAGATACAACCACAGTGCTGTTAAGAATTCAGTTTCAAGATTTTGACCCAGTGGCAGTGAAGGAACAGCAATATAGTTCCAAGTCAGGATGGCGTGTGGCATGGAGGGAAACTTGCAGTTAGTGGTGTTCCCGTGTGTCTGCTTCCTTTGTCCTTCTAGGTGGTAGAGGTGATTAAGAAGGCATATGGGATATTTGCCTATATTAGCCAAGGCATAGAATAAAAGAGCAGGGAGGTTATGTTGGAGCTGTATAAAATGCTAGTTAGGCCACAGGTGGAGTACTATGTGCAGTTCTGGTCACCACATTATAGAAAGGATGCAATTGCATTAGAGAGGGTGCAGAGGAGATTCATCAGGATGTTGCCTGGGCTGAAGCGTTTCAGCTATCAAGAGAGGCTGGATAGGCTAGGGTTGTTTTCCTTAGAGCAGAGGAGGCTGAGGGGGGACCTGATAGAGGTATACAAAATTATGAGGGGCATAGATAGGGTAGATAGGAAGAAACTTTTTCCCTTAGCGGAGGTGTCAATAACCAGGGGGCATGGATTTAAGATAAGGGGCAGGAGGTTTAGAGGGGATTTGAGGAAAATTTTTTTCACCCAGAGAGTGGTTGGAATCTGGAACACACTGGCTGAGGGGGTGGTAGAGGCAGGAAACCTCACAACATTTAAGAGGTATTTAGATGAGCACTTGAAACACCGTAGCATACAGGACTATGGGCCAAGTGCTGGAAAATGGGATAAGAATATAGGTGCTTGATGGCAAAAATGGACATGATGGGCCGATGGGCCTGTTTTGTGTACTGTATAACTCTATGACTCTAGGTCATGGGTTTGGAAGGTGCTGTTGAAGGAGCTTTGGTGAGTTGCTGCAGCGCATCTAGTAGATGGTAGACTGTGCTTTGGTGATGGGGAGAGTGAAAGTTTAAGGTGCTGACTGGGGTGTTAGTCAGACAGGCTGCTTTGTCATAGGTGGTGTCAAGTTTCTTGAGTTGCACTCATCCAGGCCAGTGGAGAGTATTCCATCACACTCCTTATGCCTTGTGGATAGTGGACAGGCTTTGGGGAGTCAGGAACTGAGTTACTCGCCACAGAATTCCCAGCCTCTGACCTGCTCTTGTAGTCACAGTATTTATATGGTTAGTCCAGTTAAGATTCTAGTCAACGGTAACGCTCAGGATGTTGGTGGGGTTTCAGCGATGGTAATGCCATTGAATGTCAAGGGGAGATAGATTATCTTTCGATGGAGATGGTCATTGCTTGGCACTTACACAGTGAGAATGTTCCTTGTCACTTGTCAGCTAAAGCCTGAATGTTTCCCAGGTCTTGATGCATATGGGCACAGGCTGTTGCAGTATCTGAGAAGTTGCAAATTCTGTGCTGCTTTTTGTGGACAGGACATACCTGGACAATATTTCACATTATTGGGTAGATACCAATGTTGTAGCTCTACTGGAACAGCATGTTTCAGGTCACAGCTAACACTGGAGCACAAGTCTTCAGTATTACTATTGTTAGGGCCCAATGTCCTGAATGGGCAACAAGGTGGCACCTGGAGTATAATGTGGGGAACTGTGAAGTTATTTACTTTGTTAGTAAGAACAGAAAAGCAGAATACATTTTAAAAGGCATGAAACTTGTGAATATTGATGTTCAAAGAGACTTGGTGTACTCATTCAAGAACACAGAAAGTTACCATATAGGTAGAGCAACAATTGGAAGGCAACCCGCATGTTGGCCTTTACTACATGAGGATTGGAGTAGAAGAATAAGGAAGTTTTCCTCCAATTGTACACTACTTTGGTCAGACCACACCTGGAGTAAGATGTACAGTTTTGGTCTCCATATTTAAGGAAGGATATACTTACATTGGAAATCAAGGTACACTACATCGGTTCCTGGGATGAGAAAGTTTTCCTATGATGAGAGGCTGAGTAAATTGGGCCTATACTCTTTAGAGTTTAGAAAAATGAGAGTGATCTTGTTGAAACATGCAAGAATTTGTTTTATTGGCTGGGGCATTTAGAACACAGGGGCACAGTTTCAGGATAGGGGATCGATCATTTAGGACTTCTTCACTCAAAGGATTTTGAATGCTCTAACCCAAAGGGCTGTGAGTGCTCCATCATTGAGTATATTTAAGGCTGAGATAGACAGATTTTTGGTCTCTTAGGGAATTAGGGGACTTGGGATTTGGTCAGGAAACTGGAGTTGAGGTGAATTAGCCATAAGAACATAGGAGCAGGAGTAGGCCATTCAGCACCTTGAGCCTACTCCACCATTCAACTAGATCATGGCTGATCATCTACCTCAACACCATTTTTCCATACTATCCTCATATCCCTGGATGTCATTAGTATCTAGAAATCTATCGATCTCTGCCTTGAACGTACTCAATAACTGAGCTTCCACAGCACTCTGGGGTACAGAATTCCAGAGGTTCACTACCCACATGAGAAGAATTATCTCCTCATCTCAGTCCTAAAATGCTTACCCTTTATTCTGAGGCTGTGTGCCCTGGTTCTGGATCCCCCAGCCAGAGGAAATATCCTTTCTGCAACCACCCTGCTTAGTCCCTTAAGAATTTTATAAGTTTCAATGAGATCACCTGTCATTCTTCTAAACTCTAGAGAATACAGGCCCAATCTCCTCAGTTTCTTCTCATAGGACAGTCCCACTATCCCAGGAATTAGTCCGGTGAACATCGGCTGCACTCCATCTATGGCAAGTATATTATTCCTTAGGTAAAGGGACAAAAACTGTCCACAATACTCCAGGTGCGGTCTAACCAAGGCTCTATACAATTGCAGCAAGACATCTTTACTCCTGTACATAAATCCTCTTGTGATAAAGGCCAACATACCATTGCCTTCTTAATTGCTTGCTGCACCTGCATGTTAACTTTCAATGACTTATGAACATGGACACCCAGGCCCCTTTGGACATCAACACTTATCAATCTTACACCATTGAAGAAGTACTCCATTCCTCCTACGAAAGTAGATAACCTCACACTTACACACATTATAGTGCATCTGCCATGTTCTTGCCCACTCAATGGCCAGGATTTTCCCCTCAGCGATTTGGGGGCAGGGCCTGCTCGCCGAGGGGAAAATGACATGGGATGGCGTCGGGAGGAATCCCTGACGTCATCCCAGTCCATTTAAATCTTAAGGAAGGCGGACAGACAGCGAAATCCCCAATCACAGTTGTGGATACCCTCCCCCACGGAACAGGAAGCGCATAGTGCTTCCTGTTGGGCAGGCCTTAATTGGCCTGCCCACTCAAAATGGCGGCCGGCCCCGTTTTGGCGGCGGGGTTCGGCTGCCCGCCCGCCATCGAGCTGGTGGGGCCCGTCTGCCAGCCAAGGGCTAAATTCTGCCCAATAAGCCTGTCTAAATCCCCTTGAAGCCTCTTTGCATTATCCTCACAACACACATTCCTATATAGTTATGTGTCATCCGCAAACTTTGAAATATTATATTTGATACCCCCATCCAAATCATTGATATCGATTGTGAACAGCAGGGGCCCAAGTACTAATCCTTGCAGTATCCCACTATTTGCAGCCTGCCAACCTGAGAATGACCCATTTACTCCTACACTCTGATTCCTGTCCATTAATCAATCCTCAATCCATGCCAGTAAATTACTCCCTATCCCATGTGCTCTAACTTTGTTTACTAACCTCCTGTGTGGGACTGGTTTCCCCCTCTATTCTGCTAGTAACATCCTCAAAAAACTCCAATAGGTTTGTCAAACATATTTTCTTTTCATAAGTCAATGCTGACTCTGGCCAATCAGATCATCATTTTCTAAGTGTCCACTTATCACATCCTTGATAATAGATTATAGTATTTTCCCTACTACTGACATCAGGCTAACAGATCTATAGTTCCAGTTTTCTCTCTCCCTCCTTTCTTAAACAATGATGTTATATTTACAACCTTCCAATCTGCAGACAGTGTTCCAGAACCTATAGAATTTTGGAAGATGACCACCAATGCATCCGCTATCTCTATAGCCAACTCT
This sequence comes from Cetorhinus maximus, assembly GCF_964194155.1. Taxonomy (NCBI): domain Eukaryota; kingdom Metazoa; phylum Chordata; class Chondrichthyes; order Lamniformes; family Cetorhinidae; genus Cetorhinus; species Cetorhinus maximus. The sequence continues at coordinate 68,061,096 of NC_135882.1, forward strand.
TTCAGCACTCTGGGATGTAGATCATCGGGTCCCGGGAATTTATCAACTTTCAGTCCAATTAATTTCTCCAGTACTACTTTCTTACTAATATTAATTTCTTTCAGTTTCTAATCCCCACTAGTCCCTTGGCTCTCTATTATTTCTGGGAGGTTTTTTGTAAGATCCTCCATGAAGAGAGGCACAAAGTAATTATTTAGCTTCTCTGCCATTTCCCTATTCCCCCTTATTAATTCCCCTGTCTCAGCCTGTAATGGACTCACATTTGTCTTGGCTAATTTTTCCTTTTTACATACCTCTAGAAGCTTTTACAGTCCGTTTTTATGTTTCTTGCCAGTTTACATTCATATTCTATTCTCCCTTTCTTTATCAGTTTCTTGGTCCTCCTTTACTGAATTCTAAAATGCTGCCAATTCTCAGGCTTACTACTTTTTTGGCAACTTTATAAGCCTCTTCCTTTGATCTAATGCAATCTTTAATTTCCTTTGTTAGCCATGTTTGACTCACTTTTCCTGTAAATGGTGGAGCAGGCTCACATGTTCTACTCCTGCTCCTATTTCTTACGTTCTTCTCTAGATGTTATCTATCTGGCATATTGTGAGACTACTGAGGACCTTTTTAGGCACCGGGAATTATTCTGATGAAGATATTGGAGTCATGAGGTCCCAGTAGATTTGAAACAGATAAATTTGTTGCTTGTACTCAAAACAAGTTCATAGAACAGGCACAGGCAACTGCAGGTCCATTAGTTTTACATTAATTATGTGTAAAATAATGGAATTGATTATTCAGGAAAAAAATAACAATTATATATACTTACTAAGATGCAATCAACATGGGCTTTAGATGGTGAAAAATCTGCTTGGCTTCCTTGATTTCTTTTGAGAAAGTGATAATTCAAGTTGCATGTGTTCTATACTTAGGCTTCCAAAGGCATTTGGTAAAGTTCAATAAAAGAGATTATTAATTGAGCTCAAAGCTGTGGAATTCATGATAAAACTTGAATATGGACAAGAAGTTGGCTGAATTGTAGAAACAATGGCTACTCATTAGAGGGATATTGTCAGGCTGCAGGTTGGAGGGCAGAGGGGCAAGATTGGGACCCCTATTGGCCGGGACTTTCCAGCTTCACCCGCCACCAGGATTTCCAGTCCCACCGACAGTCACTGGACTTTTGGCGGGCCCACTGCATCCCCTGTGGCAGGTCCCGCCACAGTGGGGCCAGAAAATCCCAGATATTGCTTCTAATTTACATCGGTGAGTTGGACACTGAAACTCAACAGCCCAGATTTTGTGATTAGCGACAAAATTAGCATGTTGTTCATTATGCTTACAGCTGCCTGTAGACTTTTTGTGGATTTTTGCACAGCAATTTACAGTTATTAGAGATCCCTTTTAGTATAACGCTTTTTATATGGGAACTGTGGTATGTGTAAAAGCAGGAAAAGCAACAGTGTGTATCTTCAGCATTCAGATTAAAGAATCCTCACTGAGACAAGAAGGCCCTGACATTAGCAATAAGTCAGGTTGGCAGTGGGGAGGACAGTTCTGCATTCCTGAAATCCCGAAAAACTTTTTCACTCAAGTTCTGCCAAATTTTGTGGTTCCATTTCACAGCCCCAGCCACATTAAGAAGCGGTTGGCTGCTGTGCAGGAAGGCCTTTGGCCTGCAACTGGGGAGTGGAGAAGAGAAACAGAGGAATTGGAAAAGCTGGGGCGATGGTGGAGGGGGTGGGGGAGAGGGTTAAAACGAAGGGACCGGAAAGTTTCAGGTAGGAAATGGAGGATTGGGGGCCATACCCAGGAGGCAGAGAGAGAGAGGGAGGAATCAGAAAGACTAATGGATTGATGAGGGTGGTGGGCAGAAGACTGTGGCTTGTGGGTGATTGGATCTGGGGGTGGTGAGGGGGAAGGGGTCCAATAAAAGAATTGGGGGAACAAGCAGGTTAGCTTGGTGGACAGATTAGCTTGGTGAATACTCCTTTCAACCCACAAGCAATGCTGAAAACCCCTTTAGTTGCCAGGTTTCCCCATGCCCAGAAAATCCAGACGGTCATATTTAAACCTAAAATGGAATATCTGAGTCACATAGGCTCATTCAGATATTTAAATAAACAATCTGCCTCCTGGGAGGGGATTGGCCACCCACCTCACTTCAAAATCAAAAGTGGATGGGTTCGAAGCAGCTTGGGTTCACATTTGAAATTTTTAACCTTCTTATATCCCAACCAACCCAAACCTACCTGTTTTTGAGGGTTAAACTTCCCCTAAAGAGCTGTAACCAGGAAGTATGATTTAGAATATTTAATTTTACATAAATTTATGTACAGAAAGTGAAATACTGAGATGGAAAGAAAGGATTAAGAAAAAGTGATAAAAAACATAAAGAAAAGAGTTTTAAAAACTCTAACAATAATTACATCCTGAAGGAACGAGAACACTTACTTGTAAAATTTAATTTTCAGTGTCAGAGGCGCTGTTTGGTGATAATTAAATCTTATCACATTGTTAAAACTTCACTCACCTCTAAAATTTCTGTTATGTTTCCTGGGTAGTTAGTGGATAAGCATTGTAATTTTACACCCTTCATACATTTTAATGCTTAATCTAACAGTAAGATACTGGTGCAGTGAAGTTTCCAGAGAATCAATTGGAAGAAGCATTGAGGGTAGCAAGGGTACAAAATGCACTCTGGGTTGGGTACTTCAAAATCGATCACCAAGAGTGCCTCTGTAGTCCCATTATTGACCAAGCTGGCTGAGTACTGAAGGACACATCTGTCAGATTGTGCCTGTGGCAGGTGATGAGAGAACCAACACATGGAAAAACCCCAATTGACCTAAGTCCTCGCCAATCTACATGTTTCAGATGCATCTGTCCAAGACAGTATAGGTAGAAATGACCACCACACAATATTTGTAGAAACAAGTTCCATTTTCACACTAAGGGCTCCTCCATTGTATTGTGTGGTACTATCACCATGCAAAATGGGACAGATTCAGAACAGATCTAACAGGTTAAAACTGAGCATCCATGAAGCACAGTAGGCTATCTCCAGCAGAGTTGTATACTACCACAATTTGTAATCTCATGGTCCAGCTTATCCCTCATTCTACCATTACCATCAAGCCAGGGATCAACTCTGGTTCAACAAGGAGTGTAGGAGAGCATTCCAAGAGCAACACCGGGAATATTAGGTGCCAACCTGGTAAAGCTTCAGCACAAAACTGCATGCATGCAAAACAGCAGGCGTAGCATGTTATAGTCAGAGCTTAGTAACACCAAAACCAACGGATCAGATCAGAGCTCTGCAAGTGCCAAGTCAGGCTGTCAATGGTGGTGGCCAATTAAACAACTAATGGGAGGAGAAGAATCCACAAACATCAACATCCTCAATGATGGCAGAGCCCAGTATGAGTGGAAAAGATAAGCTGAAGTGTTATCAGCCATCTTCAGTCAGAAGTGATACCCTGGCACCAGGGAGGCAATTCATTTTAACTAACTTGCTTGAGTTTTTTTATAAGATAACAGAGAGGGTTGACGAGGGTAATGCTGTTGATGTGGTGTACATGGACTTCCAAAAGGCATTTGATAAGATGCCACACAACAAACTTGTGAGCAATGTTAGAGCTCATGGAATAAAAGGGACAGTAGCAATATGAATATGAAATTTGCTAAGTGACAGGAAGCAGAGAGTAGTGGCGAATGGTTCTTTTCTGGACTGGAGGAAAGTTTATAGTGGCGTTCCCCAGGGATCGGTGTTAGGACCCCTGCTCTTCCTGATTTATATTAATGTACAGGGCACATTTTTAAAACTTGCGGATGATATGAAACTTGGAATCATTGTGAACCATGAGGAGGATAGTGTAGAACTTCAAAACGACATAGACAGGTTGGTGGAATGTGTGGACAAGTGGCAGATGAAATTTCATACAGAGAAGTGTGAAGTGATTTATTTTGGCAGGAAGAAGGCAGAGAGTCAATATAAAATAAAGGGTACGATTCTAAAGGTATGCATAAATCATTGAAGGTGGCAGTATACATCATTCTGGGCTTTATCAAAAGAGGCATAGAGTACAAAAGCAAGAAAGTTACGTCGAACCTGCATGAAACACTGGTTTGGTCTCACCTGGAGTATTGTGTCCAGCTCTCGGCACCACAGTTTAAGGAGGAAGTGAAGGCATCAGAGAGAGTACAGGAAAGATTCATGAGAATGGTTCCATGGATAAGAAACTTCAGTTATGTAGCAAGATAGAGAAGATGGGACTGTTTTGCTTGAAGAGAAGGTTGAGAGGAGATTTGATAGAGGTATTCAAAAACATGAGCGGTCTGGACAGAGTAGATAGGGAGAAACTGTTCCCGTTGGTGGAAGGATTGAGAACCAGAGGGCACCAATGTAACGTAATTGACAAAAGAAGTAATGGCGACATGCGGAAAAGCCTTTTCGTGCAGTGAGTCATTAAGATCTGGAATAGATTGCCTGAGAGTGCGGTGGAGGCAGATTCAATTGAGGCTTTCAAAAGACAACTGGATCATTATTTGAAAAGGAAAAATTTGCAGGATTACGAGGAAAAAGCACTAGATGAATTGCTTCTTCAGATGGTCAGCGCAGACACAACAGTCCAAATGGCCTCCTTCTGTGCTGCGACCATTCAATGATTTTTTAAATTCATTCACGGGATGTAGGCTTCATTGGATGGGCCAGCATTTATTACCCATCCCTAACTGCCCTTGAGAAGGTGGTGGTGAGCTGCCTTCTTGAATCACTGGAGTCCATGTGATGTAGGTACACCCACAGTGCTCTTAGGAAGGGAGTTCCAGGATTTTGACCCAGCGACAGTTAAGAAACGGCAATATATTTCCAAGTCCAAGTGGTGGTGTTCCCATCTAACTGCTGCCCTTGTCCTTCTAGATGGTAGTGGTCGTGGGTTTGAAAGGTGCTGTCTCGTAAGCCTTGTGAATTCCTGCAGTGCATCTTGTAGATGGTACAGACTGCTGTGTCAGTGGTGGAGGGAGTGAATGTTTGTGGATGTGGTGCCAATCAAGCAGGTTGCTTTGTCCTGGATGATGTCAAGCTTCTTGAGTGTTGTGGGAGCTGCACTCTCCAGGCAAGTGGAGAGTATTCCATCACACTCCTGACTGGTGCCTTGTAGTTGGTGGAGTAGATGGAGGACAGGCTTTGGGGAGTCACAAGGTGAGTTACTCGTTGCCAAATTCCTCGCCTCTGACCTGCTCTTGCAGATACAGTATTTATATGGCTAGTCTAGTTCAGCTTCTGGTCAATGGTAACCCCCAGGATGTAGATAGTGGGGGATTCAGTCATGGTAATGCCACTGAACGGCAAGGGGCGATGGTTAGATTCTCTCTTGTTGGAGATGGTCATTGCCTGGCACTTGTGTGGCATGAATGTTACTTGCCACTTGTCAATCCAAGCCTGGATATTGTCCAGGTCTTGCTACATTTGGACATGGACTGCTTCAATATCTGAGGAGTCACAAATGGTGTTGAACATTGTGCAAACATCAGAGAACATCCCCACTTCCGACCTTATGATGGAAGGAAGGTCATTGATGAAGCAGCTGAAGATGGTTGGGCCGAGGACACTACCCTGAAGAATGCCTGCAGTGATGTCCTGGAGCTGAGATGACTGACCTCCAACAACCATAACCATCTTCCTTTGTGCTAGCTATGACTCCAACCAGTGGAGAGTTTTCCCCCTGATTCCTATTGACTTCAGTTTCACTAGGGCTCCTTGATGCCATTCTTGGTCCTGTTTTAACTATGCAGATCGGGTCCGATGATGCCATCAGGACACAATATGAAATATCGATCAGAGGCCCGAGGCAGTAGGGGCGTAGACGGGCGTGGATTGTCTGCTCCCCCATCAGGCAAAACCTGTCTGGTACCAGATCCTCTGCCAGACGACAAGTGTGAAATTTATTTTTGAGGTTTATCCTTGCCAGATACTTTGGCCAATTACAGCACCCTCCCCATAAATATTGGGCCAAAGTATTTGATAATGGGAATGAAATGAAATAGGGATGGAAATGAGCACTTTTGGGCTTGACGGCCTTGTCTTGCCCTGGATGCATCAACACAAATAATCCTTTTTCTTTTATCTGATTTACTCTCTTACTTATCTAGTCAAATCTGTAAATGTTGAGCTGGTGGTTGATATCAGTTAACAATTATTATTCAGATGCCCTCATTTCTATCTCTTTGTTGGGAGAGCTGTCACGCAGACTAGTCAAGCAACAGCCTGACATAGTTATACTCACCGAATCATACCTTAGAGACAACATCCCAGAAATCACCATCCCCATCCCTGGGTATATCCTGTCCCACCAGCAGGACTTACCCAACAGAGGTGGTGGCATAGTTGGTGGCAGAGTCATCATTATTGACTCTGGCCCACATGAATTCTCATGGCATCAGATCAAACGTGGACAAGGAAACCTCTTGCCACCCCCACCCACCACCCCCTCTCCCTCTCAACTGATGAATCTGTACTCCTCCATGTTGAGCACCACTTGGAGGAAGCACTGAGGGTGGAAAGGCACAGAATGTACTCTAGGTGGGGGACTTCAATGTCTTTCACCAAGAGTGGCTCAATAGCACCACTACTGACTGAGCAGGTCGAGTCCTACAGGGCATTGCTGCTAGACTGGTAGTGAGTGAATTAATGAAAGGGAGAAACATACTAGATCTTGTCCTCACTAATCTACCTGTCACAGATGCATCTGTCCATGACAGTATTGTTAGGAGTGATCACTGCACAGTCCCTGTTTTGCCAAAACCCAGGGCTCAGTGGCATTAAGGACCCCTGACAAAAGTGCATCCAGGGGAAAACTCTTCATTTGTTGGAATCCTACCTAGCATAAAAGAAGATGGTTGTGGTTGTTGGAGGCCATTCATCTCAGTCCCAGTACATTGCTGGAGTTCCTCATGTCCTAGTCCCAAGTGACGAGATTTTAAGGAGTATGCCTGCAAGGGAGTAGTAAGACAGCAGCGAGATTTTAAAGAGCGAGAGGCAAGTCTGTGGATTCAGAGCAGACCGTCTGCATTCTAAAGAAAATAGAAGTGTGATGTAATAAGAAAGAAGCTAAGTGATTGGTTGGTGAGTATTTTCCCTTTTTCTTTTATCTAAACTAGGAAATTTTATGGGGGTAAGTACAACATTAATTTATATACTAAGAGTATAAAAGTACAAGCAGGACTTTAACATTAACATTTACTTAAGTAAATAAATAATTAAATAGTTAATTAAAACAGAATAAGGCTGGCAGGGTAGATGATGTGTTGCAGCTGTAGTGTGTGGGTTCTGGTGGATGCCAGTGTGATCCACGGCAACCATATCTGCAGTAAGTGTCGGCGGCTTGAGGAACTTCAGTTCAGAGTCATTGAGCTGGAGGCTGAGTTTCAGACACTGCGGTGCATCAGGAAGGGAAAAGTTACATGGAGATTTTGTTCCAGAAGGTAACGACACCCTTTAGGCTAGGGTCTTCCGATTTGGTCCATGGTCAAGGATAGGAGGGTGCAACTGCAGGTGAGGCAGGTATAAGGATCAAAAAGGTGGAAGTGGGGGATCCTCAGTCACTGCAATTGTCCAACAGGTTTGAGGTTCTTGCAGCTTGAATGGATGAGAGCAGGGCCTGCAGGGTGGATGAGCAAGCTGACCATGGCACCAGGGTGCAGGGAGCCATTCAGGTTGGAAAGTAAATAGAAATGTAGTGGTAGTAGGGGACAGTATAGTCTGGGGCTTGGACACAGTTCTCTACAGCTGAAAGTGAGAGTCCAGAAGGCTGCACTGCCTGTACGCCGCCAGAGTTTGGAACATCTGCTCTGGAGAGGAACTTGCAGTGGGAGCGGGAGGAAACAGTTATGGTTCATGTGGGTATACACGACATAGATAACACCAGGAAAGAAGTTCTGCTTGGGAACTATGAGCAACTAGGGGCTAAATTAAAATGCAGAAGTATAAAGGTTATAATCATTGGATTACTATCTGAGCCACATACAAATTGGCATAGGGTAAACAAGGTTAGACAGTTGAATGCATTGTTTAAATATTGGTGTGGGAGAAATGGCTTTGATTCATTGGGCACTGGCACTATTACAGGGGAAAGTGTGAGCTGTACCATTGGGATGGTATTCATCTGAATCATGCTCAGTCCAGTGATCTGGCGACTCCTACACCTAGGGCAATAGAAAGGGCATTAAACAAATTGGTGGGGGGGTTGGAGGGATCATGTGAGGGCAGATGTGGTAATTTAAAGGGCAAGGACAGGGCAATAGAGTAGGGTAGTGATTTTAGAATGATAAGCAGAATGTGTCAGGAAGCGATGGAGCATATAAATTGAAGATTGCACAAGCAGATAAGGCCAAGTTTAGAATAATGGCTAAAAAAATAGAATTAAAAGCTCTGTATCTGAATGTGCACAGCAGTCATAACAAAACAGATGAATTAAGAGCACAAATAGAAATAAATATGTATGACCTGATAGCCATTTGAGAAATGTGGTTGCAAGATAACCTGGACCAGGATTTACGGCCCCTCTCGCCCGGCAGGATACTACAGTCCCGCCGAACTGAATGGAGATTTAAATGGCTTGCCACATCCGCTGGGGAGGGGGCGGCAGGGGGAGACACGTCTCGACGAGGCAGTAAAATCCTGGCCCAAGGCTGGGAACTGAATAGTCAAGGGTATTTGGCTTTTTGGAAGGAAGGGAATCTAGGAAAAGGTGGTGGGGTAATTCTGTTAATTAATTAAGGATGACATTAGTACAGTAGTGAGAGATGACCTTAGTTCAGAAGATCAAGATGTAGAATCGGTTTTGGTAGAGATGAGAAATAACCAAGGTAAGAAGACACTTGTGGGTATAGTTTATAGGCCCACTAACAGTAGCTACATTGAAGGGCAGAGTATGCTAGAAGAAATAATGGCAGCTTGTAAGAAAGGTACCGCAATAATCATGGGGGATTTTAATCTTCACATAGATTGGACAAGTCAGATTGGTAAAGGTAACCAGGAAGATTGGTTCATAGAATGTATTTGGGACAATTTCTTAGAGCAGTAAGTTCTAGTGCCAACCAGGGAGCAGGCTACTTTAAACCTGGTAATGTGCAATGAGACAGGATTAATTAATGTCCTCATAATAAAGGAGCCTCTTGGAAATAGTGATCATAACATGATAGAATTTCACATTCATTTTGTGGGTGAGAAGTGAGGGATAAGACTAGGGTCGTAAACTTAAAAAGGCAATTACAAGGGTATGAGGACAGAGTTGGCTAAAGTGAACTGGGAAAATAGGCTAAAAGTTAGGACAGTAGAGAAGCAGTGACAAGCATTTAAGGAGATATTTCATAACTCAAAAAAGGTGTATTCCATTGAGAAAGAAAGGCTCTATGAGAAGGATGCACCATCCATGATTAACTAAGGAAGTTAAGGATAGTACCAAATTCAAAGAATAATCATACAACACTGCAAAGATTAGTGGCAGGTCAGAAGATTGGATGGATTTTAGAAACCAGCAAAGAATGATTAAAAAATAATTAGGGAGAAGTTAGAGTATGAGAGAAAGCTAGCCAGAAATATAAAAAACAGATAGTAAGTTTCTACAAGTAGGAATGGCAGAAGCATTGAGCAAGTACTTTGTGTCTGTCTTCAGTGTAGAAGACACAAAAAATATCGCAAGAATACTTGAAAAGCAAGAGGTAAAAGAGAGGGAAGAACTTAAAACAATCTCAATCACTAAGGAATAGGTACTGAGAAGACTATTAGAACTAAAGGCTGACAAGTTCACTGAACCTGATGGCCTGCATCCTATGGTCTTAAAAGAAGTGGCTGCAGAGATAGTAGATGCATTGGTTGAGATCTTCCAAAATTCCCTAGGTTCTGGAATGTTCCCAGTGGATTAGAAAATTGCAATTGGAATATCTTTATTCAAGAAAGGAAGGAGACAGAAAATAAGAAATATAGGCCAGTTAGCCTAAAATCTGTCATAGGGAAAATGCTAGAATCCATTATTAAAGAGGTAATAGCAGGGCATTTAGAAAATCATAATAATATCAGGCAGAGTCAACATGGTTTTGTGAAGGAAAATTGAGTTTGACTAATTATTAGAGTTCTTTGAGGAAGTAACAGGCAAGGTGGATAAAAGGGTACCTGTAGATATGGTGCACTTGGATTTCCAAAAGGTATTCGATAAGGTGCCACATCAAAGGTTGTACATAAAATAAGAGCTCACACTGTAAGGGTGGGGGGATGCAGGGGGAACATATTAGTATGGATAGAGAATTGGTTAGCTGACAAAAAACAGAAATTAGGCATAAATGGGTCATTTTCAGGTTGGCAAGCCGTTACTAGTGGAGTGCCACAGGGGTCAGTGCTGTGGCCGCAACTATTTATCATCTACGTCAATGACTTGGATGAAGGGACCAAATGTATGGTAGCTAAATTTGCTGATAACACAAAGGTAGATAGGAGAGTAAGTTGTCAAGAGGATTTAGATTGGTTAAGTGAGTGGGGAAAATTTGGCAGATGGGGTATAATGTGAGAAAATGTGAATTTGTCCACTTGGCAGAAATTCAGTCATAATATATTCTGTCTCTGGAAGAGCAGCAAAAGCGGAAGGGAGGGAGCCTGTGATTGGAGGAGCTGGAACAGCCAGCATGGGAAAGACATAACCTGTGATTGGAGGCACAGTAAGCGTGGGAGAGACATAATCTGTGAGTATGTTCTGTTGAAGGGTCATGTGGACTCGAAACGTCAACTCTTTTCTTCTCCACCGATGCTGCCAGACCTGCTGAGTTTTTCCAGGTAATTCTGTTTTTGTTTTGGATTTCCAGCATCTGCAGTAGTTTTTTGTTTTAATCTGTGAGTAGCTGTTCCTCCAATCACAGCTCTGGAGTTAGTTTCCGCTCTCACTGACTAACAGCTTGTTTTTTTAACCTTCGTATGTTGCACTAGTCCTAAAGGTCAGAAATCCACCAAAGGATGGAAATTTCTCATCCCTGTGTATGTCTGGACCAGTTCAGTTTCTGGTCAACAGTAGCCCCCAGGAAGATGATAGCAGGGAATTCAGCAATGGTAATACCGTTGAAAGTCAAGGGGAGATGGTTAGATTCTCTCTTGCTCGACATAGTCATTGCTTGGCATTTATGTGATGTGAATGTTACTTGCTACTTATAAACCCAAGCTAATGTTGTCCAGGTCTTGATAGATATGGACATGAAAAGCTTCAGTATCTGAGCAATTGTGAACAGTACTGAACATTGTGCAATTATCAACAAGCATCACTACTTCTGGGCTTATGATGGAAGGAAGGTAATTAATGAAGCAGTTTAAGATGGTAGGGCCTAGGACCTGAGGAACTCCTGCAGTAACTTTCTGGGATTGAGATGAGTGGTCTCCAACAACCACAACCATCTTCCTTTGTACTAGGTATGGCTCCAACCAGTGGAGAGTTTTCACCTCCGATTCCCATTGACTTCAATTTTGCCAGGGCTCCTTGATGCCACGCTTGGTCAAATGATGCCTCAATGACAAGCGCAGTTGCTCCTTCCTGAAATCTGGAATTCAGCTCTTTTGTCCATTTTTGGATCAAGACTGTAATGACGTCAGGAGCTGAGTGGCCCTGGCAGAACCCAAACTGGGCATCAATGAGCCGGTTATTACTGTGTAAGTGATGCTTGATAGCCGTATTGACTACACCTTCCATCACTTTGCTGATGATTGAGACGGGGCTGATGGGGCAGTAATTGTCTGGTTTGGATTTGTCCTGCTTTTTGTGGACATGAGATACCTGGGTAATTTTCCACATTGTCAAGTAGATGCTAGTGTTGTAGCTGAATTAGAACAACTTGGCTAGGGCTGCGGCTGGTTTTGGAGCACAAGTCTTCAGTATTATTGTGCCAGGATGTTGCAGTATCTAGTGCCTTCAGCTATTTCTTGATATCACATGGAGTGAATTGAATTAGCTGAAGGTTGGCGTCTGTGATGCTGGGGACCTAAGGAGGAGGTTGAGATGGATCATCCACTGAGCACTATTGGCTGAAGATGGTTGTAAATGCTTCAGCCTTACCTTTTGCATGGATGTGCTGAGCTCCCCCTTCATTAAGAATGGGGATATTGGTAGATCCTCCTCCACTGGTTAATTGTTTAATTGTGCACCACCATTTACGACTCAATGTGGCAGCACTGCAGAGCTTTGATTTGCTCTGTTGGTTGTGAGATTGCTTAGCTTTGTCTATTGCATACTGCTTCTACTGTTTGGCATGCAAGTGGTCCTGTGTTATAGCTGCATCAGGCTGACACCTCATTTTTAGGTATGCTTGGTGCTGCTCCTAGCATGCCCTCCTGCACTCTTCATTAAACCAGGGATGATCTCTTGGCTTGATGGTAATAATAGGGTGAGGGATATACCGGACCATGAGGTTACAGATTTGGTTGAATACTGTTGCTAATGACCCACAGCACCTCATGGATGTCTAGTTTTGAACTGCAAGTTCTGCTCTGAATCCATCCCAATTAGCAAACTAATCAAAATAAAGTAACATACTGCAACATCAAATTTACAAACTGCACAGGAGAATAATCTTCTTCATCATTGACACTTTTATATAGCATCCTTAATGTACTAAACATTGTAAGGTGCTTCACAGGAGCATTATCAAACAATATTTGACACCATGCTATTTAAGGAGATATTAGGGCCAATGATCAAAAGCTTGGTCAAAGAGGCATAGAGGTTTAGGGAGGAAATTCCAGAACTTAAGAGTCTAGGCATCTGAAGGCACAGCTGCCAAAGGTGAATCAATTAAATCATGGATGCTCAAGAGGCCAGAATTAGGGAAGCACAGAGATCTCAAAGGATTATAGGGCTGGAGGAGATGACAATGATAGAGAGGAGTGAAGCTGTGGAAGGATTTGAAAATGAGGATGAAAATTTTAAAATAGAAGCATTGCTTAACCAGGAGCAAAAGAAGGTTAGTGAATGCAGAGGTGAAGGGTGAACAGGATTGCTGCGATTAAGGAAATGGGCAGCAAAGTTTTGGATAACTTCAATGTTTATGGAGGGAGGAATGTGAAAGGCTGGGGTTGAATGCTTTGGAGAGAGATCTAGAGAGGTCTAGAGATAGCAAAGGTGCCGATGAGGATTTCAGGACCAGGTGAGTTGAGGCGGGTAAAATCTGGAGGTATTACAGAGGTGGAAAAGGCAGTTTTGTGATGCTGAGAAATGAAAGGTCAGAAGCTCAGACCAGAGTCAAAATGACATTAAGGTTGCAAACAGCCTCAGACAGTTGCCAGAGAGATAGATAGAGTCAATGACTAGGGAACGGAGTTTCAGCAGGGACTGAAGACAACTTCTGTTCATCTAAGTACTGGCAATCTGACAAGCTGTGTGACAATTTAGACAGTGAAGAGAGGTAGTGGTGAGGTGGAGATGGGTGTGGGCGGCGATCACATGAAAATTGGTGCTGTAGGGACAGCATGTGGATAAGAAATAGGAGGGGGACACCAGAGGTAATAGTGCAGAAGCGGGAAGAGAAGCCATTGTGGGCAATTCTCTGGCTATGATAGGATAAGAATGGAAACAGACGAATACAGACACATCCAGCTGGACAATGGTGGAGACATGTTAGAGAAGGGTGGTGTGGTCAACTGTGTCAAAGGCTGCAGACAAATCAAGAAGAATTAGGAGGGATTGTTTACCTTTGCCACAGTCACATAGGATGTAATTTCTGACTTTGATAAGAGCCATTTCAGTACTGTGTCTGAGGTGGAAACTTCATTGGAGGAGTTCAAACATGGAATTCTGAGAAAGTAGGCACAGATAAAGTACGCAACGCCACATTCTAGGACCAGGTTTCAGACTACAGCTCACAATATGGAAGTTTTTTGATTGACAGGAAGACTAAACAGAACTTGCTATTTGTAAGCTTCACATTTGTGTATTGATGGACTACAAATAAATAACTCCAAGGAAACTGTTAAGCCCTAAAATTGCTTTATTAGTAGTCCATTTTAATTAGCCTAGTAACATGATTATGCAATAAGCATAATATATATTTTGATCGAATTGATACAAATTAAAATGAAGTAATATTTTACCTGTTCCTACTACTCAAAGGATCGTGAACAATTGTTTAGGGTTCCATTATTTTAAAAATGATCTATTGTGCACTGACAAGTATATGCATGCAAGACATAATGAGATAGAAAGCCCAGATGTTGCTGCAAGAATAATAGTAAATGAAAGATGTTCACAGTCAATAATGCACAAATTGGCCAGCAACTTGTGATTAGGAAGAATTGCAAATCACCACAAGTTGCTGGTTGGCTTGCATTGCTTCAGCATGAGCTTTACAAAAACAAAATCTCACTCTTAAATTCCCCGCGATCATCATATTAATTGCCCATTAACCTTTTCATAGAACATTAAATCTAGTAATTAACAGTACCTGATTAATGATGTAATAATTATTAATGACATCGAATCAACCTCTCTTGCCCAGGAAATTACTTTAAGTGTGGCGTCTCATTCCTTCAGGTAGTGAACTGTTTTAGGCAATTTTAAAAATGTCAAATTTTAAATTTCTATTTTCTAACTTTTAATTTCTCTCTCTCTTAATCCGGTCTTTTCTTCTCTCTCTTTATTTCTCTTTGTATGCACTGAATTCACCCATTCTAATTCATCTTACTTCTCAGTCCTTCCTCTGTTCAAATCTCCTTGGTTAGGGAGATACACTGTCCTTCAAGTTACCAGATGGCCTGTTGCCTTTGCTGTTCCATTATCAACTCGTAGTTCTAGCAACTTTGCGAGTTAAAAACTTTTAAAACCAAAACATACACAAGTCTAATTAATAGCGTATGCTGTGAGATGTCCAGCTCCAGCAAAATCTGGACTATTGTAAATGTGATGGATAATAGGCCCTTATTCGAACGACAGATGTTTTTGTCAGCACAAAAGCTGCCCAATTATGCAAACTGTTATATCTGATTACATTAGATGATACATGAGAAACAATAGGTCATGAAATAAGGTTCCAAAGTTTATTTATTTAGAAAATTATTACCTCCTCATAACAGGCAGAGTATTGTGTTTGGGCCTCCACTAGCTCTTTTTGCAAAACACACAATTTGTTTTCTTTGTGATGAATCTATAAAACAAAAAGGAAGACAATTCAAGAGCACATTTTTTCTTTTGCAGTCTTTACTATGCCAATCTACCCAAACGCCTGGCCCATTTATACCTAGTATAATGCTATACTTTTCCTGTACATATATTGAAAATAATTCACTGCTGAACAATGGGCTGCATTTTTGTTTTCCAATGTTTCAACTCAAGATAGACTTAAAAAATGCACAAATTCCCTGTTTCTATTCAGAATGATAAAACATCTGATGTAGTGACTAATAACCCACTCTATATGCTGAAAGTTTACCTATGGTTTCACTAACAACTGTAGAAATGCAATTTTTCAGATTGAGACTCAGTCGGTGTAAATTAGATATTAGTTTCTATCAGCGCACAGGGTGAATGCACCATTCAGAAGATGCTGCAATAACTGCATCTATGGCAGCATGAAAGGCTTTTATTTCTCCATTTTCTAAACACAGAAAAATGTATCCCTACAATTCAGAATATTGAATGTCTTATGGAAAGTGAAAGGTCATTTGTAACTGTCCACAGGATTGATGGAGTTTAGATAGCTCCTTGACCTTCACCCTGCACTCATGAAGTATAGTCTCAGATGACAGAGCATCATACAAGTTTTTGGATACTGTCCTTTTCATTCTAAATCACATTGTAGCTATGTTCTGAAATGTGCTCATAATTGTACATCAAGATTTAATTACCTCAAGTCTTCCTTCATTAAATAGCAAACCATCTTTTAATACTGTTCTGAGTCTGTAATTTTCATGAATTCAAATGTATGTCCTTTTATTTATTATTTTTAAGCTGATCTAGTTGAATAATTTCTTCAGAGACCCATATAAACATCAAGGTTACCTCATAAATATATAA
Source organism: Cetorhinus maximus (assembly GCF_964194155.1). Taxonomy (NCBI): domain Eukaryota; kingdom Metazoa; phylum Chordata; class Chondrichthyes; order Lamniformes; family Cetorhinidae; genus Cetorhinus; species Cetorhinus maximus. Next base: position 68,077,124 of record NC_135882.1, read on the forward strand.
TTTAAAATGATGAACATAATTTACAGTAGAAACTAATTCTACAACCTTTGCATTTCAAAAATAGCTTTCTTGTAAACACCTGAATAATTTTACATAGTACATGGGGACTCTTAATATATTGGAAATAGCAAATCACAACAAAAATATTTAAATTTAGATTTTTTGAGATCAGTGAATTATCATATGTGTTTATAAACTATTTCTCCAACAGAATTTATGTTCCTTACTTGAAATATAATAGTATGAAAGTAATATGTCTAAAGAAAACACTATTTTTCCTCTTTTTGATAAATCGCCTAAAAACACAAAATGAAAAAATATTTAACTTCGATAATCTGTGATACAACTGAGGGGTGGCTCACTCGCTTCCCCTCTATTTTATGGAATCCAAACTCCTTTTCTACAAAGAAGATTGAAAATGTTCATTGTGTTTTAAAGCAGATAATATTTTGGAGATATTGTAAATCAAACAGATTTAAAATCTGTAAAAAAAAAAATTAATTTTCATAAAAATGTGTGATCACATATAGATATCAGCATGAGACATGAGAGATGACAGCTTTAAACCAATATAATTAAGGTCAAAATATTCACAATAGGCAGATGCTGAAACACACATAATTTTAGTTTAAAATGAATTTCAACTTCATATTTAAGGCCTGAATAGATGACCTAAAACAAGAATGTAGTTCTCCTATAAGTGTTTGGACTGTTTAGTTTTTAATGAGACTAAGGCTTGGATCGCAACAATCTTTCTGGCGGCAGACAATTATGAGTCCGCTGCAAGGCCCACCATCCAATTAAGAACAGCGGGCTGGTTCTCTACACTGCCAGCCCAAACAGAGGACTGGCAGCTTGGCAGCCTTGGCAAGAGGTGGCCGCTGCTGAGGCTGCAAGGAGAATGAGATAGGCAGGCCCCAGTGATTAGAGCAACACCGGCGTCGTGGGGATGGCCTTTGCCACCTAGAGCCCCCTCATTGGGCCATGGGCCCTCATTGGGCCAGAAGGCTCTGAGGGCTCCAATGCCTGGGAAGCTGCTTGTAGGCTGCTTCCATGCAGCTGGGGGGGAGGGGGGGTGCGCTCCACCACCGGCAAAATCCCAGTAACCTGGGGAAATGTTTGTCAATTGGTCCTTTAATTATGTAAACTATTGCAAAATGGCCCAGCAGTGGCACTACATCGGAATGCCCTCCTGAGATGGCTCCCGGTACCTTTACTAGCTCGCACCTCTTAGCCTGCCATTCGAGGGCTGCAAAATCCTGGACCAGGTAATCAAGGAAAAGACAATCCTATGTATAACATAGTACTTCCCTTTTGTGTGGGAACTTTCAGTGTCAATTCGGCAAGCAAGATATTTATATAATAATGTCTAAAATCAGTTTGCATTGCCTTTTTAAAAAGCTATTCTTTTCCATTTTGTTTTTAGTGTAAAAATTAGGGGGAGGAATTTTCCCTCGTCAGGCAGGCTTGGCGGGGGTGGGAAGAGGGCGAGCGCAAACTTTGCGCATGCGCGCGCGCACTTGAAAATCTCCGAGGCAACTCTGTGAATATCAAAAATAAAGATTTTAAAAATGTTATAAAACATGTCCCCTCATATGACTCTGTCACATGAGCAGGGACATGTTATAAATGAAATTTTAATATTTTTATTTTATTTTTATTTGCTGTTGGAAACCTCATCCCACCCGTGGATGAAGTGTCCTAAAACATGCAAAATCCGCTCGACCTTTTCGCTTGCCCGCCAACCATGAGGTTGGACGGGCAGTGAAAAATTTATTTCATTATGGCTTTAATGGCCTTAATAATCCTTTTAATTGTTGGTGGGCGCGCTGCCAACTCCGGTGCGTGCCCACCAACCGAAATATAGCGCAAGTGCGCGATGGCATCAGGACGCTCGTCCGACGTCATCGCACATCATTTTACGCTTGGTTGGGTCGGGCCGCATTTCCCACCATCAGACATTGGGAACCTTATTGTAATATATTAATATATCTGCATATCATTATCAGGCCAGGCCACCAGAATCGTCACCACCCCCACTGGATCATCCATCCATGTCGGTGGGAAAGCACGTCAACATGTTTCACAACAGTACATAAAAGGCGTGCGCTTAGCGGGCTGCACTTTGAGGGGAACTCAGAACAGCAACGATGCGCAGCACTTGATAGGGTCGCCTGTTGGACTTCAAGCTTGAGAAGCACTTGATTGTGAGGGGTTAAGGGCAGCCCTTCTGCTGAGTTGACTTGTGGGAGGGGGGTCGGGGCAACCCTACAATTGAGGTGACTGGGGGGGTGGAGGTCAAGGGCAGCCCTGTCATTGAATATAGTGCACAAGCAGTCGGGGTGGGGGGTAGGGTGGGTGAGGGAAGCGGACATGCTTTAGGGAAACCTGTATAAAATGACCATTCCTCTGCAGCTGAGATGGTTCAGGCACAGCCACATTGACAATTGGAGTAGGGCTTCTAGCTTATCTGCCCACTCAAGCAACGCAGAGGCATCAACGTGCCACCAAATGGTCCCTGGCACAGGCTACAAAGTCATGAGCGGTTTAATGGACTGTGGAACAGTTGGATGACTGCACACGTTGTACAATCTCCTTGCTAAAGCTGGCCATGGAGCAGTCACTGCTGGAGGCGCTCATAGCCCCTTGCAATGTCAGCAACCTAGTTTGGGCCAGTCTCCTCCATGATTCAAGCTAACAATGTAGCCTTGCAGCACGGATAAGGAGAATGCCTGCACCTGAATTGAGAACACAGCAATGGGCCAAGCTGCCACCAATCGGTCAGCCGGAGTGAGGCAGAGATAGGTGGGGTTTCGGGCAGCCATGCAGTACACTAATCTCTGGCCATCCAAGTGGTGGCCAGCACTCTCCAGGAAGTGTTAAGGGGCCTTCACACTTAACCAGGACAGGTCCTTAGTACACCCCTGCTAACCACATGTCTCTCTCTTTCATCCTTCAGAAGGAGAACATCAGGATCATGGAGCCTGGTGAACTAGCTGTATGCCTGATGGTCTACAGAGAGGAGAGAGCGATTAAGGCTCCTGGCTGTGCAGAGGCAGGAGCAGCAATCTCAGGAAGATGGGGTGAATGGGGCTTCCGCACATGCCGCTGAAGAGCCACAGTGAGACATCGCTGGTTGGCGCCTCGTGACACCCAGGGTCTATAGAGGCAGCCTTTCATTCCTGCAGATGACCGAGAACCAGTGTCGCCAAAGACTGCGCATGTCTAGGGAACTGGTCGCTCACATCTGCCACCTGTTGCAGGATTTGGCGCCAGAGGGACATGGAGGGCATCCACTGCCAGTGGCTGTAAAAGTGCCCGCGGCACTCAATTTCTAAGCCATTGGCTCCTTTCAGGGTTCCAGAGGTCACCTCTGTGGGATTGGAGAAGCCTCCACACACAAATGCATCCATGAGGTCACGGACACCATCTTTGCGAGGGCACACAGCTTTGTGCATATCACAAAGGACCAGGTCAGCCAGGATGCAAGAGGGATTGGATTCGCCAGATCTCCAGTTTCCCACAGGTGCAGGGTGTGAACGACTACACTCACCTGGCACTCCGATTTCCATCGCAACATGCGGTCAACTACATCAACCGCAAGGGATTCCACTCGCTGAATGTGCAACTGGTATGCAGCCACCAGAAATGAATCCTGGAGGTCTGTACACGGTTTCCAGGGAGTGTGCACAACTATTACATCCATCTTCCAGGGTCCACAGAAGCTGCAGGAATGACTCCTCAGGGACAAGGGCTACCCACAGAGACTGTGGCTGATATAATGTGACAGTATAATGAGGCTCATACTACAGCTCGCAACTTGGTGGAGCAGAGTATCAGGATGCTGATAATAAGGTTCCGGTGCCTGGACCAGTCTGGTGGAGCCCTGTAATACAGTCCGCAGAAGGTGTCATGCATCGTTGTCGTCTGCTGTGCCTTTACCACCTGGCGTTGCAATGGGGAGAGGACCTGGCTGAGGAGGAGATGGAGGAGCTGCACGTCTCCTCTGATAAGGAAGACGCCAATGGGGGTTAAGGTAACAAGGTCCTCAAAGGCAACGATGACAGGGATGAAGCCCTCGCATTGGCTAGACGATGCAGGCATGCGCGGGAGGCCTTCATAGCTGCTAGATTTGTGGAGGATGATGACGACATGCATCAAGGTGACCCCATAAATCCTCACATCGCATCCGTGAATGTTTGACTCCAGTCTGGCTTATGGCAGTGCAAATACTCTCTGTGAGAATGCTCCTGTCATGGAGATGCAGTGGTGGCCCTAACAGTCTCTTGATGATGACGACATGCAGTGAGAACACTCCATAGATCTTCACATAACCTCTGAGAATGTCTGACTCCTGTCTGGCCGAGGGTTGCTCGCATGCATTCTGTGATCAGGGTCATATCGTAGACAGGCAGCCATGAAACTTTAGAAGCATCTGATCTTTGTCCACCTTCAGCACCTGAGCCCTTCAGAAGCAGTGTCACTGGTCACAGATGCTGAAGAGATGGGGGACAGCCCCACCTTAAAGCTGCTGAGAACACACAGAGAGAATGACGGAACTCTGTGACACCTGCCCACGACATTCTGGCAGCAATGACAAGCACTGTCGAGGTGCAGGCATCAGCAATGTGTTCAGGGAGTGTGAGGCCTGACCATCACTTTGGTCTGAAGGCTGCAAAGGGCACAGGGAAGAGGCCCTGGCCTGAGGCACCTGCCTTTATCTTGTGCAGAAAGGCGTCACATCTGAGTGATAAGAACACTGCTCATCAGAACAAGGAGCCGAAGGCGGAGAGACATTCTTAGGAGTTTATTGACAATAGTGAACAGTATGTACAAGTGATTAACGCCCATGCCCAGGCTGTGCAACTAATTCTTCTTAACTTTTCTAACCCTGCCGCTACATCTTGGTGCTCCCTGGACATCCACAGAGGAAGTAGAAGCAGCCTACTGAATGCAACGCCCTGTCTGCGATGACCTCGGCGGGCCCCTGGAGGGCCCTGGCCTGCTTCGGGGTCCTGCTGTTTGACAGTGGCACCCTCCTCGGCCTGTGGAGCTGGAGCTGCTGTGGTCACAGGAAGAGGGGATTCGGATGGGCTGGACACACCCGGAGTCACCTGGATGGATGGCCCCAAAGTGTCCTCTTCCCTATGGCGGTCCGAGGGCCCCAGGCTGACTCCTTGAGAAGGGGTAACTGGAGTAAGGTCGAGCTGCCTGACACCCGTCTCATGTGCACATTGTTGGAGGTCAACTATGGCATCAGCGATGGAGTTGACCCCGCGCAGCAGTGCAGGAGTGACGACCTGGTCCATGGTGGCTACCATCCTACCAGTGTTGACCTCGGTGCGTTGGTATGCCGGCGCTAAGACCTCAGGGTGAAGGCAGACGGACTCCTCCCTTGTGGCTTGCAATCTGAGGAGTGCAATGGACATCCCTTCCTGATATTCCCGAGTTTGCCTTTGCAGATCCAGGAACTGTGACATGAACGAGTGAAGAGACTAGTCATCTGACTCGGACTCAGCAAATTTCTGGCCTCCAGCAGTCCTCGGAGTGCCAGACACCAGGCAAGTCCCTGCCGCCACCTGCTGTGGATCAGACAGTGCGATGTGCTCACCATGTTGTGATCCTGAAGCTATTCTAAAGCTAGGTCCCATTGCGGTGTGTGGATCTGCGCTGGTAAAGTGTGTGGATGAGCGCTGTCATGGGGCTTCAAGAGGGGTGCCTCCGTATTCCTCTTCAGAGGTTTCTTTGGGGTTTGATTGGAGGCCCTGGGTCATGGACTCCATTGGCTGTTTCCCAAATGTGCCTGTGGAAGTAAGGAGAGATAATTAGTGCATGGCAGTGTCCTGTGAAACAGGAAACATCACTCACAGCATAGTTGTCTGATGGATGTTGCACTGCGGGACCCTGACTTGGTAGAGCACCACCGACTTCACCATCAGCACAGTGGATGGTCCATCCTTGCCGGCCAGCTGGATAGCTCTGTTTTCAAAGTCCGTGAGGACTTTGATTTCAGGCAATCCTCCACTGGTCTGCGACTTCTCCCTGTTGTTGTGTGCCAGTTTGTCCTGCATAAATAGAGATAGAAGTGTGTAAGCAAGATGCCTGCCAGGCTAGATGATAAGCATGCCTGGCATGTGTGGGTAGTGAGTGATCCCATGGACGTGATGAGGACAATGACGTTGAGTGTGAGAGTCGAGAGTGATGAGAAGAGTGACTCACCCTGGTGGAATGGAGATCATTCATCCTCTTGCGGCACTGGGTGGCTGTCCTCTTTTGAAAGGCGTTGGTGCTGACCACCACTGCCACTACCTCCCAAGCCTGGATAAAAGCAAAATACTGCAGATGCTGGAAATCTGAAACAAAAACAAAAATTGTTGGAAAAACTCAGCAGATCTGACAGCATCTGTGGAGAGAAAGACAGAGTTAATGTTTCAAGTCCTTATACCACCATCAATACCTCTTTGACCTTTTGTTTATGGGCAGGATTTTCCCCACCCGTCGGGGGCGAAGTTGAAATGCGGGCGCACTGAGGTGCGTCTCCGATCGGCGCCATTTTACCTGGGCGAGCCAATTAAGATCCGCCCAGCGTGATGTACGCATGGAAGCGCAATGTGCTCCCTGTGCGGACGGTGGGGGGATTGCCTAAACCTGAGAGTGCGCTCTTTCGCGCATGCTCACGAAAGAGCGCACTCATCTCCCTGAGGCTTAGTGCTGCCTCAGGGAGATCACCTCTACTGACAAAAATATTAATAATAGAAGAAAAAAAAATTCCCTGACATGTCCCCTCAAACCGTCACATGAGTTGGGACATGTCCATAACTTTTTTAAAAACTTTAATTAAATTTTTTAACACCTTGGAAATCTCCTCCCTTCTAATTCCCGCCAGGGCTCCTGGCCTGCCCGCCAACCTTAAGGTTGGACGGGCAGGTCCATTAATTACTTTAATGACTCTGTCAATGGCCTCAATTGGCCACTGACAGGTCAGCAGGCGTACAGCTGATTTTGCTGAGCCCCCGCCTACCTGAAAATTTAAATGGGGCACGGTGACTTCGGGAGTTCCACCCGATATCACTGCGCGTCATTTTACGCGTCGGTGAGTGGGCCCCGCCCCCCGACGGGAAAGTCCTGCCCTATGACATCTTTTGCAATCTCTCCTTTGCCTCCGCCTATCACTGGCCTTCTATCCAGCTTCACCTGTCCCACCCCCCTTAAATAGCATATATTTCACCACACTTCTATTTCTCTTTAGTTCTGAAGGGTCATAAGGACTTGAAACATTAACTCTGTCTTTCTCTCCACAGATGCTGTCAGACCTGCTGAGTTTTTCCAGCAATTTTTGTTTTTGTTTCAGACCTCCCAAGCCACTGCCCATCTTGCGGCCAGAGCAGGGGTTTGAGGACATCCCGGTGGTGTCCACGGCATCCAAAAGGCTTTCCAGTGATGCATCGCTAAACCTGGGGGTTGCAGTCTTTTTGCCTTTCATGGACCTGTCCCTGTAGCAGTCGTGGGCTGGAAGCACTGAGGTGTGTGCGCGCAGCTGGACTTTAAAAATGGCGCCCAGCGTGATGAACTGGTGAGGTGCTGGCGGGCCGATGAATGAGAGCCCGTCCACGTGGAAACGGCGTGTTTCCCAGGAATCTACAAATAATGTGGCGATATGGCATGAAAACCCGCCATTCAGGCCAGCAGGTAAAACGTAATTTTACCAGCCCACTACTGCACTTAATGCAAATCTAGTCTGATACCGCCAAATGTCTTAAGCATTATCAAAACACAAGAAAACAAGCATGGTATTTTTGTATTTAAAAAATGTATTCAAGCTAAATGATAATTCACAACTATTTACACAGTTCACGGACAACAATAGTTTCTCACTTAAATCCGAAGAAGTTTCAAAGTAAAACTAACCACTCACAATACCCTCTGATGGTGAGATAATACAAGCAGTTGGTGACTATGCATAGGGAAACAATTTTGACATTGTCTTTAGTAAAGACAAATGTTCAAGACCCCATTGTCTTGATGTGTGACCTGAGTCAACTTTTGATTGATGATGACTATTAGTGTGGAAATTTTAGCAGTGCATGGCTGTTCTTGCTTTGTACCCAACTAGAAATGAAGACTGACATTTAAAGCAGCATAAGGAATATCAACCTCTCAGCAACACCTAAAGATGATCCAGAACCCCTTGAAAAAAATCTGGACTACACAGCCTGTTAGATTTGCTAAAGAAAATCTTGTGCATAACTGCTTGCTCATCAAAAACCATGACAGCAGCAAAGCACATATACACAACATGTACAAGTAGCCATGCACCTGATTTTGGTGAGAAAAATAATGCAAATTTTCAAGTTTATTTTCTCAAATTTAGGAGTAAATCATTACTTACTTATTCAACCTAAAATAAAGCTAACAACTATTTGGTGAAAATTGGTTGAAAATCATTTTTTTACGCTAATCCAAAAGACCACTTTTAGCATTTAAGTTCATTTTTATGGTTCTCAATCAGAATTCATTTTTTTAATGGTTTACTTGTCTGTCCACAACAGCATAAGTGAGGTGGCCGCTGCATGGCCTGAAAAATTGGTTTTGATATGGGGCATTTTGGCCACCATTTTCAAATTTTAGGTGGACCTATAAGTGGGCAAATGCCATGACCACCTTTCTCAGGTGTAAGGCTGCTCATATATACAACTGGTGGGTTTGTAAGACTCCAATCACAATTTGAACTGAAATTGAGGAGAGTGTGAGAGGAGGATCCTGGGACAGGCAGTCAGCAGCACCTAGAGGAGAGTGTGAGAGGAGGACCCTGGGACAGGCAGTCAGCAGCATCTAGAGGAGAGAGCGAGAGGAGGACCCTGGGACAGGCAGTCAGCAGCACTTACAGGAGAGTGCAAGAGGAGGACCCTAGGACAGGCAGTCAGCAGCATCTAGAGGAGAGCGCGAGAGGAGGACCCTGGCACAGGCAATCAGCAGCACCTAGAGGAGTGTGTGAGAGGAGGACCCTGGGACAGGAAGTCAGCACCACCTAGAGGATCAAGCCTTCCTAGAGGATCTAGCATCTAGTCTATACTCAAGTAGGATTAAGGGTAAGGAGAGTGTGAGAGGAGGACCGTGTGGTGGGGGGGGGGGCGGTGGATTCATCTTCATGGAAAATTATGAAAAAACTGAGAAAGGGGACGGGAAATACAGGACTGAAGGTGTTGTGTCTGAATGCACACAGTATACGAAATAAGGTAAATGAGCTTGTAGCGCAGATTGAAATTGGCAGGTATGATGTGGTGGGCATCACAGAGACATGGCTGCAAGGGGATCAGGACTGGGAGCTAAATATCCAAGGATATACATCCTATCGACAAGATTGGCAGGTTGGCAGAGGGGGTGGGGTTGCTTTGTTAGTAAGAAATGAAATTAAATCGATAGCAAGAAATGACGTAGGGTCAGATGATGTAGAACCTGTGTGGGTAGAGTTGAGGAACCGCAAAGGTAAAAAAAACCATAATGGGAGTTATGTACAGGCTTCCGAACAGTAGTCAGGATGTGGGGCACAAGATACACCAGGAGATAGAAAAGGCGTGTAAGAAAGGCAAGGTTACAGTGATCATGGGGGATTTCAATATGCAGGTAGGCTAGAAAAATCAGGTTGGTATTGGATCCCAAGAAAAGGAATTTGTAGAATGTCTACGAGATGGCTTTTTGGAGCAGCCTGTGGTGGAGCCCACTAGGGAACAGGCAATTCTAGATTTAATGATGTGTAATGAGGCAGATTTGATAAGGGAGCTTAAGGTGAAGGAATCCTTAGGAGGAAGTGACCATAATATGATAGAATTTACCCTGCAATTTGAGAGGAAAAAGCTGGAATCAGATGTAATGGTATTACAGTTGAATAAAGGCAACTACAGAGGCATGAGGGAGGAGCTGGCCAGAATTGACCAGGAGATGAGCCTAGCAGGAAAGACAGTGGAACAGCAATGGCAGGAGTTTCTGGGAGTAATTTGGGAGACACAGCAAAAATTCATCCCTAGGAAGAAGAAGCATACTAAAGGGAGGACAAGGCAACCATGGCTGACAAGGGAAGTCAGGGACAGCATAAAAGCTGAGGAGAAAGCATACAATGCGGCGAAGGGCAGTGCGAAACCAGGGGATTGGGAAGCCTACAAAAACCAACAGAGGACAACTAAAAAAGAAATAAGGAGGGAGAAGATTAAATATGAGGGTAAACTAGCCAGTAATATAAAAGAAATATTGCAAGAGTTTTTTTAGATATATAAAGGGTAAGAGAGAGGCAAAAGTGGACATTGGGCCGCTGGGAAATGACGCTGGAGAAGTAGTAGTGGGGAACAAAGAAATGGCGGAGGAACTGAATAGGTACTTTGCATCAGTCTTCATGGTGGAAGACACGAGAAACATCCCCAAAGTTCAAGAGAGTCGGGGGGGCAGAGGTGAGTATGGTGGCCATTACCAAGGAGAAGGTGCTAGGAAAACTGAAAGGTCTGAAGGTGGATAAATCACCTGGGCCAGATGGATTACACCCCAGAGTTCTGAAGGAGATAGCTGAAGAGATAGTGGAGGTGTTCGTGGTGATCTTTCAGGAATCACTGGAGTCAGGGAGGGTCCCAGAGGACTGGAAAGTTGTTAATGTAACCCCCCTGTTTAAGAAGGGAGTGAGGCAAAAGACAGCAAATTACAGGCCGATTAGCCTGACCTCGGTCGTTGGTAAGATTTTAGAGTCCATTATTAAGGATGAGATTTCAGAATACTTGGAAGTGCATGATAAAATAGGGCAAAGTCAGCATGGTTTCATCAAGGGGAGGCATGCCTGACAAATCTGTTAGAATTCGTTGAGGAGGTAACGAGTAGGTTAGACAAAGGAGAGCCAATGGATGTTATCTACTTGGACTTCCAGAAGGCCTTTGACATGATGCCACACAGGAGGCTGCTCAGTAAGATAAGAGCCCATGGTGTTAGAGGCAAGGCACTAGCATGGATAGAAGATTGGCTGTCTGGCAGGAGGCAGAAAGTGGGGATAAGGGGGTCCTTCTCAGGATGGCGGCCGGTGACTAGTGGAGTTCCGCAGGGGTCAGTGTTGGGACCACAACTTTTCACTTTATACATTAATGATCTAGATAATGGAACTGAGGGCATCCTGGCTAAGTTTGCAGATGATACAAAGATAAGTGGAGGGACAGGTAGTATTGAGGAGGCGGGAAGGCTGCAGAAGGATTTGGACAGTTAGGAGAATGGGCAAAGAAGTGGCAGATGGAATACAACGTGGGGAAGTGTGAGGTCATGCACTTTGGTAGGAAGAATAGAGGCATAGGCTTTCTAAATGGGGAGTGAATTCAGAAATCTGAAGTGCAAAGGGACTTGGGAGTCCTAGTCCAGGATTCTCTTAAGGTTAACTTGCAGGTTGAGTCGGTAGTTAGGAAGGCAAATGCAATGTTGGCATTTATTTTGAGAGGACTAGAATATAAAAGCAGGGGTGTGCTGCTGAGGCTTTATAAGGCTCTGGTTAGACCACATTTAGAATTTTGTGAGCAATTTTGGGTCCCGTATCTCAGGAAGGATGTGCTGGCCCTGGAGAGGGTCCAGAGGAGGTTCACGAGAACGATCCCAGGAATGAAAGGCTTAACAAAGAGGAACGTTTGAGGACTCTGGGTCTATTCTCGATGGAGTTTAGAAGGACGAGGGGGGATCTGATTGAAACTTACAGAATACTGAAAGGCCTGGATAGAGTGGACGTGGGGAAGATGTTTCCGTTAGTAGGAGAGACTAGGACCCGAGGGCACAGCCTCAGAGTAAAGGGAAGACCTTTTAGAACAGAGATGAGGAGAAACTTCTTTAGCCAGAGAGTGGTGAATCTATGGAATTCATTGCCACAGAAGGCTGTGGAGGCCAGGTCATTGAGTGTATTTAAGACCGAGATAGATAGGTTCTTCATTGGTAAGGGGATGAAAGGTTACAGGGAGAAGGCGGGAGAATGGGGTTGCAAAACTTATCAGCCATGATTGAATGGCGGAGCAGACTCAATGGGCCGAATGGCCTAATTTCTGCTCCTATGTCTTATGGTCTTAAAAGCAAGGGTCCATTTAGTTAAGATATGTCTGGGGAGCTCAGTCCCGTGATTTGCGTATCCTGCGCTATGTAGGAAATCCTAGATACTCCTGACATTCTGGGTGACCATGTGTGTTGGAGGTGCCTCTAACTGGAGCAACTCGAGCTCCCGGTTTTGGAGCATGAGTGGCAGCTGGGGGCACTACGGTACATTCACGAGACTGAGGTTCGTGGATCGCATGTGTCAGGACGTGGTCACCCCGCAGCTTAAGGAAGTACAGGCAGAGAGGGAATGGGTGACTGCCAGACAGAAGAAGGGGACTGGGCAGGTAGTGAGGGAATCCCCTGAGTGCATCTCACTCGCAAACCGTTTTTCAGCTTTGGAAAACGGTGAGAGTGATGGTTCCTCTATGCAGGCCAACCAGATCAAAGGTCATGGCACTGTGGGTGGTCCAGCTGCTCAGGGCGGGCGGAAGAAGTGTGGAAGGGCAATTGTGGTAGGGGATTCATTAGTGAGGGGAGTATACAGGCGCTTCTGCAGCCATTAACGTGGCTCCAGGATGGTATGTTGCCTCCCGGGTGCCAGGATCAAGGTTGTTACAGAACGGCTGCAGGACATTCTGAACGGGGAGGGTAAACAGCTAGAGGTCGTGGTCCATGTTGGGACCAATGACATAGGAAGAAAGAGAAATGAGGTCCTGCAAGCAGACTTTAGGGAGTTAGGTAGGAAATTGAAAAGCAGGACTTCAAAGATAGTAATCTCCGGATTACTCCCAGTGCCATGCAGTTGCGAGTATAAGAACAGAAAGATAGAGCAGATGAATGCATGGCTGGAGAGGTGGTGCAGGAAGGAGGGCTTTAGAATCCTGGGGCATTGGGGCTGTTTCTGGGGGAGGTGGGACTGGTTACATCTGAACAGGAACAGGGCCCTTACAGGAGGTTTACCAATGCTGTTGGGGCAGATTTAAGCTAAATTGGCAGGACGATGGGATCCTGAAAAGCAGTTGAGGGGGGAGAGAAACTGAGATGGAATTAGAAGTTAAAACGCTAGTAAGTGAGTCTGGAAGGTAGAGGAAACATAGGCTAGATAAGAAAGAAGTGAGTTTAGCAAGGCTAAATGAATATATTTTAATGCAAGGAGCCTGAGGAATAAGACAGATGAACTAAGGGCACAGATAAGCACATGGGAGTATGATATCATAGCTATGACCGAGACTTGGCTAAAAGGGCAGGATTGGCAACTCAACATTCCTGGTTATAGGGTATTCAGATGAGATAGAGAGGGGGTTAGAGGAGGGGGAGGCGGGGTTGCAATATTGATCAATAAATAAATTATAGCAGTGAGGAGGGATGATATCTTGGAAGGATCATCAAATGAAGCCATATGGGTAGAAATAAAAAACACAAAAGGGGCAAACGTGCTATTGAGTGTGTACTATAGGTCCCCAAACAGTCAGGGAGTGATAGAGGATCAAATACGTAATCAAATTTCAGAGAAGTGTAAGAATAATAGGGCAGTAATAGTTGGGGATTTTAACTACCCAAATATTAACTGGGATAGTTTTAGTGTGCAAGGTAAGGAGGGATCAAATTTCTTAAGTTGCATCCAGGAGAACTTTTTTAGCCAGTATATAGAAACCCAACAAGGGAGGGGGCAGTTTGGACCTAGTATTCAGAAATGAGCCCAGGCAGGTGGAAAACATACCAGTAGGGGAGCGTTTTGGAGACAGTGACCTAACTCAGTTAGATTTAGCATAGTTATGGAAAAGGATAAGGTTGGGCCAGGAATAAAAGTTTTAAACTGGGGAAAGGCTAATTTTACTAAGATGAGATGCTATTTGATCCAAGTGAACTGGGAGCAGCTACTTACAGATAAAACTGTGTCAGAGCAGTGGGAGGCATTCAAGGAGGAAATAGCGAGAGTACTGGGCGAATATGTTACCATAAAGACAAAGGGGGGGACCAAATCCAGAGAACCGTGGATGACAAGAGGCATAAAGGTTAGGATTAAGAAAAAAAGAGATGCTTATGGCAGATACCAAGGGCTCAATACAGCAGAGTCCTTGGAGGAATATAAAAAGTGCAGTGGGGAACTTAAAAAGGAAATTAGGAAAGCTAAAAGAGTGCATGAGAAAGCATTGGTGGGTGGAATAAAGGAAAATCCAGAGGGGTTTTTTAAATATATAAAGAGCAAGAGAATAACTAGGAAAATATTAGGGCCAATTAGAGACCATACAAGTAATGTGTGTGTGGACCTGGAAGACGTGGGTGCAGTCTTTATTCAGTGAATACTTTGCGTCGGTCTTCACAATGGAAAAGGACGACACAGATACAGACATCAGGGTGGAGGACTGTGAAATATTAGAGGAAATTAGCATAGAGAGAGAGAGGAGGCACTAGCGGCCTTAAAAGTGGATAAATCTGCAGGCCCGGATGAGATGTATCCCAGGCTGTTGAGGGAGGGAAGAGATATCAGGGGCCTTGGCAGTAATTTTCAAACCTACCTGGCCACAGGTGAGATGCCAGAGGAATGGAGGACTGCTAATGTTGTCCCATTATTAAAAAAGTGAGGAAGGGATGGACCAAGAAATTACAGTCCAGTCGGTCTAACCTCGTTGGTGGGGAAGTTACTAGAAGGAATTCTGAGAGACAGAATATATCTGCACTTGGGGGAGAATTTTCTCCCCGTTGGGGGGTTGTGCGGGGGTGAGTGCACAGCCGATCGACGCCCCCAATTGGCTGGGTGCCACCATTTTACGTGGGCAGGCCAATTAAGGCCCGCCCAGCATGATGCATGCCGGGAAGTGCTGAGTGCTCCCTGTGCAGGCGGGAGAAATAGGCTGAGTAGGGGAGTGCGCTCTTTCGCGCATGCGTGAAATGAGAAGAATGCGTGAAATGAGAAAAATGCATGAAAAGAAATCTCAAATCTCACAGAGGTGCCTCAGGGAGATAAGTTTCACGTATAAAACATTGAATGAAGGGAGAAAAAAAGTTTAAGGACATCTCCCCGCATATGAAGCTGTCATATTAGCTGGGACATCTCCATTAATGTTAATAAAAAATTTTCCAACACTTTAAAAACGTTCATGAAACCTCATCCCGCCCGTGGATGAGGTTCCATGGAAAATGCGAAGGCCACCTCGGCTCTTCGCCTGCCTGCCAACCTTAAGGTTGGGCGGGCATCTCAGGTCAATGATTTAATTGATTGTTAAATGGCCTTAAGAGGCCTTGACAGCTCGGCGGGTGCACAGCCGAGTCGGCTGCAGGCCCGCCAAACTGAAAATCTGAATGACACGCAGTGACGCACGACTGACATCACCCCGCATTTTACAACTCGGCGAGTGGGCCCCGCCCCCGCTCGCCGAGCCGAAGATTCTACCCTTGGAGAGACACGGATTAATCAGGGATAGTCAGCATGGATTTGTTAAGGAAAGATCGTGTTTGACAAATTTGATCGAATTTTTTGAGGAGGTAACCAGGAGTGTTGATGAGGGTAATGCATTTGATGTGATCTACTTGGACGTTAGCAAGGCTTTTGATAAGGTCCCTCATGGCAGACTGGTCAAGAAAGTAAGAGCCCATGGGATCCAAGGCAAAGTGGCACGTTGGATCCAAAATTGGCTGAGAGGCAGAAAGCAGAGGGTGATAAAAAAGGGATGTTTCTGTGACTGGAAGTCTGTTTCCAGTGGGGTTCCGCAGGGCTCGGTGCTGGGGCCCTTGCTGTTTGTGGTGTACATAAATGAGTTGGACTTAAATGTAGGGGGTATGATCAAGAAGCTCATGGATAACATGAAAATTGGTAGGGTGGTAAATAGTGAGGAGGATAGCTGTAAACTGCAGGAGGATATCAATGGACTGGTCAGGTGGGCAGAGCAAGGCAAATGAAATTCAACCTGATAAAGTGTGAGGTAATGCACTTGGGGAGGGCTAACAAGGCAAGGGATTACACTCATTTATGTACACCACAAACAGCAAGGGCCCCAACTATGCCAACTATGAATGGTAGGACCCTGGAAAGTATTAAAGATCAGAGGGAACAAAAACAAAAATAGCTGGAAAAACTCAGCAGGTCTGACAGCATCTGCAGAGAGGGATACAGTTGACGTTTCGAGCCCGTATGGCCCTTCATCAGAACTAAGAAATATAGAAATGAGATGAAATATAAGCTGGTAGAGGGGAGTGGGACGGGTAGAGCTCGATAGGGGGCCAGTGATAGGTGGAGGCCAAGAAGAGACTGCCAAAGATGTCATAGGCAAAAGGACAAAGGGGTGTTGACGGTGGTGATATTATCTAAAGGATGTGCTAATGGGGACATTAAGGGTAGCAAGCAGGACAAGCTAGTGGCAAAGGCCCTAGTGGGGGTGGGGTGGGGGGAAGGAATCGAAATGGGCTAAAAGGTGGAGATGAAACAATAGATCAAAATAAATTTTAAAATAAGTGGGAAAAGAAAAATATATAGCATCCGCAGTATTTTGCTTTTATCTTAAAGATCAGAGGGACCTTGGCGTGCATATCCATTAATGTCTGAAGGTAGCAGGGCAGGTAGATAAAGTGGTTAAGAAGGCATATGGGATAATTGTCTTTATTAGCCGAGGCATAGAATACAAGAGCAGGGAGGTTATGCTGGAACTGTATAAAAAGCTGGTTAGGCCACAACTGGTGTACTGGGTGCAGTTCTGGTCACTACATTATAGGAAGGATGTGATTGCACCAGAGAGGGTGCAGAGGAGATTTACTAGGATGCTGCCTGGGTTGGAGGGTCTGAGCTATGAGGAAATATTGGATAGGCTGGGGTTGTTTTCCTTGGAGCAACGACGGTTGAGAGGGGATCTGATAGAGGTGTATAAGATTATGATAGGGATATATAGGGTGGATAGGAAGACAGTTTTTCCATTAATAGAGGGGTCAATAACCAGAGGACATAGATTTAAGGTAAGAGATAGAAGGCTAAGAGGGGAGTTGAGGAGAATTTTTTTTCACCCAGAGGGTAGTGGGAGTCTGGAACTCACTGTCTGAAAAGGCGGTTGAGTCAGAAACTTTTGTAACATTTGAGAAGTATTTAGATATTCACTTGCGTTGCCATTGTCTCCAGGGCTATGGGCCAAGCGCTGGAAAATGGGATTAGTGTAGTCAGATCTTTGTTGACCGGCGCGGACACGATGGGTCAAGTGGCCTCCTTCTGTACTATAGACATCTATGAGTCTATGAGAAAATGGACAGAGCTAGTGGGCAAGTGCTCACTCCCTTTTGTGATCGGCTCCCATTCACCCCACAGATACAACCTGGCACATGTTTCAGCATTGAAGCTACCTGATTTCCCACTCTCCCCAACCAGTGAGCTGCAGTGTGATCTGCAAATGTTTCAAACCTCCTAATGCCAAGTCTGAATGGGTGGCAGAACCCCTTCACTGACTTCATATCCATTTTGGATGGAAATCAAAAATGCCCCAAAGCCACAGCTTCACAGTAAAAAGACCCTCTAGCTACCATACCATGTGAGATAGACCAAGGCAGATCTAACAACCCACAATTGGCCAACCAAAATGTTCTCTGGGGCCACCAATTGCAACAGAATTACATACAACCTCAATCTGCAACTTTATGGCTCGATAGCAAGGGATAAGTGTGGAATGTGGCAAGTCAAAATAGTCCTAGTTCAGTTCTGACACAAAGAAAAGTAGTTGTAGTTGCTGAAAGATAGTCATTGTCACTCAACAAGAGTCATAAGATTGGGATGTGACATTTCCTGACAATTCTACAATGTTCAACTCCATTCACAACTCCTCCAATAATTAAGCAGCCGTGGGGGAGCTGAACAAAATCCAGGCCTGAGCTGAGAAGTGGCAGATAACATTCATGTCACATATGGGACATACAATGACCATCTGCAATAAGAAAGTCCTAATCATCTCCCACTGACCTTAAGCAGCACAGATGCGAAGTAATGTCTGGGACATTATCTGTAAGGTATGTTTCCGTGAGTATGTCAGGCTGTTGCTTGACTAGTCTGTGAGACAGCACTCCCAATTTTGGCACAAGCCTCCAGATATTAGTAAGGAGGACATTGCAGGGCTGAGTTTGCCAGTGTCGTTTCTTGTGCCTAGGTCAATGCCAGGCGGTCTGTCTGGTTCCATTCCTTTTAGAGGATTGATACAACTGAGTGGCTTGAGAGTCAATCACATTGCTGTGAGTCTGGAGTCACTTGCAGGCGAGGCCAGATAAGGACGTTAGTGAACCAGATGGGTTTTTACAACGATCAACAATAGTTTTATGGTCATCATTAGACTTTTTAATTCCAGATTTTTATTGAATTCAAATTTCACCACCTGTCATGGGTGGAATTCGAACCCGGGTCGCCAAAGCATCACGATAAAAGCAAAATACTGCGGATGCTGGAAATCTGAAACAAAACCAAAAAATGCTGCAAAAACTCAGCAAGTCTGACAGCATCAGTGGAGAGAAAGACAGAGTTAACATTTCAAGTCCGTATGAAGAAATAAAATTGTAAAATACCATTACCTTACAAATTATCACTAGGACACTCCTGATAGCTCAAATTATTTATCTAGTTTATCTAGCGAGTAGTTCCGAAGAAGAGTCATATGGACTTGAAATATTAACTCTGGTTTTCTCTCCACAGATGCTGTCAGGCCTACCGAGTTTTTCCAGCATTTTTTGTTTTTGCCCCAAAGCATCACCCTGGGTCTCTGGATTCCTAGTCCAGCGACAATACCGCTACGTCACCACCTCCCCCTCTCGTGGGTTTGGTTCCCTGACATTCTATTCTGGTTTGCTAGAAGTGCTGATTTTGGGGTGAACACCCTAAAGCATTGTGAAATGAGCTAACATTTCCTTTACTGCAGGATCAGGTGCTGCATCATCCTGGTTTGCATGGTTCAACTAATCACTAGATAAACTTGGTGCTCACTCGATAAATAATTTGAGCTATCAGGAGTGTCCTAGTGATAATTTGTAAGGTAATGGTATTTTATCATTTTATTTACAAAGCACAGATATTGGGAAATATGTGGTGTTTGAAGATTACTAGAGATCATTTTTGTAAAGTTAAAACACTCAATCCTCGACATCGGAGATTCCCTCCAATTTCTTCCTCTCCCAGACAGAACCAATCACTCCCTTTGCTGCATTCCTCCTGGGAGTTAAAACTGAGCTCAAAAAGGCACAAACGGAAAAGTAGTAGGCAAACTGTTTCTTTCCTCGTTTGAGGCAAATAGATGAGCAGAAGGATGGGGAGAAAGGAATTATGTTGAATGAGCCTCTGGCTGTTCAATATCTGCCCTTCAGGACAGCAGGTGAAAAGAGAGGAGTGGATAGAAGGGTGAAGGTCAGGTGGATCATGGCAGAACAAGGAGGCACAAAGAATACAGTGCATGAAGAGGTCTTCAAAGAAGAGATAGGCTATAACCTAGATAGAGGTGAGTAGGTGTAGCAATGGGTGTGAGCGGGTATAGGGAATGAAGTCGTTGTGCGAAGGTAAATTAGTAGGGGACATAATTGGAAGAAGGGAATGGAGGAAACATGAGTGATTGGAGTAGATGACAGAAAGGGAGTCACTGAGGGCCATATTATCCTTGAAGTCAATGGAGAGGAAAATCAGGAGTGTTTAAAGGTAGCTCATCTGCTATCATCACATTTTGCACCAAAGTTAAATTTAATTCTATCTCCTATCTACATTACTATGAGGGATTGGCTAGTAAAGGACCCTTATCAACTATGTAAGTGTGGTTTTAGAACTTCTTGTCCTGACCACAATGAAAATGGTGCCAATAGTGGGAGAAAAATAATTAAAGTATACTCCCAGACAGAGGCCTAAATGACATGGAATGAATGAAAACAAAGCCACATTTCACAAAAGCCAGAAACAGATAATTTATTTGTTAGTTACTGTACAATACATTTATGGATACTAAGTTTATGTGTAATTCTTTTACTAATGTTTTTAAACAAACAGGTAAAGCTCATCCTCCCTGCAGAGCCATGCTCAAAGGTAGCACAGGTGGAAGAGTTGAGGCTACAGTGTTATAGCTTTATCTCTAGCCAACACTCTCTTCAATGAGACTCTATGCTGGGGGTGTAGGATCACTAAATTTATCGTAGATCATTTGGTATAAATGGGTCAACTGAAAAAGGCATTTGTCCCATGTATGATGTGGGCTATGGTTTTGGATCTTAAATCAATGATGCTAACTTTTGCTTCTTATATTTTATTTATTTGTTCAGGAGGTGTGAGCATCACTGGACCAACCAGCATTTACTAACCATCCCAAATTGCCCTTGAAAAGGTGGTGATCTGCCTCCTTGAACTGCTACAATAATGTGGAATAGGTACACCCACTGTGCTGTTAGAAAGGGAGTTCCAGAATTTGACCCAGGGACACTAAAGGAAAGACAATATATTTCCAAGTCAAGATAGTGTTTGATTTGGAGGGGAACTTGTATGTTTTGGTGTGCCCATGTGCCTGCTGCCCTTGACCTTCTAGGTGGTAAAGATTACAGATTTGGAAGGTGCTGTCAAAAGAGCCTTGGCGAGTTGCTGCAGTACATCTTCTATATAGTACACCCTGCTGCCGCTCTGTGCCAGTGGTGGAGGGAGTGAATGTTTAAGGTGGTGGGTGGGGTGCTAATGAAGAGGCTCCCTTGTCCTGGATGGTGCTGCTGGAACCACACTTATCCAGGTGACCAAGGAATATTCTCCCCTATGTTCAGGAACAGGTCATCCTGAAAATCTTTTGGAAATCAGGACCCCTGCCTTTATATGGAGATGACTTCTTCTTGCATTATGACAGTTGTTACCTTATTTCCAGCTGCCTTCTTTGTATCTCTGAGAGTTTCATTTGCTCTGTTTAAGGACTCATGCTGTTTCAGAATTTGATCTTCCAAGTTTTGAGCCAGATCTGTCTTTTCCACCAATCTCATCTTCAGCATATTTACTTCCAGGTCCAGAGTGCTAACTTGTTCTTCACTATCGTTTACCTAAAAGTAATTACATTTTTTTCTTAGTTTATTTTATAGAAGTTATTATATACCATTAGTTATAACTAATATACAAATAATACTCCACTAAGCACTGATAAGATAAGAGTTGTAATTTGATGCATATGAGTTCTTCCAAGAGACTTTCACTTGCAAGTGATTTCCACTTGGTAAATCTTTGACTATCTTCTTTTAAGCATAGCAAACATTTTAGCAAAAGTTTCCATCCTGAGATCCAAAGGTTTACTCTACCTATGAAGGTAGAAAACCTGTATGTATGTATGTTGCCTTTATTACAAAGGGATTGAAGTATATAACTGAAGAAGTCTTACTGCAATTGCAAATGGATTGGGTGAGACCATATCTAGAATACAGTATATGGTTTTGGTATCTTTACCCAACGAAGAATATTCTAGCCTTGGAGCATGTGCAGCAAAGATTCAATAGACTGATTCCTGGATTGAGGGGGACTATCCTTTGAGGACAGATTGAGTAGACTGGAAGAATTTCCTTTGAATTTGAAAGAATGAGAGGTGATCTCATTGAAACATAAAATTATTAAGTGGCTTGACAGGGTAGATGCTGAAATAATGTTTTCCTTGGCTGGAGAGTCTAGAAGGTGGGGTCAGAGTCTCAGAATAAGGGATCAGCTATTTTAAGACTGAGATGAGGAGAAATTTCTTCACTCAAAGGATTGTGGATCTTTGGAATTATCTACCTAAGAGGGCAGTAGATGCTTAGTCGTTGAATATATTCAACATAGAGATTGATAGATTTTTGAATATTAAGGGAATTCAGAGATCTGGGGAGAATGCAGGATGATGGAGTTGGGGTCAAAGATCAGCCATTAGAGTACTGAATGGAGCAGTAGTATTGAATAGCCATGACCTGCTCCTGCTCCTATGTCTTATTTTCTTGTGTTCTCTCAAGAAGGAAATTACACTCATGAAGTAAGCTTTGTTTTGTAGAAAAAGTAGGCCATTCAGCCCCTCAAGCCTATTTCACCCTTCAATAGACTGTGCCTGATCTGCACCTTCACTCCATATACCCACCTTTGCTCCATATTTCCCAATACCCTCCTCTAAATAAAACCTACCTCTATCACACTTAAACATTTCAATTCACCTGGCAAAATTAGCCTTTTTGGGGAAGTGTATGACATTGTGCTCGACCCTTTCTATGCAGAAGTGCATCCTGATTCCATTCTTCAGTGGGTTGATGTACAGAACAACCATTAGAGTGTCACTGAATATGCTATGGAGCAGGCAAGGAAAAAAAATACCAGCAGAAACCTAGGGCGGAATTGTCCCAGATTTGCACTAAGTGCGGTAGCAGGCGGGGAAAAAGACGTTTTATCTGTCGGCCACAATGGTGGCTTTTCACGCCGTACCGCCTGTATCTTGCCTCTTTATTAAAGAATTCCCAGGAAACATGTCATTTCAATGTTGGACGGGCTCTCAGTTGCCCGCCACACCATCACCCAACCGCTTCCTCACACCAGGCACCATATTTAAAGTGCAGTCCCACGAACAGCTCTCAATGCTTCCAGCTATGACTGCTGCACGGAAGACAGGATGGTCCCGAAATGCAAGAAGACTGCAGCCCCCAGTTTAATGACATGTCCCTCGTGCGCCATTTAGACGCTGTGGAGGCCCGCCGTGATGTCATCTGCCCCTGCTCTGGCCGCAGGAGGGGCAGCAACATCACCAGTCCAGCGGTGGTCAGCGCCAATGACCTACAAAAGAGGACAGCCGACCACTGCCAAAAAAGGATGAATGATCTCCTCCGTTCCGCCAGAGTAGGTCGCTCTTCTCATCGCTCTCAACTCACACACTCACAAACCCATCACATATCCACAGGGATCTCACTCACTGCCAGTTCAAGGGACATCACCATTCACTCCCTCACACACACACACACCTTCAGTGTCCTCATCGCATCTGTAGGGCCACTCATCACCCACACATGCCAGGCATACTTATCATCTGGCCTGGCAGACATCCGGGTTACACACTCTCCATCTCTGTTCATGCAGGACAAGCTGGCACACAGCAACAGGGAGAGGTCGCAGACTGGTGGAGGAATGCCTGAAATCAAGATCCTCACGGACTTTGGGAACAGAGCCATCCAGCTGGCCTGTGAGGATCTGGACCGTTCCTGTGCTAATGGTGAGGTCGGAGCTGCTCTACCGACCGAGGATCCAGCAGTGCAACATCCATCAGACAGCCATGCTGTGAGTGATGTGACCTGTTCCACAGTCCCCTGCCATGCACTAATTATCTCTCCTTGCTTTCGCAGGCACATCTGGGAAATAGCCAGAGAAGTCCATGACCCAAGGCCTCCAATCAAGCCCTGAAGAAACCTCTGCAGAAGAATCTGAAGGCACCTTCATTGGAGGCACGTCACAGTGCTTACCCACGGCCTCCACCAGCGTAGAGACACACCTCAGTGGGACCTAGCTTTAGAATAGCCTCGGTATCACAATCTGATGAGCACATTGCACTGTCTGCTCCACAGCAGGCGGCAGCAGGGACTTCCCAAGTCTCACGCACTCAGAGGACTGCCGGAGGCCAGAAATCTGCTGAATCCGAGTCAGATGACGAGCTTCTGTACTCAGTCATGTCTCAGTTGCTGGAGCTGCAAAGGCAATCATGGGAACATCAGGAAGGGATGTCTGCTACACTCCTCAGATTGCAACGCACGATGGAAGCGTCTGTCTGTCTTCAGGCTGAGGTGATGGCGCTGGCATGCCAATGCACCGAGATCAACACTGGTAAGATGGTGGCCGCCATGAAGACCTTGGTCCAGGACATCTATCCTGCACTGCTGTGTGGGCTGAACTCCATCGTTGATGTCACAGTTGGCCTCCAACAGTGTGTACACGACAGGGGTGCGGGCTGCTCAATCTCACTCCAGCTGCCCCTTCTCCTCAAGGAGTCAGCCAGGTGCCCTCGGGTACCCATAGGGAGGAAGAGCAGCAGGTTCACACCCCGGGGACATACACCCAGGTGACTCTGCGAGTGTCCAGCCCGTCTGAACCCTCGCTTCCTGTGACCTCAGCAGCTCCAGCTCCACAGGCCGAGGAGGGTGCCACTGCCATACAGCAGGACCCCGAAAGCAGGCCGGGGCACTCCAGGTCTCAGCCCTCCAGATGACACCCACCAGGGTCATCACAAACAGTGAGCGGTCAGCAGGCTATCTTCACCTCTGCTGTGGATGTTGAGGAAGCAACAAGACATAGCGGCAGGGTTAGGAATGTTAAAAAGATGTAGTTTCACAGATTGGACATGGGTGTTAATCACTTGTACATAATGTTCACTATTGTAAATATACTCCCAAGAACGTCTTCCCTCCACAACTTCCAACCTCACAGTCTCCCAATCTTGGACAGCCTACTTCTACCTCCTCCTCAAAATCAACAAAAAGGACTGTCCTGATAGAGCGATTGTGTCAGACTGTTCCTGCCCCACAGAACTGATTTCTTCCTTTCTCTCTCCCCTTGTCCAGTCTCTTCCCACCAGCATCTGGGATTCCTCTGATGCCCTATGTCATATCAACAATTTCCAGTTCCCTGGCCCTAACCGCCTCCTCTTCACCATGGATATCCAATCCCTCTTTACCTCCATCCCCACCAGGATGGTCTGAGGGCTCTCCACTTCTTCCTTGAACAGAGGCCCGAACAATCCCCATCCACCACCACTCTCCTCCGTCTCGCTGAACTTGTTCTCTCACTCAACAATTTCTCCTTTAACTTGTCTCACTTCCCCCAAATAAAAGGTGTGGCTATGGATACCCTCATGGGCCCCAGTTATGCCTGTCTCCTTATGGGGTATGTGGAAAATTTCTTGTTCCAGTCCTACTCAGGCACACTCCCACAACTATTTCTTCGGTACATCGATGACTGTTTCGGTGCTGCTTCATTCTCTCATCTGGACCTGGAAAAATTTATCAATTTTGCTTCCAATTTCCACCCCTCCATCACCTTCACATGGTCCATCTCTGACACATCCCTTCCCTCCCTAGGTGTCTCTGTCCCAATTTCTGGTGATAGACTGTCCAATATTCACTACAAGCCCATCGACTCCCACAGCTACCTCGATTACAGCTCCTCACACCGTTTCCTGTGTGGATTCCATCCCATTCTCTCAGTTCCTTCGCCTCCGTCGCATCTGTTCCAATGGTGCCACTTTCCAAACCGACACTCCTGATATGTCTTCCTTAACCAAGGATTCCCACCTCATGGTTTGACAGGGGACTCAACCATGTCCAACCCATCTCCTGTGCCTCTGCCCTCACACCTTCCTCTCCCTCCCAGAGCCAAAATAGGGTCACCCTTGTCCTCACTTTTCACCCCACCAGCCTCCGTATTCAAAGGATCATCCTCCGCCATTTCCGCCAACTCCAGCATGATGCTATCACCAAACACATCTTCCCTTCACCTCCCCTGTCGGCATTCCGTAGGGACCGTTCCCTCTGGGATACCCTGGTCCACTCCTCCATCACCCCAAACACTTCATCCTCCTCCCACAGCACCTTCCCATGCAACCGCAGAAGGTGCAACACCTGTCCCTTTACCTCCTCCCTCCTCACCGTCCAAGGGCCCAAACACTCCTTTCAGGTGAAGCAGCACTTCACTTGAACCTCCTTCAGTTTTGTCTACTGCATTCGCTGCTCCCAATGCAGTCTCCTCTCCATTGGAGAGACCAAACGCAGACTGGGTGACCACTTTGCAAAACACCTTCGGTCTGTCCGCAAGCATGACCCAGAACTTCCTGACGCTTGCCATTTCAATACCCCATCCTGCTCTGATGCCCACATGTCCGTCCTTGGCCTGCTGCAATGTTCCAGTGAAACCCAAAGCAAACTGGAGGAACAGCACCTCATCTTCTGATTAGGCACTTTACAGCCTTCCGAACTTAACATTGGGCAGAATTTTCTGCCTACCGGGCAGGCCCGACCCAATCTCCGGCGGGCGGGGAGCCGATCCCTGCCGGAGAAGCAGGCCCTGCCGCCATTTTAAGCTGGTGGGCCAATTAAGACCCGCCCTGTGTGATGCCTGGTGGGAAGCACTATGCGCTTCCTGTGCGGGTGGGGGAGATCCCCAAATGCGAGAGTGCGCTCTTTCACACATGCGCACAAAAGAGCGCACATCTCCCTGAGGCTAAGTGCTGCCTCAGGGAGATCGCTGAAAGTTGTACAAACATTAAAAATAGAAAAATAAAATCCCTAACATGTCCCCCTCATGTAACAATGTCACATGAGATGGGACATGTTCATAAATTTCACCAAAACTTTATTAAACTTTTTTAAAGCCTACATGAAACCTCATCCCATCAGTGGATGAGGTTTCATGTTTTGTCTATTCCCCACCGGTGCTCCTGGCCTGCCCGCCAACCTTAAGGTTGGACGGGCAGGTCCTTTAATTGTTTTAATGATCCTGTCAATGGCCTCAGTTGGCCATTGACAGGTCGGCAAGCGCTCAGCTGATTTTACTGCGGGCCTACCTTCCTGAAGATTTAAATGGGGCGGGGTGACGTCGGGGGTTCCGCCTGACATCATCCCGTGTCATTTTGCGCGTCGGCGAGCGGGCCCCACCCCCTGTTCGGCGACGGCAAAATTCAGCCCACTGAGTTCAACAACTTCAGATCATGAACTCTCTCCTCCACCCTCACTCCCTTTTTATCCCTTTTTTTCAATATCCATTCTCATTTATTAATTTTTATTTTTTAATTTTTATTATTTTTTATCCACTTATTTTTATTTAAATTCATTTTTATTCATTGTTTTATCCCCACCTTTTATCCTATTTTCATCTTTTTTCCCCACCACCGTCCCCTCCCCCCACCCCACCCCCGCAATGCCATCTGTCACTTGTTCATGTTGTTCTTTCCAGAGTGCTTACCCTGGTCCGGCTATTATCACATTCTGCTCTCTGACCTTAATGCCACCATCAGCACCTCCTTTAGCCAGTATCACTATCATTAACGCCCCTTTGTACTTTTGTCCATGACTTCTCTGACAATCTCTCCTTTGCCTCTATCTATCACTAGCCTTCTATCCAGCTTCACTTGCTCCACCCCTCTTAAACAGTATAAATTTCATTACATTTTTATTTCTCTTTAGCTCTGAAGAAGAGTCATAAGGACTCGAAACGTTAACTTTTTTTTCTCTCTACAGATGCTGTTAGACCTGCTCAGTTTTTCCAGCATATTCTGTTTTTGTTTCAGATTTCCAGCATCCGCAGTATTTTGCTTTTATCCCACGAATGTCTCCTGCCTATGGCTCCTTGTTCTGATGAGCAGTGTTCGAGTCACTCAGACGTGAAATCGTGGTTCCTGCAGAAAATAAAGATAGGCGTCTCAGTCCAAGGCCCATTCCCTGTGATTTGTGCAGCCTTCAGACCAAAGTAATGTCCGGCCTCATACTCCCTGAACACATCCTCGATGGTGCTTGTCATTGCTGCCAGAATGTTATGGGCAGGCATCACACAATTCCATCCTTTTCTCTTGTGCGTGCCCAGTACCTTTAAGGTAGGCTGGCACCCATTTCTTCAGCATCTGTAACCCTTGAGGCTGGGCTCCTGAAGAGGTCAGGTGCTGAAAGCTGACAAAGGATCAGGTGCATTTCAAGTTTCACAGCTGCATTTCCATGATATGACCCTGATCACAGGGTGCAAATGAGCTTCCTTCAGCCAGACAGGAGTCAGACATTCACACAAGCTATGTGAAGATCTATACAGCGTCCTCATTGCATGTCATCATCATCTTCCTGCAGTCGAGCGACTATTAGGGTCTCCACTGCGTCTCCATGACAGGAGCCTTATCACAGAGTGTATGTGCGCTGCCATGAGCCAGACTGGAGTCAAATGTTCATAGATGCAATGTGAGGACCCATGGTGTCCCCTCACTGCATGTTGTCATCATCCTGCACAAATCTAGCAGCTATAAGGGCCTCCCAAGCTCACCTGCCTCGTCTGGCTAGTGCGAAGGCCTCATCGCTGTCATCAGCGCCTTTGAGGACGTCCTCATCCTCATCCCCGTTGATGTCCTCCACATCGGAGGAGACGTCCAACTCCTCCATCTCCTCCCCAACCGGCTCCTCTCCCCATTGCAGCAACAAGTTATAAAGGGCGCAGCAGGCAACAACGATGCATGACACCCTCTGTGGACTATATTGCAGGGCTCCACCAGGCTGGCCAGGCACCGGAATCTCATTTTCAGCATCCTGATGGTTTGCTCCACTAATGCAGCATCAGCCTCGTTATACCTTCGCTCTGCTGCAGTCTGAGGCTGCCGCACGGATTCCATCAGCCACATCCTCTGCAGGTAGCCCTTGTCCCCGAGGAGCCAACCCTGCAGCTTCTGTGGACCCGAGAAGACTTCAGAGATCTGTGACTGCCTGAGAATGTAGGAGTCATGCACACTCCCTGGGAACGGTGTGCAGACCTCCAGGATGCGTTTGTGGTGGTCGCACACCAGCTGCACATTCAGCGAATGGAACCCCTTGTGGCTGACATAGTTGACCACTTGCTGCAATGGTGATTTGAGCGCCACATGAGTACTGTCAATGGCACCCTGCACCTGTGGTAACCTGGGGCAGGATTTTCAGGTCGTCAGGTGGGCATGGTTGGCGGGCCCAAGAGCGACCGGGAAATGGTTCACCACCCGCAATTGGCCCCTAACCGCAATTTCACACTGGCTGGCCAATTAATGACTAGCCAGTGTGAAACTTGCGCTGAAAGGCTCAGCGCTGCCGATGTGGGTGTGGGAGGAGGGCGAGCACTGAAGTCTGCACAGGCACGGGGGAGC
Source organism: Cetorhinus maximus (assembly GCF_964194155.1). Lineage (NCBI taxonomy): Eukaryota > Metazoa > Chordata > Chondrichthyes > Lamniformes > Cetorhinidae > Cetorhinus > Cetorhinus maximus. The sequence continues at coordinate 68,105,980 of NC_135882.1, forward strand.
GCACAATGAAAGCTCCTGAAGGCAGAGAGCTGCCTCAGGAACCTGAAGAATTATAAAATCAAAAATAAAGATTTGGAAATTCTGAAAAAAACATCCCCACATCGGACTCACTCACATGAACATATACATAATAAAAATTATGTCAAAACATTGTTTTTTGTTAATCAATGTCAGAAACCTCATCCCGCCCGTGAATGAGGTTTCCTCAAAAATGCAAAGGCCGCCTGGCCGATTGACTTGCCCGCCAACTGTAATGTTGGACGGGCAGCGAAAAATCTCTCTTAATAAATTGATAGCCTTAATAGGCCTCCTAATTGTCAGCGGACGCACTGCTGACATGCACGTGTGCCCGCCGATTGAAATATCACGTGAGTGTGCGATGACATCCGGATGCTCGCCAACGTCATTGCACGCAATTTTACACCTGATCAGGTCAGGCACGCATCCACCCAAGGGACATAAAATTCTGCCTGAGAACTGGGCAAATCCCATCACTCTTGCATCCTGGCTTTCCCACTCCCGGGCGAAATGCACAAAGTTGTGTGCCTCGTGAAGATGGCATCCATGACCTCAGGGATGCATTTGTGGGTGGGGGCTTGTGATATTCCAGAGGTCACTTTTTGGAGCCCAGAAAGGAGCCACTGGTGTATAAATTGAGTGCCGTGGTCACTTTCACAGCCAAGGTAAGTGGATGCAGTCCATGTCTCCGTGGCACCAAATCCAGCAGCAGCTGGCAGATGTGGCTGACCAGTTTCATAGACATGCACAGTCTTTGGCGACACTGGTTTTCAGTTATCTGCAGGAATGTAAGGCAGCCTAGCTACGGCTCGCTGTGGCTCTTCAGCATCGTGTATGGGAGCCCAAGATGCCCCTTCTTCCTGAGGGTGCTGCTCCTCCCTCTTCCCAGCCAGGCACCTCAGTCGCTCTCTTCTCCTTCATCTCCGCTCACTGTACGCCACAAGGCATACAGCTAGGTTACCAGGATCCATGCTCCTGATGTACTCCTCCTGCAGGATGAGAGAGAGATGCGTGGATTAGTTTAGGTGTTCTAAGAACCTCTCTTGGTTAAGTCTGAAGACCCCTTAATGCATCCTGGAGAGTGCTGGCCACTATTTGGATAGCCAGAGTTTGGTATGCTGCATGGCTGCCCGAGCCTCCACCAACCTCCTCCCCATTCCACCTGACTGATCGGTGACAGCTTCATCTACTGGACTGCATGCTGTGCTCTCAGCTCAGGGACAGACATTCTCCTAACCTGCACTGCAAGGCTGCACTGTTAGCGTGACCCAGGGGGGGGAGACTGGTCTAAACCTGAATGATGACATGGCACGGGACTGTGAGCACCTCCACCAGTGACTGCTCCATGGCCAGCTTTAGCAATGAGATTGTACAACGTGCCAAGTCATCCAGCTGTTCTGCAGTCGACTAAAATGCTTATTAGTTTGCAGTCTGTCCCCGAGGGATGAAAAGTTCAGGAGCACTTAGTGGCAATTTAGTGCCTCTGCATTGCTCGAGTGGGCAGATAAGTTAGAGGCCCGACTCCAAGCATGTCAATGTGGCTGCATCAAAACTGTTTCGGCTGCGGAGGAATAGTCACTTCATACAAGGTTTCCCTTATGCGTGGTCACTCCCCCCCAGCCCCACCCCCGCACGTGCTTGTGCACTACCATCAATCGGAGTGCAGCCCTTGCACCCCCCAAACTTGCCTCAACTGCAGGGCAGCCCTTGCCCCAGCAAAGCCAGCCAGGAAAAAGTGACTTGCCTGTGGCCTCTCCTGTATGCGCAGCACTTCAACCTTGAAGTAGAACAGGTGACCCTGGCGAACGCTGCGCAACATTACTGTGCTCTCACCTCTGAATTCCCCTCGAAATGCAGGCCACCAAGTGCTTATATATGCTGTTGTGAAACGCGTCGGCGTTTCGCGACATCCAACGGCAGAAAACGCACCCTGCCGTTGACGGCCAAGGCTGGTTTCACCGATTTTTGGCCTTCTCCCCATATTTTCCTCTCATGCCACCAAACACGCCTGACACCAGCGGGCACAGAAAATTCCGCCCCCAGTTTATGTTCAGAGGTAAAATTGTACATATACTGAACCGTAAAAAGAATTAACAGTCAAAATTGTTGATGAAAGAAAAAAAGACCTGAAGGTGAACTAAGTAACATGCTTAATTTATATACCAAAAAAACATGTTCCAGTTGTATTTACTCACTAAAAGCTAAATCTAACTCCATAACCTTCATTTTCACTTCCTGACATAATTAACCAATGTCTTTTTAAATGAGCTAACTCAATGAATCAGTACTGATTAACTGTGATGAAAGTTAACACACAATTTGCTACATAATTTATGGATGATAAATGCTCCAAAAGATTACTCATCAGTTCGGGAGTATTCCTTGCAGTTACCTTGTAGGAATCAAATTACATATCATTTTGCTTCGAACATTTCAAATATATAATTCTTTATATCTGTCTCTCTCAGTATCTGACCATTGTTAATTGTAAGAATGGCAACATTTTTTAACAAAATACGGTTGGCAATCTGTAATAATTAGAGACTTTCTGTCTGCTTTGAAAGTTCAACATTTGTTTTTATTCATTGATCAATCTCTGTTCTCTGCCATCAAAATGACATCTGTGATAACTGCTAAAATAACACAGATGATATAAAGAGACATGTGGGTGCTGATTTTAACTCTTAAGCGGCTGTCCATGCCAACAGCCATGATTTTGGGGCTCTAACCTTATTTGAATTTAACATGCAAACTGTGGACACAAAAAAGATGTTTCTATACCAGTCTTTAGCATCAGAAATTTAGATAGCTGGGAAGTTGGCAGGAAGTGTTCAGTAGTTGGAGAAGGGGCACAGGCCTGCTCCCAACTCCACAAAAATACAATTTAAAAAAAAATCTGACCATAATTATGTAATTAGGACCCCAACTTGTGTGGAAAAAAGACTACTGTCCATTTAGGTGGATACTTTGACAATCCAGGTGTAGGCATCTTTCAAAATGGCAGGAGCTGTAGTATCAGTGTTAACAAAGCTTTAAGTTTGTCAAACACATTTTGAAGCCCTAATTGCCCTATTTTCCCCAAGTGAAAGTCACCCCCCCCCCCCCAATCCTCCCATCCCCACCATTCCTTAAAAATAGCTGACTTTTTAAAAAATTATTGCAAATAACTCTTGTGAAAGTCTGGAGAAACTCACCAGATATAGCAAGAATCAAGTCCAACTTGTAAGGCACAGAACATAGCCTCCTTCACTCAAGTTCAAAATAGTAAGGGAGCAGTGCTGGGATGCAAATCCTCTATACAAAGGGTTTTTATTTCGCTAGATCAGTTGAGATTTGACACATTACTGGAAGTTATATACTAATATATAATTGGGGGAGATGGTGGCATAGTAGTAATCCAGATACCTAAGCTAATGTTCTAGGAACATAGGTTCGAATCCCACCATAGCAGTTGTTGGATTCAATTCAATTAGTAAAATCTGGAATTGAAATCTAGTTTCAGTAATGGTGACCATGAATCAATCACCGATAGTCATAAAAAAACCTATCTGGTTCATTAATGTCCTTTAGGGGAGGAAATCTGCCATCCTTACCTGGTCTGTTCCAGACCCACAGCAATATGATTGACACTTAACTGCCCTCTGGAATGGTCTGGCAAGCCACTCATTTCAAGGGCAATTAGGGAACCCCATGAAAGAATACATTTTTTTAAAAAGTTGGATGATGCGTAGTGAAGTTGGCACAGGATGGCAAGGCAGCATAATCCTACAGAACAACAGGACCAGGAAGCTGGGATTTTCAGGTCTCAGTTTAATACACTTACTGCACTTTTTCAAGAAAAAAATGGCCCGTAACTTCCGTGCACCCCAGCTTCGGATTTGGGGGGGGTATCCCAAAGATGCGCTGGGCATCCCTCTGGCAAAAGTTCCCAAACAAGAGTTTACAAAGAAAGTGCCCAGAAGTGCATACTTCCTATGGACAATTGTGCTGCACTGTGAACCATCCGAAAATGCGATTTAAATCGCAAACTTCGATGGTTCTGCCAGGGCTATGCCAATAGTTACCCAGAAAATGTTAGAAGAATTAAAACCTCTTCTAACTTCTGGGTAACTATTGTAAAGACCCAGACCGACTCACGGGACTCCAACCATGCCCCCACAACCCCTACCGACCTCCAACAACCCCATCCCCCGTCAACCTCGGACCCCAAACTCTGACTTTGGACCCCGCCCAGACCTTGGACTCCCCAACCTCCGAATGTCCTCATCTCCGCCCCGACACCCAGGAACCACCCCCCCCGACCTCCAGGGACCCCAACCCCACCCTCGGGGACCCTCCTCCTCGACCTCCGGGACCCCTCCCCTGAACTCCGGACCCACCCCCTACCTCCGGACACTCCTCAGCTCCAGAGCCCCCCGACCTACAGACCCCCACCCCTGACAGCCCCCAATCTCAGATCCTCCGACCTCCAGGCGCCCCCAAACTCCCAGACCTCAGACTCTCCCGATTTCCGGACGCATTTCACTCGACGTCCCCCACAGGCTTCGGACCCCCCAACCTCTGGACCCCCAGACCCCTGGACACACCACCCCACCTGACCTCTGGGCACATCACCGGCCCCGACCTCAGGACAACAGCTCCCCACCCAATCTCAGACCCTCCGACCTCCGGACCCCCCCCACCGCCCCAGACTTCAGATCACCCCGACCTCAGGACACTCCCCAACTGCCCCAGACCTTGGACCCCTCCCCCGACTTTGGGATGCCCCCCCCCCACCAACCTTGGGACGCCCACCCCCCCAGCCCCCCTCCGACCTCAGGACACCCGCCCCTGCCCCGCCCCCGACCTCAGGACACCCACCCCCTGCCCCCCCGCTGACCTCGGGACACCCGCCCCCCCAGCCCGCCCCTGACCTCGGGATACCCACCCCCTGCCCCGCCGCTGACCTTGGGATGCCCACCCCCTGACCTCAGGTCATCCACGTCCCGCCCTGCTCCAGGCTTCAGGACACCGACTTCTCCCCCACCCATGGCCTTGGGACGCCCCTCACCTCCCGCCCCCACCACCCCCCGATCTCGGGACACCCCCAAATCCTATCTACTTACCATAGACACTAGCCTGACAATTTCCCTGGCCCCTTACACTTACCTGTTTTACAGCAGCAAGTGCTGTAAAAATGGGGGCATGTTCTCCTTGAATATGCTAGATCTAGACTTCGCTGGAGCCTGTGAGGAGTCTTTCGCTGCAGGCCCCAAGCAGCTCCATTGAACGGAAGTGGCTACACAATTTTCAACACTAGGTAAGTGTGCATTTATTTCTTCTAATTTCTGATGGCCAGCACTTTCCGACGCTGGTCGGAAGTTATGGTCCATAAATATGCATCAATACAGTCAAATAAACAGCCTGTCTGTTAAAAAAAACCTTTATATGAATAACGCTCTAGGTTTTCTGCATATAATCCTATAAAACGGATTTTTTTATTTTCACAGGTTGTGTGCCTAACTGGCGAAGCCAGCATTTATTGGCCATCCCTAAGTGCCTTTGAGAAGGTGGTGGTGAGCTGCCTTCTTGAACTGGTGCAGTCCATGTGGTGTAGGTACACCCACAGTGCTGTTAGGAAGGGAGTTGCAGGATTTTGACCCAGTGACAGTGAAGGAACGACGATGTATTTCCAAGTCAGGACGGTGAGTGACTTGGAGGGGAACTTGCAGGCGGTGGTGTTCCCATCTATCTGCTGCCCTTGTCCTAGGTGGTAGTGGTCATGAGTTTGGAAGGTGCTGTCTAAGGAGCCTTGGTGAATTCCTGCAGTGCATCTTGTATATACACACTGCTGCTACTGTGCTTCAGTGGTGGAGGGAGTGAATGTTTGTGGATGTGGTGCCAATCAAGTGGACTGCTTTGTCCTGGACAGTGTCCAGCTCCTTCAGTGTTGTAGGAGCTGCACTTATCCAGGCAAGTGGGGAGTATTCCATCACATTCCTGACTTGTGCCTTGTTGATGGTTGACAAGCTTTGGGGAGTCAGGAGGCGAGTTACTCATCGCACGATTCCTAGCCTCTGACCTGCTCTTGTAGTCACAGTATTTAAATGGCTAGTCCAGTTCAGTTTCTGGTCAATGGTAACCCCAGGATGTTGATAGTGGCAGATTCAGTGGTAGTAATGCCATTGAACATCAAGGAGTGGTGGTTGGATTCTCTCTTGTTGGAGATGGTCATTGCCTGACACTTGTGTGGCGCAAATGGTACTTGCCACTTGTCAGCCCAAGCCTGAATATTGTCCAGGTCTTGCTGCATTTGGACATGGACTGCTTCAGTATCTGAGGAGTCGCGAATGGTGTTCAACATTGTGCAATCATCAGCGAACATCCACATTTCTGACCTTATGATGGAAGGTCATTGATGAAGCAGCTGAAGATGGTTGGGCCTAGGACACTACCCCGAGGAACTCCAGCAGTGATGTCCTGGAGCTGAGATGACTGACCTCCAACAACCACAACCATCTTCCTTTGTGCTAGGTATGACTCCAACCAGCAGAGAGTTTTCCCCCTGATTCCCATTGACTCAAGTTTTGCTAGGGCTCCTTGATGCCACACTTGGTCAAGGGCAGTCACTCTCATCTCACCTCAGGAGTTCAGCTCTTTTATTCTTGTTTGAACCAAGGCTGTAACGAGGTCAGGAGCTGAGTGGCCCTGGCGAAACTCAAACTGGGCATCAGTGAGCAGGTTATTGCTAAGCAAGTGCCGCTTGATAGCACTGTTGATGACCCCTTCCTTTACCTTATTGATGATTGAGAGTAGACTGATGGGGAGGTAATTGGCCAGGTTGGATTTGTCCTGGGCAATTTTCCACATAGCCAGGTAGATGTCAGTGTTGTAGCTGTACTGGAAGAGCTTGGCTAGGGGCGTGGCACGTTCTGGAGCACAAGTCTTCAGTACTATTGCCGGAATATTGTCAGGGCCCATAGCCTTTTCAGTATCCAGTGCCTTCAGCCATTTCTTGATATCACGTAGAGTGAATCAGATTGGCTGAAGACTGGCATCTGTGATGCTGGGGACCTCTGGAGGAGGCCAAGATGGATCATCCATTCGGCACTGCTGGCTGAAGATTGTTGCGAATGCTTCTTTTGCACTGCTGTTTTGGGCTCCACCATCATTGAGGATGGGAATATTTGTGGAGCTACCTCCTCCAGAGAGTTGTTTAATTGTCCACCACCATTCATGACTGGATGTGGCAGGACTGCAGAGCTTAGATCTGATCCGTTGGTTGTGGGATTGCTTAGTTCTGTCTATCACTTGCTGCTTATGCTGTTTGGCATGCAAGTAGTCCTGTGTTATAGCTTATGAGGTTGACGCCTCATGTGGTGTAGGTACACCCACAGTGCTGTTAGAAAGGGAGTTCCAGGATCTTGACCCAGCGACAATGTAGGAACAACGATATAGTTCCAAGTCAGGATGGTGTGTGGCTTGGAGGGGAACTTCCAGGTGGTGGTATTCCCATGCATCTGCTGCCCTTGTCCTTCTAGATGGTAGAGGTGGCCGGTTTGGAAAGTGCTATCAAAAGAGGAAGAGGCTTGGTGAGTTGCTGCAGTCCATCTTGTAGATGGTACACACTGCTGCTACTGTGCATCAGTGGTGGAAGGAGTGAATGTTTAAGGTGGTGGATGAGGTGCCAATCCAGTGGGCTGCTTTATCCTCAATGGCGTCAAGCTTGTGTGTTGTTGGTGCGGCACTCATCCAGGCAAATGGAGAGTATTCCATAACACTCTTGACTTGTGCCATATAGATGATGGACAGGCTTTTGGGGAATCAGGAGGTGAGTTACTCACTGCAGAATTCTCAGCCTCTGACCTGCTCTTGTAGCCACAGTATTCATATGGGGTCCAGTTCAGTTTCTGGTCAATGGTAACCTCCAGGACTTTGATAATTGAGCAGAATTTAATGGAAGCTAACGAAAGATATTCCAGCAGGTCAGCTGATTAAACGGTACTGATGCATGCTGACAAATTGGGAACATTGCATTTGCCCAGGCTATAAAATCTACAATCAGCCAACAGAATTACAGCTCTGGGGGAAATGTATCAACTTCACTCTCAGAATTTTGGGAGACTATGGGCTCAAATAAAGACTTCAATGACAATATTAAAAGACAAAAAGACAATTCAATGGTTACATTTAATAATATTAATGTGAAATACATAATTTATAAAAATGTTGTTTGAATCCTAATTTTAGACATTAGAAATTCCACTTACTGTGAAAGGAAATGATACAGAGAATTTTGTTCAGAACGTGTTTTGGATGATGTGTGGGAAAAGATAATACAGTGCCACTTAACCTCTAATTACAGAGGCCTGGAATTTTCTCAGATCTGGTCCTATTCTGCCATCATTTATTAGCTAGAATTATGGCAGAAAAAGCAAAATTGGATAGGAAATAAGGACTCAAAAATTACAATGGGAAAAGTTGGTATGGAAGAGTGCTGGAAATCTTTGATAATAGAAAGTAAGGCCTGTGTACGGCAAGTACATATCATCTAACACAATAGATCAATACTTAATGTAATACAAACTTAATTGTTAAATCTTACCACACCTTGCATAATGTTTCTTTCAATTTCTGCTTCAGTGAATCATTTTCTTCCTGTAGCTCGCTAATAATCTGCTTTTTATGTGTAATGGTCCTATTGTTCAATTCTTGTGCTGAATGTGTTGAAGATAATTCGATTCGCAAATGTTTAATGGTTTCTTCACACTGAGCCACCTATAAAAATAAAAATGATACCAAACTATCATCATAAAAGTAATTTACAAGCCAACACTTGATGAGAGAACTGGTACAGTTACTTACAACAAATCATGAACTGTATGGCTCGGATTTTCTGATCAGCAGTAAAGTGATGCCACTCGCCGCTAACCTTGAAGAAAACTGCCCCCAAAGATCTAGTTACCTCTGTGGCATAGATTTCCTCTTTTCTCATGTCAGATTGAATCTGGCACCAAGTCAAAAGGAGCTCCAGACATCAGGCAAGGCCATCAAGCAAGGAAAGGAGCCAAGACAGCAAACAGAAGCTAAAAGCACTGATTATCCTTCACTTTTAAGTTACAAAGAGCAAAATAAATGATTGGGACATTGTTACAAATGCAAGGTTTTATAAGATTGTTGTGTTCGGGACTGTCTTTAATTTACAGTAAAATAGAGGAATGAAGGGGATCAATATTATCTGTTCTGATTTCTGCTGACAGCAAGTCTGGGTGGCTTAGATGTTAAATATTAAAGGGGAGCACAGGTTGTTTCACTCAAAGAATGTGCAAGGTGTTCATGTCTATAACAAATGACCAAGGCATCTAATTTGAAGGTGAATAAAGTGTTAGTGTCCAAATTTCCAGGGAGGTGTTGGGAATGTCAGGTTTTGAAAATGTTTATATTTCTACTATCTATTTAGTTTCAAGACAGAACGCAGTTAGGAGTTAAAAGGATAATTAATTTGTATTTCTATCTGGATACAAGACCTGTGATTCATGGTGCTATAGAGATGGGCTTTGGGAGGGGGAGAGTCCATAGGAAGCCATTGGAGAATCAAATTACAGGGCGTTTTCTTAAAATATCACTGTGCTTCACAGTCAGGGTCAGTCAGACAGAATTCCACAGAGGGAGGAGACAGGAGCAGCAAGTCACTATGATTCACCATACAAGAATGTGGTTGGGAGTTCATGCTTGGACTGAAAAGGCCAAGTTTGTGAGGCTTTAAATGAGACTTTGGATTTTTTAGGAAACCTCATCCACGGGCGGGATGATGTTTCCAACAGAAAATACAAATTAAATAAAAACTTTTAAATTTCATTCATAACATGTCCCTGCTCATGTGACAGAGTCACATGAGGGGACATGTTTTTAACACTGCCCAAGATTTTAATTTTTAATTTTAAAAATATTCAGCTCCCTGAGGAAGCTCTGTGCCTCAGGGAGCTTTTACTGCGCGCACCCACGCGCATGCGCAAACTTCAGCGCTCGTGCACCTCTCGCCCCCACCCTGGCAGTGCTGCAGCGCGCGTTTCACACTGGCTGGCCAGTAATTGGGCAGCCAGTGTGAAATCACGGTCGGAGCCCAATGGCAGGTGGCGGTCAGCTTCCTGACCGCTCCCGGGCCCGCCCGCTCGACTACCGGGAAATCCTCACCTAGGTTATTTCAAAGTGAAATGTGAGATTTATTCTGTAGATTAGAGCATACTTTGTCTACTTAAATAGTGTTAAGTCGATGCTGCTTTTAACTTGTGTTCTATACTAAAAGTGTTCTTAAAAGTTATCAGTCTCTATGGGGATCATAACAACATACACACAGGTTGGAGGTAACAGCTGAAAAATGTGTTGGGTTTTTTAATATCATAATGGAGAAATTTAACACTCCACAAATAGGAAATTAGTTTTTTCAGGAACAGTGAGGCTGTTAGCAGTAACTTTGAACTCAGGGCACGGTTAAAAACCCAGATACGCCTCATTCAACTGGGTCTAACATTTTTAAGGGTTGTACAGCAAGACTAATAGTGTAAAATGACAAGCTGTCATCAGTTCAGTGAGTTCTAATTGATTACAACCTTGGCAGCTTCAATGGCGCTCTCCACAGAGAAGCATAATGCTTCATTTTACAGGGGGTTGGCGAGGGGTGCAGGGATCTGTTCACCCACCCCCCCCACCCCCCCAACCCCCCAACCCCATCCCAGAAGGAAAGTCAGTTAAAAGCTGACTTTTTTCTTCGTTCATGGGATGTGGGCATCGCTGGCTAGGCCAGCATTTATTGCCCATCCCTAATTTCCCTTGTTCAGAGGGCATTTAAGAGCCAACCACATTTCTGTGGGTCTGGAGTCAAATGTAGGCCAGGCCAGGTAAGAACGGCAGATTTCCTTCCCTAAAGGACATTAGTGAGCCGGATGGATTTTTACAACAATCAGCAATGGTTTCGTGGTCATCATCAGACTTTTAATTCCAGATTTTTATTGAATTCAAATTTCACCATCTGCCGTGGTGGGATTCGAACCCGGGACCCCAGAGCATTACCTTGGATTTTTGGAAAACTAGTCCAGAATGACCGGAACAAGCCCATAACACACTGGGGGTGGAAGGTGGGAGGCAAAATTGGTTGGGTGAGGGTCTTCTGCCCCTCAGTGGATCTGATTGGCCGGCAGTTCCAGCAGTCCCAGTAGCACCAGAGTTCAGTAGTGGGCGCTGCTGGGTCTGCAGGAAGGAGGATGAAGAAGATCATGGCTACCCAAAGGTAAGTCCTGGGGTTTCAGGACAGGGAGGGATCCAAGAGCCCAAAGAGGTGGGAGAGGGGGTGGGTGGCCAGGTTTTGGAGCGCAGGTAGTGGAGGTTGGCAGGGGGTGGGGGGAACATTGTGGTGGGGAGGGTGCTCCCGATGAGCATGGGGCAACGCCGAAATGAGGTGACCCCCTTCCCACCCTTTTACATCTAGGCCCTAAAAAAATGACCTCCCCACTCCCGCCCACGCCAGCCATATTTAGGTGTGAGCAGCATATTATTCAGGTCAATAGACTTGCTAACAAGCCTAATTAACCTTTAATTATTTATTTATATAAGGCCGATGGGCTGCAGATTTCCAGGCCCACCTAGTGTATTATGGAGGTCAGCCGGGGGTGGGCAGGAAGATTGTGAGCTAGCCACCTGACCTACGTTATGTGCCCCCTACCAAAAACACACCCAGCGTTCATGGGGGCATGTAAAATCCAACTCATAAGAGTTATTAACAGCAACTTCTGGATTTCCACGTTTAATTGCTCATGTGCAGACTTCAGAAGCTGCTGTTAGTTTCAAAGCGGTGACGCTTGACACTTTGGCATCATTACTCCCACAAAGTCTGGGCCCACGTCAATGAACACTTAAATAATCAGAATATGGAAAATATATTGCATTGTTTAAACTCTAGTACTCACATGTACCTTATTTGGGGTTTTATTTATTCAGATACTTTAAATACCGTTAGGAAATAGATATAGTTTAATTAAGTTAAATTTATATTAGTAGGTGTTAGCAATGAGTTTTAGCTTTAAAGCTTAAGTTTGATTTGTAATTCTGTATCTGTGTGTTAAGAACAGGTCAAGTTAAGTTTTAGTTTCACTTTAAAAGATGCCTGCATTTCTAGTGAGAGTTTTACGATTGTTGCAGCTAAGTTGAACAAACAAGGAGAGAGAAACTGGGCTGTTGCCTAGCAACAGGGATCCAGAGAGGCAGGTCCCTTCCACAGGCACACAGAAGAAATTAGAAACAGCAGTTTGATTTGGAAGCTGTTTGAGTTCAGTTGGTTTTGAAGACAGCTGCTAGGAGAGACTGGAACAAAGGAAACAGAAAAGACTCCAAAATCCAGGGGGTTGGAACAGAAGAAAGTCCCAAGCAGACTTTCTAGTCAAAGAAAGGACAGGAACCTAGAAAAGGTCCTGTTAAGTGAAGTTAGGAGCAAGGAGCAGAAAGAAAGGCTCCAAGCTTCAGATTTAGAGGCTAAAGCTGCAGAAAGCATACTTAAAGCAAGAATAGCTTGAAGGAGGCCAGAAGGTCCAAAGAGACAACTGAATGTCTGTAACACTTTGCTATGGGCATGTGAAGCAGTGGTGTACTGTTGACAGCTCAGTCGATGAGAGAGAGTGCGTGGAAGAAAGCTTGAATGCATGTGGTGACTCAGGAGAAAGAACATCGGAAGGAGAGTTCGAAGCCCTGGGGGTAGACCCTTGCGGAAGGCGTCTAAGAGAAAGCGTTAGTTTTAGGAGAAGACTCCAAAGCGAGTTCTGGGAGAGTGCAGATAGGAAACCCTCGGTGAAAGTCATTGTTCAGTGACACCAGTTGGCTCAAGGTGTAACAAGTTTCTTGGGGAGTGTTGAGGAGAGATCCATAGCATCTGTGTGGGGTGGCATCTGTCACTTGGTTTCAGAGTGTGGTGTGTCTGACCACAGGTTGCCTAATGGTACATGGACTATGTACTTACTGTGGACATTAGAGTATAAGAAAACTTTTGTAACTTGTATTATCCTTACAAATCTGAATATATCTCTAAATGTATAGTTGTGGGTGGAAGAGTATTGTAATACAGTTCATCTTTTCTTGTTTAATAAACGCTTTATGCTTTTGTTAAAAGTTCATTAGCTGACTCCAGTGACTTTGTTCAGTAGCCCCTCGACATATATCTAAACAAAAAAATAAAAGTTAGGATCTATCAAGCTGGGTTCCACCCTTGGATTAGGCTTGTCCAGTGGTAGCTTCAGCTAGGGATCATAACAATACTTTACAGTAAAAGTCAGTAGGCTGGTCACAAGAACAGTGAGGCATGAATAGAGTGCAACAGTTGTAAATTTGGTGAGGGGACAATTCGGTACAGAATGGGAAGGAGGTATTGTTTTTGGATTTCAATTGCTTACATTAGTTCATATAACCTTGAGGCAGTAGATATTTAAAATTTTTGTCCAATGTTTACTACTTCGTGCAAAAGTGTGTAGAAGAAGATCAACTTACAACAAACTAAAAAATGGATATAAATGGTATACGTGAACCTAGACTGAGATACCACAGAGCAGATGCTGTGCCTGGGCTGTATAGAGGACAAATGCGATTGCTGGAACATTTCCAGTAATGCTGTCTTTCATCCATTATGAACATCACAAATAATGAAGTCCTCAACAGAACCGATTGACTCAGCATTGAATGCATTCCCTTACAATACTAATTGCCCTGGAAAGTGCTTTATGATCTGGTAAGCAAGACAGAAGTGCATCTTGCAAGCGCTTCAAAGACCAGCTGAAAAAACAGCTCTCTCTGGCCGACTTTAACCAACAGGTGTGCGGGCAGGAAGCTGTCAACAGGGACAGCTGGTGCACAACAACCAGGAAAGCAACCTAGAAGTTCAAAACAAACAGATGTGAAGCCACGTGCAGACAACAGATGAAATCTGCTTATGCCAGAGCCTCTACACACCAGGAGTTCCTGTGCCCCAATTGCGCAAAAGCCTGCAGTTCAAAAATTGGCCCTTTCAATCACCACCAATCATGTCATAAGCCTTCCCATGATTTTGCCTACAAAGAATCTGCCGTCATCAGTTGATGGGATACAAAGCCACATATCCAGGTAACAGAAACATAGGTGGCACTGTAAGCTGCTTAGAAGAAGCGGAACACTGCAGAGGTATTGGTAATTAGGGGAATGGACTAAAGTGTGGCAAGTGGATTTCAAGGCAGCAAATGTTAAATCATCCACCTGGGATGTAAGAAGAATAGAACACGGTACTTAGTATATGGGCCAAAGCTAGAAGCAGTAGAGGTTCTAAGAGATTTGGGGGTTCAGGTACATTGATTATTAAAATGTCATGGTCAGATGCAGAAAATAATTGAAAAGGATAATGGAATGTTGATCTCTATATCAAGAAGATGAGAATAGAAGAGGATAGAAGCCATGCTCCAGCTACACAAAACTCTGGTTAGGTGATAACTTGAGTACTGTCATCAGTTCTGGGAACCATATCACATGAAGGATACACTGGGTTTGGAGAGAGTGCAGCACAGATTTATCAGAATGATAGAGGACTTGAAGGGTTAAGTTAGGGGATTGATTACATTTCAGCAATGAATTTATGAAACACTTCTACACACGAGTGGTAGACATTTGGAAATCTCATAGTCATAGAGGTCTACAGCACAGAAAAAGGCCCTTCAGCACATCAAGTCTGCGCCGGTCAAACAAGTACCTAACTATCTCATTTTCCAGCACGAAGCCCATAGCCTTGTATGCCATGGCATCACAAGTGCACATCCAAATACTTCTTAAATGTTATGAGGGTTTCTGCCTCTACCACCCTTTCTGGCACTGAGTTCCAGATTCCCACCACCCTCTGGGTGAAAAAATTCTTCCTCACATTCCCTCTAAACCTCTTGCCGCTTACCTTCAATCTATGCCCTCTGGGCATTAATCCCTCCACCAAGGGGAAAAGTTCCTTCCTGTCTACCCTATCTATGCCCCTCATAAATGTATACATCTCAATCATGTGCCCCCTCAATCTCCTCTGCTCCAGGTAAAATAACCCCTCCAATCTCTCCTCATAACTAAAACTCTCCAGCCCAGGCAACATCCTGGTAAATCTCCTCTGCACTCTCTCTAGTGCAATCACATCATTCCTATAATGCGGAATCCAGAACTGCACGCAATACTCTAGCTGTGGACTAACCAGGGTTTTATACAGTTCCAGCATAACCTCCCTGCTCTTATATTCTATGCCTCAACTAATAAAGACAAATATCCCATATGCCTTCATAACCACCTTATCTACCTGTCCCGCTACCTTAATGGACCGGTGGACATGCACACCAAGGTCCCTCTGATCCTCGGTATTTCCCAGGGTCCTACCATTCATCGTGTATTCCTGTGCCTTGTTTGTCTTGCCCAAGTGCATCACCTCACACTTATCTGGATTAAATTCCATTTACCACTGATCAGCCCATCTGACCAGCCCATCTATATCCTCCTGTAATCAAAGTCTATCCTCCTCACTATTTACCACCCCACTAATTTTCATGTCATCCACGAACTTATTGATCAACCCTCCTACATTCAAGTCCAAATCGTCTACATATACCACAAACAGCAAGGGACCCAACACTGATCCCTGTGGAGCCCCACTGGACACAGGCATCCACTCAGAAAAACACCCCTCAACCATCACCCTCTGCTTCCTGCCACTCAGCCAATTCTGGATCCAATTTGCCAAATTGCCTTGGATCCCATGGGCTCTTACCTTCATTATCAGTCTCCCATGCGGGACCTTATCAAAAGCCTTGCTGGAAGTCCAAGTAGACTATGTCAAATGCATTGCCCTCATCTACACACCTGGTCACGTCTTTGAAAAATTCAATCAAATTGGTCAGACATGACCTCCCCTTAACAAAAGCCATGCTGACTGTCCTTTATTAATCCCTGCCTCTCCAAGTGTAGATTAATTCTGTCCCTCAGAATTGCTTCCAATAGTTTCTCCACCACTGAGATTGACTGGCCTGTAGTTCCCTGGTTTATCCCTTCCGCCCTTCTTGAATAACGGTAACACATTGGCTGTCCTCCAGTCCTCTGGCACCTCACCTGTGGCCAGAGAGGTATTGAAAATTATTGCCAGCGCCCCTGCTATCTCCTTCCTTGCCTCACTCAACAGCCTGGGATACATTTCATCCGGGCTTGGACATTTATCTACGTTTAAGCCTGCCAGACCACTTAGAATCTCCTCCCTTTCTATGCTAATGTCTTTAATTATATCAGTCCTTCTGCCTGATTTCTATACCCATGTCGTCCCTCTCACTTGTGAACACCGGCACAATGCATTCATTTAGAACCCTACCTACGTCTTCCGGCTGCACACACAAATTACCACTATGGTCCTTAATGGGCCCTGCTCTTTCCCTAGTTATTCTCCTACACTTAATGTACTTGTAAAATAACTTTGGATTTTCTTTTATTTTACCTGCCAATGATTTTTCATGTCTCCTTTTTGCTCTCCTGATTTCCTTTTCAAGTTCCCCCCTACACATTCTATACTCCTCTAGGGCTTCTGCTGTTTTGAGCCCTTGGTATCTGCTATAAGCCTCCCTTTTTCTCTTTATCCAATCCTGTATATCCCTCGACATCCAGGGTTCCCTGGATTTGTTGGTCCCACCATTCATCTTTACTGGAATATGTTGGCCCTGTACTCTCTTTATTTCCTTCTTGAATGAGTCCTACTGCTCTGACACAGATTTACCTAAAAGTAGCTGCTCCCAGTCCACTATGGCCAAATCTTCTTAAAATCGGCTTTCCCCCAGTTTAGAACTCTGATTTCTGGCCCATCCTTGTCCTTTTCCATAACAACCTTGAATCTAACGGAGTTATGATCACTATCAGCAAAATGTTCCCCCACTGTTGCCTCTACCATGATGTGGTGGGGTGCACATGTGCGCAGTGCCGGAAGCACTTTAGTTACCTGCTGCGCTCAGAAGGGGTGAGTACCGTGTTGGCATGGGTAAGTGTGCAGAAGTGTTAAGGTGCAGCTGTCCCCCACCTCAGCGGTGCTAGAGTCTGAGTGCCAGCTATCAATCATGCTGGAGCTGGCAAAGGGGGTGAGAACACTGGCTGCTTGGACTGAGTCCATGGTGGCTCAAGTGCCATGACTTGGATTTGCCCTGTGAGGTGTTCCTCAGCTGGGGTTGGCCAGGCTGCGATGGCACTGCAGATACAGAGTGGGCTAATCAATGCTCCTCTGTCCTTTCAGGAGAAGACAAGCCATAACCAAGCAGAGAGGTCACATACCAGCGGAGGCCCGCCCAACCTGCTGTTGATCTCCCAGTTACAGCAGGACGCTCTTGAGCTGGAGAGCCGGCACGCTCCTCGTGCAACTGGGCATAGAGAGGTGGGGGTGCCAGAGGAATGTAAGAGCGCAATGCACAGAGGTGAGATTCTTGGATTTTGCAACCATTCTAGTGTAGTCTCCTCATTAATGTGAGCCTCGAGCCTGGCGTCCCAATTGATCGTTGGAAGACAATGGCACCGTGATGCAGATCTTCATTGTCTCACCAGGGTGCCTGGCATGCGCAGAGACAGTGTGATGGCTTTAACTAATGACATGTCATTGTTCTCCCTTTTAGGTTCGCCAGCAAGTGTCCCATCCGCAGACCCTGAAGGGGCACCCCTGACGCCAGAGGACCACCAGCCGTCACTGTCACCTGCATCACACCCACTCTCTGAAGCAGGCACCAGCACCTCAGTGGGCATTAGTCCGATGGCTAGTGCCTCGGTGCACATTGGTGAGGGCACTTCACACTTGCTTGAGGTACAGGTGGAGGGAGAGAGTGGCCAAGGGGCCAGCAATCAGAGGAGTACTGGGGACCAGGACGATGCTCAGTCCAAGGCTGATGATGAGCCTGTGGAGTAGTCCATTAGGTGGCAGATGCTGGGTGTCCAGCGAGGTGTGCGGGAGCATCTGGTGGAAATCCATGAGGGTGTGCATGCCATGGTCTCCGTGATAGGGGAAGTCCATGCAGAGTGTGAGCACTGCGTTGACTGTGATGGGCGAGTGCACTGCCCCCTCCATTGAGAGTGTGGCGACTCTCATGGAGCGGCAACTCCAGGGACAGAATGGGGGGTTCCTGGGGTTGCACTCAGACCTGCAAGCCCTCACACAGGCACTGACCTCAGGTGGTCAGTGTCAGTGTGGGAGATAGATGAGGCACCCAGTATCCCAACTAGGTGCCCATCCATCAATAGTGCGCAGGGAGGTTCACAGCGACCTTACGTTGGCACACTAGCTGCCTGTCATCTCTGCCGGCTCCTCTCAGGGTGCTCGGGATGACGGCAGCAACTCCTCCGCCCCTCCGCCAGTGATCTGATGAGGCTGCGACAACTGGGGAAATGCCAGCCGTGGCACTGGCTACTCACTCCGAGGTGGGGCCAGCACAGGCTCCATTGGCCAGAGGACGCCCGCCAAGGTCATCAAGGCCAACAAGACAACAGTGTCAGCAGGCTGTCTCCAATGCCAGTGCCAGCGAGGGGAGAGCACCTAGACGTTGTACTCACAAGCGTTAAGTTAAAGGCACCATGAGCACAAGAGGGACAGGGCACAGGTGATTTTATGTTCATTTATGTTTAGTTCATGTATACTGGTCTGGGACTTAAGCCCAGGGAGGTTGATGTAAATAGTGTGTACTTGTCAAAATGACATAAATCTGGTTTTGTCATCATGGCCTGAGTATGCTTCACCTTTTTATTTCATTGGTGCAGGGTACGCCAGTACGTAATGCTGGACATACGTGGTTCTAAACTTTATTGCACAGGCACTGAGTGTCCTTTGAGTTCAAATGAAAGGGTCCTTTCAGACATCCAGGATGGAGGAGGCAGCCCTGGCATGCATCTGAAGCTGATCTTTAGTACCCTAGCTGAAGGGACATTGGATCAAGGTATCCCTGGTGTTCCTGCCTCCCTGGAGGTTACCGAGGTCTGGCTCCATGCCCTCAGCATTCTCCTCACCATGCTCATCTTGGACTCACCACTGGATTCATCATCTGTGGCCTGTGCAGCTGCGTCAAGATCCCCTTTCTGCGGTGGATCCCGCCCCCCCTTGCCAGTGCCAGATCATGGAGAGCACAGCATGCAACTACGATCAGTGACATCCGCTCTTGGGGGTATTGTAGTGCTCTCCCTGAATGGTACAAGCATTGGAAGCGCATCTTGAGAAGACCTATGGCCCTCTCTACCACCGCCCTTTTGGAGCCATGACTCATATTGTAACGCTTCTCTGCCTCTGTTCTTGGGTGGCAGAGAGGCGTCATGAGCCACATGGTCACCGAACAGCCATCCACCCAGTCAGACTGGGGCACTGAAGAGCTTTGGCACGTGGGAGTGTCTCAGGATGTATGCGTCACGGAAGCTGCCAGGGTACCTTGCACACACTTGCAGAATCTGCATCCTGTGGTCGCACACTATCTGCACGTTCGAGGAGTGAAATCCCTTCCTGTTGACAAAGGCACCCGGCTGATCTGCTGGCGCCTTGATGGCCACATGTGTGCAGTCGACGGTACCCTGGACGCGGGGGAACCCAGCAATCACTGCAAAGCCTCTGGCTCACTCAGCTTGGCTGGCCTCATCCTTACAATAAAGAATAAAGGCCAGTACCCACCTGAACAGAGCTTCTGTCACCAGCTTGACGCAACTGTGAACAGCTGATTGGGAGAATCGACACAGATCCCCAGCTGAGCCCTGGAAAGAGCCAGAGGCATAGACGTTGAGGGCTACTGTGACCTTCAGAGCCACTGGCATAGGGTGTCCACCCACACAGTCGGTGCTGATCTCAGCCCAAATCATCTGGCAAATGAAGGTGCCGGTCTCCCTTGAGCCTCCTTCAGCATTGCGCCTCAGACACATTGAGGTAGCTGTATCACCGTCTGTAAACCCTGGCAGCGGGATAATGGTGTCTTCTGCGGCCCCTTCCGCTTTGGACTACCTGCTGGCCATGCACCTCGCCTCCCACAGATCCCTCCCCTGGAAGCTGCATGGGGACATGTGGTCTCCTCTCCCTTCTGCCCCTCTCTTCCTCCTCAGAGAAGGTGCCCCCAGTTGAGATCACAATCCCCATTACTAAGATAAAGGAAGGCTGTCTGATATCAGGAAGGGTCCATGCTGTCTGAATCCTCCAAGAGCCTGGAAATGCTAAGAATAAAGCCCCGTACAGAGATGAAGCTGCTAACTACAAATAAGCAACCAGCTGCAAACTATCTCTAAAACTGTTCACTACTCACACTGGCAATGCTGCTGACCTTTTCTATCCCGCCCTTGGATAAGATTGGAAGAAATGTCAGCTGGCTGCCTGCCCATTTTGCGAATGCAATGAGCAGAAAATCGCACGGGCAATGAAAAATCTCAGACAATTGCATTGTTAAGGACCTTAAGTGGCCTGTTAATTAATGGCAGGCACCAATCCAGGAAGGATTTGAGTTTCAAAGAGGTGCGAGAATAATGGAACCCAAGAAGAAAGGGGAAAAAAGATATTTTAGGGTTACTGTGGAGAGGTTGGTTGTTGGCTGTGTAAGGAAGATCTCCTGGAAACAGTTCTAGGCTGGGAGAAGATGCAGTTTGAATTAGCCATCTAGTCAAGCCAGGAAAGTATTGGGCTGCAAAAAGCATTCTTGTTCTGAAGTCTTGGATTTCCACAGCAGAGTGGAAGAGAGTTTAAGAGGTCATGTGGTATGCCTTTATTAAAGCTACAGCAGTTTTCCTTGGGTAATACTACTAGATTTTTATAGTTAAACATCTATAAGGGAGTGTTACCTGGAAGGTGTTTACTTGTGAGTCTGACCAAGTAGGGAGTCTTTTTGGGAGATGTTTTGTAAGGCTAATTTTAACTGTGTAACTGTAATCTTGTGTGCTTATGTTTTTTTCTTGTTAATAAACCTTTTACTTTAAATTTTAAAATCCCAAAAGTGCTGCTGGACCTCTTGCTGCTGGGATCAGTATATTCTCTTCTTGTTTCTAGAACACAAAAAAAAGGAATGGCCCGTAAGTCAAGTTTCCCTCTGGGTTTTGGTTTGCTCAGCAATTAACATCTGCTGAGGTCATAACAGATAACGAAAGGTACTAAGGGAATGGGCAAGAGCAGATACATGGGGCTGGATTACACGTTCCCCAGCCGGCGGGTTTGAAGGTGGGGGTGGGGGCACTTAAAATCCAGCTGGTGCCATGCCCACCACCTACCTGCTTCCATCTCAATTAAGCTGGATACAGGGAGCTCCTTACATGGCCAATTAACAGCATCTTAAGGGCTTCACGCTTCAGCCGCATGTATTATACCCATGGCAGAGGGAGGCACATGCCAGTCAGGAAGCCTGACAGCTTTAGCTGCACAGGCTGGTGTCGGGCAACTGGGGGAAATCTCCTTTGCGAGAATACTGGACACACAAAAGGAACCTCCTCCTCCAAAATCATTTCCCCCACTTTAGTCCTCCACCTATGGCCTCTTGAATGCCGCCCCACACCTGGGCCTGTCAATCTGGCCCTGGTAACCCTGGGCTTACTTGGGCTCCTTGGCATTGTGGGACTGCAGTCCCAACAATGGCCACCACTCCCAAGGGCACTGTTGGTACTACAGAGCTTCCGGTCAGTCGTCTAAGCTGGGACTCAGAGCTCCCGGGCAGGCTCCCCCCACCTTCTCTGATATTTTGGCCGGAGAGAGGTGGGAGCTACGGCATCCCACTAAATCCAGCTCCTGGAGTTAAGTCATAGTTCAGCCTTGATCTCACTGAATGGCTGAACAGAGGCTAAAGGGACTAAATGGTCTACTCCTATTCGCATGTTTTATATTGTTTTGCAGGAGAGGATTCACATTTGGAATGCATATAAATACAGTATGCCAAATATAAATCCTTCTAAATGTAATCAAGTGTAATGGTTATAGTACTACACTAGCATCCTAGAGGTTACAAGTTCAAAACTCACCATCGTGAGTTATGAAATTGAGTTTAATTAGACTGGCGATTGATTAGCTAGCACAAAAAAAAGTGACCATAAAATTTGCTGAATTGTTATAAAAAAATCCAATTGACTCACTGATGTCCTTTGAGGAAGTAATCAGTCCAGCCTGAAATACATACAAATTGAATAAAGACAGAAAATGCTGTAAATTCTCATCAAGTATTTTTCTCTCAAACATGTTTCTCTCTCCACAGATGCTACCAGACCAGTTTAGTATTTGCAGCATTTTCTGTATTTAATTCAGATTTCTACCATCTGCAGTAGTTTGCTCTCCTACATGGAAATGGGTTGCCTACTGCCCCAAAATAACAGAAGTCCTAAGTGACTTTAAAAAATCCAATTCAGATAAAGGGGATCTATACCTCCTGCTGTCCACAGGCACAGAAAAACTCCTCTGTTCAGCAGGCAAAACACTGTAAGCATAGTTACTGGGAAAAGGCAGGGGATTGGGATTGGTGAGTTGCTCTAGCAGAGAGCCAGCATGGATATGACAAGCCAAATGGCCGCCTTCTGTGCTGTAACCATCCCCTTCTATGATTTAGACAATAAGCACTGAAAATTCTAAACAAATACTGCAGGCCCACTGCATCTGGAAGGAAAGCAGATGACAATCTACTTGTGACCTCAATGAAATCAACAGGCTATGTGTAGATCTCTACACTTCAATACCCACTTTACATACCAAATCTAATCATTAATCTCACTGTCTCACAACATCCTTTTGCTTTGTCATAATATCTAGTAAATTTGTGGTATGCCCTAGGATTGAACAGAGAATCTTCTTCGATTTCTACCACATATCTGCACATGATACTCTTTACCTTTGAAAGGTGGAAAAAACAATACTACGTTAAACTGTCATGTAGGCTTTAACTGACAAATAAATTTGTTAAACAGTAAGGGGGAATGAAAAGTAGGAATGACAAAATACATTTTACATTTGTTGTTAAACTTAATTCTTCTAAGTTGAAATGTCACAACTGTTGCATTCTTATGGAGCAGTTCTTTTACTTTTCTTACTGCTCACATATTTTATACCTAGTGGCAGCCTTCTATCTTGTAAGATGATGGTTTTATACTGTGGTGGTCAACTCTGTGTTAAGCATTGCCTGGTGTGGTTCAGGAGCCCCACTCTGGCATTGCATTCTCTACCACATTTACTGCAGAGGAAGACAGTGGGCTGAGAAAGTGAAAATGTTAAACAGATGTAATATGGCCTTTCCAAAGATTTCAGGCAGATTGTCCATTTTGAACCAGCCAGGTTGAGAAATATTATCCAGCGAAACACAAACAAATATAAACAACTATCTATTAAATGTTTTAAAATGCAATCTATTGAGCATATATTTGAATTAAGTACTGTCATCACCATCCCTGCCCCCCTCCCCCAATACCTAACTGAGGCACTGCTGAGTACAAATGGCGGAATGAGAGATCAATGATGAGATGTGCATGAGAGTTCAGAAACCAGAGAAAGGTGAATGGGAGGCCAGGAGCCTAAGGAGGGAGCAGCAAATCGAGAGTTAGGGAGAAGGGTATTGAAATAAGAGCTCCAGCAAAATTGGGGGTTGAAATATGGATGCAATGCTGTTTGAAGAATTATTTGTCTAAAAGTGGAAGATCACTTTTTAACATGCATTACTTTACAAACAAATTTACAGGATAAGTTCAAATCATCTGAAATACTTCCACTTGCATCCTTCCAAATACACTCAAGTGCACCGCCATCACAACAATTCACATTTAAAGTAAGGCCGCTTATCTCCTAACAAAGGATGTCCACAGCAAAACGAGGCAAACGTCATTTAGAGTTCATGTATGGCACAGGTATATTTTAAGATTCAGAAGCAAAGTGCAAGTTTAAAATTTCAATAAGAAAATGTAAATTGAGGAGATGGATTTTTTAAGCACTCTTTTCCTGAAAACAAACAATTTTAAGATAATTAACCTTAGATCGTGGCATATAAGTCGACCCCATTTTCTCAACACCAAAAATCATGTTTAGGCCTTAGCTCGGCAAATGAGTTGACTACCCTCTCCCTCACACCGCCTTTTCTATTAAGAAATGCTATACTCGCATTAGGAGTCACCCCAATTTTTCACTTCAGAAATGCTTGCTTTACTCACCTTATAAGTCGGCGCATGCAATCAACCTGGCAATATGGCTGTGTACCAAGATGTGTAGGAGTTTAAGACACACCCACACAGAGTAGACTATGCCTGGTGAACGGCAAAGAGAAATGGGTCATCCAGCAAAAGAATGAAATATGAAGCGGGTTTCGAGCTAAAAGTTGTAACATTTGCTAACTCATCAAATAACTGTGCTACATAGGGAGAATTGAAGAAGGAGGAATATGCCCTGAAGATTTCCAAGATCAAATGTGCCATGAGAACAGGGATCAGTTACTGGCCTGATCTTGAGAAGCATCTATCAGAATGGGTCCTCAAATATCATCAGAATGGTTTCATCATCGCCAGAAATGCAATGCATATATAGGCACTTAGGTGGTCCAAGTTAGACCATGAGTCAAGCAAAGATTTCAGAGCAACAGCTAGTTGGCATAGCCACTTTATGGAATTAAACAGTCCATTGTGGCAGAAGATCAAGATCACTCAGAGACTACCAAAATATCGCAATGCCAAAATGACCAATTTTAAGCAATTCATCATCAGACAGTGGCAAAAACACGAGTACCCATTATGTCACATCGGCAACATGGATGAAACACCCATGAATTTTAATATGACCAGCAACCAAACTATGGATTGAAATGGTTCAAAATCAGTTATAGTGAAAACCACAGGACATGGGAAGGCAAGATTCAGAGTGGTATTAACCTGGATGGCCGATAGAACAAAATTATCGTAATTTTCAAACGTAAAACCATGCTGAAAATCAAGTTCCCTGCTGGAGTTTTTGTGTATGTCCATGACAGAGGTTGGATGTATGAGGTGGAGTGAAGTTGTCGATCGATAATGTGTGGAATAGGCACCCAAATGTCCTATGCAAAGGATACAGCTTATTAGCGTGGAACCAGTTCTGATGAAGAGTCATACGGACTCGAAACGTTAACTCTGTCTTCCTCTCCACAGATGCTGTCATACCTGCTGAGTTTTTCCAGCAATTTTTGCTTTTGTGTTAGTGTGGAACATTGTTCAGATCCCAGATAACCAATGAGATCAAGTGGTGGCAGTGAAGAAATAACACCCAAATTGCAGTACACCAGGGGGTCTAACATCTGTAGTTCAACTTTTGGATGTGTGCCTTGTAAGAATCGATGTTATATTTTATATATTTTTGGGGGATATTGTGTTATTCTGTAAAGAAGGCTGTGTGTGTGAGTGAGGGAGATTTAATTAAGCTGGGAAAGAGGTTGATAGGAGCCAGGTTGTCTCCAGGTTTGTAAATAGGTTAGGTGTAACATTTTTTTTTCTTCATGAGATGTGGGCATCACTGGCTGGCATTTATTGCCCATCCCTAATTGCCCTTGTTCAGGGGGCATGTAAGACACATTGCTGTGGAATATATTAACCTTGCCCTGGAGTCACATATAGGCCAGGCCAGGTAAGGACAGCAGATTTCCTTCCCTAAAGGAGATTAGTGAACCAGATGGGTTTTTACGACAATCAACAATGGTTTCATGGTCATCATTAGGCTTTTAATTCCAGAGTTTTATTAAATTTAAATTCCACCGACTGCTATAGAAGGATTCGAACCCAGGTCCCCAGAGCATTACCCTGGGTCTCTGGATTACTAGTCCAGTGACAATACCACTATGCTATTGCCTCCCCTTACATTTTTAGATAAGTTGAGAGTTTGTTTGAATATCAAAGGGGAGTCAGAGGTACAAAGAAACATATTTGCATCTTGCAGGAGTTCCATACGTCAATAGTAGTGGGGGTATTATACCTTATTGACCCAAAAGCAAAGGCAAGCTACTTTTATATTTGGAAGGATTTGAGGTTCAAAGAGGTGTGAGAAGAATGGAACCAGAGTTGAAAGGCAAAAAAAAAAAAGGTATTTTAGAGTTAGTGTGGAGGGCTTAGTTGGGGAGAAAGTTGGAGTTGTTTGAGCTGATAAGCTACAGCTGGAGCTCTGGGCTGGGAGAGGATGTTGTTTGTTCAGCCATCCAGTCAAGCCAGAAAAATCATGGGCTGCAACAAGCAGTTTTATTCTGAAATTGATTCCGGTGCAGAGTGGATGAGGGTAAATGTCATGTGGTATGCCTTTATTGAGGCAACAGCAGTTTGCTTTGGATAATATTACTGGATTTCATGTTTAGACATCTAAGAAGGGAGTGTTGCCTGGGAGGTGTTTGCTTGTGGGTTTGACCAAGCAGAGGGGTGTTTTTTGGGAATATTTTGTAAGGCTAACCTTAATTGTGTAACTGCAATCTTGTGTGACTAAGTTTTCTTTTATTCTTGATAATAAAACTTTTACTTTTAATTTTTAAAAATCCCAAATAAGTGTTACTGAACCTCTTACTGCTGAGATCGGTACATTTTCTTCTCGTTTTCAGAATATAAAGAAAAAAGTTATGGCCCATGAGCCAAGTTTCCCTTTGGGATTTGGTTTGCGCAGCAATTAACACCAGCTGTGGTCATAATAGCCTCAATAAGTCATTCAAGGGTCATGTTCGCAATTAATTCATTCAATAAATGTGTCACATTGATTTAATTTGAATTACTAATGTTGTGCTTTTTTCACATTTCAAAATGGTGACCACGAACACAACACCGGCCGTTCATATTTTATACTTAGTGTATAAATCAACCCCCAATTTTGGGAGGATTTTTCAAGAATTCAAAGGTCAACTTATATGCTGTGATCCACAGTAGTTACACAAAGTGGCAAAGCAATGAGCTTATCCATTTCACAACCGTAATACCCTTAGAGTATTAAATAATAGTACTTTCATAATACAGTTATAATGTCTGTATTTAAAAATAGTATTCTTGTTTTACCTGAGTAGCCATTTCCCTTTCTGCAATCATGGCAGTTTGAAGGTCCTGTTCTAAAGAATGAATCATCTGCTGATGCTTTTCAACTATGTTAACTGAAGCCATGTATTTCTGATGTTGTTGCTCCAGCAGCTTCTCTTGATGCTGGATCTAAAATAAATTTTGAAAAGTTGTTCAATTACAAGTGTTACATTTGCAAAATTATGTCAGCTCATAAACGTGAAACGGAAAGATCTAATTTAGCTTGGATTAGTGAAGCTAACTGACTACCCAAGAAAATTAGCCCAAGTGGAGCATAAACACCAGCATGGATTGGTGGGGCTGAATGGCTTGTTTCTGTGCTGTATATTCAATGTAATTTTACATAGTTTTATAGTGCTCAGAAAAATAAAAATGAAATACATTCAGAAAAAGTTGCAATTTTTTGCCACTAAAAAAAAACCTAAGTAATTCAACTATGATTGTTTTCAATGAAGTAGCAACATTTGAGTCAAACCAGTCACTAAGCTGCAATGTATTCAAATATGGAAAGTAATTAGCACCTTGGTTTTGGTCATTTATGCAAGAAAATTGAAAGGAACTCATACTGCTCCTGTACTATTGGGTTGATCTCGAAACACAAACATAGGCATGGAGTTTCCACTAGGTCAAGTTGGTGTTAGCACAACTCACCCAAAATCAGCCAAACCAGCATAAAAGATTGAGGAATTTCAAGTGCCAACCTACATGCAATGTAAATAGAGTTTCCACAAGTTACTGCACTGCAAATAGCCACACTTCAATCAAATAAAAAAAAAACAAACAGGAGAAGAGCCTCAAAAGAGTTTTGTAAACCAACTGTTCAGCAAAGCAAATGTGCTGTATACGCTCTCAAAGGGTGGTGGAAATCTGTTAACTGAAGTATTCTGTGCTCCAGTTTATTTCAAAAAAACAAATTTCCTCAAGAGTAAACAGTCTCTTTTTTTAAAAAAACAGAACTAATATATCAGGAGACTCGGGGAGGGAAAATAATCAACAGACCTCTATGTATTGCTTCTGCGGTCCAACTTTTGCTCAGGTTCTGTCGCCTGCCATTTCCAAACACAGCATCCGGACATTCAATAGGCCCTTGGATCATGTGTAGTCTCCTGTAAACTCTCCTTTTATGCCAATAGCATTCTATTCCTTTCAGTAGCTCATTTCCACAGATTTCCAGAGGACTTTGGGTCTTGCTACACACCCCAACTTGCCAAAATTGCACATTTCAACCCTCAGTGGCAACCATGTAGTGCTGTCCACCACTCACACACCTCACTTATTTTCTAAAAACCACCAATTACAGCTATGCAAACCAAGTTCTTCAGTTAGCACTCACTGTGTCACTAGACTCCCCAAGAAAATTTCAAGAACAATCAGACCAATGTCCTTCCAAAGGCCAATCCTGCTTTCACAGCGCTTCACAGAGTGATCCCATAGATTTAAATGTATTGTCATTTAGAGGCATCCAGAGAATACAGGAACAGAAGGTAACAAAGCAGATTGTTTTTCTTCTTTCATTGGCTAAGTGGCCCTTAAGCTTCCAGGTCAGTAGAAACCTGACAACTGAACTATATTCTGATAAACATAGTCATAGTATGATCAATAGGTGACTCCTATCTAACAGCAACGTGGTTCATTCTTCATTGCTCAATTCGGGACGTACAACAATTAGCAGTCTAGCAAGTGACACCCATACTCATACTCACTGCTGCAACTTTAACACAACTCAGTAATGTGTGAGTGTAAAAGTGGACAGCATCAATTAGTCATATGTGACCATTTTGACATTTGTGGCAAGTAACAAGTATATTGGACAACGCTAGACTAGATGCTCTGATTAAAAATGCTTAATCAATAAATTAATTAAAAATAATAAAACTGCACCAGGTTATCAGTCATAAATACACCATGAAATTCTTTTTAATGCAAAGCAATATTTTTTAAAATTACATTCTAAAACGCTGTCCAACTGAACAAGCTCATGCAAAATTTTGACAATATGCAAATAAGTTTGAGCAGATTAAAAAAAAGAATTGCAAAATTAGCACAATTTTGAGCGCAACTTGCGCCTAATCACCAATTGTACTTTAAGCAAAAACTCTTTGCTACAATTGATACAATCAAATTGCAGAAGCCCAAAAATACTATTGTATGAAGTGCATTTCATTTTAGTAACTACACAGAGCAGAATAGCATCTAGATAGTTTGAAGGAGTTGTGTCAGCCCAGAAGTTTTTTGCACAGAAAATAGAAAATCCTTTGGTATTATAACCAAAGAAAGTTGTGAATAAAGATAAGCAAAGTTAATCTAATCTGTTTGGCAAGTACATTACATATGGCAAGACATATACCGTACAAAAGCAGGACATTGCTGGGGTAAAAATAAGGCAATCCACTGTCTTTTAACACATTTATAGGATCACATGCCATGAAGCAAACTGGATAACATTTTTTGGCAGTAAATACATGAATGACTGTATAATTTTCAGAAACATACGCTGTGTCATTAACATCATTATCAAATAATTAAAGGTCTGAAATTGCAGTAAGAAATCAGTAAATGGCAAAAAAATATGTTTTCAATCAAGGCATTTCTAAAAGAAAAACGGACTGGATTTTCATCTTGGAGGCAGATAGTTGGAGTAGGGAAATTGCCCGTGCACCCGCCTCAAGAAAAAGTGCAACCGAAAGCTACGATTTTCGTTCTGGTGGCAAGTGCGGGATAGAGTCAGGTCTGCTGCTGCCGGACACAAATTGGAGGTGGTCACAGGGGCTGCTGAGTGCTGAGACAGGTTGGATAAAAGACCCGCCTTAATTCTCTGGGATTTTGTCCCAGTTGTATCTTAATTAATAGCCCCTATGCCAACTTAGTGCCAACTCATGGAATCATAGAAATGACAAAATGTGCCATCCAGCCTAATCCCACTTTCCAACATTTGGTCCGTAGCCCTGCGGGCTACAGCACTTCAGTATATGTCCAGGCACTTTTCAAATGAGATGAGGTTTTCTGTCTTTACCATCTTTTCAGGCAGTGAGATCCAGACCCCTACAACCCTCTGGGTGAAACGTTTTTTCTTCATCACCCCTCAAATACTCCTACCAATCACTTTAAATCTATGCCCCCTGGACACTGACCTCTCTGCTAAGATAAATAAGCTCTTTCCATCCACAACACTGGCATCCACCCAGCAATGTGGAAAATTGCTCAAGCGTGTCCTGTACACAAAACGCAGGACAAATCCAACCCAGCCAATTACCACCCCAT
Source organism: Cetorhinus maximus (assembly GCF_964194155.1). Classification (NCBI taxonomy): domain Eukaryota; kingdom Metazoa; phylum Chordata; class Chondrichthyes; order Lamniformes; family Cetorhinidae; genus Cetorhinus; species Cetorhinus maximus. The sequence goes on from NC_135882.1 coordinate 68,136,265, forward strand.
CAGTCTACTCTCGATCACCAGTAAAGTGATGGAGGGGGTCATCAACAGTGCTATCAAATGGCACTTGCTTAGCAATAATCTGCTCACCGATGCTCAGTTTGAGTTCTGCCAGGGTCATTCAGCTCCTGACCTCATTACAGCCTTGCTTCAAACATGGACAAAAGAGCGGAACTCCAGAGGTGAAATGAGAGTGACTGCCCTTGATATCAAGGCAGCATTTAACTCAATGCGGCATCAAGGCGCCCTAGCAAAACTGGAGTCAATGGGAATCAGGGGGAAAACTCTCTGCTGGTTGGAGTCATACCTAGCACAAAGGAAGATGGCTGTGGTTGTTAGAGGTCAATCATCTCAGTTCCAGGACATCACTGCAGGAGTTCCTCAGGGTAGTGTCCTATCCCCAACCATCTTCAGCTGCTTCATCAATGACCTTCCTTACATGATAAGGTCAGAATTGGGGATGTTCGCTGATGATTGCACAATGTTCAGCATCATTTGCAACTCCTCACATACTGAAGCAGTTCACGTCAAAATGCAGCAAGACCTGGACAATATCCAGGCTTGGGCTGACAAGCAGTAAGTAACATTCACGCCACAGAAGTGTCAGGCAATGACCATCTCCAACAAGAGACAATCCAACCATCACCCCTTGACATCCAATGGCACTACCATCACTGAATCCCCCACTAAATCAACATCCAGGAGGTTACTATTGACCAGAAAATGAACTGGGCTAGCCATATAAATACTGTGACTACAAAAGCAGCTCAGAGGCTAGGAATCCTGCAGTGAGTAACTCACCTCCTGAATCCCCAAAGCCTATCCACCATCTACAAAGCACAAGTCAGGGGTGTGATGGAATACTTGCTACTTGCCTGGATGAATGTAGCTCCAACAACACTCAAGAGGCTTGACGCCATCCAGGACAAAGCAGCCCACTTGATTGGCACCCCATCCACAAACATTCACTCCCTCCACCACCGACGCACAGTGGCAGCATTGTGTACCATCAACAAGATGCACTCCAAGAACTCACCACGGCTCCTTAGACAACACCTTCCAAACCCACAACCACTACCATCTAGAAGAACAAGGGCAGCAGACACATGGGAACACCACCACTGGCAAGTTCCCCTCCAAGCCACTCACCATCCTGACTTGGAAATATATCACCGTTCCTTCACTGTCACTGGGTCAACATCCTTGAACTCCCTCCCTAACAGCACTGCAGGTGTACCTACACCACATGGACTGCATCGGTTCAAGAAGGCAACTCACCACCACCTTCTCAAGGACAATTAGGGATGGGCAATAAATGTTGGCCTAGCCTGCGAAGCCTACATCCCGTGAAAGAGGAAAAAACTTTAACAAGACCCCTCACAATTTAGTAAATCTCAAAGAAATCACCTCTCAATCTCCTCTGTTCCAAGGAGAACACCCCCAGAGCCATCCAATCTTTCCTCATAGCTGCAATTTTCCAGCCCTGGCAACATCCCTGTAAATCTCCTCTCTACCCTCTCTAGTGAAATTCCATCCTTTCTCATAACACTGCCCCCCCATGGCCCCTGATCGCCCCTGTGCCAACTTAGTGCCAAATGATACCAACCCATGCCCCCCACCCACCAACCTTTCCCCTACAGCCTCCATGTCAACTTACCCAGTAGTCACTATGGGTAGACCTCAGGCGCTATGCTAAGGTGAAAATAAAGTTCTAAGTAACTAATACAGACTAGGAGTTTAGCAAATTGAGAGGTAATCTTATTGAAACATAAAGTTCTGAGGAGGCTTGACAGGGTAGATGCTGAGGCAATGTTTCCCCTCATGGGGGAATCTAGAGTTAGGCGATACAATTTAAAAAACAAGGGGTCTCCTATTTGAGACAGAGATAAGGAGGAGTCTCTTCTCTCAGGAGGTTGTTAGTCTTTGGAATTCTCTTCCCCAGAAATCTGTGGAGGCTGGGTCATTGAACATGTTCAAGGTTGAGTTAGACAAATTTTTGATCTACAACGGAGTCAAGGGTTATGGCGGACAGGCAGGAAAGTGGAGTTAATTCCACAATCAGATCAGCCATGATCTTACTGAATGGCAGAGCAGGCTTGATGGGCCAAATGGCCTATTCTGTTCCTATTTTTGATCATCTTATAATCTTATTAATTATGCACCCTACATTTAAGTCTGAATCATTGATATATGCCACAAGCAGCCAGGGGCCCAGTAGTGAGCCCTGAATCAGCCTTGCAGTCACAAAAACGCCAATCAACCATGACCCTTTGCTTCCTGCCACTGAGCCAATCTTGGATCCAACCTGCCACTTTTCCTTGGATTCACGGGATCCATTTACTACCCATTTACTGATCAGTCTGCTATGTGGTACCTTGTCAAAAACCTTGTTGAAATCCAGATAGACAACCTCAAACAGACTATTCTCCTCAACTCTCCTTGTTACCTGCTCAAAAAATTTAGTTGTTAGTCAGGTGTTTCTTGCCATGGAGAACACCCCAAATGAGGAGAGATGAAGCAGTTTCAGTTTAAAACAGCGAGGAGAGAGCCGGGGGTTCAGTTCAAAACAGCAAGGAAAGAGCCGGGAGTTCAGTTCAAAACAGCGAGGAGAGAACTGGGAGTTCAGTTCAAAACAACGAGGAGAGAGCCAGGAGTTCAGTTTAAAACAGCGAGGGGAGCAGGGAGTTCAGTTTATAACAGCAAGGAGAGAGATGGGAGTTCAGTTTGAAACAGCGGGGAGAGCCGGGAGTTCAGACACAGGGAGCTGACCTGTGTGAAAAGGGCAGCGGCAGATAAAAACCAGCGGCAGAGATCCCCTTAAACCTGTTTCTACCTGTCAGAGCCAAAGTGTGACATCAAAGGAAAGCTGGTAGGTGATTGGTGGGTATCTCTTCTGTGACTCTTCTGATTGGCCAATTGGTTTAAATCAGGAGACATTATTACAGCTGAAGGGTACAGTTAAGAAATTCACTTTTAAAATATTTATCATCTAAATTAATTAATCAAATAGAATAGAGATGGCTGGGTAGGCGATGTGTTGCAGCTGTAGTATGTGGGACTGGTGGTCGCCAGTGGTCGGCGGTGTGGTCCGTGGTGACCACATCTGCAGCAAGTGTTGGCTGCTCGAGGAACTTCGGCTCAGAGTTGATGAGCTGGAGTCCGAGCTGTGGACACTGCGGCATATCTTAGAGGGGGAGAGTTACCTGGGCACTGCGTTTCAGGAGACAGTCACTCCCCTTAGATTAATTACTTCAAATTTGGACCATGGTTAGGGACAGGAGGGTGTGACTGCGAGTGAGGCAGGTATGGGGATCCAGAATTTAGTTTTGGAGGAGCCTCAGCTAGTACCTTTGACCAATAGGTACGAGATTCTTGCTCCCGGTGTGGACGAGGGCACAGACTTCAGGGAGTATTAGCGAACTGGCCACAGCACCGTGGTACAGAGTGTCATTCAAGTGAGGGGAGAAAAGAGAAATGTAGTAGTGATGGGGGATAGCACAGTTAGGGGAATGGATACTGTTCTCTGCAGCAAAGACAGAGAGTCCCAAAGGCTGCGTTGCCTACCTGGTCCCTAGGTTAAGGGCATCTCTTCTGGGCTGGAGAGGAACTTGGGAGTGGGAGGGGAAGGATCCAGTTGTCATGGCTCACGTTGGTACCAATGACATGGCTAGGACTAGGAAAGAGGTTCTGCTGAGGGACTACAAGCAGCTTGGGGCTAAATTAAAAAGCACAGCCACAAAGGTAGTAATCTCTGGATCAATACCTGAGCCATGTACAAATTGGCATAGAGTGAATAAGAGTAGAGAGGTAAATGCGTGGCTCAAAGACTGGTGTGGGAGAAATGGGCTTCGAATCATGGGGCACTGGCACTAGTTCTGGAGGAGAGAGCTGTTCCATTGGGATGGGTTTCATCTGAACCATGCTGGGACCAGTGTCCTGGCGACTCATATAACTAGGGTTATACAATTAGTTTAAAGTCCTACAGGACTTTAGGACTTTAAACTAATTAGTGGGGGAAGGATTCAATTGAAGGGAAGTTTAAAATATCAAAAAGTAACGAGAAAGAAGAGGCGAATGATAATCAAAGTGTGACAGGAAGGGGCAGAAAATGAAAGCAGAAGAGTGCAGCAGAAATTAGAACCAGAATGAGTAATAACGGTTAAAAAGTCAAAACTTAAGGCTCTTTATCTGAATGCACGCAGCATTTGTAACAAGATAGATGAGTTGATGGCACAAATAGAAATAAATGAATGACTTGATAGCTATTACAGAGACGTGTTTGCAGGGTGACTAAGACTGGGAACTCAATATTCAAGGGTATTCGACATTCCGAAAAAATAGGGAAAAAGGAAAAGGAGGTGGGGTAGCTTTGTTAATAAAGGAAGGTATCAGTGTGGTGGTGAGTACTGATATAGGTACAATAAGTCGTGATGTGGAATCAGTTTGGGTGGAAATAAGGAATAGTAAGGGGAAGAAGTCATGGGTGGGAGTCGTCTATAGGCCCCCGAAGAATTTCCTCACTGTAGGACAAGGTATAAGTCGGGAAATAATGGAGGTGTGTAAGAAGGGCGCTACAATTGTCATGGGTGATTTTAATCTGCATATTGACAGGACAAATCAGATTGGCAGGGGTAACATGGAAGACGAATTTGTAGAGTGCAACAGGGATTGTTTTTAGAGTAATATGTTGGAGAACCTACCTGGGAACAGGCTATTTTAGATCTGGTAATGTGTAATGAGGTGGGGTTAATCAGGGATATCATAGTTAAGGATCCTCTAGAGGACAGCAATCACAACATGGTAGAATTTCAAATTCAGTTTGAGGACGAGCAACTCGGGTCTCGAACCAGTGTCCTCAACTTAAATAAGGGGAATTACAGAGGTATGAAGAAAGGGTTGTCTAAAGCGGACTGGGAAAATGGACTAAGGGAAAGATCAGTGGATAAGCACTGGCAGACATTTAAGCAGATATTTCATAACACTCAGCAAAAATTTATCCCAGTCAAAAAGAAGGACTCGATGAAAAGGATGAACTACCCATGGTTAACAAAGGTGGTCAGGAGAATATCCAATCAAAAACTAAGGCATACAAAGTGGCAAAAACTAGTGGTAGGCCAGAGGATTGGGATTTTTTTTAGGAACCAGCAGTGGATGACTAAAAAGCTAATAAAGAGGGAGAAAATTGATGATGAAAGGAAATTGGCAAGAAATGTAAAAATACACAGCAAGGGCTTCCACAGGTATATAAAAAGAGAGTGACTAAAGTGAGTGTGGGCCCTTGGAGGATGCAGCTGGAGAATTGATAACGGGGAACAGGGAAACAGCAGATAATTTAAACCAATATTTTGCATTGGTCTTCACAGTGGAGGACACTATAAACATCCCAAAGATATCAGATATGCAAGGAGCTAATGGGAGGAAAGATCGTGTAACAGTCTCCATCACGAGGGATAAAGTATTTGACAAACTAATGGGACTAAAGGCAGACAAGTCGCCAGGACCTGATGGCCTGCATCCAAAGGTTTTAAAGGGAGTGGCTGCAGAGATAGTGGAGGCATTGGTCGAGATATTCCAGAACTCACTGTATTTCAGGAGGGTCCCAGCGGATTGGAAAACTGCTAATGTGACACCCCTGTTCAAGAAGGGAGGGAGGCAAAAATCAGAAAACTATAGGCTAGTCAGCCTAACATCTGTCATTGGGAAAATGCTGGGGTCCATTGTTAAGGAAGAAATAGCAGGACATTTAGAAAAGCTTAACGCAATCGAACAGAGTCAACATGGTTTTGTGAAAAGGAAATCATGTTTGACAAATTTGCTAGAGTTCTTTGAGGATATAACAAGCAGAGCTGACAAAGGGGAACCAGTAGATGGATTTCCAGAAGGCATTCCATAAGTACCACATAAAATTATTATTCTACAATACAGGAGCTCACAGTATTGGGGGTAATGTATTAGCATGGGTTGAGGATTTTTCAACACACAGAAAACAGAAAGTCAGGATTAATGGGGCTTTTTCAAGCTGCAAAGACGTAACTAGTGGAGTGCCACAAGGATCAGTCCTAGGGCCTCAAATATTTACTATCTATATTAATGACTTGGAGGAGGGGGCAGACTGTAATGTATTGAAATTTGCTGATGATACAAAAATAGATGGGAGGCATGTTGTGAAGAAGATATAAGGAATCTGCAAGGGGATATAGATAGGTTGAATGAGTGGGCAAACACTTGGCAGATAGGGTTTAATGTAGGAAAATGTGAGGTCATGCACTTTGGTAGGAAGAATCAAAAAGCAGACTATTATTTAACTGGAGAGAGACTCCCAAAACCTAAGCACAGAAGGATCTGGGTGTTCTTGTGCATGAAACACAGGAAGTTAACTTGCAGATACAGCGAGTAATTGAGAGGGCAAATGGAATTTTGGCCTGTATTGCAAGGGGGTTGGAATTTAAAAATAGGGAAGTCTTGTTACAACTGTACAGGGTGTTGGTGAGGCCGCACCTGGAGTGCTGTATACGGTTTTGGTCCCCGTATTTAAGAAAGGATATACTGGCATTGGAGGCAGTTCAAAAGAGATTCAGTAGGCCGATTCCTGATATGAAAGGGTTGATTTATCAAGAACAGCTAAATAGGTTAGGCCTTTATTCATGAGAGTTCAGGAGAATGGAGGGTGATCTTATTGAAACATACAAGATTCTGAGGGGGCTTGACAAGGTAGATGTTGAGAAGATGCTTCCATTAGTGGAGGAATCTTGAACTAGGGGACATAGTTACAGAATGCACGCATTTAAAACTGAGATACGAAGAAATTTGCTCTCTCAAACAATAGTGAATGCCTGGAATTCTCTACCCCAGAGTGTTGTGGAGGCTAGATCACTGAAATATTTAAAGAGGAGGTAGATAGATTTTTGAAGTATTGGGGAGTTGAGGACTATGAGGAGCTGGCACAAAAGAGGAGTTGAGGCCTGGGGCAGATCAGCCATGATCTTATTGGAAGGCAGGGCAGGCTTGAGTGGCCGAATGGCCGACCCCTGCTCCTATTGCTTATGTTCTATGTTTTTATGCCCTTAACAAATCCATACTGGCTGTCCTTGAATAATCCATGCCTCACTAAATGATGACTTATACCATCCTTCAGCATTCTTCCAATTAATTTCCCACCACCATAGTTAGCTGATAGGCCTGCAATTACTCTGGCTTTCCTTCCCTTTTTAAACAGTACCATACCTGTAGCTAGAGAGGGTTGAAAAATGATGGTCAGAGTTTCTACTATTTCTTCCCTTGCTTCTCTGAGCAGCTTGGAATACATTTCATCTGGGTCTAGTGGTTTATTTAGTTTCAAAGAGGCTGAGGTTGTCCAATAATTCCTCCTCAATATTGCCTCCCTCACTACGTTTATCCTATCCAATATTTCACACATCTTAATTACAATGTCTGCTTCGTCCCTCTCTTTTGTGGAAGCAGGCACTAAATAATCATTGGCTTGTTGATCTAGGGGATGAGTCTTACTTTGTGGTTCTTGGTCAAAGTATGCAAGAGGTCCCGGGCTCAAATCCCAGAAAAGCCCTGTTTTCCAGCCCGCACTCCATGGGCCGAATGGCCCCTTTCTGTGCTGTAATGGCTATGGGCTGGATTTAAGCTCCCCCATGGTGGATTTGAACACGTAGGGCATGTAAAATCCAGTGAGGGCCATGCCTGCAGCCTCCCTGCCCCCTCAGCCTGCCAGCATGATCCTGGCAACATGCTGTTCCCCCCAGTTTTTAATATGCATTCGTCACCTGGCTCCTCGATATCCCGGACTATATGCAGTTCCAGCAATGTCCACCAATGGCACTGCTGGGACCAGAGAGCTGCTGGACATACAATTGGCTGGCAGCTCTTGGAGAAGGAATTTTCTCCCCGGATGGGGCAGAAGGTCTGCTTCAGGCCAATTAAAACTTCTCAAAGTGTTAAATGGCTGCGGGGCAGCTGACTGGAGTGGGGGCAGGCTCCTGCTGTGTGCCTCCACCCCACCTCGCCGACCTTTTAACCAGAGAGGTGGCAACTTTGGCACCCTCTAAAATCCACTCCTATGAATCCAAGAACCATACTTACAACTTGCTCCTCCATACACAATTAACCTTTTCATCTCTAATCTGCACTACTCTTTGCTTTGTTATCCTCTTTCTCTTTTAGTATTTATAAAACATCTTTGGGTTTTCCTTGATTCAACTTGCCAATTTATTTTTAATTGCTTCTCTTTGCTTTCCTAGCTTTCTTTTTAATTTAACCATTCCATTAAGCATCCTGCATTATTGAGCTCTTGACATGTTCATGGATGGACAAAGTATACCAACTGAATCAAATTTCACTTATATTAAAAACCGTCTACAGCTGAAGAAATTTGTAATCCTGGATCCACAGAAGTCTTCCAGTTCCAACAGCCTGATGAGCCCCAATACCAATAAATTAAGTTCTCGTTCCTTCATTCCTAGAGGCCCAGCACAGGACCAAGCTGGTTTGCCACACTACCTTAATGGTGAGTTGCAGGGAGGCATTCACAGTTCAAGCATCACTTGAATCCAAAAATGCTAGCTTCAGACAGGCGGTCCAGCCATTTTGGGTGTATGCCTAAAACTGCCTCCCATTCTTCCATATTAAGGATTTGGAAAAGAATGAAGAACTGGCCTTTAAAGCAAAATGTGTTCATACAAGTTTTTAAATAAGAGCAGGGAATCTAACTTATGATTCAAATTCTGATAAGCTACGCTATGAAGTTGTTTCCCCAAGAATCAAAAACAATAAGCAATTTGTTAGCTTATCTTGGCAATCAATGAACACTTTAAATCCACTGTTTTGTGAGATCCCTGGTCCCAGACTCTCAGCAGGGTTGTCTATTACTGGCCCACCACCTCTTTGGGAATAAAGAAAAGATGCGTAGCAAGAAAAGGAGCAAAATTATATGCATGTTTATGGAAGAAAACAGCTTACATTGAAAATTCTCCCCTAGTACACCTACATTCTCGCTTCAATTATTATTTGTAAAAGCTGATATAAAATATGTTGTCCCCAATACTTTTAACTTCCCAAACTAGAGTCCCTCTCAATCTCTGAGAAATCCTACACTCTCTCCAATTATTCTTTCACTTTTAATCTCCTTATAAAAACTTTTTTTTATTTCCTTTTATATTACCGAGATTTTTATAAGTTCTCTTTTGGCCCTTCTACTTTTCACCCTTGCTCCCCGGCTGCATTCCTCACATTCCTCATGATATTCCTTAGCATTGTTTGCATTAGTTTTATCATATGCCTATCTTTAAGGTTTCCATCTCTTTCTATTCAGTCAAAGAATACCTTTCTCTAATACGCCTCCCTCTTTCACCTTTGCACTTAAATTTGAAAATTCTTCATCTCTAATCTGGATTTCTGTTTGTTAACCTCAACCTCCCCCCATCGCCATGCACAGTTAATTGAAGCTGACCTCTTCCTATCTTATTGGAATAGGTTTTTATTCAGTTTGGAATCCTTATGGAGAAAATGGAGAAAAGAACTGATGCATCACATCACAGGGAACACCCTACAGATTGAGGGAAAGGAAAATAATGGGGTAACATCTTGGAGTCAGTATGCCATAATGGTTCTCTCCATTGAAAGCCTGAATAACTATCGGATGCTGGATGAGGTAAATTATTGGAATATATATTGATACAACTCAAGTTAGTTTGGAATATATAAATATATAAAATATGAGAAGTTGAAAATTTAATGGAAGTCCACTGAATCTTATATATGTATCTTAAGAATAAAAATTATTTCAGTTAATAAAATTGTTTGCATAACACACTATATTGACATGAAACAAAACTTTAAAAACTTGCCTGTTCTTCTGCTATATTACATTTTTCCTCTTGAGCTAATTGTTTCATTCTTAGTTTATGGATTATGTCTTCTTTACAAAAGACCTGTAGATTTATAAATTAAAAAAATAATAATTTAAGAGTCATAAAAGCATAGAAGGAGACCATTTAGCCCACTGAGTTCATGCTGGCTTTCTATAGAGCAATCCAGTCAGGCCCATTCCCCACTCCAGGCCTGTAGCCTTTGTAATTTATTTCCCTTAAGTGCCTATTCAATTTTCTTTTGAAATCATTGATCATCTCCGCTTCCACCACCCCCATGGGCAGTGAGTTTTAGGTCATTACCACTCGCTGCATAAAAGTTCTTTCTCACACCAACCCCCCAACCTCCCCGTATCTCTTGCCCAAAATCTAAATCTCAAATCTGTGTCCCCTAGTCTTTGTATCATTAGCTATTGGGAATAAATTATCTTTGCCTACCTTATCTAAACCTTCCATAATCTTATATACATCTAACAAATCTCCTTAGCTCCAAGGAGAGCAACTCCAGCTTCTCCAAGCCAATCACATAGTTGAATTCCTTCATTCCTTGAATCATTCTGGTAAATCTCCTCTCAAGGACCTTCACATCCTTCCTAAAGTCTGGTGACCAGAACTGTACGCAATACCCTAGTTGTGGCCTAACCAAAGTTTTACATACCTTCAGCCTAATGCCTTTTGTACTCAATACTTCTATGTAGCCCAAGGTCCCATATGCTCTGCTAACTGCTATCTCAAAATGTTCTGACACCTTCAAAGATCTATGCATTTCAGATACATTTGTCGGAATATTTATTAAAAATTCAGGAAATTACCTCATTTGAAAGGATATCTTGTTCACTTTGCGCAGTGATCATCCAAGCTTCAAGTCGGGCTTGTAAGCGTCCATTGTCCTCCACCGATTCATTGTATTGCTGCTGAAGTTGTTTCATTTGATCTTTCAGGTCAATAATGGTGACTTTCTTCTTTTGAACCTTCAATTAGGAAATAAATGTCTAAATGCGTAATTATCTTATGAAAAAAACATGCAAATTTGGATATGGTAAGCTATACATTCATTGTAACTTTAGCCAAATAAACTATTTTTAACATTTGAAAGGAGCTGCTTTAATGTAGCAGTTAAATCACAGGTAAGCTACTACTTTACCTACAACAGCTGACAGGGCTAAAGTACTCTATAGCTAAGTTAAGATTTGAATTCAGGTTTAAGCTAATATTGAAGCACAAACAGATAAAAGTGATCATCATAATTTGGTGAATAATAATGACAACACCCTGGCTGTCATGTTGAGGATTTGTGTTTGTGAACTAGCTGTGCCACTAGCCAAGCTATTCCAGTACAGCTACCACACTAGCATCTACCCAACAAAGTGGAAAATTGCTCAGGTTTGTCCTGTCCACAAAAAGCAGGACAAATCCAACCTGGCTAATTGATTACTGCCCCATCAGTCTACTCTCAATCATCAGCAAAGGTGTCGCCAATAGTGATATCAGACAGAACTTATTCAGCACTAACTTGATCATCAATACTGATTTGGTTTCCTTTAGGGCCACCCGGCTCCAGGCCTCATTATAGCCTTGGTCCAAACATGGATAGTAGAGCTGAATCATGGAGGTGAGGAGATAGTGATTGCTCTTGACATTGAGGCAGCATTTGATCGAGTGTGGCCTAGGAGCCCTAGCAAAATTAAAGTCAGGGGAAAAAAACTATCCCTGTTTGGAGTCATACCCTAGCACAAAGAAAGACGGATGTGTTTGTTGGAGACTATCATCTCAGCCCCAGGACATTGCTGCAGGAATTCCTCAGGGTAGTGACTTAGGTCCAAAAATCTTCAGTTGCTTATTCAATAACCTTGTTTTCATCATATGGTCAGAAGTGGGGATGTTCATTGATGATTACAGGGTTCAGTGCCATTTGTAACTCATCACCTAATGAAGCTGTCTGTCATCATACGCAAGAAAATTTGGACAATATTCAGACTTGGGCTGATAAGTGGCAGGTAAAATTCACTCCACATGAGGCAATGACCACCTCCACATTCAAAGACATTACCATCACTGAGGGCAGAATTTTCCCAAATTTACACTAAGTGCAGTAGTGGGTGGGCAAAATGGCATCCTACGCGGCGACGACGATGGCGGGTTTTCGCGGCATATCGTCCCAAACCCGCCTCATTATTTATGCACTCCCAGGAAACACGCCATTTCCATGACAGACGGGTTCTCTTTTTCCTTCCCGCCATAACTCTGCCATTGCATCATACTGGCTGCCATGTTTAAAAGGCAGCCGCCAGCATACTGCTCATCGTGACCAGCTCACAGCCACGGCCCAGGAGACATGGCCAGCAAAGGTAAAAAGACCACAGCACCCCGGTTTAATGACGGGTCCCTCGAGTGACTGTGGATGCCGTGGAGGCCCGCCGGGATATCCTGTACCCCCGCTCTGGCTGTAGGTTGGGCAACGTGACCAAGCCGGCTTGGGAGGTGGTGGCAGTGGGGGTCAGTGCAAACGCCCTTTAGGAGAGGACAGCCGTCCTGTGCCACAACAGGATGAATGATCTCCTCCGTTCCACCAGGGTAAGTCACTCTTTTCATCACTCTCAACTCACACACTCACAAACGCAGCACACATCCACAGGGCCCTCACTCTGTCAGATCAAGGGACATCACCATTCACTCTCTCACACACACCTTCATTGTCCTCAGCCGTCCATGGGACCACTCACCACCTGCACAGGCCGGGCACATTTATCTAAAATAGAGGCAAAATACCACGGATGCTGGAAATCTGAAACAAAAACAAAAAAAGTGCTGGAAAAACTCAGCAGATCTGACAGCATCTGTAGAGAGAAAGACAGAGTTAACGTTTCGAGTCCATGTGACTCTTATTCAGAGTTCTGAGAAAGAGTCATACAGACTCAAAACATTAACTCTGCCTTTCTCTCCACAGATGCTGTCAGACCTGCTGAGTTTTTCCAGCACTTTTTGTTTTTGTTTCAGGCACATTTATCATCTGGTCCGGCAGGCGTCCTACTTACACTTTCTCCATCTCTATCCATGAGGGACAAGCTGGCACACAAGAGAGAGAGGTTGCAGACTGGTGGCAGAACGCCTGCAATCAAGGTCCTCACAGACTTTGAAAACAGAGCCATCCAGCTGACTGGCGAGGATCTGGACTGGTCCTGTGCTGACAGTGAGGTTGGCACTGCTCTACTAAGTGAGGATCCAGCAGTGCAACATCCATCAGACAACCATGCCGTGAGTGATGTGTCCTCTTTTACAGGCCACTGCCATGCACTAATTATCTCTCCTTGCTTTCGCAGGCACATCTGCCAAACAGCTGACAGAGTCCATGACCCGAGGCCTCCAATCAAGACCCGAAGAAACCTCCGAAGGGGAATCTGAAGGCACCCTCCTCGAAGTTCCGTCACAGCGCTCACCTACACCCTCCACCAGCGCAGCGACACACGTCTTGGTGGGACCTAGCTTTAGAATAGACACAGGATCACAATCTAGTAATCACATCACACTGTCTGATCCACAGCAGGCAGTGGCAGGGACTTCGCAAGTCCCCGCAATTTGGAGGACTGCTGGAGACCAGAAATTTTCTGAGTCCAACTCACATGACGAATCTCTGGGCTTGGTCATGTCACAGTTGCTGGAGATGCAAAGGCAAGCTCGGGAACATCAGGAAGGGATGTCTGCTGCACTCCTCAGATTGCAAGGCACAATGGAGGAGTCTATCCACCTTCAGGCTGAGGTGATAGCACCAGCATTGCAAAGCACCGAGGTCAGCACTGGTAGGATAGCAGCCGCCATGGTGACCTCCAGCATTGCTGCTTGGGCTCAGCTCCACCGCTGATGTCAAAGTTGGCCTACAATAGTGTACACGAGAGGGGTGCGGGGCAGCTAGGTCTCACTTCAGCTACCCCTTCCCCTCAAGGAGTCAGCCAGGGGCCCATGAGCACCCATAGGGAGGATGATCAGCAGGTGCACACTTCGGGCCCATTCACCCAGGTGGCTCTGGGAGTGACCGGCCCATCTGAATCCCCTCTTCCAGTACCCTCAGTAGCTCCAGCTTCACAAGCTGAGGAAGGTACCACTGCTACACAGCAGTACCCTAAATGCAGACCAGGGCCCTCCAAATCTCAGCCCTCCAGAGTATCGCCGCCAAAGTCATCACAGACAGGGCGTTGCAGTCAGCAGGTTGCCTCAGCCTCTGCTGTGGATGTCCGGGGAGCACCAAGATGTGGTGTCGGGGTTAGGAAAACTAAGGAGAATTAGTTGCATAGCCTGTGCACAGGTGTTAATCACTGGTACGTACTGTTCACTATTGTCAATAAACTCCCAAGAATGTCTCCCAGCCTACGGCTCCTTGAGCAGTGTTCTTGTCACTCAGATATGAAACCTTTCTCCATGAGATAAAGGCAGGTGTCTCAGTCCAGGGCCTCTTCCCTGTGCTCTGTGCAGCCTTCAGACCAAAGTGATGGTCTGGCCGCACACTCCCTGGAAACATTTCTGATGCCTGCACCTCGGCGGTGCTAGTCATTGCTGCCAGAATGTAGTGGGAAGGTGCCACAGAGTTCTCTCATTCTCTCTGTGTGCTCTCAGCACCCTTAAGGAGTGGCTGGCTCCCATCTCCTCAACATCTGTGACCACTGATGCTGTGCTCCAGCTCCTGAAGGGCTCAGGTACTGAAGGTGGACAAAACACCAGATGCTTCTAAAGTTTCATGGCTGCATCTCCATGATATAACCCTGATCACAGAACGCAAGCAAGCTGCCCTCGGTCAGACAGAAGTCAGACATTCTCAGGGGCTACGTGAAGATCTATGGAGTGTCCTCACTGCATGTCACTATCATCCTCCTGCAATTGAGCAACTATTAGGGCCTCCACTGCGTCTCCATGACAGGAGCATTCTCACAGGGTATTTGCACTGCCATAAAACAGAGTGGAGTCAAACGTTCATAAATGCGCTATGAGGATCTAGGGGGTCACCTCACTGCATGTCGTCATCATTCTCCACAAATCAAGCAGGTATGAGGGCCTCCCGAGTGTGCCTGCCTTGTGTAACCATTGCAAGAGTCTCATCCTCATTGTCACCTCCGAAGACCTCCTCACCCTCATCCCGGCAGTGTCCTGCTCATCGGAGGAGACATGCAAATCCTCCATCTCCTCCTCAGCCAGTTCGTCTCCCCGTTGGAGTGCCAAGCTGTAAAGGGCACAGCAGACAATGACAATGCATGACATCCCCTGCGGACTGTATTGCAGGGCTCCACCAGACCCGTTCGGGCACTGGAGCCTTATCATCAGCATCCCAATGGTCTGCTCTGCCAAGTTGCAAGCTGCAGCATGAGCCACATTATACCGTCGCTCTGCTGCAGTCTGAAACCACCACACGGGTGTCATCAGCCACAGCCTCTGCGGGTTGCCCTTGTCCCCAAGGAGCCATCCCTGCAGCTTCTGTGGACCGTGGAAGACTCCAGGGATCTGTGACTGACTGAGGATGTAGGCATCGTTCACACTCTCTAGAAATTGTGCGCATACTTGCAGGATGTGTTTCTGGTGGTCGCATACCAGCTGCACAGTGAGTGGAATCCTTTGCAGTTGATGTTGTCCGCCATGTGCAGCGACGGAGACCTGAACGCCACACGGATGCAGTCGATTGCACCCTGCACCTGTGGGAGTCTCGAGATCCAGCGAACCCAATGGCCTTTGCATCCAGGCTGTCCCGGTCCCGGGAGAAATGCACAAAGTTGTGCGCCTTTGAGAAGATGGCATCCGTGACCTCTTGGATGCATTTGTGGGTGGCGGCTTGTGATATCCCAGAGGTCGCCTGTGGAGCCCTGAAAGGAGCCACTGGCATAGAAATTGTGCGCCACGGTCACTTTCACAGCCACTGGCACCTGTTGCCCTCCATGTGCCCTTGGCACCAAGTCAAGCAGCAGATGGCAGATGTGAGCGACCAGGTCCTTAGACATGCACAGTCGTCAGCGACACTGGTTCTCAGTCATCTGCAGAAACGACAGGCAACGTCTATAGACCCTGGGTGTCACTAGGCACCGACCAGCCACCTGGTCGTTGTCGCTCCTGGGCAATGTATGTGAGAGCCCCAGCAGCCCCTTCTTCCTGAGATTGCTGCTCCTGCCTTTGCGTGGTCAGTCGCCTCAGTCCCTCTCTCTCCTCCGTCTTCTTTGCTCTCTGTAGGTCATCAGGCATACAGCTAGGTCACCAGTCTCAATGCTCCTGACGTGGTCCTCCTGCGGCACGAAAGAAAAAGAGACATGGTTATCATGGCTGTACTTAGCACTATTTTTGGCCCTGTGTGACGGCCCCTTAACGCTTCCTTAAGAGTGCTGGCCACCCCTTGGAGGGCCACAGGTGAGTGCGCTGCATGGCTGTCCTGTCAACCTGCGACATGGGGGACACTGGCCCAAACCGGGATGATGAGATTGCAAGGGGCTGTGAGCGTCTCCGGCAATGACTGCTACATGGCCAGCGTTGTCGAGAAGATTGTACGTGTGCAGTCCAACTGCTCTGCGATCCAGTAAAGTGGTCGCGGAATCGCAGTCTGTGCCAGAGGGGGGAGGTGCGGGTAAGGTCTGGAGCGCTTGATGGCACTTTGGTGCCTCCGCATTGCTTGCATGGCAGGCAGGCTAGGAGCCTGACCCCAATCATATCACTATTGTTGCGCCTGAACTGTCTCAGTTGCAGATGAATGGTCAGTTTATGCGTGGCCTCTTCCCTCACCTACCCTGCCCCCCATCCCCCCACCTCAATTTCTTGTGCGTGGGATCCAACGCCAGGGCAACAGTTGCACCCCCCACCCCACCGACAACAGCAACAGTTGCCTCCGAGGCAGGGCAGCACTTCACCCAGGCTCCCCGGCGCCCCTGAAGCCTGCAAAGCAACAGGCAACTCTGGCGAGCTGTGGAAAACAATGCTGTTCACTCACTTCAGTTCCCCCAAAGTGAAGGCCGCCAAGCGTACATCGCCTGTGTGCTGTTGTGAAACACATCGACGTGCTTTCCCACCAACGTGGACGGATGATCCGGCGGAATCCAAGAGCCTAGAGGGATGGCCTTTCAATGAGATGTTGATGTGTTACAATGAGCTCCCCGACAACCACTGGTGGGAAACGCAACCCACTGTCAGCGGGCTGAGCGGACAATCGAGGCCTGCCTTCCCGCCATCGTGAAACCGATTGCACCATATTGTCCATGCATGCCACCTATCACACCCGTTGCCAGCGCCCTGAATCCCCGTCATAAACATCCTGGGGTTCACCAGTGACAAAAAATTGGAACAGCCAAATATATACTATTGCTGTAACAGCAGGTCAGAGGTTGGATATTTTGTGACAGATAACTTACCTCTCAACTTCCCAAAGCCATTCCGCCATCTACAAGACACATAACAGGAATGTGGTGGAATACTCCACACTTCCTGATGACTGCAGCGCCAGCAACATTCAAGAAGCTTGGCACTATGCAGAACAATGCAACCCACTTAACTGGCATGCCAACCAACACTTTAACTATTTATTCTCTCTATTGTCAATGCATCATGGCTACAGTGTGTAACTTTTACAAGGTGCACTGCAGGAACTCACCAAAGCTTCTTTGACGGCACCTTCTCAACCCACGACCTCTATCACCTGGAAGAACAAGGGCAGCAGGTGCATGGGAACACCACCGCCTACAATTTCCCCTCCAAAGCCATACACCTTCCTGACTGGAAAATATACCACCATTCCTTCATCGTCACTGGGTCAAAATTCTGGCACCCTCTACTTAACAGCACTGTAAATATACCTATACAACACACCACCAAGGTTCACGATGGTGACTTATCAACTTCTTATCAAAGGCAATTAGGGATGGGCAATAAATACTGGCCATTCTAACCATGCCCACATCCCAAGTGATTTTTTAAAAATTGACTTTATTTATGAACAAATATCATACCAAACATTATAATAGTAAATTGCACATTGGCCGGAATTTTCCGTCACCACTGGTGTCTGGCGAATAATATGGCGGGAAGGCCATAAATTGGTTTCACATCGTGAAAGCATTTGGGATTGTCCGCTCCACCTGTCAATGGTGTTTCCCGCCGCCGGACGTCAGGAACATCGTTTTAATGCATCTGCATATCATTATAGTCCCTGCCCACTGGAATCATCCCCCCACACTGGGTCATCCAAGCGCCTCAGCGTGTGTTTCACGACTATACATAAGCGACGTGCATCTGGTAAACTGCACTTTACTCAGGGCTTGTTTGCCTACCTTGCTTCAGGCAGCACTTGCGGTCATCAGCGCCAGGCTTCGCAGGCAGCAACACATCACTTTTAGGGGGGCTCATGGGCAGGTCTCTACCTACCAAACCAGCTGGAACGGGGGGGTGGCGCTTGTTTGGGGATGGGGGAGAAAGGGGCTGCAGGGCTTTTCAACAGCTGCAGGGCTTGGGCTTGTTTGGGGAAGGGGATTATCCCAGGGTTGTGCCCTTGTTGATTTGTGTAAGTGGCCTCAAGATGGTGAGGGCTGAGGGGGCAGTCTCCAGAGGGGCTGAGGCCAGAAGGAGATGTGGGGTTGTGCGTGAGAGAGTGAGTGCTGATGTCCCGTGAGCTGGCAATGAGTGAGTTGCCAGTGAATGTGTGATGGCCTTGTGAGTGTGAGAGTTCAGAGTGATGAGACGGTTGCCTTACTCTGGCGGCACAGATGAGATCATTCATCCTCTTTCTGCACTGGATGGCCAACCTCATCTGTGTAGCGTCGGCATTGGCCACCACTGCCACCGCCTCCCAAGCCAGAGTGGTGAGATTGCTGAACCTCCTGCAGTCAGAGCGGGGGTGGAAGACATCACGGCAGATCTCCAAAAGGCATTCCAGTGACGGGTTACTGAACTCCTCTTGGTTTTCAGGGCTATGTCTTCACTGCAGCAGTCCTGGGCTGCAAGCATTGAGAACTGTGTGCACGGCTGCTGTTTAGATATGACACCCAGAGTGAAGAAACGGTGTGGTAACAGCATGACGGACAATTCAGATGCTGCCCGCCAGCGAGACGGCATGTTTCCTGTGGCTGCATAATTAATGAGGTGGGAAGAGGACAATGCGGCATGAAAAGCCACATTGCGGTCGACAGGTAAAATGTCCTTTTGCCTGCCTGCTACCGCAGTTAGGAAAATCTGGGATGATTCCACCCATTGTCTTAATAATTCAAGTATTTTAACCTACGCACATATTCGTTTCATTAGAGATAACCTTGTTCACCCAGTAAAATCTGCTAATGATAGCAACATTCTGATCACCAAATAAAAACTTAATAAACTTTGTAACAATCTGGCAGTCCTGCTTAATTGTTGCGTATGTTGAATTTTAAATGCTACTATCTTTCCTTCTTGCTCTTCAACAAGAGACAACAGCCTTAGTACAAATGAAAGTAATTTATTTAAATCTAAAATACCTATTTTCAAGGCAGCCTCACTTCTTAATAATATTCCTTTGCTTTCTCCCATTGGAAAGTAAGAGGATGAGAAAGAAAAATAAAGGCGGTTTGTGTGGTCAGCAACGAAGCAACAGTGCTTGGCGCTGACCTCGAAGAAAGCTGCCCACAAAGATCTAGCAATCTCTGTAGTGCTGATTTCCTCTTTCCCAATATCAGTTGGAATCCGATGCCATGTCAAGGAAATCGCCAGGCATCCAGCAACAATGATGTCATCAAGCAGCCAATCACATTGCAGTATTCTCAGCAAGCAAACCAGAAAGTAAAAGCCACAGAGCCCCTTCACTTTTAAGTTTAAATTTTACAGGTAGCAAAATAAGCAATTATAACATTCACAAGGGATTAAGGTATGAGCTAAAATACCATAAACAAGCTTTTCTTGAAAAAGAAATTGTTAAAAATGTGAAATTTCTTACCATAATGGAGAAATTTGTGAAAATTCAACAAATTTTAAACTAGTCTTACATGACCAGTGAAGATGCTTAGCAATAATTATGAACTTATTATGCCATCAAAAACTTATGTGGTACTTTGTGTACTATGTGGTATCCTTTCCTGTGATTCTTTCCATTGATAAAGGGAGTCAACAAGAAAGTCACACTATGGCCAAGTGTATATATTATCTATGACACCTTATACTTTGCAGACCTCAGCCACTCAATAAAATTCCATCTGTCACACTGACATTATAGCTAGTAAAATTGCTAAGAGAACAATGCACTCGTGTTTTGCTTGATCTGTTTAGGTTCCGTGACAGATTAACCTATTGGCAGTCTGGCATGACACTCCGGCACAGGTGTACAGGGCAGTGATGATCTTTAATAGACATGGGAAAAATAGTGCCTACGATGAGAAGGGCTACATCTGTGCTTAATCAGTGAGGGATTCCTTTTTGAAGTAAACTGTGGAGGAGCGCCTCTGCTGTACATAAAGTTGTGGGGTATCAGCAGGTAGGTATGATGCATCTCGATCCAGACTGACTTTCATTTGTACATCTTCCATAAAGCAAAGATAAAGAATAATCCCCAGTGGAAAACCTACATACCTTGTTTGAAGTGGTGCAAAAACTGTAGCCTCACTACAAATAGCAGAAAGGAAATGTAAAAGTAATTGGCAAGTATCATAAATAAAACAAAAAAAAATCTGATCATGGCAGAGTAATAAAAGCTTGAACTTTAACCTCCAAACACCAGTGGGATGGAATCCTAGAAAATTTACAACATGGAAGGAGGCAGTGCGTCCATGCCGCTTGACGAAGAGCTACCCCGCCTAATCTCACCTTCCAACACTTGGTCCACAGTCCTGCAGGTCATGGATTTTCATGTAAGCAACCAAAAATTTTTTAAACGTGCTGAGAGTTACTGCCTCTACCACCCTGTTAGGCTGTGAGATCTTTGTAGACTACAAAGTTGAAAAACACAATTGGTGCCATGAAGATGTGCTTTTGCCAAATGATAATTTTTACTCCGCCGGCTGGAATTCTGAATTGAACTTCTAAAAGCAGACTTTTGAAAAACACAGAGACTAAAGTGATTTGAACGTACAACCCAAGATGGCTAACTCCAATTTGCATTACTATAGTTTTCACATTCAAATTCATTGGAGTGGAGTCAGTCCGTCCACAAAACCCATCAAAGACAATAACTTCAGGGGAGTGTGAAGGGCTCACATCTCCTGTCTCATGAACAAGGCATCTATGGCAATCATCTGAGGTATTCACTGTTGGAGACGGGCCATTAGGACTAATGATTTGGATAATGGGACCTTGGCTAAGTTAGCTTCTAGACATAATCTAATAAAGTCACCTTTGGAATACACAGACAATGGCCAGAATATAATGCTCGTCAGGTGGGCACACTCCCGACCTGCCCGAGAGTAAAATGACACACGATGATGTTGGGCGTACGTCCCGACATTGCGCGATATTTCGGCCTATTAAGGCCATTAAAGTTTATAATTGAAAGGAATTTTTCGCTACCCATCCAACCTTACGGTTGGCAGGCAGGTGAAAACGCCAAGCGGCCTTTGCATTTTTTTAAGGAAGTCTCACCCACGGGCAGGATGAGGTTTCCACCAGTAAATATAAATAAAATAAAACTTTTAACATTTCATCAATAACATGTCCCTGTTCTTGTAACAGAATCACAAGATTTTAAACTCTTCATCTGTGCCTCAGGGAGCTTCTTCAGTGCACAATCACACGTATGCGCGAACTTGTGCTCTTGCCCTCCTCCCCCCCCACACACAGGCAGCGCCGAGTGCTACCGTGTGCGTTCTTCTGACCGCCCCCGCCGAACCTGCCGGATAGGGGAAATATCCTCCCCAGTGTGTTTTTTAAAAATTCCCCTGGCAGCTGGAGGATGAAAGTCACATGACAAGCCAACCTTTGTATGTTTTAAGTAAATGTTTTCTCAGCAGAACTGAGGACATGCAGCAAATGGAGAAGACCTAAACTGGGTTCGTCCTGCCTCCTGTTTTCTCTAACCTACCTGGTAAGCTTCTAGCGCTGTTTGTTGACTGCGAACTTCCAGGGGCACCCTGTTGCAGAACTTTCTTAAAAGAATCCAACCCAGCACTGCTTTCTCCCGAAGAACAACCAACTCAGTTGTCTACATCTTTATATCGGGGGCATCGAGACTATCGAATTCAGCCTGAAGCCAGCTGAGTCACCAGACAACAGACTGTAATCTCTTTTTTTTTTATGGAATCTAATTTGGCCAACCTATCTTTCCCCACTCTGTAATCTGTATTTATGTGTGAGTGAACTTCGAGTATGTGTGCATATGAAAGTCGGTATGTATTTTATTATTTTACTTGGATCGATTTAAGTATAATAAAGCTAACCTCTTTCTTTGTTAAACCCAAGAAAACTTGTCTTGTTGGTTCGTTAATGGTCGAAGCACATAAGTAGTTAAGTACTCACTAAAATGGCAGGTATAGCCTTTCAAACAAAAAAGCCTGTTGCAGACAAACGGGGAGAGGGCAAAGAGGAGACTCATTCGACCCCTCCTTACCTATTGGTAACATTAGTTTTAAAATAATATTTTGAGGCAGCACAAGAGACAGTCATTCATGGCAAACTGTGGCCCAGGGTTTCTCAGCTGTCTATAAAGGACATCAGCATCTTCATACTCTTAATTAAACAGCCTGAGACAAGGCTTTATTGGTTGGTGGGGACTGTGGAAGATGAGGTCAATGAGAGTTTAACTGCTCTTCAGAACCAGTGAAGAAATGCCTCTCATTTTAGAAAGAAAACATGGTTGTTACAGTTATTGATTAAGTCACTGGCTATGGAATTTCTGACTTTTATCTTATTAAGATAACTTCTGCTTGATGTATTGGGCGAGAATTCAGGATTGTTTGTGCACATTTTTTCAATGCCTTAAAGCAGTGTTGTCCAATACACTTACCACTGGTCACGTGGCGAATCGGCCACAGGTATGTGGCTAATTGAAGTTGTTCATTTTTGAAGCCAGATAATACAGAGTTCTGCTAAAATTACAGCAGTGGGTATGAGTATGGGTGTCACTCACTAGACCATTACGTATCATCCATCCCCAATTAAGCAAGGAAAAATCAACCACATTGCTCTTAGATAGGGACCACTTAGATAGTTAGACTGTGGCTATGTTCATCAGAATATAGTTCAGTTTTCGAGTTGCTAGTGACCTGGAAGCTGAAAGGTCACTTGCTCAATGAAACAACAAAAATAGTCCGCAATTTGTTACCCTCTTTGTTTTTGTTCTCTCAGGGTGCCTCGAAATGATGATACATTTAGATCTGTAGGACCACTCTGTGAATCGCTGCAAAAGCAGAGCCAGCCTTTGGAAAGATAGCGGTCCCTTTGCTTTTGAAATTTCCTTGGGGAATCTAGTGACACGAGGAGTACTAACTGAAGAACTTGGTTTTGTTTAGTTGGTAGTTGGTGGTTTTGCAAAATAGTTGAGGTGTGTGAGCAACGTACAGCATTGCCTGACTACTAATGAGGGTTGAAATGTACAATTTTGTCAAGGTGGGGAGGTATAGCAAGATCTAAAATGATCCGTCTTCATCTTAATAAATCTGTTAAATAAGGGATTGAAAGGAATAGGGAACTATTGGCACAAATGGGGAGATAACAGGAGGTTGGTCATAGCTATTGGCATAAAAGGAGAGATTACAGAAGGTTGGCCATGAATTAAAGGTCTACTAAGGTCAATACAAAGATACCTGTTAATTTTTTTCCTCCCTGAGCATCATAATATATTAATTCTTACAAAATTAAGACAATTTACTCTTGAGGAAATTTTTTTTTTAAACAAACTGGAGTACACTGTCAGAAACAGAACATTTCCGTTAACAGATTGTCACCACCATTTGAGAGTATATATAGCAGGCTTGCTTTGGGGAATTGTTGGAGTGCAAAATCCTTTTGAAGCTATTTGCCTGGCTCTGGCAGTAAGTGTATTGCTCTTGGCTGCTGACAGTTTAAAACCTCAAACCTATTTTCTAAAGATTTTGCATTTGTTTCATTAATATTGCAGATATTTTGCATCATGTAGCAAATATGATGACCTGATCACCACAAATTTAGCAAGCATCGAAATCCTCTTGGGCAATACTGCCTCAGAGCTACAAAATAGCATCTGCAACATGCGCGCACACACTTGTGGGACAAAGCTGAACACTATACTGGTGAGGGCATTAGCGCGTGCGCGCGCACACACACACACACACAGCCACTGCCATTTTAGAGCTCTATGCTCCAATTGCCACTCTCCATTAGCCTGATACAGCTAAACATGCTTTAAACAACAGTAACAAACTCCAACCAGCTCTATTTAAATGGATCATCAACTACCTACAGATAACTTGCCGGTTGAATTGTTCTGGCTGTTCTGAATAAGACACTATGAATATTTGATGCTTTCTATAGTTGTTTAAAATTACAAATGGTCTACAGGGGCCA
This sequence comes from Cetorhinus maximus, assembly GCF_964194155.1. Lineage (NCBI taxonomy): Eukaryota > Metazoa > Chordata > Chondrichthyes > Lamniformes > Cetorhinidae > Cetorhinus > Cetorhinus maximus. The sequence continues at coordinate 68,160,585 of NC_135882.1, forward strand.
AGCGTCCATTCTGCCAAGTAAAACCTGGTGGACTGGTAGCAAGGCAAGGGTGGGCATGCCTCCTTATCGGATGCCCTGTCCCCATCGGAGTCACCCTGCAAGGTAATTTTCCCCTCTGGGTTTCCCCTCCCACATCCCCCAGGCAATCCCAGCTACCCTCCCACCCCCCAGGTTGGCAAGGCCCGGCAAAGCGCCTTTAAGTCCCAGTTCCATCAGCGTCTCTTTTTCAGGATTGCCCAGCAGGGCCATCTCTCCCAGTGGCACTGCTGGGACAAGAGGTCTCCCGGCAATGTGACTGGCAACAGATCTCAGGGGCATGACTTTCTGATAGTCATTCAATGGCTGTGGCATGAGCCATCCAAATGGAGGTGGGCTCAGGGGTCCTGACATAAGTGTAAAATTCAGCCCCAAGGTTTTTGCAAAAAGCAACTGCTCCCAAACACTGGTGCCCTAGTAGGCACCTTTGGAATACAACGTAACTTGGGAAATGTACAGAAGGCTGCTGGAAGAAGCAGGATAAGGGAAGAAGGGTTCTCAGCAGAAGGCTATATCGGCCCATCATGCAACTTGTCCAAACCTCAGAAAGGGATAATGTGTAAGAAGTCTGTGTTTCAGTAAGGACATCTTCATTGAATTCTATCTGCAGCCACAACTGCAGTCTGAGAGCAGGATAAGAACCACAATGCCAGAGGTTGTAAAGGTGACCATGGCAATGAAGATTTATGTATTTAACTCCTTCCAGGCAGGAGCTGAAAATCTTTGCAACATCTTGCAATTTGTCATACACTATTGCGTAATGGACACTATTGCATAATGGAGATCAAAGAAGCTCTCTACTCAATGAGAACTAATGATATTTTATTCTCTCTTGTCTGAGACTAGCAGGTGGAGTGAGCAAGCAGTTTTGCTAGGACTGCAGTCTTTCGCACTGTGCAGCATGCCATTGACTGCATGCACATCACTTTGCAGGTGCCACATGTCAACCAAGCTATATACTGGAATCAAAAGTGATTCCATGTCTTCACCATCCAGCTGGTACGTGGCCATAGGTAGCGAATCATGCAGGTTAATACTCAGTATTCTGGCCGCAGTCACGGTGCCTTCATTTTGTGGCAGTCAGCTGTGTCAGCTACATTTGAGCCACCATTGCAAACCAAAGGATGGCTACTGGGTAACAAGTGCTATCCATTGACCAAGTGGCTGATGACCCCAATGCGCAGCATGCATACATTAAAATTAACGCTATCATACAAAATGGCATGCTGAAACAACATCCATTGCCTGACCACCCTAGAGGACCCTTGCAGTGCTCAGCAGGTTGGGTGTCAAAACTCATGGTGCACTGGTGCACGCTACACAATCTCACCATCACGGGAGCTCAACCCTGACCACCAGTTATATGACAAACAGTTGACAAACAAAAGCACGAGGAGGAGGAGGAGGGGGAAAAGAAGGGTGGAGGCAACCTAGACAGCCACTTCCTGCCAAGGTCAACTGAAGACTCATCCAAGATACCAGTAAGTACAATTTCCATTCGATAACATACCACAGCTCACCTTCCCTCTGTCACTGTCCATTATAGCATCAACTTGGTCACAATACAAAACAAAATAAATATTCCAAACCAAATGTTTAATTAAAGCATGCCATATTGCATGCAAATGTCAACCAATTATCCTTGTATATTCCTTTAGTTTCTGCATTGCAATCAACAGGCACAGGTTAATCGCAGATCTTGAACCCTGATCTATCAGAGAGGAAATTTCTCTGTAAATTCTAAATCACGGTGCTTCTCTCTCCATTGTCTTGAAAGATCATTAGAAGAAACTTATGTGTGAGCTAATCAATTTACCAAGACTAACTTTGGCTATGATTAACCTAGACAAGCATTTACATAGCATCTTTAAAAACCACCGAACGTCCCAAACTTTATAGCCAAAAAAGTACTTTTGAAATGTAGTCACTGCTGCAATGTAGAGGAAACACAGCAGCTAATTTGCAACTTCCCTCAAACCGCAATCAGATAATAACCAAACAATCTGCTTTTGTCATGGTGATTGAGGGATAAATATTGGCCGTGACACGAGAGATAATGCCCTGTTCTTCATTAAAATAGTGCCATAGGATCTTTGATGTCCACTTTGAGAGGAGTGTTAGTTTAAACTTTCATCAAATAAAACAGCACCTCCAACAGTGCAGCACTCCCTTAGCACTGCACTAGATTGTCAACCTTGATTTTTGCGCTCAAGTCCTACACAACCTTCTGATTCAGAGGCAAAAGTAGTACCAACATGGCTGACACATGGATGAACAGGAAACATTCATATACATATAGAAGATACAGGCACACAACATACTGAAATTGATCTCCCATGACTCACAGTGAGTTGGAGAATACTCTATTTTATAAGAATAGAATAATTGTGCCATGCAAAATATAACATTAGGGCCACTGATTTAGTGACTGAGTAACTCAAATTGTATTAAATGGATTATTGCTGTTCAGGGGATCAAATTTCAAAAGTTTGCATTATTCTGTAAATACCGTAAAAATGTAGCTTGCATTTTATATATATTCCTTAACATATGTAGTTAATTTTTAGTCTTTTACCAGTTTTGCAGCTGAGGACATTATATAAATGTTCAATTACCAGCTTGTCCATAGGCACTGAGAAAATATTTGCTGGACTTTGCAACTGTTTTAAAAAAAACTGGCAAGCAAGTCAAAAGACACAAAATGTTAATCTGGTTCAGTAAAATAGAAAAGTATCCTAAGCTTCGCAGAGCCATATGCAGATAAAAATGGACAATGAGGAAAAGAATGAGATGATGGGCCAAATTTTCCAGTCTCCGGATTGCCAGAGATGGGACGTATGTTGGGAAACGCTCGTGAGGACTCTGCAGAAGTCTTGAAGCACAGACATACACAGAAATTGTCTGGAAAGTTTAAACACCCGATAGGCTATTTCCCTGCCACTTGGGACCTTCTGCGAATGTCTCTGATCTGAGCTTAGGGCAAGACTTGTGCCAGATACTTACCCAGGAAATGTTACACAGTTTAACACCTGGTCTAACAGCTGTGTAAGTCAACTGAACATCACAAATGACACCCCAGATCACCCCCACCAACCACCCGACCATCCGAAGCCCCAGTCATCCGACTACCTCCAACTCCCTGACCACAGCCCCAGCCCGACCTGACAACCCCCAACCCGACCTGACTATTCCTTTGACCATCCGCCCAACCTGACTAATCCCGACCACCTAACTATCCCCCCCGCATCCATCCTGGCTAATCCCCCGCCCCGACCACCTCCCCCAACTAACCCTGAACCAGACCAGACTATCCCCTACCCCGCCAATCTCACAACTCGGGGTTGAATAGAATCTAAGGATTGTGACCAGTCTGGTTCAACCCAAGATTGTGGTTGGAGAAGGAAATGGAAAGGATATAGAATTTGTGGTAGGGATCAAAAAAAATGGTTTTCCCAATGCCTAAATGAAGGTAATCAAAAGCCTGAAAAGCAGTCTTGCTAGTGCACAGGCAGTGGAGAGATTGAGAGGGGGGATGGACTGGGGAAACTGAGTGTTGTCAGCCATGTCAAAGGTTATAGAGAGGTCAAGGAGGGAAAATGCACCCTAGGTCATGATCACAGGAAACATAATTTGTGATTTTTCATTGCTGCAGCAATGGAAACCAGATTGGACAGTAGAGAGGGGCAGAGGTTTAGAAAGCAAAAGCAATTAAAAAGTAAGTTTTTTTCCTTAAGAATACTTCATTCCAGTGTCTTTCTCTCTTAATTTACTGAGACAGAGCAAATTTCCTCAGTGCTTCTTTGCTCCGCTGCTATAACTTCAGAAGAAGTGAGGCAAAAGCTCCACTGAGCATAAGTCCTCTTAGTTTACTGAAAAATAATTTACAATAGAAGACTTGTTAATAGTTATAGATTAGCATCACAAAGAATCGGCTTCGGTTTAGTGCAATAAATCGGACTTCATTAAAATCTATTAATACCAAGTGATAAAGAGTGGGAAATGGAAATATTTCACCAGCTATTGGTTATATTTTCCAGGAACTGTACCACAGTTCCCCCCCATCCCCAATCTTAAGTAAGTACTCTCAATTCCTACCCTCCCCATTCCTTGAGTACATTCTCTTACATCAGTGAAGTAGTCATATTTTAACATGGCAATTCCTATACAAAAAATTTACAAAGCTGTAATTCAAATCAAACTGAGTAAGGGTATAAAAATGGAAATAACAAAAAGAATTTTCTAAATATATTGAAAAAGCCATGAAATACCCTATCTAATGCATTTTACAGCCACAAAGGTTGAGTAGTTGATAGCCATATTAAGGCACAGCTGCACAGACAGTGATCTGGTATCAAATGCTGCTATCATGAATGCCACAGATTTATACATGTAGAGAATGAAGGTAATATTATTCACTGTCCCTACAGAAAACTGAAGGCCGCAGTTTTCGAATATCCATTAATTTTGCTAGTCATTATTTTTCCATTGCAAAACATTTATAATTAGACACCATGTATATCCATTTTGAGGTACATTTATGTTTGTAACAAGTTAAAACCTTTTGGAAAATTCAGACATGCCATCTCACCCCTTCATCTTCACCCTTATTTTGCCTTTATGCATACATGCAAACATATACGTAAATTGAAGATCCAAACACTAATATGTTAAAATATATTACAGGAATGTTCTTAGATACAGGATAAAGGCACAGCACATCAAAGATAAATAAAATTATTAAGCTGGCTACTGACCTAATTATGCTACAAGGCTGAAATCAAAGTATGATGAGGCCAGCTTTTAAGCCTGTGTATAATACAAACCATATGTAGAATCTGTTTTATCAGAAGTCAGAAGGGCATTACTTTCCTGAAAATTACATATTCTCATGCAAAAAACCGGATGGTCTTTATTGATGGACAATGTCGTAAAGCCATCACCATGTTTATAGACATTTAATTGAAGACAGCATAAAACGATAAACTAAGAAACATGCATGGTTGACTCCTCCAATTCAAACCATAAATCATACTGATGTTCAGACAAGTCTCCCAGACACAAATTCTGATGATAGATGAACCATTTAACTTTGATTTTTGAAAGCAATGAGCTTGCTAGCAATACCTCACACTGACTAATACCACATATGGTCATGCAAGAATTCATCAGAAATCCATTTTTTTTGTTCTGCAGATGCCAAAACAGCTAGCTATAATATGTGAATGCAGTTGGGCGAGTCCAATTTTTATGAATTTAAAATCTTTTTTAATCATAGAATACCAAATATCGTTTGATATGAAACAAATCTCGGTTGAAGACTTTTATTGAAATTCTTATTCTAAAGGCATGATTTCTTTTTCTTCTTAAGTTAGGCAAACTAAAACTATCACAGAAATCTAAATGAACATATGCAAGCCGTGGAGCACCCATATAGAAATTTGTGCTTCATCAGTAATGCAGCTCGTTTAATCAGACATTTCCTTTAAATATCACGTATTATGTAGGATTTTAAATGACTCATAATTCCACCTAGTACACAAGAGACTCCAGGTGGTGGCTCCCTCTGACTACCTCACACCTAAAACCAATAGGGGATTCAATAATAAAGCATTATAATGCAGGCCAAAAAGCAGCTGCTTACCCTCTCAGGGGACTTATTTAGCTATGCAATGTAATGCCTGACTTTGGGCCTTGTTAGTAAGCAGTTTGTGTGGCTGCACTCGCGAAGCAAACAAACAGTGCTGGAATCATTGATTCAACCTGATTTAATAGGATATTTTAGAAATCCCTTTCTACTCCATCTCTGCAGACTGTTTCCTCCCTCTCTGACTCTGACAGCAGAAAACATCAAGTTTTTTTTATCAAATGAGTTTCAAAGCTTTTTGGTTCCCTTTGCTTTAATTATTTCTGAACTTTGAGTTTTCAGGGACTACAAAGATCAGATCTAATTTTCAAATACAGCGAACATGAAATGAGCAGCTATGAAAGAATAAGAACATACAGATGCAAAAACAGGGCAGCTCTAAAAATAATATGGATAGTCTAAGGAAAACAAAATAATCCAATGGAAAAAAATTATGCACTGAGCATTTCCTAAAAGAACTGGTTACTCAGATGGACTCAATCACCTTGTGTAATATCTCAGAATATGATATATCAAGCGTGTGCTTAGCAATGAAGAGAGCAGCATGAATCCCCTACAGTTCATGTTTGGTATCATCCAGCTGTAATAAATGAAAGAACAGTGATATTTAGATGGATGAGCTATGCACCTGGATGAGAAAACTACCAAACAAGGACCTTAAGCGATCCCCTGTCTTCACATGCTTGATTTCATTCCTTAATTAGAGCCATTAATCAATGAGTATGAGATATAAGACTTTAGAAGGGCCTGGTGACATGACACCTTGCCACCTGTCAAAATTACAGCTTTCAGTTCATGCACCATCCCTCAAATAGTTATTTTCTACAAGCCTGGCTGCATTCTACAATTTATTATTTACAGTATAAGCCCCTACCAGCCCAAACCTTTTCCTGATGAATCTTTATGCAACAAGCATTTCACTTATTATTCATTAAATATCTGTACCATGCACAAGTTCCCAAGATCTGAAAACTTAGGCTTTGAATTTCTTCATGGAACTTGATATTGTTCCAGTGGCAAACGTAACTCGAAATGCTAGTAATGTTTATATGAAGTTCTGCTCCTGAAGCATAATGCTTACAATGAATGTAGTCAACATTTGTTAAATATGAAATATATTTTTCTCCAGGGTTCTTAAAATTTGAGTGTTTGCTGCACTACTAATTTAACAGTCATGGCAATTTGAGTATGATTGTTTTTAGATAAAAAGAAAATGTTTTATTAAGTTGGGAGTCTTTTTAGTTAAAAGAAATCCAGTGAAATAAAAATGATGATCTCACAAAGATATTTTCAGATGCCATTTAGAATATTGCTCTGCACATTTTATTTATATGCATAGGTTGGAATTTCTCCTGTTAATAACATTAATAAAAATGCGGCATAATTAAAAATTGAGATTTCCAATATTGTATGCTCCCACTAACTTTTCGGAAAAAAGTACTGACAGGAGGAATCTCACTCTTAGTTGCTCGAATGTTATAAAATTAATTTTAGCAATTTCAATGCGTGCATTATTTTTGACTACTAGGTCACTTAGACAACTAGATTATAGTACTAATAGGTGAATTTGAAAAGTGCAGGGAGTTCTCCCTGGTGTCCTGGCCAGTATTTATCCCTTAACCATTATCATTAAAACAGATTATTCATTATGCCACTGTTGTTTGTGGAATGCTGTTGTTTGTACAGTGTTGGATACTGTTCAGTAAGTATTCACTTGCATCACTGTGTGGGTGGTACTGTACTCAGTCCCATGTTAATCCTTTATGTGCTAGACCCTTATACTACACGCCCCCCTCCTCCCCCAAAGTCTTTATCCAAAGTACTTCAAATTATTCTACTTTACCTCATGTATTTACATCGCAATTACAACCCCATCTCCCTCCTTCAAGTCTCTGAGTTCATAGGTTCAGGTGGTCTGGAGGCCTTACGACACTTCCATATCTCGATTGCACTACTATCGGAGGAGTAATAGTCTCTGTCATTGCAGGTAGGCTCTGTTAATTTGGAGGTTGTTCTGACATCTGGGTATCTTTTTATCTTCTTTTTCCATTCCTTGGTATTGAACCGCTCTTTGTCAGTTCAGCAGCTGTGGCATTAGGTGGTTGTTGTTCTATCCCGTTTCTTCCGAAGCGTACCATCATTGTGCTCATCTCCATCTTATTTTTTCCTCTTCTACTTTCATCGTGTGGGTCGTCGTGATATCCTCAGTGACAGAAGATGGCCTTTCCTGTTATGAGGATGTGGTTTTTCAGTAAGTTCACAGTTGTGTTAGGCTGTGTGGTGTGCTGTCGGCAATGGGAAGCTGCTACTTGATTCCAGCATCATTTGTGGCACTGTCATGCTGGCCGGAGTTGCAGTGTTTACTCTGTGGTCTCAGTGTTGGCTTTGTCAACAGCCGTCGGAGCCGGAGGTTGAGGCTCTTCTGGTTGTTGGTTGCTCTCTTGTCTATCCTCCATTGAAGGCATCGTGATAACCATCTAAGTGGTTGACCGGTCTGACCACAAGGGTTTTCTGGCACCTGTAAAGGAAATGGACAAAACCTGCTCTTCAAAGAGAGTACACAGTTCAGAGCGGAAGTCCCAGTCAGGATATTCTTTCTTGTTTGAGTTCTCAGGAACTTTCAGTTCTGTTTAATTTATGACAGTGGTTGTCTTGACATATTCTGCTGTTTTGAGGAGATCCTGGGCTACACAGGCATCTCTGCTCAAAAAAGAAAAAGGCTGGTTACGGATGACGTACAGCAGCATAAAGATTTGTTTACTGCCATACCTTAGTGGTTCCAGAATCATGCCTATGACCAGAAATCGTGTTCAGGCCCATAGAGTGCTGTGTCTGTTGATTGAGGTCAAGATCTTTCGACCGGTTCTTTGTCCAATCCATAGCACTGGCTCCCGTATCCAATTTAAAGTTTGCGAGATGGCCATTAACTGAAATATCTGCATTCCAATACAAAAATCCAGGATCTTTGACCTCACCCAAGAAGCATAGCTGTAAACCCTTTTGGTGTGCACTGTCGACCTCATGAATCATCTCTGGGTCTTCTGTGCATTTAGATGTTTTGGCCTTGCACAATTTGCCAATTCTGATACATTGGAAGCATTGGGCTGAAATTGCAGGGCACTGAGCTCGCCTGTGGGAGCACTTTGTTCCACAGTGCTGGGATGGTCGCTGTACTGGTCAGTTAGGGTATTGCTTCCCTTGCCTGGAGTGTCCCCGTTTCTGTGTAACTGGAGAGTGGGGTTCCCTTTGTACCACGGTTTATTTTCTCCTCTTGCATCACTTTGTGGATGGTACTGTACTCAGTCCCACGTTAACCCTACACATGCCAGATCCTTATACTACAATTTGCAAATTGGCTGCTACATTTCCTGTATTACAATAGTGACTTTAAAAAGTACTTCATTAGCTGTATAGCACTTTGGGATGTCCTGAGTTTATAAAGGGTGCTATATAAATGTAAGTCTTTTTTTAGTAAGAATCTTGGAGGAAAATAACTTGAAGGGATGCTGTCTAGTTAAAATTTAACTACAAAGGGGTAATTCTGACTTTGCACAACAGCAAATCAGCAACCTGTTCCACATCTCTCACGATTTTCACTTACATTGACAGCACTGAAAACAGGCTGCTGATTCAATATCACCCAAAATCAAAATTATCTCCTTAAAGTCAGAAGGTTTCTCTTCATATCTTCTAAGTCTCATATAGATTTTCTGTCTGTAGTTAAGGAAAGTTAGAGATTCTTGGACTCAAAGGACATTAATATGTGCCACCCTAACTTGAATGCACCAAATCATCAAAAGGGCTAAAACCACCAACCTGCCTGTCTACAGGTGGAGCATAATCATTCCACAGTCCTACATGAAAATAAAATCTCACCGCTACATGGAGTAAATTGTCTACCATGTATCGCAGCACTACTGCTGTGCTACATGGGGCAGATGAACAGCAGATCTAGAAACTAGAGGTGCCATAGGGTATTAGAATAATTGCACACTGTCATAATCTTATGGCCCAACATATCGCTCCGACCTCACCATCAGGCCAGGAGAGTACCCCTGGTTCTGTGTAGAGTGTAGAACGGCATGCCAGGACCAGCATCAGGGTCAACTTAAAATGAGGTACTACATACGGCTACTTGAACGCTAAGTACCAAACTCATCAAGTCATACAGTTCGATCATCAATGGATCATGGCAAAGCTCTGTAGCCTGACCAAATCCAATCGAGAATGGTGATGGAAAATATGGTAACTATTGGGAGCAGAAGACTCTTGAAATGTCCATCTTCAACTATGGAGAAACTAGGCAGATGAATGAAAAATACAAAGCTGAAGTATTTACAAGTGTCTGCGAAAAATGCTGAATGGACACGATTGCCTGCAACTTAGTTACAATGTATAACCAATTTGGTTCACTCCATGAGATTTTAAAAAGCAGTTGAATGTAACAGATACAGCAAGGCTTTGATAACTTAACAGTTGTTGTGCCAGTGCAGCTCTGAGTCATCAGCCAAAACTTGAATGATTTATATGTTCTATCCACAAGAAGCAAAACAAATATAATTCAGCAAATTACTGCTCTATTAGCCCTTAACCAATTATTGTAAAGGTAGTTGAAGGAGCCATCAATAGTAGCATCAAGTTATACCTACTCACCAATAACCTGATCACCAACACTCAGTTAGGTTTCTCCCAGGGTCTCTCTGCTCCGAATCATCACAGCCTTACTACAGACATGGATGTAACAGTGAAATGCCTGAGGAGAGGTGAGGGTAGCTTGACTCTTGACATCAAAGCAGCTTTCGACCAAGTATGGCCCTGAGCATCATTAACAAAACTGAACTCTATGGTGATCAGTAAGAAAACCATTCAGTGGCTGGATTTTTCTGACACGAGGAAAGGCAACTGTGGCTGTCAGCAGACAATAATCACAGCCCCAAGTCATCATTGTAGGGGTTCCTCAGTGAATCATCTCAGCCTAACCATCTACAGCTGCTTCATCCATGCTATTCTTGCTGTCATAAAGTTAGGACTGGGACTGTTCCTGACTCCACAGCATTCAGCTTCATTCAGTAAAAAAAAACAGCCCATATAAACCTACAGCACTTCCTGGCATATATCCAGGTTTGGACTTACAAGTGAAAGGTGACATTCACATAATATTAAGTGTCAGGTAATAAGCATCTCAAACAAAAGAAGGCCTAGGCACCGTCTCCTGACGTTCAACCACCATAGCCTAGTGTCCCATAATCGATATCTTAGTGGTCACTATTGACCAGAGGCTGAACTGGACTAGCTATATCAACACCATGGCTGCAAGAACAAGACAGGGGCTAAGTTGTTTGCAATGAGTGGCTCACCTCCTAACCCCTCAAAGCCTTCAGATAATTCACATAGTTTGTTAGAGTGATAGAGTACTCACCACTCACCTGCTGCTGCTACAATGCTCAAGAAGCTCAACACCATCCTCGACAGAGTTCAGTGAATTGGCATTCCTTCCACTGGACTCAATATTCACCTTACCCTTTACAGCTCTGCACAAAAACAGAGTTCAAGACTGCTGTGTCACTTTGAAGGTCCCCTTCCCAGGGCCAAGATGTCAGCCATCTGAGCTTTGATGGCAACACTGAGAGTTGCCATAGGCTGGCTTTCCTCTTTTGGAAGAGGTATCTTCACATTTCAGTACTTGAAATAGAAGATAGAGGGCGGAATCTTGTGCTGCTACTGGTAGCGAGAAACGAGGTTGGCAAGCACACTTAATTGTGTGGTAAGTGAAATATCAACTTCCTGACAGTGGGATGAAAGTAGGGAACTAAGAGGGCTGAAGACAGATCAAGCTTCCCAATAGGAAGCGGCAGAGACCTATTTGTAATGCATTAGCATGTCATGCATACTCATTAAATCACCATTTCACCAGATTAAATGGTACCTTAGCAATTAACTCTGCAGTGAATGAGAAACGCGTGCTTTCAGATTCACAACTGGTTAAAGGGGACGTGCAGCAGGCAAGGTGGTCTTCCTGATGGATTTGGACTGAGTAGGAGCTGCTTTTCTTTTATGGGAAGTTTTGTTGGACCACCAGAGAGTAGGGATTCATGTATTGAGATTAGGTGGTGGCAGCGCAAGGGATCGAGACATGGCTGACAGAGGGAGGAAGAGTCATGGAGAACCTATGAGGATTCATGTGGGACAGATGGAGGAAGCTGGATGACACAGGGAAGGTCAATGTCGACAGACAGTCGGTCAAGCATGATTGTGCAGAGATACAGGGTTATAGAGGGAAGGTCAAAGGTGAGGTCCTGAGAGTTGAGAGTAGCAGAAGGCAGGTCAAGGGTGATGGAGGAAAGGTGACTGAGGGAGGATGCAGGGTGATGGTTTTAAGCTCCAGGATCAATGTAGGAATGTCCAGGAACATGGCTGCGACTACAAGAAGAGATCACCGGAGTACAAGTCGAGGATGGAGGTGTCCATGGTGGTATGGGTGGAGATGAGGGCATAGCCAATGCTCCCCATTGGTCAAAGGTTCTCAGGTCAGGAGAGAGGGCCTTAAAGGCTGTGCTGACCAGATCCTTGCCTGCCCTGTGTCCGTACTTCACCTCAAGCAGACTAGATGGGTCAACTGCACCCAGTGCTTCTGCTAGCTCTGATGCTTCTGGAGAGGAATCGGCAGAGGGTGCTTAAGGGCCAGGTGCAACAATGGCCAGAATTCCAACAAGGGGCACCAGCAGAGGGTCAGGCAACTCAAATGATGGCAACCAGGGGTCCCGTGAGATGCCAAGCATTGGCGCATAACCAAATATACCACATGCAAACTAACTACCTGCAAATGTCAGTGAGTAATGTCGGAGACAGCCAAGGATGTCCAGGGATTTTCACCAAGTCAGCTGCTTCAGGGTGATCTAAGTTCCTGTGGACTGGGTAGCAATCCAATGCCAGTAGCTTTAAAGGTAACCATGGCGTTGAATTTCTACGCTACCGGATCATTCCACTGGGGACGTGTGGCATCTCGCAGTCAGCCACTCACAAATGGATCAGTAGGTCACCAATGTCCTGTTCAGAAGAGCCAAGGAATTTGTGAGATTCACCACAGACCCGAAGGGCCAAGCAGCGAGAGCTGTGGAGTTCGGTGCCATGGCTGAAATTCCACAGGTATAAGGGGCAATTGATTGCACACCTGTTGGGCTACAAACTCCCTGGATCAGCCAGCGGCCTTCATAAACTGAAAAAGTTTTCACTCTCTCAATGTGCAGCTGGTCTACGATCACCGCAAACAAATCGTGCAGATCTGTGCTCCATTCCCAAGGAGCTCTCATGACTCTTAATTTCTCACTCAGTCTCAGGTGCCACAACTGTTTGCTCCCCCTCAGCAACTGTAGGGGTGGCTCCTGGGGATATCCTCGGAAGGCCTGGCTCAAGATACCTGTGCAGAACCCCTAAAGCCCAGCAGAAGAGAGCTATAATGCTGCCCATGCCTCAACAAGGGCAACAATAGAACAGACCACTGGAATGCTGAAGATGAAGTTCCGCTACCTGGGCTGCTCAGCTGGAGCGCTGCAGTACATGCCACAGAGAGTCTCCAGGTTCACTATGGCCTGATACACCTACACAACCTTGCAGAAGCCCACATCAAACATCGATGATAATCATTGAAGTGTCATACCCTTAGATACACCCATCAGCACGAGCAACTCCCAACAAAATGACCATTAAAAACACATGAATAAATTGATCTAAACCACATGTTAACACATGACTTATACCATCCATAGAATGAATAGGCACCTCTGCCATCTTTGTGACATTACAATTTTGTCATCTTACGTTTCCTAACACTATGCCTTGGTGTAACCCCGACATCTGCAGCTGAAATGGAGGCAGCCTAATGAACGCTACGCCCTGTTGCCTGAGTTGACTTTGGCTGCGCTTCTCTGACAGTCTGAGGCCTAGAGGGCTCCAGCCTGCTGAGGGTTTTCCGCACAAGTGCAATTGCATCCTCTTCAACCTCACCTGCTGGAGGCGATGAGAACACTAGCAGAGGGGAGGAGCGGTGATAGCACACCCTTGCGGCGCCCTGAGATGGTGCTCTCAGGGTGACTTGCTGGTGCTCCTTGGTACTCGATGGCACCTCCCTGACTCCAGGAGGAGCAGATGCACTTGGAGAGAGATCAAAGTGCTCGTCCCTCTCGCCTAGCCAATGCTGTATACAGCCCATGGCCAGTGTGACTGAATACAGGTTCCAGTGCATATCCAGCAGCTACTGAGTGTTCTCCTGGACCTGGTTCCCCATGGTGGTTGCCAACCTCTTCAAGGAGGAAGTCATGTCCTCACATGGCAGAGCCATATCAGCACTCAAGACTTGGGTGGACTCATCCAACTTTAGCTCAAGGCTGTATATGGCCTCTGGCAAACCTGCCAGATGTTCCCCTGCCTATCTCTGCATATCCAACAGGTTCCTGCATGGGGATCAGCATGGCCCTGGTCTCCAACAATCCTCTGACTGTCAGGGACTTCAGCTGTCAGATTCTTCATCAACTGCAAGGGTGTGTCTATGATGTGATCATCAGACTGTGACACTGAGTATAATCGCAAAAGTGTAACCACTAGGTGAATGTCTCTGCCTTGGTGGAGGGTGCAGGGGAATGACATGACAGTGCATCCCCTGACTGGTCCATTTCATCATCTGCAGAGGTGGAGGTCGGGCTTGCTACAGGCTGCTTTCGCTGTCTGTTGTGACTGTGAGTACCTGTAGTGGAGAACACAAAGAATTAGCTGACGGTTATGCAAGATCTCTTTCCCCATCAAGATATCATGTCTGTATCCTGTATGCCCAGTTCTGAATATCAGGCCAGAGACATCTTCACTCTGATGCCTCTCTGTCCGCACATGATCAACAACCATCCTCCCATAAGACCATAAGACATAGGAGCAGAAATTAGGCCATTTGGCCCATTGAGTCTGCTCCGCCATTCAATCATAGCTGATAAGTTTCTCAACCCCATTCTTCTCCCCGTAACCTTTCATCCCCTTACCAATCAAGGACCTATCTATCTCGGTCTTAAATACACTCAATGACCTGGCCTCCACAGCCTTCTGTGGCAATGAATTCCATAGATTCACCACTCTCTGGCTAAAGAAGTTTCTCCTCATCTCTGTTCTAAAAGGTCTTCCCTTTACTCTGAGGCTGTGCCCTCGGGTCCTAGTCTCTCCTACTAATGGAAACATCTTCCCCACGTCCACTCTATCCAGGCCTTTCAGTATTCTGTAAGGTTCAATCAGATCCCCCCTCATCCTTCTAAACTCCATCGAGAATAGACCCAGAGTCCTCAGACGTTCCTCTTTGTTAAGCCTTTCATTCCTGGGATCATTCTCGTGAACCTCCTCTGGACCCTCTCCAGGGCCAGCACATCCTTCCTGAGATACGGGGCCCAAAATTGCTCACAATATTCTAAATGTGGTCTAACCAGAGCCTTATAAAGCCTCAGCAGCACATCCCTGCTTTTATATTCTAGTCCTCTCGAAATAAATGCCAACATTGCATTTGCCTTCCTAACTACCGACTCAACCTGCAAGTTAACCTTAAGAGAATCCTGGACTAGGACTCCCAAGTCCCTTTGCACTCCAGATTTCTGAATTAGTCCCTTTGCACTCCAGATTTCTGACTCCCCTGCCAGTTCTGCAGCCTCCTCTTCTATGGGTATCAGGATTCTGATTTCTGGGACACCTTCCTCAAGTTATTGCCCTGATAAATGCCGGTCCATGTGTCCTTTAAATATGGCACTAAGACCTTCAATCCCATGAGGTAACGGTGAAATTGTTAACTTCCTACCCGGGCCCATTGCACGATTGGCCGGGCACCTCGTCCATGAATATCTAATTGGCTGCCTGCTGCACCATTGTGCGTGGTCAGCCGTTCCGCCAAAGAGCAGAAGTCCTGTACAGTTCCACCATCAGGACACTCAACGCTACAAGAAGATTCCGGTCAGGGAAAAGAGTCCTGAGTTAAAATCCTGTCTTACATGTTTTGTGTAATCTCTGCCATGCAGATAGAACCCTTCATGCCTATGCATTTTAGCAGCCACTCCAGACCCAAGACCAGTACTTCTATCTCCCTTTTTACAGCCCATTTTGGACCCAGCTCTCTTCTCACCCAGTCACATCAACATTTCATCTCCCCTCCTCAGGTAGTCCCTTCACCAATCTCTATTTCAACCATCATTACTCTATAAAGTAGCTTCTCTTCTACCACCAGGTTTTGATACCCTTGCAAAAGCCATGGCTACCCTCTGTGTAACTTAGCACTGTCTGCCAGGCTCACCCTGGCATAAATCTCTGTTAGTTCAAGCAACCCCACACGTCAAATACAGTGATTAAATGGCTAAGCCAGTAGCCATGTTCCAATTTTGATGAATTTAAGATATGCGCTTGACTAAAATAATCTCCCCATTCTACTCAACTCATTAATTACCATCTCCCTGGCTTCTGTCAACAGATCAACAAATCTATCACTCTCGGCATTTCCCTCCAGAATATCTACTCACTCACCATTTATGACATAATTGTGTATGACTAAGTTGATGTATTGATATTTATTGAAATGTCACTCACTAGCGGAAACACCTTTCTCCTTCCTGGAAGCTTCCCCTTATACCATCACACGAGCATCAAAGTTCACACAGGCACTGGACCCCATAACCAGGAAGCCCGGGACCGGATGTGTGCCGGATTTGGGGATTTTACAGATTTTGAGTCCTGTACTTACAATACATAAAATACCTATAATACATGAAATAAAGTAAACTATGAAAAATAAAGTTACAAACAACAGCCTCCCGCTATTGTGCTCTCACCTCATTATAGTTGATGAGCTGAAGCTCCACAGGACCTGTGCGTCTCCTACAACATTCAAAGCTCTGCACAAAATCACAGTTAATGACCCCCTTAACAGCCTGAATTGGATACCTGCCACTAGCCTGAAGGTTCCTCCTCCTACTCCCCAACTGTCCCTGGGAAATGTGACCAGCGATGGGAAGAAGTCAGAGAGCTATCCAGACGCATTCTCCCAGTACTTTCCTGACATCTCCGATACAACCGGCGTCGCCAATTGTAACAGAGATAACACTCCCCAGGCTTCCTTAACAAGGCCATCTGTCAGTTATGCTTAAGAGGAAGTGGACAGCTGGAAGAAGAGATACAGTAGAGTCTTTGCTGAAACAAAGATAACAAAATATCACAGAATGAGGAGAATCAAATAAAGAATAAAAGGATTTGCATGCTAATTTCAAACTGCCAGTTTTCGGGTCCTTCCAGATCTTGGGATGCCGGATAAGGGATCCGGTACCTGTATTACTGTCACACATTGTTCTCTTCCCTGTAGTCCTCAATCACCCTCTGCTCCTTTAAAATGCTCATAATTTACCCAAATTGCACCTAATGTTCCTCCCTGAGGATGCTCTCTTTTTCTTTCCCTCAGCCTCTGGCCCAAATAATAACTTAACTTTGGTAATTTCAGTCTTCACCTCAACTGCCCTTACTCTGTCTCCTTCAAACTTACATGCCCTCCTGCTCTCTTCAAACTTTTGTCTTCATAAAGATGCTGCCAAGCATATTCATGGCCACCTCCTCAACCTTGTCATCTCTTGGCGCTGGATTTTATGGATGGTGGTGTTTCACATCCCGCCACCCCAAGAGTCAGCAAGGCACATATTCCTGCTGATGCCAGCTGTTCCACAGCCATGGGCACTAATTAATCAGAGGCGAGACTCCTGGCCCTCATTTGGGATAAAGTCCTGCCGCACAGGGCTTCCAGCCACCTGATGGGCCATCAGCCCTGTAGTCCCAGCAACACTACCGGGAGCGGTGGCCACTTCTGGGACGACAAGCAGTCCCACTACTCTAAGTGCCAAAGCCCAGAGAGGGTCAGGTAAGTGCAGGGGGGTCTTATTTCATTTTTATTTTTTATCCACTTACTTTTATTTATTTATCCATGGTTTTATCGCTTTTTTTATTCCCCCTTCTATCCCATTTTCTATCCTTTTCTTCCCCACCACCCCATCCTCAACAGGGCCATCTGTTACTTGCTCCACATTGTTCTTACACACTGCGACCCTTGTTTTGCTATTATCACATTCTGCTTTCTTACCTTTACGCCACTATCAGCACCTTTTTTAGCCCTTATCACTACCATTAACACTCCATCTATCCTTTTGTTCATGACATCTTTGTCAATCTCTCCTTTCTCTCCACCTATCGCTGACCATCTATCTAGCTTCACCTGCTCCACCCCTCTTAAACAGTATAACAGTATCTTAAGAGCTGAAGGGTCACAAGGACTCGAAACGTTAACTCTGTTTCTCTCTCCACAGATGCTGCTAGATCTGCTGAGTTTTTCCAGCATTTTCTGTTTTTGCTTCAGATTTCCAGCATCTGCAGTATTTTGTTTGTATCTTATACAGTTTTGTTTCCCCATTTTTCTCATTCCCTCACTGAGGTGCTGATTCTTGCTGAGGTCTGGTGCCATAGGTGCTAGCAGTCCAGGATTTGAACCTGGGACTTTCAAGTCTGCATTGACTTAGTAATACAGTGAAGAGTGCCTTCACCACTGCAATGGTTATATATCTGTAATCTGTTAAAAAGCCTTGCATATCTATGTATGTCCTGTCAACTTTTTCACATTATAAATTGCAATAGCCACATTTATAATGGTATCAAGGATATGGAATGTTAGTTAAGTGGGAGTGGAGAAAAGCTGGGGTTGTTCTTCCTAGAGCAGAGAAAGTTAAGGGAATATTTAACAGAGAAGTTCAAAATCATAGAGGGTATTGATTCGGTCAATAAAGAGAAACTGTTTCTGGTGGCAGAAGGCTCAGTAACCGGAGGTCAGAGACTTAAGATAATTGGCAAAAGAATTAGAGGATAGCAGATTTGTAGACTCAGCAAAAATTTGATCGACAGTTCTGTTGGTGGACAAGATATTGAAATATTGAAGCATAAATTCCACTCCCTGCAACGATTTCCAAGATTACACATGGCTAAAGGTATCCACAAGTAGTCTCCATTTAACCTTTTGAGATGGACATCTTAGAGATTAGTAGTTCATACACTTCCAAAAATTAGAGTTGAAAAAGCACCTTATGTTCCTGTCAGAGGTGCCACTAATGTTTAAATTTTTTATATGAACGATGATGAATGTAATAGAAAGAAAATAGAAGGGTGTGTGGCCTTAGGTTAGGGTTTTTTGTTTTGAGAAAATTGAAAATTAGGAACATTGTCCCTAACAAGTGTAGAACAGATTACAATCATCCCAGTTATAGGAATGAAAGGTAGAGAAAGGAAATAGATCACTGCACTTCCCGCAAGATATGGTGACTGCCTCTGAGATGCCTTTGGTCTCTCCAAATGTTCTTTCTCTTTTCTTTACTGTTTTTCCTTTAGTGGATCTTGCAACACCATGGGCCAAATTTTTACAGAGTTATGGAGACTCCACAGACCTTTAAAAATAATAGGTGATACCCTATTCCAGCATTCCTGGTGCCCCCAATTTTCTTTGGCATGGGGGAATGGTGCGGAGAGTGAGCCCACACCCTGAACTCCCAACCTGGCTGGCTTCATAGTGGAGGTAGGCATCTCCTAGCCCTCAGCAATTTTCATGGAGTTGGGCCAGCTTCCCAGGAACTCAGAGGAGTCATGAACTATAATCTGGATTCGGGAAACTTTTTGAAAGATAACTTCAAAAGGTCTCACCCATGCCACTCATGACCCCCTCCATGCTCACTATGTCCCCCACCCAAACCCAAGGCCCCTTATAGCCTCCTTGCTGACTTAATGCCCACTCATACCCCCTCACCCACCCCAATGGCCCCTTATAGCCCCCTTGTCAACTTAATACCAATTCATGCTGATGCTGGTGCGATGGTGGACAATTAAGTCACCAATAATAGTTATTTCAGCAGGTGCAAGGGGAAGAGGTTTACGTTGAAGGCTATTATTTTGTTGGACAAAACGTTAAAATGTTCCAGGGAATAATCAAGGTCCATTAAGCAACAGGCAGAGCAGAGCAAGGAAGACATTTATTTTATTCACAGTTTCAAGGCAGATGATTCAAAGGTGTTAAACGAGCAGAAGCGAGTAATGAAGGGGCTGATCAAGTATAAGAACATCCAACTTCTATGGAGGAAACCAGAACGAAAGTATAACAAGGAAACTGGAAAAGAGTGAGTAAAAAAGAGGAGAAATTCTGCTGCAGTTGATTGGGGAAAAAGTGGGCCGAGTGAGATTTGGGTATCTGCTAATGTTGTTGCAGGGCAAGGCCAAACAAAATAAGAAGAGAAAATACAAGATATCGTGGGTGCTGTTTCGGTACTTCAGAGATGAGCATCTTTTCTGAGACTTTAGATCATTCTTTCCTTTTATTCTTACTGTTGATAGAAATCAGAAAAAATCAAAATAATGGGGCTGTTACCTCTTGCGGGTCCCACATTCTGCATCTTGTGGTTTAATGTGCTGCGCCCTAACCCGCACCCCCCACCTTGGCCAAGTACATTAAGTCACATTTACCAAGACACAGAAGAGCAGCTAAACTTACTGATGGGGCAACTCGACAAAACTCTATGGGGACTAAATTCAATAGCCCCAGAAATGGGTGTGAAGATGGCGATGCATAATTAACCTGCTTTTGTTGCTTCTGATACAGGCAACGTGACAGCTTCATTAGCCTGCTAAATTTAATGATTGTTGAAGGTTGAGTGGCTGTGCGCCTCAGAAGAGGCCGAAATTTGTGTGAGGCTAGCACCACTTAAAGCTAGGCTGCACTGCTTAAAGCCAGTCTGAACCTCTTAAAGGAAAGGTGCATTCTGGCTGGAACCAGTGGACGAAAATCTGAGCAGGAAGAAGAGTAAATTATGGCACAAAAGAGAGAGACCAGCTTCAAGGTTCTCTCACACTGCACTGGAGGCCTGGGTGGAGGAGGTGTGGGGAGTAGAGATGTCCTGTATCCACAAAATATCAGACAGCTCTGCTGATAAACCATGCAGAGGCAATGGGAGCAGACAGTCCTGGCGGTAAATGCCAGCAGTTAAGTCCCAGACTCCTGGAAGCTGTGCCACAAAAAGTTCAACAGCCTCATAAATGGTCAAAGTCAATTAATTCATTTTCAAATGCAACATCCCACCAACTGCACCATTGGCCTCACATACAGCACAATGCATCACAACCTTATCACCCACCACCCAACATTCTCTATTAATTGTAACTCATACCTCTTACTCATAGCTTTATCTCACCTTTACATACATAGATCTACTGCAAGCCTCACACCCACATCTCACAGCTTGCATACACTACCCTCTATTCAACCTTGACAGACACATCGCCCAAAGACATTGCGCCACACTCACTGACCCATATCCCTTGTGAGACCACACACAAGTTCTTCTGTAGAGAATTCAGGTGAGCACTTTGATGAGATTGGCTACAGAAGAATACTGACGGGTATGAACAATGAAATGTCTGATGCATTGGCAGACCTGTTAGAAAGCCTGTCTGCAATGTTAAGCAGCAGATGAAGTCTGACACTGATTAAAAGAGCTTGGAGCCCATCCTTTCCAGCATGGAAGAGATGGGCAATTCCATTAGCACACTTGTGCACCCCACCGCAATGCAATGTCTAATGGCCAATGTATCAGTTTCCATTGCGCACAAGCAGAAGCCACCCGACGTCTGAGTGCTGCAACATGGAAGCTCAGACCGAAGTCGTGCAAGCTCAGGCTTGCTGCTGTCATGACCGAGGATACCAGCATTCAAAGAGGCTTGTAGGGTGTCACAGCAGCTCAGATAACTACGATTAATGATGGGCCGCTCCAGGGAGCTGGAGGTGGCTCAGTGAAGCACAAATCTGCTACCTTTTCAGAATCACAGAATTGTTACGGTGTAGAAGGGGGCCATCAGCCCATCGTGTCTGCACCGGCTCTCTGAGCATTTGAGATAGACCAGGCACTTTTCAGGCCTGAAAACGGCAGTCTTTGGCCCATTTGCAAGTTTGTGGGACACAGTGAACAACAATTTAATAAGGATAGCCATTATCTTGCAACATAGCTTTGATGCACTCTATTTTTACACTGTGCCTGCAGGTGAACAAATATCAAGTTCCTATTTACAAGATTGCTGATTAAGTCAATATTAGCGTTTGAAACTATACAAATCCTAATGCATATTTTGACTGGTGAAGGTGGGTTTGTGGTAGGCAGATGTGGAGAAACCTTTAGCAATTTCTCAACTAACACATTGAGGAAAGGGAGTGTGTCTGCCTACTCCATCTTGAAAGTGAATTGTTGCACAGGATGGAGCATATTAATGTATACAAGGAAATCCTTACATGTGGTTGAAGATTCACAGATCATGAATGTATCATCCAGGTATCTTAATTATGCACAGCCTTGCTCAAAAGTTACGAAAACATTTATTGGACTTGTATAAGAGTGACGAGCTGCCTTGCAATGTATATGAGAGGATTCATTCACACATGTACAGGGTGCCTAGGTTAGTGCCCATTGCTCCTCCATTCCCGTATGATCTGGGAACTGTAACTTCTGCCAAGCACTCATGAATACTTAGCTAGTGACCGTCAAAG
The DNA here is from genome assembly GCF_964194155.1 of Cetorhinus maximus. Classification (NCBI taxonomy): domain Eukaryota; kingdom Metazoa; phylum Chordata; class Chondrichthyes; order Lamniformes; family Cetorhinidae; genus Cetorhinus; species Cetorhinus maximus. The sequence continues at coordinate 68,182,886 of NC_135882.1, forward strand.
GTTCATTGCTTAACCAGAAATCTGGACTATCCAGGAACTCGGTGTGCTGTTTTAGTTGCAACCGCCTGGGCCACCATCCCTGTGACTGCCATAAAGGGCACATTGTGGATGCTGACACTAACAATTTGCTCTGCTGTCCCGCTCTGCCTGTACCGTTGAGCCCCAACCCAGTCAAGCAGTGGCTGAAAAGGATCTAGACGGCAATAGAGGTCATGTGAATTAGTAACACAGTTGGGCCAGATGCTGCAGTGTACAAGGTACCTGAACAACCAGCTTCAGATTCTCTCAGGATGGCTGCATTCATGCTCCTACAACTGATACTACACCAATGCTGTTGCCTGCCAGTCAACCAGACCAGCCTAATGCCGGCCAGGCCAAGGAGCTGCAGTCCAAAAGCCAGGCCTTCTCTAAAGCCAGAGCTGATCAAAGTCATCACACAAGGCCATCTGAAGTTTCACCAATAAAAGTCAGCAGTCTTCCACCAGCCATGGAGGTAGCACTAGGACAGGCTAAGACAGGGCAGAACTTTACATTCCGCGGGCGGGCATGGGCCCAATGCAAACGGGCGTAAAACTGCACAAGATGATGTTGGGCGAGTGTCCCGACGTCATTGCGCACTCGCGCGATGTTTTGCTCGGCAGACACACACTGCAGTCAGAAAAGCGCCCGCCGAAAATTAAGCAGACAATTAAGCCCATTAACGGCGCAACTGTAAGCGTTTCTTCGTGGCCTGTCCAATTTCACAGTTGGTGGACAGGCCAGGTGGCCTTTACATTTTGATGGAACCTCATTTAAGGGCGGGATGAGATCTCCGTTAGGATACAAATTAAAAAGAAATATCTAGGGACTGCGTTTTTATGAGGTATGCTTTCAGGTGCTTGATTGTGCTGCATGGACATTTTTTGCAGCATTTTTGTGCTTTATTATTTGGAGGTCTGCAGCTCCCTGAGGCATTTGTCTGCCGTCAGGGAGTTCAGTGGAAGCACTGACCCACGCCCGCGGCGGCGTAGTCGCCAGCCCTCTTCCTGCCCCCACCCTGGCAGCTTCAGCGTGTGCTTCACGCTGGCTGGTCGTAAATTGGCCAGCCAGCATGAAATCACGGTTGGGGGCCGATCACGGTCGGGGGCCCATTTCCCAACCACTCCCCGGCCCGCCAATCACACACGCCCGACGATCGCAAAATTCAGTCCATAAGTTTGGTTTTGAATGTTTATTTTGCGTTGCCCTTTCTTTTTGCATTGTTGCCAAGCAAATGTTGTAATGCTCAATGACTATCTTTATCTGGTTTTTAGCTGGTGGCAAGTGTTGGAAGGGTGTTGGTTATAGGTCAGTATGTCTTAACAAGTGGTGTGGCAGTTGTTCAAAGCCAGAGGTCGTTCAGCCATGGTTCTTTGTCTGACAAGACTGTCACACTGTTTCCTGTATCTAAATTAAGACTTGTTCTATGCCATTGACAGAAATGTCCACGGTCCAAAATGGGAAACGCATTTCAGAGTTTTTGTCTTACATGGTTTGCCATAGTGTCCAACCCATGGAGGCATTGGGCTGCACTTGCAGGACATTGACCATGCATGTAAGGCCAATTCGCTCCACAATATTGGCATGGTTGCGGTGCTGGCCCGTTCCGGTATTGCTTTCCCTGACTTAAGAGCGTTCATGTGTCTTTGTTGCATAACTAGCTGGACTGAGGGTTGATCTATACACCATGTTTTATTCTCTCTCCTTAAGATTGTCCTATGCTGCTCACAGATTTCTGACTGCCTATCTGGTTTGCCTTTTCCAGTGTTAGATCTTCCTTTGCTTACAGGTCTTCTGGCTTTTTATTTAAACCTGAATCTTAAGAACTTTTTCCTCCAAGTCTACAATTTTGTGATTGTTCTAGGCCTTGGATTAGTCCAAATTGACTTGGAAGCGTGGAATTTTGACCCACGTTAAAAAAATTTAAAAGTACATGTGTACCTTTAAGAGCTGTCTGATTTTCAAGATGGCATCGCTGTTCACTCGGAGACAAAGGGATTTCCCACGCTTGCCAGTTTTGATGGGCTCTGCAAAATGGCGATGGCGCTCTTCTTGAAAAAATATTTTAACAATGGCTGCCTACCGGCTTCCTTTGTTCAGCTGTTTACTTTGTAAACTGTCAAGTTGGTTGAATTGGAGCTTCTGCTTGTTTTTTTACTGAGCTGAGCAGTCACGATGTTTCCGAAATATTAAATTAATTTGTTCTTTTTTTTAATTTCCGGCACCACATGCTCAGGCTCTGACTCGGGAATCAAGTTTTAGTGATGGGTTTCTTTCAAACAACACTTCTATAATGAATTACTTAAAGGGGTTCTCAGGACTAGCTGCAGCCTGGAATTTTCAAAGATTTGGCTTCAGGTTCTGTTGACTCTGCATTCTGAAGCTGTACGTCCAAAGGGGATTCAATGGAGTCTTCTGCTACAGTAACGAATTATAAATCTCTGCCTTCAGCTTCCAGGCCTTCCTCTGGAGCATTTTCCAGCGATTTTTCCTCTGCTTCTTGAGGAGCTTCTTTTCAGGTCTGAAGGCTTTGTTAAATTTTTCTCAGTCTGCTAGCATTTTGATTTGTCGCTGCAGTTTAGCAAGGTTCTGGGTTTTTATCCCATTGCTGCCAGCATGTTGGGAGGGTATTGGTTACAGATCAGTATGTCTTAAAGAAGTCTCCGTATTCTTCCATAGGTTAACTGTAAGTCTTTATTAACTACTAGAGCTATTTACACATGTACAGTAAAAGGTACAAGCTAAGAGCTATCTCCATGCTTAAGTCTACATACATCTCTGTTCAACACCACAATGACCCTGGATCTAGGTTATGTGGCTTCTTACATCATCGTCTGGGCGGTACTCTCAATTCCACATTAACCCTTTTTGTGCCAGGCCCTTATACTACAGCAAGGACTGTGCCATCATGATGGTAAGGTTGTGTAGAATGCTGCATACTACCACAAACCTCGATATCCATTCAGCTGAGGGCTCCACCAGAGCACGTGAAGTAGTGGAGGCATTGTCTCAACAAGTCGACAGTCTCTCCTATCACATTATGTGTGGCAGCATGACTTTCGTTGTATGCATGCTGCCCACATGCGCGTGCTTGTGGACTGGAGTCATCAGTCATGTCATCAAAGGATAGTCATTGTCACCCGGTGCCCATCTTGTCATTATGGGTTAAATGCAGATGGCACAGCTGAAGTGCACGGCCACAGAATGAAGGCATCATAACTGCTGTCAGGGTATCGGGCACTGACCTGCATAACTCCCCATGTACACCAATGGCATGTTGATAGAGTGGATTCCCTTTCTTTTGCAGTACATCTCAGTGTTGACATGCAATGCCTGTAACTCAATATGCATGCAGTCAATGACACCCTGCACTATAGGTAATCCTCCCAAAGCTGCATTTTGCTCTGCCTACAGCTCTCCAGCAAAAGAGAATGAAATGTATTCAGCTCCTTCACTATACAGAGCCTCTAGACCTTCTGTATATAACTGTGGATGACAAATTGGGAGATGATACAAATATTACCTGCTCCATACCACCCCAAGGTTTTATATAGATTTACTGCACTGTCTCAACTTATCTTTCTCCATGGAAGATGCTCTTCATGGAAGGAACAATCCTTCTTTCCATAACACAATTGGGTTTCTTATGGTTTACCCATTTGAGATGTTACCTTTAACATCTTATGAACTTAATCCTGCAAATCTCTCTGCTCCTTCATATCACTTAGCTAGATTTCCCCCGAAGTATTATTATTTTTTTATCCAAAATGTACCAGCTCACATTAACTGACACTGAATTCCATCTGCCGCTTTATTGCCTTTTCCACCACTTTATCAATAACCCGCTCAGATTCCTTCGGTCCTCAGAATCATTTACTATACCTGCAATTTTAGAACGCCTACAAATTTGGCTGCAACTCCCTCTAGCCTTATATCCAAATCACTAATGTGTGCAGTGAATGAAGTGGTCTCAGTACAAGAATCTTGTGGGATACTACCAAACACTTCCAACCACTCTGAAATATTGCTCCGAACTCCCACAATTTTTGTCTTTTTTTGACCAGTTTTTAATCCAGTTTGCTGCCCTCCCACTAAATCCATTCTCCTTAATCGTCTTCAATGATCTCCTTGGTCAAAGGTTTTCTAAAATTTCACATACACCACATGCACTGTATTCTTCCCATTACCAATCAACTCAAAGAGCTCGCTCAGATTTGTTATGCATGATCCTTCTTTCTGAAATCCATGTTGGCCATTTTTGATTTTGTTCTTCATTATTTTTTAGTAATATCATCTTTATTTTTAAAAATTTCATGTATTCCTATCACAGATATTAAACCAATTGGCTTATAATTACCTGGGTTAGATCCTAATTGAAAACAGGCATGAATTACATCGGCCATTCTCCAGTGCTGTGACAAAGATCAAACTTCAATAGAACATTGAAACAAAGCTGGCAATTCTAGTAGTCCTAACAATTCCAGAACTCGGTAGTGGCTGCTGCTGGGACTGCAAGCACACCCAGGAAGAAGAGCAAAGGATCCTGGAGGACCCAGACTAAGGTAAGTCCTGGGCTTTTAAGGCAGGAAAGGATTAGGGAGCCGAAAGAGAGGGGCGCAGGGTGAGGGAGGTGGTTTTTGGAGGGCAGGTGGGGGAGGCACAAAGGAGGGGGGGGGTTACCATTCTTGGCCGGGGGGGGGGGATTCCACCAATGTGCACAGGGCACACACCCATATGATGTGCCCCCTTTCCTTCAACAAAGCTATTTTAAAAAAGGCCTTCTGAATCTCGCCTGCCCACCCATGTCGATTGTATTATGGCGTGAGCAGTATAATATTTAGGTGAATTGGCTTGTTAACCACCTCAATTTCCCATTAATTACTTTTTTAAAAAATGGCAGGGCGGGCTGCCGATTTCTGCACCACTCGCCTACCGTATTATGGGTGCGTGCAAAAATGTTAACTTGCACTGGTGCGATACTCGACGTCCGAAAGTAATTTTTAAGTCATCATCTGACATCTGAAAGTAATCAAGTGAACGAACTGACCTAAAACCACATCAATTGCGGACATTTATTTGCTTGCAAGCGGTGAAACTACATCAATTACGAACAGCCACCATTCAGCTGACATCATTGGTGTTAAACCGTCATGGAATCATGCTGGATCAGCAATCAGCTAGCTCCAATTGTGCCCACAGTAAGTATCTTGGCTTGTTTCAGGACTCAGAGATAGAATGTTGTTGGAAATGAACTAAGTCCCTACATCCGCTGTACTTGGAAATTTGTCCCTGCAGTGTGGTTAAATGCATGTACCAGCAATTAGTATGGGCCGGCCAGGTAGTGAACACTTCCGCTTCCCAATTTCTGGTATCACAGAGTATAGACATATATTTAAGCAGAATATAGATATTAGGTAGAATTCATATATAATTAGGGCCTTATAATTTAGAATTGAATCAATTTGTTAACAGACAGAAGAGGGCTACAAACTTTTTACCCATTTTACACACAGGGACAGCTTTGAATTTAATTAAAGACAGATGAAATACCTCAGGCAGAATTTTGAGTTCGGCGGGCAGGAGCAGTTAGTGGGCCCGGGATCGGCCAGAAAACGGACCGCTGCCCGCGATCGGCCTCAGATCACGATTGGCCTCAGACCGCAATTTCACACTGGTGGGCCAATTCAGGCTCGCCCAACATGAAACATGGCTCCTCAGTGGTTGGGAAGGGCCGAGTGGGGGTGACAGCCTGTCGACCACTGGGTCCAATGGCGACCCAGAGGCCGGTTTAAAAATGGCCCAGGCAGCCCCTGCCACGGAAGAACGCCTGTTCTGCGTTAGCAAAGTGAAGGAGCCGAGGGCAGCTGGAGACACCAGGTGGGAGGGCAGTTCGGGTTGGCACTCGACCCCCCCCCCCCCCGCTTTTCGGATGAGTGCCTCGCGGTCCTCCTAGAGGAGGTGGCTACCAGGAGGGGCACCCTTGTCCCCAGAGGTGGGAAGAGGATGCCACTGCACCTCACAAAGAGGGCATGGGAGGAGGTGGCATCGCTGGTTAGCAGCCATGGCATTGTGCGGCGCACATGGGTACAGTGCCGGAAGAGGTTCAATGACCTGCTGTGCTCAGGAAGGGGGAGTACCATGTTGGCATGGGTCAATGTGCAGAAATGTTAAGATGTGGCCATCTCCCCATGGATCTCAGGTAGGCTAGAGTCTGAGTGCCAACTGTCAGTGGCGCCGGAGTTGGCCAAGGGGGTGGGCCCTTGCTTGTTGGACTGAGTGCATGGCGGCTTGAGGGCCACGACTCAGATGTGACCTGCGAGGTGTTCCTCAGCTGGGGTTGGCCAGGCTGCAATAGGGCTGCAGGTAGAGAGTGGACTTATCAATGCTCTTCTGTCCTTTCAGGAGAAGACAAGCCATTAACAATCAGAGAGGTCACGTACAGGCGGAGGTCCGCCCAACCAGCTGCTGCTGACCAGGTTTGAGCCCTTAGCTGGAGAGCCAGCATGCTCCACGTGGAGCTGGGCATGGAGAGGCAGGGGTGCCAGACAAAGGTAAGAACACACTGCACAGAGGTGATACACTCAAATTGTGCAACCATTCTAGTGTAGACTCCTCACTGATGTGAGCCTCGAGCCTGGCGTCACCATTGATCGTTGAAAGATGATGGTACACTGAGGCAGATCTCTATTGTCTCACCAGGGTGCCTGGCATGCACAGTGCAGTGACAGTGTGATGACTTTAACTAATGACATGTCCTTGTTTTCCCTTTTAGATTTGCCAGCAGGCGTTCGCTCTCCGGACCCCGAAGGGCCACCCTTGACGCCGGAGGACCACCAAGCTTCATTTGCACCTGCATTACACCCATTCTCTGAACGAGGCACTAGCGCAGATACCAGCACCTCGGTGGGCATTAGATCAGCGGCAAGGATGTCGGTGCACATTGGTGAGAGCACTTCACACTCGCTTGAGGTACAGGTGGAGGCAGAGAGCGCCCAGGGTGCCGGCAGTCAAAGGGATGCTGGGGACCAAGACAATGCTCAGTCAAAGGCAGATGATGAGCCTCTGGCGTCACACATTAGGTGGCAGATGCTGGATGTCCAGCAGGATGTGCGGGAGGATCTGGCAGAGATCCATGAGGGTCTGAGCGCCGTGGTCTCTGTTATGGAGGAGTCCATGCGGAGCATGAGCAGTGCGTTGACCCTCATGGCCAAGCGCACTGCCTCCTCATTGAGCAAGTGGCAACTGTCATGGAGAGGCAGCTCCAGGGACAGGATCAGGGGTTCCTGGGATTGCGCTCGGACCTGCAAGCCCTTACACAGGCAATGGCCTCAGGTGGTCAGTGCCAGTGTGGGAGATGGATGAGGCACCCAGTATCCCAGCAAAGTGTCTGTCCATCAATGGTGAGCAGGGCGGTCCAGCGCAGCCTCACTTGGCACACGAGCTGCTTGTCGTCTCTGCGGGCTCCTCTCAGGGCACTCTGGATGACTGCAGCAGCTCCTCCGCCCCTCCACCAGTGACCATCGCATCTCATGAGGCTGTGATGACTGGGGAGATGCCAGCCATGGCACTGGCTGCTCCCTTCCAGGTGGGGCCAACACAGGCTCTACTGGCCAGAGGGCAAATGCCAAAGTCATCAAGGCCATTAAGACAGCCGAGTCAGCAGGCTGTCTCTAATGCTGGTGCCAGCAAGGTTGGGGGGTGCGGGGGGCACCAAGACATAGCACTCAGAAAGTTAAAGGCACCACGAGCACAAGAAGGACAGTTCTGAGGTAATTTTCCGTTATTTATGTTTGGTTTATATGTCTGCTGGTGTGGGCATCAACACCAGTAATGGTAATGTTATTATGCATTCAATGTGACAATAACATTAAATTTGCTTTGGTTCTGATGGCCTGAGTATGCTTCACCTTTATTCTTTCTGGTGCAGGGTACGCCAGTATGTAATGCTGGACGTGAGCACCTGGGTACTTTATTGCACAAGCATTGAGTGGACTTTGGTTGCAAGTGAAAGGGTCATTTCAGACATCTGGGATGGAGGCAGCAGCCCTGGCATGAGGTGGGAGCAGATCTTTGGTAGCCAAGCTGAAGGAGCGTTGGATCAAGGCGTCCCTGGTGTCCTTGACTCCCTGGAGGTTACCAAGGTCTGCCTCCACACCCTCAGCATTCTCCTCACCGTGCTCCTCTTCTGACTCCCTACTGGATTCATCATCTATGGCCTTTGCAGCTGCATCAAGATCCTCTTCCTCCAGTGGAGCTGATCTCAGGCCCAATCATCTGACAAATGGAGATGACCGTCTCCCTTGAGGGGCGGTCTCCTTTGGCATTGCACCTCAGACAAATTGAAGTAGCTGCATCGCCACCTGTAAATCCTGGCAGCAGGATAGTAGCATCTTCTGCATCCCCTACTGCCTTAGACTTCCTGCTGGCCCTGCGCCCCTTGTGCCTGTGCCTCTCCTCTCACAGATCCCTCCTCGGGAAGCTGTATTGGGACACCTGGCCTCCTCTCCCTTCTGCCCCTCTTCTCCTCCGAGGGGGAGTGTGCCACCATCAGAGATCACAATCCCCGTTACCAAGGTAACAGGAGGCTGTCTGGTACCTGGAAAGGTCCACACGGTCTAATGAAGCCTCGAACAGAGATGAAGCTGCCAAGTACCAATAAGCAACCAGCAGCAAACTATCTCCAAAACTCCTCACTACTCACACTGGCACTGCTGTTGACCCTTTTAAACCCACCCTTGGATGAGATTTAGCAAATTGTTGGCTGCCCGCCTGCCCGTTTTGCCCATGCAACAAGCGCATCATCACACGGGCAACGTAAAACATTTAATTGCCTTTTTAATGGCCTTAACTAGCCTCATAATTGATGGCAGGCATGGCTCCAACTCCCGTGCGCACCCGCCAACCGAAATGTCACACGAGTGCACAATAACGTCGGGACACTCACCCGATGTCATCACATGTTATTTTAGACTCAAGCGGGTCGGGTGTGTGCCCACCCACTCAGCGAAAAATGCTGCCCCATGTGCTTAGAATCGACCAGAATTTTAAAAGCCATTTTCAGACACAGGTACCAGATATGAACTAGTCTCAAGAGAGAGAAACAGCGAGAGAGCCAGAGAGAGACAGCAAGAGTGACAGCGAGAGGGAGACAGTGAGAGAGAGATAACGAGAGCAAGTGAGCGCAAGCGAGAGACAGCGAGAAAAAGAGAGACAACGAGAGAAAGAGAGACAGCGAGAGAGTGAGAGACAGCGAGAGAGTGAGAGACAGCGAGAGAGTGAGAGACAGCGAGACAGTGAGCGACAGCGAGAGAGAGTGAGACAGTGAGAAAGAGAGTGAGAGACAGTGAGAGAGAAATAGAGAGACAGCACCCGCAGTCATCAGCGCCAGGCTTCACAGACAGCACCATATCACTTTTAGAGGGGCTCACGGGTAAGTCTTTACCTACCAGATCAACCATGTGTGGGTGGCTTTTCAATGGCTGAAGGGCAAGATCTTGCTTGGTGAAAGGGGAGAAGTGACCTCAGGCAATGGAAGAGGCTGCAGGACGAGAACTGTACTAGGGAAGAAGGGTATCCCAGGGTGTGCATGGGGGCACATGTTGCAAGTAGCCTCAAGATGGTGAGGGCTGAGGAGGTAGTCTCCAGAGGAAATTAGGCCAGATGGACATGTGAGGGTATGTGTATAAGACTGGGTGGTGATTTCCCTTGAGCTGGCAATGAGTGAGATGCCAGTGAATGTGTGATGAGCTTGAGTGTGTGAGTTTAGAGTGATGAGATGGTTGCCATACCCTGGCTGCACGGATGATATTATTCATCCTTTATCTGCATTGGATGCCAACACCTTCTGTACAGCATTGGCACTGACCACCACTGCCACCGCCTGCCATGTTGGATTGGTGATGTCGCTGCCCATCCTGCTGCCAGGGCGGGGGTACAGGACATCATGGCGGCCTCCACGGCATTCAAATGGCATTCCAGTGATGTGTCATTAAACATGGGGCTGCAGTCTTTTTGCCTTTCGTGGACGTCTATACTGCAACAGTCCTGAGATGTGTGCATGCAGCTGGACTTTAAATGTGGCACCCGGCGTAACGAAGCAGTGAAGTGATGGCATGGCGGGCAAATGAGAGACCACCCGCAATGGAAACGGCATGTTTCCCAGGAATGCGTAAATAATGCGATGGGTTCGGGACAATATGGCATGAAAGCCTACCATTGTATGCAAATCTAGGACGATTCCGCCAGAGACAGCGAGAACGCGAGAGAGAGGGACACAGTGAGAGGGAGAGAGACAGTGAGATTGATAGAGAGTGACACTGAGAGCGAAGGAGAGATAGAGACAGCGAGAGTGAGAGAGAGACAACGAGAGCAAGTGTTAGAAAATAAAAGCAGTTTAAGTAAGTTATATTTGTATTTGTGGGTGTTCAACATGAGATTTAGCTTTAAAGTTTAAGTTTGATTTGTATTTCTATATTTGTGTGTTAAGAAAAGGTCAAGTTGAGTTTTAGTTTCACTTTAAAAGGTGCCTGCATTTCTAATTAATTTTTCAACTCTAAGAGAAGTTAAAGCAAACACAAGTGGAAAAAACCTGCCTAGCAACAGGGGTCCAGGGAGGCAGGTCCCACCCCCACACGCGCACGCACGCACACACACACACACACACACACACACACAGAAAAACTAAAGAAACTGCAGTTGTCAGTTCAGTTTGAAGACAGCTGCCAAACAGAAGCAACCTGGAAGGGACAGATAGCAAGTCCCAAGCTAAAGAATAAAGTCCCCAAATCCAGGGGAGTGGAAAAGGAGAAAGTCCCAAGAAGACCTTCTAGTCAAAGGAAGGACAGGAACCTGGAAAAGATCCTGTTAGGTGAAGTTAAGAGTGAGGAGCAGAGAAAGGCTTCCGGCTTAAAGAGACAAACAACATGGGAAGCAGATTTATAGTGATATAAAGGCTAGTGGGAGGCCAGAAGGTCCGAAGAGATGGTTGAAGGTCTGTAACTTTTTGTTATGGGCATGTGAAGCAGTGGTGTACTGTTGACAGCTGAGTCGGTGAGAGAGAATGCGTGGGAGACAGCTTGAAAGCATGTGGTGACCCATGGGGAGAGAAACATCGGACAGAGGGTGCAAAACCCTGGAAGTGGACCCTTGCGGAAGGCGTCTGAGAGAAAGCGTTGGTTTGAGAGACGATTCCAAAGCGAGTTCTTGGAGAGTGGAGGTTGGAAACCCTCACGTGAAAGACAGAGTTCAGTGAGGCTGGTTGGCTCATGGTGTGACAAGCATTTGGGGGGAGTTGAGAGATCCATACCATCTGGTTGAGGTGGCATTTGTAACTTTGTTTCAGAGTGTGGGGTGTCTGACCACAGGTCGTCTACTCGTTTACATGGACTGTGTACTTACTGTGAATATTAGAGTAAAAGATAGCTTTTGTAACTTGTGCTATCCTTACAAGTCTGTACATATCTGTAAAAGTATAGTTGTGGGTGAAGGAGTATTGTAATATAGTCCATCTTTTCTTGTTAACTAAATGTTTTATTCTTTTGTTAAAAGTTCATCAGCTAACTCCAGTGACTCTGCTCAGTAGCCACTCTCCACGTATCCAAACAAATTAAAAGTTGGGATCTAAGAAGCTGGGTTCCACTCTGGGATCAGGCTTGTCCAGTTGTAACATCAGCTGGGAGATAGCAGGGGGGTGGGGGGGTGGCGGCAGAGAGAAAGAGGGAGCAAGAGAGACAGTGAGAGAGAGGGAGCGAGAGACAGCGAGAGAAAGAGACAGACAGGCAGCGAGGGGGGCAGAAAGATAGGGGGAGAGAGATAGACATAGAGGGATAGAGAGAGGGAGACAGAGATGGAGAAAGAGAGGGAGACGAAGATGGAGAGAGAGAGGGAGGCAGATGGAGAGGAGGGAGACAGAGAGAGAGAGGAGGGAGAAGGAGAGACAGGGTAAGAGGGGAAGGAGAGAGGGGAGACAGAGAGAGAGGTGGAGACGGGGAGAAAGAGAGAGAGGGAGATGGAGAGAGAGAGGAGGGACGGGGCAGAGGAGGAGGGGTACAAGAAGCGAAGGGGAGGAGGACATGGAGGGGAGCAGGAGGGGGACTGGGAGGGAGGGGGTGGGAGGCGGACGAGGGGGAGACAGAGGAAGAGGTGGACACGGACAGAGGGGAGTGCTGGGGAAGGGGGTGAGACAGAGAGGGTGGGGTGAGGAGGGGGGCAAGACTGGAGGGGAGTGCAGATAGGCTGTTCGGATGGCGGGCTTGGAGGAGGGGGCCGAGGCTTGAGGGTTGGGTGTGTAGGGCCAAGGCTTGCAGGGGCGTCAGGGATTGACCCCGAGACTGGGATGGGAGCTGGTACACTGTCCTATGTAGATACATTTCCGCCAGGCTTGAAGGGGATGGGAAGGGTCCAGGCAGCCTGCAAGTTGGCTGTTGCTGACTTATAGCAGGGGAAGTGGGATCTTGGAAGAACTGAGGTTTTGACAGTGGGGGGCTGCTGTACCACAAGATTATGGTTTTTAGCCATACATTGGGCAGTATATTTTTTCTTTAAAATTTTTTATTCGCATTATGTTTTGATCTTTTTCTGATCTTTCCCCTTCAGGCATAAACCTTGCTGAGATGTCTGGTTTTCTTGGGCAGTAGCATGGCCATGATGTTCAGGGCTATGGTGGTTTCTCCCGGCAGCTTGTTGAGCACCTTGTCATTGCTGATGGTGAGCAGCAGGTGGTGGAGGTTGGTGCAGGTCTTCTTGTTGACTCGGGCCACATTGCTCGCCAGTTCCTGAATCTCGGTGTTCAGGTACTCAAGATCAGCATCCAAGAAGGAAATTCCAGAGTTTTGACGCAGCGACAGTGAATGAACAGCAACATAGGCCTGAATCTTCAGCTCGCCGAGCCGTAAAATGAAGTGGGGTGGCATTGGGCATGCATCCCGACATCACCACACATCATTTAGATTCTCAGTTCGGCGGGCGCGCAGCCGAGTCGGCTGCGCACCCACCAAACTGTCAAAGGCCTATTAAGGCCATTTAAAAAGGCAATTGAGCAATTACCTGAGCTGCTTGTCCAACCCTAAGGTTGGTGGGCCGGCGAAGAGCCCAGGCGGCCTTCGCATTTTTCATGGAACCTCATCCACGGGCGGGATGAGGTTTCATGAATGATTTTAAATTTCCACACAAATTTTTATTAAAGTTAATGCACATGTGGCAGTTTCACATGAGGGGACATGTCATAAAAATGACTTCTCCACTTCATTAACCTTTAAAACTTAAAACTTGTCTCCCTGAGGCACAGAGATGCCTCAGGGAAATTTCTGCATTTGCGCGCTAAAGAGTGCACTCCTGACTCAGGCAACCCACCCATAAAGGGAGCGCTCAGCGCTTTTGGGTGCGCGTCACAATAGGCGGGCCTTAATTGGCCAGCCCACGTAAAATGGTGGCGCGGACCCGATCGGGGGCACCAATCGGGTCTGCGCCCGCTCACACCCGCCCCCGCACAACCCCTCCGACAGGGGGACTTAGTTCTAAGTCAGGATGGCGTGTGGCTTGGAAAGGAATTTGCAGGTGGTGGTGTTCCCATGTGTCTGCTGCCCTTGTCCTTCCAGATGGCAGAGGTCGCTGGTTTGGAAGATACTGTCAAGGAGCCTTGGTGAATTGCTAACTTTCTTGTTTCAGTATATACTTATAAATTTAATTCCACTGCACTGTTACTTCTCAGCGGTGCCACACTTACTTTGTTACTTACATTGTTGACTATTTCTTTACCCTGCCACCTCCCCTACCTCTGCATCCCTTGTTTTTCCCTAGCGTTGGCAACCCTAGTGGAGTCAGCACAGCAGAGACACCGGAGAAGGGGTAACATCAGCTGAAATGCAATGGATAAGGGAAGCTCTTGGGAAAAATTTCAAAATTAAGCGGTAAGATTTGTTTATTTTTTCCATCATAACATGTAGGAAGCTGCACTAACCTCTTTCTCTTCTCATACACTTTCATATTTTTATCATACTGTCCGTCCTTACTTTCCCTGATCCTCTGCTGACCATTGCCTGCGTCCTATCTGACTGATGTGACTATTTTCCGAATTCTTTCTCCAGATTGTCTATCTCAAGTTGAGATCTTGAGTACAAGTGATCTCATTCAGAGAGAATGTTTGCAGTTGTGTTTGTCCAAATTAATATTTGTGACTCAAAACTCCCACATTCTGCAGGACCATGTGATATAGCTATTTCCTGTGCTGCAATTTTACTATAAATATTGTATAGGTTCAGACTTTTTGGCTGTGATTTTCCAGTCCCATCGCTTCTATGCACTGAAAGTTTGCAGTTGTGTTTGTCCAAATTAATATTTGTGACTCAAAACTCCCACATTCTGCAGGAACATGTGATATAGCTATTTCCTGTGCTGCCATTTTACTATAAATGTTGTATAGGTTCAGACTTTTTGGCTGTGATTTTCCAGTCCCATCGCTTCCATGCACTGAAAGTCAATGGACTTTTGGCTGCCTCTCCAAATTTTCTGTCCCACCTGTGGCGTTTCCCACCTTGGGCAGGACCAGAAATTCCTTAGTCATTTAAATTGAAATTAAATTGCTTATTAAAATTAATTCTCAGAATCAGAATGTCACCAGCCATGTCAGAATATATTTTCCATCCTTCGTAGCCTTTAAGAAGGTGGTCATGAAGCACCTTCTTTAACTGCTGCAGTCCACGTGACCCAAGAATATTACTCCATCCCTTCTGCTACAAATTCCCAAGTTTAGTCAAATTCTCATAATGGAATTATTTTTTTCTACTCGTCCTACCTCGCTCTATTACCAATTCAGTACATGATGTGTTCCCAATTCAAACATTTCCAGTAGCGGTCCTTGCACTAACCTTTGGGAACGCCACTACCATCCTCTAATCTGAAAAACTACCATTTACCACAGCTCGCAGTTTTCTGTCCTTAATTCATTTTTTTTTAATCCAAGCTAACAATGACCCTCCTATTTGATAAGCCTCAATTTTGTTAGCCTGCCTTTTATGTGGCATTTTCAAACACTTTCTTAAAATAGACAACATTCAGTCCTTCATCAACCTTCTGTTACTTCATCAAAAAATTCAATTAGATTAGTAAAGCACAATCTGCCTTTTACAAATCCATGCTGGCTCTCTGTAATTAACGCAAACCTCTCCAAGTGTCTGTTGAGTTTCCCTGTCGAAAGCCTTATCCACCACTGAGGTTAAACTGACTAGGCTGTAGTTACTCGAAATGTCCTTACACCCTTTCTTGAATAAGAGCATCATATTTGCCACTCTCCAATCCTCTGGCACCTTCCTTCTGTCTGGGGAAGATTGGAAGATTATGGCAAGCTCCTTCGCTATTTCCAGCCCCACTTCCCTTAGCAACCTGGGATGCAAGTCATCCCAAACAGGCAATTTATCCCCTACAAGCACAGTCAACCTTTCTAGTGTATCTTTCTAATATATCTAGTAGATCTTATCAATTTTCCCTCCATTCAATACCTGAACCATCTTCACTTCTACCGATATTTTGTCAGCATCCTCTTCCTTAGTAAACACTGATACAAAGTACTCATTAAGTATTCTAACCTTGCCCTGTGCCTCTAAGCATATACCACCCTCTTTGTACCTAATAGGACAGCCTCTTACTACCCACTTACTATTTACATACCAGCAGAAGATTTTTGGGTTGTTAACTGCCATTCTATTATCATATTCTCTCTTTGCCAATCACATTTTCCTCTTCACTTCCCGTCTCAACTTACTGGCCCATAACTTCCGAGCTCCTGGGCAGTGTATTTGGGGGTAAAAAAATGCGCTGGGGAATCACCCCCAAAAGTTCCCAGGTAATGGCTGCACGGAGATTGCCCAGGAAGTTCAAAATTCTGATGGGCAGTTCCCCTGCAATGGGAACCATCTGAAAATGTGCTTTAAATCGCAAACTTTGGATGGTTCTGACTGTGTTACAGCAATAGTTACCCAGAAACAGGTGGAAGAATTAAAACCACCTCTAGCTTCTGGGTAAATATTGTACTGACCCATCTTGACCCCCCCCCATGAAAGCCCCCCCACCACCCCAACGGGACTCCCAAAGTCCCCCACTACCACCCCAAGCTACCCCCCCACCGACTTCCCACAGGACTCTTCACCAATACTCACCTGACTACCCTACCCCACCACCAGGCCTGACCCGGCTCCCGATTCCCAGCTCCCGGCTCCCGAATCCCAACCCCGACCCGATTACCCAACTCCCTACACCCAACTCCACGCCCCACCCCTGACCCGATCCGACTCCTGACTCCCCCCCTCCGGGCCTGACACTACCCCCCATCTCCCCCAAGCAGCCCCCCCACCCCCTCCACCAAGGCCCAACCCAACAACCACCCCCCTTCCCCTCCCCCAACCCTAGGCCAACTCAACCCTCCCCACCTCCCCAAATCCTATCCAGTTACCTTACACACTTACCTTCTTCCTGGCTTGTAAAAGACCTTTAAACTTCTCTGGTTTACGGCAGCTAATGCCGTAAAAACGGGGGCATGGCTTGCTCACTTGCGACTGAGCTGCCCTCGACTGTAGGCTCCAGGAGTGTGCAAAACTGCACAGATCTCAGCCGGCCTGAGCTGGAAGGTCAGGCGGGTTAGGAGCGGTTGGATTTCAAGGTAAGTAATTACAAGAGGAGTGGCAATCTGGATGAGCATATCAAAGTAATTTCAAATATAACATAGGCATTGTCATTGTACCTCTGTATAAAACACATTTTCTCTTTTGTTGCTTGTGTGTTTATGCTAATATGAATTTGAGTATAAAACAATCAATAATTAAATAATGATTATAATATAGGTGCTAATGAAAGAAAAAGCTTCAATAATTCTTAGAGAAAGATTCATTGGATTATGTATCCATGTCAATCACAACAGAACAATTAGAAATAAATCATTTCAAAATGAAACATTTTCAAATAAATTTCAAGCAATGTGTCATACAATACATGAACACAACTAGCATTGAAAGTTTTATATAAACCAGTCAAGGCCTCAACCCACTCCAAAAGGATGGATACTTCTCAGCTGCTTGTTCTATTACCTTCAACAGCACAGATTCTAATACTCTGGTATAAATGAAGTATCACTATGTCAGGGATGCTCCTCCAAAATTTGAGGCTGATGAAAAAATATGTATGACTCAGCCCTCTAAGATTACACAAATAAAATTTTCAGTGCAATTTACAGCATACACTCAAGTATGCCTGGATCAATTTGGCTGCTGTTATGCTGACAGGGAAATAGAGATGAGGAAGAATGCACCAAAAATGCCACTACTCCATTTCAGTGTGTTCTTGTTGCCAGTGTACGGCCTTTAAAATATTGACTTCCTTCTGGTCTCTGTGTACAGAAACTATATAAATCGATTACCAACACTTTGAATAGTTTGACACTCACTGACGTTTGAAATAACTGGAAAAAAATGCAGACTGACCTACAGCTGAATATTCTGCTCAGAAAGTGCCAATCCATGGTGCATTATATAAATACACTTACTCAGTTATGAGTCAAAAGCATAATGTTCTGTATACAAAATAATTCTATGTAGCTTTGCAGATTTTGAAATTATGAAGCTTACGTGAAAAGACCATTAATTGAAAATTAATAAATTCAGAACACAGTACCATGATACTGCTATCTGACTCACATGTCAATAAGTCCCTTTCACTTAATTAAGACGAGTAATTAGGTAATTTATGTAGTACAGGACAGTTAATGATAGCTATGCAAAATACCTTATGTTGTGCCGGCTGAAGTGACTTGCAATCAACATCCAGTTCATTCTGTTCTTGCTGAGCTGTCCTACCATGAGCTTCTGTCTTCTTGTTTTGTTGCTCTTTTTGAAGATAATGAATCCTGTGTTCCTTTGCTTCAAGCTGAAAGGAATCCAACAATTAATTAATAACAGTAGCCAAAGAAAATATATTAATGTTACTACGAACGTACTTTCAGCAAAGGAAGACCAAATACTGATTCTTGATCTCTTCTCCTGAATCAGAAAATACTATCTACAATTGACAAACTGAAAACTCAATCAACATTCTTTTATTTCTCTTGTACGAACATAAACGTGCCTTCCATGCAAGTACTCGTATTGTTGTGCTAGTAGATCACACATTTAAGACAATCATTCAATATAAGTTACACAGAATAGCTTAGAGCTAAACCTCAACAAGGAACCCACCTTTTTCTGTTGCAGGAATAGGATTTCATTTGTCATCTCTGTATCATGCCTTTTCTTTTCTGAAGCTGCAAGTTTACACACAAAGCTGAACGACAAAGTCAACCAATTGGACATCAGTAAAACAGCCTAGGTGATCAATACCTAAAGCAAAGGATGAACAGGACTCCATTTCTGTAGTAGGTGCTCAGGCTGCTCTTTCATTAAAAGAAGCTCTTTCACATTGATTTTGGCTTAAGTAATGAGAAAGCTTATCCAAAAATCTTTAGCATTTCAGCTGAAGTTAAGGAAATCAATACAACCATTTCCCATTTCAACAGCACATGTGAATCTTATGTACCAGAGACAAGACAAAGTCAAAAATCAGATAAATCGATAAAGTTTGTCAATAAAACATAAAACTGACAAATGCTATTTTAAGCAATTAAAGCAAGCTGTAAACCTTGCCAAGATAATCAATTTCTGCATATTGTTATTAATTGTGTTTAAATTCCATGTAAATATTTTAAGATAAAGTCCAAGTTAGTCAAAAGCTGACACTTTACGAGTTAGAACATACTGATCAAAATAATATTTATATACTAGCATTTTAATTAATTGTAGTTAAATTCTGTCATTAACGTGTTAATATTTTTGGAGTTTTTTGAATGCTTTTTTTTAAACTTGAGATTTGTGATGTAACTAATAGCAAGCAATAGGGCTCAGGTGTCCTTTTCACATAGTGGCTCAGTTCAGTATGCTGAACTGAGGCTGTGTTATAGTTCAGTGAGGCTTGGTTTTGTGTTTTCATTATTAAAACGTTTTTTTAAATCTATTTATTTATTCATTCATTAACAGTTTGTGGTAATACTGAATCGATTTATTTAAAGATATGTATAAAACAAACTTGAAAGAGACAGATGCAGTAAATACATTCATAAAATGTGATTAAAACCAAGATTAGCAGGTATTTAATTTTATGATTAAAAATTTTAATGATTAATTTTTAAATTCTTGGCAGCATTAGTAATTTAATAGTATTTGACCCAATTATAGATAAACACTGCAATTATATCACATTTTATTATTATCTGAAGATCATTTGACATTCAGGAGATGTTGTGGTGCAGTGGGTAGTGCCTTTGAGCCAACAGCTCCAGATTTGAGTCCCACTCCAGGGCTTGATGGCCACAGAAGGTGCATTCATAATGTGGCCAAACAATTGATTTTCAACTTGTAAATCCTTCTAATATGCCAATGGCAGACAGTAAGAGCGGGAGAGCGTCCTGGTTAGTTATGCTCGATGTGGAGTGGCACCCCTCAAGCCTCTGGCAACTTGGTCCAGAAAAAACTAGCTACAGAAACAGATGCAAGCATGTGTTTCGTCTGCCTCATGTGGTTCTAGGTGCAGGAAGCGAATCATTCACTCACACTCTTAACAGTAAGTAGTAAATTTTCTCTGCAAAGACAAACAACTTTGGAAAGCTTGCTTCTGAAAGCAAACGTTTTAGTATTTCTTGAGAGTTACTGAATTACCTCAAGAGCACAAATAAAATTCCTCTTACCTGGAGCTTCCTTACAGGAGGAAAATTAGCTACCAGGGTAAGCGTACACCAGGATATATGTAGGGTATTTTTTTTTCTAATGAGCATAGAACCATAGAAGTTCACAGCACAAAAAGGAGGTAAGTCAACGTATCATAACAGAGCTTGTTCTTTGCAGAACAAACCAAATGAATCCTGCATTTCCATTGTGTGCCCTTCCACATCAAATATTTAATCAACTTTCCAGTAATACATGCTACAATCTTTGCCTTAACCAAACATTTTAGTAAAGCAATCCATGCTCCAACAACAATGCAAAGAAATTCCCCCTTATTTCTTTACTCTAATTTTAAACTGATGAGCACTCATAGCTAACTTTTCAACTATCTCATAACACTAGCAAAATCCTTCATAATTTTAAAAAGCTCAATTAAATTTCCTGTTGATCTTCTTTGCTCCAGTGGAAATTATCCTAGTATCTCATATTGTTCCTCAAAATTACAATTTCCCAACCCTAGCATCATTGTAGCGAATCTACGTTCGGCACTATGGCAGCATTCAATCAAATATGGTACAAAGGAGCTTAGACAAAACTTAAGTCAATGCATGCTAATAGGCAAACTCTCCAGTGCTGAAGTCATACCTGACATGAAAGAAAGATGCCTGTGGTTGTCAGGCGCATTCATCACAATCCTAATAACATCACTGCAGCAACGCCTAAGGAAACCATCTTTGGACCAATGACCTTCATATGCTTCATTGATGTAGCTCTCTTAACAATATTAGCAAACAGCTCTACTGCTTACAACTTCACAGTATTCACATCCTTTCATAGCTCCTCCAATACTAAAGTAGCCCATGCCAGCCTACAGCAGAACCCGAAAAACATCCAGGATTAGACTGACAAGTGGCAAGTAAAATTTATACTGCATACGTGCCAGTCAATGACTATATCAAACAACAGAAAGTTTAACTATTTCCCACTGATATTCAAAAGTGCCACTAAAGAAAGAAAGACTTTCATTTATATCCTTCTTCTTAGGCAGCCCCTTGGGACTGAGGATGACCTGCTTCAACTCTAGTTTGATGGCTACTGAGATGGCTGATGCCCATTGTGCAATGTGTCGAGTCTACTAAATGCCGGGCAGATGGTGGTTGGAGGGTCGGGCAGATGAGGGCTCTCTCCGATGCCTCGACTTTGCCTCTGCGTGCTCCCGATGAAGCTTCTTGATGTGCTCGGTGCCTTCCCAAATGAAGCTTCTCCATTTTGGAAGATCAAAAGATGGAGACTCCCATGAATCAGCTGGGGTGTTTGATCTCTTCAGGGATGCTTTGAGGACACCCCTAAAGTTTTTCCACTGTCCTCATGGGAGCCTCCTGCCATGACTGAGATTCAAGTAAAACAGTTGCTTCAGGAGTCTGGTGTCAGGCATGCGAATGACATGTCCTGCCCAGCGGTGCTGGTTGTGCGTAAGTAGCATTTCGACGCTGGGCATGTTGGCTCAGGAGAGGAAGCTGTTGTTGGACCATCTTTTTTGCCACTAGATTTGGAGGATCTTGTGAAGGCACTGCTGGTGATACTTCTCCAGTGCTTTGAGTGCAGTTATATAGTGCTGTTTACAACTTCAAAATGCCCTTAAGCTTTGCAGCCAATTAAGGACTTTTTATTTTGATGTGTTGTCGCTGTTGTAGTGTAGGAAACATGGCAGCCAATTTCTCCTCAATAGGTTTCCGCAAATAGCAATGTGGCAATGAGCAGTTAATCTGCTTTTTTAAAAAAAACATTTTGACTGAGGCATAAATATTGGCCAGGGCACTGCGTACTGGAGGTTATCTCCATGTGACCAGCCTCAGACCCAACCCTCACATACATTGTACCCATCACAGGCAATTTATTAGTTTTGAGCCTGCTTAGGGTTGTCCATGCAAGTGATGTTCATGCCATTAAGTTTATGATGGGTGGAATGCAACTAATATTGAGCAGGTAATGTCAATAACAAGTCCACCTGGAGAACATTCAACACTTGGGGCTAGTATCTCACATGCACACAGAACCCCTTTGTTTACTAGAATAATGATAGCCTGTAGTCAGACCACTTACATAGTAGTTTCAAATGTAGAAATCTCGAATAGGATGCTGAAAATGGACACCAATATCTGGCCGAGAATATGAATCTAGCACTAACCAGTTCTGCAAATTAATCTAGAGGCAGGATTCCAATATAGTACACAGATAGCTATCTACAAATGTGACATCTTGTTATATCTACAGATGAAACTTATTGTGGTCAATGAAACCAAACTCCTGGGATGCAAAGCGAATTTGTGGAGGACTGTTTAAATGGTGTTGTGACAAAGTATTTTTAAGAATTGATCATTTAAGAACACAATACAATATTTAGCCATTTCTGAACAATCTTGGAATGAAAGGACAATTGAAGGCATGTTATAATGCCAAATAAGACACTGAAACAAAAGCTGTGACACATATGGTGACATTGCTAAGCAACAATGTAAAAGTAGGCATCTTCTGAATCTATTGAAAGGTTCCTGGATATGCTGCCCAAATGCCTTGAGATCATGTTGCCTTCTTGAACCAATCTTTGCAAAGGAACCTGGATCATTGCTCAAATATTAAATAAATGATTGTACTCTTCCAACTTTCTGAGGAATACATAAAATTGTAAGTAAAATCTGTCCCTTTGATTCAGACATGCACAGATTCTGTTATCTGTGCATCTGTCACAAATAACAGAAGGATATACCCACTAACTAAGGTTCCCTCAGGTAACTAGAACAAATCACGCTGCAAAAGTGCAGCAGGTCAGTTTGAATTTATACAGAGTAACCCCTAATGATTGTCTCCCATGCCTAAGCCTCTGCCATGATTCTCTCCTACATTGATGAAAAATTTCAAACAAGCACACACCCATGTACCTTGTGGGTTGGACTAGATGTGATAACCTGAGAGAGTGAAGCTGGAGCTGTACCTAGTGCCACAGGGTACCTGAGCCGAAGGCTAGGTCCTTGAGCAGGAAAACCTTGTGGTTGCAGGTCCTTTCATGACAGACTTTAGTCAAGGCTATGCAGGAAGGTAAAATCCCATGTTTACAACTGACATAGGTAACGGCCATTATCGAAAAACTGGAAGAATTTAATAAGATGAAAAGAAATCTGGCAATAATCCTGGAAAGATATAGCAGGAAGTCTGTAAGAATTGAAGCATCTAAAGGCGCAGTGAAAAAAATTAGTCAGGGAAATTGGTAGTGTAACATTTTGTTTTCCCAAGCAGGATTACTTGAGAATAAGCACCAATATTCATCCTAAACTAAGAAAAATTAACTAATGTTGCAGGGTGGTTAAGCTTTTTACACTGCACAGAATCATGGGATTATTGCAATGTAATATCACTAAATAGCTTAAAAAGAGGTTATTCCTTATATATTTTTTCCCAATGCCTAAAGTTTCCCAATTCATAGTGCAATGCAGCAATCTACAAGACCACTTTGGTGGTGTATGCAGCATATAATATGGAGGACAGCATGGGCAGAATTTTGCCATCGGCGAGCAGGGGGTGGGGCCCACTCGCCGATGCGTAAAATGACGCGGGACGACGTCGGGGGGAATCCCCGACGTCATCCTACCCCATTTAAATCTTCAGGAAGGCGGGCCCACAGCAAAATCAGCTGTGCGCCCGCCAACCTGTCAATGGCCAATTGAGGCCATTGACAGGATCATTGAAACAATTAAAGGACCTGCCCGTCCAACCTTAAGGCTGGCGGGCAGGCCAGGAGTGCCGATGGGCAATAGAAAAAACATGAGGATGAGGTTTCATGTAGGGATTTTATAAGTTTAATAAAATTTCAGTGTAATTTATGAACATGTCCCATCTCATGTGACATTGTCACATGAGGGGGGCATGTTAAGGATTTTATTTTTCTATTTTTAATGTTTGTACAAGTGTCAGCGATCTCCCTGAGGCAGCACTTAGCCTCAGGGAGATGTGCGCTCTTTTGTGCGCATGCGTGAAAGAGCACACTCTCGCTTTCGGGGAATCCCCCCCCCACCCGCACAGGAAGCGCATAGCGCTTCCCATTGGACGTCACGCTGGGCGGGCCTTAATTGGCCCGCCCACGTAAAATGGCAGCGGGGCTCACTTCTCCGGTGGGAATCAGCTCCCCGCCCGCCGGAGATTGGGTCGGGCCCACCCGCCCGGTAGACAGAAAATTCTGCCCCATCTCTATTTGTATAATACTTTGCTTGTTTGCAAAGCTCAGGTTAATACCCTTAATTTATCCGATGTGGAAAATTGAACTAAAATTCTCATCTACATGGGATAATGCTGTATACCTATATATTAAAAAGAAAAACAGTCATTGGCCTAATGCTGCCCATTTTCTGACCGGAATCTAAAACTAACACCTTACAATCAGCAAAATTAAGAATCAAACCATGATTCATCACAACCTCTATATATTGACAATTAAATTCTGTAGGTTTAAATATTTAAAAAACAGAGCTGTCTTATCTGTAACTGACCGCACAGCTGATTTTAAGAATGATTAAGGAAACATTCACCTATTCTTCAGCAGCAGAAAAATGCATTGTACACTACATCTCAAGGGCAATTAGGGATGGGTAATAAATGCTGGCCTAGCCAGCGATGTCCACATCCCATGCATGAATGAAAAAATGATATAATCTTCGTGTCCTTATAAAGCAGTATCCTTAAACTTGCCAATCCACAAAGAAATCTTCTAGTAATGTTATAAATGCAATGAAAGTGGTTCCTTTAATTTAGTCACAGTACACAGCACACAGAGCAGTCCTATCCAGCGCCCTAGGTGAGTGCTTATCTTGGCTTCCAGCTCTTGCTAGTTCAATGGCCAGGCATTCTGGCCAGAATTAAGGTAGACTCCCAAGTAAAGGAACTGGGTAGTGCTCCAGGCAAAAGGCTTCAAGTGAGGAAAGGATGGCGACCGACAAACCAGCTCTCTGGGAACAGTGGACCAGGTCCTGGATCAAATGGATGTTGTCATGGATTGTCCAGCTGGGAACATGTAGGATGGGTCAGGGTGGGTCATGCGGGTCAGCAAGGCGCCAAGGCAAGCAGGCTTGGCCCTGACAAAAATCTTGTAGTCCGTGAAGAGGAGAGAGGCTGGGTGCCAGTTCGTAAGCAGGTTGAGTTCACCCCTCTTGGGCAGCAGGACACTGACGGCCCTGCGCCAACAGAGGGCTATCTCCCCAGTCGCCAGACTTTCCCCGGGACCTGTGTGCAGTCACTCAACAAGACATTCCTGCTCATTACTCCACTGTCAACCATTCCAGCCCAGAGGACATGCCCCTCAAAAACCTGTCGTGGGCACCAGTTAACTTCGCCAGTCTAAGCAGAGCATTGAGATGCTGTACGTTCTCTGGGCCAATCTTCAGCAGGTCCTCCTGTGAGCATCCCAAGAGAACAGAGTACTATAATAGGCTCAAGCCTGGACACTAATGTTGGACACCGGGGACCTGGTGGCAGCCAGCAGCCCCAGAAGCTGCTTACAGACTCCCAGCCTTTTTTCCAGGAAGTAGAAGGGGGAGCCTCAGTCCAGGTTCTGGAGGAGCCTGATCCACAAACTCATGAACATGCCTTGAGGTGCAGCTAGCACATCCTTCTTCTCTCCATAGGCCTTCCACAGGGCAGGGTCTTTAACGGCCTGACCAAGGTGGAACTCTAGGTTGAGCACATTTTTTCCAACCTCTGGAACCTGGCCTTCTGCCTTCTTGTTGACCCTCTTGTGTCCTCCCGAAAGAAGATGTGCTGATGTGAGCCTAGCCCACATCCCACCATAACTTCAAGGAGAGGGAACCTCCCTGCTTCTTTCTCCAGTCAAACCAGAATCGACGTCCCGGAAACACTCATCCTCCAGAAGCAAAGTTATAATGCCAGTATACAGAGCCCACCCAAGCAGAGAGCGAAACCAGCTGCGCCCACACCAGGCGGTGCTCCAAGCACTGCACTGCCTGCACAGAAGTTGCTGGAAAGTAGGAGACATATGCCCAAGAAACGTAAAGGTAGTCAATTTTGGTCCCTCCTCCAGACCTCACGAAAGTGAAAGCACTGGAGTAGGTCTGGAGATTTCACCAAATGTTTACCAAGTCGTAGTGCCTGGCCCAGTCCCCCAACTTCTCCATCACCACCTGGCAGTGCGAGGAACCAGAGTGGTCCCTCACCTCAAGGGAACAGTTGAAATCTCCCCTGAGGAAAAGATCAAAGGTGACAATGGAGCTAAGATGGAGCTTCTTCTTCAAAGGAGCGTGCTTACTGCATGTGCCAGCCTGGAGAATGTACACATTCATGAAGTGAAGAGGCACATGCCCTAGCTGGATGGGGAGGTGAAGCAAGAAACCTTGCACAGATTCTTCAACCTCTAAGATCTCCAGCTGAAAATGTGGGGCCAGCAAGACAGAAATGGAGGTGAGCTGGCTCATCTAGACCACTCCTTGCCACTGTAGGAGCTGCATAGCTTTGTCACCTTAAAAGGTGTGGTTTTCTTCCAGGAAGGCGCCTTTGATGTTGAGGCTGGCTATAGCTGTCCTTCAGGCAAGAGTATACTGCAACCACCACCTACACTGCACAGAGCGGAGGGAACATAGTCACGCATGATCCTCCCACCCACAGCAGCCTAGTGAGGAACATCTTGAACCAGTGTACCTCAAGTCAGCTCACTTTTCTCTCATGCCTGTAGTCTTTGCAGCAGAACAGATAGATCTGTCAGGCAGTGCCAGCTCCAATCATCAGTTAAGATCCAGCTGAAACTTGTCACAGAGACCCAATCTGTTGGCCAGGAATTCCCAGAGTTCCACAAGGGGGATGAAGGGAGACTCGGTAGGAAACACTCAGTTGTCCACTGCCTCACTCGCGATGGATTTCAAGTCATTCATGGTGCCCTCCACCAAATGCCATGTCCTCCTCTGGGTTGTCACCATTAGTAACCAACCCGCTCACCGCACAGCCACGCCAGCCAACCCTACCTTTGTCACTATCCCAATGCAGGATCAACAGCAGACAGGTCCTCTGTGTGCTCCTCTAGGGGGGCTGGGCCAGAGGGAAGCAGCGGATCAAGGCCCCAGAATTCGGGGCATGTGCCGACACAGGGAAAAGCTCCATCTCCACGACCAGTACCCCTGTGTCAAGTCAAAGACAGAGAAAGGGGACCTTTCCTTCCCCACCAGCAGCAGTGACCCAGTGGGTGGGGCCATTTTATTTGAATCCTGCACCAGGTCGAGCAGGTCATGTACATGAGCAGGCAACTTTAGCCTCATTGACCTCACCCAACTCAGCCTCCAGGATGCCTAACCTGGCAACGAGTGACTGGGTTATACCAGGTGGATCCTCCATCCCACCCTCGGGCAGGGTCTTCTGACATGCTCGAGAGGTTAAGGCCAGACAAAAGATGGAGGACTTCCACTAATAGTGCATGGTGAACACAGAGGGACATCCCTTACCCAGGCTCTTTCCCACATCTGAGGAGTGGCACCTTCTTCTCCTTTTCCAGGAGAGATGGAGAGGAAAGGAGACCTCGAAGTCTGCTGAGACCTCCAGCGTGCACCCTTCCTTTCTCCTTCACTCCTGCAACTGAGATATGAAAGTTCCACCAAAGCAGGCACAGTTTCAGGCTCAGGCACAACCCAGGGTCGCACACGGGGACACATGCGGCAGGTTTGCATAATCTTTGTGGGGGGGATGGGGGTTTGCATCGAGGTATTTGGTTCCTCACCTCACCTTCCTTCTGCGCAGACATTCCACCCCTCCCCACTGACAGCAGCAGTGACATTGGCTGCCAAATGCAGGCCCGAGGGTTCGGATCCGCGTATGGCAGCAGCAGGACGAATGGCGATGGGTGCCACCCTCAGTTGCCTGGATTTTGTCAGCAACCCAGGAGATGGGGCAGTTTTATCATTTATGCCCAACCTCCTTACAAGCATGGCACTACTCAGTGTCCAACATCGAGAAGCCACAGTAGGCGGTCCCCTATGCTAAATGGAGAATCAATCCTCCATATTGTCCTCCTGTGCCATCTCCACAAAGACTAGGTGCTGGATAGAGAAGGCATGTCAGGGTTAGTCTCTCTAAAGCGGGGCGGGATCGGCACCCTCCCTGACCTCACTTCCTCCAGTTGGCAAAGGCAGGGGAGGGGGAGCTCACCCAGGATATAGGGTGAGATGACAGTCTGCTGCACACAAGCCTCAAGAGGATGTACCAGCAGGAAGGTTCTGCCCACCATGTGCCCTCTCTCTCGAGGGCAGGTGCACCACTTCCACTTCCAAAAAAGGATGGCCTTCCTATACATTTTCGAGGCTGTTCCGATGGTTGAGGTGCCAATCGTCATGTTGGGGTAAGGGTAGCTCCTCACCCATGTTTTATGGTGATTAGAGCGAACAGTGACAGGGCTGCAGAGGCAGCTGAAGCAGCAGAGGCAACCATTCCCGAATAGGTCCTTGTGGACCCCAGAGCCAGGAAAGTTGAAATCGCTGTTGAAGCTTTGCGAGGTTTACCCACCCCAAGTCTCAGGCCTGATGTTCCTCATGATAGCCTTGTACAAGGGAATCGAGGATAATCAGGGGCTGGCAGGCACGTGGAGTTAAGGCAACAATCAGATAAGCCATGATTTTACTGAATGGCAGAGCAGGCTCGATGGGGTGATAGGCCTACTCCTGCTCCTATTTCTTATGATCTTATTCTTATGATCTTAATCTGCACGGAATGGAACTGAAAAGGAAAAACAACCTCACTTTTAGATTGGGTTTGGAGAGTGCCTTCCTCCCTTCAATGCAGTTCTAGGAGAACGCAGGTCAAGTCTTAAAGAGAGAGAGAGAGAAAAGAAAGGGAAGGGGTCACCACTCAAAGTCAGGCTTGGGCTTGGTGGGTGGGACAGTGCTGCAGGGTTGCACTTTCTAGAGATTATTAAAAGTCTCTGGTACTGATCTTCCTGATAGGCAGAAGCAGATGTCCTCACTCGGGACGGCGAGGACTGCCTGGGCACAGTCCTCCACCAGATCTCATAAAAAACATCATCCAGGCAGCTCCAGCTATCCCAGGCCAGGCAATGGGGGTGGGTGCATTTTATTGTTTGTGTGGCCTATATAATACACACACACTTTCTCTTTCCTCCCTCCACCATCTTCAGGTAAATCTTTTTCAAATAGTGCACCAGGCATCCACCTGTTGTGTTTTGTGGTTCCCATAAATTTGAAATAACCACATTGTAAATTCAAAATGCTGGTGCTTCATTGAGTGTGTTTCTTACAGCATTCCATGGGCTGAATTTTCTGGCTGGCGGGGGGTGCAGAGCAGGAGTGGGCGGTGCTGACCCATTTTATGCAGGCGGGCCAATTAAAGCCCGCCCAGCGTAAAACGCGGCTCCCAAGGACAGCGGGAGTGGGCGGGCAGCAGCGGGTCTGCAATGACCGCCAGGTCCAATGGCAACCTGGGGGCCTGTTTTAAAAAGCTGCTGCAACCTTTCAAAGGCTGCGAATGATGGCCAGTGGAAGGGCTTCCCAGAGCGCTGCTGGTGAGCAGGCCAGACAGAAGGGTAAGGCAGGGGGGGGCACTGTGCCCCTTGTATTTCTGATGATTGCCTTGCTGCCGTCCTCAAGGAGGTGGCAGCATGGCGGGAGATCCTGGTATCTGGTGCCTCCTGGATGGGAAGAGGAGGTCCGCCAACATGATCAAACGTGCCGGGGAGGAGGTGGCGGAGGTGGTGAGCTCCCACGACGTAATGCGGCGCACCTGGGTTCACTGTCGCAAGCGCTTCAACGACCTGTTGCGCTCAGGAAGGGCGAGTAACATGTTGGCATTGGTCACGTAACCCAACAGGTGGGCTTTCCCCCTGGTGCACCTCCCCCTCCCCGCCCCCCCGTGTGGTGCCTGATGTGATGTAGGCAGCATTTGTCCAAGGGGGTGGGGTGGTGGTGGGGGAGACAGGCCTAGCATCTTTATGAGTGTTCAACAGCAGCAGGTTGAGAAGACACTGGAGCCCTGCAATGTCCCACTCTGGTTGGGGTGGGCCGTCCGCGAAGAGAGTCGAGGTACAATTAGCACAAATCAATGCTCTTCTCTCTTTTTCAGGAGAAGAATGCACATAATGCTGCCGATCGGGTGAGGACTGCCGGCGGGCCGGCACAGTAAGCAATTCTCAGCCGCTTCGAGCAGGAGGCCCTAGATTTGGAGAGATGCTATGCGGGCTGGTCCACTGGTGTCGGTGAGGCTGGAGTGCCACGGGTAGGTATGTTTGCCCAGCAGTGAGGTCACCATTGTTCTCCCAGCAGCCATGGCAGTGCTGAATGTTCAGTGATTGAAGTTTGCAACATGCCCTGACCATTGCTTATGGAAGGATGAGCACATAATGATCTGGGGGACAGGGACACACATTGACATTGTCTCCACGTTAACTAATCCAATGTCCTTGTTCTTCCTTTCAGCATCAGCGGAGCAGGGCCGGGAGGAGCAGCAGCAGGGGTCCCCTCTCACACCTGAGGGTCCTTTAGTCTCACCAGCGTCACACCATCTCTGCCAGGCAGGCACCAGAGCAGATACTAGCACCTCATTGGGAATTAGAACATCGGCTAGTGTCCCGGGGCACAGCGGTGAGGGCACTTCACAGTTGCTGGAGGAGCTGGCAGAGACAGAGAGTGTCCATGGTGCCAGCAGTCGGAGGGTTGCAGGGGGCCAGGCATATGCTCAGTTGGTGCCTGATGATGTGCCGCTAGAGTTATCTGCGACGCAGCAAGCGCAGAAAATGTGGCCGGGTGTGGAGCATCTGGGGGAGATACATGAGGCTATGCTTGGCTTGGTGTCAGTGAGCCTCATGTCCAAGCACCATGCGTCCTCCATGGAGAGAGTGGCTGGTCCAAATGCTTCCTGGGCATGCGTTTGGACCAGCAAGCCCTCACATTGGCACTGACCTCAGCTGGTCAGTGCCAGTGTGGGAGATGGTCTGGGCACCAAGTTTCCCAGCTTGATGCCTATCCATCCACGGTGAGCAGGGAGGTCCGAAGCGACCTCACTTGGGTGCAGCAGCTGCCTGTCGTCTCTGTGGGCTCCTCTCAGGGCGCTCCGGATGAGGGCAGCGGCTCCTCAGCCCCTCTGCTAGTGACCGTTGCATCCGGTGAGGCTGCGATCACTGGGGAGATGCCAGCTGTGGAACTGGCAGCTCCCTCCCAGGCGGGGCCAGCACAGGCTCCACGGGCCAGAGGGCGACCATCAAGGTCATCGACGCCAACAGGACAGCAGAGTCAGCAGGCTGTCTCAGATGCCACTCCCAGCGAGGAGTCAGCACCAAGACATAGCACCCGGGTTTATCACTGGTGCTTTTGTGTTGGCTCGCAATGAGGTTTTTATGAGTTGCTGTGATTTTTTAACAACTTTTTCATTTTGTTTCATTAAGTTTCTTTGGTTGCAATAATAAATTCAGTCATGTCACCATGGTTGAGGTTGCCTCTTTCCTTCTGCAGGTGGATGGTTTCATATAATGTAATGAGTGCTTTGTGGTACATTCAGCTTTATTAACAAGGGCCTTAGTTAATGTTCCTAACCAGGCAAATTTTGCACTTAGGTCTCAAATATGGAGCATACAGCCCAGGCTTGTCCTAGAGGTCCATATATGGTGTGCTAGCTGAAGGTTTGATGGATTAAAGCCTCCTGGGTGTTCCTGCCTCCCTGGAGTATGCCTGGGTCAACGTCTACCCCCTCAGCATTTCCCTGTGCATGCTCATCCTCAGACTCACTGCTGGACTCATCATGTGCAGCCGCAGCCACTGTGTCGACGTCTTCATCGTCCGCAGTGTCCCCCCCCCCTTTCCAGCGCAAGATTGTGGAGAGCGCAGCATGCAACCACTATCAGTGACACACGACCCGGGGGGGGGTACAGGAATGTGCCCGCTGAGCGGTCCCAGCATCGGAAGCGCACCTTGAGAAGACCAATGGCTCTCTCCAACACAGCCCTTGTGGAGGTGTGGCTCCTATTGTACAGCTGCTCAGCTTCCGTTCTTGGATGGCGGAAAGGTGTCATGAGCCACCTTCTGAGGGGATAGCCCTTGTCACCCAGGAGCCATCCATCCAGCCCGACTGGAGCACTGAGAGCCCCGGCATCTGGGAGTACCTGAGGATTAAGGCGTCGCGGAAGCTGCCTGGGTACCTTGCACAAACTTGTAGAATCAACATCCTGTGATCACACACTATCTGCGCGTTCATGGAGTGGAAGCCCTTCCTGTTGACAAAGGCACCGGGCTCACCCATTGGCACCTTGATGGCCATGTGTGCAGTCTGTTGCACCCTGGACGCGGGGGAAGCTAGCAATGGCCGCGAAGCCTCTGGCTCGCTGTATCTGGCTTGCCTCGTCCCAACAGTCGAGGATGAAGGTCAATGCACGAACAGAGTGTCTGTAACCTGCTTGACACAAGTGTGGACAGCTGATTGGGAGACACCACAAAGATCACCCACTGGCCCCTGGAGGGAGCCAGAGGCATAGAAGTTCAGGGCAGCTGTGACCTTTAGAGCCACTGGCATAGGGTGTCCAACCACACAGTTAGCGGAGATCTCAAGCCCAATCATCTGACAGATATCGTTGACTGTCTCCCTTGAGGGACGGAGCCTCCTTTGGCACTGCACCTCAGTCATATTGAGGTAGCTGCTTCGCCACCTGTAAACCCTGGCAGCAGAATAGTGGTGACTTCTGCAGCCCCTTCCGCTTTGGACTACCTCTTGGCCCTGCACCCCTCGTGCCTGCACCTGACCTCCCAAAGGTCGCTCCCCTGGAGGCTGAATGTGCACTCCTGGCATTCTCCCTATTTTATCCCTCCCTTCCTCCTCAGAGGAGGTGCCTCCAATGGAGAGTTCAGCCACCATTCCCAGGCTAAGGGAAGGCTTGCTGAAACATGCAGGCCCAAAAAAGATTCCTCACTGCAGAGTGCTGACCTGAAGGTTGAGAGTGCAGACCAAGCAGCTGGTCTGCGTTTTGAAGTATTGCTGATCACACAGGCAAGTGTCAGTAACTTTGAAACATCAATATTTGACAGAGCGCACTTGTGACCCCACTGAGCCCTCTTATCTCGCCCGTGGACGAGGTTTATACAAATGTGTCCTACCTGCCTGCCTGCTGCACCCGTGCGCCGACCCGAAGATTGCAAGGGCTGAAAAATCGCAGTCAATTGGTGCCTCAAGGGTCTTAAGTGGCCCGTTAATTAATGGCGGGCGCACATTGGAGAGCATCGCGTGCCTGCCCAACAAAATATCGCGACGGTGCGGGGTGACATCGGGACTCTCGCCCGACATCACCGCGCGTCATTTTACACATGTACGTGCAGGGCCCGCCCCCGCACACCAACGGGAAAACTCTAGCCCATGTGTCTGGTGGACTAATACACTGTTGCTCAGCACCTGACTGCAGTACAGCAGTAAATGTGGCATCCTTAATGTATGTCTGCATAACAACTAGCTCTTTACGAATAATATTCTTTACAAAATATAATGCCTTTATATCAATCTAACTGTTCCAATCATTAGTTTGGATAAGAGAAAAGTTAAAGAAGATTCAAAGTCACCTTTTATAATTAAACTGAATACCTTGTGTGTTATAGTTTGTGTTTCTCAAAATATTATTCATATCATTCAGATGGTAAGATGTTGTGCCTCTATCTTGTAGATTTTTAAAATTCATTCATGGGTTGTGTGTATCGCTGGCTAGGCCAGCATTTATTGCCCATCCCTAATTGTCCTCATTCAAAGGGCATTTTTAAGAGTCAACCACATTGCTATGGGTCTGGAGTCACAGGCAGATTTCCTTCCCTAAAGGAAGGACATTAGTGAACCAGATGGGTTTTTACAACAATTGACAATGGTTTCACGATCATCATTAGACTTTTAATTCCAGATTTTTATTGAATTCAAATTTCACTATTAAACCCACGTCCCCAGAGCATTACGCTGGGTCTCTGGAATACTAGTCCAGTGACAGTACCACTATGCCACTGCCTCCCTGATTTAGCAATCATTGCTCTCAGCGGTGAGTTGGCATGCTGCACAGGCGATGCTGAGTGTTGATTCTGGTGATGTAGGAGTCGTGCTTTTTTTTTTATTCGTTGACAGGATGACTAGGCCAGCACTTATTGCCCATCCTGGTTACCGTTCAGAATGTGGTGGTGAGCTGCCTTCTTGAATTGCTGCAATCCATGTGGTGTGTAGGTACACCCACAGTGCTGTTAGAAAGAGAGTTCCAGGATTTTGACCCAGAGACAGTGAAAGAACAGCGATATATTGCCAAGTCAGGGTGGTGAGTGACTTGGAGGGAAACTTCCAAGTGGTGGTGCTCCCATCTATCTGCTGCCCTTATCCTTCTAGTTGGTAGTGATCACGGGTTTGGAAGGTGCTGTCAAAGGAGCTTTGGTGAATTCCT
This sequence comes from Cetorhinus maximus, assembly GCF_964194155.1. Lineage (NCBI taxonomy): Eukaryota > Metazoa > Chordata > Chondrichthyes > Lamniformes > Cetorhinidae > Cetorhinus > Cetorhinus maximus. The sequence continues at coordinate 68,217,080 of NC_135882.1, forward strand.
GAAGTGCATCCTGTAGATGGTACACACTGCTGCTACTGTGCATCGGTGGTGGAGGGAGTGAATGTTTGTGGATGGGGTGCCAATCAAGCAGGCCTGGATGGTGTCAAGCTTCTTGAGTGTTGTGGGAGCTACACTTATCCAGGCAAGTGGGGAGTATTCCTGACTTGTGCCTTGTAGATGGTGGACAGGCTTTGGGGAGTCAGGAGGCTAGTTACTCACCACAGGCTTCCTAGCTTCTGACCTGCTCTTGTAGCCACAGTATTTATATGGTCATTAATGCAGTGTCACTTGCTGGTGATGTTGTTGATGTCTCCTCGCTGGTTAGTGATGTTGATGATCTTTTCTGCTTTTCCAGCTCAGGTGTAGGTCAAATGTGGACCATTTCTGTCTCAATGTATGACCTTAGAGAATCAGCTTCACCAACAACTTTTACTGGGTTCCAGGTTTTCACGATTGGATCCTGTTCATGTCCGGTTTGTCTGCCCAACAAGACAAGCAAAGATTTGGCATGCATATTGAAGTGTTGACCTCCTTCTACCTGTGCATCAGTGAGTTGTTGTCTTACTTCCTCCTGGTCATTTGGAGGTGTATCTTGCTTGGCAGAGCCGTCTTCCATTCAATAGCTCTGCAGGCAATTTCATGTCAGCCCTGAGAGGTGTAGATCATAGTGACACTAAGGCAAGATTTGAGTCTTCCTTTGTCACTTGGCGTTTCATGAGGGTTCTCTTGGTCATCTAGATGTGTCTTTCAAAAACCATGTCCTCCTTGGGTAATGTGGTGATGAGGGGATGGCATTGAACACATACTGTTCAGCAAATTCCTTAGATTCTGTAGAGGTGAATTGGGTTCCATTGTCATATATTATTCTTTCAAGAATCCCTTGCTCAGCAAACAGAACTCAATGCGAGATGATTATTGTAGCTCTCAAACCTTTTACCTTTCGGATAAAAGGGAACTTTGAGTAGTAATATGCAACCACGAGATACCATTCTTGATTATGTGTGAATAAACCGGCTGCCACAGTATGTCATGTTCTGGCTGGTACTTCGGTAGCCATCATCTCTCTCCTCTTTCTGCTGTCTATTTGTGTACTTCTGGTGTGCATTGCACGTAGACACCATTCTTTCAATACTTTTGTAGATGTCTATCCAGTACACAGCTGATCTGGTTCTGAGCTTACACACTTCTCCATTTCTATGTTGTCTTCATGATCTTCAGGAGAAGTTCTTTCCGCATCGTTTTTGTTATGATTTTTCTGGATCTGCTTAGCAGAACACCATCTTCTAGCGAGATATCATCTCTGATAGACCAATACTGCTGCATTGCTTGCTGTGTTTGCTGTATCTTATCAGGCCATCCCTGGATCATTTGCTGAGACACAATAGGTAATACTCCCTCATCTGCCAGGGTATGGATGTTTTAGTTTCTTTTCCTTCTCAATCGCCCTGTTGCTCAGTCTGATAATTTGTTTACCATCTTCTTTCTTTGTTCTGCGCCTCTTGTCCCAGTGTTTGCGCTTTCCACAAGCTCTACAGTTTGAACCATATGAGGGTCGTTTCCTTCTGTTTGTGAACTCATGGTTGTCCACAGCTCCTGCACATCTGTCCCTCTGTCTGGTTTCCATTCTTTTGTTGCACCAACCCTGCTGCTTTTATTTAGCCATCTGGGTAGTCAGCATTGTCATCTGCATACTTGTTGCTTCCTGTGCTCTGACAATGTCTACAGCCTGAGATATTGAGAGTTTGTCCTTTCCAATAAATATTTTTGTACTTCAGAGTGTCCTGAGAGCCAAGTGAGTTAATCTAGCAGCGTTTCAACTGTTTCTTGGAATTTACATTTTCAGGCTCCATTTTTCGAATTTGTTATGAAATTATCAACAAGGCTCACCTGGTTCCTACCTCAAGCTTTGAAATTCATTTTGGTGGATCTGGTGATTTTACTTTGACTAGGAATGTGCACTGAATTTTTCAAAAAAAATTTTTGACTGGATTTATACAGTCATCCTCACTGATCTCCCAGCTATTAAATAAATTTGACCCTTTCTCTCCTGCCCACAAAAGGATGTAGCTGACCTTTTCCTCTCCACTAGTGCCTTTTAGAAAAGTATTGAACGTCAGTCTGCACTTTTGTACGTCCGCATAATAATTAGTTCCTAGCTCTTCACAAATAATATAACAATATAACACCACCCCTTGCAGTAAAGTTGGGCTCTCTCTCTCCCTTCTCTGAAACAGATGCTGCTAAGTCTCATTGTCTCTTCCTCCCTTTCCCCCTCCTAATAGGAAGAGTCAACAGCAAAGGAGCTCAAAGATGCTCCCTCTTCCCAGGCTCCTCCACTTACTCCAGGGCCAGGATTTTTTGGATGCAGCGTTTCCCAGCCCTCCACCCAAAGAGTCAGTGGAGAATGCATCACTGCAAATACTGACTACCCTGTAGCCTTTGGCTGAAGAAAGGACTTACTCCCCCTTGCTCGGGAGGAAGTCCTGCCTCAGAGAGCTATTGGCCAACAGCTCTCTAGTCCCAGCAGCACCAGAGGCTGCCGTGGACAAGATTGGGATAACAAGCAGTACCTAGTTTCTGAGTCCCAGAGTCCAGAACCAGGTAAACCTGGGGGTCTCAGAGTGGGGAAGTGAAGGGAGGTGAGGCCCAGGGAATGGGCAAGAGAGGTGAGGGTGTTGTTTGATAGGTCAAGCGGTGGGGGGGGGGGGGGGGGGGGGGCTGTGGGGGCATGCCTGATTGTGGGAGGGGGCCCAAGGCCTGTGCAGGGTCACTTTCCAAGCCTCCCTCCTGCTCCTAAACTTCTCCCATCAGCCTGAAAGTTGAGGCTGGGTGGGGAACAGCCCTTAAGTGGTTATTAATTGGCCACTTAAGGGCCTCAAATGGGGCAAGGGCTGGCCTAAGTCTAGCCTGTTCCACTGTAAAATTACAGAGAGGTCAGGGCAGGCAGGAGGTCAGTAGGAAGGCCATCCAAGGAATTTTACGGGCTTTCCCTGCCTGCAAACCTGCCAATGTAAAATTCTGCCACAGGTTCCTCCAGACCACAGCAGCAGCTGCAACACCTTTCCTCTCCTCTGAATTCCACAGACAGCAGCAGCAGGGTCACCAGCAATACCTCTCCTCACCATCCAGAAATGACTGTTCTCTTCCAGAAAGCTAGTTCATGAAGGATAGAATTGTCACCAATTTTTACAAACTTTTATAAGCTTTAATTACAAAGATACACATTAGAAGCATGCACTTGCTAACACAAACCACAGTTTAAATCTGTTCCTATCTCTAGGAGCACAAGCAAATACCCAGCTAATGTCCACCACCTGAATATAATTAAATACAATTAATATACAATTAATAGATTCCCTTGTCTTTCTTTTAAATAAAAATTAGAGTTTATATGTACAACCAAAATTTCAAAATACATTAAATCAAAGACCTCCATATTTTCTGTACAGAGCTTTACATTGTGAGATACCCATCTTCCAGGACCCCTAACAATTTTTTTGTTCCTTTTGTAAAACAATTGAACAGTTGACTTACATCAACCCATTTAATTTTCAAGATTTCCTTTTTCTCCAGCATTTGTTTCAAGTCGTCAAGGTCTATTCATAACCTTTTCTCATTTACACTTTTAAATAGAATGTACATTATCCTACAAGGAATGCTTAACTACAGAACATTCAATGGGCATTCTATATTCAGTATGTCCATTGTACAGAATTTCACTTGACAGATAAGATCCCATATCCACTGCCTCCATAAGAGCCAGAGTTTCGGCAGCTAAAGTATTTTTAACAACACATTTTATTTTCTTAGCTTCCCAAGCTAAAGGCAAGATTTCTCATTTTCACCCGTCAGAAATATTATGAAATCAGCTATACGAGAATATCCATTAAGAAGGTTAGCATGTGAAGCATCACTAAAAATGACAAGCTCCATGTCCTTTGGGTCATCCATGGATGGGAAATTAAGTATGCATTTATCCAGTTTTATTTGCTGTTAAAACATTCTCTACTTTAGGATGTTACATCGTATTCTTTTCTCTATCATATCAAAACTAGCATCTGCTCTAGTCTGAGAGCATAACTAATTCAACAGACCAATCAAGCTTAGCAATTGTCCCCAATTGTAAAGAAACTACCTTTCTGTCATGATCTAGTATGATTAAACGGGATGGGAGTAATACTCTCTGAATAGGATTGTTGATTAAAGTTATTCTAGGGGTACTTTCTTTAATATCTAAACCAATGAGCAGAATTTTGCCCTTGGTGGGCATGCGGGTCCCACCGGCTCGGCGGCGGGCGGACAACCGACCCCCGCCACCGAAACAGGGTCCGCCGCCAATTTGAGTGGCCCGCCCAGTGGCCTGCCCGATAGGAAGCGTTATGCGCTTCCTGTGCAAGGTTGGGGGGGGGGGAAGGAATCCCCAGCTGTCATAGTGCTGTCTCAGGGAGATTACTGACAGTCCAAAGAAATTTAAAAATAGAAAAATTAAAAAATTATTAACATGTCCCCCTCATGTGGCAATGCCACACGAGATGAGCCATGTTAATAAATATCACATAAAATGTATTAAGTTTTAAAAACAGACATGAAACCTCATCCCGCCAGTGGATGAGGTTTCATGTATTATCAGAAGCCCGCTGGGGCTCCTGGCCTGCCCGCTAGCCATAAGGTTGGATGGGCAGGTCTTTAATTATCTTAATTATTCTGTCAATGGCCTCAATTGGCCATTGACAGGTCAGCAGGTGGACTGCTGATTTCGCTGTCCGCCCACCTTCCTAAAAATTTAAAGGGACCAGGATGACGTTGAGGGTCCCACCCCCAAATCGCCAACGGGAAAATTCAGGCCGATATATTTATAAGCCCCACAAGCTTGGCTCCCAATTAAATTCCACTCTAATCTTATTAACAACGTATTTCTCAAATTCCATAGCACGATCTCAGAAGAAATCAACATGTATCATGAGGATACCTAAAAATTTTCCTTTACAGTATCAATAAAACATTGCGGGAGTGCTTTTAGTTGAAAACAACTTATTTTCAGCAAAACACATCGCAGCTAAAAATACCATGATCTGGAAGGATCATTGAAGCCATAGATGCAGACGCAGTTATTTAATTTCCACAGTTTTCAAATCATAAACTTTACTGGCGTCCCAAATCCAGTCCTTTTCCATGATTTTATCTATAAAAACCCTATTGTCCTTACTATGTATTGTTGTAGACAGGCCTATAAAAGTGGGATGAAAATATCTGTCTTGTCCCATGCCTTTAGATCCATGGCAACTACCTCATTAAAGTCACATGCCAGTAGAAGGCTTACAATAGAATGTGATGTTGTCCTCCAACACTTTTATACATTTCACAATTATCACTAATCTCTTCTAGAGCCTCACATACACTTCATTAACCACACCTGTCTATTTTAGCAAGATTTTTAACCTTTCACAAGTAGATTTAGCAAATTGTCTATCTAACCAATCTGTCAGGTGTGCTGTAGAAGTACAAGCGCTATCTAGCATTGCATAGTTAAATGAGTCCAAGGCTAACATTGATCTCAGGATTAAAATTTCTTGTGACCAGTATAATTTGCTTGGATTCATCATTATCTTCATCCACCTTCTCAGCAATGTCTTTGTTATGTATAATTTTGAGGACCCTGCCTCTTTGCTTTGGGCAGTTCACCACATAGTGATATTTCAAATCATACCTGAAGCACCCATTAACTGTTCCTTGAACATTCTGGGATTCGTTCAATAATTACTTCCGTTCCAGTTTTGTCTTCTGCTGTAATAGCTAGATCTGTTAAACATGCTTTTATCCTTATTCTGCCACTCTTTAATCTTTCCATTGTATTGACACCTGCATCTAGTGTTTGGACTATTACAAAATCTGGTAATCATTATGTCTTCAATTCTTTGTGTCACTGTGAAAGTATATTATTCATTCTATGAAGCCGGAAGTAAATTACTATTTTTCTCCCCAGGATTTTTTTTAAGGCAGCAGACATATGATCCAATAAGGTTTCCTTCTCTGAGAACTGAACACCAGTTAAAATCAACTGTCTGTCTATATGAGGCACATTAGCATATTCCAGTAATTTAAATGCTAGCACTCATCCAGGGATCCCCAAATTGAATTTTGTCAATCTTTAATACAACCTGTTATGGTCCACAATATATTCCTCCATTGAATGGACATCTGTTTTCTGAAATCTCTCAAATTCTGGCCATGCCTCATAGGATTTAACAGTTCATTTTTCTTGTAGACTTCTTCAAAGGCATTCTAATACAAGATCCAAACCTTCATCACTATCTAACTGATAGACATCCATCTCACAAAATACTTTACTTCTGATTTTACTACCTGTAAGAAGTGCATTCAAGGCTATGCCTGCCTTGTTTCTCTTTGGTAAGCAGATAGCTCATCCCCCACCAATGTTCATTTGCTTTCTACCATTTTACACAATGACTACTTGGATTTTAGTTTTCTGTCTGTAAAAATGTTTTCTTAGTTTCCAACTTTCACTTGTAGGCAACCATCCTCCGCTACTATGGGGAGGATTTTCCCTTAGTCAGATGGGCCTGGGAGCAGCTGTGCAACGGTCCACCGCCTGCAGTTGGGTCCCGATCCCAATTTCACGCTCCCTGGTCAATTAACGACCAGCCAGCATGAATCACACGCTGAAATGCTCAGCGTGCCTGGGTGGCGCGGGGGGGTGGGAGGCAAGCGAGCGCGGAAGTCAACGCATGCACACGGGTGCATTCAGAAAGCTTGCTGAAGGCATAGAGCTACCTCAGGGAACTGAAGGTTTTCCATATTAAAAATAAAGTTTTTAAAAATAAAGTAAACATGTCCCCTCTGTCACATGAGCAGGGTCATGTTGCAAATGAGTTCTGAAAACTTTTATTTTATTTTTATATTAACATCAGAAACCTCATCCTGCCCGCAGATGACAACATCAGGACACTCGCCCGACGCTGTCGTGTGCTATTTCACGCTCGTGAAAATTCAGCCCCCTATGTTCTAATCCAGAAAGCCAAGTGATGAAGGATACACCTGAAGCCATTCTTTACACCTTAATAAGCATTATTTACTGAGATACACAGCACAAGCGCACACCTTCCAACCCAACAACCAAAGTTTCAGTCTGTTCCTATTCATCATGACGTAAGTGAATCCCCAGTTAATGCCCATAGCCTGTATACAATGAAACAGAATTATATACAATTATCATTAAGTGCACATATTTACTTAGTAGCTGATGTTCCATTACATTGCACGCGAGTAGTCAGATGGTCTATACTGAACTTGCATTTAATCTGCCAAACTGTTTATGACAACTGCTCACCTGCTCCTTATAGGGAAGCGGGATGAGGTCAATTGTCAGAGCAAGTTCTTGTAGATTGACAGCTGTTCATAATCACCCCAATACTGGTCTTGGGAAAGACCAGGGTTAGGATTTCTTGGATAGCAAGGTTTTCTGCCCCACCACCTTAGGACTCAGCAGAAAAAGCATCCCTACCAATCACAGCAGCTGCTTAATGCATAAGTCAGACTAGCCAGCAGCTCTATAGTCCCAGTAGTGCCAGTGGCAGCAGGGGCAAGAGTCGTACACAACCGATCACAGATTCTAAGTCCCAGAGTCCAGGAGAGACAAGTCCAGAGGGTCTCACAGTGGGAATGGTAGGTGAGGCCCGGCATGTTAATAGGGAGGAGTAGGAGGGGGGTCTTGATGAAGATGTCGGCGGGCAGGCCTGTGGAGGAGAGGGGAGAGGCATCCGATTTGGAAAGCAGGCCCTTGAGAGAGGCACACAACCACGCCACTTCCCATCTGACGCCAGAGCAGGATCACTGCTAGGCTTCCAGCCTGCCCATGAACTCCTCCCGCCAGCTGCAAAATTTAGACCGGGCAAGCAGCCCTTAAAAAGGGCCTCAATTAGGGTCAGAGCAGGCAGGTATCCCTAGGCCTCACCCAACCTACGTAAAATTGTGGACATGTTGAGGGAGAGCAGGAGAGGGGCAGTTAGGCCATTCGGGGAAGTTTACAGGTCCCCGCCTGCAAGTCCATCAGCAGACCATAAAATTCTGCCCTCAGTAAAAATAGCAGCAAATTATTAGCTTTTCCTTGTGTTTTCCTATATGCATTTGATAGCTTGAAATTTGAAACATGCAGTATATACATAGGTGATTGTTTTAATATTTAATTGAATAAAAAACCTGAATAGGAAATGTTCAGCTTAAAGAGTTTTGTCTGAATAACTAAAATATTCCTATCAATTTTGAGACTCTCATGGAAACATAACACTACAATGTTGTAATACTTCATCTATGTCATTAGATGCCCCTGCCAGGTTTATACAAATGTCAAATTCAACTAGAGATCAATATTTTACCAAGCCGATTGTTTAATGGGGTCATCATATATAAGGTACATCAGAGAATCCAGTAATTCAGTCCAGCTGGTCTATGCTGGTGTTTATGTTAACACTTTAGCGCCTCCCCTACACAATAGAAATCTAATGAAAGAAGAGCTACAAGGGAAAGGAGTTCAGACCACAATCAAATCAGCCATAATCTTATCAAATGTCCTCCTCCTGCTCCGAAATCCTATGCTCCTAAGTACTTTCCATCAGACACATGGGGCTGGATTTTACCGTTGGCGAGCGGGGGCGGGACACGCGGCGATGTCGGGCGGAACTCCCGACATCACCACGCCCCATTTAAATTTTCAAGAAAGCAGGGGTGCAGCAAAATCAGCTGCGTGCCTGCCGACCTGTCAAAGGCCAATTAAAGCCACTGATAGAGCAATTAAAATAATTAGTGGACCTGCCTGTCTAATCTTAAGGTTGGTGGGCAGGCCAGGAGCCCCAGCAGGAACTAGAAAAAACATGAAACCTCATCCACAGGCGGGATGAGGTTTCATGTAGGGTTTTTAAAATTTTAATAAAGTTTTTTTGGAAATTATGAACATAATGTCCCAACTCGTGACATTGTTACATGAGGGGACATGTATGGGAAATTTTTTTCTATTTTTAATATTTTTGAAAGTAGAGGCGATCTCCCTGAGGCAGCACTTAGCCTTAGGGAGATGAGTGCCCCCCGCCCACACAGGAAGTGCCTAGCGCTTCCCTGTGGATATCACGCTGGGCGGGTCTTAATTGGCCCGCCCACATAAAATGGCACTGCACCTCCGATCGGGGGCGCCGATCGGAAGCGCGTCTGCACGCACCCATTAACATCCCCCCCAACGGGGGGAAAATTCAGCCCATGATATTTTTGTTAAGCATAAGCTTAAATCAGCTGTTTCTAACCAAAATACTGCTGATGGTGATACTAAACATGTCCCACCAGTGACACTTAATATTGGGCCTGTCACGTTGGCTCCCGCTGAAAGAAAGATAGCCACATTGCCTACTTGTACAAGCCAGCCAAGAAATTCCATTACTGTTGGCCTTTATGGACTTACCATGGACTCTGGGAAAAGTTCAATCCATACTGACAAAGTTGCAAATATGACTTCACAATAACTACACGTTTGATTTACACACATGCAGGAGCAGCTTGGAGCAACTGCAAATACATAAAATTGCACAATGTTTTCCCACTGTCATCAAATTTGTCCCACAATACAAATAAAATGGCTCAGCATCAATAGAAAACTTCAATACTGAAAGCTTCAAGAAATGCTTCAAGCAACATCAGAAATTAATTCAACATATGCGTATTTCCATTTCTATTTGATTAGAAAATAAGGACAGGTGTCTCAAAATTAGTTTTGAAAAATGTAATGTTATTGCCACATTCTGAGGATTGAAACAACTTTATTTTTTGTTGGTGCCTTTTCAATTGTTTAATAATTGTAGTATCACTCGTGTGTCTCCTATGACTTAAACAACAGAAAAGCAGGGGAAGAAACTCTCTCAGCAGTGTATTATGGATTCTTCTTCTTTGTGTGCTCTTTTCATTCTCTCACTTCTTTTCTGCATCTCTCTCCCTTTTTTTTTGACACCTTCTACTCTCATCCAATTTTTAAGTTGATTTGCTCCTTGTGTGTTCAAGTTGTCTGCTTCATTTATGTTCAGGTTCCTTGCCTCATTTATGTTCTTTTAGGTGGGATGAAGTATGGTAGCGTGTTGAGTGTTCTGCATTGGTGGCCGTCAGGTACTGCATGAGAGAAGCATCAGAGTAAGGTAGGGTGAAGGAAGATGGGTAAGGCAGGCCAGGAAAGGAGCAAGGTGGAAAAGGGTCAGGGTACGAGGCAGAAGCACCTAGAATGCTACGGTAGGAGACAGTGAATGGAAACAAGAAGGAAGTAATGGATTTTCCAGTGTGGAATGTGATAGGAGAATGGGGGATGTGAAAAGGGGGTACAAATGGGAAAGGATTTCAACCAGTTCTTTAAATCAGCAGATGAAAGGTACATTTAGGGGATTTTGAGAAATCTGATAAAGATTTTTAGCAGAATAATTACTATCACCGGAACATGAGATGATGTTTTGTTTGCAGTAATTTGAAATTTAAAATTAACTTTACACAGAATTGAAAAAACATTTCAGGCACGTTACATTCATCAGAAAATCAGACAGGTTGTAATATATTTTCCAACTATTCTCTTAAAAGGGGTAAAAAGTGTTTCACCATAAAACACTATTTGATTTCTGTTAATAGTTATGGGTTTTATGTTTACTTCTGCCAAGTGATATTTTTATAAATTAAAAAAAAAATCAAGGCATCCTTTACTACTCTAGATACAACAGAGTGCTGATATAGTATATTCATTCAGAAATCTATCAAAACATTGGCAACTGCAGTATAAAACAAAGCAACCTGGAAAGCATAGCTGCAATTGGATTTTACAAAGAAAATCTGAACCTTATTTTGACCAGCAGCATTAGAGTTTCATCCATCCTCATACATTATAGAGGTAGTTTAATCACCCGCAAGAAATTACTAGCTTTTCTGCTCGTGAAGCGTGACATTTCAATTGCAGAGCCAATAAAAGTATTACATAGAAAGGGTTCAAATGATTTACTGTCTTGAGCGCCTGAAGACCAGGGTTACCATGGTGAGGTACCTACTCCATGCGTATTAGGTCAAGTGAGAGCACTCTATCAATGGGCAACATTCAGTTATGTAATATAACAATATTTCTTTCAAGTCACAAACTGGTTGTTTCTGTATCAAACTCTATTTAAATCTCAACCTTATTTTTTGTTAAAGCATAATGCATTGCAAAAATATACGATTCTGAAAATAATCTGTGAGTACAACAATACAGGAGAAAAATATTTACGGTCATAGACTAGATCATTCCAACCATGTATCACCCTAAAATATAATTTAAATGAAATTTACGTTACCAGTTCACGTGTATTATTGCAATATCTGTTCAATTTTATGGCAATGTTTAGTTTAATCCTTTAGTAAATGGTCCTAGTTTTTGTTTTGTTATTCTTTTTATTCATCCTCGAGAAATGAGCATCACTACCAAGGCCAACATTTACTGTCCATCCCTAGGTGCACTTGGGAATGTGTTGGAGGAGGATACAAGTTGTGAGGAGGATACAAAGAGTCTGCAAAGGGATATAAATAGGTTAAGTGAGTGGGCAGAAAATTGGCATGTGGAGTATAATGTGGAAAAAATGAGAGGTTATCCACTTTGGCAGGAAGAATAGAAAAGCAGAACATTATTTAAATGGAGAAAGACTGCTGAATGTTGCAGTACAGAGGGACCTGGGTGTCCTTGGATATGAATCACAAAAAGACAGCACACAGGTACAGCAAATAATTAGGAAGACAAATGGAATGTTGGCCTTTATTGCAAGCGGGGAGTATAAAAGTAGGTTAAGTCTTGCTACAACTGTATAGGGCATTAGTGAGACCACACCTAGAGTACTGTGTGCAGTTTTGGTCACTTTACTTAAGGGGGTACAATGCTTGCATTGGAAGCAGTTCAGAGAAGGTTCACCAGGCTGATTCCTGGGATGACAGGTTTATTTTATGAAGAAAGGTTGAGCAGGTTGGGCCAATACTCATTGGAGTTTAGAAGAATGAGAGCTGCCTGCGAAGGCTAGCGCTAATGACCGTGAGTGCTTCCTGAAGCAAGGTGGGCAAACAAACTTTGAAGTCCCGAGCGAAATGCAGCTCACCAGGTGCACGTCGCTTATGTACAGTTGTGAAACATGTCAGCGTGCAATCATGCGGACATGCCCAGATGATCCAGTGTGGATGGATGATTCCGGTGAGCAGGGCTTATAATTAGATGCAAATGTACTAAGATGGCGTTCCTGATGTCTGCCAGCAGGAAATGCGGCCTGCCATCAATGACGATATGGCGTGAAACGCCACCATTGCAGCCGGCGGTTAAAACATCCTTTTTCCCACCGGCTACCGTACTTAGTGCAAATCTGGGATGATTCTGCCTTAAGAGTGTGTCACTGTCAAGCTTAATATGGAATTCAGTTTTATTATGATCACTTTTTCCCAGAGGATCCTTTACTATGAGCTTACTAATTAAACCAGTCATAATGCACAATACTAGATCTAAAATAGCTTTTTCCTTAGTTGGTTGCACAATTTTTGTTTCATGATACTGTCACATAAGCATTCTACCAAGAATTCACTGAAGATGGTCAGAGGACATAGCCCCCATCAATTAGTCTACAGGCAAAATCCCAAATTACCTTCTGTGCTGTGTGCAGTCTTTCTGCTCTAAAAGGTACTACAATTAGTTCCAATTTTTCTGCATATTTGAATGTTCTACATGCAGGGAGACAGGGTTCCATCAAAGCTGAGATTTCAAAGAAAATTCAGAAAGAACTGAGGCAGTATAAGACCACCTGAGACAGAGTTTAATTCAGGAGCTTTGGTATGTTATAAAAGGGAGGGTCATGGGGAATGGAATGACCCTAGTAAGATAATTGACTATGATGGCAAACATGGCAATCAATCCATTCAATTGTCATGATTAACTAGCATTATAAAATCTCAGAATCAAAGCAGCTAGTAGAAGCAAACAAAGCACCTTGTACCTCAAACATGTCTTTTGCAATGAGAGTTCTGAGGAACAGAATGCAATTGATCAAGAGCTGGAGAGTGGTAATGTGAGTGATCATGACACACAGACAGCTAAGACATCCACAGGCCAACTGCCCAGAGCAGGAACAAAGGTGACATATATTCCAGATGGGTCTAATGAATGGAGGGTTGTGAAAATGGTGGGATATGCAGCAAGAACTACTGTAAAGTTTAAATATTGGTTGAATGTTCAGGATAACGGCCAAGAAGGAGACTAACAAATTGAAGTGAAAGAGTGGAAAGTAAGAAAGCACGCTGCAAGTAGTGAAAGTGAGTCCAGACATGACTCGTTTTCAGAGAACAGTAATGAACTGGAGAAAGAACCTCTGAAAGTGAAAGAGGGAGATCTCACAGCAGTCTTCCTGACAAATATAAAAGTGCAAATCAAGGCCGTAGCTTGAATACACTAAACAATGAAATAACAGCCATAGAGCAGTCTCATAACAGAAGTTATAAGCAAAAGTTCTCATGGCCATGAAGTTATGGTAGCTGCCAGTAAACTTGAGCTTAAACTAATGAGAAGCAAAGCACCAAGAATTAGGTGGTTGGGAGAGAGTTTGGAGTTTACTCAAGATTATAATAAGCTTTGTCGCATACCAGTAGGTGGGTTTGTACTGAAAAATGTGACTTAAGGTTAAAGTAAGGTTCTTTTCTAGAGGATTTGAAGAGCAACTGGCTGATAGAGATGTTAGTGTGATTCCCCCACAGCTGGAAAAGTAATCTTGAAAATCTTTTGGTAACATATTCATGGGAGTGTAGGTCAATCCACATAAAAGACACATTTCCTTAAGGCGATACCTTTCAGAGAGAAGAGGCAGCTGATGCAGAAGGAAAACTATGGAAACTAAACTAAAGCGTCTACGGCCTGAATTATGCATCAATGGCATGGCGCCTTTTTAGGTGAGATCTGTTTTGCTGAAAATAGGTGTTCAACTAAAAGCAGTCCATGCAATGTTTTATTGGTACCACAAAATAAATCTTTCGGGTATCTCCATGGTGTATGTTGATGAACTCTGTTGATGAACTCTTATGGGCATGTTTTTTTTTTGACGTGTGTTATTACTGAGATTAAAGTAGAACTTAAAATTTGGAGTCAGACCTGTGTGGTTTTTAAATATATTGGGTCTGATTTTTACATAGTCAGGAGCTCCAGACCCATTTAAAAATAGAGGCTGTGGGAAAATTCTGGTATTCTCACCCCCATTCACAGTGCTGGCAATTTTCACTAGCCCGGGATCATGGTGCAGTAGCAAGCTCTCCCAAATCCATTATGGAGGTAGGTATCTCCAGGTCCACCCACCACCCCACGATCCCTTCCCAATTTTCATGGAATTGGACCAGCTTCTTCATGACTTGTGGCTCATGGTCCCTCAGGGGAGCTGTGAACCAAAGTCTAGATTCAGGAACCTTTTTAAAGGTAAGCTTAAAGTCTTACCCATGACCCCTAGCCACTCCTTATGGCCCCTCAAACCCTCCATGCCAACTCAATGCCAAATCATGCCCCCAGCCACTCCCCAAGGCCCCTCATACTCTCCATGTCAACTCATGTCCATTCACCCAGTATGTACATAACCAGAGTCATATAACAGCAATGGCAAGTGCGGAACTGAGAAGAAAAAAGTTACACATTCAGAAATTATCTTTGAAAAAAACATGGCGTTCCTACAACCGTATAAAAGTGTCAACCAGGCGAACCATTAAGGTATCAATAACAGAGGCATTAAAACACTTCACACCTCTTAATCTTGTCCAAATAGATGGAGAGACATTGACAAAAGAGAGTCAGAAGGAACAATTTATTGTAACCACTTAAAGATGTCAATCAAGCAAAGTCAACAATTTACTTCACTTGTCAAAACAGAATTCCTGTTGAGCTCATGCTTTTATTGGTCGCGGCTGTCAGTCAAGGATGCATAATGAGGGCAGGTGGGAACCTGGATTTCTTCCTGACGGGAGTTCTAATGCAGCTGGTTTTATATTTTGATTGGTGAGAATATGATGCTAAGAAAATAAAAAGGGTTGCCAAAAGTGCCCTGGCTATTGAAACATTGCTCTTATGGAGGCAGTCAATATGGGATTCTATTTATCAAATAGTTCCTGAGATTTTGTACAATGGATGTACTGAAAATACCCATTGAGTGTTACATAGATAATCATTCCTTGTGGGATAATGTACACTCTACAAAAAGTGTAATCATAACAAGGTTATGAATTAACCTTGCTGGCTTGCAACAAATGGAGAACAAGGAAACCTTGAAAATTAAACAAGTGGATGCAGGCCATTAACTATCAGATTGTTTTACAAGAGAAATGCATGTATAAAAAATTGTTACGGATCCTAGAGGGTGTCTCACAATGCTTTGTACAAAATATGGAGATATTTGATTTTGTTTTAAAATTTTGGTTGTTGATGGTCTTGTGAAGTGATTTCTTTTTACGTTTGTACTTATAAAGCTACCAATTCTGGGAACTTTTAAATGTTATCCTGTTGAATAGAAAATTTCTTAAACATTTTATAACGGTTTCGCCCCTTGTCCTCCTTCATCTCCCTGAATAAAAGCTACATGAGTTATTTTTAAATTGTCTAATTAATTGGAAAATAAGTTGACACATTTAATAAACTTTATTTTTTATTTAAAAGAGAGAAGAGAATCTGTTAATTGTACATCAATTAATTGCAGGTGGTGGACACTAACTGGGCATTCAGTTGCAGTGACAGATGGGCTGAACCTTGTGCCAAACAGGATGCAGACAGAGAATTTTGCATGAGTTGGAGTTTGTGGGGTGAAACACAACTCTAACATAACAAAAATTCTACATTTGTCACAAAGCAAGTTCAAATTCAAGAAAGCATCATAAATTACAGAACTGTAGGTTAAATTAGATGGAATGTAGTGTGTTTGATGAATACAGTTTGGGTTTCTCAGGAGCCTGTCAGTTTGAATCTTGGTCTACATTCATGTAAAGGGAAAAAAGGCAAGGAAAAGAAACTGTCACTACTGTAATAGGAGAAGGGTCTGGCAAATCCTATATGATATACCATGTAGCCTTTCAACTGCTATCCTGAGATATAACTATAAAGTAAGACAAGTAGGGCAAGAACTGACTGCAGCTATGCCAGCATTTTTAACCTTCTGATGGAACAACTTCCCTCAGCACCCCTAATGGGTTCAGGTCTATAATGATCACAAAACTACAGCGCAGTGTCGTACCGAGCACCTCTCCAAGTATTTTGTATAGTGAAGGGGAGTAAGAACAAAGAACAAAAAGCTGAATAACTGAAAGGGTGGGAGCAAGTGGGGAAATAAGAAAATTGAAGATCTTCCAGTAATGATAACTCAATAGTTACCTAAATCCTGCTGTCATGCCACATTATATATTAACCACAATTTGGGAAGAAGAAAGGAAAGACATTCTCATGTTCAATAACTCCTATCTAACCCAGCATGTTGAAATACTGCACACCTGATATAATTGTTCATGAGGAAATAAATCAGGATAAATGCTCTGAGTAAGCAAAGTGAGACCAAGAGCAATATGAGTAAATGTTGTCCAGAAAACCAATTTATGGTATTTTTTCATCCTGACATTCATATGTCTTGGAAGCTAAGTTATACTAGAACAAACTAAATAATTTAGTGTTCATATATTTCTTTTGCAGCTCTCAATTTCATTAACTACCTGTTACATACTCAAAATATTCCAACTGCCTGAAGGCATATGCAGAATTTTGCCTGAGTATAGTTAACGTCCATTAAACGCATATAGTAAACTGAAATATTCAGGCTGTTAGAACTGTGAAAAGAACTCAATATTTGACAAACAAGTGCAAACTATAGTACTGTGTAATACTTTCAAAAATGTGTCAACTTCTTTTCCAATTAATTAGATAATTTAAAAATAACTCACGTAGCTTTTCTTCAGGGAGGTGAAGGAGGAGAAGGAGCAAAATTGTTATAAAATGTTTAAAAAATGTTCTATTCAACAGGATAACATTAAATAAATTCCCATACATGTTGGTAGATTTACAAATACAAACTTTTTCAAAAAATCACTTCACAAGACCATCTAAAAACAATGCACAATTCCTTGTTCCAACATGCCAGCTATATTAGAGCTGAGCTAGAACTAGGTTATTGCTATAATCTGACAAAAGGACTTTAAATTCACTGAGATACAAAATTATTTAAAATTTGTGCAGATGAGTTGCAATGTAGCCAATTTTCAATTTTAAGCTTGGGCCTCACTTAAATCTTACCATCGAGCTGCACAGCTCAAATTGTTCAGTCAACTGCAACTCAGGTCAGTGCAGTATCAAGCGTGGCTCCATTGCCTCACCAATCCACAGGTAGGTAGGGCCCGGGGGGATGGAAAGAACTGAACATTTTGAGGCCATTATTGCCTTATTAACATAGGTTTTGATGGGTGAAAAATCAGTCCCAATGGATCATCTCCAATAAACAGTTAGATATGAAAAAGCCATGTCATTTTTTTCTTTGTAAGATTTGTCAGTAGAACAAGACTACCATCTTTCAGATTCTCATCTCTCTCCACAACTAAAACTTTGCCAATAGTGGTTTTCAATTCAATCACAACAATCCCAACTGAGCAATGCTGTTTGTGTACCTAATTCAGTATTCTGTAAGGAGTTTTGTTTCAACCACCATTACCATTTTTCTCCCAACTTCAGTTTTCCACTTGAGTGTTTATGCACTTATAATGCATGAAAATCAGTGTGTATGCCACACATTCCATTTCAAAAATAGATAGATAGGTATGAGTTTTCCAATGTTAAGGTGTCCATAGTTATACCTCACTATTTCACTTCATGCTTCTAGGCATGCCTTTAATAGAATTTCCCAATATTAAATAATGACCTTTTGGCTATCATGATTCCAGCCACACCAGCATTTCCATTTCAAAAGCTCCAGGTCCCCACTGCTAAGTCACCACAGCTTCCTAGCCTTCACACCCCCAGGATGCAGGTAGTGTTCTACTCTGCCAACTATTAATTCAGGGAAATAACTTTATTACTGTTGCCTTTCCAGTTTTTCTTATTTTTAATTATTAAATGATTTATCATCATCATTAAAATAACATATCAAACTTTTCCAAATTGGACCCTCCCTTCTCCCTGTTTGGCATCCTCAACTCTTTTTTACATTATTTTTTAATATGTTTGTCACCTTCTGCATGTCATCCACCTTGCATTACAAGAAAATAAGAAATAGGAGAAGGAGTGGACTATATGGCCCCTCGAACCTGCTCCACCGTTCAATACAATCATGGCTGATCATCTGCCTCAACACTCCTCCCGTACCCCCTCCTCCCCCATCAATTCCCCATATCCCTTATTCAGTGAAAGATCAAAAATATATCTATCTCAGCTCAATAATGGAGTATCCACCATCCTCTGGAGTCTGATACTTTGCAGAAGCTTGCTCCTCCCAATATTGGGACTTCAGGTCATTCCCATTACCACTGCACCACCTGCCATTTGCTATGGGATTCCAGTTCTAGTCTCCAGGGCACCCCCTATTCCACTCATTTCACACACACCCCCTGTCTTTTTTCAAGAAATACTTATTCATTTAACCATTTTTAAGATTTATATAATTTTTATTTACCGAAAAAACATCATATCCACCCAACTCAATCAGCTTCATTCTCTCAACTTTCTTAAAATTCATCCATCTCAGAATTAGGCCTCAAGATCATTTCCACTGCACCCAGCCCCAACCACTCAGGAGATTCCAAGTCTAGTATTTAGGATGCACCAATTCACTCAGCAACTCACCAACCTTTTCAATAAATATTTATTCATTTAATTTGTAAATGTTGTGTCACTTATAATTTCATAAATATTTATTTAACCATCTTTGGTAAATAATTTTAAATGTTCAATTCATAAATATTAATAGATATAAATGTACATTTGTATATTTAAATTCATAAATATAAATTTATTTTAATTACATATTGACATACTTGCTTGCAATGAATTTTTAAAATAATTTTAACATCTTACAGGTTTACATTAGATGACTCATAATTTCTACATTTTGCAATGTACCATTTCATTAATTATCATTTCCAAAATTAACTTAATAGCATAAACTATCTTAATATTTTAGAGAATTAGATTTGGATAATTATGAACTACATTTTTATTGAATGTGCTAGAAGAGATATATTACTACTACAATTTTGGAATGTTTATTAAAGATATAATGCTGTTTGAGATTGCAAGGAAACATGAGAGCTTCATAGTCAAATTGTGTCACATTGCCATCAGACAAGGTGCAATGCAGTAGACAGAAACAGCTTCAGTGGGGCAACAGTGGAATAACAGATTGGAGTTTTCTATGGCGAATTGGAGAATGCAAAGGAGATTGAATTGTATGGAGAAATTCAAAACCTTTTACATAATATCTAATATAATTTTCTTCAAAATTACCTGCAACCATCGTAACATCAACTGCTCGACTGCAAGGCATAGCCCACAAAAGTAATATAGTTAATATTTGGACGATGTCAACATCTCGCCTGACATATGGTAGCAAGCATAACATAAGAAACATATTCGGACTCGAAACGTTAACTGTGCTCCTCTCCGCAGATGCTGCCAGACCTGCTGAGTTTTTCCAGGTATTTTTGTTTTTGTTTTGGATTTCCAGCATCCGCAGTTTTTTGCTTTTATCTTATATGAGAAACATATGACTTGTCCATGATAAAGTTTCTTTTGGCCTCTGATTGATGGTCTTAATTTTCCTTTTAATTACCTGAACAAGTTACCCACCACATGCTTAAGGTAGCTAACCGTTCTGCCCCGATCTGGCTTTCCCCAGAATGGCTCGGAGGTGATATGGTGTTAACAGATCAGCATGTTGAATGGAGGTGTTAAATTACGAGCCTGTCCGCCCCATCTTTGTCCTCATATTGGGGCCAAGATCCTGCCCCTAGTTTCTTTGTTTAGCACAAATATCCAAGGATCATAGTTTTTCATAAAAATGGGGTGGAGAAAACGAGTAAAAGTTTTTTTTTAGCAGATTTCAATGGTAAACCTCTGCCCAAGTTATGGAAAATCTGTGATTGGCCGTCCAGTACAATTTTTACATAGGGCAGGATTTTCGCTGAGCCCGATCCGCTCGAGCGTAAAATGACATGCGATGACGTCGGGCGAGCATCCTGACGTCATTGCGCACTCACACGATATTTCAGTCGGTGGGCGCACGCTGCAGTCGGCAGTGTGCCCACCGACAATTAAAAGGCACTTTAAGGCCATTAGAGTCCCAATTAAATGTAATTTTTCGCTGCCCATCCAACCTTACGGTAAACGGGCAGGCAGAAAGGCCAAACGGCCTTTGCACTTTTTAGGAAACCTCATCCACAGGAGGAGGTTTCGAATAGCAATTAAAAAGAAAATATAAATTTTAACATTTCATTAAGAACATGTCCCTGCTAATGTGACAGAGTCACATGAGGGACATGCTTTTTTAACAATTTAAAATTGTTTATTTTTAATTCTTAAACTCTTCAGCTCCCTGAGGCAGCTCTGTGCCTCAGCAAGCTTTTCCAGCGCACACCCATGCGCATGCGCGAAGTTGCACACTCGCCCTCCTCCCCCCCACACAGGCAGCACTGTGCGCTGCCATGCGCATTTCACGCTGGGTGGGCCTTAATTGGAAATCGAGGTCCACCCTGATCGTGGGTGGCGGTCGACTTCCCATCCGCTCCCACCCAGCCTGGCCGAGCCTGCCCGACGAGGAGAAAATCCTGGCCATAGAATTTACAGCAGAGAAATAGACCAATAAACCCAAAAAGTCTATGCCAGTGTTTATGGGCCCCCTTTACCTGACTGTGTGCATCCATATTAAAGATGGGTGCCGTGTGGCCCATGTGCTGCCTGCCCTGGAAAATTGAGGAAAGTCTGCATAGTACCACTAGAAGTAGTGCTACATGAATGAATTTCTCTCTCATTCTCTCTCTCTGTAATTTGGGGATAGGTAGTACTGGCAGTGCACAGACGAAAGATTCATACAAAGATTGTTGAAATAGCACTGGTGGCAACAATAGTAGCATATTTATATTAATCTGGCATTAGTATATTAATATGTTGCATTATTAAGCCATCTTGTAAATCTAACCATTATATTTATACAGACATTATGAAATATAAAAAAGTTAAAACTAAGTATTTTGTTGAACAGCAAATTCTCATTATTATTGCTATAATGTTGATAACCTGGATACTCAAGTATGGTGATCAATGCCAACAATTTTAGTGTAACTATGATTTTAGTTTACAGAATATAGCTCAAAAAAAAATCTGGAAACAATTGTAGATAAATTACACAAAACCATTAGTATAGTATGTGCCAGTTGCAAACAAAGCAATCTTGATCTTAAGTTCTAACATCTAAACACACAACTTACGTGCCAGGAAGTGATAATGAGTTTGTTCAAAGCTATGTCTGGCCCAGTCTGGAATATTGTGTACAATTATGGTAACCATATCAGCGTGGTATTAAAGAAGGTTTGGTAAAGGACACTAAATTGATAACTTAGACGAAGCACAGGAGTTATATGGAGGGGCTACAAGAGACTGGTTATTTACACTGGTGAAAAATTGGCTCTTAAATGAAATAATTGAAATATTCAATATTCTATAGAGGTACAGGAAAATAAAACCTTAATGTTTAATATAATGACTAATTCAGCAAGGGTGTACAAATTCATGCTTCGAAGGAAAGCAGACATTTTGTTTTGGATCACCTTGTGCAGAGAGTGGTGAATATATATGAGCGGTGAGGATGGTAGCATAATGGTACTGTTACCAGACTAATGCTCTGGAGACATGATTTCAAATCCCATCAGCAAAGTGCCAATGACAATACTGCAAGCAACACTTACTCAGCAATAACCTGTTCACCAATGCTTAGTTTCTGTTCTGCCAGGGGCACGATACCAGACCTCATTAATAGCCTTATTCCAAACATGAACAAAAGAATGGAATTCCAGAGGGGAGGTGAGAGTGACTGCCTTTGACATCAAGGTAGCATTTGACTGAGTGTGGCATCAAAGAACACTAGCATAACTGAAATTAATGGGAATCAAAGGAAAAATATGTCAATATAAGTACGACTGATATGTAAGCGAGAATATATCACACACATTTGTTTTTATTTGTTCAAGTGATGTAAGCATTGCTGGAAAGCCAGACACTTATTGTCCATTCCTAGTTACACTAGAGAAAGTGATGGAGAGCCACCTTCTTGAACCACTGCAGTCTATGCAGAGTAAACATACCCACAGTGCTGTTCGGGAGGGAGTTCCAGGATCTTGACCCAGTGGCAATGAAGAAACAGCAATATAGTTCCAAGTCAGATAAAAGCAAAATACTATGGATGCTGGAAATCTGAAACAAGGATAAAAATAGCTGGAAAAAACTCAGCAGGTCTGATAGTATCTGTGGAGAGGAAGAGAGAATTAACGTTTCGAGTCCATATGACTCTTCATCAGAACTGAAGAGAAATAGAAATGAGGTGAAATATAAGCTGTTTGAGGGGGGTGGGACAGGTGGAGCTGGCTAGAGGTCCAGTGATAGGTGGAGGCAAAGGAGAGATTGCCAAAGATGTCATAGACAAAAGGGTGTTGATGGTGGTGATATTAGCTAAAGGATGTGCTAATGGTGACATTAAGGGTATAAAGCAGGATGAGCAAGTGACAGATGGCCCTAGTGGGGGTGGGGTGGGGGGAAGGGATCGAAATAGGCTAAAAGGTGGAGATAAAACAATGGATGGAAATAAATTTAAAAATAATAGAAATAGGTGGGAAAAGAAAAATATATTCAAAAATATATAATAATTATTAGAAAAAAGTGGATTGGAAAGGGGTGAGGATGGAGAAGAGAGTTCATGATCTGAAGTTGTTGAACTCAATGTTAAGTTCGGAAGGCTGTAAAGTGCCTAATCGGAAGATGAGGTGCTGTTCCTCCAGTTTGCGTTGAGTTTCACTGGAACATTGCAGCAGGCCAAGGGCGGACATGTGAGCATGAGAGCAGGGTGGTGTGTTGAAATGGCAAGCGACAGGGAGGTCTGAGTCATGCTTGTGAACGGACCGAAGGTGTTCCGCAAAGCGGTCACCCAGTCTGCCTTTGGTCTCTCCAATGTAGAGGAGACCACACGGGGAGCAGTGAATGCAGTAGACTAAATTGAGGGAAGTGCAAGTGAAGTGCTGCTTCACTTGAAAGGAGTGTATGCGCAGACGATGGGCAGGAGACGGTCAAGTCAATTCCAAGTCAGGATGGTGTGTGCCTTGAAAGGGAACTTGCAGGTAACGGTGTTCCTTGCATCTCCTGCCCTTTCCCTTTTAGGTGGTAGAGGTCGCAGATTTAGAAGGTGCTGTTGAAGAAGGCTTGGCAATTTGCTGAGGTACATCTTATGGATGGTACATACTGCTGGCACTGTGCGCCAGTGGTGGAGGGAATGAATGTTTAAGATGGTGGATGAGGTGCCGACAAGCGGGCTTCTTTGTCCTGAATGGTGTTGAGCTTCCTGAGTGTTATCCGAGCTTCACTTAACCCAGCAAGTGGAGAATGTGCCATCACATTCCTGACTTGTAGATGGTGAACAGGCTTTGGGGAATCAGGAGGTGAATTGCTTGCCACAGAATTCCCAGTCTCTGACCTGCTCTTTTGGACACAGTATTTATATGGCGAGTGCAATTAATCCAGTCAATGTAATTCCCAGGAAGTTGACTTCTCTTTTGGAGATGATCATTGACTGGCACTTGTATGATCTGAATGTTTCTTTCCACTTATCAGCCCAAGTCTGAATGTTGTCCATATCTTGCTGCATGCAGGCAAGGACTACTTCAAAGATAACTGGGTGACCGCTTTGCAGAATACCTTCGGTCTGTCCGCAAGCATGACCTAGGCCTCCCTGTCGCTTGCCATTTCAACACTCCACCCTGCTCTCATGCCCACACATCCGTCCTTGGCTTGCTGCATTGTTCCAGTGAAGCTCAACGCAAACTGGACGAACAGCACCTCATCTTCTGACTGGGCACTTTATAGCCTTCCGGACTGAATATTGAGTTCAACAATTTTAGATCATGAACTCTCTCCTCCATCTCCACCCCCTTTCCGATTTTCCCCCTCCTTTTTGTTTTTTCCAATAATTTATATAGCTTTTTCTTTTCCCACCTATTTCCATTATTTTTAAATGTATTTCCATCCATTGTTTTATCTCTACCTTTTAGCCTTTTTCGATTCCTTCACCCCACCCCACCCCCACTAGGGCTATCTGTATCTTGCTCATCCTGCTTTCTACCCTTAATTAGCACATTCCTTTAGATAATATCACCACCTTCAACACCTCTTTGATCATTTGTCTGTGACATCTTTTGGTTATCTCCACCTATCACTGGTCCTCTATCCAGCTCTTCTTGTCCGTTCCCCCCCCCCACCCCTTAAACCAGCTTATATTTCACCCCTTTTCTACTTTTCCTTAGTTCTGTTGAAGAGTCATGTGGACTCGAAACGTTAACTGTGCTCCTCTCCACAGATGTTGCCAGACCTGCTGAGTTTTTCCAGGTATTTTTGTTTTTGTTTTGGATTTCCAGCATCCGCAGTTTTTTGCTTTTATCTTAGCTGATAAACTTCAGTTGCCTTATCCCCATGCATCACTGTCATGCTTAAGTTTGATATATCACTGAACATGACTATTCAGATTTTAATAAAATACTTGCATCCACTAAAATTAAATAATTAGTAAGATAAGAGCTTATGGGTAATAAATAATTCATCTGTGATGATGGGAATATTAAATTATTAAATCAATTATAAATTGCAAAAGAAACGAAGAGCCAGGTGGGCAGTGGCAGCTCCACAATTCAATATTTTCAATTAAAATAATCTCTAAACTTACATTTTTAACTATTACCATGCTTTTTAGAGGTTGATTCAATAGAATGCAACAATGTCATTAACAAATAAAGACTTCAATGCATTTTCTGTTAAGCAATAACTATTCAATCATGCTTCAGTAATTTCTCTTTTCAAATGCTGCATTTTTTCTTTAGTTAATAAGTGTTAAAAAAGGCAATGTAAAACTGTCATCTAAAAACTGTTAAATTTTTGAAACATCTTGTCTGCCAAGGTTGATGCATGCAATATTTCTGTCTACACTAGAATGTGGAATAAACCGCTAATATACACATGTACAAATGTGCATAATGACTTAATTAGAAAGAGACAAGCTGTTTAAGTGCCCCGTGATGTTAGACAGATGTGTTATACAAACATCTGGATGCCAAAAACACACACAATAAGGATAACTGTTAATCAGACTATTACCTATTATATCAATTATTTTCCCCGCAAATTCAATTTTTTTATAAACAACTATTGTTTCTATTGGCTGCTATCTGGTTGTGCAGCTGTTGATCAGGTCTTGTTGGTCGAGCTATTTATTGATATATTAAAAAAATCAGAGAAATATATATGAAAGGAATACCACTGATACAGTGCGAAAGATTGCTATGTTCCACAGGGGCTGCTAAGCGCTTCCGGGCGAGCGTCACGCTGGGCGGGCCTTAATTGGCCCGCCCACGTACAGTGGCAGCACGGACCCGATCGTTGGCACTGATCGGGTTCACGCTCACTCCCACCAGCCCCCGCACAACCCCCCCAAAGGGGGGTAAAATTGAACCCATGGACTGGATGAGAACACAAGCTCCAGAGGATATGAGCCTGATGGAGATGAGAGGGTGTGTGCAAGAGCTATTGGTGTTGTCGTCTTGAGATGTGAGAACCCTGTGGATGTGTGATGGGTTTGTGAGTGTATGAGTTGAGAGTGTTACCCTGGTGGAAAGGAGATCATTCATCCTCTATCGGCACTGGGTGGCTGTCCTCTTTTGCAGGGTGTTGGTGCTGACCACCTCTACCACTGCCTCCCGTGCAGGTTGGTGACCTTGCTTGCTGACCTTCGCCCAGAACAGAGGTAGAGGACATATGGTGGATCCAAAAGGCATTCTAGGGACGTGCCACTGAATCGAAGGACTACAGTCCTCTTGCCTTTCGGGGCCATGTCTTCTGCGCAGCAGTCCTGGGCTGAAAGCACTAAGAGGTGTGCGCGTGGCTGCACTTTAAATATGGCGTCTGCTGTGAGGAAGCAGCGAGATGACAGCATGGCGGGCGAATCGGAGGCCGCCCGCCAGCCAAATGGCATGTTTCCTGGGAATGTTTGATTAATGAGGTGGGATTGGGACAATACGGCGTGATAAGCCGCCATTGCGGCCAGTGGGTAAAACGTCCTTTTTCCCACCCGCTAATGCACTTAGTGCAAATCTGGGACGATTCCAGCCTAAGGAAGGAAACTTTCAGCAAAGAGCTTGTGTTATATTTTCTGAAACACTACCTATTCTACATACTGATGAACAAGTTGAGGGTAGTTAGTCAAAGCAAAAAATTAAGGTATTGGCATAGGGCATCACGATTTTGGTCACTTAGGCAACACCTTTTAAAATAGAGGAAACCTATAAGGACCAGATGGGTATCATCCAAGCAAAAGGAGTTGTAGAAGTGTTAACAGGTAAGATAGATAGAATGATGGGATAACATTTAGGCTAGATGCAGGGGTTGAACCTTGAGCGAGGTCTAGCTTGGTAGCTGATGGGAAAGAAAGGAATGTGCCAGGACAGCTGAATGGATCATCTCAATCTTAATGACAAATAAGTTCATGAGCTTCTCAAACATAGGAGGCCAGGATGTAGGGACAAGGGGAGAGGGGTTTAAGGAGACAATTGTTAGCAGAGAAAATAATTCATGGGGCTATTTCTGCATTCCAAGATGATCCTGGATAGTAAGCAGTTTTGGGAGAGATGGGGAAGGTCTAATTGTGCTTCATTTGCTCCAGCCAAACCATGTGATGATTAGTTGAGTCAACTGTATGCCATATTTGTAAAATCCCTTGGGCTTGAGGGAGGAAAATGAGAACGATGACGGGGGAACAACCAGGGCGGGAGAAAATGACAAAGAGGCAGCAAAAGCAGACTTGAGGGAGCTTGCTGTGGCAAACGAAGGGCCAAAGGCTAGACAGTTGGGAGATTGAAAATGGAGACTTCTTCTATGAAACAGTTAAGCTTTTTATACTGAAAAGCGTTGAAGTGTCTACTTTTTTGAGCTTTATAAATTTCTATAAACCTTTTTACCTCTTCATGGATACTGCATAGATTCCCAACCCTTATTTGAAACCATTGAATACACATAATTTAAAATTATTCACAATATTTTTCATCAATAAAGTTGAATATTACAACATACAACAAGCTATATTCATGACATTGTTATCATTCAATGCACTAACTACAGAAGGCGCAAGTAAAAATTAATGCTCTAGGATGTTTTCCAATGATTTGTTCTGTCAAATTTTACAAATACAACTGAGATTTTAATAGATGCAGATAATGCAATCATATCACTTTGTTTTGACTTTGTACTGCTATGTTGTTGGTAAATACTTTTACATTTATTTGTTCTGTAAAATTAAAAGTTTAACGATGTTAAGTATTGTAGTTTTATCTCAAAGCATCAAGTGATAAAAATGCTACTTATCAGCAACCACTACATTATAATAAAACATTAGTTTATTGCCTGAAAAGAAGCTTGTGAAAATACTATATACAGTGAAAAATTCTCGCAGCTTTATACTTTCCAGATAATGCATATTAACAATTGCTTCAGCAGAGATTTTGTCTATTTAATAAAAATTCAAATGCCCTTAAAAAATCGTTACTACTTTGAATAGCCAGTCTATATTAGATCCAACTCTATTGTTTAATTCATTCACTACAGCAAATGCTGCTATGTGCACTACAGTTTTTAGCTCAAAGATAATGGCAGTTGGTGGTGTAATTAGAGTGGATCTTGTCTGTTGAAAGTATCATAGTTCTATTATGTATAAACTATCTTTTAAGAGACAAATATAGAAATTATATTGTTTGTGACCCTGTTATTTTGAAAAAAAGTATAAGATTGTAATTGGTTTTCCTCATTTTTAAAATTACTTAATGTACTTTATCTTACTTCATGATTAAATTCTCAATGTTTTGATACATTACAGAAATTGTTGAAGGATGTGATATCCTACTAATATTACATTAGTTGTCTTTGGTCATTGCTAGGAAGACAGTGAATTTATAGGTACGTTCTAAAGGAATTTAATAGATGCAGAATATTTTATGACATAATGCATAAACAAAAGAAAGCTGCAGTAAATTCACATGAATGTATAATTTAAAATATTTCTTCAAGTTTGTCGATCAAAGGCTAATATTTATATCATATGAAGAACATTATACAAGTTAAAGAAAAACACTGAAGATAGTTAAAATGTAAAACAAAAATAGAAAATGCTACAATGGCATAGCAGGCCTGTTAGCCTCAATGGACAGAGTAGATAAGTTAACATTTTGAGTGTAATCCCCCTTTGAAAAAGGTTACACAAGTAAAACAATGTCCCAGAATTTGCAGTACAATGAACAACAATTCTGTCAGCGCAACATCTGGCATCCGTATATGTGGTTAAGCATGGAAATTCAGAAGTTACAGTCAGCGATACCCTGGACATCCTTGGGTGTACTGTTGCAGTCTTCGCTGATGGAACCATTAGAAATCGCTGATTTATTGTGAACTACAACTATTCATGCACTATTCTTACTGTAAAACCAATGAAAATGTTAAATCCTGTTCAGAACAGGAGTAACTGTATTTTTAAATGATGTACTAAGTAATAAATATTGAACAATCCCTCTAGCCCTGAAAAACTAATTCTTCAATTCTGGTGTCTCATTGCCTAAGAACATTTAAAAATTACAGATTTTTAACAAAATAAAAGCTATTGTTTTAAAAGCCTGTCCTGACATTTATGTTTTTCCCTTAACTCCATGTGTATGTCCTGATCTTTATTTTGCTGACCGTACAATGATTTGAATGTGACTTACATTCTCTGTTTTTTACTTCCTGGCTTGCTGTCTAAGAATTATTCAATCTGATGGGCTGATCAGCCTGCCTACTGCTTGTCCTGCTGTTGGATTCTACAGATCCCTTGTAGATGGTGGCAAAAAGGAACAGACAACAAAAATGAGGAAAGCTATGGGTGGAATCATCCCAGATTTGCGCTAAGTGTGGTAGCGGGCAGGTAAAACGCAATGGCAGATTTTCACGCTATATCGTCCCAAACCTGCCATATTATTTATGCATTCCCAGGAAACATGCCATTTCCATTTCTTCGCCATTTCTTTGCCCATCCTCCATCATCTTGCCACTTCATCATGCCGGGCGTCATATTTAAAGTCTAGCTGCACGTACATATCTCAGTGCTTCCAAGCCATGACCACTGCAGAAAAGATGTTCACAAAAGGCAAGAAGACTACATCAACAACAACAACAACAACAAAAATACCTGGAAAAACTCAGCAGGTCTGGCAGCATCTGTGGAAGGGAGCACAGTTAACGTTTCGAGTCCGCATGACTCTTCAACAGAACTAAGGAAAAATAGAAAAGGGGTGAAATATAAGCTGGTTTAAGGGGGGGTTGGGACAAGACCCACCTTAAACCCCGCCCCCCCTTAAACCAGCTTATATTTCACCCCTTTTCTATTTTTCCTTAGTTCTGTTGAAGAGTCATGCGGACTCGAAACGTTAACTGTGCTCCCTTCCACAGATGCTGCCAAACCTGCTGAGTTTTTCCAGGTATTTTTGTTTTTGTTTTCGATTTCCAGCATCCGCAGTTTTTTGCTATTATCATAAGACTGCAGCCCCCAGTTTAATGATGTATCACTGGAACACTTTTTGGATGCCGTGGAGGCCCACCACAATGTCCTCTACCCCTGCTCTGGCCGCAGGGTGGGCATCGGCATTACCAACCAGGTTTGGGAGGCGGTGGTCAGTGCCAATTCCCTGCAAAAGAGGACCGCCACCCAGTGCCACTATAGTATGAATGGTCCCATTCATTCTGCCAGGGTAACTCACTCTTCTCATCACTCTCAACTCACACACAAACCCATCACACATCCACAGGGATCTCACACATCAAGCGACAACACCATTAACTCACGCACACCCTCACATCTCCATCAGGCTCATATCCTCTCGAGCTCACATCCTCATTTGTGTCCATGGCGCCGTTCACCACACAAACATTACATGCAGTGCCATGTGTTATGCTCACATTCTCTCCATCTGCTTTCTTGCATGAGAAGCCTGCTCACATCACCAGACTGGGGGTGGAGTGGCCCACATTAGGCCCCTCACTCACTTTGAGGAGTGTGCCATCACGCTAACTGGCGAGGACGTGGACAATGCCTGTGGTGACGGTAAAGTCGGCGGCGAACACTAACCTGAGGATCTTGCACCACATCAACCCTCCCTCAACGCAACTGCGGGTGCTTCCTCTCCTGCTTTTGACTCTGTTGCCATGAAATATTATCTCTACTATGATTCACAGGGAGGTCTGGAACTGACACCCTTAGCCAGCCAGTCCCTCAGCTCCATCCATATCTTCACCTGCAGCCGAGTGGACTCCTCCTCCAGTGAAGAGGTGGAAATAAGTAGCCTGGAAGACCCGTCACTGCAGAGGGAGCAGCCGGCCCACGAGTGATTCTGGAAGGAAAAATGTTTGCGGGGCAGGGCTTTTCGGAGCCTTGTGCAAGAACACTCCCACGAATGCGGATCCTTCACGTTTCACACTCATCTCAATGTCCTGAGCATTTTCAATACTGCCTGCTGAGGTTCACTTTCAGTTGTCCACCTGAGCTGACCTGCATCTCCGCCCACCCACTCATCACATTCCCATGCAGCACCTGATCTCGCCCACCACGACTCTCGTTTCACTTTCAATTTGGACAGCACGGCGCTAATTCGGTTTCACTTTCGCTCCCCTGTCCTTTACCCTCCCCTAGTCACCCATTTCCTTTCCCCCATCAGAGCTGACCCCCCACCCCCAGCATCACCCTCCATCTCCCCTCCATTATCTACCAACCACAACCCTTTTCCTTTGGGAATGTCCAGGCGGACATACACGTTCCCTTCTTACCTGAAAATCCCACCACAATCCACATTCACCCCTACCAAACTTGCTCCTTCCCACCCCCAGGGCCCTTCTTCCATACCACGCCCACCCTCAGTTCACTCCCCAGGAGGCAGACATGGACCTATCCGACCCCTTCCATGCACGTTCACATGCACATCCCAACTTTCCACACTCCTTCCCCCTTTTCTCCCTCTGGAGCCACTTCCCCCCTGCCGGAACCCATTTCCCACCCCCACTAGTCCTCCCAAACCCCCTTAGTCCCTCCCCCTTCCAGATTCCTTCCTCCACCCTTACCTCTTCCACCACCCTTAGCCCCTCCCCCTCCCGACTCCTTCCTCCAGCCTTACCTCTTCCTCCAGCGTTACCACTACCCCCTTCCTGACTCCTTCCTCCGCTCCTAGTTCTTCTTCCGCCCTTACTCCCTCCCCTCTCCGCGCCCCTTCCTCCCCCTGGACACCCTCTCCTCTCCACACCCCTTCCTCCCCCCCAGACACCCTCCCCTCTCCGCATTCCTTCCCTTGCACCTTCTAGCCCCCCTTATACCCAACTCCCCAGTTGCCATCTTCTCCCCCATTACCCTCTCCTCCCTCATTCTCCCTCCCCCCAACAACTTAATTTCCCCCCCCTCCCAACCTCACCCCATCCTACCATCTTCATTCCCCCAGCCACCCCACAAACTCAAACTCCCATAACCTCTTCCTTTCCCAGGCAATCCTAACCCTTCCTCTCCCACCCCCTTGACATCATCCATCATGAGCATCAACGGTGATCATCCAACTTCCATGCGCTGCTTCGCAGCAGAGCCACGTCCATGACAATCCACCCAGCATGCCATGGATGTTCCTCCAGTGTGCAACTGGTGTCAGGCTCCAGCATCTTCTGCTCCTTGAATGTCTGTGACGTGAGCAAAGCCCTGGTGGCTAAGTCCCGACTTCTGCACATCACAGTTGTCAAGGTGTGTTCTACACCGGCGTGTTTTCCCGCCAGTGGGTGGACGATCCAGCTGTGGGGGGGGGACAATTCCGGCAGGCAGGGCTAATAATGATATGCTGCTGTATTACAATGAGGTTCCCGATGTCTGATGGCAGAGAACGCGGTCCGCTATCGGCGAGCTGAGCAGACAATCACGAGCTGGTTTCACGCCATCGTGAAACTGATCGTGCCATATTGTCCACTCACCACCAAACACTCCCGACGCTGGCAGGCGCGGAAAATCCTGGCCTATGTTCTAGACCTCACTAAATCTTTGTGGGTAGCTTTTTGAGATAATGAACAGTGAGCACCATTCATTAACTTGTCTGGTCTCTCCACAGAGGCTAACATTTGCAGAGTATTCAAGCACTTTCTGCTGCATGTAATTTCCTTTGAATAATATAATTAAACATACCTCGGCCTCACTTCTTCCACTGTCACACAACACTTCCTTTAGTTCCTCAGGAAGCCTTTGAGCCAATTGATCTCCAGCTACCAACTGGGATTTTAAGCTTTTCAAGTGGGGCTTCAAAATCTCCTCAGATTTCTCTCTGTTGGGTATAAATGTATAGTTCATAGCCAAAATAAAATTCCATTTACTATACATAACATTTCGATCTTTACTAACAGCTCGTGAAAAATTTACAAAAGCAAAATTATGGCAAATACAAGTTAATTTATCATAATTACATCTCACTTATTGCATGATTTTACTATGTTATTAGGCACCTCAATGTTTACTAACATAACTTTAAGCAAAGATTATAAAACAGACAAAAACCTATGATTAAAGCAGATGGAACAAGCTTTCATGGTGAGCTCAACATAGTAAGCTTTATGTCATACCACATTACTAATAACCAAATTAAGTCATAACTAAAATAGGAAATATGAAGATCTAGATAATGTACATGTTGTCAATTTTATTCATGTACAAGTTGGGCTACCTGTCCTCAGTCCAGGAAATTCTCATTGGGCCAAATGGCCTACTCCTGCTCCTATTTCTTAAATAAAGGGTTTGGAGTTAAAAATAAGGTACTAAAAATAAGAAAAAATTGTTTTATTAAGTAATAAGCTGAGATATTCATCCTAAGGGCATATGGACCACATATCCAACAAGTTTCATTCAATAATTCACATAATTACCTTCTTTCACACAATTATTTTAATCAACAATTTTAATAATACAAATATGAAACACATACCTAAATTCACACAAAATTATTATGCTCAAAAATATTACTTGACAATTTTTTTCACAATGAATTTACTTTCGTTTACTTTACTTGACTCTAGTTTAATTAGATTTACAATTTTGCCTATATGATTTCTACTAATCATACTCTACATCCTCAGTGTCGCTCAAAATCCTCAGGATCAAAATCAACATCTACACCTATTTCCTCAGTGTTTGTTAATATTCTGAATATTTCATCATCAGTGTCAAAGACACCATCTGTAGTGTCATCCTCTACATTCTCAGTGCCACTGTCTGCATTTTCAATGTTTGTTGAAACATTAAATATTTAATGATAAATCACATTAGAACTTCCTTCTTGAGCCAAAATAAAGAGATTTCTTGACGATCCTACTCAGCTGTTATATTTACTGATGTTTTTCAAGGAATGTTTTGATTTTGTTGTTGTTCCCATAAGAACAACATTCAGTAGGTCAGGCAGCTCACTTAAGGATGGTAATCAGATGTTACCATTTACACAACACATGAAAGATGGCTCTTTTTTCCACTTTTTTGTTCCACAATATTCACATACCTCTAATCTAGTGCCAATATCATCTTGGTCTGACTCACAATTATGGCGAGAATCATAAATGAAAGCTTCCTGAAAGAGTCTTGAGCCTGGATTTTCATCTTTGAGATGGGTAGTGGGAGTCAGGAAAATTCCCTGCCTCGCATGCCCACCTCGGGAGAAAGTGTCCGCAAAGATGGGATCTTCATCGATGGGTCGGGTGTGGAATGCAGCTGAGACAGCCAACCTGTGAAAGCGGTCGGAGGGAGCCACAGAGGCCGCCCAGTGCCGAGGTGGGCTGTTTAAAAGGCCCGCCTTGGTGCCGCTGGGACTCCATCCCAGCTATAGTGAGAAAAGTAAAGCCCTTCAACCCACACTCCTCACACAAGCCACACACTTCCCATGCCCCATCCATGCTACCTTATGCCCCTCCGTCCAACCTCCATAGTCCCTCATGTTTCCAAGCTGTGGGGCTTTCACGCCCCTTGACTCACTATACACTATAAAACCTGGCATAGGGAGCATGAGAAGGGCTTTTTGAACTTACCTTTCAAAAGTTTTCATCATGCAGACCATGGTTCATGACACCTTTTGAGGTGCTGTGAAACTACGACTCTTTAAAAAGCTGGCCTGACTACATGAAAATTGCAGAGGATTAGGACGTGCCTATCTTCGCAATGTTGTTGACTAAGTTTGGAGTGCAGGATGCGGGCATTTGATCTGAACCAAGCCGCACCCTTAAAAGGCCCCGGCAGAAATCAGAAAGCCCAGGAATGAGGTCAGGAATCAGGAACCCCAGAATTGGGACCCGCCTGTTATTTTTAAAGGGCTCCCATGCCATCCCAACTTGGCGAACATCCAGGTCTCTTACTTGCAATAATGATTCTTCTTCTGCTCTGTCACACTCTGTCAACTTTTTGCTCTAGCCTCTTCATCTTCCCTGGCTCTGAATGCTGCCTGTCCCTTTCCCTCATTAAGCAATAACATGTAGTTGCTCAGAACATAAAGGTTACATGAAACAAATAAAATGAGGAAAAAAATGAAATATGAAAGAAAGTCGGGGATTTATGATGTAAATTCATCACATTCTTCCTTAGGCTGTATGGTTAAGGTTGGTTAAAGCATGTCTGAGTTGCGGTGTCACTGGAGGCACAGTGTAGGCAGAGCTGTGGGATTCCCTGCTAGGAGGTCAAAGCCACTCCAGTGAGCTGCTGGGAGTGGTTAGATGTCAACTCCCCTATGACATGCCCATTGGTCCAAGATATCATCCTATCAAGTTGGCTGAGATTGACCCAAGGGCCTCGGATGAGTTTGCCAACCTTATTGGGCAATTTACAACATCTTTCCATTACTAGAAAAGTGTTACTAAAAACTAGTTTATATTACATTAACTAGCATTTAATATTATCACATTGATCAGCATCACATTCAACACCATAAACATTCGCTCCCTTTACCACTGGCGCACAGTGGCAGCAGAGTGTATCATCTTTAAGATACACTGCAGTAACTCGGCAAGCCTCCTTTGACAGAACCTTCCTAATCCACGGCCCCTACCACTGAGATTGACAAGGGCAGCAGAAGCATGAAGCACCATCACCTGCAAGCTCCCCTTCAAGCCACGCACCATCCTGACATGGAGCTATATCACCATTCCTTCACTATCACTGGATCAAAATCCTGGAACTCCCTGCCTAACAATACTGTGGGTGTACCTACTCCACACGGACTGCAGCTCAAGAAGGCGATTCACCACGACCTTTTCAAGGGCAATGAGGATGGGCAATAAATGGCCTAGCCAGCAACACCCATATCCCATGAACCAATAAAAAACATCAGCTAATAAAATACAACAGTTTATTCAATTTCAATTACTAATTATCAAGGCAAAATATATTTAGCATTTATGAAGTTAAAATAAAAAATATTTTCCTGTGATCCAAAAGTCCAGCCTTTAATAGAAGTTTTAGTTACTAGGTTCAATGTGAAAGCAGGATAATATATAATTAAGTATCCCAAGTCATATCTGAAAGCATTATAATGAAAAATGTAAAGATATTGTAAAAATATTGCAGGACTCAAATTATAGCAGAACTCAAATTATAGTCAGAAAAAGAGGTATCTATTTTTGGTATTTAGTGTAATTTCATATTTGGAAAAGCCATGAACCTTACACTATCAGAGTTAGCATTACAAGAATTATATAAAACTATCAGTATAAACAAACCTCACAGAATACAGCTTTATAAATTATGTTGTCAGGCTAAAAAATGGTGCTACTGTCAATTTCTGGATCTTTATCCAAACGATCAGTTATCAGTATTAAAACCAAAAAATGAAACCCAAAAACTTTGTTGGCAATAGACTCGATGTTAGGTTTTTCATACTGTCATTTTATTCTATTAGCACAGCCTAACAAAATTAGGTATGAATATGCAGTAATAACATGCAAATTGGTCTCCCACAATTGCCTCGAGGCAGTGGTCTTCGCATTGCTAAGCTCAATTCCTTCTACATCATTACCGCAGCCTGGCATAATTCATCAGAAAAATTGTTCAAGCTTATTGCAAATGCCTAGCCAGTAAAACTGTTAACCATTGTCTGACAATAGAATGTTAGCTCCACCATCCCCAGTTCCCCACCACTCCTGCACTTGTACGAATTTCCCTTGGGTAATGTTAGACACTACACTTGAGCCTGCCAAAACAATTAACCCCTCTGTTAATTAGAAGGAAATGTCAGGTGCACAGATGGTACGAGCTGGCATGCAGCCATCCAGCCAACTGCTACTGAAAGCAGCTACCCTGCTGTTGACAACTGTTCCAAACCAGCAGATGTCAAAACTTACCAGCTGAGGAAAGCTAAACAACAGGGAAGGCTCCATGGTTTCAAAACTACAACAAATACTTCAATAATTTCGTATCAATCTACCTGTTGTTACATTAACTGACCTTACATAAATTTGGTGCATTACAAAGTAGGCAGCATGACTGGACTAGCAACCTTCACATTCTACAATTAACAATTTGATTACAGGTTTAAGCAAGCCTTTTTAGTGTTTCACCTAAAAAAAAGAGAAATTTAAAAATTGTTAGACAACACTGTCTGTAAGACAGTAGCACTGTGCTGTAAGACAGCACTCTTGTTTGCCTGGAAACTGAACAACAGTTACATGGGGAAAAATTAAACTGGTGTCCAAAACTTTCCAGTTTGAGGACCGAGTGAAATTCAGCATTGGGCCCCATTAAAATGAAGGTAAGAAACAATTAGACCAAACCGGTATCCTGCTGAAGCAGGTTGGTCAGGGAGGTCAACTGGCTCTTGTGCTGACCAACAGGCAGATCAGGTCAAGGGGCTGGAGGAAGGAGATCCCACGCAGGGTCAAAAAAATAAGCCAGGAGTGTCCCAAAGTTCCTTGTGGACTCAAGAGGAGCACGCCTGTTCTTCAAGATGAACAAGAAAAAAGAATGTTCTTTGACTTTTTTTTTCAGCCTCCTGCAATCTTTTTAAGGATCATTTGTTAGGCCAATAAATGCTTGGTACAACTATATATAGCGTGCATGGCGCAAGTTATACCCATTTCTTTCCATCCAAACATAGAGCACTTAGTGAGCCATCAGATTACACAGCTTGGCTTAAGCCAGGCAAAATCTCTGTAATTCTACACTTACCTGATTGAACTATGAAGTGCTGATTTTGCAACTAGCTCCAATGGAATATTCCTCAAGTTAAGGGAAGAAAACTACAGTGTATAAAAGGAAAAGGAATATGGTTAGAGGAAACTCAGGTTTTTTTCCTTTTAAGCATTTTAAAGATTTTTATTTACAGATTTGGTCCATGGAGCTCTATGGACATTTGCTTTGGCATTGAATAGAAGGGCATAGAGTAAAATATCTACTGATAACACTTCATAAGAACTTAGTAATTGTTATTCTAAAAAGACTGAGGTCCATCTGGCTCAGTTTCCACATGATAGTGGGCTTGGAGCTCCTTGTCCACCTATAAAGTCAGGACCACTCAATATTCAGACCTTAAATACTTCCAGTGCTGGTAAGCCCTGACCCAACTACCCTGCTAAATTTGTCCCACCTTCAAAGAATCCATTTAAACCTGTCACTGCACAGAACTACTGAAAGGCACTGGTGCCAGGTCAGGTGATAAAACTCATTACTGTGATAGCAGTACAGAGTGCTACATGGCCAAGTAGTGGTTCAAAACCTGGCTATCCCCAGAAAGATACAACTGTTTCAGTCAGATGAGTGCCGAGAGGAAGGTAGTAGGGTCCTTGACGAAGAAAATATTAAAAGGCAGATGAATTAATCCTTTGATTACCCAATGGTACCCCTCAAACTACAAACCATGACATAGCTACAACACATAATTAAATGGAAGAGCACTGGACGGTCCAAAGCACAACATGTGGTGGACAGTCATTGAAGCTTCACCAATATTTGACCAATGACGATTATTGAAATGGGAAGAATCATGCAAGATCCTGAGTTTAACTCTCATGCAATTTCTATTACTGATAACATAACATGTTTGCACAATGTAACCAAGAACTGAAGAAAAAAAAACCCTAAATGCAGATATGACATTACCTAAGATAGTGAAGGTTCCTCTTCTCAGCAGCAACAGTGCGTCTTAACAACAAGATTGGTGCCATCAGGAATGCTTTAATGTGAATTTTCCCCATCCCATACACCAAGTATTCTCTCATTTCCATTGCCAAATTTAGGGCCAGCTTGCATTTGTGTCCAGAAGGAAGGTAAGACTTGACTCAATTTGGACTAGGCCTTAATGCTTGCCTGAATTCTAACCCTTGGGATGAAAGCAAAGTCTATCAAGATACTTTTTCCCACCCCCAACCTACGAATTTGTGCAAAAAGGAAAAAAAGCTAAGTATTCATGAGCAGTTTCCCATAGTTAGCTTCTTAAATTTCTCAACAATTTTATGCTCCTTCCCTTAAAAGTTACACAGATCCAATTGGAACTTTATCATTGAATTAAAGAGTCACAACCCAGCTTTGATTTGCCAAGTGCAATTAAAGGTGGTTTCTCCTCTTATCCCAATTTAAGAAGTTCACACAAAAATAACAGCTTAAACTTATATACAGACTTTAACATAATAAAACATCACGAGGCACTTCACCGGGCATTAAAAAACAAAATGCGACACCAAGTCACATAATGAGATATTAGGTCAGATGGCTAAAAGTCTGGTCAAAGAAGTATGTTTGGAGGAAAGGAGGAAAATAAGGTAGAGAGGTACGAAGGTGCAGGGAGGGTGTTCCAAAGCTTAGGTCCTAAGCAACTAAGGGCACGACCATCAATAGTGGAGCAATTAAAATCAGGGATGCTCACGAGGCCAAAATTAGGAGGGCACAGACTGAAGGGTTGTGGGCTGGAGGAGATTACAGAGAAGGGAGAGGCCAAGCCATGGTGGGATTTAAAAAGAAGGATGAGAATTTTAAAATCAAGATGTTGCTTGATTGGGAACCAATATAGGTTACCAAGCATGGGGTGATAAGGGAAAGGGACATGGTGTGAGTTAGGACATGGGTAGCAGTGTTTTGGATGACCTAAAGTTTGTGCAAGATAGAATGTGGGAGACCAGACAGGAGTACATTGGAATGGTGTTACGATCTTGGTAGAGACTAATAACTTTTTTTAAAAAAGGAATCTGAGATCCCAGTTAGTTAGTAAAAGAATGTTAGTTAAAAAGTTAGTAAAATTCCAAAGTTTTGAACACAAGAATTTTTACTCTACAGGAGTCAAACAAAACAAACACTAAATACTATTTTAAATAACCTCATTTACACTAACATCTAGAATCAACATAAGTTAAACATGAATTAACAAGCAAATTATGGTTGATTATAAACTACAATATAAATAAGTATAAATTACACATTAAATGGCAAGTACAACTAAGACAGACCTTATGAATTGCTCAGCAGTCCACACATCAAATTCAATCAGAAAGTTCTTCAAAACTCTGTCTTCCTTACAAAGAATTTCAACTCCTTTCTTTCTAGGATGTAGTCTTATCCTCAGCCAACAGCAGCACACAACCAACCAGAGTGCCACAGACATGGGGGTCTTTACCAAAAATGGCGCACGTCTGCAGAACCTCCAAAACTCTTCTTCCAATGAACTGGATAGCGTAAATCTTCCAATGCTATCTTGAAATAAGAAAGGGCCCCAAGCCATGCAACAATCTGATCTGGAACTAAATTGCCGTTCCTTCACTATCACGAGGTCAAAATCCTGGGCCACCCTCCCTAACAGCACTGTGGGTAAACCTACATCACGTGAACTGCAGCGGTTCAAAAATTT
This sequence comes from Cetorhinus maximus, assembly GCF_964194155.1. Taxonomy (NCBI): domain Eukaryota; kingdom Metazoa; phylum Chordata; class Chondrichthyes; order Lamniformes; family Cetorhinidae; genus Cetorhinus; species Cetorhinus maximus. The sequence goes on from NC_135882.1 coordinate 68,257,310, forward strand.
GGCTCACCACCGCCTTCTCAAGGGCTATTAGAAATGGACAATAACAATACTGGCCTAACCAATGACACCTACGTCCCATGAAAAAATTAAAAAATAACTTATTCTCAGCTTCCAGATCTGGGCCCTGTCTTCTTCAGCTTGCCTGTACTACACCACTGGGCTCACCAACTGCTACCTGTTACGATCTGGTTAGGGACCATTGACAATTAAAAATAAATCCAAATACCTCACTTTAACCACAAGTTTTCACTTTTTTATCAAAACAAACATTATTGCACATAAAAAAATTAAACAAAGCAAATATGATTAGCTTATGAATGTTATGCACTCATGTTTACTTCTTGCTTCCCCCAAGAATTCTCTTTTAAGACACTTCAATTTTAAAGCTATTTACTTCTGTGGGGACCACCCACAAGTATTCCATGGTCCTCTGGAGAATTCTCCTCCAGCTATTCTCAGCAGTAAAACTTTCATTTACCATCTCTTGACTGCGGATGCCTCAAGTCCCTTGTTCTGGTTACTTTTCAATACTTCCAAGCTAATTCAGATGATTCTTTTGCAATGAGACACTGTGAGGCCCATTGTAGATTCTCCCACTAGCTTCAGATTAGGCAATCTTCAAGCTTCTGCTCCCTCACAAGATTCAAACTGAGAGTACGTCTCTTTTTAAATTATACTCAAGTTCTGTACTACTAAATGACTTTCTCCCTCATTTACAATTTCTTTTTGACCTGATGAAGTGAATGGGTTTTACTGAATGCTTTTAAACTAATTTAGCTCTACCTACCAAAACAAAAATATTCTTCTGGGCTGCCAGTACTGCAAACTTTGTAGACACCACGTCTCCAGCTCTTTGGTTAAGTGAACCCACAAGCTATTTTATAGCTCTATCTCTTCTAACTTAATTAAACAGACATGGGTCACCTGTTGAACTGCCATTACTTGAGGTTTTATGGCAACCTCTAAAATTCAGCATTTGAATTATCTTACCTTTCTAGCTGTTAACATCTTGTAGCAACATGGTCCCAACCTTTTAAGTATAATAGGCTCCAAGCTTGCTTGAATTGCATTTATCCCATTTTCTACAGCTACGACTTTAATTTCCCAAACCTAAAGCTAAACTCTATAACACATTAACCATGAACTAGATATTCATAACATACTACTGAGCTTGGACGGCTCTGCATCCCTTTCTCTAGCCTTAGTTTCAGTCTGCCCAGAAGTTTTGGTTTTCAAATCTCAAGTTCAGTTTCCATTTCCTTAGAAACTGGAAGGGTTAGTTTCCTTTTCCTGTTTCCTTTCTCAGTTTCCCTTTTCAGTTCGAGTCTGCCTCAAAAAATAAAAGCTTGGCAGCAGATTCCAAGATAAGAGTCAAGTCTCGAGACATTGAATGTATGAATGAAGGTTTCAGCAGCAAATGAGCTGAGACAGGGATGAAGTTAGGAGATGTTAGGAGGTGGAAATAGGCAGACTTAATGATGCTACAAAAATGAAGTTGGAAGCTCAACTTGGGTCAAACGTGACACCAAGGTTGCAAACAGACTGGCTTAATCTCAGACTATTGCCAGAGAGAGGGATGAAGTCAGTAGCTAAGGGATGGAGTTTGGAGCAGGGACCAAAAACAATGGCTTCAATCTTCCCAATGTTTATTTAGAGGAAATTTCTGCTCATCCAGTACCGTATGTTGGATAAGCCGTCTAAAATTTAGCAACAGTACATGAGTCAAGAGAGGTGGTGGTGAGATAGAGGTAGATGTCGTCAGTTTACATGTGAAAACTAACAATATGCTTTTGGATGATGTCATCGAGGGGCAGCATGTAGATGAGAAATAGGAGATGACCAAGGATAGATCTTTGAGGGACACCAGAGGTAATGGTACAGGAACAGTAAGAGAAGCCATTGCAAGTACTTCTCTAGCTACAATTAGAATAGATAAGGATGGAATCACGTTGAGAACAGTCCCACCCAGCTGAACAATAGTGAAGAGGCACTGGAGGAGGATGATGTGGTCAACCATGTTAAAGGCTACAGACAGGTCAAGAAGAACAAGGAGGGAAAGTTTACGTTGTCACAGTCACATAGAACGTAATTTGTGACTTTGATAAGAGCTGTTTTAGTACGGTGCCAGGGCAGGACCTGATTGAAAGGTTTCAAACATGGAGTTCTGGAAAAGATGGGAAAGGATTGGAAGGTGACAACACCTCCATGGACTTTGGAGAGGAAAGGGAGGTTAGAGATGGGATGGTAGTTTGCAAGGACAGTGGGGTCAAAGGTTGGGTTTTTAAGGATAAGGGTGATGACGGCAGATTTAAAGGAGAGAGAGAGAGAACACCTGAAGAAGGAGTACCATTTATAATAACGACTAACAAAGGACCCAGGAGGGGAAGTTGGGTGCACATACTTTATTAATGATAGAAAACACCAAAATATTAACTTTTAGCTTAAACATTACAGGGCATTGGACTACAAAACAGCTTTCCTACTGACACCAAATAAACAAGGGCCCAGATCTTCCAATCTCTAGATGGTCGGAGACTGGACATACCCACTGTTCAGTCACTACGAGACCCCTCGGAAGTCCCAATGCAAGGACTCCTTGGGAATTGCCCGGGAACTTTGAATTTCGGGGGGCAATTCCCCTGCTCCCCAGGACCTTTCAAAAATGGTCTCCAACTTTAAGGCCTGTACTTCATGCTTTTCATCCTAGGCATGCACGCACAGTCAGCGAGCCCAGAAGCAGATGAAAAATCCGCTACCGGGTGGGATCACGTTTTCAATGCAATATCACACCGGGTGGCCAATTAAGGCCCGCAGGGGAAATGCATCTTTTCACTGGTCGGAAGGGCTAAGTTGGGCCAGGAGCCTATCAGATGCCGGGTCCAATGACAAACCGGTGGGGGATTCAAAAGCAGCACAGGCAGCTTCCTGAAGGCTGCCAGGTCCCCAGGGGGAGCTGTCAAGTTCCAGGAAGAAAGATCTGTGTGGAATAGCAATGGCATCTGCACCTGCTGGGCATGCCAGGTGGGAGGGCAAGTCCAATAGGCACTTGCCCCCTGGTTCTTGGATGAGTGCTTAGGAATCATTGTGGAGAATGTCAGTGTCAGGCAGGACATCTTGATACCCAGGGGTGACAAGAGGATGCCACCAGACCTCACGAAGAAGGCATGGACAGAGGTGGCAGCCCAGGTCAGCAGCCATGATGTTGTGCGGTGCACATGGGTACAGTGCCATAAAAGGTTCAATGATCTGCTGTGCTTGGCAAGGGTGAGTACCGAGTTGGCATGGATCTGTGTGGGAAAGTGTTAACAGCTGGCCGTCCCCCCCCGGTGCTAAGGGGTGTACAAGTCTGAGTGCCAACTGTCACTGATATCGGCGTCGGCCAAGGCTGAGAGCTCTGGCTGCTTGGCCTGATTGCTTTGCAGGTTGAGGGCCACGACTCGAATGTGCCGTGCAAGGTGTTCCTCAGGTATGGTTGGCCAGGCTGCAATGGCGCTGCAAGTAGAGAGAGGACTAATCAATGCTCCTCTGTCCTTTCAGAAGAGAAGCCATAACACCATCAAGAGATCAAGGACAGGCATACCTGATGATTCTGACAAGGTACGAGATGGATGCCCTGGAGATGGAGTGCCGATGCCCAACTCGATCTACTGGTTGTGGAGAGGCAGGGGTCTCTGATGAAGGTAAGAGTGCAGTGCACAGATGCAAGAGTGTCGGAGTGTGTAAACATTATCCTGTTGTCTCATCTGAAATGGAAACCTCAACCTTCAGTCCCCATTGTTCATTGAAAGACGAGCCCGCCTAGCATGCACAGTGACGGTGTGATGACTGATACTACTGACATGTAATTTTCCACTGACATGTCATTTTCCTGCCCTAGAATTGCCATCCAGCAAATGATTGCAGGACCCCAAGGAACCACCTTGACACCGGAGGACCAGTGCCCATCAGATGCACCTGTGTCACACCCCTCCCTGCACCAGGCACCAGCGCAGAGACAAGCACCCCAGTGGTCATTAAGTCGTCAGCTACAATGTCAGTGCACATTGTGAGGAGCACAACACACTCCACTCCGAGGAGCTGGTTGGAGGCAGAGAGTGCTCAAGGTGCCAACAGTCAGAGGGCTGCTGGAGACCAGGAACATGCTGAGTCTGAGGCAAATGACGAGCCTCTGGCGACAGATGCTGGATGACCAGTGGGGTACACGGGAGGATCTGGCGGAGATTCCTGAGAGTTTGCGTGCCATGGTCTCTGTCATGGAGAAGTCCATGCGCAGCATGAGTACTGCAATGACCCTGGGCACCAAACGCACTGCCTCCTCCATTGAGAGATGGTGACTCTCATGGAGAGGCAGCTCCAGGAACAGAGTCAGGGGTCTCTGGGCTTGTGCTCAGACCTGCAAGCCTTCATACAAGCAATGACCTCAGGAGGTCACTGCCAGTGTGAAAGACGGATGAGGCACCTAAAATCTCTGCTACATCTATTAATGGCGAGCAAGAAGGTCCAGACTGACCTCACATTGGCAGACGAGCTTCATGCCATCTCTGCCAGCTCCTCTTGACCCAACTTGACTAGCCCCCACCATCCATCTCCCCCAACCCAACTTGACTAGCCCCCACCACCCGACTCCCCCAACTCAATTTGACTAGCACCCAACCTGACAACTCCTCCTGACCCGACTACCCTCCAACCCACCTACCCCCTCACCCAGGTGCCATCCTACCCACCTTCTACCCTACCCAACTCCCACCCTAAACACCTGCCACCCTATCACCTCACCCACCTCCACCCTGCCACCCTACCCAGCTGCCACCCTACCACCTCACCCACCTGCCATCCTACCCAGCTTCCACCGTAGTACCCCTTTACCCACTTACTTAACCCACCTTACATCCTTAACTTCCCACCGTAGCTTTTCAAAGATGCTTTGGGACATTTAAACCCTTTACATTCAGAATATGGCAGTTGGTGCTATAAAAAAAAGGGCCATGGTTTCTGCATGGATTCTCTCTGCTGCTCCCTCCAAGGTTTCCTGCACTGAGTTCTGCAGGATCCTTCATCAGAAGATTACCCTGAAAAATCGGAGCAAGGTAAGCATGAGTTTTTTTGAATGGTCAGGGTTGGAAATAGGTGCTCTGACCCTGAACGGAAGATTCGGGCCAAGGTATTATATTCTGAATCATGAACCTTTCTGAGGCCCTTAACAATTAGAAAGCATACCCAATATTGATTCAGCATATGCTGTTCAGACTTCCACAACTGTTATGGTTGCTGACTCGAGTTGTGTCTTTTTGTTTTCTACGAAGAGACTAAATATTACAAAATTAGTGTTACATCTACATCATAGCTCAACCACAAACTGGCAAAATACTATTGAAGCGAATTGTAACTGTATGTGTCAGCTGGCATAGGGGTTTGTGAATACAGTTCAGAAGCATTGTCAGGTGCAACTTGTCTACAATATTGTTTTATTTGTATTTCTCTTACTTTTGATAAGCATACATACTGGTATTTTAATTAGAAAGTGCTACATTTTAAAATTTAATTCCTTGCTCAAATTTCACCATCACAGTGAAGTGCATCAGGCAAAGTAGTTTACACCATCTAATAACAGTTCCAAAAATAAAGTAAATTTTCACAACAGCAGACTGATATACGAACAGAGGTTTAAGGTGACAATCTACAACATAGATTGCCCTTTTTGGTGACCTAACAATGCACTTAGTATCATCTACTTGAATAATGCTGTTTCTACGACTACAAGCAATTTATTCCAACTAATGATCATCGGGCACTCATAAATCAGCATTAGGTCTCAGCTACAGAGTTGGTAATCTTCCATAGATAAAAGTAGCATTCCAGTTCCTGGTTAGATATTGGCACACATATTGATTTTAATTAGCCCAATTAGTTCATTATGTTCTAGCATCAAACAGCTCATTTACTGCATTCCACTACCCTAATGGCATGTGGTAATGAAGCAAATCAATTAGCGACCATAAAGGAAGCCATTAAGAAGTGTAAACATTGCTCTGTCAGTTTGTAAAAAGCATAAAAACACAGGAATGATTAACAATTTTGTCAGTTACATGAAAATTCAAATCCCATTGCAGCATATTGCTGAATCTGCATGTTGCAGAGAAGCTTTTAAGTGAGAAATAGCTCAGAAGGTACAAACAACACCTCTCTTATGTTGTTAAGTGCAAAAAAAAACTCTTTATTCTCATTTATAATGGAAACATAACCCACTTATCTCAATATGTTTACATAAATAAATGTTACTCTTCCAATTGATCTGAACCCATTTATTTCTATTCTTTCCTGCAATTTCAGCTCATTGTCGAACAAACAACATTAAAAATCCAGACTGATCCAAACAATAACAATGGTACAGTCATCTATCGTGTATGGTTTTCTTTCTTCTTTGAAGTATGTACACCTTTCTCACATTCTCATACCATAGGACATTGTTTAAGGCTAAGTTTGAATGTTTCTGGGAACATCAGCAGCTAGGCATGCCAAACTTCATGGTTATGATCACATGCCAGGCAAATCAAACTTAACCTTCCTCTGCCATGTTATATAAAGCCCCAGGACCACATAATAGCATTAGTTCATTTTGACATGAAGCTAATCAAAGCCAATAAAATTCTTATCCTAACGAAAAACAAACCTAATGTGCGCTAATAGCTGGGAGAGATTTCAGAATGTGAAAAAGACCAATATTTGAAAAATGGAGGATACTCCTTTATGGTAGTTTTTTTTTAAATCATTTGATAGAGTGTTGCAGAATATGTGGAGCAGGGCTTTCCTGGCATGTACCAAACACCAAACTCTGGTGTCAAAAACATTTGTCAACTTTAAACAAGTAATGTCAATAAATTTGTCAAGCAGCTCCTTTACAAATATTGCCAATTCAGACTTAAGGAAACCTCAAGAAGCCATAATAGAATGAATGGAAATGGCTTTTCACTGAACCCCTGATTTTTCTAATTAGAATGCAGTGGTAAGATTACAGCTCACAATCCTGCCAATACTTTTCAACCAATATGCACACAGGTATTAGAATTCCTAAATCCTCAAATTTAATAAACAGAGAAATGAGGAGCTGTGCAAGTATTTGCAAAGTGGATACTACAATTCTCCTTTGATCAATAAGACAGCATATAAAATGATGGAACAGTAATTTGCAAATGTCAATAAAACTAGGAAACAACCTTGCAGAGAAGCTCTAGTTAAAACATAGAGAGTTTGTGAATTGTAGCCCTCAGCTGATTGGCCTTACTTGACTTAGCATGATGGTAGGAGAATGTTTAGGATTCTCTCAAACTTTCCCAGCACTGCACAGCACCAAAGCAATTTAGTCATCTAGGAGACTTTACCTTAGGAGAATAAATTAAGTTTCGACAAAGATGTTGCAATATACTTTCTTTCTAACATTTGAGCCCAAGTACACATCCTGGAGAGTTACTATTGACAAGGTTCTGAACTGGACCAGTCACATAAATACTGTGGTTACAAGAGCAGATCGGAGGCTGGGGATTCTGTGATGAGTAACTCACCTCCTGACTCCCCAAGCCCCTTCTATCATCTACAAGGCACAAGTCAGAAGTGTGATAGAATACTCTTCACTTACCTGGATGAGTGCAACTCCCACAACACTCAGGAAGCTCAACACCGTCCAAGACAAAGCAGCCCACTTGATCGACACCCCATTCACCACTGTAAATATTCCCTCCACCACCAGCACAGAGAGGCAGCAGTGTGTACCATCTCACAAGATGCATTGCAACAACTCGCCAGGGCTCCTTCAACAGCCTGTAGCCCCTACTCCCTAAAAGGACAAGGGCAGCAGACACATGGGAACACCACCACCTGCAAGAGCCCCTCCAAGTCACACACCAGCTTGACTTGGAACTATAATCACCATTCCTTCACTGTCACTGTGTCCGAATCATGAAACTCCCTCTCTAAACGCACTGTGGGTGTACTTACACCACATAGGCAAACCACTGAAGTACTTTGCCAAAAATAAGCATGGACCAATTCCATGGAAGTCCATGGTCACCAGCGTGCTCTTAGGGCATGGTATCTGGAGAAGCAGCAGGATCACCCACAGGAGTTAAAGGTACTGCAAGTACTTACAATTACTTTTCAGTGAAGTGCATGCCACATGTACAAATTTAATATCTAATAGAAATAATAGACAGACTGCAAATGACTGATTTTCTTTATACTTTTGGATTAGAGTGCGTAGTGTCTAAAAGTCTTAAAGATAGAAAATGCATTCATATGTTTGTATTATAGTTGCAAACTATATCTATAAGCTCACCAATCACACCTTCCAATAGCAACAATAACTTTCACCCATATATTACTCTGTTTTTTGGGTGGGGATTTAGGTTTGCCTTCTGCTGTATTCCCAGAGTTTCAATCCCTCATCAGCAACTTTGATCTCTTGAATCTAGTGAAAGATTCAAAAATGCAACTGCCATAATTTCTCAGCTCATAACTCTGCTGTTCCTGATTCCTCTCCTGTCACTCTACGATGAAATGCATTATCAGATGTTTCAAAGTTTACTTGGTGACTTTGGTTGAGAACAGAATGCTATCCAAACTAGAGGAATTCTTCCTCAAATAGTGCCAATCAATCTTTTAACTTTCACCTGAACCACTGGAACAGGAAGATTGAACTTAGCACATATTGCTGGAAATGTTGTATGTTGAAATATCTACCTAGTTCTTCCGGTTGCTCAAGTGAGGGAATATTTCTATTTCTCTTTGAATATAATACATTGTACACACATGATAAAATGCAACCATTATTAACAGCATCTCCTCAAACTCACTGAAGATAGATGAATTTAACATAAAAATGCCAACATTTTTGGTGAAGCACTATGAGATATTAGCAGAACAAAAATGTCAAAGTATGCCTAAGAAAGCCTCCCTCGACAAAGAAGAATTAACATTTTAAGCTGTAAAAAGATCTGGAAAGTTGTTCCAGAGTCTTCGCTGAAGCAGAATCACCATCTTACACTATATGACATAGGCCATTTCTTGTCCAAGCCACTAGATGGAGCAGGCTGTAGTAACAAAGTTTTTTTAAAAAAAATCTCCTGTAACCAAAATCATGCGACAGAAACAAATCTGCTACTGATCACAGTGCTACTGAAAGCAGCGGTGGGAGAATGCAGAACCCAGGTCGCTATCCCTTCCCAAAAAAGAGGAAGAACTCAAATCAAGAGTGTGATACTGTAATCAGCTCTTGTCTGGATAGAGCCAATGCATGAAACCTTGCCTGTGGAAAACTACCTGGTATCAGTTGGCACTTCACACAGTGCTCCAGTAAAGCCCGCAAACTTAAAGTGTGAATTAACTTGCATCCCACCACTCCATCATGTTGCATTACCATGCTGCTAATCAGTACTAGTGTTGATTTTTTAAAATTTAAAGTAAGATAAACAAAACCACCCCCTCCCAACAAAAAAGTTAATTTGGGAGCAGTCAATCATCTTTACGAATTTTAAGTCTAGCAGCTAATAGGGACTGTCTGCAATTCATGTTGCCAGATTATAAAAAGGATATGAAGGCGCTGGAGAGGGTGCAGGGAAAATTTACAAGAATGATGCCATAAGTATCAGGAAAGGACTCACAGGCTAGGTCTCTCCTCGCTTCAAAAAAGGCTGAGGGGTGGCCTAATAGAGATCATTAAAATTATGAAAGCTTTTGATAGAGTGAATAGAGAGAGAATGTTTCCTTTTGTGGGGAAGATCAAGCAAACTGCTCTGTCCCAGTGTTAAACTTCTTGAGCCTTATTATAGCGGCACCTATCCAAACAAGAGCTGATTACAGTATCACACTCTTGATTTGAGTTTTGCTGATGGTGGAGAGGTTTTAAGGGATCAGAAGTGAGCCACTTATCAAAGACTACTCAGCCTCTGCTGTGCTCTCGTAAACCCAATGTGAATACAGTTAGTCCAATTACGCTTCTGATCAGCAGCAACCCTCAAGATGTTGAGGGTGGAACACTCAGCAATGGTGGTGCTGTTGAAGGTCAGAAAGAGATTGTTATTACCTACCATGAATGTTACCTGCCATTTGTCAACCACAAACGGAATTATATCCACGTCTTGCAATACACTAGTTTAGGCTGCTCCATTACCAGAGGAGTATCAGAAGAATTACACTTGTGAAAGTAGCATTAAGTAATTAGGTTACTTAATGAGAAGGTAGGTCATTGATGAAGCAGCTGATTAATGGTTGAACCAAGAATGCTGCCCTGAAAGAACTCATTCAGTAATATCCTAGTGCTGTGATAATCAGCCTCCAACAACAATGACCATCTTTCATTGGTTTAGATATAACTCCAGTGATTGGAAAGTGTTCTCTTTGACCCCACTAACTTCAGTCCTGCTAAGGCTCTTTAACACCATATTCAATCAAACGCTGCCCCGATGGGCATTTACTCTCACATCTCCTCTTGGCAATTAGCACATGATTTCATGATCAGGTAACCTCAGATTCATTTAAAGGGCAGAACCTCCAGCAGGTATCAGCCTGGCTTACTCCCTCATGTCTGTGAGTGGGCTTGATCCCAAATCCTCAGAGGAAAAAAAGGCCACATGTCAGGCTGATATTTAGAACAGAATCTTAACTGAACTGACCTGCATGCAGCAGGTAGACTGGTAGCAAGTCAGAAACCTGCAGTTAATCAAAGCAAGCTTTGCCTTGGCTGTTTAACATAGCTTCAAAATTCCAATTCTGAGTTTTCCGTCAATTATAGAAGGCAGGCAGGATGACTACCAATCTGACAGAGGAAGGGTTTCTAGTTAAAAGGGACCCCAGTAGGGGTTGAAATGGCTGAGCTGTACATTGATTCTTGTGTCTTCAGCAACCACAGGAATGGAGGCCAGGGAAGGCTGCCCTGCTCCTTCCCACCACCCCCACCACTTCTAGGACTCTTACCTGGAGGGATCTTAAGGACTGAAACGAGGTGATGTTTGTCAAGGACGGGAGGAAAGGGACAGTCTCTCCAACCAAGCAGGCCTGGATAGAAATGATCAAGAAAGTGAGCAGCAGGAGTGTGGTCCCTCAAACCTGAAGACAGTGCCCCAAGAGATTCATGGACCTCTGGGGAGAAGGGTGGGCAAGAAAGGTGAGTGGTCTATCACTGAGGTGACAAAGCCAATATTCTAACTTTCCCAACATTCTCCTGCACAACACTCCTCAGACCAACACACATTGCAGATCCACGCATCCCTCTCTCTCTCTCCAGGCACCTCCTCACATCCTCATCCGAACAGTCAACACACACTCACCACATCTTTGTGCCATCTCGCACCCATATCTCAAAGTTACCCTCCACACATGATGTCCTTCCCTCCTCTCCAGGTCACACTAACAACTCTCTGCTTTCTCTCCTTACACGTTAAGAAAGTGTAGAACTCTATATATCCAGGGAAAGATAGAGAACTGCGAGTGCAGTGAGGTGGGGCAGGGTGGAACGGGGGGGTTGTTCCAGTGATAACCATCTTGTTGGCCAGTTTCAATGCATGCTCTCCCAGTCCACTGGGAAGGAGATCTTCCTCAAGGAGGCTGCAGATGTCAGTAATGACCCGCCATGGAAGCCTGAGCCTCCTGAGGCACAAATACTTACACATGTCATGGGAGATGATCTTCTACCTGTATACTCTGTGTTAGGTGTCTCACTTCCTTTGAGCTGGATCTGGGTCTATCTTGTGTCCTGTGGAGTGCCATGTGGCTGAGAAGTCAGCTGGTGCTGCTGCTGCCATTGCTTCTGCTGCTGGTACTGTTGGTGTTGCTGTTCCTCTTATTTCTCAGCAGAGGTGCAAGGTAGAGGCTGTATAAACTGCTCACTTGCTACGGTGAAGATTAACAACAGGGAAATGCAGATCAAGGTGAGTTCAAGGCAAGTAAACTGATCTGCAAAAGTTGGAAATCACCTGTCAAGCACAAAGAGCACACTCTTAGAAGTGCTGTGAGCAGCATCATCTCAGATAGGCAAGCCTGCAGATTTTCAGTTTCACAATTGAAGTTTTCCCAACACATCAATTTCATTAAACAATCATTCCTTGATGTGCTCCCTCCTCGGTGACCATGGCAAGACGCAGAAAGCTTAGGAAGCCTGTACACTGGCTGTTAAAGCCAGAATGCAGGATTAAATTTGCATATTTTGATGAATTTCCCAACAGCTGCATGGGGTTCCCCACTCACGTTCAAACTCAGAAGTGTGCAGGAGCATACTGGGTTCCCGACTCAACGCTGCTTCTTGAGAATTTAACCCCACATCCGAACCCACCTCCCCTTGGCAGATAAAATTCTGCCCCTGGAATGATAAATATCAGGAATAACTCATTAGACTGACTAGTCTATATCCAACCTCTGGATGCATTCAAAATTCATTTGGATGGCAAAATACAGATGTAGCATTCAGATGGTTAAGTATTGGAGGATTAAGCTCCAATAGGCCTTGATGTAACAGCCTGAAAATAGGAACTTTCCAGGATAGAAAGAGATAATTTGCAAAATACCAAGTGTCATCCTGAGGATCGTTGATAGTTTTAAATGTATACATATAAATGACCTGGATCAGGATATTAGCACACATTTACAAGATTACAGATGATGACCAACATGCACAAATCAAAATAAATAATTCACAACAAAGCAAGCAGATTCTTTTAGGTGACTGAGCCAGTCGATAGCAAGTGCAGTTCAATGTGTCAGGTAATATCTATCTAGATCTCAATTTATATATATGTTGCTTTATAATATTAAAATCTATTGTCTAAATACACTTCTTGTCCACAAAACCTTACTTTCTCTAGTCACATTTATTGCTCGTAGTTATAGGTAACCTTTCCCACTATTAATTGATGTATCAACATTTCCTATTTAATTTTGCTGTAAACTGTCACAATTACAAGCTTTGGCCACGATGTTGCATGTGAGGCAGTTTTTGACATTTTTAATGTGGTTGCATGGTCTAGCCATGACCAGCATATAGATATTATTTCAAAAAGTTTTCAACAATAATTTCCCCATCTGCGCCCCCACCAATTTTTAGGGTGATTTTCCCTCCCATCCCTGGTTGTCATTTGTTTCAAATCAAATTTTTGGGTCAGAGGTTAATCACTCACTGTCCCAAGCGAATTAAAACCCCTCCTCTCTCAAACCAGTCCAGAAACCTGTGCAGTCAGTAATAGAACAAATAGTTTTTTTTCCCTTTTATATTGAATAATATTCACTGATGTGTTTTAAGAGTGGTAACCTGGTGCAGATAGAAAATAGGTTGTCACAAGATGTAAGCATTTTTAAGTGTCAAGTGTGATGCCCCATGTGCTTCTGGGGGAAAACAAACTATATTTTAATCTTGGAACAATGGTCCCTTTAAGAACTAGGCTTCTCCAAGATAAGATTTTCTGGTAAAGCACCGGGTTTCCAGTAAAAGATAATGTGGCTCCCTGCCTGCAAGGTAAACCATTCAAAGAAGGGATCAACAAGTTAATTATATTGTGAGTAGATTGTGGGTGTGATTCTGTGTTCAAGCAGGGTTTTTTTTAGGTTCTTTGATATTTTTGAGTTTAGCACAAGCTGGATGGAAAGAAACATCTTTTTCAAGAAAGATTCAGTTGAAGTCTGGTGTTGGCTAGAAGAGTTTAAAATTCTAATGAACTCCTAACAGTGACTTAGACTACTGGTACAGCCAAGTTGAAGGGAGAGAGGCCTGAATTTTTACCACAACGAAGAGGCTCTCCGTCATGGTGAAAATGGCAAATTAGCACAGAAATCCTAAGTCCTGCCCCCAAACACAGCGCTTCCTATTTTGGCGGGAGCGGGCCGGGTTTGCACATGCACGGTTCACAAAGGCAGCTGGCCATTTAAATCATCAGTTGCCTCCAGTCAAGTTGGATTTTGCCATTCCTGTTGTGTGGAACCCAACATGAGCAGAGCAGACCAAGTCAGAGCAGGTCAGTTCTTTGTGCATTTCCTTGGAAAGCCAGGGTACCCCTTTTGGTAAGGTACTCCTGTAGATTTATCTTCAAATTTGTATTTACTGTTCAAGAAGTGTGAAGAACTTAACTCCAAATGTCTTCTCATCACCCAAGGAAGTGGGAGGGTGGGACTGCAGCTCTCCCAGGGCAATTTTTTTTTGTTGCCCTTACCAACTCTTGCACCCAGAGGGAGGGCCGAAGGTCATGAGGAGAAGGCACTAGGAAAGCATGGTTGTGGGTGGGGGGCGGAAAGACACACAACCAGGTTCTACCATGTGGGAAGGGCATACTGACCTCAACATGACAGAAAATCAGTGCAGTAGGAGACTTATTTTGAGCCATGAAGTTGTAACAGGCATCTGTCGCATGATCCAGGAGGCACAATCCATCGACCTGCATGCCTGCCAGTTAATCATTGCACTAAACTTCCATGCCTCTGGCTCTTTCCAGGGCTCAACAGGAGACCTGTCTGGTATATCCCAGTCAGCAGCACATCGCTTTATTAAGGCAGTAACTAATGCCTTCTCAAATGCAGAGTGTTACAGCCTGCACGTAAATCGCAGGCTTCCCTCAGGTGCAGTGTGTCATAGATTGCACCCATGTTGCAATAAAGGCCCCAACTAAGCATGCGCGGACAGCTTTGTTAACCAGAAGTCCTTTCACTCAATGTCCAGGTGGTTTGTGACCACAACAAGGTCTTTCTTCAAACGTATGCAAGATTCCCAGACGGCTGCCTTGACTACTTCATATTAAAGCGTTTGCAACTCCTCCATCTATTTCAGCAACCAATACAGATCAGTGATTTGCTCCTAGGGGTCAAGGGCTACCCGTTAAGAACTTGGCTGATGACCCCTTTAGGAACCCACAATCCGAGGCAGAACACAACCACAACAGCAGCCATACCATCACTAGGAGTACCATCAAGCAAGCCATTGGCATTTAAAGATGAGATTCAGGTGTCTCGATCGCTCAGGTAGAGCTCTGCAATATGCCCCAGCAAAGGTTTCAAGAATAGTTGTTGTATGCTGCACAACACTACACAGCGTAGGGGCCTCCAAATTGATGATGACAAGGCCATAGGCAGAACTGCTATCTCTGAGGAAGAAGAGGATTAGGAGTTGGAGAAGGGTGCTCCTGTACATTCTGCTAATTCCAAAACGGATGAGGATGAGGAGCCTGCCAATAGCAGAGCAGCAGGGAGGCAAAGCCATGTAACCAAGACTGATACCATGCAGAAGGGGTTCATCATTAGAGGGGTCCGTGTTCAAAATAGATTTTCATGAGATCCATCTTTATAATAATTGCCATCAGCAGTTTACTGGTGACATACTTCCACATAAAGACCTTTGTACAATTACTCACAGGAGTGCCTATCTCTACAACTAAGCAAATGAACATCAAAGTGCTTGACTCAGTCACATTCATATGGCTACTTAACCTCTCCCCATCATAAACATGGGCCTCATTATATGTCAAACACACATACCGAGTTGTAATGCCCACACCTAGGCCAAAGTGCAACACTGCAGCGTGGATCAATGTTTTGCATCCAGCGTTCTTGAGATGCGCCTGATGACTTGAAAACCAGCATCTCATCATGGAGTCTGATCATTAAGCCTCCCTTAAAGTAACGCTTAGATGGAAAATAAAAGATACATCTCAGTGCTTGAGCCTTCGACCTCGAGAGTCTTATGTGACACAGCAGAGAGTGCGAGAGGAGCAGCAAGGCTATTAACAGCAAGAGTGTGCGAGAAGCAGCGTGGCTATTAACAGCAAGAGAGCGAAAGGAGCAGCAGGGCCATTAACAGTGATAGTGTGAGGGGGGCAGCGGGGCCATTAACAGTGTTAGAGCGAGAGGAACAGCGGGATCATTAAGTGAGAGAGCGAGAGGAGCATCGGGGCCTTTAACAGTGAGAGAGCGAGAGGAGCAGCGGGGCTTTTAACTGTGAGAGAGCAAGAGGAGCAGAGGGGCCTTTAATAGTGAGAGTGCGAGAGGAGTCACAGGGCCATTAGCAGCGATACTGCAAGAGGAGCAGCGGAGCCTTTAACAATGAGACAGCAAGAGGGGCAGTGGGGCCATTAACAGTGAGAGAGTGCAAGAAGAGTAAGAGGCCCTTAAAGAGCGCAGAGAAAGGGGCGAGAGGCCATTAAAGAGCGCAGAGAAAGGGGCGAGAGGCCTTTAAAGAACATGGAGAGAAGCTGATTGGTGAGTAGCATTGGTGAGTATTGCCAGTCTTTAAAGTAAAAGTAAGGTTTTTAGTTTGTGTTTAGGTCTCTAGTCTTATTTTTCATTTGTTGTCTTTTTCTTAAAAATAGTTTGTTACGTATAAGAGCAATACTGGTGCGTCAAAGAATTACAATAAAGTGTAAAGAGTGGGAGATTCTTCAAGTGTAAAAAGCAGGGATACTAGAGTAATTAATTAAATAAAATAAGATAGCGATGGCAGGATGGGTGATATTGCTGCTGCACCATGTGGGTTCTGCTGGACACCAAGGTGATCCAGAGCGAACACATCCACACTAAGTGCTTGCAGCTCAAGGAGCTTTGGATCCGAGTTAAGGAGCTGGAGTCCGAGCTGCAGACATTGCGCCACATCAGGGAGGGGGATAATTACCTGGACACTTTGCTCCAGGAGGCGGTCACACCCCACAGACTAGGTAATTCAAATTTGGTCTGTGATCAGGGACAGGAGGGTGTGACTGCAAGTGAAGCAGGTATGGGGACCCAGGGGGGTAGCGTTCGAGGGGACTCGGCCCCTGCAATTGTCCAACAGTCATGAGGTTCTTGCAAGCTGTGTGGACGAGAGCGGGGACTGCAGGGAGGATGAGCAAATTGACCACGGCACCGTGGTACAGGGAGCCATACAAGTGAGGGGAGGAAATTGGAATGTAGTAGTGGTATGGGACAGTATAATTTGGAGGATAGATAGTGTTCTCTGCAGCCGTGTGCGTAAGTCCTGAAGGCTGTGTTGCCTGCCCAGTGCCAGGGTTAAAGACATCTCCTCAGGGCTCAAAAGGAACTTGGAGTGGGAGAGATCCAGTTGTCATTGTCCATCATTGGTGCCAAAGACACTGATAGGGCTAGAAAGAAGGTTCTGCTGAAAGAATTTGAACAGTTAGGAGCTAATTTAAAAAGCAGAACCTCCAAGGTAATAATCTCTGGATTACTACCTGAGCCACGGGCAAACTGGCATAGGGCAAATAAAGTTAAGGAGTTAAAGGTGTGGCTCAAAGACTGGTGTGGGAGGAATGGATTTCAGTTCATGGGGCACTGGCACCAGTACTGGGGTAGAAGGGAGCTGTTCCGTTGGGACAGGCTTCGCTTAAACCTTGCTGGGACCGGTATCCTGGCGAATTGAATAATTAGGGCTGTAGAGAGCGCTTTAAACTAAATAGTAGGGGGGAGGATAGTGGAGAGGGGATACGTAGGCTAACAAAGCAAAAGGATATGGCAGCATTGCAGGGCAGCTATTTAGGTAATGATACCCAGAGTGTGACAGGAAGGTTCGGGCATACAATGTGGCAAAGATTAATGGTAAACCAGAGGATTGGGAAAGTTTTAAATACCAACAAAAGATGACCAAAAAAATAATAAAGGGGGAGAAAATAAACTTTGAGGGTAAACTAGCAAGTAAGAGCTTCTTTAAATATATAAAAAGGAAGAGAGAGGCCTAAGTGAACATAGGCCCCTTAGAGAATGAGGCTAGGGAAATAATAATGGGGAACCAAGAAATGGCAGCGGAGTGTCCACAGAGGGATATAGACAGGTTAAGCGAGTGGGCAAAAACCTGGCAGATGATGTGGGAAAATGTGAGGTTATGCATTTTGGCAGGAATAGAGGAGTTGAATATTATTTAAATGGAGAAAGACTGCAGAAAAATACAGCACAGAGTGATTCGAGAGTCCTCTTGCATGAATCCCAAAAAGCTAACATACAAGTTCAGCAGGTAATCGGGAAGGCATATGAAATGTTGGCTTTTATTTCAAAGGGAATGCAGTATGATAAAATTATACAAGGCACTAAATAGGCCACACCTGGAATACTGTAAACAGTTTTTGTCCCCTTATCTAATGAAAGATATACTGACATTGGAGGCAGTCCAGAGAAGGTTCACTAGGTTGATCCCAGGTATGGAGGGATTTTCTATGAGGAGAGTTTGAGGAGGTTGGGGCTGTACTCATTGGAGTTTAGAAGAATGAGAGGCGACCTTATTGAAACATCCAAGATTCCTAGGAGGCTTGACAGGGAAGATGCTGAGAGGATGTTTCCCCTTGTAAGAGAATCTCAGACCAGGGGGCATAATCTCAGAGTAAGGGGTCGCCCATTTAAGAGAGGTGAGGAGGTGTTTCTTCTCTCAGAGGGTAGTGAATCTGTGGAATTCTTTACCGCAGAGGGCTTAGAGGCTGGATCATTAAGTATATTCATGGCTGAGATAAACAGATTTTTAAATCAGTAAGGGAATCAAGGGTTATGGGGCAGCAGGAGGAGGCAGCTTCAGCTGGGCTCCGGAAACTCGGAGGACTGCTGGAGAAGAGGCACCAGTGAGGTCCGAGTCAGATGATGAGCCTCTGGATTTGGCCTTCCAACTCATCATAGAGAATCAACAAAGGGTGGGGGAACATCACACAGCAGCTGGACACCCCTGGGTCATCCACTCAAGAATCTCAGAAGCTGTCCACTTCCTCGGAGTCCCGTTTGCTTGTGACCGCCTCAACCTCATCCCTGTCACAGCAGAGGGAGCAGCTGGCCCACAAGAGGACAGCCAAAGCAAGCCAGGGCACTCAAGGCCTCAGCTCTCCAGAGGACACAAGCCAAAGTCAACAGAGGCAACAGGGCCACCAATTGCAAAGGCTGTCTCCACCCCTGCTGCGGATGTCAGGTCAGCAACTAGAAGGAGTCGGAGGCCGAGAAAAGTTAACAAATTCTGACAACAAGTGGATGCATGAGTGAACACATTTTGTCACTTTATAATCGAAAATATATTCACTTTCACTGAATAATGTGTAATGTTGTCTTTCAGCTTCATTGACAGGCTCCGCAAGTCCTCCCCATACATTCACCCACCACTCACCACCCCTGCTGTCCCCACAAACAGTTCAGCTGCACCCAGCCAGAGCATGAGTGATTCCAGAGGGAGAAGTGTGTGTGGCAAGGCCTTTCAGAGCCTCTTGCAAGCACTCTCCCACGCACGCGGATCCTTCATTCATCACACTCATCTCAACGTCCCGGGCATTTTCAATGCTGCCTGCTGGGGTTCTCTTTCAGTTGTCCACCTGAGCTGACCTGCATCTCCGCCCATCCACTGACCGCACTCCCATGCAGCACCTGTGCCCATCCAACATGAGGCTCCGCTCACTTTTGATTTCGACAACGATGGCTGTAGTCAGATTTTTGCTCAAGTTCCCTGTCCTTTCCCATTTCCCAGTCATCCATGTCCTTTACCCCATCATTGTTGATCCCCCGGCATCACCTTCCACATCCACACAGTCGCCTAGCAACCTGAACCCGCGTCACTCCAGGTGAACGTGCACGTTCCCTACTTTCCTAAGAGTCCTACCCCCATCCACAATGACCTCCCCGATCTCCTCCTTCCCATCCCCGGGGTCCATGTATGCCTCCAAGTCCCCAACAACCATCCTCACAGTCCCTTCTACCACAACCAACACACTTTCACCCTCCCACCCTTCAGGCTCCCTCTGCCTTTTCTCAGACTCACCGTTCCTTTGTACCATACCCTCCCTCAGTTTGCTCACCAGGAGCCAGTCATTGACTCCACAGACCCCTCACTTGCATGTTCACCTAGACAACCCCCATCTCCACCCTTACTCCCTCCTCCACTCTTGCTTGGTCCTCCCCCCGGACTCCTCCTTCCCACCCCGCCTCCAGATTCCTTTCTCTGCCCGCCTCCAGATTCCTTTCTCTGCCCGCCTCCAGATTCCTTTCTCTGCCCGCCTCCAGATTCCTTTCTCTGCCCGCCTCCAGATTCCTTTCTCTGCCCGCCTCCAGATTCCTTTCTCTGCCCGCCTCCAGATTCCTTTCTCTGCCCGCCTCCAGATTCCTTTCTCTGCCCGCCTCCAGATTCCTTTCTCTGCCCGCCTCCAGATTCCTTTCTCTGCCCGCCTCCAGATTCCTTTCTCTGCCCGCCTCCAGATTCCTTTCCTTACACCTTCCTCCAACCCTTACACCTACCTCTCCACTTGCTGCATTCTCCCCCGTTACACCCTACTCCCCCATGTTCCCCCCTCCCAACCTCAACCCCCCCCGCCACCTTCATCCTTCCCTCCCAACCTCACCACCCCTTGACACCTTTGCCCCACCTCCCGGTGCTCTCCCACTCACAGCTGGACCTTCCTCTCTGCCACTCACCCCCAAGTTGATCATCCATAGCAGCCCATGGCAAGACTGTGATGTTCTGAAGCAGACCCAAGACATCAACGGAGACCTCCTACCTTCCGTGGGCTGCTTCATGGTGGATCCATGTCCATGAGAGTCCACCCAGCATGCGATGCACATGTTCCTCCAGGGTCAGCTGTAGGGCTCCAGCATATTCTGCTCCTCAGACATCCATGATCTGAGCAAGGCCCTAATGGTAAGTCCCAACTTCTACATGTCACACTTGTCAAGACGTGTTCTGGGCAGACGTGTTTTCCTGCGGGTGTAACAGTAAATGGTGTGGGGGGATGATTCCGGTTGGGCCTTACTTTGCATTCCATTAACGGGATGCAAAGTGAGTTCACACCGGCCTCAAGCAGGATTGATGTTCTGCCACGGCTGACACCATCAGATGATACTGCTGTGCTTTCACACCAACATGAAACCGATTTTTGGCCTTCTCACTATATTGCTCCCCCTCCCCACCCATCATGACGCCTGATACCAACAGGGCCAGAAAACTCCAGCCAATGTGAAATTCTATCATTTATGATCATTCTTACTTAGGGGATCCTTTATCATGAGGTCATTAACTTATCCTGACTCATTACACATTACCAGGTCAAAAATAGCCTGTTCCCTCGTTGGTTCCGGAACGTATTGTTCGAAGAAACTGTCCCGAACACACTTTATGAACTCATCCTCCAAGTTACATTTGCCAATTTGATCCATCCAATGTTAATGAAGATTAAAATCTCCCAAGATTATTGCAGTACCTTTCTTGCAAGCCCACATCATGTCTTGATTTATACTCTGTCCTCTAGTGCAACTACTGTTAGGGGGGCCTATAAACCACAGCCACCAGTGATCTCTTTCCTTTGCTTTTTCTTATCTCCACCCAAACTGATTCTACATTTTGATCCTTTGAACCAAGATCATTTCTCACTACTGATCTCATCCTTTACTAACAGAGCCACCTCCTTTTCCTTTCTTCCTGTCCTTCCAAAATGTCAAATACCCTTGAATATTTAGGTCCCAGCCGTGGTCACTTTGCAACCAACTCTGTAATGGCTACGATATCATGCTAATTTATTTCTATCTGTGCTATCAATACATCCATCTTGTTATGAATGCTGCATGCATTCAAATGAAGAACCATTAATTCTATCTTTTTACCATTTTTCTCCACTATGACCTTCTTTATTGGAGCTCTCTTACGATTGTATGCTCTTCCCCTTCCTCTCACACTTTGGTTATCATTACCTTCATTGCTACCCTGCACTATTGTCTTCTCCTTTCTCTTTAACTTCCCAAATCTTTCCTCACCACTATTTAGTTTAAAACTCTCTCTACAGCCCTAGTTATATGATTCACCAGTACACTGATCCCAGCACAGTTCAGGTGAAGGCCGGCCCAATAGCACACCTCCACTTTCCCCACTACTGGTGCCAGTACCCCATGAAATGAAATGCATTTCTCTCATGCCAATCTTTGAGCCACGCATTCAACTCTCTAATCCTACTTATCCAATGTCAATTTGCTCATGGCTCAGGCAGTAATCCTTTGTGGTTTGCTTTTTAATTTAGTCCTTAGGTGCTCATACTCCCTCAGCAGAACCTTTATCGAAGTCCTACCTATGTCATTGATACCACATGGACCACGACAACTGGATCCTTCTCCTCCCACTTCAAATTCCTCTGCATCCCTGAGGATCTGTCCTTAAGTCTGGCCCTAACTATACTGTCCCTAACTACTACCATTACCTTCTTTTTTACTCCCCCCACCCCATTGAATGGCTCCCTGCACCACGATGCCGTGGTCAGTTTGTTCATCCTCCCTGCAGCCCCCACTCTCGTCCCCACAAGTTGCAAGAGCCTAAAATCTGTTGGACAATTGCAAGGGCCCAAGGCCCCTCCAATATTAAATTTTAGATTCCCATACCTGCCTCACTTGTAGTCACACCCTTTTGTTTTCAAAAATAAATGATATGTGAATAATAATGAAGTAAGAGGTTTTCCAAACAACGAGGACCAGTAAAAGGTTTTTGGATGACAAGGACCATTTAGTGAAATGGACTTCTTCGTCCCTCTTTATAAAACCACAATTCTATTGGTTATATTCAGATTACTAAGAAAGTGAGGAGCAAGGTTGGGAAAAATTTATTTCCATGGAAGTTGTTGGAGTACAGAATGTTTTGCCACAGAGTGATTTATGCAGAGATCACTGCACCTTTCAAAGGGAAAGGGAGACAAATATTTGAGGTAGGGGAAGATTGGGACAGAACAAGGCAGTGAGAAAAGTTTTGGACAGGCGTCAAATGCAACTTAATCTAAGTGTGAAGTAATGCATTTTGGGAAAAGTGAAAAAATACAATTAATGGGATGCATACACTAAATAGAAGGGTGTGGATGAACAGAAATCCATGAATTTAAATACATGACTCCTTCAGAACAAAAATATACGTAGATAAAGCTCTAAAATGCCCAGTAGAACTGTCTTTTTATAAACAGATGCAAATAAGTAAAGATGATCATAAAATCATAATAACTAGGAGTGGCTGATCAGATTGTGGCCTTAACTCCACTTTTTTGCCTGCCCCCCACGTAACCCTTAAATATAAACTACATATTACATTTATACATTGATTAGGCCATAGAATGCTGTGTGCCATTCTAGAAATTATGTTACAGAAAGGATATTAAAGATACCAAGAGCATACAGCAAATATCCACGAGTACGCAAGGGGAAAGAATCTGGTTATATTGCTGAAAAAAGACATTTTGTTGAAGTTTTTCATATTCATTTTAGGACAATAGCAAGTTATAGTTACATATGCTATAAGATTGGCCTTATCAGCAACCTCATAAATAGGACCCAAGCCATTTGCTCACCATGCAAGCTTGATGCTGAAATAGGGCGCTTCAAAAATATTCTGCGAGGTAATGGCTACCCTGATCAGATTATTTCGTGCAAACTCATAAACTGACCTAAGGATATCACTTTCGACCCTGAGAAGTGCCCAGTCTATCTCAGATGTCCCTGGAAGGGCAATTCTCAAAAATTTGAGCAACAGGTGAAGCTAACTGTTTCACACTGCTACTATGCAGTAGCAACACGAGTGGTATTTGCCGCTAACAGGATGCTGCCGTCAAGTCAAAAAGACGTTTTACCTGTCACACAAATGAGTAATGTGGTATATGAATTTCAGTACCCCAGTGTGATGCTAGATATGTAGGCCATACATCCCAAAGACTGGCTGATTGAATCAAACAGCATGTCCCTTCCACTGTTTGCAACGGGCAAGGTACAAACCGTACCCAACCAGCCCATGCTTGCAAAACTCAAAACAATGTCCAACATTAGATGTGATTCTGCGATTGGACAACATTTGCTAAACAATCCTCAGTGTGCTAAAAATTAAGCTAACAACCAACTTAAGATTGTCAGTCGGCTCGTAGTATAGCACCTTTGCGTGTACTGGAAGCTACATATATTAATACACAAGGCCCTGTTCTTTATAGAGAGACAGAAGATGTAAACACATTGGGCAGAAGTTTCACCTCGGGGGGGTGGGCGCGCACCCAACCCACTCGAGCGCACAATGACGTCAACCGACTGAACTATTGCACAATCGCACGTTGACGTTGGGACGCACGCCCAACGTCATCACGCATCATTTCATGTTCGAGCGGGTCAGGCGCACATCCGCCCGCTGAGGTGAAAATTCTGCCTTTTATTTTTGTTTTTCAGAACTCTTCATATCCCTGAGGCAACTCTGTGCCTCAAGGATCTTTTCCAGCGCGCACTCGTGCGCATGCGCAAAGTTCCCCGCTCTCCCTCCTCCCCACCCATACAGGCAGCACTGAGCACTGCAGCACACATTTCACATGGGCGGTCCTTAATTTGCCCGCCAGCAAGAAATCGTGGTCCAGCCCCAATCACGGGCAGCAGTTAGCTTCTCGACCCACCCATAGAACCATAGAACACTACAGCACAGAAAACAGGCCTTTCGGCCCTTGTAGTCTGTGCCGAAATATTATTCCGCTAGTCCCATTGACCTGCACCTAGTCCATAACCCTCCAGACCTCTCCCATCCATGTATCTATCCAATTTATTCTTAAAACTTAAGAGTGAGCCCGCATTTACCACGTCAGATGGTAGCTCGTTCCACACTCTCACCACTCTCTGAGTGAAGAAGTTCCCCCTAATGTTCCCCCTAAACCGTTTCCCTTTCACCCTAAAGCCATGTCCTCTCGTGTTTATCTCTCCTAATCTAAGTGGAAAGAGCCTACTCGCATTTACTCTGTCTATACCCCTTATAATTTTGTAAACTTCTATCAAATCTCCCCTCATTCTTCTACGCTCCAAGGAATAAAGTCCTAACCTGTTTAATCTTTCCCTGTAACTCAACTCCTTAAGACCCGGCAACATCCTAGTAAATCTTCTCTGCATTCTCTCAATCTTACTGATATCCTTCCTGCAGTTAGGCGACCAGAACTGCACACAATGCTCCAAAGTTGGCCTCACCAATGTCTTATACAACCTCACCATAACATCCCAATTCCTATACTCAATACTTTGATTTATGAAGGCCAGTATGCCAAAAGCTTACTTTACAACCTTGTCTACCTGTGACGCCACTTTCAGGGAATTATGTATCTGAACTCCCAGATCCCTTTGTTCCTCCGCACTCCTCAGTGCCCTACCATTTACTGTGTATGTCCTACCTTGGTTTGACCTTCCAAAATGCAATACCTCACACTTTTCCGCATTAAATTCCATCTGCCATTTTCTGGCACATTTTTCCAGTTGGTCCAGATCTCTCTGCAAGCTTTGAAAGCCTTCCTCGCTGTCCACAACGCCTCCAATCTTAGTGTCATCAGCAAACTTGCTGATCCAATTCACCACATTATCATCCAAATCATTGATATAGACAACAAACAACAATGGTCCCAGCACAGATCCCTGAGGCACACCACTAGTCACAGACCTCCAGTCTGAGAAGCAATCATCCATTACCACTCTCTGTCTTCTCCCACACAGCCAATTTCGAATCCAGTTTACAACCTCGCCACGGATACCAAGTGTCTGAACCTTCTGAACTAACCTCCCATGTGGGACCTTGTCAAAGGCCTTCCTAAAGTCCATGTAGACAACATCCACAGCCTTTCCTTCATCTACTTTCTTGGTAACCTCCTCGAAACAACGAACCCCACCGAGCCTGCCCAACAAGTGCAAAATTCTGCCCATTGCATCTGTTTCAGCTAAACAAAATAACTAATGGCCATTCGCTGGTTCATTCCTCAGGGAAATGCCTTGACCAATAAGTGTCAAGCTGCCTGGTTTAAATTTCAAACAATGCTTGGCAGTTAACTGTCACTCACCATTAACTGGAGCACTCTCTCTGGCAGTGCCTCTACCAATCAGAGTCCATTTGCTAACCAATCAGCACTCTCTTCTCATACAGTATAGTTGTTGCTTCACCTGACATTGGTATTCTTGCAATTGGCCTGATGAGTGCAAGATGAAAAGCTTCAACAAAATGTCTTTTTTCAACAATACTAAGTTTTATACAACCAAACAACAATCTGGTTATAAGGAGGCATTTGAGATTCCAGGAGTAAATACACTGGGACAAAGAGGAGATTTAATGGAGCTTTTAAAATATGCAGAAAATGAACAGGGAAAGATAAATTCCTCCTGCATAGTCAATGATGGAAGGTTATCAATTTAAAATTATCACTAAGATGTGAGGAAGAAAGGTAGGCAATGTTTCTTTGACAGACAATTGTTGAAATAAAGAATGCTTTACCAGAGAGTATTTTAGGCAGACATCACTACACCTTTCAAAGGGAAAAGTAGATAAATATTTGAAGCAGACGAAGACAGGGACAGAACAGGGCATTGAGAACAAGTTTGGATTGCTCCAAGGGCCAGCACAGACACAGTGGGGCAAAACTTTACTTACCTGAGCCACAGGATGAGGGTCAGTCAGAAAGTCATGGGGAATCCACAATTTGGGATTTCCCAGCACAGTGTGTACTTTTAACTTCACAGCATGTTAGTGACATTGCTAATCAGTTTTCTTCCAGGAGACCAACATGATTGACAAATTGGGCCTCGAATCGAGCAGCAAGCCAGTGAAGGCTGCAGTAGCACATAAATCAGTGCCGGGTTCAGAGCTGGGTCAGTCGAGAATTGGTAGGAGGAAGGGTGAGAAAGGAAGAGTGGAGTCCAGTTCGGCAGGATGCCGATCCCAGGAGAAGTGAGGGGAATGGGATGGGGGAAATTGGATTCCACAGGGGTAATCTGAGTTTGAAAGTCAGGGTGGGAGGGTGGGGTGGTTAGCTAAGAGGCCTCATGTTGGGGGCAGTGGTGAAAGAGTGGCGTGGGGAGAAAGGAAAACAAAATTGGAGACCTGTTACGATGTGGAGAAAATTGGGAGTCTGATTGTGGGAAGGGAGAAAATCTAGGGCTGTGGCAGTGGGCAGGGTGTGGAAATCTGAGGACTCATGGTGAGATCAGCAAAGAAGGAAGGTCATGGGGGAGCCTTGATCTCAGACAGGCACCTATATCCAGAAGGTAGGTGTGAAGGCACTTACCTCCCAAATCCACCAAGTCCTCGCCTGGATGCTCTGGAAACCTGGCTGATGAGAGTTAAAGTTAAAAACCTGAATGACAACGAGCTTGATAGTCTCATTATCAGTTAAAGTTCCAAAAGAATTCCTTGGAGCTGGTTGGCTGCCCATCCTACCTTGGCCTCAGTTAAAGCTAGAAAGGGGCAGGTTAAAAGCAGATGAAATAGTTTTTCAGACTTTAGCACATCCCCCCTCCCTCTACTGATCCAAATGTGCCTCTCTTTTTAGGTTAAACAAGCTCAATTGGTCAAATTACATCCTTCAGTGTGGTAGCTCTATGGTTCCAAAATCATGCAAAATTTAGATGCCAAGGCTAATAATAATCATCACCTACATCAAAGCTCTGCATTATTTCAGTTTGTTGGATGGCACCAACCAGGGTTCTGAGATCCACTTTTATGTCCAGGTTTTCTCTGCGTAGATGATCAGTTTCTTTCTTAGAAGCTTCCCATTTCAACTGTTGTTCCTGTCAAATACAAGATACTGGAGTCATTCTATTTTGCTTTGCTGAAACATATGTACTGAAATTGTTGACAATAATAGGTGCAGAACTGTGATTGGCAATTAGCCATAGTCTACAAGGGACCATAGACATCTCTCCATTAGAGAGAGACAAGTGGTTATATGGCTTGGGGGGTACCACTCCGCAATAAGCATGGGGCAAAGCAAGGAGGCAAGCCTTCATGGACTATCACAGCCAATACGGGGATTGAACCTGCACCATTGGCATCATTTTGCATCACACTCTAGCCATCTAGCCAAATGAGCTTACCAACCCCCACAGGATTGTGACTATAGACTAAAAATTGAAATTTTTTCAAGTTTCTCTTGCTTTGGGTCTATTACCAGTTCTACGTATTCATATACGGGGTCATTGAATTGAATGGTGGAGCAGCATCAAGGGGCCGAATGGCCTATTTCTGCTCCCATTTTGTATGTATGTATTTTTAGATCCAGCAACCTAGAATCATGCAGAAGAAAAGAAAGCAATTCAGCCCATACTTTTGCCGGTTATGCACTGTTAGCCACTGGAACATAGGGCTGAATTTTTGTGCCACTAACCCTGTGGAAATGTGTGTTAAGGCCCAAAACCAAGGGCAAAGATCTACCTCTCCATTGTTGCCATCACTGCAGCTGCAACAATGACTCTGAGTGAAGCTGTAAATTCTAATGCCATGGCTCAGTGGAAGCACACTTGCTTCTGAATCAGAAGGTTGTAGGTTCCAGTCCCATCCCAAAGGCTGAAACAAAACACAGGCAGCACTGCAGTGCAATACTAGGAAGTGCCAGCTTTCAGATGAGCCATTAAACTGAGACCCCATCTGTCCTCTTGTTGGAATGTGAATGATCCCATGGCACTATTTCAAAGAAGAGCAGGAGAGTTCCCACAAGTATCCTGACCAGTGTTTGTCCCTAAGTATCACTAAAAGAAATTATCAGGTCAATACCACGTTGCTGTTTCTGGGATCTTGCTGTATCCAGATTAGCTGCTGCATTTCCTACACTATCAGTGGCTAAACCTAAATAAGTATTTCATTGGCTGTAAAGCACTTTGGGGCAGTAAGGGATCATAAAACATGTCATATAAATGCAAGTCTTTCTGATCGGCTCCCTAAGACATACATAGGTTTGGTTATTTTTGGTCTAAACTGAGTGGTTACCATAATCAGGTGACCCAGCCAAAGAAGATTCCAAAGATAAGTTCCTCTTCCTTTTTGTGGGGCCAGGATGAACAGGAAGGCACTTCCAGGCTCCAAAATTTCAGCTTGCTTCATTACCACTCTCACCTTTGCCCCCTTCCACAGATCAGGACCACCCTAATATTTCATCTTACCTATCTTCTTGCGGTCTGATCTTAGCTGGACATTTGATCACCACTCCAGTGCTCATGAAGCTCGCCCTTCAAAATGTTCAGGCCTCAAAAGGTTCTGGCCTCCTCCCAAGGCCACTGGGCACATTCCACTAGGCAGATGCCCAAAGTGCACTTGGCAATGGGCGGGAGGGAGGGGCAGAGCGGGGGGTCGGCAGGGGTGGGTGTTGGTGGGGGAGAATTAGCCCGTTAAGCTGATCTGCCAATACCTTTGCTCCTTCACAGCTCCTCGTCTCTCATCATTAACAAAGCATTCAGGTTTGTCTTTCTCGGATCCAATCCCCTGCTCTATCACATTTCTTTTCTTTTACAAATATTTATTGACTTCGCTTGTAAACGTTTCTGTAAATTCTGTGCCCATCACCACTTCTGGCAGGGCATTCCATGTACAAATAACCCACTTCATAAAAAAAATTCTTCTAATATTTCCCTTGGTTGCTTTGCAATGATTACAAATGTATACCCTTTAGTTACTAACTTGTGGAAATAATATTTTTACCACATCAAAACATTTGGATTTTAAACATTTCCAGTCAAGGAGTCTCTCATCTTTTACCAGTCTAATGAATGAAGCCCCAGTTCCTCTAGTCTCCCCTCATGACTAAAATTACTCAAACCTAATGAGCTGTAACTTCTGAGTTAATTGTAGGGGGTTACCCCAAAGGTGCACTGGGGAAACCACCCACCCCACTCCCATCCCCAGACGTTGCCAGGCAAGGATTGCACAGCAATTGTCCAAGAAGTGCAAACTTCCGATGGGCAATTGCCCTGCACCGAGAACAACCCGAAAATGCTCACTCCCAGGGCCCATCGCCGAGGGCCGCTCAGTCGCAGGTAAGTACGCCACACCCCCTTTTTACAGCACTAAACTTACCTGGTTTACAGCAGCTAAAGGTCCAGCCAGGTTTAAAAGTCATTGACAAGCCTAGGGTTAAGTGGGGGGTGGGGTTGGCAGTCACCAGTTGGACCTGGTGGTGGGAGGGGTGGGCAGTTAGACCTGGTGGTGGGGGATGTCGCAGTCTGGCCTCAAGGAAGGGAGTTCCTGGGTGGGGGTGGGGGTGGGGGTGGGGGTGGGGGTGGAAGAGTCCCGTAGGGGGCATATTTTAGGGGTGGCGGGTGGGGAGAGTCCCATGGGGGCTGGTATGGGTCTGTACAATAGTTAGCAAGAAGTGTGTAGACCCACACCAGTCTTCCATGGGATACACCCCCCCCACCCCCCACATGGGACACCCCCTACCCACCCCACCCCCATGGGACTTCCACTCCCATGGCCCCCCACCCCCAACCCAGGGCTCCCTTCCCTGAGGCCCAACTGCCGACCTCCCCCAACAACCCCCTCTTCCACTTCCCGCTGACCAGGCTCGACTCCCCTCACCCCAGGCCATGCCCAACCCCGTGACCCCCTCTGGCCATGTCCAACACCCCTCCCACCCCCAGCCACACCCGACAACAGCCCCCCCCCCCCAACACCCACCCCTACCCGCAAGGCCGAACACCCCCTCCCACAACCCCCCCACTCCCCAACCCAGGGCAGACACCCTTCTTGCCCCCGGCCACGTTCAACACCCCTCCCACTACCCCGGCCTGACCTGACACCCCAGTGCACCTTTTAGTTAACCTACACTTTCCTGGAGCTCAGAAGTTACAGCCCATTAGGTTTGAGTAATTTTAATTATGAGGAGAGACTAGAGGAACGGTGCTTCTTTTATTAGGCCGTAAAAGATGAGAGACCACTTGATTGGATGTGTTTGAAATTCCAACTGTTTTGATGTGGTAAATAAGGAAATATTTTTTCCACAAGTTAGTAACTAAAGGGTATACATTTGTAATCATTGTCAAAACAACAAAGGAAAATATTAGAAGAATTTTTTTAATGAAGTGGGTTATTCGCACATGGAATGCCCTGCCAGAAGTAGTGGTAGGCACAGAATTTACAGAAGCATTTACAAGACAAGTCAATAAATATGCACCACACAGATCTCGCCAGCCCTGAGTCGGAAGGTCAGGCGAGATAGCTGGAAATCCAGGTGATACTAAGTACTTTCAAGCGGAGTGGCATACCAAAGCAATTGCCATTCCTTCAGAAGTTACAGTCCATTATCTTAGTCTGTGCTCCATGGCCTTGATGACCTCCCTAAAGTAGAAGTACTTTAACTATAGCCCAACTAATGATTTGTATAGGTTTATTGTCACCTTTATTGATTTTTTTTGTTATTTGTCCCTAGTTATAAAACCCAGGATCCCACAATTTTATCAACTCATTTTACAAGACTTTTTCAGTGAACTGCTTTTTTTTGTAAATATCTCGGCCAGTCTCCTAAGTTTCAGGATATGAGGGACCAATAAATTCTTCAGCAAATCCATATTGCATGCTTTGGTAACTGTTTCCAGAGTGATAACTCTTCCTGAAAAGAAATACTTCCGCTCAAACTTAAGTCCTTGCTCTGTGTTTTATATGAATGCCTCCTAGTTTACTCACCCCTTTCCACCTCAAATAATCTATCTAATTAGACAGGTTCTAAGCTTCACAATTGTATTCTGGTGAAAAAACATTTCTCTAATTTTGCCTAGAAGATACTTCTACAGAGTTAATTATTCTTCACTGAACTTTTGTAGACCATTTGTGCTGAAACTCAAAAACAAAGAAAAAAATAGGAAAAATAGAATATATATAATCTTACGTATAGTGTTTGGTCAGCTCTCTGAAGTTTAGTATCCATATTTGTAACCTTTTCATTTGCTTCTCTCTCAAGGTCTTCAACGGCTTGAACCAATACTTCATTCTGGTCACTAAGATCATTTACATAGGACTGAAGAATCCTTAACTTCATCTAAAATAAAATTAAACCTAGTCAAAGTTTAACAAAAGCATTGAATTCACACTTGACCCTTCACATTTCCTTCAACTTGAAGGCCAGAACAGCTCAATGTGTCCTTTTTACATGGCTTGAAATCAAATTGGACCCAAAATTAGTCAAAATACAAATTATATAAAATTTGCCCGATTTGTGTTAAAGCACTACCAATGTAAATATGACCCATTTCAAGGAATAATTTCAAGTTGGTGCAGTTTCAGAAACCTCACAGTGCACCCATTTGATAAATTCTAGTTTTATATCCATTTCTTCCATTCCATTCTACCTAGTACTTGAGGATGCCGACCACTTGATTCACCAACTGGAAAACATAACTATTGCCTGATATGCAAAAACTATGCATCAATTGTATAGAAAGTTAGCACAGCAACTCAGGCAGATTGAAAACTTCATCCTGGATAAAACACCAGGTCTTAGCACAGCCACAACACCACCATCTGGCAGCTGAGTGCAGAAGCTACAATATCTGCCCATATGTTCAAATCACAATTGAACAATACCCACCTACTATTCCTTTTCAAAAAATTTCAAGATAAAAAATATAGCACTATTGTGTTTATAGCTCAATCAATTTTACAATTAATTGCTTTGTGGCAGACAGCCAACTTCCAATCCTACAATTTGCATATCAATTTCACTAACTGGGTGACATAATGTTGTAGTATAATAAAGATCCAGTGTACAATGACACGGAATTCAAACTGAATTTGCACCTGCAAGGACAGGAAGCTAACCAACATGGGAAGGTGCCAATACAAGGTCAGATAGCTTCCTCCCTGGAGGGGAAACTAAAGGGATAGTCACTTTGAGTCTCTCATGTTCTCTTTACAGCAGACAGTTTTAAAATCACATCCACAGAGGCCCACAAGTAAGTTACTTGCCTGCCCGCTGATTGGTCATCCTTTAGTCTCTCCAAGAAATGGAAAAAGAGAAAAGGAAATGCCTTGTAAAAGAAAATCATCAACACAAATGCAGCTAAACTCCACCTCTATACATGGCAGTTGTCATTCAGTTTATTAAGCAGGTTAACACTAATACACTAGAGACAAATAATCAGACTTAAACCAATAAGCTAGTTATGTGATAATTTTATTCAATTAAAATTGTTCCTACCACTTTTAATATGGCATTCAAATTCCTAAACGCTGCTCTAAGCAAGTGCGTAAAGAGAGAAATTACAATGCTTTCGGAAAACCATGCCAGGAACTACTGACTCACTCTGAAACTGTTCTTCCAAAGCTGATCAATAGAATTTTATTTAAGGCACAGTACCTTTAGCACTCCAGAGAACAGGATCCTTGTGAGTTGAGTCGGAAAACATCCCAAGAATTTCACTTGCATCAATGAGTTGTTAAAGTGGTACTTAGGATTGTCATAGGAAGCATAGGTTGCCATTTTGCATGAGACTGGAGAATGTCATAAAGCTCAGCAGGAGCTCCATTTAATTACATTCATTGATACTTAAGGCTATCCAACTAGTAGCTCATGGTCCTCATGAAGAAGCAAGAAGCTATGGAACTGCAAGGCCAAATATTTTATCTACGATGTGTATTCAAGCTTCAAGATCAATGCCAGGGCAGATAAAAGGATTATTGAACTATTCTCTCTCAAAATAGCAGTAAGACAAGCATTCCCTCTGCTACCCAGACTATTTTATGGCTTCCTCAATATTATGGTGGAGGCCACCATACAGGGTGGTCTGCAGGGCTGTCCACCCAGTCAAGCGCAGAAGGGCTTCCTCCATAAAACATGAGAACCAGGACCAAATACCAAGGTGGATATATGGCAAAGTAGAAAAGTAGATACAGGAATGGAAGACTCCAGTCTATATCAGCCTTCAGTAATTAAAATGGAAGGGAGTCAGCCTCATAGCAAACACACTCCTTCAACAAAGCTCTTGCATAAGGTCACGTTTGAAAATTGACAATGAGTAAGCCTGGATTATGTTATTGGACTTGGACGTCTAGAATATCAAAGTGGTCAGCAGGACAAAAGGTCCCCTATGTAATTTCTTCCATCACGTTGAAAGCAGATACTACAAAGTTCTTGGGACAGAAACAGTAATACATTCAGCCAGATATGTTTAGAATTAGAACTACATGAACTGTTAAACATTGATCCTTTATTATCTCTTCCGAGCAGAGTCCCTCTATTGGTACACTTGTGTATGGTAGCCTCAAGTAGACAAAATGCACAATGTAATTTTCAATACACTACATTCCTCCCCTTCTTAGTTGATAAGAGGCATAGCATACTTCAATGGTTTGTTTCCAGAAGTGTAAACAATAAACTTAGGGATAACTTGAACTTTCAACTTCATCAGTAACACTGGCCCAGATCTTCTGATTTCAGAAGATGCAAAGTGGGAACCTTAGAAAATCCCAATGCAAGGACTCGAGGCAATTACCTAGGAAGTTTGAACTTCCGATGGACAATTCCCCTGCTCTGAGTTAAAGTTGTAGATTTCAGAAGGTTCCAACTCAGTTACCTGGATAGTTACACAGGGAATATTAGACAGAAGAAAACCATGTCTAACTCCTGGGTAACTATACAACTGATCCCCACTGACATCCCCACACCCCGACCCTCCAACCTCCGACTCACTTCCCTGATCCTCTGATTCCACCTAACCCTGATCCGACCCGAACTCACCAATCTACCCAAATACCACACTCGCACTCATTTACTAACACACTGAAACGCTATTTAAATGTCGCAAAGTGTTTCAGTGTGTTAATGAATGAAAACTTACCAGAATACAGCAGCTGGTGCTGCAGAAATGGGGCGTAGCTTGGCTTCCCCAATGATCCTGGACTACGAGGATAGACTCCAAGAACAGGTATACTCCGCATTTCTGAAGAAGCCCAGTTTGGTAGTCCAGTCCAGAAATGTGGAGCTCCAGCGCTGTGTAAACAAATAGGAGTGGAGCGTCAATTCAACGCTGATTGCCACTCCATGGGAGATTCAGCCCACTATTACATATTCTAACTTTTGTATTAATTTAACAATTTACTCAGTTATATACAATGAGATGAAAGATTTGTTCATCAATTGAAAATAGTTCACTACATAACAATCATTTAAGTATGGTGGATGTTTTTTCTCACGAGTAAGGTATCGATTAACATCAGCCGTGGTCTCATTTAACTCATGTTCTTCCTCTGAGGTGTCGATGTTGGAATCAGATTCAATGTTTACAAATTACGTTTTGTCGAATGGGGCATTCGTGTGATGATTTGCGAACCGTGCTTAGCAGTGATCACGGACTCTTTTGCGTTGGTCAGAATAAATGGTCGGGTGTCATAGTGGGGCTGTTTGCTTTCCAACATGACCATCACGTTTTGCAAGTCCTTCATCTCCTGGCTTTAGCGGTGTAGCTCTAAATTTCAAGTTTTGCTCTGCTCCCATTCGATCCTTCTGTTCCGATCACATTTGCATACATGTTGTTCATTAGCTCCACAGGGTAGCTCATGAAAACAGGTGCACATAGGATGTACAAAGATGATTGTAGCTGGAGGTTTTCCAAGTGCAGAGTCACTCTGTAATTGCAAAGAAAGCAATACAACATTTGCTTCCATGACTTGTTCTCAGCTGCAGCTTTACATATCAGTTCTTTCAAAGTACACGTAAATCTCTCAACTTTGCCTTTAGCTCTTGGCCAACAGGGTGTGATTTTTCGATGACTGAAATCTAGGTAGTTTGCAAATTTACTGAGCTTATCGCTGTTGAATGGGGATCCACTGTCACTTCTCACTGTTTAAGGAATTCCAAGCAAAGCGAAAATCTGGTCAAGCTTTTGGATAACTGCTTTCATTGAAGTTGATGTAACTATTTCCATGACTAGGAATCTGCTGTAGTCATCAGTGACAACAAGCAGGTGTTCACCAGAGTGCAAATCATCGACATCAACACTAACCTCAATCCATGGTCTTGGAGGTTGTTCAGACACCTTGTGAGGATCACGAAGATTTGACATTGTGGTTGCTTGACATGGCAAATATTGATGGATTTTGCGCTCTATCATGCAGTCAATTCTTGGAAATCATATATTTTCTCTAAGGAGTTGTTTAGTTTTGGCGATTTCCTGGTGACCTTCACATGCTATATCTACAACACATTCTCACAATGATTGTAAAATAACAATGCAATTGTTGGTTAATACAAGATCAGATGTGGTTGAGCAGAGTTCAGGTGAGCTCATTTCAATTATTGTGAAGACCTTGTCGTGTGTGAGCAAATTTGTTTGTAGATGCTCTCTGATCATTTCTTTTCAGTTTTGTGATTCCATAGCCATTATACATAGTTCTAATGCCTCATCTTGTTTTGTTGCTGCTTTGATGTCAGACAGTCTTAGTGACTCTGGCACTGTATTTTGGCTTACTTAGTTAAGATGTTGTTCAACAACTTTTTCCTCACGGTTAACACTGACCATTGTCAATGGATGTCGCAAAAGAGTATCAGCCAAGCAACCTCAACCCAGTGGACTATCAGCATGCAACTTATAGTCATTGTTCGAGTATCCGACACTCTATTCAGTGGGTAGTTTGCTATGCAGATTGTTGAACAACCTACTAATGGTCTATGATTGGTTATTACTTAAAACTTGCTTCCACACAAGGAAAGGTGAAAGTGTAGATACCCCATGTGATTGAGAGCACTTCTTTGTTTGTGAAGAACGCTGCACTATGAGTTTTAGCAATCTGCTTGCCATCACAACGATTGATAGGTTGCCTGTCTCATCTTTCTGCACGAGAACTGCACCTAAGCCAACCGGGCTTGCAGCCACAACTAGCTTGGTGGTTTTCTCAGGTTCTCAGGGTTGAAATAAGGATTTGTGCAACTTGTTCGATCACAGCCTGCTTGTGTGATGTAGTCCACTGCCACTTGGTGGTTTCTTTTGTCAGGTCACGTAGGAGGGCAGATAGCATAGCGAGGTCAGGAATGAAGCGACGTCAGTACATGACGAGTCCTAGCAGACTCCAGACTTCCTGCACATTTGTAGGATTCGCAGATTTGCAATGCCTTCAACTTTCCGTGGATCAGGAGATACTCCTTCACTGTTGAACACATGAATGGAGGATTCAATTTTACTTTCATTGAACAACCTCTACCTCGCGGAGGCTGAGCGTCAACTCGCAGACGTTTCCTCCTACCTCTCCCTGGACCATGACCCCACCACAGAACATCAAGCCATTGTTTCCAGGACTGTCACTGACCTCATCTCCTCTGGAGATCTTCCTCCCACAGCTTCCAACTTGATAGTCGCCCAACCTCGGACGGCCCGCTTCTACCTCCTACCCAAAATCCACAAACAGAACTGTCCTGGCAGACCGATCGTGTCAGCCTGTTCCTGCCCCACGGAACTCATTTCTCGTTATCTTGACTCCCTTCTCTCTCCCCTTGTCCAGTCCCTTCCCACCTACATCCGTGATTCCTCTGACACCTTACGTCACATCAACAATTTCCAGTTCCCTGGCCCCAACCGCTTCCTCTTCACCATGGATGTCCAATCCCTCTACACCTCCATCCCCCACCAGGATGGTCTGAGGGCCCTTAGCTTCTTCCTTGAACAGAGGCCCCAACAATCCCCATCCACCACTACTCTCCTCCGTCTGGCTGAACTTGTTCTCACACTGAACAATTTCTCCTTTAACTCCTCTCACTTCCTCCAAATAAAAGGTGTGGCTATGGGTACCCGCATGGGCCCCAGCTATGCCTGTCTCTTTATGGGGTATGTGGAACATTCCTTGTTCCAGTCCTACTCCGGCCCCCTCCCACAACTCTTTCTCCGGTACATCGATGATTACTTCGGTGCTGCTTCATGCTCTCGTCGGGACCTGGAAAAATTTATTAATTTTGCTTCCAATCTCCACCCCTCCATC
The DNA here is from genome assembly GCF_964194155.1 of Cetorhinus maximus. Classification (NCBI taxonomy): domain Eukaryota; kingdom Metazoa; phylum Chordata; class Chondrichthyes; order Lamniformes; family Cetorhinidae; genus Cetorhinus; species Cetorhinus maximus. The sequence continues at coordinate 68,294,964 of NC_135882.1, forward strand.
ATCTTCACATGGTCCATCTCTGACACTTCTCTTCCCTTCCTTGACCTCTCTGTCTCAATTTCTGATGATAGACTGTCCACCAATATCCATTACAAGCCTACCGACTCCCACAGCTACCTCGACTACAGCTCCTCACACCCCGCTTCCTGTAAAGACTCCATCCCATTCTCTCAGTTCCTTCGCCTCCGTCGCATCTGTTCTGATGACGCTACCTTCAAAAACAGCTCCTCTGACATGTCCTCCTTCTTCCTTAACCGAGGTTTTCCATCCACGGTCGTTGACAGGGCCCTCAACCGTGTCCGGCCCATATCCCGCGCATCCTCCCTCACGCCTTCTCCTCCTTCCCAGAAACATGATAGGGTCCCCCTTGTCCTCACTTATCACCCCACCAGCCTCCGCATTCAAAGGATCATCCTCCGCCATTTCCGCCAACTCCAGCACGATGCCACCACCAAACACATCTTCCCTTCACCCCCCTTGACGGCATTCCGTAGGGATCGTTCCCTCCGGGACACCCTGGTCCACTCCTCCATCACCCCCTACTCCTCAACCCCCACTTATGGCACCTCCCCATGCCCACGCAGAAGATGCAACACCTGCCCCTTCACTTCCTCTCTCCTCACCGTCCAAGGGCCCAAACACTCCTTTCAAGTGAAGCAGCATTTCACTTGCATTTCCCCTAACTTAGTCTACTGCATTCGTTGCTCCCAATGCGGTCTCCTCTACATTGGAGAGACCAAACGCAAACTGGGCGACCGTTTTGCGGAACACCTGCGGTCTGTCCGCAAGAGAGACCCAAACCTCCCTGTCGCTTGCCATTTTAACACTCCACCCTGTTCTCTTGCCAACATGTCTGTCCTTGGCTTGCTGCATTGTTCCAGTGAAGCCCAACGCAAACTGGAGGAACAGCACCTCATCTTCCGACTAGGCACTTTACAGCCTTCTGGGCTGAATATTGAATTCAACAACTTTAGATCTTAAACTCCCCCTCCCCCCATCCCCACCCCGTTTCTTTCCCCCCCCACCCGCCTTTTTTTTTAATAATTTATATAGATTCTTCTTTCCCCACCTATTTCCATTATTTTTAAATCTAAAACTAAAACCTTTAGTCTTTCCACCCCACCCCCACTAGAGCTGTACTTTGAATATCCTGTTTTCCATTCTTAATTAGCACTTTTCTCAGACAAAGACCACCACCTTCAACACCTCTTTGACACTTTTGTCTCTGACATCTTTTGATTATCTGCTCACACCACACCCTCAATGTGTCTCTTCCCCCCCACCCACCTTAAACCAATTTATATTTCTCCCTTGTTGAAACTATGCTTCAGTTCTGCCGAAGAGCCATGAGGGCTCGAAACGTTGACTGATTTCTTCTCCGCCGATGCTGCCAGACTTGCTGAGTTTTTCCAGGTAATTCTGCTTTTATTTTGTTTTAAACACTTGTCTTTGTTCAAAGTGAGGTTACATTCTCTAAGATGTCGTAGGCACGTCTCGAGTTCACTTTCAGTGTGACAATAGATGAGAATGTCATCAATAATGTTCAGCATGCCTTCAAATTCTTGAAGTACATCCTGAATCAGGTACTAAAATACCTGTTATTGAATTACTCCAAAGTTGAGCCTCTTGTACAGAAAAAGTCCAATGTGAGTGGAGAATACTGTAAGATAGCTTGATTTTTCTGCAAACCCGAATTGATGGTAGTCCGTATTGAGGTCAAGTTTAGCAAAGTGTTTAGTACCATTCACTTTCTCTGTGATGCCATTGATTGTATGGTTTGGTGACCGCATTTTAACGCAGATTCTAATCTGGTTCTCACTCTTGGGTTTCTTCATTACTTGTCTGGGTGAGACCCAAGGGGTAGGCTCATCCCCAACTTTCTCAATAATGTCAAGTTCAAGTAGGCACTAAAATTCTTCCTCTGTCTGCTTCCTTGCTTGAAATGGTATTTGTCGCCATTAACGTGTGACTGAGGACAGATTGGGGTCTATATGCAGCTTGCATTTAACATCTTTCAGTTTGTCGATAGCAGTGCAGTGGCCAGCATGCAATTCAAGAATGTTGCTGGTATGTGTAGGAACTGCGTATGTGACTGCGATCACATGCAGATCTGTTGCTGTGTGGAAACTGATAACTATGGGCAGGATTTTACATCCCACGGGCGGGCACGCGCCCGACCCGATCGGGCGTGAAATAGTGTGCAATGACGTTGGGCAAGCATCCCAACATCATTGCGCACTCATGCGATATTTCAATGGGCAGGCAGCAGAGCGCCTACCAACAATTAAGAGGCCTATTAAGGCCCTTAATCAATTAATTTAAACATATTTTTCGCTGCACATCCAACCTTACAGTTGGCAGGCGGGCGAATAAGCCAGGCAGCCTTTTGATTTTTTAGCAAACCTAATCTGATGAGGTTTCTACAATTAACTAATAAATATAAATTTTTGGGCAGAATTTTTATTCTCTTCATGTAATTGTGAGAGAGTCCCATGTCAGGGCTTTTTTTTCAGATTTTATAAATATTTATTTTTGATTTTAAAATTGTGCAGCTCCCCAAACCAGCTCCCTGCCATCAGGGAGCTTTCAGTGCCACTCCCCCACGCATGGCCAGATTTTTGTGCTCGCACTCCTCCCACCCCCACCCCGGCAACGCTGAGCTTCTCAGCATACCTTTCACGCTGGCTGGCCATTACTTGGCCAGCCAGCATGAAATCGTGGTTGGGGACCGATCGCAGGAGGCAGACCGTTTCCCAGCCGTTCGGGGGCCCGCCTGCAATGCCTGCCCAAAGACCTGAAAATCCTGCCCTGTGTCACATTGTCCAGATATAACATAGAATACAGCATTTATTCTGGTGTCTTTGAACGAGATTGGGGGTTTCTAAAGTCCCGAGAACTTTCAGTGCTTTGTCACTATTGTAAGGGAAATTTTTTGTGTTCTCTGATATGCAGAAAATGGGGCAATCCTGAGGTTTGTTAAACATTTTGTCTCCCGTGACACTGAGAGATGCTCCTGGATCTTGAGTATTGCTGAAAAAAGAGACATGTCTAAGCTTTTTGTCTTGCACTCATCAGGCCATTTTGCAAGAATACCAATATAAGGGGAAAACAACAATTTATACCATATGTGAAGAGAGTGCTGATTGATTGGCAAGTAGAATTGCCATGGAGAATGCATCAGTGATGGTGACTGACAGTTAACTGCCAAGCATTGTTTGAAATTTAAAGCAGACAGCTTGACCCTGATTGGTCAAGGCATTGCCGAGGAATGAGTCAGCAAACGGCTGTCACTTATTTTACGTACCTAAACAGGCGCAATGTGTGTACATCCTCTTTCTGTCTGCAAAGAACAGGGCCCTATATATTAATATATGTAGCTTCCAGTACTTGCAAGTGTGCCACACTGCGAGCTCCACTGACAATCTTAAATTGGTGGTCAGCGTAATTTTTTGCACACTGAGGATTATTTAGCAAATGTTGTCCAATGGCGGAATTGCAATTGGCAATCACAGAGCATCTATGTCTGAGCAGCCAAAGGTCACTGTCACAAAGGGCTAGTCACAGTGTCCGAAAAAAAGTGCAAAAGTATATTCAGAGTCATCTGTCTCTCCATTGGCTACATTTTCTTGACTTTTTGCTATGATACGAATGTGTGGCACCCTTCTGCGGTATTGCTCTTAATAGTTGATTTTGCTGATGAGCAACAAACACAAGAAAAGTGGTTGGGTTTTCCACAAGCTTTACACTATTTTGCAGTAACAGGACACTATACAGTGTGGAGAAGCGCCACCATGGTGGAAGCGTCATTTGGACAAGTGTGCCATTGTTGCTTTGCAGGTGCTTTCCTGGCAAGTGAGTGATGGGTATTCACAGGGGTTGATGTATTGCAGGCAGGTGGTAAATGCCAAGCTGCCCAAATCCCAGAGGTAAACTTGAAGCAGCTGCCACAACTATTTGCAATTTGTACTTATTTCGAGATGCAGGCTTTGAATTTAGTAAATAGAAGGCCACCAAGTCTTATATGTTTCTTACAAAATGAAATTAAACCTTTATTAATAAAAGAAATTATTTTAAGCAGACACATAGATCTACAAATTACTACTATGATAACTTCTAAATCCGCTAATTAATCTAAACCCCGGTTTCACTTCCGATAAAGCAAGAGTGAGACATATAGATTTTAAAAGACCCAGGCAAAGTAACACAAAATACCCTGAACGGCCGAATTCAAAGTGTTTTTCTCAGCTTTGGTTCCTTGTAGCAGCAGCTTGAGGCTTAGATGCTGGAGGCTTTTCATACGTGCGTTAGGTCTTAAAATGCCTTCCCTTACACACAGCCTTCTCTCCTTTATACATATTTTCCCATTTGAATGCAAATTCCCACTGTTTCACTGCGTCTTTGGACTTTACCTCTCTAATAATAAAATTTACCATAGTACCAATTTTACCAGGAATCTTTGGGAAAAATTAACACACTGTTTCTTAACTTCTCCTGGCTAGGTGAAACATTTCAGCCCCCTCTTTTGAATTCAAGCTAGTTTGGTTTATTTAAAAATGCAAAAGTTCCCTTTACACCTATGTTTATCTACTTAACATTTCAAACCTGGCTTATTTTCTGTTACATCAAAGCCTTCAGAGCAGCTGCCTTTAATTCAGTTAAGTCAGTCACACACACACGCACACAAACAAACACACACACACAGACACAGACACACACACAGACACACACACACACAGACAACTCTACAATAAATTCCAATAACATTATGAAAACTATTATATCTTCCTGACATTTGAACTTGTGGTAGTTAATTTTGGCAGCCTTAACTTCAGTCGGTCTGGATTCTGAAAGCGACAGCAATCTTGCTAACTCCATCAGCTCTGACAGTTTTCTGTCTTAATTGCTTTTCAGCATAGTTGACTAGAGAGATGACCTTCGATTATTTGTGTTTCGATTTCTCATTTGACATGTTCAACATCACCTAAGTCACATTTGATTGCTAGTTGCCTCAAATGCATGCAATATTGGTCAATTGTCCAGTTTGCTTCTTGCTTAGTGCGTTGGAAGACAATTGTTCGTAAACTATATTTTTCTTGGGCATGAAATAGGTTGTTAATGCATTTTATTTGAGTCATAGGCATTTTAATCTTGCACAGGCAAAGTGTCACAAAAATATCTTCCAATTCTTCACCTCTATTGTAGAGAAGTCAGGCTTTTTTTGCCATCTGTGATTGCAAAACCTTCATCATGCCTTTGAAACATTGAATGCACATCAAAAGGTGGTAGCTTGGGCACAGACAACACCATATTCATTGGTAACAGTGATAAAACTTCTCTGTAATGATTCAAGATTTCTTTTTGATTTGATAGTTATTTTTGCAAGATCAGTGAGTGTGTGTGTACACTATGCAAGCTTTCTTGTTTCTAAATCTGAGCTGGAGTGCCTCTTGTGTATATCCATAAATCTCCAACTTAAAATGCTATCTGCAGCAAGTAGACAAAAAAACCTCAAAAAGTTTCATGCCTGAAAGCAATGTTTCTTATTTTTCCCCCATCCTGAAGCAATTGTGAATTTCTTGGGACAGAAACAGTTACATATTCAACCAAAGACATTTAGAATTCGAACTGTAAACATGGACCTTTTATTATCTCTTCCTAGCAGACTCCCTCTGCTGGTACATGTGTGTATGGTAGCCCCAAGTGGACAAAATGCACAATGCAATTTTCAAAACACTACAAAGACCTATCACATCGCTGACAAGGAAAGAGACTTAGGAAGATGAAGTTCTCGAAGTGTAACATGAAGGCTAGGTATGAGACTGCATCTTGTATTGTTGAAATATAAATTGAATCTATTGAAATAATGAATTAACATACCAATTATAATGTAACACTAATGCATTGCAATATGGAAGGGTTGCAGGATTAAAGTCAGACCTGGAGTCACTCGATTCCCAAGACTGAGCATTAACCAGCTGCAGAAAGAATGTGCTGTGTGATAACATAATTTGTGCTCAGTAGTTCAAAGAAGAGTTTTCATCTCATTAGTAGAACTGTAGATGTCTGCTCATTAGTTTTGCCTTATATAGACTTGTTTTTAACTCTTTTGGTATAATTATCTTAATGAGCAGGCATGACAGTGATCACGTACACCTAGGATCTTGGAATTTAAATCAGGAAATTTCAAGAAATTCTGATGAATTCATCCCCAGGAGCATGCAAGAGAAGTGGTCCAGGTTAGGAACGATTGTCGTCTCCCAGATTGGGCACAGACAACACCATATTTATCGGTAGCAGTGATAAAACTTCTCCGTAATTATTCAAGATTTTTGCTAATGTATGATCATCTTACATTGAATGAATTTTGAATAACTTTTTATATAATTTTATATCAATTTTGCCTCAATAAGTATCTCATTGTAGAGTCGCAAGCCTGAATTACAAACTAAATTTTAAAATGAATTGTAACCCTCAAAGAAACAACATCTGTCTTGGTAGCGACCATGCCCAAGCTGTAGAGAAACAAACAGCAGCTGCTGAAATTCTACACCTTCAGCCACTGTGCGATATACATCCATGTTATGATAAGCAAGATCGTGGCAATGCATTCTCATTTTACACTGTTGCTTACCATGCACCTTAAGGCATTCTTTGTCTCTGCTTTCTGACTGGGTATGGTAGTATAGTGGCCATGCTACTAGGATAGAAACCCAGAAATCTTGAGTTCAAATCCCACCATGGAATGGTGCAAAAATGAATTTAATGAATCATGTAGTGTATCAGCTAGCAACAACAGAAAAAACTGGCCACTAAATGTCCACCACGGACGGGAAACAGTCACCTTTACTTAATCTAGAATGAACCTGACTTCAGACCTAAACTGGTGGTTCACTTTAGGCAAGTCCATAATATTTCAGAGTTCTGTTAATGATTGACCAGCAAAACTGGCTCACTAATAGCACTTTACAACTTAGATCTGTCACTAGGAGTTGCGGTACTTTCCACCTGGCTCCAGAAAGTCTACCAGACAATGCCCAAAGTGGCCTTAGCTAAACAAACACCAGCAACACCAGTAAGCTGCACAGTTTTAACTGGTTAAGCTCTGGCAGTATCCCCATGCACACTTAATGAAAGCTAAATCCAAACTATGCTATTCTGCACCCAAGGACTCCAGACTTAGAGAATTGGCACACAGAAATCCAACAATTGGGTTAGAGATTTCAATATCTTTATTTGGGCCATTTTAGCCATGGTAATTAATCTCTGTACATGCCAGGCATCCAGCTCACTCCATTCTTCCCCTCCTGCACCCTCTCCCCACCACCAAAAGAAAATTATAAGTGCCAGGCCTGTAATTGTCAATAGTTAACCCTACAATTTGAAAGTTAAAAATGTTCTCTCCAGGCAGAATCTATGTTTAGAAGATCTAAAACCACAATTGGGCCCATTGGTTATTCTCTTCTCTGCCCTATAGTTCAAGTAGACAGAGCATAATAATTTTACACATCCATCACAAGCCTTCACTGAAATCTTAGTGACAACACTCAGGTACACATGAATTATACATCTCTGGCAAAAAATGGAGCTTGAAACCACAACTAGAGCTCAAAGCATAGATCCCAGGATCAAGCTTAATGATGAGGCAGGAAATTTCAGAGGGTGATGCAACACTACAGTGAGAACCCAGGATTTTGGCAGTAGTTGTACAGGAAAGAATGTACTTTATTGTAACCTCATGGCCCAACATATACCCACTTTTTCATCATGTCAGATGGCCAATCCTGGTTCAATGAGGAGAGTAAATCAGCATTCCAGGAACAGCACCTGGCATGCTTGAAAATGCTAACTAGTGAAGCAACAAGACTATATGCATTCTAAACAAGAGAAGTACAATGTGGAATTGCTTAGCTCTGTCTAACAACAAATGAGTCAGATGAAAGCTCTGAAAGCCTATCAGATCTAGTCATGACTGGTGGTGAACAGTTAAACAAGTAATTGTTCCACGAACATCCTCAATAATAGCGGAATACAGGATGGGTTCAAAAGAAAAGGCTGAAGCATTTGCAACCATCTACAACCAGAAGTGTCGAGCGGATGATCCTTCTTCACATCCTCTTGAGGTCTCCACCATTACAGGTGCCAGTCTTCAACCACTTTGATTCACAAATATATGGAGTGACAAGGCATTGGAGATGTTGGCAGGCTTAAAAGTGGACAAATCTCCAGGTCTGGATGTTGTGTCCCAGACTGCTGAGGGAGACAAGGGAAGAGATCGCAAGGGCTCTGACCCAAATTTTTAATTCCTCTCTGGCCACAGGGGAGGTGCCAGAGGACTGGAGAACAGCTAATGTGGTTCTGCTATTTAAGAAGGGTTGTAGAGATAAGCCAGGGAACTACAGGCCAGTGAGTCTCACGTCAGTGGTAGGGAAACTATTGGAGAAAATTCTGAAGGAGAGAATCTAACTCCACTTGGGAGAGGCAAGGTTTGATCAAGGATAGTCAGCATGGCTTTGTCAGAGGGAGGTCATGCCTAACAAATTTGATTAATTTTTTTGAGGAGGTAGCCAGGTGTGTAGATGAGGGTAGTGCAGTTGATGTAGTTTGTATGGATTTCAGCAAAGCTTTTGACAAGGTCCCACATGGGAGACTTATAAAGAAGGCAAATGCACATGGGATACAGGGTAATTTGATAAGGTGGATTCAAAATTGGCTTAGTTGTAGGAGACAGAGGGTGATGACAGAAGGATGCTTTAGTGTCTAGAAGCCAGTGTCCAGTGGCGTACCACAGGGATCTGTGCCGGGTCCCCTATTATTCATCATGTATATAAACGACATAGATGACTATGTGGGGGGTAGGGTTAGTAAGTTTGCAGATGACACAAAGATTGGCCGGGTGGTTAACAGTGAGGTTGAGTGTCTTGGGCTACAGGAAGATATAGACGGGATGGTCAAATGGGCAGATAAGTGGCAGATGGGATTTAACCCTGAAAAGTGTGAGATGATACACTTTGGAAGGAGTAATTTGACAAGGAAGTATTCAATGAACGGCATGACACTAGGAAGTTCTGAAGAACAAAGGGACCTTGGCGTGTGTCCATAGATCTCTGAAGGCGGAGGGGCATGTCCGTGGGGTGGTGAAAAAGGCATATGGGACACTTGCCTTTATCAATTGAGGCATAGATTACAAAAGTAGGAGGTCATGTTGGAGTTGTATAGAACCTTGGTGAGGCCACAACTGGAGTACTGTGTGCAGTTCTGGTCGACACGTTATAGGAAGGATGTCATTGCACTGGAGGGGGTGCAGAGGAGATTCACCAGGATGTTGCCTAGGATGAAACATTTAAGTTATGAAGAGAGGTTGGATAGACTTGGGTTGTTTTCATCAGAGCAGAGAAGACTAAGGGGCGACCTGATCGAGGTGTACAAGATTATGAGGGGCATGGATAGGGTGGATAGGGAGCAGCTGTTCCCCTTAGTTGAAGGGTCAGTCACAAGGGGACATAAGTTCAAGGTGAGGGGCGGGAGGTTTAGGGGGGATGTGAGGAAAAACTTTTTTACCCAGAGGGTGGTGACGGTCTGGAATGCGCTGCCTGGGAGGGTGGTGGAGGCGGGTTGCCTCACATCCTTTAAAAAGTACCTGGATGAGCACTTGGCACGTCATAACATTCAAGGCTATGGGCCAAGTGCTGGTAAATGGGATTAGGTAGGTAGGTCAGGTGTTTCTCACATGTCGGTGCAGACTCGATGGGCCAAAGGGCCTATTCTGCACTGTTTGATTCTGTGATTCTGTGAACGTGATACGAAGAAATGGCTGAGTGCACTGGGCACAGAAAAGGCTGTGGTTCTTGACAACAGCCCAACTGTTCCAGTGCAGCTACAAGACTGGCATCTACCAGATATTGCAGAAAGTTACCCAATATGTCCATTTTATCAATCTATTCTCAATAGTCAGAGTGATGGAAGAGATCATCAACAGGGTCATCATATAGCACTTACTAACTAATAACCTGCTCACTGAAGCTTAGTTTGGGTTCAGTCAGGATTGCATAATCTCCAAGACCTCATTACAGTCTTGATCCAAACATGACAAAAGAGCTGAGGTGAACTGAAAGAGACCGTCCTTGGCGAGAAGGCAGCAGTCGACCAATGTGGCACCGAGGAAGCTTTGTAAAACTGGCCAATGGGGATTAGGAGAAAATTCCCCACTGGCTGGATTCATATTAGGTACAAAGCACAAATGGTTGGAGTTGTTGGAGACCAATCATAGTTCCAGGACATCGCTGCAGCAGTTCTTCAGGGCAGCATCCTAGGCCAAATCTTCAACTGCTTCATTAATTACCTTCCTTCCATCATAAGGTTAGAAAGCTATCCACTGATGATTGCAGAGTTCAACTCCATTTGCATGCAGCAAGACCTGAGCAACTTCCATCCAGGCTTGAGTTGATTAAGTGGCAATATTCGTACTACTCAAGTGACAATGAACATTGCCAACATGGGAAAGTCTAACCATCCCGCCATGACATTCAGCAGCATTGCCTTCACCAAATTCTCCACCATCCTGGGTATTGTCATGGACCAGAACTGAACTAGAAGAGCCAAACAAATGTCATAGCTACTAGTACAGGCCAGAGGCTGAGTATTCTGCAGAGAATGGTTCATCTCCTGACTTCCCAAAGCCTCTCCACCACCTACAATGCATCAGTCAGGAATGTAACAGAATACCCCATACTTTCTTAGATGAGTGTAGCTGCAACACTCAAAAGTTTATCATACAGGACAAAGCAGTCTGCTTGATCAGCAGCTCATCCAGCACCATAAACATCTACTGCATCCACCTGGCTGTAGTATGTAGTATATACAGGATTCACTGCAGCAGCATGTTAACTCTTCTTCGACAGCATCTCTCAAACTCAGAACCTCCACTATAGTGAAGGGGAAGGGCAAATTTCCCTCCAAGTTACTTATCTCCATTGCTTCATTGTCGTTGGGTCAAAATCCTGGAACTTCCTACATTGCAGCATTGTGGGAGTACCTTCACCAAACGGACTGCAATGGTTCAAGAGGGCAACTCACTTCTGCCTTTTCAGTTGCAACTAAGGATGAGCAATAAAAGATATTCTCACCAGTGACACCCATATGCCAACCATGAATTCTTAAAAAGTTGGAAGAGCAAAAGAAATGCACAGACACATACGACCCGAAGACTTTGCAAATGTAAGGGGGCAGGGGGGTAAAGCCATTTAAATGAGAACAAGGTTCAGCATTGAATTTGATGTGTTAGGGGAAGGGAAGCCAATGCAGGTTAGCAGAAACGAAGATGACATAATTTGTGTGGCAGAGTTTTAACTGACCAGTAGTTTATGTAGGGTTAAATTTCAGAAGCTGGCAAGGAGACCACTGATGAGCCTAAAGATAAATAAACGCCAGATGAAGGTCTTAGTGGCAGTGAGGTGATACAGATTAGAGGTGTGTAATGTTGCAGAGGCAGAAATAGGCAACCTTAGTGATGCTTTGCAAATAGGAATTCAAGTGAAACTCAAGGTGAAAGTAAACAATGAGGTTGTGCATCATGGATAAATTATCTTTGGTGTGCAGTGGTGTTCAGTCTAAATAATAACAGACCAGGCCTAAGATGTGGAGGTTTTGGCAGGAGATGATCAGGGTACTGTTGGACTTATTAGTGTTAAGTTAGAGAAATTTCTTACGCATTCACACCCAACATCAGGGAAGCATAGTAGTAGTCATGAAATCCAAGGTGGTGGTATTTTGGAGCTGTGTCACTTGCATTGGAACCAAGCAAGACATTAGTACTTCAAAAATGAAGTACAAAACAGAGACAGTGGATAAGGTGAATGTCACAGACAGACCAATCAGGGATAATATAGTTGCAAATATAAAGCTTGTGATTAGTGCTTTGAGCAGAACATACTTGATGCTGTTGGAAAAGCACATGCAAAATAAGCAATCCTCCATAAGAAACATAAGGAATAGGGGTAGTAGACCATATGGCCCATCAAGCCTGCTACACCATTCAATACAATCATGGCTGATCTTCAGTTTCAACTCCACTTTCTTGTCCACTCCCTGGATTCCCTAAAAGGCCAAAAATCTGTCTATCTCAGCCTTCTACAACCCTCTCGGATAGAGAATTCCAAAGGTTCACAACCTTTTAAGTTAAGAAATTTCACCTCATCTCACTCCCAAATGATCAGCTCCACCCGGAGGCTGTGTTCTCGTGTTCCAGACTTGCATGAATCACAAAAGGTTATTATGCAGGTGCAGCAAGTAATTAGCAAAGCTAATGAAATGCTATAGTTTATTGCAAGTGGAATTGAATACATGAGTAGAGAGGTCATGCTTCAGTTATACAGGGCATTGATGAGGCCACATCTGGAGTACTGTGTACAGTATTGATATCCTTATTTAAGAAAAGATGTAAATGCATTAGAAGCAGTTCAAAGAAGGTTTACTCGTTTAATACCTGGAACGGGCAGGTTATCTTATGAGAAAAGGTTGGACAGGCTAAGCTTGTATCTGCTGGAGTTTAGAAGAATAAGAGGCAACTTGATTGAAACATACAACTGGACTGGAGAGCTGAGTCTGAATGTTATAAAAGCACGAGAAGGGATGAAACTGAGAGCAGTGTCAGAGAGTTAAAAGCGTGAGAAGGAGCAAGGCTGAGATGAGCACAGTAAATTGTAGTATTCACAGGAATTACCCTAAATTAAGATAATAATTAAAACAAATTAGTAAATACTGTAGTAAGTGCTTTAGATAAAGTATAAGGCATGTCAGTGTAGCTCGACCAGGTGGAATGTGCATCTTGCTGGATGTGGGAAGTTGTGAAAGCACAAAGTGGCCTCGATGACTACATCTGCAGGAAGTGTCACCAGCTGCAGAAACTTGAGCTCCGAGTTGCAGAGCTTGAGCAACAACTGGAGTCACTGTGGTGCATCCACAAGGCTGAGGATACATAGATAGCATATTTAGAGAGGTGGTCACACCGCAGCTAAGAAGTACACAGGCAGAGAGAGAATGGGTGACCGCCAGAGTATCTAAGAGAAACAGGCAGGTAGTGCAGGAAACCCCTGAGGCCATCTCACTCTCGAGCTACTTTTCCATTTTGGATACCGGTGAGCGAGATGGTTCCTCAGAGGAGTGTAGCAAGGGCCAAGTTCGTGGCACCATAGGTGGCTCAGCTGCACAGGAGGGGAGGAGGAAGAGTGGAAGTGCTATAGTAGGGGATTCCATAGTTCGAGGAGCAGACAGGTGTTTCTACGGCCATAGACGTGACTCCAGCATGCTATGTGGCCTCCCTGGTGCCAGGGTTAAGGATGCCAGAGCAGCTGCAGGACATTCTTTTGGGGGAAGGTGAACAGCCAGAGGTTGTGATCCATATTAGGACCGATGACATAGGTAGGGAAAGAGATGAGGTCCTAAAAGCAAATTTTAGGGAGTTAGGAAGGGAATTAAAAAGCAGGACCTCAAGATCTGTAATCTCAGATTACTCCCAGTGCCATGTGCTAGTGAACATAAGAATAGGACGATTGAGCAGTTTAACACGTGGCTGCAGAAATGGAGTAGAAGGGAGGGCTTCAGATTTCTGAGGCATTGGGATCGGTTCTGCAGCAGATGGGACCTGTACAAGAAAGACGGGACTAGTGTCCTTGCAGGGAGATTTGCTAGTGCTGTTGGGGTGGGTTTAAACTAGTTTAGCAGGGTGGGTGGGAACCTAGGGGGAAATTCAAAGTACAGAGGAGAAAAACTGGCAGTAGGAAGTAGTGAAATATCAACTGATAATGAGGATAAATCAGAGAGTTGCATCACGGTAGATAGGATACTTGGAGAGTTTGATAGAATTAGATTAGGCAACAGAAAGTCATTAGATGAGGTCAAAATAAGCGGGAAAGTAAAAAAGCCTAAATCAGGGCTAATGTATGTGAATGCAAGGAGTGTGGTTCATAAGATTGGCGAACTGCAGGCACAGGTTGACAAATGTAATTATGATATTATTGCTATAACAGAGACCTGGCTCAAAGAAGGGCAGGAATGGGCGTAAATATGCCTGGGTACAAGGTGTTTAGGAGAGACAGGAAAGGAAGAAAAGTGAGGGGCTGGGAGTGACAATATTGGTTAAAGTTGGCATTACTGTACTGGAGAGGGAGGATGTTTCAGAGAGGTCAAGGACAGAATCTCTCTGGCTAGAGGCAAGAAATGGGAAAGGTGCAGTAACATTGATTGGTGTAGTATATAGACCACCAACTCGTGGAAGGGGTGTGGAGAAACAAATTTGCAAAGAAATTACGGAGAGGTGCAAGAGTTATAGAGTTATCATTATGGAAGAATTCAATTATCCAAATATAGACTGGGATAGGAAGAGTACAAAAAGACAAGAGGGGCGAGAGTTCCTGGAATGTGTTCAAGATCATTTTCTAAAGCAGCATGTTTCCAGTCCAACGAGAGGACATGCACTTTTGGACCTGGTTCCAGGGAATCAGAAGGCCCAAGTGGATCAAATAAAGTAGGCGAGCCTCTAGGGGGAAGTGACTATTGTATCATAGGGTTTAGGTTAATCATGGAAAAGGACCGGGAACAATCCAGAGTAGGGGTTAATTGTTGGCAGAAAAGACAATGGCTGAACAATGGATCACCTTCAAAGAAAAAGTATTTCAGGCAATGTCAAGATATATTCCCTTGAAAGGGAAAGGTAGGGCAATTAAACCCAGAGCGCCCTGAATGACGAGAGAGTTAAAAGTAAAGACGAAAAGGAAGAAGTGCACGTACAACAGATGTCAGGTAGAAAATACAATGGTGAATCAGGCTAAATATAGAAGGACTAGAGGGGAAGTGAAGAAACTAATAAGAAAAGCGAGGAGAGAGCATGAAAAGACGCTGGCAGCAAACATAAAAGGAAATCCCAAGGTCTTCTATCAGCATGTAAAAAAATAAAAGGATGGTAAAATAAAGAGTAGGGCCGATTAGGGTCAAAAAAAGAGGACTTGTATGTGGGGGCTGAAGAAATGGCGGAGATGTTGAACAAGTACTTTGCATCTGTCCTCACAAAGGAAGCACTTGCTACCCAGGCTAAGGTGAGAAAGGGGGTAACTGGTACACAAGAAGGTGGTGTCGGAAAGGCTAGCTTTACCCAAAATCGATAAGGTTCCAGGACCAGATGAGATGCATCCAAGGGAACTGAGGGAAGTGAGAGTGGAAATTGCAGAGGCACTAGTGATAATCTTTCAGTCTTCCTTAGACACAGGGGGCATGCTAGAGGACTAGAGAACTACGAATGTTACACCTTTGTTCAAAAAGGGGTGCAAGGATAAAGCTGGCAACTACAGGCCAGTCAGTTTGACCTCAGTGGTAAGGAAACTTCTGGAAACTATAGAACAGGATAAAAATCATAAATCATGTTTAACAAACTTGGAGTTTTTGAGGAGGTAACAGAGAAGGTTGATAAAGGAAACACTGCTGATGTGGTGTATATGGATTTTCAAAAGACATTTGATACAGTGTCACACACAGACTTGCGAGCAAAATTCTAGGTCATGGAATAGAAGGAAAAGTAGGCACTTGGATAAGAAATTGGCAGAGTGACAGGGAACAGAGAGTAGTGATAAATGGTTGTTTTTCAGATTGGAGGAAAGTTTGTAGTGGAGTTCCCCAGGGGTCAATGTTGGGACCCTTGCTCCTCCTGATATATATTAATGACCTAGACTGTGGTGTGCAGGGCATGATTTTAAAATTTGTAGATGATACGAAGATTGGAAATTTTTTCAACTGTGATGGAGATAATCTTGAACTTCAAAAGGACATCAACATTTTGGGCAGACAAGTGGGAGATGAAGTTCAATGCAGAGAAGTGTGAGGTGATTCGATTTGGCAGGAAAGTTATGGTGAGACAGTATAAAATAAAGGGAGAGCCTCTAAAGGAACAGAGGGATCTCAGTGTATACGCACATAGGTCATTGAAGATTGCAGGGCATGTTGAGAAAGCAGTTAATAAAGCATACAGTATCTTAGGCTTTATTAATAGGGGCACTGAGTACAAAAGAAAGGAAGTCATGTTGAATTTGTACAAGACACTAGTTAGGCCTCTTCTGGAGTACTGCGTCCAGTCCTGGACGCCATACTTGAGGAAGGATGTGAAGGTATTGGAGGGATTAATGATTCCTGGTGTGAAGAGCTGCAGCTATGAGGATAGATTGGAGAGGTTGGGACTCTTTTCCTTGGAGAAAAGAAGGCTAAGAGAAGACTTGATAGAGGTATTCAAGATCATGAGGGGTATGGACAGGGTAAATAGTGAGAAACTGTTCCCACTCAAGAGAACATCAAGAACTGAAGGGCACAAATTCAAAATAATTGGCAATAGGAGTAAATGTGATGCGAGGAAATTTTTTTCACCCAGAGGGTGGTTGAAGTCTGGAACAAACTTCCTGAAAGGATGGGGGAGGCAGATTCGATCAAGGTATTCAAAAGGGAATTGGATCGCTACCTGAAAAGAGAGAATGTGCAAGGTTACGCGGATAAGGCAGAGAAATGGGACTAGGTGGAGGTGGCATGGTCTTACAGAAAAACAGTTGCGGACTCGATGACGAATGGCCTCCTTCTGCACTGTAAAGATACTGTGATAAGATCCTGGGGAGACTTGACAGGGTGAATGTGGAAAGGAAATTTCCTCTTGTGGGAGAATCTAGAACTCGGGCTCACTGTTTCAAAATAAGGGGCTGCCCATTTAGGGCAGAGATGAGGAAAGATTTTTTCTCTCAGAGGGTAGTGAGACATTGGAATTCTCTTCCTCAAAAGGTGGTTGAGGGAGTATCCTTGAATATCTTAAAGCAGAGGTAGATAGATTCTTGATAAGCAAGGAGCTGAAAGGTTATCGGAGTAGGCAGGGGTATGAGGTTAAAATCAGATCAGCCATGGTCTTATTGAATGGCAGAGCAGGCTTGAGGGGCCAAGTGGCCTACTCCCGCTCCTAATTCGTATGTTCTTATGTTTAGATTCTCTAGCCAGGGGAAAACAACCTCAGTGTCTACCCTGTCAAACCCTTCAGAATCTTGTACATTTCAATGATATCACCTCGCATTCTTCTAAACTCCAGAGACTATAGACCCAATTTAGTTAGCTTCTCATCTTAGGACAAGCCTTTCATCCCAGGAACCAGGCTAGTGAACCGCCTTCGATGTAAGTATATCCTTTCTTAAATACAGATACAAAAACTGCATACAATATCCCAGGTCCTCACCAGGACCTTGTACAACTGTAGCAAGACTTCTTAATTCTTGTACTGCAATCCACTTGCAATAAAGGCTAATGTCGTTTGCCTTCCTAATTGCTTGCGGTGCCTGCACACTAGCTTTCTGTGTTCCTGGTACGAGTATACCCAAGTCCCTCTGAACATCAACATTAACAAGTTTCATGCCTTTTAAAAAATATTCTGCTTTTCTATTCTTACGAATAAAGTGAATAGCCTCACACCTCCCCACATTATACTCCATCTGCCACCTTTTTGCCCACTCATTTAACCTGTCCACATCTCTTTGTGTCTTATTCACAGTTTTCATTCCCACCTAGCTTTGTATCATCAGCAAACTTAAATACATTACATTCTCTGTCTCTTCATTTAAGTCATTAATACAGATTGAAATAGTTGAGGCCTTAACGCTGATGCTTGCAGCACTCCACCAGTTACAACCTGCCAACTTGAAAATGCCCTTTTTATCCCTACTGTTTGCTTCCTGTCTGTTAACCAATCCTCTATCCATGATATATTACCTCCCTTATCTTGCCTATTAACCTTTTCTGTGGCACATTATCGAATGCCTTTTGAAAATCGAAGTACACTACATCCCCTGGTTCCCTACTCGTTACATCCTCAAAAAACTAAATTTGTTAAACATGATTTCCCTTTCGTGAAATCATGTTGACTGTCTGGTCATCCTTGAATTTTCTAAGTGCTTTGTTAAGACTTATTTAATAATAGATTCCAGCACTTAGCCAACAACTGATGTCAGGCTAACTGGCTTGTAGTTTTCGCTCTCCCTACTTTCTTGAGTAGTGATCCACACATCAGAAATAACAAATAATGTGAACAGCCCAAGTTCATTGTGCAATTCAATAATCTTTGAGCTAACTGTGGTACAATTATAAGATTGTTATATTTTGGGACTGTAGCTTTAAACTTAGGGTAAATGAAGGAGGTCATGCAATCTGACCTGTTCTGCAGTCTGCCTGACAGTAAGCCTGGGTGGTTTAATTGTTAGACATCACAGGAGGACTTAGATTGTTTTACTGAGAAGAAGGTGCAAAGTATTTATACTTTGAGACAATAGCAACAGTCTCTGAGTTTACGATGAGTAGACTCTGAGTGCCAGAAAGGTGTTGTAGATAACCGGTTATAAATAGTTGTGCTGCAATCTGTCCATTTACTTATAAGATGAGAGGGAGTTGGGTCAAAAATAGCTAATCAGCAGTTCTACCTGGACACAAAGTTAATATGTTTCACATTGCCATGGGGAAAGAGGGCAGAGGAGATCAGGCTACAAGCTTCCCTACAAATCAATGAATATCACAGACAGCAGTTCTGTGTCGACATCCGAGAGAAAGGCTGCTTGGCTTCACGAGATACTATTGCTGGACACAGGAGAGACATGTCCTTGCAGCCTCCTAAGGATTCCGGGAGATCTGTCCTGGTATAACCTGGAGAAGAATCATTGCAGCAGGCTTTACTGCTAGTGGTGGATTTAAGAAACTCTGAAAACTGGGGAAAGCGCTTGGAGACAGTCACTCAAAGTTACTACTCGGTAAAGAGGGGATACTAGAACCCATTGGGAAGCTAGAAGCAACTGAGGACTGTTTGCTATAAAGTTTGAAATTCCATGGAGAGTGTGATGTTTAATAAGTATAAAAAAGGAATGTTCCTCGCTGTAGTTCAAAATGTAAGATGGCTACAAAAAGAAAAACAGTGCTTAGTCAATAGTGCTTTTAGTCATTTGTTAGAGTAAAAGTTTTCAAACATGAAATCTTGCCATGTCATTCTTTTAGTTACTAACTGGAAATTTGAATCTCTTTTTAAAAGTTAGCAGTTTCTATGGAGATCATAACATCTGACAATGAATGTTCATATTAGTGTTCATGCATCAAATCTACAGTATCTAGGTGTTGCTCTAGCTGTAAGAAAGGAGAGACTTTTCTGCCTCCCTCATTGTAACAAATTGATTTTTTTCCCTCCATAGACGGAAGCCAAAAATGTAACCTTTGATCCTTTCTTCAGCTCTGTGGCAAATATTAGTCCACCAAGCTGCCAATTAAACCCACCAGCTATTATTAAAAACCTCCCTCCTCTAACCAGTGAGAGCCATAGCAAATACTTTTTTCTGGAACAGCAATCTGGAAGAGGAATGGCACCTTCATGGGATGGGCTTCACCATCAAAAATGAGCCTGTCTGGCTACGCAGTGACTCCCCAGTTGGATACGCGAGACCCTCATGACCCTTTGGCTCACCCTAATAAGGAAACTGTGTGCTACTGTCATGGGTGTATATACTCTTAGACTAAATGTATTAGGCGAGCCAAAGAGGGATTCTACTCCAACCTAGAGTAATCCCTAACCCAAGTCCCAGCAAGAGATAAGCCTTGGTAACTTCAACGAACCTCTGGAAAGGTGTAATTAGCAAGGGAGGAATAAGGAAAACAAATTCCAATGGAGTTCTTCACCTGATGAAATGCTTAAAACATGACCTCGTCATAACCAACACTGTTTAGTCAGAGAGACTAGCATAGGGCCTTGTAACAACGCCCACAATGCAAGCGCTGGCACCTGATTAACTACGTCACCATCCAAGCAAAAGATTGCAGGGATGTCCGAGTCACTCACGCTATGGCCTGTGTCAATGACTGCTGGACAATTGTTGCCTAATCCATCATCTCCATCAACCTGGCCCCTAAACAGTGACAGCAACAGAACACAGCCCTAAGAAAATTAACGTTAAAGCCTCATGGATCCGGCAAAGGCAGCTCTTCTCAGCCACTGCCTTACACACAGCCTCTCAACTCCTCGCCACAAGAGTTACAATGTGTCCAGAGTAATTGTCTACTTTACATTTCACCATAATGAAGACATTCTTGGCTTCTCAACTGGGACCAGAAACTGGTTCAACAAGAATGACCAAGAGATACAGGAGCTAATCAAGTGCAAGTGCAAAGCATTCTGGAACCCCCACCATACTTCAACAGAAAAGCAGATCTATGCGCATCCAAAGGCAACAGTACATCAATCTGGCACCTCAAAGTATTGGAGAAATACCCCCCATCAATGCTGTCTCCACAAAATCCTTCAAATTTATTGGAAAAATAATCAATCTAATGTCAACATCCTCTCCCAAGTCAACATTCCCAGCATCAACGTGCTATTCACCCAAAACCAGCTTTGCTGGGCAGGCATATTGTTCGCATGCCTGAACCTGGCTCCCGAAATAACTGCGTTGAATGAAACAAATTTCATATTATAAAATCATAGAACGGCTACAGCACGAGATCATTCAGCCCATCTTTTCTTTGCTGGCTCTCTGCAAGAGCAACTCACCTCATCCCACTCACCCACCTGTTTGTTCCCTATAACCCAGCAAATGTTTTGTTCAGTTAATTATTCAATTCTCTTCTGATTTTTAAAAATTTAGTCTGCCTCCACCGAACTCTCAGGCAGTGCATCCAAGATCCTAACCACTAGCTGCGTAAAATATTTTTCATGTCACCAGTGCTTCTTTTACCAATCCAACGTTCTTTAACTTGTCCACCTTCAAAGATTTGAATAAGTACCTCCCTGGCCTGTATCTGTTCCTGCAGCCCATTTAAAATTAAAATAGTTTATATTACTTTCATCATCCTAACAGAATGCATGACTTCATACTTTTCTTCTTAAATTTCATCTCCCATTTACCAGTTTACATCCTCCTGAAGTCTATAACTAACCTCCTCACTGTTTAAATATATCAGGGATGGTTCTGAAAATTTCCATTTTTAAAGAGAACTATGGTTTCAAATATGGCCAAATACATTAAGAGGTTGTGATCTAGCAAGAATTTATGAAGTTTTGAAGTCTTAATAAGTATTTAATGTCGTGAGGCATGAATTGAACTGAGGAATGGTTCATTCATCACATTTTTGAGGTAGACGGATAGCACTTGTTGCCATTTGTTGTAAGAAAACTAAGGCGCCATATGAATAACCTATTGCCTATATTTTCTCTTCCAAATGTGTACCTGTTCTAATGTATGTGATTAAGAAAGACACACTTTGGATCTTTGTCAGTTACAAATTTATTCTTGTTTTCTGCAGACTACTTACCTTTAGAGTGCCTTTACTTTCATCTTTATTTTCTAGCTGTCTCAATTTTTCCTCATACAAGCCTTGGAATTCGTTCGATAAATGTTTCATGTTTTGCCTGACTAATGTTGGTGCTGGAAACGCAGATTCCTTGCCTCCCGCTCCCAGCAGCTCCAAGTCCCGCCGCAAGCCGCCACTAACGCCTCCTTCAACATTACCACGGCCCGAGGAGCCAGTCTGTAATTTTATTCGATCCCGATCAGAACAACGGACCCTCAGGTCCTGCTCGCCAATATCCATTGATCTGGTTCAATCATACAAAAGACTTTTGTCGTTAGGCATTTTGACAATACGCCAATCTCCAGCCGCTTGGTTCTAGCTGTTAACCAAACTTTGAATCTAACGGAATGCGCCGCTGGAACTCCCGCCTCCTCTACCCCTATTGGTGGAAAGGGCAGCAGGAGCGAACGCTTCCTCTACACTGATTGGTGCAGGTGTGGCTGGAGCGCCCGCCTTCTTTACACTGATTGGTGAAAAGGCGGGGGGGGGGGGGGGGGCTGCTACTCCCGCCTCCTCTACACTAATTGGTAGAGGGTGCGTTTGGGGCGCCCGCCTCCTCGCCACTGGTTGGTGAGAAAGGTCGCTCGAGCGGGCGGTTTGGTTCGCTCCCATGCCAATCGCGTACGTCACTAAAACCGGTTCCTCGCACTTGGTCGGCCGAGAGCCTGTAATAAAATCAGCGGCGCAAAGGAAAAAATGTGAATTATTAACCGAGAGAGGGAGAGGGAGAGGGTACGAGTGGCCTCCTTAGCATAGACAAGCTCCATTTTCTTCTCTTATACGTTTGAAAAGGGTCAAACGGGTTTGCAGCGATTGTTTTCACACCCCTAAACCGGTAACCGTTGACGAGTGACAGGCGGAAGCTGCCCTCTGATTGGTTGTTTTGCATTCCGGAAGGGCAACTGGTCGCTTGGTTACAGAGGCTTTACGCGGTTGGGAGGAAGAGAGGTTCTGGTAGGTGTTGTGCTTGTAATCGGTGAAACTCGGTCAATGCTCTGTAGTTGTATCTTTTAAAAAAGGGACCGGGCGTTTATTTCCTCGTCCTCTCTGTTAAAGTCCGGATTCAATTTCCTTAATTAAAAAGCACGATAATAAATCATGGCCTACCTGTGGCTGCTCTACGGAGCGCTTGAGCCAGGGCATGCCCAACCTCTTGTCACAAATTTACCTCGAACGCGCTCTTACGATTTCCGTAGCCCCTCAAATTTAGAGAGAAACGTCATCTTAGTCATAGTATTTTTGGTGGCTGGCATTAATCTGCTACTAGAGCAAATTTAGCATCTTCAACTTATAATGTGGAAGACCACAAATAATATTTTACTCCTACAATGAAGAGCTTTTTGGTGAATTATCAAAATCACCTACCTCACCCTTTGCCTTCAGAAGCCTCTTTGACATGTATTGTTTTGTGGATTTCTTCCCCTTCCTCTAATTGCTGCATGTTTCCTACCCTGGACCTTCTGAAGAGATCTGGTGTTTCACAAAAGATTACATTATAAATAATCGTTTGATAGTACAGAACTCGAGTATTGCTGAAAAAAGATATTTTGCCAAATCTTTTTGTCTTGCACTCATCAGGACAATCGCAAGAATACCAATGTCAGGGGAAGCAACAATTTTATACTGTATGAACAGAGAGTGCTGACAAGAAACCAGCACAGGCATGATGGAACGAATGGCCTTCTTCTGTAGTATATAATACAATACCATGAGGTTAATGCCTATGATGGTCCGTAATGAGGTCCTGATCTCAGACTGTGTGAGGCACGGACTAGAGTTCAACTACTTTTTTCTTTCTCCCATGTGAGGCAGATGAATAGAAATTGAAGCCAGCAATGGATATATCATCATAAGACTTAGAACAGAAATCGGGGTGGGTGGAGGACGCAAGGAGAGGAAGCTACTGTTAGCAAACTGCCATTTTGATTACTACTGGAATGTTTTAACCTCTGCCACTGACGATGGGTGGAGGTAATGCTTTCGCCCATTTGTTAGCCTGTTTATCTATAAATGATCTCAAAAACTAATGGGCAGATTTCAATGAAACTTGGTACACAGATGGGGCACGGCCCAAGGAAGAACTGATTAGTCTTTTGCGAAGATGCAGATCCGCGTTCAGATCCTGGAATTTTAAAAGGATCCATTAACATTGGGAGATGGGGTGAATTGACTTTTTTTAGAATGTTTTGGGCTGTTTTATTTAGAATGTTGTTGATTGTTTTAGAATGATATGGATTGTCTCAGCTGCTGGGATGGAATTTGTCACCGTTGTCAAAATGTGAGCAGAGTTTTCAGAGCAGGTTTTTGGATGTGGATTGGCCTAAAGCCCCTCCTCAGTGAGCTGGAAGCTCTTAATAAAAAGATTTCTTTTTTCAGCTTTGTAGTTACAGAGCAACAATCACACAACAAAGAGCTGCGTAATTGTAATAACATTGAGTTAACACAGCATAGCAGAAGTATGTGTTCTACTGAGTGCCCTCTTGTTAAAATGTCTGGCTGAAGAAAAAAGACTTACATTTATATAATACCTTTCACAACCACTGAGCATGCAAAAGCACTTTACAGCCAATGAAGCACTTTTATGTGTCTTCTTAGGTAGCCCCTTGGGATGACTTGCTTCCACTCCAGTTCAGTGGGTTTTGAGATGGCTGATGAGTTCCAATGCACAATCTGCAGACTCTGCCACATGTGGGGCAGGTGGTGCTTGAAGGGTTGGGTTGATGATTTGTTTGGAGGTTGGGGCGCACTCTCTTGACTTTGCCTCTGCTGTTCCTGACAAAATCTCTCAATGTGCTTGGCACCTTCCCAAATGTACCTTCTCCATTTTAATCAGTCACAAGTCAGTGGGATGTTTGACCTCTTCAGGGGTGCTTTGAGGACACCCCTAAAGGACACGAGTGTCAATGGTTCATTCAGAAACTGAGCTCCAGGTCATTGTTGACTCCTTCTCCAAAGCCTATGAGAACATTTTTAAGTATTCACTGTTGTATTGTGAGAAATGTGGCAGCCAATTTGCACACAGCAAACTCCAACATACAGCAATGTGATAATGATAGATAATCTGGTTTTGCGATGTTGGTTGAGGGAAGTACTGCCCAGAAGTCATCAACACCTTCTCAAGGCCAATTAGGGATAGGCACCAAATGCTGGCTTAGCCAGCGAAACCTGCATCCATGAAAGAATTTTTTTTTAAATGACACCATGGTTAACTCCCCTACTCATCTTCGAAGTAGAGCCTTGGGATCTTTTACACCCACCTGAAAGGGCAGAGCCTTGGGTTAACATCTCATTCCAAAATCAGCACCTCTGACAGTGCAGCACTCCCTCAGTACCGCACTAGAGTAGCAGGCTAGATTATTGTGCACAAGTCTCCGGAGTGAGACTTGAACCCACAACCTTCTGAATCAGAGGTGAGAATGCTGCCAACTGAACCACGGCTGACATGCAGGTACATTAATTTAGCCTGAATGAATTGTAAACATTTGTATGACATCATAACCTTCAGAATTCTAGAAAAATGTAACTATATTAAAGGAATGCTGCAGGTTATCAGTCCCTTGATGAGTACTTAAATATCTGTCTGTTTAAATAAAAAACATTGGCAGACTTTTTTTTTGCCTTTTTTGTGTATAACCTTAACATAAGGTGACTGGTTTCCTGATTGGGGCTTCCATCTTATCTGCATTTCTCAGGTTTAGATACAGAAATACAACATTCTTCTGCCAAGCCCAGTAGCAGTGGCAGTCCTGGGAGCTAAAAGTTGGTAACAGAATGAGAAGTTCCAGGAGCTTGGAACTACAGGACAGATTGTGACCTGTTTGGAAAACCAGCTACCTGGAGAGAAGCTTATTAAGTTATTTATTATAGGGGGTGTTTTACAGATACTGTAGTACTTTATGAAACAGCACTTCAAGGATTTATCTTACCATTTTCATTTAATCTTTTCCAGGATACTGTTTTTGATATGTATTGCTAGCCACTAGAGAAGTGTATTCTACTGAAAAGTGACATAATTCTAAATGTTGCAAAAAATAAGCTGTCATTTCAGAAGATTGTCTTTTCAAAATGTGCAAATTATA
Source organism: Cetorhinus maximus (assembly GCF_964194155.1). Taxonomy (NCBI): domain Eukaryota; kingdom Metazoa; phylum Chordata; class Chondrichthyes; order Lamniformes; family Cetorhinidae; genus Cetorhinus; species Cetorhinus maximus. The sequence goes on from NC_135882.1 coordinate 68,320,430, forward strand.
ATATAAAAAAGTCCACTTGATACATGGAAACTAAAGTTCAGAATTCAAAGGAAGTTTATACAGTATCACTTTTGAGAAGTTCTGTCATGTTGATCTGAACAGCGGGTTAAAGTGGAACCTGTTCTTTAATATGCTGGAGCATGCAATGCTGAGGGATCTGTCCAACTTGTAATGAAGACAGACTCCAATGCACTAGCAGGAATAAATGACTGTCATGTATTTCCTTACATTACTACTAGTGACTACACTGGGGGAGACGATGGTGTTGTGGTAATGTTGCTGGACTAGTAATCCAGAGACCCAGGCTAATGCTCTGGGGGCATGGGTTCAAATCCAACCACTGCAACTGGTGGAATTTGAATTCAATTAATACATCTGGAATGTAAAGCTAGTCTCAGCAATTGTGACCATGAACCTATCATCAATTGTCATATAAACCCATCTGGTTCCCTAAAGCCCTTTTAGGGAAGGAAATCTGCCATCCTTACCTGGTCTGGCCTACATGTGACTCCAGACTCTTAACTGTCCTCTGAAATGATGTAGCAAGGTCAGTTCAAGGGCAATTGAGGATGGGCAACAAATGCTGGCCTTGCCAGTAACGCCCACATCCCATGAAAGAATGAAAAAAATATTTTGCTGGTTGTGAAGCACTTTGAAATGCCCTGAGGTTTGTGAAAGGCACTATATAAATGCAAGTGTGTTTATTCTTAATTATGAAAGATGCAATTTGCAATCTATGAAGCCTGAGTTCATACAAGGCAGAAATTGGGAAACTGTGAGGCTTGAGCAGGCAGCTAAGCCCATCTGAAATCAGATAAAAAATGTAGCCATCTGCATTACTTCTAATATATTGCCTCCCAAGCACCAAAGAAAACTGCTTTTGGTAGGTCTCAGCATCTCTGGGTGGCAGTGGTGCTTTGGCATTTAGTTTCTAAGTTTAAATTGGGGCTGCTGCCAGTGACAGAACAGTGAGGTAAATGATTCATAAATCCTGTTGTAGAAGCTAGACTTTGGTTTAAATCCAGTGGAGACAGTGAGATAGAAATCTGCTGGCTGTAGAAATCCTCTGTCAAAAAAGTTTAGAAAATTTCAACAATTCCTTTGAGCTGCAACTTAAGGCCACAGAACAGAGTTGCACATAATTCAGCATTTAGAGAGATGAAAAGAGAATTTGGTAAATACTTGAAGGGAAAACATTTACAGGGCAATGAGGAAAGAGCAGGCTGTAATTGTTTAGCTCTACCAAAGAGCCAACACAGGCACTATTGGCTGAATTGCTGCCTCCTGTGCTGTATCATTCCATGATTCCGTCTAAATATTTCTCAATTTCCTTTTGAAAGATACTTCATCTGCTTCCACCATGCTTTCAGGCAGTCCTCCAAATCATAACTACTTGCTGTGTGAAAAAATGCCTTTAGTTCCTCTGCCAGTCAACTTAAATCTATGAACTCTGGTTACTGACATTCCTGCCACTGGAAACTGCAGGAAGAGCTTTTTTTTGGAGAGTTGGGAGGCCTTGGATCGCACTAGTGGAGTTGGTAACATAAACAGAAGCTATCTCTCAGGGCAACTAGGGACAAGCATGAACTAAATAAAATGTAAACCACCCAACAAATCTATTAACGTGGCCAAAGCAAAAATTCGAACTTAAATGATGCTTGTAACCACTGCCAACCACCCCGCCCCCCAATTGTGTCTACTGCTGGAATCTGGACTTGGCAAAATGTTTGCAGCTCCAAGATTCTTTTGTCTATATATTACAGTAATATTTGCAATGCTTCAAGTTGGTGTATTTTCAAAGTATCAAGGAAGCATCTCATCTTTCTTGCTGCTTGTTTTTTCGCTTTGTCCAAGCATTTTCCCCCCAAAAAACTGCAGAGAAGACTTTTATCTTAAGCAGTGAGCAGTACAATACCTAAATGCCTTTAAACACATTTTTGATTCAATCTAATTCCTTAGTTATTACCATCAATATAATAGAGCGCATACTTTTCCAAATTGAAGTGCAAGTTATTGGTAGTGTTTGTGGAGTGTAGTAGGCCTAAAAGTTGTTTGAGGAAACAGGCTTTTTCCATAAGCTTTGAAAATTTAGACAACAATTTTCTTAAAGGGAAAAGCTATTGACAGAGGACTGTGATGGTAATACATCTCCTGGTACGTCTTGGGAGCTTGTCAATAGAAATGTAGGTATTGATAGAAGCCTGTGGGAGACGTCTTTCTGCCTGCCTTACATCCGTGTGATCTCTAAATCATAACTACATTAATGTTGACAAGCTCCTGACAATAGTCACATTACTATTGATAGGTTTCTGTCAATAATATGTTGCCAAATAAAATGTATTAATTCATAATTTGTAAACTGTTCAATAACTGTATTGAAGAAAAATTCAAGGGAAGTTCCTACTCCCACAGTGATATGCTATTATAATTTATATTGGTTTAAAATATATTTTAAAAACAAGCATTACTGCCAGATATTGTGGTGAGTTTAGCTAAGAAACATGATAAACACAAATGATGTAAAGTCCTATGGTAACAAAGCTCTCCAGTCCGAAATGCTTGGGACCAAGGCATTTGTGGATTTCAGAATTTTCTGGATTATAGAATAATGTTAGAATGATAACCATAAGTGTGTGAACCAGATATATATATATGGACCTGAGATACAAAGCAGCGACAAAACATTATAAAGCACTAACAAAAATATTTATCCAAATATTGTATCTTCCATGTTTCCAAAGTACTGTACCAAAATGATGCCTAGAGAACAGGTGATTCCAGGTGACCCAGAATTTGCACTACCAACAGGCCCAGGCTGGGGAAAGTAGGGTAATGATTATTTACTAAAAATTCAATATAAAAAACCAGGTTTCTTTCCCAAAAAGATTGGCAATGTATTACCAGTGTGAAAGGCTTTGATTTTTAATTTTAATTCCTACGCAATTAGCTGACTTTTCTTCCTCTGTCATCCATCTTGTCTCTCTCCTGCAGCCTTCCCACTGAAACACTAAAGACTTACTCTTATCTTCAGTAGAAGCAGGACCATTAGAATGACTATAAAGGCTTTCACATTCACTATTTCACAATCTGTTGCAATGCCATGAGTGGCGAGCCTGTGAGTTGCTTAGGCCTGCTCAAAAAAATTCTGGACAGCTGGGCCCAGATTTTTAACCTCAAGATGCGAATTGCGAGTCAAACCATTTTCTGACATAATGTGGGAATTCTGGAATCTGGTCCCGCCTGCCATTTTTAAGTCCCCCTGCAGCGTTCCAGCCTGAATGAAGGCACAAAAATCCAGCTCTGGTGTTTCTGGAATTTGGATTTCCGTACTGGAGAGAGTACATTAAAGCATGTGACAAATTAACATTCTGTTTTGTGCAGACAAGCCATAAAATCTGCTTCAAAGTTGGCTAAATGCATTCCTTTCAAAAACTGAAATAAAATGTTGATGAAAAGTTATACAGATATTTGGAGACTAGAATTTTTTAGTGAGGGATTAGCTCCAAAACAGTACTGCAACTGCACTTTTGCAGAATGAAAGAGGCCCACTGAGGTTGTGGTGCAGACTCATTGAAGGAAGAGGCTTTAACAATTAGTGCCACCTTCTGCAACCCCTGCATGGTTTCTCAGTGCCAGAAGAAATTCAGTGACATCGCCAAGGCCGTCAGAGTAGCAGGAGGCAATCGTACCTTAATGAGGATGTTTTCCTGTTGCAGCTACCTTGCTCTTGCCCCATCTGCAGTTTAACATCTACGTGCAGGAGTATCATAGTACCCTTCACACCCCCTCCCTTCTTCTGCAAGTGTTTCTTTACTTATAGCTGGACATGCAGAAGACTCACGTGATGAATATTTCCTTGATAGTACCTGTTTTTCCCTTTTCAGAAACCGGGGTTGTATTCCATATGATATCATGCAAATGCCTTTACTCTTCATTGTTTCTTAAAAGGGAAATGGCCCACAACCAAAGGATTGGAAATAATAGCTCAGCTAGTCACCTCAGAGTCTCCTGAGACTATAGGAAAAATGTGACGCTGGAATTAAGAGCCCACATGACTAGGCACCTAGTAGAGATATGGTGTTCTTAAATAGTAGTATAGTAGGCATATTTGTTGTTGGGGGGAAAAGCTTTTGACACTGGTGGAATTGGTGCAGAATGATTTTTTGCAAGGGGGATGATTGTTTGCACCAAGGAATAACAATGATTTCTAACTGGGAGCTTTGGAGGAGATAGGCATGTCAGCAAGTAAAAACAAAAAGCTACTGCGGATGCTGGAAATCCAAAACAAAAACAGAATTACCTGGAAAAACTCAGCAGGTCTGGCAGCATCGGTGGAGAAGAAAAGAGTTGACGTTTCGAGTCCAACATGACCCTTCAACAGCAAGTAGCTGAGTTAAGTTTAGTATCAAAGGAAAGCCAGGGTGGCAGAACTCATTTGGCAATGGATTAGGATATTGGCACAAGGTTTCTAATAAGGCATACTTAATAAACCTATGACACCTGCCTTTAATGTTCAAGTATGCAGTACATGCGATAGACTTAAGCATACAGTTAAAAAGTCGTACTGACCACCACACTTGATGATGGTTGGTTGGTTTCAAATATGCTACAGTTTTGAGCTTTGTATCTTAGGCCTTTACAAAATCAAATACTCATTAAAAAAATGCCAATTTATATATCTCTTTCATACCCATTATGTGTGGTGTCTGTGTTCCCCCAATTTTGGCCTCATGCATCTTGGATTTCCATCACCCCACCATTGACTAGGGTGTGATTGGCCATCTAGACACTTAGCCCTGAAATTTCTTCCCGAAAACTTTCCACTTCTCTACATCTATCTCCTCCTTTAAGATGCACCTTAAAACCTATTTGACCAAGCTTTTTTATCACCTGTCCTAATATCTCCTTAAGGGGCTGGTGTAAAATTTTGTCTGCCAACTCTCCTTTGAAGCACCTTGGCACATTTTGCTACATTAACAGTGCAAGTTGTTGGTGTGCGTGACAAAACACATAATTCTTCATTGCGCAATTATATAAATGTTAAAATACAAATCCATGTAAGGAGAATTTAATTGACATAACCTTATCAATAATGTTAGTTTTTCTTGCTTAACAGGCTTTTTTCTCCATTGAGCTAACAAGTGTGACTCTTTTAGTTCATTATCTTATTGATAGTTTCCCTCTTGTTCCATATAATTGCTATTCTACCAAATGAAACCTTTAATTATAAGTCTGTCGTTGTTTCTGTATCATCCATACCAATTAAATTGATGATGTACGACCAGATGTGTTCCTTTGTGAAACTATATTTTCTCATATCGTTATCAAATGATTAAAGTTCTCTGAAACGTAAGAAACAGGTGTAAAATGGGACGCTTTTAATTAAGTCTTTTATTCATTCATCCTGAAACTGACCATTGCTGCAGGGTCAGTCCTGATCCAACAGCCTAGAGATCACCATTCCAAAGCAATTCATACTTCCCTGCTTAACAAGCAAAGGCTAAAGGTTAATATTATTACAATATAAAAAGAAATCAATGGCAATATAACATTAGAATACCTCAAGACGCCCTCATTAACCCTTGTCTTACAAGCTGGTAGTCTTTCTTGGGAGCTAGTCCTGATTAGCTCTCACCCATGTTGTTGCTTACCTACACTGGGTCCCAGACCCACAATGCCATAGATTTAAAATTCTCATCCTTATTTTTAAATCCCTTTTGTGGTCTTAGTCTTACCTGTCTTCAACACTACAAATTCATTGTCTGTCCCTTCCTTTGACCATGGACTCTTATGCATCACCTCTCTCTTTGCTCCATTAATGGCAGCATGCTACTGACCTTGAAGAAAGCTGCCCAAAAAGATCTAGTGATCTCTGTGGCATGGTTTTCCTCTTTCCTGACAACGGTTTAAATCTGGAACTAAGTCAAGGGGAAGTCTTGGCACGTAGCAGCAATGGTGTCAGCAAGCAACTAATCAAATTGAAGTATTCTTGCATACAACAAACCAAGCAGTTAAAAGTACCTAATATCCTTAACATTTAATTTGAATTTTCAAATAGAGAAATAAATTAAATTATTACGATTGGGCTAAGTAGGAGCTAAAATAAAGATGAACAAACTTAATAAAAGAATTCCACTTTTTTTACCATGGAGAAATTTGGCATTCCACAAACATAAAATTAGTTACTCATGACCAGTGGGAAGATTTAACGTTAATTAGGAAGTTAGCACATCATTTAAAAACCCAGTTAAAAACCTCATTCAATAAGGTGTAACTTTTTCAAGGGTTTTTACAGTGAGACTAACTGTTTAAGAATGAAGTTTCTCAACAATTCACTTGATTTCTCATTGATTGATTGCCATCTGGGGGTACCTTAACGACATACCCTCTAGGGAAGCATAGGATCACTGACAGCAACTTCTGGATTTTTTTGTAATTCTGCACATGTCAGGTCTCCAAAGTTGCTGTCAGTTTCAGTGGAGTAATAACAGCGAATGCTGACAGTTTTCCTGTCATGACCACTGCAAAATCCAGGCTACTGGTACCTTACCTATGCTGAAGTAAATATTTCTGTACAGTAGCGCATGGCATTTATGTACAGTAATTTTCAGTAAAACAATCTTTTTTTTTGCTTTTATACATATTACCATAACATAAAATCTAGATATTAATCAAATATTTTATGTCAATTAGGCTATGACTAATCTTTGAATTATCAGTTATTTTAAATGGGTTTAATAGAACTTTGTCTACCCCAAATCATTTTCTCTAAGGTTTAATCCGAGCTTTTCAGTACTTTCCTGCCCTAGGTTTAATTACATTTTTCTCAGCACCAATCGTAAAAAAGTAAATTTGACCTTCAATCACATAAATCCACAGGCATTTATGTACAACTTTAGTACATTGTAGCCTATTTGAGTGATCTTAAAGTTTACAGTCTTTCGTTAAAAATATTGGGTGGAATATTCCATGCCCGCAGGCGTGACAGGTAGCGTGAGCGGATAATATGGCGCGGTCGGTTTCACGACGGCAGGAAGGCAGGTTGTGATTGTCTGCTCAGCCCACTGACAGCGGGCCTAGTTTCCCACCATCGGTCATCAGGAACCTCATTGTAATATATCAGCATATCATTACCAGGCCATCCTGCCAGGCTCTTGCACCCCCACGGGATCGTTTGCCCTCGTTGGTGGAAAAGCATGCAGAGGTGTTTCACAGCAGCACAAAGGTGACGTGCACTTGGCGGCATGCACTATGGGTGAACTGGAGGTGAGTGCACAGCAACTTTCTGCAGAGCTCGCCATGGTCACCTGTTGCTTTATAGGCTTCAGGGGTGTGGTGGCGGGGGTAGGGGGGGTCCCCTGCTCGGAGGTGACTTTTGAGGGGGAGCGGGTGGCAAGTGTCGCCCTACCTCAGAGGCAACTTGTGAGGGGGGGTGCTAAGTGCAGCCCTGCTGTTGAATATAATGCACAAGCATTCAGGGTTGGGGGTAAGGTGGGGCGAGGGATGTGGCCACGCATTTGGGAAACCTGCAGAAAGTGACTGTTCCTCTGGAACTGAAACAGTCCAGGCGCAGCCACATTGATATGATTGGGTTCGGGCACCTAGTTTATCTGCCAACTCAAGCAACGCAGAGGCTTCAAATTGCCACCAAGTTCTCCAGAGCTCCCCCCAACCCAGTACAGACAGCAAATTCATGAGCACTGTAGTGGACTGCAGAGCAGTTGGACTGCACACTTTGTACAATCTCCTCGCTAAATCTGGCCATGTAGGAGTCACTGCTAGAGGCGTTCATAGCCCTTTGCAAACTCAGCATCCTGGTTTGGACCAGTCTCCCTCATGATTCAAGCTAACAGGGCAGCCATGCAGCGCACTAATGTCTGGCCATCCAAGTGGTGGCCAGCACTCTCCAAGAGGCGTTAAGGGGCTGTCACACTTAACTAGGACAGGTTCTTAGTGCACCCATGCTAACCACGTGTCTCTCTCTTTCATCCTGCAAAGGAGTACATCAGGTTCATGGAGCCTGGTGAACTAGCTGTATGCCTGATGGCCTACAGAGCGCAAAGAAGACGGAGGAGAGAGCAACTGAGGCTCCTGGTTGCGCAGAAGTAGGAGCAGCAACCTCAGGAAGAAGGGGTGGCTGGGGCTCCTGCACCTGCCACCCAGGGTCTATAGATGCCGCCTTTCATTCCTGCAAAAGACCAAGAACCAGTGTTGCCAAAGACTGTGAATGTCTAGGGAACTGGTCACTCACATCTGCCAGTTACTGCAGATTTGGTGCCACGAGGACATCCACTGCCAGTGGCTGTGAAAGTGACTGTGGTACTTATTTTCTATGCCAGTGGCTCCTTTCAGGGCTCCACACTTCACCTCTTTGGGATCTCTCAAGCCTCCAGCCACAGATGCATCCATGAGGTTATGGATGCTATCTTGACGAGAGCACGCAACTTTGTGCATGGCACTCAGATCTCTGTCACAACAAACGGTGGACTGCATCAACCGCAAGGGCTTCCATTTGCTGAATGTACAGCTGGTGTGCGACCACCAGAACCGCATCCTGCAGCGGTGTGCACGGTTTCCAGGGAGTTTGCACGACGCCTACATCCTCAGTTGGTCACAGATCCCTGAAGTCTTCCAGGGTCCACAGAAGCTGCAGGGATGGCTCCCGGGGGCAAGGGCTACCCGCAGAGGCCGTGGCTGATGACACCCATGCGGCAGCCTCAGACTGCAGCAGAGCGATGGCATAATGGGACTCATGCTGCAACTCGCACCTTGGTGGAGCAGACCATCAGGATGCTGAAGATGAGGTTCCAGTGCCTGGACCGGTCTGGTGGAGCCCTACAATACAGTCCGCAGAGGGTATCATGATTCGTTGTCATCTGCTGCACCCTTTACAACCTGGCGCTCCCAGCAAGGAGACAAGCTGGCTGAGGAGGCGATGGAAGAGCTGCATGTCTCTTCTGAGGAGGACGACACCAACAGGGAGGAGGCTGAGGAGGGCCTGAGAGGCGACAATGACAGGGATGAGGCCCTCGCACTGGCTAGACGAGGCAGGCACATGGGGGAGGCCCTCATAGCTGCTAGATTTGTGGAGGATGATGACGACATGCAGTGAGGTGAGCCCATAGTTCCTCACATCACATTTATGAACGTTTGACTCCAGTCTGGCTAATGGCAGTGCAAATACCCTCTGTGAGACTGCTGTCATGGAGCGGTAGTGGAGGCCCTAATAGCCACTCGATTGCAGGAGGATGATGACGACATAGATCTTCACACAGCCTCTGAGAATGCCTGACTCCTGTCTGGCCGAGGGTAGCTTGCTTGCGTTCCATGATCAGGATCATATGATAGAGACGCAACAATGAAACTTTAGAAGCATCTGATTCTTTGTCCGCCTTCAGCACCTGAGTGCTTCAGGAGCCTGAGCACAGCATCAGTGGTCACAGATGCTAACGAGATGGGGGCCAGCCCCTCCTTAAAGGTGCTGAGAGCACACAGAGAGAATGAGAGAACTCTGTGGTGTCTGTCCGCTACCTTCTAGCAGCAATGATGAGCACTGCCGAGGTGCAGGCATCAGTAATGTCTCCAGTGAGTGTGAGGCCAGACCATCACTTTGGTCTCAAGGCTGCACAAAGCACAGGGAAGGGGTCCTGGACTGAGACACCTGCCTTTATCTTGTGCAGAAAGGTTTCACATCTGAGTGATAAGGACATGGCTCATCAGAACAAGGAGCCATAGGCAGGGAGACATCCTTGGGAGTTTATTGACAATAGTGAACATTATGTACAAGTGATTAACACCCGTGAGAGGTGTCAGCTGTGGCTCAGTTCATAGCACCCTCGCCTTTGAATCAGAAGGTTGTGGGTTCATGTCCCACTCCCGGAAACCAAGAACTGTGAATGTACTCGAAAGAGTTACATGCGATCTGTCGATAACTCGAAAAGAGTTGATTAACACCCGTGCCCAGGCTGTACTTCCTGATTGGTCTCAGCTGCAGCTCATTACTGCCTGAGTTGTGTGCTGTTGCTGTGGTTGTGCTTGGTGCTGGCTGTGACTGTGGCTGTTGCTGCTGATGTGGGATTTCCAGTAGCTTTCTTGCTGCTGCCTTATTCCTGTGGCTATCCCTGCTAGGACCTGGAGCCTGCAAGGCCTGAGGCAAGAAGAATTGGAGGAGAAAGAGAGGAAGTGCTGCAAGACAGGGAAGCTGGGAGGCAAGGACAGTTTTCATTACATCTGTGGTGGGTGTCTGGACTTTTGCTTGGTGGGGGCTGTGAAGACCATGTTGCTCTGTAGGGGGAGGAAGAAGACTGCTGAAGGGACTCTGGGTCAAGGGGTGTGTTCGCATGTTCATTTAACATCTTGGGGCCCCCCTTTCTCACCCTGCCCATGTCCAAGTCCAGGTAGCAGGTGCTGCCTGGTGAACAGGGATGGACCTGACTTCCATGTACAAAGCAGTACCAGCTGCTTGGTGAAGACATCGTCTTCCCCCTATGGGAAGAACAGCTAGGCCCCCACCACCCTGCTCCACTCCACCCTACTCTCGTTACCCTTTCCCCTTCTGTGCCTCCCTGTCATTTCCCCTCTCTCCTCCCCTTCCATCTCTATACACCATCAGGAGGGAGAGGGTAATCCTTCTTTTCCCCCTCTCTCTCCCTTTCTAAACACTGTTGCTACCACTGACAGAGCCCTCCACCAATTCCCCCCACATCCCTTTAAGGGAGCTCCAGGAATTTTTAGCGCGTAATTGCAGTCACCGAGACAGGGTCCAGCTGGCCCTGGACCGGTGGCATCCTTTTCCTTTTGGGTTTTGGTCCGCACGCGAGGCCCTCAAGACCCCTGGGCTGGACCGGAACGCTAAGAGCAGGGGCCACACATTTCTCGCTGGGCTCCTGAAGGAGGGGAAGGATTAAAATAGTCCTCTCCTTCTTACACTTTGCATTACTTCTGACAATAAAGACTACCATAGCAAGCATCAACATCAACAGCAGCAGGGACGCACAGCGCAGGTTCCCGATCTTCTCGGTCCTCAGGGACGGGAACTATGCAGTTTGCTTCCTGCAGAAAACGCATACCGTTCCGGGAGACAAAGCTACGAGGCTCCTGAAGTGGTGAGGATATGTCTACATGAGTCATCTAGCCTCCAATTCTGGCAGGGTGGCTATCTTGTTGGCCACACGCTTTCAGCCAGAGATCTTGGGGGTCAAGAAGATGGTGCCAGGCCAGTTGCTGCACTTTACTGTCCACCTACGGGGTGCGCTGCTTCACTTTGTGAATGTGTACGCTCCCCTGGGCGCACAGCAGCAAGTGAGCTTCTTTGAGCAAGTGTCCACTCATCTCGGCTATATCGACGTGGGCGAGTGCATCGTCCTCGGTGGGGGGGATTTCAACTGTACCCACGGGGCCAGGCCTTCACAGTGCCCAGCACTGCTCGCTAGGTATGAGTAATTTGAGGGACCTGGTCGGGTCCTTCGACTTGATGGACGTCTGGCGACATCTCCATCTTGACTCCAGTGTTTTCACTTTTGTGTCACCCTGGAGTCAGAGCATCCAGACTCAACCACCTTAACGTTTCTAAGGCATTTGTGCCCTGCGTTCCGTCGGCTTCTGTGCAGCAGGTGCCATGCACGGACCACCGTCTGGTGAGGGCAGAACTCGTTCTGTTCTGCGCTCGGACAGGCTCCACATACTGGCACTTCAACAGCTTGCTACTGAAGGACGAGGGGTTCCTGGACTCGTTCCGTCATTTCTGGGCTGGCTGGAGAAGGAAGTGGGGAGAATTCCTCTCCTTGAAGCTATAGTGGGACGTAGGCAAGGCTCACGTCCGCATCTTCTGTCAGAAGTACGTGAGGGGGTCGACAAGGAGGCGAAAATTCAGGGTCAAGGAGTTGGAGAAGGAGGTACTCAACCTGGAGGCATGTTTCCATCCGCCCGATAAGGACCCGGCCCTGAGGCTAGCGTATGAAGAGAAGAAGGGCGCGCTGCGTGACCTGCAATTTGTCATGTCATGCCGTGCGTTCGTGAGGTCGCGGATCAAGTTCCTTCGAGTCCTAGACTGCGGCTCCCCCTTCTACTTGCTGGAAAAACGGCATGGGGTCTGTCAGCAGCTCCTTATGCTGCTGGCCGATGACGGATCCCTTGTCTTGGATCTGGGGGGGCATCAGGGCCATCGCCCGAGACTATTATACTGCTCTGTTCTCTCCGGATCCGTCCAGCGAGGATGCTCGCAGAGTTTTGTGGGAGGACCTGCCGCAGGTCGGCCCGCAGGGCGCCGGAAAGCTTAACTCCCCTATAAGTCTGGGGGAGCTGACTGGTGCCCTCGACAGCCTATCCGCAGGCAAGTCCCTGGGGCTAGAAGGGCTGACCATGGAGTAATCAGGCTGTTCTGGGATGTCCTGGGGAACGACTACACAGGGGTCCTGGGGGAGAGTATCGTGACTGGGGTGATGATCCTCTCATGGCGCAAGGCTGTGATTGCCCTGCTGCCTAAGAAGGAGGATCTCCACCACCTTAAGAACTGGCGCCCGGCCTCCCTCCTCAGCACCCTGCTGGACCACATGCTCCACCCCGACCGGTCCTACATGGTCCTGGCCGCACCGTCTTCAATAATATCCATCTGGTCCGGGACATCATCCACTTCTTCCAGAAGACGGGTCTGTCGAGTGCCTTCCTGCCTCTTGACCAGGAGATGGCGTTCGACAGGGTGGATCACGAATATTTATTCAGGGCTCTGCGAGCATTCGGGTTCTGGATGCATTCTGTTGCCCAGATCTGACTTCTGTATGCCGCAGAGTGTCTAGTTAAGGTTAATGGGTCCCTGACAGCGCCCCTTCGCTTTGGGAGAGGAGTGCGTCAGAGCTGCCCCCTGTCTGGCCAATTGTATTCTATCTGCGTGGAGCCTTTCTGGGCCTTTTGCGGAGGAGGTTGTCGGGATTGGTTCTGCGCAGGCCGGGCATCAGAGTGGTCCTCTCAGCTTATGCCGATGACGTGCTCCTCATATTCACCGACCCGGCTGACCTGCAAGTGCCGGGAGATCTATTCTGCTGCTTCCCCAGTGTGGGGGGCCATCTACGGAGGTGTCATCCACTTTCCATTGGGGACCTGGGGTGGAGGGTGTTGCGTGCAGCAGTCTCATACAATTGTAGGTTGTGTCAGTTCACGGACTCCCAAGACACCTGCGTCTTTTGCGGTCTTGTGGAGTCCGTGGACCCTGTGTGTATATATAGGGTGTTGTAGGCTGCACTTCCTTTTCAGTTATTTAAAAAGATCTTCTACTGTTGTTTTGTTTGCACTTCAGTCCCATGCTTCTGATCTACGGACACCCAATGCGGAGGGAGGCCGGGAGGGAGGAGGACCTTCTACTGAACCTGCTCCTGGGCCTGGCCAATTTGGCCATTAACAGGTCCAGGCAGCGGGCAATCAAGGGGATCATCCGACCCAACTGCCTGCCCCTCTTCCGCGACTATGTTCGCGGCCAGGTGTCCCTGGAGAGGGAGCACGCGGTGTCTGCCAGCACTTCGAGGCCTTCCATGCTCAGTGGGCACCGTGGGGGCTGGGGTGTTTTATTGACACTATTAATCACATTTTGGTTTAATGTTTGTAAGTTTCCTTTAAATTTTGTCTTTGTTTTTGCAGTTTCCCTTAAATGGGCTGCCTTTTACTTTGTCCCTAATTTTGTTAATTTAGTTTACTTGGTTGACTCAAAAAGAGTTAATTCTCCTTAACTGTTCTAACCCTGCCACTATGGACATCCACAACGGAGGTGGTGGCAGCCTGCTGACTGTGATGCCCTGTCTATGATGACTTTGGAAGGCGTCCTCTTTCAGGGTCCTGCTGTGTGGCAGTGGCACCTCCTCGGCCTGTGAAGCTAGAGCTGTTGAGATCACATGAAGAGTGGAGTCTGATGGGCCGGATATTCTCAGAATCACATGGATAGATGGGAGTGTGCACCTGTGGATCCTCCTCCCTATGGGTGACCGTGGGCCCCAGGCTGACTCTTTGAGGAGCAGGGGTGGTTGGAGTGAGATCAAGCTGCCCAGCACCCCTCTCACATACATACTGTTGGAGGCCAACTATGGCATCAGCGATGGAGTTGAGCCCGCGCAGTAGCGAAGTCCTGGATCAAAGTCTCCATGGCGGCCACCATCTTGCCAGTGTTGACCTCTGTCCGTTGAAATGCCGGTGCTATCACCTCAGACTGAAGGCAGATGGACTCCTCCATCATGCCTTGCAATCTGAGGAGCGCAGCGGACCTCCCTTCCTAATTGTCCCAAGCTTGCCTTTGCAGCTTCAGCAACTCTTGACAGCTCGTCTCATCTGACTCAGATTCAGCAAATTTCTGGCCTCCAGCAGTCCTTCGACTGCCAGACACCTGGGAAGTCCCTGCTGCCACCTGCAGTGGATCAGACAATGCGATGTGCTCACCAGACTGTGATCCCAGGGCTACTCTAAAGCTAGGTCCCACCGGGGTGTGTGTCTCTGCACTGGTGGAGGGTGTGGGTGAGCGCTGTGACAGGACTTCAGGGAGGGTTCTAGAATCTAGATTCCTCTAGATTCAGGGCTTGGTTGGAGGCCATGGACTCTGTCAGCTGTTTGGCAGATGTGCCTTTGAAAGCAAGGAGAGATAATTAGTGCATGGCAGTGGCCTGTGTAAGAGATCCAGATCCTCACCTGCCAGCTGGATGGCTCTGTTTTCAAAGCCCGTGAAGACCTAAATTTCAGGCATTCCGCCACCGGTCTGTGACCTCTCTCTCTTGTGTGCCAGTTTGTCCTGCATGGATAGAGATGGAGAAGGTATAAGCAGGACGCTTGCCAGGCCAGATGATAAATGTGCCTGGCCTGTGCGGTTGGTGAGTGGTCCCATGGATGGGGTGAGGACAATGACGGTGAGTGTGAGAGTGAATCATGATGCCCCTTGAACTGGCAGTAAGTGAGGGCCCTGTGGATGTGTGCTGGGTTTGTGAGTGTGTGCGTTGAGAGTGATGAAAAGAATGACTTACCCTGGCAGAACGGAGATCATTCATCCTCTAGCGGCATTGGATGGCTGTCCTCTTCTGAAGGGCATTGGCGCTGACCACCACTGCCATCACCTCCCAAGCCAGATTGGTCAGGTTGCTCCCCATCCTGCGGCCAGAGCAGGCATAAAGGATATCCCAACTTTCCTCCACAGCATCCAGCAGTCGCTCAAGGGATCTGTCATTAAACCGAGGAGCTGCAGTCTTCTTGCCTTTGAGGGCCATGTCTCCCGGGCAGCAGTGGTGAGCTGGATGCAATGAGCGCTGTGCTTGCGGCTGGCTTTTAAACATGGCGCCTAGCATGATGCAATGGCAGGGTGATGGCGATCGGGCTCATGAGGAGCCCACCCACCATGGAAAAGGCGTGTTTCCCAGATGCATAGATAATGAGACAGGCTCGGGATGATACGGCGTGAAAACCCGCCATTGCCGTCGGCAGGCAGCACGCCATTTTACCCGCTCGCTACCACATTTAGTGCAAATTTGGGTCAATTTCACCCATTCTGTCCTCTTTTAGATAGCATAACGCTAGTTTGGGCATTTTGCAGTTTGACAATACTGTTTATTGGGCTTTTCTTAATATGGAGTAGTTGCATCATCAATATGCAGAATTCACTGATACAATTACTTTTGCATATTGAGATGTAATCGTTTCTAATGTAATTGGAGCTCTAATCCATATTTTGTCTTCAAGGCACAATGTGAATTAGCAGTTTTGCTGTGGCTCAAATCCGCTAAGCTGGTTGTTTACTTTTATCCAAAATATATTTTTTTTTAAAAATAAAAAGAATGCACATGATAGATAAACTGGTATAAAAATTAAGAAATGATTTAAAATAACAACATTGATCATCCCCAGATGGTTAAGTGGTCTTCTATTTAGTGCTTACTCCTATGAAATGTGGTTTGTACCAGAGTCACACCAACGCTTTTACTGTAGTATTTCAATTAAACATAAATTCTACTCAATGTAGAAATTAAAAGCTACTGTATTGCAGAGAATCTTTGGAACGTTCTTGAGTGTAACAAATAAAATGGGGACACAATATATTGCTAAACTATCATTAAACACATTTTCTCTTGACGGCAGTGGTCATGCTGCAGTTGACCTCAACAAGAAGGGAAAGAAATCTTGATCGCTATCTATTGACCTCAGCTAGAAAGTAAATAAATGCCTGGCAAAGGCAGGGTCAGGGTTGGGTGGTCTGCCATTTCCTTACAATCCTCTTGGCTCTTTTTATTTGAACAAAAACAGAGTACGCTGGAACTACTCAGCAGGTCTGGCAGCATCTGTGGAGTGAGATGCAGAGTTAACATTTCAGATCAATGACCTTTGATTAGAACTGGAAAATGACAGACAAACAACAACTTATATTTATATACATCTTTAATGTAATAAAACATCCCAAGGTGCTTCACTGGAGCATTATGAAAACAATGATACCAAGCTGCCACATTCCATTGTTTCATTTTTAGGTTTCCATTGATAAATGTCGGTCCTAGCAAGCATTGTTCTGATTTTTTTTGAATGATTTGCAGTCTTGTAACTGGTTTTCCCAGGAAACCTCCTGTTAACTCAGGAGTTTACATGTAATTGCTAATAAAATAAATGGTCTTCCCACGTCAAAAAAAAAGCAGATATTAGGTCACATGACCGAAAGCTTGGTTAAAGTATGTTTTAAAGAGCATCTTAAAGCAGGAAAGTGAGGTAGAGAGGCAGAATATAACAGGTTTAGAGCAAATGGAGGGGGGTGTTGGATGGGATAAAGAACGCATAATGGGCGGCATTTTCCCAGAATTGCACTAAATGCGGTAGCGGGTGGGTAAAATGGAGTCCTATCCACCGACGAAAATGGCGAATTTCACGCCGTATCTTCCCGAGCCCGCCTCATTAATTATTCACTCCCGCAAAACACGCCGTTTCCATGGTGGGCAGGCTACCATTCGCCTGCTCACCACCATCCCGCTGTTGCATCATGCCAGCCGCTATATTTAAAAGGCAGCTGCCAGCAAGGCGCTCATCACTACCAGCTCACCACCGCTGCCCGGAAGACATGGTCAGCAAAGGAAAAAAGACTGCGGCCCTCGGCTTCAACGACGGGCCCCTTGAGCAACTTGAGAAGTGCCTTGGAGGCCCGAAGGGATGTGCTCTACCCCCGCTTTGGCCACAGGATGGGCAGCAAAGTCACCAACCCGGTTGGTGGCAGCGGTGGTCAGCGCAAATGTCCTGCAGAGGAGGACAGCCACCCAGTGCCGCAAAAAGATGAATGATCTCCTCTGTTCCGCTAGAGTAAGTCATTCTATCACTTTCATCACTCCGAACTCTCACTCTCAAACACAGCTCGGTGGGACGTAGCTTTAGACTAGCCTCGAGATCACAATCTGGTGAGCACATCACACTTTCTGATGCACAGCAGGCGGAGGCAGGGACTTCCCAGGTGCCCGTCATTCAGAGGACTACTGGAGGCCAGAACGTTGCTGTGTCTGAGTCAGATGACATGCCTCTGGACTCAGTCATGTCACAGTTGCTGGAGCTGCTAAGGCAAGCTCGGGAACATTAGGAAGGGATGTCCGCTGCACTTCTCAGATTGCAAGGCAGGATAGAGGACTCTGTCCATCTTTAGGCTGAGGTGATATCGCCTGCAATGCAACGCACCGAGGTGAACACTGGTAGGATGGCAGCTGCCATGGAGACCTTGGTCCAGGACATCACTCCTTCACTGCAGCGCGGGCTTAACTCCATCTCTGATGCCATAGTTGGCCTCCACCAGTGTGTACGCAAGAGGAGTGCTGGGCAGCTCGAACTTCAGCTACCCTTTCCATTCACAGAGTCAGCCAGAGGCCCTTGGGCACCCGTAGGGAGGAGGATCAGCAGCTGCACATTCCAGGGCCATCCACCCACGTGACCCTGGGAGTGTCCGGCCCATCTGAACCCCCTCTTCCTGTGACCTCAGCAGCTGCAGCTTCACAAGCCGAGGAGCGTGCCACTGCCACACAGCAGGACCCCAAAAGCAAGCTGGGGCCCTCCAAAGGATGCCCGCCAAAGTCATCACAGACAGGACATCACAGTCAGCACGCTTCCTCCACCTCTGCTGTGGATGCCCGGGGAGCACCAAGACGCAGTGGCAGGGTTAGGAAAGTTAGGTAAAGTAGTTGCACGGTATGGCCACGGGTGTTGATCACTTGTACATACGGTTCACTATTGTAATAAACTCTTAATGCCTCCCTGCCTGTAGCTCCTTGTTCTGATGCGCAGTGTTCTTGTCACTCAGATGTTAAACCTTTCTGCACAAGATAAAAGGCAGGTGTCTCAGTCCAGGGCCTCTTCCCTGTACCCTGTGCAGCCGTCAGACCACAGTGGTCCAACTTCACACTCTCTGGAAACATTACTGATGCCTGCACCTCGGCGGTGCTGCTCTTTGCTGCCAGAATATAGTGGGCAGGTGCCACAGAGTTCTCTCATTCTCTCTGTGTGCTCTCAGCACCTTTTAAGGTAGGACTGGCCCCCATCACACCAGCATTTGCACCCAGTGATGCTGTGCACCAACTCCTGAAGGGCTGAGATGCTGAAGGCGGACACAGCATCAGATGTATCTAATGTTTCATTGCTGCGTCTCAGAGATGGCCCTGATCATGGAGCGCAAGCGAACTGCCTTCGGCCAGACAGGAGTCATACATTATCAAACGCTATGTTAAGATATATGGAGTGTCCTCACTGCATGTTGTTGTCATCCTCCTGCGATCGAGCCACTATTAGGGCCTCCACTGCATCTCCATGACAGGAGCATTCTCACAGAGGGTGTTGGCACTGCCATAAACCAGACTGGATTCAAACTTCACAACTGCAATGCGAGGATATATAGGGACGCCTCACTGTATGTCGTTGTCATCCTCCACAAATCTGGTAGCTATGAGGACCTCCTGAGTGCGCCTGCCTCATCAAGCCAGTGCGAGAGCCTCATCCCTGTCATCGCCACCACCAAGGTCCCCCTCACCCTCATCCCCGTCGGCGTCATCGTCACCGGAGGAGATGTGCAGCTCCTCCATCTCCTCCTCAGCCAGCTCCTCTCCCCGTTGCAGCGCCAGGTTATAAATGGCGCAGCAGATGACAACAATGCGTGACACCCTCAGCGGACTATATTGCAGGGCTCCACCAGACCAGTCCAGACACTGGAATCGCATCTTCAGCATCCGGATGGTCTACTCACCAAGTTGCAAGCTGCTGCATAAGCCTCATTATAGCGTCGCTCTGCTGCGGTCTGAGGCCGCCGCACGGGTATCATCAGCCACGGCCGCTGCAGGTAGCCCTTGTCCCCAAAGAGCCAACCCTACAGCCTCTGTGGACCCTGGAAGACTGCAGGGATCTGCAAGCGACTCAGTATGTAGGCGTCGTGCACACTCCCTGGAAGCCATGCGCACACCAGCAGGATGCGTTTCTGGTGGTTGCATACCAGCTGCATGTTCAGTGAGTGGAAGCATTTGCGGTTGATGAAGTCCACCGAGTGTAGCAACGGAGACCTGAGCGCTTGAAGACATAGAAACTGGGAGAATGGAATGCAATCTTTCCAGGAAGCTGGGTGTGAGGAAGTGTAGTCAAGATAGCTGTGGGAGTCGGTGGGTATAAAGTAAATAATAGTTTCAAAAGCACAACCTTCCATACTAGTGCTTCTGATATGTCTTTCTTTATCCTCAACTGAGGATTCCACTTCATAGTGGCTGACAGGGCACTCAACCATGTCCATTAACTTTTGCGCATTTCTGCTCTCACTCCTTCCCCTCCCTCCTAGAACCAGATTGGGGTTCCACTTGTCCTCACCTTCCTTCCCACCAACCTCCACATTCAACAGTTTATCCTCGCCATTTCTGAGACTTCCAGCGTGGTGCCAGTACCAAACACATATTCCCCTTCCTCCCTTTTCAGCATCATGAAGGTACGTTCCATCCAAGATATCCTGGTCCACTCCTCAGTCACTCCCAACACTCTCTCCCCTTCCCGTGACATCTTTCTATGCAAGGGTAGGAGATACAACGCCTGCATTTTTACCGCCTTCCTTCTCACCATCTTCCTTCTCACCATCCAAAGTCCCAATCACTCCTCCTAGGTCAAACTGATTTACTTGTACCCCTTTCGATTTAGTGTGCTGTATTTGCTGCTTATTATGTGACCTCCACAATGTCCAAATGCAGGTTGGGTGAAGTCTTTGTGGAATAGATCTGTTCAGTCCACAAGCTTGACCCGAAACTTCTAACCACCTGCTGTTTTAATTCTCCACCTTGCTCCCACACTGACCTTTCCATCTCCAGTCCCTTACAATGTTCCAGTGAAACTCAACGCAAGCTTGAGGAGCAGCACCTCATCTTTCAACTAGGTAGTTTAAAGTCTTCCAGACTCAACAATGAGCTCAGCAATTTTATATTGTAACCTCTATCCACATTTTGTTTATTTTCTCTTCGCAGATTTTGTTTATTTCTCTTTCTTTCTATTTTTTTTTCCTTTCAGATGGCAACTGTTCATGATTCTGCCATTCACACCTCCTCTCGACATTTTTTTTGTTTCTTGACCTGGTTCCATTTCATCTTGTACCATCAATTCCTTTGTCATTTAATCTCCTGCCTTCCACCCTTTCACAGACCTCCCTTTTGTTCTTTTTGTCATCTTTCTCACTTTCCCTTGTTTAAAACATTAATCTCCCCACTTATGATGAAATGTTGTTGACCTGAAACATTGACCCGGATTTTTGTAGTTAGGTCGAGTAGTGAGGCCTTCAAAAATGACAGGTGGGATACAATTCTAGGATTCCTGCCACCATTTCCATATCTGGCAATTTTGGCTGGTGCGCGATAAACAAGAGAAAAAAGAAATCAAAACCAGCCTGCACTCCTGCCCTTCCAGCTCCATTGCTTGGAAGGGCATTTCAGACACATGCACCAACCTCTCTCCACCTCAATGTTGATGGAGTTGGACCCATTCTGTTAATGTATGTGGTTCACAGCACCTCGGTGGAGTTGAGAACCATGGGGATCGCTCGTTCTGAGTTGGCAACCAAGAGAAAACAGCCGTTCTTACCTTATCATAAAGCTGTCTGTCAACTACAGCCATTCGTAGTTTCAATTTCAAAAAGCTTTTATCTAGTTCAGACCTCTTAAATTCTTATGTAAATAAACACACCAGCATTGAAAAACCACATCAAAGAATAACTTGTTACAAGTTGATTGAGATGATAGTCAAACAAAGCCTGCACTCCTCTCGGCAGCTGTCAAAATTTCCTGCTAAGATAAGTGGATTAGTCATTCCTGAAGCTCAGCCAAGCATTCATAATGAATTCATCTGGCAACTGTATCAACAGAAGCAGACACCTTTTTTTCCAGATGACCTCAGCATGAATGCTGGGCTGAGCTCCAAGAATGACTAATCCACTTAGGTCAGCGGACTATGTTGACACAGCTGCAGAGGGGAGAGCAAGCTTTGTTTGACATCTCTATTACTTTGTAATAAGTTATTATTTCTTTGATGTGTTTTTTTTCAAAGCCTGTGTGTTTACTTGCACAAGATTAAGAAGTCTGAAATCAATAAAAGCTTCTGACATTAAAACAATGAATGGCTGTGATTTATTGACAGCTTTTAAGAAGTTGTAAACCGAAAAATTTTTATCAAACTATCTTTTCAAAGTCTCTGCTTAAGCTGTCAGTTTCAGGAACGTTTCAAAGACTTTCCAAATGGCCCATTGGTTCTGTCCATAGTGGATACTGGGAGAGTGGGTGTGGAGGATGCATGGGGAGGCATTGAAGGGGCATATGGGTAATGGAAGGGACATTGGGATTTGAGGAGGCATGTGGGATATGGGAATTGTGGCCGGGTGGGGGCCTAGCAGTCACGATTACAACTGGGCCGATGCCCCAGTAAAAGGAGGCAGGCATCTAGCCTGCCAGCCTAGCCATCTGCCTGCCTCAGTTGTTGCCTCAGTCCTGCCTCCAGAGTCAGCAGCCCAGACTCATTCCCACCCCTGCAGCCCAGGAACAAAAAGATGGAAGCCAGGGATCATCTCAATGCAGGGTCAGGAACTTTCCCAACTGGCCCTTCCCATCTCTTCCACAAAAATCCAGCCCGTTAGCTCTATTTCTCTCTCCACTGATGCTGCCAGACCTGCTGAGTACTTTCAGTATTTTCTGTTTTTATTTCAGATTTCCAGCATCTACAATACTTTGCTTCTGCTTGTGTTTCAATAGTCTGCACACTGCACATCTGTACGCATGAGAATAGTTGAGGACTGGTTGTACAATGAAACGATATACATGAGTTATTAGCTTCAGGTTTGGAGAGAGCAGAAAGTATGTTGAGGATTAAAATGATTTGCTGAAAATTAACTTTCACAAATATTGACCCCACAAGAAAAATTTGATTTTATGGATTGTATAGTATTTTTTGTTTTTTTTAATGTAGTTAAATTACGATGGCTGAGGATATGCAAGCTTTTCTTTCAGATAATTAGATGAGATTAAATACTGAATTCTTTGGTCTATTTGTTTGTTTCTCTCTAGATGCCATTGGTTGCAACATGGATTCCAAAGAGGACAGCTTAAGTTCCCTGAATCCAGTACTAAGAATAAGCCAGCTGGATGCTTTTGAACTGGATGGAGCCTTAGAACAACTCATGTGGTCCCAGTTTACCCAGTGTTTTCAATGTTTCAAACCCGGCTTATTAACACACTTTGAGCCAGAACTGAAAGCCTTTCTACAACTTCTGTTGTGGAGATTTACAGTCTATTCCAAAAATGCAACAGTTGGCCAGACACTTCTGAATATCAAATATAAAAATGACTTATCTCAGGGACCAAAGTATCAGCCAATGAGTAAACATCAGAAGTTATGGTATGCGTTATGCACCATTGGGGCGAAATGGTTGCAAGAGAGAGCCCATGATTTATTCAGTCATCACTCTCCAGAGTCAAGTATTCACAAGATGAAATATTTCATCACTTTTATAGTTGGACTTTTGAAGGTGGCTGGACTACTGAATTTTCTTATCTTTCTTCAGAAGGGTAGGTTTGCCACATTTCCAGAACGACTCTTGGGAATCAGAGCAGTTTTCTCCAGACCTCAGGGTTTTCGTCAAGTTGGCTTTGAATACATGAATCGAGAACTGTTATGGCACGGCTTTGCTGAATTCCTAATATTTCTTCTGCCACTGATCAATGCAAGAAGACTGAAAACAGCTGTCTCATCGTGGTTCCTTCCAGTAGGTCATCACCATGATAATGATGGCACACTAGCTATCCACTGTAAAGAATGTGCCCTTTGTGGTGATTGGCCAACAATGCCTCACACAATTGGTTGTAAGCACGTTTTTTGTTATTACTGCATTAAAAGTAATTACCTATCTGATGCTTACTTCACTTGCCCAAAATGCAACAGTGAAGTCCAAAATTTAGTACCTTTGACACCTGAAGTTCACAAGTCAGTCTGATTCAAATATGCCTAACCCCTAATTTGGGATTTGAACACATAATCTGGATTGACATTTCGATGCAATATTTCAAGAACAGCTGAATTGTTGAAGATGCCATCTTTTGGATAAGAGAAAATGTGGCCACATTTACCTGGTTAGATGGATGTGAAAGATTACATGGTACTATCTGCAGAGCAGGTAGTGACTGCTCCTAGTATCTTAGCCAAAGTTGTTCCCTCGATCAAACCTATCATTATAAACAGATTAGGCTACTTGTTTAATTTGCCATTTGTGGAAACTTTCAGACATCCTGAGGACATCATAAATGCAATTATTTTCGAAATAAGATAAAACATGTACATTTTTGGCTGCAGAAATACAGAAACCTTTTCTAAATAATTCACTGCAGGAAATCATTTACCTATCATCTCTGTATTTTGCTATCTCTCAGTTAAGACCAAATTGTATTGTTCCTGTTCCTTTACTAGTGATTACAATGTGTGACCTTTTTGGGTTTTAGAAATCTAATCTACTCAATACATAAGTACATGAATGAAATTTAATATAATTTCCTTGCCAAATGACTATTGTGCTAATATGTTGTGCATTACTAAAGCATAGTCATTTGTTTTGATTAACTTGAGATCCCTTGTCCCAAGCATCTTAATTTCATCTGTAACACATAGAAATTCTTGAAAAATGTCCTCAATATACTCTGTATTTGCCTGCCGCTCCAATTTATTTGCTTTTAAAATTCACTGTTCATTATACTGAATCCTGTATCACAACTATATTTGAGTATTCAATTTGTTCTAACCTTAAACTTTGATGATGGAAAAATAACTGTTTCTGTAGTGAAGTGATGATAGAAAAGCAGTGAAAATGGCTGGAGGAGCTTTTGGTACTATTAGCCCACCTCCCTCATAAAATTTTACAACACAGTATACTTCTTGGTCCATTTTGCCTGCCCTGAGAGTGAACATGTTCCCATATTCTTTAAAAATTTTCTTTTTCAAATATTTATCCACTTCCCTTTCAAAGTTATTATGGATTCTGTATCTAACGTGATTTCTGGTAAAATAATCCATTTCCTAGCAACATTTAAAAAACATCATCTAGCCTTCCCTTTATTTTGGTGATTTTAGTCTCCTCACCAAAATTTCTAATAATCCTTGTAACTAAAGCCTCAACCTGGTGTATATATATCTTACTACATCTCCTGTACCGTCTCCCAAACCTCAACATTGTTTATAATTTAAGGCACCGAATCCTAAACATTTAGAGCGGTTGTGAAACCAATCATTTCTGTAGGTTTTGTATTCTATGCCCCTTTTAACCAAACTAAGATCTCAAATGACCCCTTTTATGTTTTTACAACTTTAAGAGTGGGATAAAGATTTTATTGAACTCCCGAATCTATCTGCTCTTTAGAGTTTGACCATTGTGTATATATTTTGTCTCTTTATTCTTCATCCCAAAATAGAACACTCTACTTTAAATTTAATCCAACATTTATTAACTCATCTACTAATCTATATGCTCCTGAAGTCACTTCAGGTACTCTTAAACAATGGTCATCATATTTGTGCCACCTGCAAATTTTGATGCTGTTCCCAAGTTCAAATCGCTTAAATATTTCAGCATAATTCGCAACATGTTTTCTATAAAAATCTTAATACAAAATTATTTGGTTACTAAATTGGTCCAGAAATTGCTAAGCTTTGCACTTATAGATGTCAAAATTACTTCCATAATGGTATAGTATGAACTTGGGCTTTAAGACATAATGAGTTGGGGTCACAGTGGTTGTGTGGAAGCAAGAATTAAGGCAGGCTAACTAATTTTATTGAGGTGGAAGAGTGTTTCACCAGATGCTTTTATTTTATCAATGATCATTGCCTGTTTTAAACTTTGGGGGCGGAGGGTTTTGGGGAAAAAAACAGCTAATTGATGATCTTTTAAAAATCTGGGGAAGGTGGAATATTCATTTTAGAAGTGCATTCATTGGCAGTTACTGTATCCATTTGCATTAATAAAATGGTGATTCACACAAATGTCTACTATATTAAGTTTAGTGTATTAGTTCATTACTTACGAGAGAAAATATGTAAACACTATGTATAAAGCTCTGCAGGAGAAATAGAATGGATTCTCAGACCATTTATATTTCCTGTAACCAGTAGTATGAATCAGTCCCTTCATTTATTATCACCCAAAAATACTATTGTGACTGTTCTTGCTTTGAGTTATATTTTTCCATGAAGTGTATCACCTAAAAATTCATTATATAAGGGCATATACAGCAGCTTTTCCTTCCAGTCACTGGCAGTAAGTGATTCATCAGTTTTCCTGAGAAAACCAATTTCATTGCAAATATGCAGTAATTTCCAATCTTACTGAATTGAGTTGGGGGAGGGGGAAGCTAACAAACAGTCCCAATATGAGGAATGTGAAAGAAGAAAAACGCTGTGCTCAGTCTTTTAATGCAAAGGAATACCATCTGCTGTCTCATCAGTTTTGCAAAATAATCAAAAGGTAATCAGCCTGTCATTTCCTTATTCCTTCACTCATCAATTTACCTTTCTGTGCTGATCGTGCTACATGTAGATGATGTCCAGCAGATAAACCTCAATGTGTCTATCTCTTTAATAATTCATTATTTTAATCCATTCATTATGCATCACCTTTTCTCTCTTTTACTGTGAAAATTAGTTTTCTTTCTAAATTGATCGGGGGAAAAATGTATTTTGGATTGATAGTTCTAAATCATCCATGCTGCCAAAAAGAAATGGCAGTGTATATTTTATTAGAACACTAAGCTTTCCATGGCATTTCTCGTGGGTACATTTAAGATGTAAAACATGGAGCTCTGTATGTGTTACCTGTACTGAGCTTTGCTTCTCATCACCATCTTCGGTATCGTTATCTCTTGTGAGCTTAGCTTATCCAGGTGCTGGGTGTGAGGATAGGGAACACTGACAGGCTGCAGTGCTGAGTTGAGACTGATGTGCTTTATTCTTTCTGTACTTGAGGATATTTGGATGTTTGTGAGACTTAGCCGCAACTGCTGCAGTTTGTATGCCAATGTTTGCAGTGTCTAGTATGTACAGCCAGAGGTTTGAACACCCGGCCCCACCCTTTAATAGAAGCTGGTCTGCGCTTCTCCATGCCTCTAATATAGAAAGAACAAGAGGAAAGAGAGTATTACTTTATCAAGTTTTTCTGTGTCAAATACTCTCCCACTTTCTCTTTATGTTCATCACACTCTCTCTCTTTCTCTCTCTCTCACTGCTTCCAGTACTTTCTCTGTTCCTCCAGTGATCTCTGCCAGCTGGAACCTTTTCCTTAAGTAGTCTTGTCGTTTCGTCCAGCAACCTTTCACATTAAAGACTAATCACAGAATGAGAGAGAGAGCAAGAGGTACACCAACACACATTTACTTTTTGTCTGTTTGTCATGTGCATGTGTCCTTCACATCAGGCATTTAAACAATTTGCTAGAATTGGATTGGAAGGGTGTCTTTGGATATATGTATGAACATACGAATTAGGCATAGGCTATTCGGCCCCTCAAGCCTGCTCTGCCATTTGATAAGATCGTGGCTGATCTGATTGTGGCCTCAACTTTAATTTCCCCTATAACCTTTGACTTCCTTGTTAATCAAGAACCTATCTAACTCAGCCTTAAATATATTCAATGACCCTGCCTCCCTTGCTCTTTGGGAAAGAGAATTCCACAGACTAACAGCCCACTGAGAGAAAAAAATTCTCCTCGTTTCTGTCTTAAATAGGAGGATTCTTATTTTTAAACCATGTCCCCTAGTTCCAGACACTTCCATAAGGGAAAACATCCTCTCAACATCCACTCCGTCAAGTATCCTCTGGATCTCAGCCTTAGCAAACGAAGTGCAGCTGAGGAAACTGAGTGCAGACTTGGAGTTTGGTGAGAGGGGGAGGTTGGTGAAGGGGGGAGGGAGGTGTTTGTTTTCTCATTCTATCTTTCTCACACTGTAGGATTTGGTTCTTGCTCTACTACAGGAAAAGGAACTAGTTGTTTGGTGAGTATCTGGTGAGCGGCTAAAGCCTTTTCTATTCCTAAGGTTTAAAATAGTATACAAATTGGTAGCAGAGTTAATAAAATATATTAAAAAGCATAAGTAAGTGAATAATATAATTAACTAAAACATATTAAGGATGGTAGGACAGGTGATGTGCCAAGGCTACAGCATGCGGGAGCTCCTGGATAACATTGTGATCCAGGGCAATCATGTCTGCAGTAATTGTGGCTCGAGGAACTTCGGCTCAAAGTCATTGAGCTGAAGGCTGAGCTGCAAACTCTGCAACACATAAGAGAGGTGGAAAGTTACCAGTTGCCTTGTACCAGGAGGCAGTCACACCACTTAGGATAGGGTCTTCTGATTTTGTCAGTGGTCAGGGACAGGAGGGTGTGACTGCGAGTGATGCAGGTAAGGGGACCCAGAGGGCTGGAGTGCAGGATTGTGAGCTTCTACAATTGTCCAATAGGTTTGAGGTTCTCTCAGCTTGTTTGGACGAGAGTGGGGGCTGTAGGGTGGATGAGTAAACTGACCATGGTACAGGAAGCCATTCAAGTTGGGGGAGCAAAAAGGAACATAGTGGTAGTAGGAGACATCAAAGAGTGGAGACAGGTAAGAGAGGAAAATAGTCAATGGGAAATGAGGGTCGGAGAATGGCAGGAAGGGACAGAGATAGAAAAAACCTATGAATGCACCAAGAATCAAGACTAGATATCTCACAGATAACACAAAGACAAAGCTAAAGGCTTTGTATCTGAATGCACATAGCATTCATAACAAAGTAAACACATTTATATTGCACATTGAAGTAAATAAACATGATCTGATACCCATTACAGGCAAGATGACAAGCATTGGGTCCTGAATATTGAGGGATATAGGACCTTCAAGAAGAATAGGAAGCTAGGTAAAGGTGGCGGGGTAGCACTGTTAATCAAGGGTGGCATTTGTGCAATAATTAGAGATGACCTTGATTCAGGAGATCAGGATGTGGAATCAGTTTGGGTGGGTAAATCAGGAGGTGGAAGGGAGAAGGGAACTTGGTGAAATTACTATCACTAGGGAAGGAGTACTGAGCAAACTGATGGAGCTGCGGGCTGACAAGTCTCTGGGTCCTGATGGACTTCATCCTAGGTTCTTAAAAGAGGTGGCTAACGAGGTAGTAGCTGCATTAGTGTTAATTTTCCAAAATTTCCTAGATTCTGGAAAGGTTCCACCAGACTGGAAAGTAGCAAGGAAGGGAAGCCAAAAACAGGAAACTATAAACCAGTTAGTTTGACATCTGTGGTGGGGAAGGTGTTAGAATCGATCATTAAAGAAGTTATAGCTGAGTACTTAGAGAAACTCAAGGTCATCGGGAAGAGTCAACATGGTTCTGTGAAAGGGAAATCACGTTTGACCAATTTATTAGAGTTCTTTGAAGGGGTAACCGGTACTGTGGATAAAGGGGAGCCTGTATATGTACTGTACCTGGATTTCCAGAAGGTATTTGATAAGGTGCCACATCAAAGTTTATTGCAGATAATAAAAGCTCATGGTGTAGGGGGTAACATATTCGCCTGGATAGAGAATTGGCTGACTGGCAGAAAACAAAGACTATGCATGAATGGGTCTTTTTCAGATTTGCAGGATGCAACTAGTGGGGTTTGTGTTGGGGCCTCAACTTTTTACAATTTACATCAATGACTTAGATGAGGGGAACGAAAGCATGGTAGCTAAATTTGCAGATGACACAAAGATAGGTAGGAAAGTTTGTTGTGAAGGAGACAGAAGGAGTTTGCAGACAGATATAGATAAGTTGAGTGAGTGGGAAAAAATCAGGCAAATGAAGTATAATGTAGGAAAATGTGAAGTTGTTCACTTTAGCAAGAAAATAAAAAAAGGCAGTTTATTATTTAAACAGAGAACGACTGCAGAATTCCAAGGTGCAGAGTGATCTAGGTGTTCTAGTATGAGTCACAAAATGTTACTACGCAGGTAAAATAAATAATCAAGAAGGCTAATGGAATGCTATCCTTTTAATACGAGAACAATTGCACATAAAAGTGAGGATGTTATGCTTCAGTATACAGGGAAATGGTGAGACCTCAACCTGAATACTGTGTGCAGTTTTGGTCTCCTTATTTAAGGAATGATGTAAATGCGTTGGAGGTGATTTAGAGGAGGTTTAACTAGATTGATACTTGGAACGAATGTGTTATCTTATGAGGATAGGTTGAACAGGGCTGGGCTTGTTTCCACTGGAGTTTAGAAATTGAGGAGTGACGTAATTGAAGTATATAAGATCCTGAATGGTCTTGACAAGATGGACGTGGAAAGAATGTTTCCCCTTGTGGGTGAGTCCAGAATTAGGGGGCACTGTTTTAAAATTAGGAATCACCCTAAAAGGACAGAGATGAGATTTTTTTTTCTCTGAGGGTTTGGAACTCTCTGCCTCAGAAGACAGTGGGAGCAGGGTCACTGAATATTTTTAAGGCAGAGGTAGATAGATTCTTGTTAGGCATGGGAATCAAGGGTCATCAGAGGTAGATGGGAATGTAGAACTTGAAATACAAACAGATCCACCATGATCTTATTGAATGGCAGAGCAGGCTCGAGGGCTGAATGGTCTACTTCAGTTCCTACTTCATATGTTCGTATGATCTTATGTTTCAATAAGATCACCATCTCATTCTTCTAAACTCTAATTGATAAAGACCCAACCTGTCCAACCTTTCCTCATAAGATAACCCCATCATCTAGGAATCAGATGAGTAAACCTTCTTTGAGCTGCTTTCATTGCAATTATATAGTTTCTTAAGGAGACCAAAACTGTATACATTTTTCAAGATGTGGTCTCACTACCACCCTGTACAACTGTAACAACGTTTCCCTACTTTTATATGCCATTCACCTTGCAAAAAATGACACATTCCATTTGCCTTCCTAAGTCAGTTGCTGTACCTGCAGATTAACATTTTCATGATTCTTGTACCAAGGCATCGAGATCCCTCTGTACCACAGAGTTCTGCAAGCTCTCTCCATTTAAATAATATTCTGCTTTTCTATTTCTCCTGCCAAAGTGGACAAGTTCACATTTTCCCACATTATATTCAGCATCTGCCCAATTTTTGCCCACTCACTTAACCTATTTATATCCCTTTTAGAGTCTTTTATGTCCTCTTCACAACTATTCTTCTACCTATCTTTGTGTCATCAGCAAATCTAGCAACTATACATCTGGTCCCTTCATCCAAGTCATTGATATAGATTGTAACTAGTTGAGACCCCAACACTGAGACCTGTGGCACTAAACTAGTTACAGCCTCCATACTCTCTGCTTCCTGTTAGCTAAAAAATCCTCCATCCATGCCAATATGTTATCCTGTACACCACGAGCTCTTATTTTGTGATGTGGCCCTTCTCAGATGCCATTTGAAAGTCCATGTACACCACATCTACAGGTTCCCCTTTATCCATGTTGCTTGTTACTTCCTCAAAGAACTCTAATGAAATAGTCAACACAATTGCCATTTCAGAAAACCATGTTGAGTCTGCCTGATTGCTTTAAGATTTTCTAAGTGGCCTGCTATAACCTCCTTAATAGTTTCTAGCATTTTCACTGTGACAGATATTAGGCTAACTGGCCTTAGTTTTCTGCTTTCTGCCTCCCTCATTTCTTGAATAGAGGAGTTACATTTGCTATTTTTCAATCTGATGGGACCTTTCCAGAATCTAGGGAATTTTGGAAAATTACAACCAATGCATCTACTATCTCAGCAACCACTTCTTTGAGGACCCTAGGATGCAAGCCATCAGTTCCCGGGGGCTTGACAGCCTTTAGTTCTAAAATTTTTCTCAGTGCCTTTTCCCTAGTGGTTGTAATTGTTTTAAGTTCCTCCTTCCCTTTCACTTCTTGATTTACAAGTATTTCTGGGATGTTACTTGTGTCTTCTACAATGAAGATAGACACAAAACATCTGTTCAACACTTCCACCATTTCCTTATTTCCCTTTATTAATTCCCCAGGCTCTCTCTCTCTGGAGGACCAATACTCATTTTAGTTACTCTTTTCCTTTTTAAATACTTGTAGAAACTCTTAGGGTAGAATTTTCCGCTCGGCGTGCGGGCACAAGCCCGGCAGGCTCGAGCGTGAAATAGCGCATGACGATGTCGAGCAAGCGTCCCGATGTCATCGCGCACTCGCGCGATATTTCGGTTGGCAGGCACGTGCAAGAGTCTGCAGCGCGTCCGCCAACGATTAAGAGGCCCATTAAGGCCATTAAAGTAGCAATTGACGCCGATTTTTCACTGCCCATCCAATGTTACAGTTGGCAAGCAGGCAAATCAGCCAGGCGGTCTTTGCCTTTTTGAGAAAACCTCATCCAAGGGCTGGATGAGGTTTCCGAGATTAATTAAAAAGAAGATTAAAATGTTTGGACAGAATTTTCAGCATCCATATGTTGAGGTGACTCATTCTGATGCGTGGACATTTTTTCTGGATTTTAACTTCTGTTTTTATTGATTTTAAATTTGTCAGCTCCCTGAGACAGCTCTCTGCCTTCAGGGAGCTTTCATTGCGTGCTCCCCTGCGCCGGCACTGACTTCAGCGCTAGCCCTCCTCCACCCCCACCCCAACAGTGCTGAGCCTTTCAGCGCGCCTTTCATGCTGGCTGGCCATTAATTGGCCAGCCAACGTGAAATTGCGGTTGGAGGCTGATCACAGTCAGCGATCCGTTCCGCGGCCACTGCCGGGCCTGCTGATCGCGGCCGCCTGCCGACCCGAAAGTTCTACCCTTGGTGTTGTTTTACATTTCTATCTAGCTTTCTTTGATACTCTAAGTGGTGCTATCAGCAAGCATGGGAGGGTGTATCTAGGGTCAAGACTGTTCATTGGGGGAGTAGGAAGAGGTGCCTGAGTGACTAGCAAATGAGATGGAGAACTTTATTAATTTTGCAATATTTTTCTTTATTGTATCAAGTTTACTTTCAGGGCATATAAGTGTCCTGCAGAGAATGGGATGCTGCAATGTGATTAGGTGGAACAATTTTGGGAGAGGGAAAAATATTTTGTGCAATAAGATTGGTTACTTTCTATTATTGTTAGTTCACTGGATCACAGAATTGTTATGGTGCTGAAGGAGGCCATTCGGCCCATCGTGTCTGTACAGGCTCTCTGAACATTTTAACTTAATGCCAATCTCCTGCCTTTTCCTCATAACTCTGCACACTGTTTCTATTTAAATAATCATCTAATGCCCTCATGAATGCTTCAATTACCAATAGTTACTAATTAGATGGGAGATTTACCCAATAAGGAAAAATAAAAAGAGATAATTGACCACTGAAGAAATTGAAAACTGATGGGCACTCAAAGAAAAAAATATATTCACATAACACAATACACCAATGTACTCCCAACAAACAAACTTTCTATTATATATAGATATGTGTGTTCTAAAAACTATGCTGAAATATCAGTAATGTGCTTAGTTTATTTGCATCCTTTCATGTTTCAAGGAGGATGCGTTAAAACTGATTTTTAACTATATTAAATATTCTAAATTACCATTGATTAGTTCATGGTAAGGTTGGGAAAAAAGTCCCTTTTGAAAATGCTGAAAAGTAACACAAGCTTTTTAAAAAGACCCTTATATAAACTATAAACCAATTAGCAAGAGGCAGGAATTTTCAAAAATGAGCAAGTTGTACCTTACCAGTTTATAGGACTTGTTCATAAAGTAACTAAAGATGCGGATGGGGGTGTCATTACTAGTGTCATTTACTGGAAATTTTATTGCAAAAGTAATTTTTTAACATTTCAGTGTTTAATTGCAAAAGTAATTTTTTAAAAAATAACATGCATAATGCTGGTGACGGCATGCTAAGGTGGATTTTTTTTTATTTGTTCATCCGCCTACCATAAGGTTGGACAAGCCATGAAAAATCACATTCAATTGTGGCATTAATGGGCTTAATTGCCTTTTTAATTGTCAGTGGGTGCGCTTTTGACTGCCGTGCGTGCCTGCCAAGCAAAATATTGCACAAGTGTGCAATGATGTTGGGACACTTGCCCGACGTCATCTCACACGATTTTACGCCTGATCAGGCGTCCCCCCCCCAAGCTGGAGCCGTAAAATTCGGCCCTATGATCTGCAAGAGGGTGTCAGCAGCTTCATTTGCAAAAAGGTGTACCTCATATCCTGCAAAACTGGACAAAGATACAATGAACCTAAACTGGGAACACAGGCCAATAATTGGCAGAGGCACTTTAATGTCAATAAGAATGAAACTATGCACTTACAGGGTAAACACTGACAAAATAACTCAGGAAAGAAATTGTATTTGATTTACTTCTCAAAACATCAAACCAATTTCCAGTTACTGTCAAGAAAAAGAATTAGGATTTGGCTGAATAAAATTAGGAATATAGTCTATTGAAGGAAGGTATTCTGCCATTTTGTAGAGCATTTGTGAGACTACACCTGCAATATTTTGTGTAGTTCTGGAGACTTCCACTGCAGGAACGAATTAGGTGATCTGAAAGAAGTGCTCCAAGAATGATTAAAAGATTAGAGAATAAAAATTTGGAATTGACTCTCAAAACTGAGACTATTCTTGCTGAAGGAGAAGAATGAGGGACCGTATATGTTGGAGGTTTTCAATTGCATATGATTTGGAGATACAGAGGATCCATCGGAGATATTTTAATCAGTACATGATAGAATATTTGCACATGAGTATATGAGTTTCAGCAGAATATATGAAAGCTTCTCAGAGGATGGTTAATTTTCAGTTATCTCGTCAAGGGAGGTTGTATGAGCATATCACTTCGCTCTCCTTGAAGTCAAATTAAACAAGAATCTTGAAGACAGCACATTTTGGTCTTTTCTAGCCTTGAGGTTTTATGTGTTTCTAAAGTTCATGGACCTCCAACATTTGGCTTTCTACACAAACACCATTTGGGAGTAGAAATTTTCAGGTGTAAAATAGGTACAATGCTGGCAAATTTAGCAATGGGACAGCCCACGCCCAATCTGCTGTGTATTCAATTATCTACTAAATTCTTTTGACCCATTTTTTAGGCATCTCATGTAGCTGCCTAAGACCACCATTATGCCTGTTGCCTAAGTCACTGTGGAACCTTGGGCTTCCTATTGGGGTGTCACTGTTTATGCACTCAAAAATGGCCCTTGATCTTTCAAAAGTATACACCTTTATCCATAAAGTACTTCCGTCACCAGTGACCCCAACCACAGAAAAGTCCCGATGGCAGCCAACTAATTGCCTGAAGGGCACTTGATTCCATCAGACCTCCCCATGGAACAAGCCGGGTCTCTGGTCAGTGGACAATAATCCTGTCGGCCTGACAAAATTCCAGCGTTAGCTTGCATCATCGAAGGAGGCCATTTGCCACATTTTGTCTTTGCCAGTTCTTTGCTTGAGCTATCCAAAATATTCTCACTGTCTGCTGTCACCCTTTGGTCCTATATTTTCCTTTGACACAAATGTTTATCTATTCTTTTCTTTAAAAGGTGCAGTGATCTCTGCCTCAACAACTCCCCTGTGGTGAAGCATTACATGTCCTAATAACTCTTTGTGTAAACAATTCTCCTAACTCCCTTGGTGACCATCTTAAATTGATGACCCACTTGGCAATGATTCCCCTACCAGAGGAAAAAGTCTTTCAGTATTCAGCCCATCAAAGCCTTTCATAAATCTCCTAGCTTTCTCTGCTGCAGTGGAAATTTATCTGGGGTCTCTCATAAAACTACAGTTTCTCATCCTTGCTATTATCCTGGTGAATCTACACTGTATTTTGTCTGTGACTTTAATGTCTTCTATAATGCTGCATCTAAAACTACACACACTGCTTGGTCTGTGGCCTACTTAATGCCTTTTACAAATTCAAGACTATCTCTTGAGCTTGTACTTGTTTACCCAGGGTTTCTACAGCTCTTCACTCAAAGCTATGACAGACAATTGGGAGAACATGCATGAAAATTTATCTGCCCTATCGCTAGTAAAGAAACTGACATTTTATGAATTACTTGTATTCACCTTTCATGGAATTATGTACCTTCACCCTAATTTCTCTCTTTCCTCTATGTAATTACATTGTATACTTTGCTAAAGGTTGTGGTGATTAGTGAGAAAATACAGAGATAAAGTTCTAAATTCCTGTCTTAATAACAAGTCCCTTATTTATCCATAATTATAGAACCTTTGTAGAGGCAAATTATTGCCTCAAGAATAATTAGACACAAACCTGTTTGGATTCCTATTTGCTGGGAAAATAGAGTTTAATGTGCTTGGCATTTAGCATGTAAGTAATCCAGTTTGTGGCAAGGAAGTGATATGTCATGAGTTGCCAATTACCAGAAATTGTTGAACAATTTGCACTGCCCCACCGTTAGCCTCGTAAAAATGGGACTTTGCTGTCCTGCCAGCAATCTGTGGCACAAAATATTCTGGAGCTAAAGAGTGAGGGGAAAAAAAACACATGAAGAGGGCACACCACAAACTGCCCTGTTGCAGCAAATTCTCGGACAATGTTGGACATTTGTACAAGCTGTAACATGTATTGCCTGGCAAATAGATCAAGTATCTATCAGAGCATTGTTATCAATGTGCCTAGGTCAAACTAGAGTGAATCTCCCAGGGCTTATTTGCATCACCAGTGAAGAATTAAGAGCATCCATTCTCAGCAGAAACTATACTTAATTACATTTTAGTACATTCTCAATTAATCCACTTTTTAAAAAATGAACATTACAGATCCCAAAGGTGAACTTCACAGTCTCCCTCTAATTTTTGCAGTTCAGGCAAATTACTTCCATTAGTGCATTTCAAAGCACATTTTTATAGCCTTCTGTCCTCAATTGCTGAGTTCACATAGTCTCCAGCCTGTCTCACTGGAGATTCCAACGTGGCAATCATAGCATCTCCTTTCTCTGAACTGTTCAATCTGTTTTCAGAAATTGAAGCACCTGTTGGTTGCCTTCTGGGTCAACTATAGCTCAATGGGAAGCACCTGCTTGGCAAAAAGCTACTTCCTGCACTGCAGTTGCCTTGAACGGCAGACCCATAGGAATGCACAGTCTCGGTATTAAACAGTTATAGGCTAACTTTTGGCTGTCCTTCGCAAAATTAACATAAGTTGATCTATTGTAGAACTAAAATTATGGTAGATCCTCCATTTTGATAAAAGGGTAAAATAATTATTTGGTTGACTATAACTCTAAACACCACATTTGATTGCAAGGCTGAGTATAAATTGAATACGTTTTTCTGCAGTCTTTTACAATTACAAAAAAACCTGATATTACAATTAACACATCTATCTTGTTAAATTTTCCTACCTGGCCAGAAATTCAATGAAGACTTAGGAAATAGAAGGAAAAAAGGCAATTTAACATAGAAAATCTACCCCAATGCGTGTAATATACTACTCTATAGTAGCTCAGTGTTTGACAGGATTTAAGCATAATAAAGGCCTGGATTTTGCAGTAGCAATTGGAGCAAAACTGTTCATTTTCGCTGTCATTTTTCTTCTGAAACTGCCAACGGTGTCTAGAGTCCGCATATGCACCATTAAATGGAAATCTAGAGGTTGCTGTCAGTGATTCTACACTTCCCCACAAGGGTGACTAATAGAAAACAATAAATGCATGACAAAAAAATTAACATACACCAGTGGGGTGACTATCCATGAGGCTCTCCTGCTTGATTACAGTAACTTCCATGCAAAACCTGTGGAAACCGCAGAAAACACGCTTCCCACCCCCCACCCCCTGTAAGTCTTGAAGGACTGAAATTACTGAAACTTCTCTGCTATTTTTGTAAGTTTGTTAAATTTAGAAGCAAATTATAAGGATTGGAAAATGGTTAATGTAGTAGTTATTATTTGAAAAAGAATCGAAGCAGTGTTGGATGCAATGAATATGTAAGGAGAATTGTAGGAAAAGTCTTTGAAACAATTTGGAAAGATCTAATGGATAAATATTTGAAAAAACATAACTTTAAAAGAGAAGGCATGGCTCAGGAAAGAAAGGTCATGTTTAACCAGCCTGTTGGGAGTTTTTCAAAGTTACTACTGATGGGGGAAATGAAATTGATATTTTGCCCCTGAAATATTGGTAGGCTTTTGGAATATCAACATTTTTTGTTGCTATAAACAAATGACTTGGATCTTGGAATGTGGAGTAAAATTTCAAAATTTGCGGATAGGGGAGTGGCAAACAGTGAGGATAACACAAATTTCCTGCAACAGGCTACTAGAATGGGCAGATGTGGTAGATGGAATTTAATACAGAAAAGTGTAAAGTGATGCGTTTGGCAGAAGGGATATGGAGAAGCAATGAAGGCCAGGATATTCCGTGCCCACCAGCATTGTGTGTGTTTGGTGGCTTGAGCGGACAACATAGCACGATTAGTTTCACAATGGTGTGAAACCAGTTTGCAATCATTCACTCAGCCCGCTGATGGCAGGCCGCATTTCCTGCCATCGGACATCAGGAGCTTCATTGTAATATATCCACGTGTCATTATTAGGCCTGGCTGCCGAAATCGCCTCCCCCCCGCCTGCTCCACCACTGGATCATCTGCCCAAGTCAGTGGGAAAGCATGCCGACATGTTTCACAACGGCATATAAAAGGTATGCACTTGGCAGGTTGTATCTTGAGGGGAACTCAGAGGGGAGTACGTAGTAACATTGTGCGGTGCTCACAAAGGTCCCCCGTTGGACTTCAAGCTTGAGTTGCGTTGCAAGGGGACAAGGGCAGCCCCGCGGTTGAATGTAGCGGACAAACATTCAAGGTGGCGGGTCGGGTGAGTGAGGGAAGCGGCCACGCATTAGGGGCACCTTATATAAAGTGACCATTCCTCTGCAACTGAGCCAGTTCAGGCATAGCCATTGATATGATTGGAGTCGGGCTTTTAGTTTATCTGCCCAATCAAGGCATCAAAGTGCCACCAAGTGCTCCAGAACTTTTCACCACTCAAGCACAGACTGCAAATTAATGAGCATTTTAGTGGGCTGCAGAACAGTTGGACGAATCTGCACATTGTACAATCTCCTTGCTAAAACTGGCCATGGAGCAGTCACTGGCGGAGGTGCTCACAGCCCCTTGCAATGTCAGCATCACGGATTGGACCAGTCAAGCTCAAGCTAACAGCATGGTTCAAGCTAACAGTGCTGCCTTGCAGCGTGGGTTAGGAGAATGCTTGCGCTTGAGCTGAGAGCACAGCATGCAGTCCAATGGGCAAAGCTGCCACCAATCAGTCAGATTGGTGAGTGGGGTTTTGGGCAGCCATGCAGCGCACTAATCTCTGGCCATCCAAGTGGTGGCCAGCACTCTCCAGGAAGTGCTAAGGCGCCTTCACACTTAACAAGGACAGGTTCTTAGTACACCCATGCTAACCAAGCGTCTCTCTCTTTCATCCTGCAGGAGGAGTACATCAGGACCATGGAGCCTGGTGAATCAACTGTATGCCTCCTGGCATACAGAGAGTGAAGTTGAGGGAGGAGAGAGGGACTGAGACACCTGGCTGCCTGGAGGAGGGGTTGGCTGGGCCTCCCGCACATGCCGCCGTACAGGCATAGCGAGCTGTCACTGGTCGGCGCTTAGCAATTCCCAGGGTCTATAGACGCTGCCTTTCAATCCTGCAGATGACCGAGAAACAGTGTCGCTGAAGACTGCACCTGTCTAGGGAACTGGTCGGTCACATCTGCCACCTGCTGCAGGATTTAGTACCACGGGGGACATGGAGGGCATCCACTGCCATGAAAGTGACAACGGCGCTCATGTTTTATGCCAGTGGCTTCTTTCAGGGCTCCACAGGTGACCTCTGTGGGATATCACAAGCCTCCACCCACAAATGCATCCATGAATCTGCACCTACAGATGCCATCATCGTGAGGGCACACAACTTTGTGCATTTTGCCCGGGACCAGGACAGCCAGGATGCAAGAGCGATTGGATTTGCCCAGATCTCGGGTTTCCCACAGGTGCAGGATGCCATCGACTGCACTCACGTGGCCCTCAGGTCTCCATCACAACACACGGCCAACTACATCAACCACAATCGCTGAATGTGCAGTTGGTGTGCAACCACCAGAAACACATTCTGCAAATCTGCTTAGGGTTTCCAGGGCGCGTGCTTGACTCCTACATTCTCAATTGGTCACAGATCCCTGATGTATTCCAGGGTTCAGGGATGACTCCTCAGGGACAAGGTCTACCCACAGAGGTCATGGCTGATGACACCCATTCGGAAGACTCAGACTGAAGCCGAACGAAGGTATAATGAGGCTCGTGCTGCAGCTCGCAAATTGGTGGAGCAGACCATCGGGATGCTGAAAATAAGGCTCTGGTGCCTGGAACGGTCTGGTGGAGCCCTGCAATATAACCCACAGAGGGTGTCATGCATCATCATCTTCTGCTGTGCACTTTACAACCTGGTGCAGCAACAGGGAGAGGAGCTGGCTGAAGAGGAAATGGAGGAGCTGGAGGTCTCCTAGGATGAGGAGGACGCCAACAGACTTGAGGATGAGGAGGTCCTCGAAGACGATAATGACGGGGATGAGGCCCTCACACTAGCCTGACAAGGCAGGAATGCTCGGGAGGCCCTCATAGCTGCTAGATTTGTGGAGGATGGTGACGACATGCAATGAGGACACTCCATAAATCTTCACATAGCCTCTGAGAATGTCTGACTCCTGTCTGGCCAAGGGCAGCTCGCTTGCACTCTGTGATCAGGGTTATATCATCGAGACACAGCCATGAAACTTTAGAAGTGCCTGACACTTTGTCCACCTTCAGCACCTGATCCCTTCAGGAGCACAGCATCAGTGGTCACAGATGCTGAAGAGATGGCAGCCAGCCCCACCTTAAAGGTGCTGAGAGCACAGAGAGAATGACGGAACTCTGTGACGCCTGCCCCTGGCATTCTGGCAGCAATGACAAGCACCATCGAGGTACAGGCATCAGTAATGTGTCCAGTGAGTGTGAGGCCAGACCATCAGTTTGATCTCAAGGCTGCACAAAAGCACAGGGAAGAGGCCGTGGACTGAGACACCTGTCTTTATCTTGTGCAGAAAGGTTTCACATCTGAGTGACATGAACATTGCTCATCAGAACAAGGAGCTATAGGCAGGGAGACATTCTTGGGAGTTTATTGACAATAGTGAACAGTACGTACAAGTGATTAACACCCGTGTCCAGGCTGTGCTTCCTGACTGGGCTTGGGGCAGCTCGTCCCTGCCTGAGTGGGATCTGTTGCTGTGTGTAGTGTGTTGACTATGGCTGCTGCTACTGGGAGAGGTACACCCTGCTGTCACTGGGAGAGATACACCCTGCTGCTGGGAGAGGTACACCCTGCTGCCACTGGGAAAGGTACACCCTGCTGCCACTGGGAGAGGTACACCCTGCTGCCACTGGGAGAGGTACACCCTGCTGCCACTGGGAGAGGTACACCCTGCTGCTGCTAGGAGAGGTACACCCTGCTGCTGCTGGGAGAGGTACACCCTACTGCTGGGAAAGGTACACCCTGCTGCTGGGAGAGGTACACCCTGCTGCTGGGAGAGGTACACCCTGCTGCTGCTGGGAGAGGTACACCCTGCTGCTGGGAGAGGTACACCCTGCTGCTGGGAGAGGTACACCCTGCTGCTGCTGGGAGAGGTACACCCTGCTGCCACTGGGAAAGGTACACCCTGCTGCTGCTATTATTGGTTTTCCAACACACTCCTCTGGATTTTTACAAGCTGCTCTGGTTTTGCTGCTGCCCAAGGGACACTAGAAGCCTTCTGCTGGTATTGTTTCCAGGGCTGCAGGGGCCTGGAGCCTGCAAGGCCTGAGGCCTAAAGAATTGGAGGAGAGAGAGAGAGAGAGAGAGGAGATTATGCAAGACAGGGAGGCAAGGACTTTTTTTCATTACATCTGAGGTGGGTGTCTGGACTTTTGTTTGGTGGGGGCTGTGAAGACCATGTTGCTTTGTAGGGGGAGGAAGAGGATGACTGAAAGGACTTGGGAGAAGGGGTGCATGCGTATGTCCATTTAACATCTTGCCCCCCACTCCGCCTTCTTGCCCTGCCCATGTCCAAGTCCAGTTAGCAGGTGCTGCCTGGTGAACAGGGATGGGCTTGACTTCCTTGTGCCAGGCAGTACCAGCTGCCTGGTGAAGACATTGCCCTTCCTCTACAAGAAGAACAGCTAGGTCCCCACCACCCCTCTCCACTCCACCCAGCGACACCCACCCACCCTGCACCCATTACTCTTTCCCCTTCTGTGCCTCCCTGTCCTTTTTCCCTCTCTCTCCTCCCCTTCTGTCTTTACACACCATCAGGAAAGAGAGAGTAGTCCTTCTTTTCCCCCTCTCCCCCTTTCTAAACGCTGTTGCTACCACCGACAGAGCTCGAGGTAGGTGTGGCTAATCTCCCAATGGCGGCCGCGGGGTCACCGGTGGCCGCAGCAGCTGTGGAGGCGGCGCTATCACCAGTGGTGG
Organism: Cetorhinus maximus; assembly: GCF_964194155.1. Taxonomy (NCBI): domain Eukaryota; kingdom Metazoa; phylum Chordata; class Chondrichthyes; order Lamniformes; family Cetorhinidae; genus Cetorhinus; species Cetorhinus maximus. The sequence goes on from NC_135882.1 coordinate 68,362,424, forward strand.
GACCCGCCAAGAAGTCCTATGTTGGAGTGACTGCTTCCGTGGCCTCCGTTGCTCCCGCAGCCTCATCACCTTTCTGCCTCCTGACCAGAGCCATAGGGGTAAAGAGCTCCATTCACCCCAAGTTGACCGTAGGAACGTGCGTGAAGGCTTTGGCTGGGGTTGTCGGCCCCCCGGCCATTGTTGCAGCCTTGTGCATGTATGGGAAGGCGGTGTTCTTCCTGAGGTCTGAGTGGGTGGTGCACCTGGCCCATGTGGACTTCACGGAGGGGTGGTTTGATGTCACCTTTGAGGGCGCTGCCTACCGTGTCTTCTGGTTGGCGGACGGCGTGTGGTGCCATGCCTGCAAGGAGGTGGGGCACGTCTGAAAGAACTGCCCCGCCTCCAAGGCCGCCAATGTCACTTAAACGGCCGCGCTGGTACTGCCGCTCCTCTCCCCGCCACCACTCCATCTTCCTCCCCCGTAAGGGGAGGTGCCACCGGTGGCCACCACCATCTCGGCTGCTGGCGAGGCGGGGGGGAGAGACCCCGCGCAGAAGAAGGCGCGACGGAAGACCCGCCATGCGGAGGCGGCCGCTCAAATCCCCCAAACTCCCCAAACAAACCCTGATCCCCAGACACCCAGGGACACCGGCTCAGAGAGAAAATCATCATCCGGCCCGGGCCCGAGTGCGCCTCAGCACCATGTGCTGAGCCCGGCATCGTTCATACATGGGCTCCTGGGTCCGGCAGCAATGGGGCATGCAACCCCGAGCTGGTGGTTGTCCTAAAAAGAATAGACCAGCCAAAGCCCCAGAGGGCAGAGCGTCCGGAGGGGATGGACGAGGCGGCATGGGCCTCACAGATGAAGGTCACCCCAGGCCCCAGCCTACCCTGGAAGAGACGCCATCCCTTGGAGGAGGAGGACCTCGAGACTTACGAGGTCACATGTGTCCCCTTCCACAATGAAAATATGGTGGCATCTCTGCCCCATAAGTCCTCGTTCTGCCCTCTGGTGGGGGAGCCCAAATCCCTGTCCCCCTGCTACAGTTCCCTGAGCAGGGCCCCTCGGGGGTCAGTGAGGGTATTGCCCTTGCAGTGGTGCCCTGCCCCGACCCACCTTTTACCCTCGAGATACCATCTGGCCCACCAGGGGACTGCAGCAGTCCCTTCACGACAACTGGGTCATCGGACGGCGGTGGTGAGTAAGGCCTCCCCGCTCCCTCCCAACCTTCAACACCGGGCACCTCCGTCCTAGGTCTGGAGTTTTTTTCCAGACTCGCCAGGTAACCTGGTGCCTGGGGGGGAAGCGGGGCTCCGAGCCTCCACCGCCCTTTGGCCCACATCCCCAAGAGGAGACCAGAGTGGACCCATTGATCCTAGGGGTGGGACTGAGGTGGAGGCGGAGCCGACTGGCAGCTCCAAACCAGCCCCCGTACTCAATACGGGGGAGGGGTTGGAAGCTGGAGGCGACAACCAGGAGGAGGATGGGGTTTCGGTGGTGAGCACCGGGAGTCGTTGTCAGGTGAGGTGATGGATCCCCTGCTGCCCCCCAACGATTCTCCCCTCATCCCTTTACATGAGCTTCAGGATTTTTTAGCGAGTAATCGTGGTCGCCGAGACAGTGTCCGGTCGGCCCTGGACCAGTAGCATTCTTTTCCGCTTGGGTTCTGGTCCACCTATGAGGGCCTCGAGGCTGGATCGGAACGCTAAGAGCAGGGACCACAGGTCTCTCGCTGGGCTCCTGAAGGAGAGGAAGGCTTAAAATAGTAAATGAAGACTACCATAGCCAGCCTCAACATCAACAGCAGCAGGAACGCACAGCGCAGGTTCCAGAACTTCTCAGTCCTCAGGGACGGGAAGTATGCGGTGTGCTTCCTGCACGAAACCCATACCATTCTGGGAGACAAAGCTATGTGGCTCCTGGAGTGGCGATGAGGGGGAGTTTACATTAACCACCTAGCCTTCAATTCTGGCGGGGTGGCTATCTTGTTGGCCCCACATTTTCAGCCGGAGATCTTGGGGGTCAAGGATTACTTTCCTGGTTTTGGTAAGTGCTGTTTTCCTTCAATCAAATACATACCACAGCTGCAAAAATATATAAATTATACAAATTTTAAGCTTGGTGTTTCTGATTCTGTGAAATGAATAGCTGCTTAAACACCATTTAATTTTAAATTTAACTGAGCAAAATTTAGTCAGCAAATTTTAAAATCTCTTGGAAATGAAGTGAGCTAACAACTGCGAATGGCCAATCTTGCTATGAATTAAGATGTCCAGCAATTACTTCTCAAAACATGACCTGAAACAAATGTCCAAAGGGGCAATATTAATCCATTCCACTGTTGAAATCCAGGTTTCAAGTGGTCAGCAAGAATTGTCCAGGTCACTTGTGTTGCTGGGAGCTGAGCTGTCCATTGAGCAGGTTGCAAGAACACCCAAGCAAAGGCAGTGAGCTCCCCTTTAATATTAGCATATTGGATCTCCATGACATCATCAAGACCCAACTGCAAAATTTACTAGGTGGCCTCAGTTTCCTGCAGGTCAACCTAGTGCAGGATGATCAACCCTCCTCTTTTTTACGGGATCATCCCATAATTTTGCTGAATGCCCTGCATCCCGTATTTTTTCTTCCCAGGATGGCATTTGTCCCATATTTCTAAAGCTTTGATTGGCCTGCAATCTAGGAGACTGGCTGGAGTCTTGCAGCCACCTGTGTTTCTTTGTTATTTGCACAACTGAACTGCGCACCCCCCGTCGGCCACAAGGTGGTGTTGAAGCCCCCAGAGAGCAGCCGAACTTGAAAATGGCAGCTTTGAATTCAACAACAGTGTAAGGAAGTTAAAAACTATAGCTGTTTAACATATTTTTCTGTTGTTCCTCTTTAAATGTGATGCTGCAATAGCTTACAGGCATTGCAAATAATTTTTCTCCCCTGGCTTTAAGGTCACCAGCACCCTGCTGTCAGGGTCACCAGCAGCCCCCTACCATTCTCAAAGTTACCATCAACCCCAACCAACTCCCAATCCCACAGTCGAAATGCCACTTATTTTGTTTCTTAAGAGTTGCTCACCCAACCTAGTGAGGAAATGGACTGGGGTCAATAAAGTTTTAAAGGCCCAAAAGGTAAGTTGCTATTTTGTTTTGTTACTTTCCTTGTGGGGCCAGGAGAATTCACCCCTCCTCTGATCACTGGGACCTCACGGGACAGAGCAACAGCCAGCAAGCCATCTACCTTGTCTTGGTGGGTGGCATCAGGGCCATGTGAATTTAAACCACTTTTCGTCAAGTTCCTGCCTCTGGAACAAGTGGAAATTGGGCCAGCAGCATTTAAATAAGCCCAATGAGTTAAAATATCTCATGCCTCTTTTTTGCTGCTGTGAGGGAGTTTGGAATTGACTCCAAAGCTTTACTAAGATAAGTGGTCAGAGCCAGGGGTGAGGGGCAGAGTGGTGGATAGGCGTTATAGGAGTTATGAGCAGGAAATGCAGAAGGACCAATCTCCCCAAACACCCTCCAGGTTTAACTTAATATTTTCCTCCAGACCTTCTGCTAACAGCCAGCCTGATTGACAAGCTGACTAGACCATTGGACAAGAAAGCCTGTGGCACAAGGCCACAATCGCAGAGTGGAAAGGTTCAGTGATAGTGGAGCAGAGATATTGGGCTGGATTTTTGCAGTGTTGTGGAGACTCTGGGAATCTTTACAAAATACAGGACCTGGATCCAGAAGTTCTACCCCCATTTTTGATAGGAATGGGGATGAGACGTGACTCACACATGAGAGGAACCCAATGTCTGAACACTACTACTGAGCTCAAACAGGCCCCACTTTTGCTGGAGCAAGAGCCCCATTCTGCAGTGTGAGAGTTGCAAATCTTTAGAGAGGTCTTAAATACTCTTGAAGAGTGGATAAGGGCTGTTGAACTTTAAAAATTTGAAAAAAACTGCCTGCCTGTGTCTGAGAGTTGAAAGGTAATCTGTTCTAGCAGTTTCAATAGCTGTTTGCTGGCATAACCCTAAGTGCTATCATTATAGCATTATTAATGCTTTGCCTGCCTTCCACAACCTCCCGTTATCACAGTGGGGATGTTATAAGTTCACAATTTGATTGACAGATCAAAGAACTTACTAAAGGATTAGTTGTCGTTGACATGGGGTTATGTATACAGATATTTATTTTATAAAGGATTAAGTGCTTGACCCTTCAAGGGTATATATCGAATGGACTTTCATGAATGGGGCTCTTTTTTTATATTGTGAATTCAATAATAGGTACTTAGAGCTTAATTTCAGCTCAGCATGGCTCCAGAGATCGGCCTATTGTGAATACTGGGTAAGTTGGCATGGAAGGTGTAAGGGAAAAGGGTGGTGGTTGGAAGGTCATTAATTGGCATTAAGTTGGCATAAGTACTGTAAGGGGCTATGGGAATGGGTTGGCATGTATGGACATGGGGAATGGGTAGGGGTTGTGAGGGGTAAGGGCTAGAGAGCCTACAGTTTAACAAAACAATTGGGATGAAGTTCCAGAGAACCAAAGCTGCTTTTTTAAACAGCCCACCTTGGCAATCAGCAGGCAGCCCCTGTGGCAGCCTCCGATCAATGTCCGGGGGCAGGGAGCCTGACTCTATCTTGCAACCTCCCCAAATGAAAATTGCTCCATTTGGGGCACTTCATGCTGAAGTAGGTGCACTGAGCCAGGAAATTTCCTGACTTGAGCTACTTGCCTTGGGAGCGAAAATCTGGCCCAGGTGAGCAAAGAGATTGGGAGGGGAGAGGAGCGATCACGATGGGTAGCTTGTTGGGCCATGGAAGAACCACTGCAAAGGCATGCACCTTAAGGATCCAGCCCTTCCTGCCTCCTTTTATCTACCGGGTTTCTTGAGACCAGGAAAACCCAGCTACCATGAGTTAAAAATAGAAATCATGTTAAAATGGAGGCACGCAGCCTCCTTATGAAGTTTTACCAACTGCCTCCTGAGGGTTTCCACCTCTTAACCTGCCTCAGTTAAGACCAAATGCTGCCGGATTGGAGTCAAGTTGGAATTTTTTAATATTTTAACTTCCCACCTAATCCAAACCCACTTATATTTGGATGTTACCTCATCCCCCAAGATTGATCTGCTTGTTAGAGTTGGGTGTCCTGATTTCTGATTTAAAAAGAACTGATAACAAAATGGTTAACTTTATTATCAGGTTAAAATTTAAAAAAACTTGCATGGCTTCTGGAATTTTCCACTCAACTGCAAATGATTTGTGCTTCTCTCCCACCACCCCTGCAGCTGTATAAACAAATCATATGTAAACAGGAATTTTCTTTATAGGACTACAACATTCCCTCTATCTCTCTCTCTCACATTTGTCTCTCATAAAAAAAATAGCTTTTTATTTAAAAGTTCACTTGAAAAACTACTCCATTATCCAATTTCTGTACTACAAAACATTTTGAAAAACACAAACTGAAATATATGTACTATATACACAGACTGGAGGTAATTTTAACCTAATCCTCCCAGATCCCTGATGGGATCAGATCACCTACCTGTTTTACAATTACAACCAACCTAATCATGCCAGGTTTCCACTGGGTACGTTAGGTTAAATTCACCCCCATAATGTGAATTTCCATTGCAAAGAGTAATTGTTTGACTGGTTAGAATTCAGATATAAACGAAAAATAGGAAGGTTGTGATGTTTGAAGTCTGCCCGTTTGTTTCTCATCCTGTCTCACACAGGCAGCCTCTTTTTTATTAAAAAAAACTTAATTAGAAATTTTATCTGAAGAAACCTTTTGAAACATTATCAAAGTTTATGCAATCTGTAATTTAATCCTTTAAACCTGGCATAATTCTAGTGAATCTGCACTGTACCCCTACCAGAGCTAATATCTTTCCTGAGGTGTGTTGCCTTAAATTGAACACAATACCCCAGATGGGGACTAACCAAGACTATGTATAACAGAAGTATAAATGCCTCATTTTTCTATTCCATATTCTCCTTAAGATAAAGGCCAACATTCCACCAGCTTTTTTTGATTTCTTTTTGCACAAGTGCACTAGCTTTTGGTGATTTATGAAAACCTAAATCTCTTTGTTCCTCCACAGCTCCTAATCTCTCCCCATTAAGAAAGTATTCCAATTTGCCTTTCTTGAATGCAAAGTGGATGTGCTTGCACTTTCCCATGTTGAACTCCATTGGCTATACTTTTGCCTGTTAACTTTGGATTATCTATGTACCTTTGTAACTTCCTGATCCTAAACACACAACTCTTCATGCCTCCCAACTTAGGGACTGATTTTCACTATCCAGGCGGTTAGTTTGAGTCGGGAAATTTCCTCTAGACGTGCCTCAATTTAAAGAACCCATTAGACCAAATTTTCATTCTGGGAAGGCGGAGACGGGATAGAGTCAGGCCTGTCAACCCTAGAAGCACACTGTAGGTGGCCAAAGGCATGAGCAAATGCTGTTTAGAGGGCTCCTCTTGGTTCTCTGGGACTTCATCCCTGTTGTTTTAGAAGCTGTTAAGCCCTCTAGCCCTCACGCCTCCTCACTTCCCTACCCACAAGTCATGCCATGAACCCATCCCCATGCCACCTCACACCCCCATCATAACCCCTTGCCACCTCCATGCCAACTCATGCCATCTCCATGCCAATTCATACCCCCACCCACTCTCTGCACCCCCTCATACTCGTCATGCCACATCCATAGCCACTCACCCAGTATCCATCTTGAGTGGACCTCAGGAGCCATCCATGAAAGAAAATAATCTTCTAAGAATCTAATACAACTCTCACTCACACACACACTCGAGAGTAAAAAAAGCTCGCATTCATGAAGCCCATTCAAAGCTTTTAAATCTCCATAGGTGGGTTAATCTGTTATAAAAACAAATCCATATTATTCAGTAATGCAGCAAAGACAGCTAATCCTTTAACATCCTCTTTAAACTGTCAATCAATCTGTGAACTCAGAACCCCTTGTTGAGATACGTGCTTTTGTAGCTTTTAGCCCTCTTCCCCTTGCAGGCAAAAGTTGGATCTGTTGGAAATGGTGGTGGGGCTTCAGCATCCAGGTCCCATCCATAATTTTTAAAGGTCCGCAGCATCTTTGTGACTCTGTGAAAATTTGCCCCTTAGTGTCTTGTGCAAAATTACAACTTTCTGTTCCTTCATCCAGGTTAATAATATTTATGGCAAAATCAAGTGGGCTGCTTTGTGCTGGACAGTGTCGAGCTTCTTGAGTGCTATTGCAGCAGCACTTATCCAGGCAAGTGGAGAGTATTCCATTGCACTCCTGATTTGTGCCTTGTGGATGATAGACAGGATTTCAGGAGTCAAAGGGTGAGTTACTCACTCTAGAAGTCCCAGCCTGTGACCTGGGGCAGAATTTTACAGCCCCGTTTCGTGTAGCCTTTACAACTTTTCCATGTCCTTGGTTAGAAAGTTATATACTTAGTTTGGTCTGGTTAAAACAAAAACAGAATTACCTGGAAAAACTCAGCAGGTCTGGCAGCATCGGCGGAGAAGAAATCAGTTAACGTTTCGAGCCTTCATGGCCCTTCGGCAGAACTGGAGCATAGTTAGAAGAAGGGAGAAATAAAAATTGGTTTAAGGTGGGTGGGGGGGGGGGGGGGGGGAAGACACATTGAGGGTGTGGTGTGGTGATTGTGGAGATGAGCAGATAATCAAAAGATGTCACAGACAAAAGGGTCAAAGAGGTGTTGAAGGTGGTGGTATTTGTCTGAGAAAAGTGCTAATTAAGAATGGAAGACAGGATATTCAAAGTACAGCTCTAGTGGGGGTGGGGTGGAAAGACTAAAGGTTTTAGTTTTAGATTTAAAAATAATGGAAATAGGTGGGGAAAGAAGAATCTATATAAATTATTGAAAAAAAAGCGGGGGGGGGAAAGAAACGGGGTGGGGATGGGGGGAGGGGGAGTTTAAGATCTAAAGTTGTTGAATTCAATATTCAGCCCGGAGGGCTGTAAAGTGCCTAGTCGGAAGATGAGGTGCTGTTCCTCCAGTTTGCGTTGGGCTTCACTGGAACAATGCAGCAAGCCAAGGACAGACATGTTGGCAAGAGAACAGGGTGGAGTGTTAAAATGGCAAGCGACAGGGAGGTTTGGGTCTTTCTTGCGGACAGACCGCAGGTGTTCCGCAAAACGGTCGCCCAGTTTGCGTTTGGTCTCTCCAATGTAGAGGAGACCGCATTGGGAGCAACGAATGCAGTAGACTAAGTTAGGGGAAATGCAAGTGAAATGCTGCTTCACTTGAAAGGAGTGTTTGGGCCCTTGGACGGTGAGGAGAGAGGAAGTGAAGGGGCAGGTGTTGCATCTTCTGCGTGGGCATGGGGAGGTGCCATAAGTGGGGGTTGAGGAGTAGGGGATGATGGAGGAGTGGACCAGGGTGTCCCGGATTAAGTTTGGTTAAGGTCTGGTTAAGTTTGTCAAGGACAATATCATCATCTGGGTGTTAACACAGTCTTTAAACCTTCCTCGTCAGGTTTTAACCCCTGATCCCCATTCTCTTCCACATCTGTGGGTTTTCTTAATGTCTAAGTCTGTGAAGAAAGTTTCAACCAACAAAACATCTGGATTGTTCGCTACAGCAATTGAATTCACTTCATGCTGTTTACGTTCAGGATCACGTTTATCTAAGTTTGTTCCATCATTTAATCCTTTGCCTCCTTTTGTGCAAGCTGTTCATTCATTTGCTCAATAAAATCCTTTTAAGCTGCTTTAAGAACTTTGTTAAGGTTATTTCAATGTTTATCTAGGAATGTTTGTTACTACTTTTTATTCAGCTCACAAATTTCCTTAATTTCTTTTTCGTTTTCATTCTCCCACTGAATTCTAGTTTATTCCAATTATTTTCTAGCAAGAGTGATAGCTTCATAATTCTGAAGCTTGAATTTATCTCCAAGGACACGAATTGTCCCTCGCAGCTTGAAGGTGTCAGTATTGATTCCAGTGGAGCCATACTGTTTCAAAGCATTGCTTTCCTTTGTTTCGTAACTAGCTTTGAGTACTCTTGCTACGTGCTTTGTCACACCTTGTTCACGCTTTGCCTGCATGTTTAATTCAGATGGCTTTACCTCATCTCCAACTGCCACTTGTTGAACTTTGCAGCGCAAGGTAGGGGAGCAGGAGAATGGCAGCTTGCATTGTTATAGATGGAGAGAGGTGCTGGGATAACTTTTCCCCTTTTCCCTCATCTCATAGTTGTTCACAACAAGATGTATATATTTTAGAAGGGGTGTTATAAACATTTTGGAGTGTTGTGACTTTAAAGGATTGATACAAACAAGCTTTCTGGTGCATTTAACTCAAAAGAAAGAATAAATGTTTATTTACACAACACCTGAAATGTAAAAGCGATGAAAGCATTCACTGCCTCAAACACACAGACCCATATACACAAGAAAAGATGAGTTATAAAGATAAAGCATGTACTTAGATTATTAGCAAAATAACAAGAATTTGATTATCATTGAATGAAAAACATGTTGAAGCTTTACATCTTGCACTCATCAGGGTATTCGCAAGAATACAAAATGTAAAGGGAACAACAATTTATACTTCATGAGTAGACAGTGCTGATTGGTTGGCAAGTGGACTCTGATTGGTAAAAGTGCTGCAATGGAGAATGCACCAGTTAATTGATGAGCTGACTCATAGACCTTTCCCGAATCATCTCTAGAGGTGTGGTAAGGACAAAAGGTGGGAGAAGAGTGGGAAATAGGATATTAGTGAAAGGGCAGAAAGGAAGGAGAAAAAAGCTCAAAGGAGAATAGGGTAGAATGGGGTAGATAGCCCTCCAATTTTAAAGGAAGAAGTCAGGAATGGACTCACCCAACTTGCTTCCATTGTCAGATGACGATGGGTTTCATTACTGCAAAACTTCCTCTACCACATGATCACACGTGTCTAAAGTGCATGATTCTGGCACTTTAAATTTTAATTGTAATCGTGTGGGAATCAGCAAAAAGTAACAGAGCGTAAATAGCACCTACTTCCTGTTCTGTCATTGAGCGCAGTGCACCACAGGTAAAATTCCACCCTTACATAACCAGGTAAATAATTTCCATCAATAACCCATATCAAAATGCTTTCATTTAACGAAATTTCTGGAGAGAAATTCATGTCACTTGCTAACATCAATAATTGAGATGGCCCTGTATCTCAGAATACCGACCAACCTGCCAACTATACCAGACAAAAGTGGAATTACTTCACCTTTAAACAGAAAACTTCTATAATTGTATATACTCTGATCTACTCCAATGGTAAATATATTTGAAGCTATTGGTTTGTCCTAAGCTTCACCCACCGATGCAGCATTTTCTGAAGAAACATTGTGCAATCTTACAATGCTACAGGTTTATCTTGTAATTTCAAGCAGTCCACTTTTACTTGCCCTCTCTTATGACAAAAATAATATGTTAGTTTCCTTGAATCATATTTATCAACCATATTCTCTTTTCTTACTAGTGAGGTGTATCTGCCAATTCATTTTTGCTATCTTCCTCGCTGTAGCTAGCAATCCATTCATAATGAAACCTCTTACCTCTCCAGTTTCTCTGTGGGTTTGCAAACAAAGGCTTACTGCCACTTTCGTGCTTATGAGACAGTTCATTGTCACCTGGCGTTACTACAGCCATTCTTATCTTAGAAATTTTATGGTCTTCTAGGTGGGGCCTTGTACCTAAAGGGACAATATTTTTAAATTCTTCCATTAGTATTTTCTCTCTAAGGTTTTGAAAATCATGTTAAACCCTCATAAACCTATACCACCTACCAAATATCATCTTGATTTCTCTTGCAAATTCCACAAAAGTCTTACCCTGTTTCTCCCTTAAATTTCTAAATTTGTGGCTGTAATTTGTGGCACTAAGTCATAGCCATTGAGAATAGCAGTTTTCACTTATGATCATCAGATTGTATCTCTGAAAGAGGTGAGTACACTTCTAAAGCATTCCCCACAAACTCGATCTGCAATGAAATTATCCAACTTTCTTTTGCCCAATGCAGTTTCATAACAACTTTCTCAAATCACACAAATTTCAACACCTTCTTCACTGAATTTAAACACTAAGTGAAAATTTCTTGTCAAATAAAAACCAGGAGTTAGATGAGTCATAATGCTTTCCCGCCACCCTCTGTTCACGTAATCAAAGCCTTTCTCTGTCGAGTTTAAATTTCCTTTCTAATTTATCTCATTCCAGTTTCCCTTTTTCTATCTTGCTTTCTCTTTGAAACTCAAGGGCCTGGATTTTCACAATGACGGAGAGACTGTCATGGTGGAAGAAGCAAAATCTGGAAGTTTGATCCCTAACATGGCACCTACAATTTTCGGGGTGGGTGAAGGAATGGGGAGGGTCAGGATTTGCACATATGTGTTTCACAGAGGCAGCTGCCCATATAAAACGTCAGTGGTCTCCAGTCATGTCTGATTTTCATTAATTATGAGTGGGAAACATGGCATGTGCAGATTAGATCTGGTTGGAGCGAGTCTAAACTTTGCGGAGTCCTTTGGAGAGGTGGGCTACCCTTTTGGAGAGCTAGGGTACCCCTTTGGATATGGTCCTGGGACACCTTTGAGAAAGGTCAGGTGTAAGGGTCATGGGCTGATTGGGAGGGCATGGAGGCCATGGGGATGGGTGGAGGGCATCAGTTGGCATGGGTTTGCATAGGGAGTGTGAGGGGTTGACCAGCTGTGAAGGATGAGGGCTGGAGGGCTGTTTTATGTTTTATTGTGTTTTTAAAAACAAACCTTTGATGCAGTGCCAGTGCAGGCCTTGCACCTAGTCCAACTCTGCACCAGGCAGCCTCCACAATTGTTTTGGGTCGCCTGCCATGATTCCTATTTTCACCCGACCCCCCCAACTGAAAATCCAACCCTCTGGGGCATTTTCTCCCAGGTCAGGTTTGTGGAGCCAAGAATTGTCCTGACTCTGTGCTTCCGACCCAGTAGCGAAAATCAGGCCAAGGCTTTCCTGCTACTTTGCACTTTGGAAAACAAGTTCAAGTTTTCGAATTTCTCTTAATTTTTCTTCTTTTTTAATTCTTTTTTTAATTCTTCTCTCTCCTTCTTGAATTCAAGTTTTTACCTTTCTCTATCTCTTTCCAATTGAGGTTGTTTCATTTTTAATTAAATGCTATCTAACACAGCCTGAGTATTATTGGAATCACCCTTTTCCTCCTCAAATTCAAGTGCTGAGCCAATACATCAAAAATCTCTGCATTTTTAGCTTCTACTTTCAAAGTTACTCTTAACTTCTTTGCTACAACCTTCAAATCAACCTTTGTTAACTATTGTGAGGCATTTGGAAACAATTCCTCTCTTTATACAAATGCTCGAGCAATAGAAGCAGCCACGCCAACTTTTCAATGAAGGGAACAAAAGTAAATATGAAATCTTGTTCATTGAAACTCTGGAATATTCCAGTATATCCATTTTACAGCCTCTGCATTGATATCCCACAAGAACCCCCGGTTTGTTATGAGCCTTGTAGAGACTGATAACTTTTAAAAATAAATATAAATTTCCCAGTGATCAACACAAAGAATCGCATGGCAAGATTTCACATTTTTAAGACTCTAACAGAGCTAAAATCAACGTTGACTAAACATTACTTAGTAGGCAACTAATAGACTAAACTACAGAAAAGGTATTTCCCATTAACTTCTTAACACAACTGAAAACCTTATGCCACGTTTATACATTATATATCTGGGCACAACAAGACCAGCTGCATCCCCTTTGTGTCCAGCTCTTAAAACCTGTACCTTACTTCAATAAGTTTTGATTTAAGTCTTTGTCTCCATAACAAGCTGGTCACATGGGTTTGTCTCTGGGCAGATTATGTATGAGGTCACATGGCCTTATCTCTGGACAGATTTTGTAAGAGGTCACATCCCCCTCTCCAAACTTCAATTTTACCTTGAATGAAAGGAGACAGTTTAATACGTAACTGTCGTATGAAGTCTAGCTGTCAAATCCTATCCATCACTCTATCTGTCTGTCTTCCTCTGTGCTTTTCATTCCCTATTAGTTTTCTCTGTCTATATTTTCATCTTTCTTTCCTTTCTCTCTCTCTCCTTCTTATTTTCTGCACACCCATCATTTTCAATGGGATAATCAATTAATGCAATCATCCATTATGTCACTCTTTTCCCCTGACTATCTCTCACTTATGCATTGTTTCTCTCTGTGGGGAATTTTAACTTATTGACCCATGGGAGGGAGGAGGGAGGTCACACACAGGAAACATGAAAGTGAATGCATTTTTGCATGTTCTTGAGATTTAACTCCCCAGCGTATGTGTGATGTCACTGACAGCTTCCCTGCCTGGAAACCAATCTGATTGACAGGCTTGGATTCCAATCTAGCATGGAATGCTGAAGAAGAGGCTGCAACAGGACCGAGTAGGTCAGACTCCCAACCCAGGGAGGAGGAGTGGTCTGATGCTTGACCCTGGGAAGGGGTTCAACCCTATAGTGGGGCATCTAATCCTGGTGGGAGGGTTTGATTCTAATTTATTGGAAGTGGAGGGGCAAGATCAGAGGACGTGGGGGAGTTCAAAGCCTTCGGTGGAGTGGGGGTGTTGGAGATTGGAGGCCTTGGGATGGAGGGAGGGAGTTTGGAGGTCTTGGGGTGGATCAGAATAGTTGGGGGTGCGTTTGATTGTGGGAGGTTGGTGAGGCAGATATACTGGATCCAGCAGGTAAATGGAAAGGCACTTAACTCCATGAACCAGCAGTCTTCACCACCTGGAGTCAGGAATTGGATGACCCCACCCCACCCCTCTGTCCCCCAAAGTACAGGGTTGGGATTGGACCATACCCATGGGATGGTGTCCCCCTCACTCCTTACCTGGTCCTGTGGCTTTTTCTCCAGTATTCTCCACCTGACTGGAAACCAAGCTGACCAGAGTTAAATTGGAAATGGTGGATAAATATGAGGCATACAGGCTCATTATAGCATTAAAATTGTCAACCCACCTTCTGGAAGCGAAATGGTTGCCCGTTCTCAACATTCCCCCAAATCTACACAGGTGCATAGTCTCGCAGCAGTTCGGAACTTATTGCGCTGGGAATAAACAGGCCATGCATAAGAAGCAGTCCCTTTAGGATGTATACATGTGCAGCCATGAGGCAATCTTAAATGCATTGCAAAGTTCAACAAATAGGCTGCGCACAGCGAAAGGAAATTAGAATGCAGATTGCCAACCTGCAACGCCCTCCCCTTGCCTTGTGCCATCCCCTCTCTGTTTAAAACTGGAAGTGGGTGGAGTTGGAAGTGTGTTGGAGTCAGGATTCAGATTTTTAATACTTAATACTTTAATACCTAACCCAAACCCACCCCTTGAAATTCCCCTCATGTCTTTTCTCTCCAGCTCCTTTCTTTCCCTCTCCTGTTAACTTTATCTTTTTCTCCCTTGATCCCCCTTTTGCAATGTTGTTACTGTATTCAATTGATGTCAAGAAAGTGATTTAAGATTTTATGTTGCTACTTTTGCTATTTTAAACTAAGAACATGTAATAGTCAGTCATGCATACACTTCCGCACCAGAGAGGAAAGACAGCAATAACCTGTGCTTTACTTTGGATACAAAGTTACACCAATATCCCTACATTATCTTTCTCAAAGGAAAATAAAATATTATATAAAATGAAAATAATCAGTGAGGGTATTAACTATAAACTTTAACAGTTCTGGTGCCAACAACTTTAAGGTACTGATAAATAAGGTAATTGTTATAGATTTTTGCACTATTCTACCATTCTTTATTGGTGGTGACTTTGTTATCCGTGATGTTGCTCAGAATCTTTTCTATTAGAAATTTTAGTTGCTGTTTTAACTATATTCATATGGATGCTTATTTATTGGTTGCCATCCAATCTTTTCTTCTCTCGTGTAACTTGTAACTTGTACTTGTAACCAGTGATTTGTTTATTGTGAGCCATCTGGATAGCTCCACTTCTGCTACAGAGTGTATAATCAGACTTTTACGTGCCTTCATAAATAATGATGCAGATTCCTGCTGGTGTCTCTAGTTTCTCCTGATGATTCTTTCATCTTCAGTTCTTCTGGTTTAGGATCTCGCACCCACTTGCTGTTGCACTTGTTCTAGACATTTTTGTTGCAGCTGACAGATTTTTTAAATTCATTTACGGGATATGGGTATTGCCAGCAAGGCCAGCATTTATTGCCCATCACTAATTGCTTTTGAGAAGGTGTTGGTGAAACACCTTCTTGAACCACTGCTGTTCAGTGCTGTGAGACAGAGAGTTCCAGGATTTGGACTCAGCCATTCAGCCCATCATGCTTGACTAGTTGGTGGTGCATTCCAGATTATAACAATTCACGGCATAAAATAAAATGTCTCTTCATCTCCCTCTTGGTTCTTTTGCCAATTGTCTTAAATCTACGTCCTCTGGTTATCAGCCGTCTGATACCAAACTGTTTCTCCCTGAATATCCTATCAAAGCCTTCTATGAATTTGAACACATATATTAAACTTTCCTTTAACATTTTCTGCTCTAAAAAGAACAGTCCCAGCTGAAGAACATAAAAACATAAAAAAATAGGAGTAGGAATGGGCTATAGGGTTCCTTAAGCCTAATTCTACTTTTAATCTGATCATGGCTGAACTTCTGTCTCAACTCCACTTTCCTTCCAACTTCTCATATCCTGTGATTCCCTGAGAGACCAAAATGTTGTCTATCTCAACCTTAAACACACTCAATGATGAAGCATTCACAACCATCCGGGGTAGAGAATTCCAAAGATTCACAACCCTCTAGGTGGAGAAATTTCTCCTTGTCTCAGTCCTAAATGATTGGCCCCTTATCCGGTACCCCAGTCTTTTAGATTCCTCTCAATATCTACACTGTCAAGCCCCTTCAGAACCTTATGGGCAGGATTTTTAGGTCGGCGGACGGGCGGGATCGGCAGGTCCAGGATTGGCTGGGGAATGGACTACCAACCGCGATCGGCTCCTGTCCGCGATTTCACCCTGGCTAGCCAATTAAGGGCCAGCCAGCGTGAAGCTCACGCTGAAATGCTCAGTGCTGCCAGGGTGGGGGCGGGAGAAGGGCGGGTGCTGATGTAAGCGCGGGCGAGCACGGAATGAAAGCTCCCTGAAGGCAGAGAGCTGCCTCAGGGAGCTGAAGACTTCAAAACCATTAAATAAAGCTTTTAGAATCAGGAAAAAATGTCCAAGCATCACAATCAGCCACCTGAACATATACATGATAAAAATGCTGCCCATACATTTTTATTTTTTCTAATTTAATAATGGAAACATCGTCCTGCCCTTCGATGAGATTTCATGAAAAATGCAAAGTCCGCCTGACCTATTTGCCCATCTGCCAACAATAAGGTTGGACAAACCACAAAAAATCGGAGACAATTGCAACTTTAATTATACTAATTGCCCTCTTAATTGTTGGCGGGCGTGCTTCCGACTTTTGCACGCGCCCGCCGACCAAAACGTCACATGTACTTGGTTTGACGTTGGGATGCTCGCCTGACTTCATCTCGCGTGATTTTGCATCCGATCGGGTCGGGTGCGCGCCCGCACACCAACCTAAAAATTCTGCCCAATATGTTTCAATGAGATCGCTTCTCATTTTTCTAAACTCCAGAGAGCATAGGCTGAATTTACTCAGCCTCTCATCATAGGTCAAAACTCTCATACCAAGAACAAATTTAGTGAACCTATGTTCTACCACTTCCACTGCAAGTATATCCTTCCTTAGATATGGAGACCAAAATTACACACACTCTCCAAGTGCAGTCTCAACAAAAGCCAACACAATTGTAAAATAACTTTATTATTGTACTCCAATCCCTTTGCAATAAAGGCCAAAATGCCATTTGCCTCCCTAATTGTATGATGTCCCTGCATGCTAACTTTCTGGCCAGAATTTTCATGCAGAGCAAAAATGGTAGTGGAGGCCTGGATCCAGAAGTCCCACCCCCGAATATGGCCTCTGCCATTTTTGCAGGGGGTAATGGGGGTAGGAGGCATGGGTTGGCATGAATTTGCACTAAGTTGGCATAGGGGCTATAAAGGGTAATGGGATGGGTAGAGGGTCATAAGTTTGCATAGGGACTATAAAGGGTCATGGGGGTGGATGGAGGGCATAATTTGGCATGGGGCTATAAATGGTTACATGGGGGTTGCAGGAACATAAGTTCGCATATGGGCTGTAAGGAGCCAGGCGGTGGGTAGAGGGGAATAAGTTAACATAGGCGTTATAAAGGGCTATGGGCGATGGATAGAGGGGTATAGGTTGGCATGGAGGGTATGAGGGGCTATGGGGGTGGTGGGTGGGGGGCATGAGGTGTCATGAGTTGGAATGGATCAGACAGGGGCGTGTGTGTGGGTGAGTGAGAGGATGTGATGAGTGAGGGCTGGAAGGATGCTTTTTGTTTTATTCATTTTTTGATATCATCTACAAAGTGCCAGAACACTGAGGCAGGTCTTCCGCCCAGCCTGCCTCTGCACCCAACAGTCTCTGCGCTGTTTCAGGGGTTGCCCTCCGCGATTCCCATTTTTACCTCTCCACCCCGCCAGACCAAAAATCGGAACTTCCGGGGCACTTTTTCCTAGGTTGGGTTTGTGGAGCCGGCATTGTCCTGACTCTGTGCTGGGTCACAGGAGCAAAAATTCAGGCCTCTGAGTTTCTTGTATGAGTACATTCAAGTCTCTCTGAACGTCAACAGTTAAAAGTTTCACTCCTTTACAAAATATTCAGCTTTTCTATTCTTACGACCAAGATGAATAACTTTGCACTTCCCCAATCACTTAACTTGTCTGTAGCCCTTTGCAGCTTCTTTGTGCCCCCGTCGCAGCTTACATTCCCACCTAGCATTGTATAATCAGCAAATTTTGACAGATTACATTCGGTCTGTTTGTCTAAGGGCTGGATTTTACGGACCCCAGGCTTGCCAATAAATTGCAGACCATTATCCATGATGATCTCTCTAGGCACACCAAATAAACAGAAAATTGCACTTAGAGTTTGTGTGACAGTTGTGCTTGATATATTGTGCAATTGTCAAATGATCGTAAAGTAGTAGACAATGACGATGAAATCGGTACCCTGAACATGAAAGAGGTTGGAAGTAATTTTGGATCAAAGATGGGTAGGAATTTCATGTGGAATCAATGGTGCTTTGTGCTGACGTGCCTTGCACTTCTTGAATACAACTTCAATGTCATTGTTCATACCTGGCCAATTGACTGTCTCTCTTGTGAGTCTTCTTGTTTATGCCGATTATGCCCACGTATGAGTGATGAAGTTGTTGAAAAATATCAGGTCTCAAAGAGTCCGGTATGATGATCTGCCAGCCTTTAAAAATGACTCCCTGCTAGATGCCTAGCTGATCCTGATAAGGCCAAAATGGTCTCACCTATTCATGGACGTGCTGAATTAAACCAGGCCATATTTCAATGATGGTTTTCCAGTTTCTGTTGTGTAGGATCTTTCACCGTTTCTTCTTGTAGCTGCTGGCATTTGCATTATGCAAAATGTACCAGATCGATTTGTATAACATCTTCAAGTTCAATGTCAATGAAGTCAACTTGTAGATCTAAGGACATACCTTCTGTTTTAGCTAGGTAAGACAATCTGCTAAGTATATCCGGTGTGACTATCAAGCTACCTGGCATGTATCTAAACTCACAGTCATAACCTTGAATCTTTATCAAGAGATGTTACAATCTTGGCTGTGCACTGGTCAATGGTTTTTGCCAAATCATCTCCAGCGGCTTATGGTCGGACTCCACCACAAACCTTTTGCCAAATAGATAGGTATGAAAATGTATGATTCCAAACATTAAAGCTAATGTTTCCTGCTCAATGTTGGAATCGTTGGATTGCCTTATGAACAGAGATTTTGAAGCAAATGCAAACTGTTTGCCTTTTTGTAGTATGCATGCTCCTAGACCTTTCTGTGAGGCATCTATCTCCAGGGTAGTTTTCTCCCAAGGATCATAAAAATGCAATGTCAGTGCTTCAAAGAGGTATTGGTGGCCTTCATGCCACAGGAAGGGCACATCATTTCTCAACAATTCCCTTAGCAATAAAGATTTTTAGCGAAATTGGGAATGTATGGAGACAAGAAGTTAAGGAGACCTAGACATCTTCAAAGATCATCCTTATCTTAAGGAGTTGGCATGACTTTAATATCCTCCATTTTACTTGGATTGGGACATACATTAGCACTGGAGTAAATAGAACCAAAGAAATTGGTCTGCAGCAAGTTGATATCATGTTTCAGACTGTTGAACATTGATCCTTCATTATGTGCCGCTTGCATCAATAAGTGCAGATTATGATCATGCTCTTGCTTTGTTCTTCCCACAATAGCAATATCATCTGCAAAACAGATGCATCCTGGCTCAGTGCATGTAATGTGGTCTGTGTGAGGTTGAAAGCGATCCTGGCTAACAGATAGCCTGAAAGGAATTTGTTGAAAACAGTATCGTCTGAATGGGATACGAAATGTAGTAAACTTTTGGGACTTCTCCGTGAGATGTAGTAACTACTAACGTCAAGCTTAGAGAAGAATTTTGCATCTGCAAATTGCAAGTTTAACACTTCTAATGTGGGTATTTTGTAAGGACAATCTTTCAAAGCTGCATTTAAACATCGTGGATCAAGGCATACTCTCAATGATCTGTCCTTCTTTATGACACATGGTTGAGCTGCAACAATCTATGTGCTCTTGTATTGTTCTAATGATTCCTTCTTTCTCCATTTTGTCTAGTTCAACCTTCAATTTGGTTTGTATGTGGATGCTGTGCTTATGTGGTAGATCAACTGACAGACGTGCATTCTCCTGAGAGTGTCATGTTGCAGCTCCCTTGAAACTATCAATTATGTTGAAACATTCTGGATATCTCAATGTTAAGTCACGAACTATGTCAATAGGAGTAGGTTCTGATGTTGATCTACCTTGTAAGGTCTGACTGATTCCATGGATTGTTACTAGCATGGGATCACAACATGCTGGTAGACCTGCAGATGCTGGGCCTTTAGCCTCCATGATGTAGAACATCTGTAACACCAAGGAGGATTGATTTTACTTGCACTCCAGGACAATGGATCCTGTGCATGGAATTAGTCAATCGTTGTACACAGAAAGTTTCACAATAGTAGGATTTGCCATGGCCTTCCACATCTGTAGATACATGACTTATAGAATTTGCAGAGATAGTATGTTGGCACTTGCCCCTGTGTCACTCTTGGCCAATAACAAATAGTTACCAAATTTCTTACGACAGATAATTGGAATCTTGGTAAACAGTTTGAGTGGTGTGGTCGCACCTGTGTTTTCCACTAGATTGACAGTCTGAAACATGTGTTCACTGCTCTTTGTCTCATCATGCACATCATCATCATTTCTGGTTTGTCAATCACCCCATATAAATGTTTCTGATGGGACACCAGATGGTCATTCTTATTGCTTGAAGGTACTGGTTGTGTATGGTCTGTTTGGATCAGTGCACAACTCTTTGTAGCTGCATCAACATTTGCTCTAGTGCACTGCCATTGCAATGTCCCTTTCTGCCACATCTCTTGCAGATTGGTGAAAAGCTGGGCATTTCCTTGGTGCATGCAGAATGCCATACCTTCCAAGTGCCTTGCTAGGTTTGGGTGTTCTAGTGAGTGTGTCAACAATTGGAGTGGTACTGAGGACCTGTAAGCTTTGTCAACTTGCGAGGATTGTTTTGTACTTAATTCCATCCTTGAGTGGATGCTATATGTTTTGGGTTTGTCTAGCAGATCTCTCTGGAATACTTCCATGGGAGTGGATGCAAGCACCAATTCAATAATTCTGTCTGCTAGCTCTGTGTTTGAAAAATCACAGCATGTACCCTTTTCTCTGTATCTGCTGACAAAGTGGTCTATAGGTTCTGTAGGCTGTTGTTGAAATAACATGAATTCTAATCAATGAATACGGAAGTTTAACCTGCCTTTGAACTAGTTTTCCAATTCATCCATATATTTTGTAGATCCTTTAGCTCTTCCTCTGTTAATCCTGATGTGTTCAGCCTATTAAACCTTCACTCCCAATTGCTAAGTGAAATTTTATAGCTTGCTTGTCTGGTTCAGATACACCTGAATTAAGAAATCATAGCTCTGTATGCTGTTTAAACATTTTGAATTCGAATAGTAGGTCAACTGCATCTCAATTCAAACTGGGGAGTTTGTGAACATTCTGACAATATCCCTTTGACCTTTCTTCTTCTTTAGTACCTAGATTGGTTTTCTGAAGCACTGTCCAGGAACAAGATGAGTTGCAGCAGGAATGCATCAAAGAGTAATAGCGTCTTTACTTTTTATTCTATTTCTTGTTCAGCAACTCCCGAAGCTGCCCATTATAATCACAACCTTCACTGGTTCGAGTCTTATGATGTTCTTTTTGTTTGACACTTCCTTGCTTGCTATTGATCTGGCCTACACCCTGGTCACTTGTCTTTCCTGACTGAGCTAACCTGATGAGGGCTCTCTGCTTCTTCCTTGAACAGAGGCCCGAACAATTCCCATCCACCACCACTCTCCCCCATCTGGCTGAACTTGTCCTCTCACTGAACAATTTCTTCTTAAGCTTACCTCACTTCCTCCAGATAAAAAGTGTGGCTATGGGTACCCACATGGGCCCCAGTTACGCCTGTCTCTTTATGAGGTATGTGGAACATTCCTTGTTCCAGTCCTACTCAGGCCCCCTCCCACAACTCTTTTTTCGGTATATTGATAACTGTACTGGTGCCACATCATGTTCTTGTCTGGACCTGGAAAAATTTATCAGTTTTACTTCCAATTTCCACCCCTCCATCACCTTCACATGGTACATCTCCGACACTCCCCCTCTTTTCCTTGACCTCTCTGTCTCAATTTCTGGTGATACACCATCCACTGATATTCATTACAAGCCCACCGACTTCCACAGGTACCTCGACTACAGCTCCTTACACCCTGCTTCCTGTAAGGACTCCATCCCATTTTCTCAGTTCCTTTGCCTCCATCACATCTGTTCTGATGATGCCACTTTCCAAAACTGAGCTTCCGACAAGTCTTCCTTCTTCCTTAACCTAGGCTTCCCATCCACTGTGGTTGACAGGGCCCTCAACCGTGTCCGACCCAGCTCCCATGCCTCTGCCTTCACACCTTCCTCGCCCCCCCCCAGAACCATGATAGGGTCCCCCTTGTCCTCACTTTTCACCTCACCAGCATCCGCATTCAAAGGATCATCCTCCGCCATTTCCATCAACTCCAGCATGATGCCACCACCAAACATATCTTCCCCTCACCCCGCACCCCCCGTCAGCATTCCATAGGGACCGTTCCCTCTCCGACACCCTGGTCCATTCCTCCATCACCCCCAACACCTCATCCTCCTCCCATGGCACTTTCCCATGCAATCACAGAAGGTGCAACACCTGCCCCTTTACCTCTTCCCTCCTCACCATCCAAGGGCCCAAACACTCCTTTCAGGTGAAGCAGCACTTCACTTCCACCTCCTTCAATTTTGTGTACTGCATTTGCTGCTCCCAATTTGGTCTCCTCTACATTGGAGAGACCAAACCAGACGGGTGACCGCTTTGCAGAACACCATCGGTCTGTCTGCAAGCATGACCCAGGTCTTCTTGTCGCTTGCCATTTCAACACACCATCCTGCTCTCGTACCCATGTGTCCGTCCTTGGCCTGCTGCAATGTTCCAGTGAGGCTCAACACAAACTGGAGGAGCAGCACCTCATCTTCCAATTAGGCACTTTACAGCCTTCCGGACTTAACATTGAGTTCAACAACTTCAGACCATGAACTGTCTCCTCCAATTTCACCCTTTTTTATCCCTTTTTTTCAATATTCATTTTTATTTTTTAATTTTAATTTTTTCTCCACTTATTTTTATTTATTTTCATTTTTATTCATTGTTTTATCCCTACCTTTTATCCTATTTTCAATCTTTTTTCCCACCACTGTCCCCTCCCCCCATCCCACCCCCCAAAAGGGCCATCTGTCACTTGTTCATGTTGTTCTTTCCAAAGTGCTTACCCATGTCCTGCTATTATCACATTCTGCTTTCTTACCTTAATGCCTCCATCAGCACCTCCTTTAGCCAGTACTACTATCATTAACACCCCTTTGTTCTTTTGTGCATGACATCTTTGTCAGTCTCTCCTTTGCCCCTGCCTATCATTGGCCTTCTATCCAGCTTCACCTGCTTCAGCACCCTTAAACAGTATAAATTTCATCACATTTTTACTTCTCTTTAGCTCTGAAGAAGAGTCTTACAGACTCGAAATGTTAGCTCTGTTTTTCTCTCCACAGATGCTGTTAGACCTGCTGCCAGCATTTTTTGTTTTTGTTTCAGATTTCCAGCATCCGCAGTATTTTGCTTTTATATTTGAGCTAACCCGATGCTGGTCCTCTCGACTGACAGAACTGGCAGGCTATGCTCAGCCATCTCAGCACAAGGGATCCATCTGCTTACCAGCTCTATATTTGTGCACTATCTCGGCATTGTATCTTCAAAGCTTTTCTGTGCAGTCCGACGCTGTGTTTTTAATACTCATCGATGCTATGGACTCGCTGAGGTCTGACCAAAATGTTGGGGGTCTTCTCATGCCATGTAGGACTACCTAAAGCTGTTAACCCTGTAATCCCTGTACCTAATCTCACTGCCAGGCTGTTTAACCACTGCTCATCACCACATCATGTTATTTTAATGACATAATATCTTATCGCTCATAAGGGATTGGGTAAACACGTTGTGGGTTCATTTATTAAGATGTGGAACATGAGATCACATTAAGCTTGATGAAAACAGTTCTGTATGCAATGGTCTATGCTAAGCAAAAGTGGAAGGCTGGATTGCATGATCACATTTCCCTTTTAGTAATGTCATGCTGCTATACTCTTAAAGGCATATTAAAACAGTTAAGAAGCCAATTGACCCATAAAATGTACTACCCATGCCATTAGATAGTTTGTATGGGTAGGCTGGAGTGGGCAGGGATTTTTTTTAAAAAAAAGCTTTGTAAAGGTGGGAGGGAAGGATGAGGGTACAGTTGTTGAGGGGTGCTCTTTATGCATTTGGGACTTCCCCCTGCCCTGTTAGTTCCCCTTTGTTCCTCCCCACCTGGATTCCAAAATGGGCCCTCTCACCCCCTAAACCACAGCCTCCTCCCTAGGCTGCCTGATTCCTCCCTGCCTAAGATCCTCAACTTACCTGGGGCCAGATGCCAGGCTGCCTTCTTCTTGGGCCTGCATGCAGTCTGAGCAGCCAATCAGATTGGCTGGCAGCTCTCAAAGGCAAAACTTCCTTCCACTGAGAGGCATAAGTTCCACTCTCAACTTGTTAAGCCCACCGGCAATGCAGGCTTCTTTTGGATCTTTCAGCTGTTGGCTGACTCCTGAAATGGGGGAAAAAGCTGTCCACCCCATGCCCGCAAAATCTATTAATGTAATAAATGTAAGAGTATAAATTGCTGAGGCTCTAGCACCGATTTTCGTGATAATCCACTAGTTATAGCTTGCAAACTTGAAAATACCCTATTATTCTTGTTCTCTGTTTACAGTCCATTAACTAATCCTCTATCCATACTAATGTATTATCCCAGACTCCATGCACCCTAATGTTGCACATTCGCCTTTTGTGTGGCACTTTATTGAATGCCCTTTGGAAATCCATGTATACAACATTTATTCAATCTTATTAATTTTCATAATATTGTTCTAGTTTATTGTAAAGTAGCTTTATGGGTGTGAGTATAGTTGGCTTTGTCTGTGTGATTTAATTACATTTGGAGTCAGGTAGACTGCAAGCTTGGAACTATCAAAAGAAGTTAGGTGTAGAAATGTGCTTGAAATACTAATGAGTAAACATGGATGCTGGCTTAGCATGTAAGAGGTGAAGGGAATTTGCATTTTTAGATAAGTGAAGGAATTGTTTGGATTGCAAAGTTAGTCTGCTTACAACTAGACAGATAAGCAAGGCTAAGGAGTGTGTTTATTTTTCCCAAAGGTTGCTGACAACATTGGCAACATGAAAGCTTTTATATTATGGGAAAGGTACCATTCCAAAGACATATGGAACAATGGAATTTGCATATTAAAGAGAGAGAAACCTATATAAAGGAGAATGAAAGGCTATTGAAAAGAGGGCCATGTAAGATCTAACAGGAGTGTGTGAAACAGCCATCAAGAAGCCTCCAGCCATTTGTGCATAAGTCGGCTGTGTCCAGTAACTGAAGTTGGAGAAAACCATTTGGAATTCCACTGTCAAGTGGGTACTGTGTCAGCTTGCTGGTTTTGTTGTAAATCTAAAATCTATTTTGGACTGTTGCCTTAAAGGAGGTGTGTAATTGGGAGTCAGGTTAATTAGGAATTTTAGGAGTTATTATAGGATTAAGTAATTGTAGTCCTATGTATGTGCTTGAAACCTTTTATTTTGTTAATAAATATTTAAATTTAATTTTTTAAATCTCTAAATGTCTTGATGGACTAATTAATTTTGAATTCAGTACACACATCTTTTCATAATAAATACAAACTGCAAAAACATTGTGATAGCGGGACCAGGTTTCCCTTGTGGATTTGGTCAGCCTGGCACACATATTCTGCCGCATCATAACATTAGTTACATCCTCAAAAATACTAAAAGTTTGTTGAACACAATTTCCCTTTTGTCAAACCATGTTAACTCTGAGTGCATTGTTAAGATTTCCCTAATAATAGATTTCAGCATGTTCTCAATGACTGCTGTCAGGTTAACTGGCTTGTAGATTCCTGTTTTCTTTCTCCCTCCTTTCTTGAATAGCGATGTTATATTTGTTAACTTCCAATTCACTAGGGCTATTCTAGAATGTAGGGAATTTTGGAAAATCACAATCAACGCACACACAATTTCTGAAGCTACCTCTTTTAAAAAAAACCAAAGATATGTGGGGATTTGTCAGCTTTTAGTCCCTTAAGTTTCTCCATAATTTTTTCTTTGCTGATATTAATTACCTTATATTTCTCAGTTTTATTAGATCTTTTGTTACCATTTATTTTTGGTATGTAATTTGTGTCTTTTATTGCAAAGACAGAACAAAGGGCAGAATTTTGCCCTCGGTTGGCGGGCGGGCCCCACCGGCTCGGCAGTGGGCGAACAGCTAAACTCTGCTGCCGAAACGGGGCCCGCTGCCATTTTGAGTGGGCGGGCCAATTAAGGCCCCCCAAGCAGCCTGCCCGACAGGAGGTGGGGGAGGGAATCCCCATCTGTCAAAGTGCACTCTTTTGCGCATGCACGCGAAAGAGCACACTGCTCCCTGAGACTAAGTCCTGTCTCAGGGAGATTACTGACAGTGTCAAAAACATTAAAAATAGAAAAATATCAAAATTATTAACATGTCCCCCTCATGTGACAATGTCACATGAGATGGGAAATGTTAATAAAAAGGACATAAACTTTATTAAAGTTTTTAAAAATGGACATGAAACTTCATCCCGCCAGTGGATGAGGTTTCATGTATTATCAGATGCCCGCTGGGGCTCCTGGCCTGCCCGCCAGCCTTAAGGTTGGACGGGCAAGGTCTTTAATTATCTTAATGACCCTGTCAATGGCCTCAATTGGCCATTGACAGGTCAGCGGGCGGACAGCTGATTTTGCTGTCCGCCCGCCTTCCTAAAAATTTAAAGAGACCGGGATGACGTCGGGGATTCCTCCCAACATATCCCACATCATTTTCCCATCGGCGAGCAGGCCCCGCCCTCAAATCGCCAACGGGAAAATTCTGGCCAAAATATTTTTTCAACCTCTCTGCCATCTCATCATTTCCCTTAATAACTTCTGCTGCCTGTCTCTAAGGGATCAATATTTACTTTATCTATACTCCTTTTTATATACTTGTAAGAATTCTTGCAATCTGTTTTTTGTATTCCTGGCTAGATTACTCTCATTGTAGCTTTTCCCTTTTTATCAACTTTTGGTTCCCTTTACTGGTTTCTAAAACTTTCCCAATCATCAGACTCAATACTACTCTTCACAACACCATAGGCCTCTTTTGTTAATCTAATGCAGTCGTTAATTTTCCTTGGAAGCCAAGGCTGAATCTTACTCGCTGAGGTTTTGTTTTTTTAATGTTTGTTTTCGATTTAGTTTTGTTGAATATTTTGAATTGTTTCTTTAAATGTTTCGCATTGTTTAATTGCTGCCATACCTTATAGTCTACTTACCTAATGAATGTTAGCCAGCTCTCCTCTCACGCCAATGTAATTAGCTTTGTTTAAGTTTAAGATTCTTGTTTTGGACTGGAATATGTCGTTCTCAAACTTAATATAGAATTCAACTGTGTGCAGAATTTTCCATGCCCTTTAGCGTCGGCCGTCATGGCGGGGGTGAGTGGCCAATGGAGAGGGAAGGCCAAAAATTGGTTTTGCGATGTTGTGAAACCAGTTTGCAATCATCCACTCCACCCACAATGGTGGGCCGCATTTCCTACCACCGCATATTGTGAACTTCATTTTAATACATCTGTATATCATTGTAAGCCCAGCTCACCAGAATTATTCCCCCATATCAAATTTACTGCCCATGCTGACAGGAAAACACGCCGGTGCAGAACACATCTTGACAAGTGTGACGTACAAAAGTCGGGACATGCTGCCAGGGCCTTGCTCACATCACAGACATCCGAGCAGCAGGAGATGCTGGAGCCCTACAGCAACTGGACCCTGGAGGGCATCGCATGCTGAGTGGATTTATATGGACATGGCTCTGCTGCGAAGCAGCTCATGGAAGGTCACCATTGAGTGTATGCTTCTGGACATCAGTGTCTTGAAAATGAGCTGCTATGGATGATTGTTGAGGTGGCGGAGAGGAAGGTATAGGTTGGACAGGGAGAAGAAGGTTTACCAGGAGTGGGGTTGGAGGGGTGGTTCTGATGGGAGAAGAAGGTCTAGGTTTGACTGGGACAGGAAGGTGTGTTGGTGGGGGTGAGATTGGGAGGGGCGAACGATGATGTCGGTGGGGGGGTGAAGTTGAGAAGGAGGAACAATGGTGTCGGCGGTTGAGGTTGTTGGGTGGGGAATGATGGTGTCGGGGGTGAGATTGGGAAGGTGGGGTGGGAGTATGGGGGAGGAGGGTGTAACAGAGATTATGACAACTGGGTAGGTAGGTGTACTGGGGAGGAAGGTGTAAGGGAAGGAGTTTGGAAGGGGCAGGAGTTCATAGGGGGGCAGGGTTTTGGTGGGGGGAGAAAGGAGTTTGGAGGGGGGAGAGGAGACTGCAGTGGACAAGGTGTCCGCATGGGGGAAGGAGTTCAGGGAGGAAGGAGTAAAGGTGGAGGAAGGAGTAAGGGGGAATGTCCAGGTGACCATGCGAGGGAGAGGTCTGTGGGGTCGATGACTGCCTCTGGGGGAGCGAAATGAGGGTGGACGAGGGTAGGAGGTAATGGTGAGAATGAGAGAGGGCAGACTGAGCCGGTAGGGTGGGACGGTGAAGGTGTGATGGTAGCGTTTGAAGAGGGACGGAGAGTGGGGACCTGGGGCAAAACTTTTAGTTCAGCAGGCATGCATGCGCCCGACCCGCTCGAGCATAAAATGACACGCATTGATGTTGGACGAGCGTATCGAAGTCATTGTGCAGTTGCACGATATTTCGGTTGGCGGGCGCGCTGGCAATTAAAAGGCCTGTTCAGGCCATTAAAGTATTAATTGACTGACATTTTTCACTGCCCGTCCAACCTTATGGTTACGGGAAGGCGAAAAGGCCAGGTGGCCTTTGCACTTTTTAGGAAACCTCATCCACGGGCAGGATGAGGTTTCCTAACGCAAATAAGAATAAAATTTTAAAAATTAAGTTGAATAAATAACATGTCCCTGCATAACAGAGTCACATGAGGGGACATACTTTATATTGTTTGTAATTTCTTTACTTTTTTAAAAAAACGGTTCATCTCCCTCAGGCAGCTCTGCGCATGTGTGAAGTTCGCACTTACCCCGCTCGCCGTCTCTTCCCCCACAGCCTGCACAGGGAGTGCTGAGCACTGCCGCTCGCGTTTCATGCTGGGCGTGCCATAATTGGCCTGCCAGTGGGGAATCGCCTTCCAGCCTCAATTGCGGGCCACTGGCTTCCCGACTGCCCATGCCGAGCCTGCCTGACAAAGGCAAGACGGACCATGGGGTTGGGAAGGAGGAGGTCAATGTGGATGGGGGTAGGATTCTCAGGGAGGTAGGGAATGTGCACGTTCACCGGGATGTCCCCGAAAGTAAAGGGTTCTAGCTGGTAGGTGACAGTGGGGAGGTGGAAGGCGATGCTAGGGGGGTCGACAGTGATGGGGGAAAGGACATAGGTGACTGGGGGAGGAGAAAGGGCAGGGGAGCTGGAGACAAACTTCACCAGTGCCATGCTTCTAAAATCAAAAGTAAAAGGATACTCATGCTGCATGGGAGTGTGATCAGTGGGTGGGCGGAGATGCAGGTCAGCTCAGAAAACTCCAGCAGACAGCATTGAAAATGCTGAGAACATTGAGACACGTGTGATGGAAGAAGGATGCACTTGTGCGGGAGAGTGCTTGCACGAGGCTCTGAAAGGTCGTGACATACACACACACACACACATTTCTCCTTCCAGAATCACTCGTGGGCCAGCTGCGTGCAGCTGAACTGCTAGTGGGAGGGGGATGCAGTGGGAAGACTCACAAAGCCTGTCAATGAAACTAAAACCATTACACATCATTCTGTGAAAGTGAATGTGTTTTCAGATTATGAAGTGACATAATATGTTCACCTGTGCAACCAATTGTGATTGGAATTTCTTAAATTTTCTAGACCTAACACTTCTAGGTGTTGCCCTGATATACGCAGCTGGGATAGAGACAGCCTGTGCAATGGTGGCCCCTGTTGCCTCTGATGACATCGACAAACATCCTCTGGATAACCAAGGCCTTGAGGGCCCTGGTTTGCTTTGGCTGTCCTCCTGCGGGCCAGCTACTACCTCTGCAGTGACAGAGGACGAGGTTGAGGGGGTCACAGGGAAAGGGGACTCGGAGGGAGAGGACAGCCTCTGATATTCCTGAATGGATGGCCCAGGGTGTCCAGCTGCTGCATCCACCATCCATCCAATGGAGACCTCCATCCGCGCACATGTGGGCACCACTTCATTAGAGAGCAGGCATGATATTCCCCCGCCTTATGCTGACTCTCCACAATGAGTTGGGAGGCCGAATCATCTGACCTCACAGATGCCTCTTCCCCAGCAGTCCCCTGAGCGCCGAGAAGCTCGGCTGAACCTGCCTCCTCCTGCTGTGGACACGTGTCCGTGCGGTGACCACCAGATTGTGAACGTGAGCCTGCTCTTGATCTAGGTCCCACTGAGGTGTGTGTCTCTGCGCTGGTGGTGGGTGTGGTAAGCGCTGTGATGGACCTTCCCAGCTGCTTATTTCCAGCTCTTCAATGACGGAGGTGTCCTCTTGGCTGGCGGTGAGGACCTAGATGGAGCTGAGGGATTGGCTGGGCTGAGGGCATCGGTCGCCTGGCAGAGCTCCCTGTGAACCAAAGTAGAGATAATTAGTGCATGGCAGCAGAGTCAAAAGTAAGAGAGAGAACACTCACATTTGTGTTGTGAGAGGGATGATGTGGTGCAGGGCCCTCACGTGGATCTTCACCGCCGACCTCACCAGTGCCACAGGCATGGTCCACATCCTCACCAGTCAGTGCGATGGCATGCTCCTCAATGTGAGTGAGGGGCCTCATGTGAGCCACTCCACCCCTGAACTGGGAAATTGCCCTGCTGTTGTGAGCAGGCTTTTCCTGCATGAGAACAGATAGAGAGAGTGTGAGCAGGACATATGACACTGCTTGGACTGTTTGTGTGGTGAGCGAAGCCATGGACAGGATGGGGATGTGGACTCCAGAGAATCTGAGCCTGATGGAGATGTGAGGGTGTGTGAGAGAGTTAGTGGCGTTGTCCCTTCAGGTGTGAGATCCCTGTGGATGCGTGATGGGTTTGTAAGTGTGTGAATTAAGAGTGATGAGAAGAGTAACTTACCCTGGCAGAACAGATTAGATCATTCATCCTCTTTTGGAACTGGATGGATGTCCTCTTTTGTAGGGCCTTGCTGCTGATTACCATTGCCACTGCGTCCCATGCTGGATTGGTGACCTTGCTAGCTGGCCTTCAACCAGACCTTGACCAGAGGACAATGTGGCAGGCCTCTACTGCGTTCAGTAGGTGCTTGAGGGAGGCACTGCTAAATCTGGGGCAGCACGTTTCCTCCTTTTGGTAGCCATGACTTTGCAGCAGTTTCCTATCTATTGAAGAGTGCTAGCTCTGTGCAGGAGTGGCCTTTAAACATGTCGCCTGGCTTAATGAAGGCCTGGTGTGATAGCAGAGTGGGAAAATGAGAGGCCAGCGACCCAGCGTGTTCTCGGGAATGCATGATTAATGAGTCAGGATTGGGGCGGTACGGCATGGAAAGTCGCTATTGCAGCCGACGGGTAAAACATTCTTTTCCTTGCCCGCTACCGCTTTTAGCACAACTCTGGGACGATTTTACCCTGTATTATGAACACTTCTTGCAGGGGCATTTTTATATGCGATTACTAATTAACCTGCCTAAGCTGGGCAGAGATTATTAGGAGACAGGTTGCCTGGGGAGTGTAAAACATGAAAAGGATATAGGCGTTAGGTTTGAGGTACGAGTGAATAGGTTTGATCTAACATTTGCATTTTTAGATAAGTGGAGAGTTTGTTTGAATATCAAAGGGGAGTCAGAGATACAAAGGGACATGTTTGCATCTTGTAGGGGTTCCATAGGTAAATAGCCATAGGTAAATAGAAGTGGGGATATTATATTTTATTGACCCGAAAGCAAAGACGAGATGGAAACATGAAAGATCTTATTTTTGAAAGGATTTGAGTTTCAAAGAGGTGTAAAAACAATGGAACCTGAGATGAAAGGGAAACAAAGGTATTTCAGAGTTACTGTGGAGAGCTTATTGGGGCTGTAGCTGTTTGAAGCTGTTGGGCTATTGAGCAGGAGGTGTGTGATGTAGCAGCTGGAGCTATAGCTTGAGCTCTGGCTGAGAGAGGATGCAGTTTGAATCAACCATCCAGTTAAGCCAGAAAAGTCTTGGGCTGCAAAAAACAGTTTTATTCTGAAGTTTGTATTTTCACAGCAGAGTGGAAGAGAGCTACTGGTCATGTGATATGCCTTTTGTTGAAGCTACAGCAGTTTGCCTTGGGTAATATTACTGGATTTTTTAAAGTTAAACAATTATAAGGGAGTGTTGCCGGGAAGGTGTTCACTTCTGGGTCTGACCAAGTAGAAAGTCTTTTTGGGGGAATGTTTTGTCAGACTAATTTTAATTATATCGGTAATCTTGTGTGCTTAAGTTTTCTTTTATTCTTGTTAATAACACTTTTATTTTTAATCTTTAAAATCCCAAAAGTATTACTGGACTTTTTACTGCTGAGATCAATACGTTCTCTTCTTGTTTTCAGAATACAAAAAAAGGAGTATGGCTTGTAAGCCAGGTTTTCCTCTGGGATTTGGTTTGCACAGCAATTAACATCGGCTGTGGTCATAACACTG
This sequence comes from Cetorhinus maximus, assembly GCF_964194155.1. NCBI lineage: Eukaryota > Metazoa > Chordata > Chondrichthyes > Lamniformes > Cetorhinidae > Cetorhinus > Cetorhinus maximus. The sequence goes on from NC_135882.1 coordinate 68,395,006, forward strand.
TCCTTACGTCATCCTTTACTAGCAAGGCTACCCCTTCTGCTTTTCCATTCTGTCTGTCTTTATGAAACGTGGTGTACCTTGGAATATTTAGTGCCTAACCTTGGTCACCTTGGAATCATGTCTCTGTAATTACGATTAGATCTAAATCATTAATCTCTATTTGTGTCACTAGTTCATCTATTTTATTATGAATGCTTCGCATATTAGATAAAAAGATTTAATTTTATTTTTTACTACTATTCTTTGAAGCACTATGACTGTTAAACTCTATGCCTTCCTGTCTCCCTCCGCTTATGTTACCCAGATCACTACATTGCTCTACTGCCGCAACTTTTCTCTATAGGTTTCTAAATCTCCCTTCACATGATCCTTCTCCCCTTTTTAGTTTAAGGCCCTATCCATGGTCCTAGTTATATAATATACCAGGACACTGATCCTAGCCCAGTTTAAATGGAGCCCATCCCAATGGAACAGCTCCCTATTTCCTGAGTACTGATGCCAGTGCCTATGAATCAAAGCCCCTTCTTCTCTCACCACCCTGTGAGCCATGTGTTTAATTCTCTAATCTGCTTGACCCTATGCCAATTGGCATGTTTCTTAGGTAACAATCCAGAGATTATTACCTTTGAGGTTCTGTGTTTTAGTTTGGACCCTAACTCCTGAAACTCTCTGAGCAGAATAACATTCCTAGCCTACCTATGTAATTGTTTTCTACATGGACCACAACATCAATCCTCCTTCTCCCACTCCAAGTTTGTCTCCAACTGTGAGGTGATGTCTTTAGCCCTAGCACTGGGCAGGAAACACAAGCTATAGAACTTCCAGTCACAGCTGCAGAGAACACCATCTATCCCCCTGACTATACTGTTCCATATCACTACTACATTCTTTTTCATTTCCCCTACTTAAATGGCTTCATGCACCATGATGTTATGGTCATTTTGCCCATCCATCCTGCTTGCATTGCTTTCATTCACACAGGTGGCAAGTACCTCATACCTGTTGGTCAATGTCAAGGGATGAGGCACTCCCATCACTACATGCTGATCCCTGTACCTACTTGACTCGTAGTCATAACTTTCTGTCCCTGACCATTGACCAACTCAAACATTCTACTTAACCTAAGGGGAGGGACTGCCTCCTGGAACAAATACCCAGCTAACGCCCCTGCCCACCACCACCACCACGCTCCCCACTCCCGATGTACTGCAATGTCTGCAGCTCAGACTCCAACTCAACAACTCTGAGCCAAAGTATTTGAACTTGGACACTGACCGCAAATATGTCTATCCGGGGTCACAATGCATGCCCCAAACTCCCACGTGGCACGGTTATGGCACACTAGCTGCCTGCTGTGTCTATTCAATCTTATTTATTTAATTAGTTAATAATTTAGTAATGTAAATTACAGTAAGTTAGTTTCCTTGCTTCAGGACGAAAGAAAAACACTCAGCAGCTACTGGAGTTAAAACAAAAAGAAATAAAAGCAACACTTTCTCCCTCTTCTGCACCAAATTCCCACAAGCATTAAATTCCTAACTTCAACACCCTGTTTATGAAGTATGCAGTTCCCAATTCACTCTATGCCCCAGAGTTCAGTGTCTCCATATAATTGAATTCCCTCCATCCCAGCACTCTTATAGTAAATTTCCTCTGTATCTACTCCAATGCGTACACATCCTTCATATAGTGTTGTGTCCAGAATTGGACACGCTGCTCCAACTGAGACCTAACCAGTCATTTATTAGTGTTTAGCATAACTTCCATGTTTTAGTACTTTATGGGTAGAATGGATGGGTTGGGAGCAGCAGGGAGGAAAAATAATTATTGATTTTTAGAGCAGAAGAACAACCTAGCTCCAATTTGCCCACTTCCGGGTTTAACAGAGATGTGTTTGGTTCCTGGCAAGAAACTGACGGGCTGCAGTTGAGGGATTTTCTAATTTGTTGCTCATTGTCAGCTCAATTAACATCCTTAGGAGATGTTACTGAGGTTTTTAAAAATTGTTTTAAACTTGGCTGCAAATTTAGCTTGAGCAGGATGGATTTCCTGGGGCTTAAGAAACTGGCAAGGGAAACAGGGGTGACTTTGAGCAGCTGCTTAGGTGGGTATTTAAACATCACTGTCCCATCTGAATAAAAGCTCAACACAGCTGCTGTCTCAGTTCCCTCTGACAGATGCCTCCAAAGAGTGCTTGGACACAGCTTGGAAAATTTCAAATTGACAAGAGCAAATGGGAAACACCTTAGATGTCTTTAATAATATGTTAGAAGAAGAAGACTACCACCATCTACAGCAGTGACAATTTGCTATGGTGGGAACAGCATGTATACAGGAGACAGATCCACAGGAGAGAGGTCCTGATCGGGGAGGAGAAAAGGGCTTACCACTCATCTTTGGATGAGAAGAACATAAAGGGGCGGAGGACAAAGAGGAGTTTCAAGGTGGAGCACTCATTGTTAGACCAACCTCCTGCCATGAATGCCATGGTGCCCTAATATCAAATGGGTTTCATCCAGTGTAAAAGATTAAGAAATGAAATACCACAGTTCGCCCCCACAACCACCAGCAACCGATCCACCAACCTTGCATTACAGAGTGCTTCAACTACTCATCCACTCACTGCACATCTGTCTAAGGAGTCCCAAAATGTGACATCCATTGTGAAATTAATGAAAGGACAAATTGGCCACTGGGATGCAATGATGGAGAAGATGTGGAATCGGTGCAAATCAATAAATTTTATGTAGCATTATTAGAAAAAATAAATGTAACAACATAATATTGTGTCAAACACGAACATACCCTTGGTGAATAACAGTTTCTTTAACTTACAACTCCTATTGTTTCTATATGCTGCAACCCTTAAGGTTTTTAGTAGAGGTAGAGGCAGGCTCCGCAGTTCCCTGCCTTTACTGCTGAGTTACTTTTGGCCGATGACTCCTGGGTTTTGGAGAAATTGATGTTCTGGCCAAAGGCTACCACACCTACACCTGTGCAGGCACAGAGTTGGCCATCGGGTGCTGAGGCAACATGTGAGACACTGGCTGAGGGAAGTGTAGCAAGTAGGGATTGGAAGTACTTTGTGTCGAGTTCCACTTTGATTTCCCCTTTCACCATCATCCCTATCTCTGGCCAGCACTACAAAACTCCTCTCTGCTGCATATCAGCTTGGTGAAGATCAAAGACATGTTACGAGGTTACAGATAAGATATCTGTTATCCTGTCTAAGGTAGCATCCATGTTGGCATCCAAAGTTTGCATGGCTGTGGTCATAGTCTGCATGGACTCAATTGAGAGCTTTGCTAGAATATCCATTGATGTGTGCTTTCTCTCCATGGCAGAAATTCTAACAATTCCCTGCACCACCATACCACCAATCCACTAGCAAGCAAATTGGACTCCTCTAACCGTTTGCCTATTATAGAGAGTGCGCATGGCAACGTCTGTCAGTACCTGGTGAATTTGTTGATGCACCTTTAGCATTCTCCTTCTCAATGATATGTCCCAGGGTTCAGCAAATGTGGCCAGCTGAGTAGAGTTTGCAAAGGATTGTGCTTCCTGAAGCACACTGTCCACAGCTATTCCTGCCAGAAGTGCCTACTCGTGTTTAGTTGTGAGATGTGAATCATAAGGTGAGAAGCCAGTAACTGGGCAACCGAAGTGTGAGCATCTGCAAAGGTGCAGGACTATAGGTCCTGTAGTCGTGTGTCCAGAGAAGAATGAGGTCCTCTGAGGAATCCTTCACATGGATGTCCTGGGACTTGCACTTTATATGTGAAGGACATAGAAGACAAAATGATTCATTTAGCTTTAGCAAAGTCACAATTTTGACAATCACCATTCTCAGCCTTCTTATAATTCAGTCCTTAATAAATTGAACACAGCATACCCATGTCAGAGATATTTGTAATTCTATCACCAGCTATCTAAGAGCTCCCTATCTCTGCATCTCTGACTGAGAGGGATGCAGTTGTGGCTCTTACCCCCAGGGTGGCCCCCTCTGTGAACTGTACTATTTGAAGTGATTCACCTCGGTCCTGTAAATCCCCCTCCTGAGAAAGCAAACCTGTGCGTAACGCCCCTTTAAAATTTAGTTGTTTTGTGCTGCCAGTTTTTTCAGTGCGCTGCCCTTTAATTTTTTTTGCAGCAGTTGCTAAAGTGCAGTACTTATCACAAAACAAAGCCTGCAAGATACCTTCAAGGCAGCTGAGAGGTCGTAAACCCACACAGCTTAGTGTGATAATTGCCTGTGAGTGAAGGGGAGGTATTTACCCAATGGATGCAGTGGAACCAGTGATGGTGAATATAAGATAACAATAACAGCTTATATTTATATACTGCCTTTAACATAATAAAACACCCAAAGGTGCTTCACATGAGCATTATAAAACAAAATTTGACACTGAGCCACCTAAGGAAACATTAGGTCAGATGACCAAAAGCTTGGCCAAAGAAGTAGGTTTAAGGGGCATCTTAATGAAGGAAAGCAAGTTAGAGAGGTAAAGTATAGGGAGGGTATTCCAGAGCTTAGAGTGTAGGCAGCTGATGGTTGGCCACCAATAGTGGAGCAACTAATATTGGGGATGCTCAAGAGGACAGGAGCAGAGGAGTGCATATGTCTTGGGGGGCTGTGGGGCTGGAGGATATTACAGAGATAGGGAGGGGAAAGGCCATGGAAGGATTTGAAAACAAGGATGAGAATTTTAAAATCAAGAAGTTGCTTGACTGGGAGCCAATGTAGGTCAGCGAGCACAGGGGTAATAGGTGAACAGGGCTTGCTGCATTGTACGCAAAAGTATTTGTTTGAGTATCAACAGTGGATGGGTAAATGGGGAGGTGATGAAGTACATAGAAAGTGAAGGTTGGAAGATGCTGAAAGTTGAATGGATGTGAGGAATGATGGAAAACAAAAAGACAGAGGACAAGACTTTCTGGCCAGTCCAGCCAATGGACTTTTGGCTGGGGCGCCGAATCTCCAGCGGCAGGTCCCACCACGACGGAGCTGGAAAACCCCAGCCAGAGTAAACGGGAGCCTGCTTAAATCACAGGGCATAGTTCAATCAGCAGATGTACTCACTTTTTCTTATCTGGGTCGGTCATTAAATCACTTTCTACGTTGCATCCATGAACTAGACACAATGCTTCTGCTACTTACCTCCTCAGCTACCTCCAACTATACCTTCTTGGTGAGAGCCATAGTGTTCTTCCTCCCATTGCTGGGAAAATGTATGTCCCTTCTTTTCCTCCTCTTGACTGCACCCAGCAGTAATTCTCGCAAAACATCATTAAATCTAGATACTACCCTTGCTTTATTTTCACCATTCACCCTTAACATCTCCAGTTTACATTTATGAACTGGCCCTTTAAATATGGTTAAGATCACATCAGCTCGCTACACAACTTGGAAATGCAAAACTCAGAGGTTAAAATTAATTAGTTCTTTTGAGTTGCAGTCACAGACTCTGACCCGCTCAGTTCATTTCTAGGTTTCCACCACTTAATTCCACCACCCATGCCACCACCCCCCCAAACCCACATGGAAGCCACCTTCAGATTAATATTGAGGCCTATGTCTCTACTCAGGATCACTAATGCTTTTTTAGCAGTCTCTCAACTTGTCCGGCAGGGCATCAAAGATTTGTGTAAATTAACCCCCCGATTTCTTTGTTTCTGCACCCCCTTTAAAATTGTGCCATTTCAATTATATTGCCATTCCTCATTCTTAGTTCCTCAATGCATCACTTTGCACTTCCCTACATTAAATTTCATCTGCTATGTGTCTACTCATTTCAACTATCTGTCTATGGCCTCCTGAAGTCTGTTACTATCATCCTCACTATTTACTCTATTTCCAAGTTTGTGTCATCTGCAAATTTCTTTTTTTGCCTAATATACCCAAGTCCAAGTTATTCATACGTGTCAAAAGCGTAGTGGGCCTAAAACCAATCCCTGTGGAACACCACTGTATGCTTCCATCCAGTTTGACTAACAATCATTCGCCACTGCTCTCTCCTTTCTCTAAACCAATTTTGTCTCCACTGTGTCACTGTGCGTTTAATTTTGATTTTGTTAATAAGTCTATTGTGTGACGTATTATGAAATGCTGTTTGGAAGTCCTTATACGTATCAACTGCTCTGCCTTCATCACACCTCTCTGTTATTTCATCAGCTAACTCAAATGTTGCCTTTAACAAATCGGTTAGCTATTATTTATCAACCCATATTCTCTCGAATACCAGTTAATGTTGTCCCGGATTATGATCTCTAGAAATTTCCCTACCACTGAAGTTAGGCTGACTCGTGTATAGTTACCTAGTTTACCCTCCCCACTTTTTTAAATAAGGTATAACATTTGTAATTCTCCATTCCTCTGGCACTACGAACATATCCAAAGAGAATTGGAAGATTGTGGCCAGAGCCTCTTCAATTTCCACTGTTACTTCCGTCAGCAACCCAGATGTTTCCCATCTGGAATGGGTGATGTTACTACTTTGAGTTCTGTCATTCTTTTTAGAACATCCTCTTTATTTTTATTCTAACCAATTTCCCTACCATCTCCCCCTTTATTTCAACATCGGCAATGCTCTCCTCCTTTATGAAGACAGGTGCAAAGCATTCATTTAATGCTTCAGCCATGCTCTCTGTCCAGGGTTCCTTTTTGATCATTAATCTTCCTTTGAATATTGTTTTACTCTTTATCAGCTTATAAAACTTTAGTATTCTCTTTTATTTTACCTGCCAATCTAGTTTCGTATGCTATCTTAATTCAATTTTCAGTTTTTCTCCGCACTTCCTGCATTCAGCACGATTTCTCTGCTGCATTATGAGCTTGACAATTTCCATACGCCTTTTTCTGTTTCATTTTAATCACAATTAGGAGTGGACATTAGAGCTCTTCATATAACCCCATGGCCAATATGAACGGAAATATTGGAATTCAATAATTCTAATCTGAATGGTTTCAATATTTTGACTGATTAGGAGCAGTTTTACAGCATAGTCCCATCAAAGTATCTCAGATCATAATGATGTGCTTTATCCTACAGAACTTTGCAATCGACTGGGACTTGACCTGAGTGAGGAAAAACAGACCTCAGACAAAGAGATTGAAGAACTTGCAGGATAGGGACAAGGCAGAGGAGGATGAAAATGTTTCTAATGCATCTAATCCTGGTCCCCATAGTAACATTTCAGTCCTTTGCAAACACCATCACCCAAATACTAAAACAGCAGTGTTGACATCAAACAAATAAGCTGGATAAAAATAACTGAATTTCTACATCAGTGAGAGCAGAGAGATCGTGCCTGAGGGGAAACAGGGAGAAAGACTGTCAGGTAAAAGCAGGAGCAGAAAGTCAGCGAGACTGGAGAGAGAGGGAGCCTGGGGGGAAATATTGCAAGAGACCAACAGTATCATAGCTTTTCAGAGGTCAGTTTCTAAGAAAGAATTTCAGAGCTCAGAGGTAAGGGAATGTGAAACTGAGAGAGTTCAGGATGGAACAGCAGAGTGGTGGAAGAGTTATAAGTAGTGAATCCCCTCATTCAGAGAGCTCGGAGGTAAGGAACCACAAGTGTCAGGGTGAGAGGTAAAAAAAAATCTAGTGTGCCAGATCAGGGACAAGTCTTAGTTTATCTCTGGTAAGTTTAGATCATAGTCAAATAGAGGCATGGGAGGGCACCTCAGTCCCAGCACATCCTGTACCATGTGGGAACCCCAGGATGTTGCTTATGCCCTAGACAATCACATGTAGGAAGTGTCATCAGCTGGAGGAGCTTAAGCTCCATGTTTTGGAGCTTGAGTGGCAGCTGGCAGCACTGCAGTGCATCTGTGAAGATTACTGCTATGTAGCCAGCTTGGTTTTTTTCATTCATTCATGGAATGTAGGCTTCGCTGGCTTGGCCAGCATTTATTGCCCATCTCTTGAGAAGGTGGTGGTGAGCTGCCTTCTTGAACAGCTACAGTCGATGTGGTGTAAGTACACCCACAGTGCTTTAGGAAGGGAGTTCCAGGATTTTGACCCAGTGACAGTGAAGGAACAGTGATATATTTCCAAGTCAGGATGGTGAGTGACTTGGAGGAGAACTTCCAGGTGGTGGGGTTCCCATGTATCTGCTGCCCTTGTCCTTCTAGATGGTAGTGGTCGTGGGCTTGGAAGGTGCTGTAGAAGGAGCCTTGGTGAATTCCTGCAGTACATCTTGTATATGATACACACTGTTGCTACTGCTTCGGTGGTAGAGGGAGTGAATGTTTGTGGATGTGGTGCCAATCAAGCGGGCTGCTCTGTCCTGGATGGTGTCAAGCTTCTTGTGTGTTGTGGGAGCTGCACTCAACCAGGCAAGTGGGGAATATTCCATCACACTCCTGACTTGTGCCTTGTAGATGGTGGGCAGGCTTTGGGGAGTCAGGAAGTGGGTTACTCGTCGCACAATTCCTAGCCTCTGACCTGCTCTTGTAGCCACATTATTTATATGGCTGGTCCAGTTCAGTTTCTGGTCGATGGTAACCCCCAGGATGCTGATAGTTGGAGATTCAGTGATGGTAATGCCGTTGAACATCAAGGGGCGATGGTTGGATTCTCTCTTGTTGGAGACGATCATTGCCTGACACTTGTGTGGTGCGAATGTTACTTACCACTTTTCAGCCCAAGTCTGGATATTGTCCAGGTCTTGCTGCATTTGGACATGGACTACTTCAGTATCTGAGGAGTCGTGATGGTGCTGAACATTGTGCAATCATCAGCGAACATCCCCACTTCTGGCCTTATGATGGAAGGAAGGTCATTGATGAAGCAGCTGAAAATCATTTGGGCCGAGGACACTACCTTGAGGAACTCCTGCAGTGATGTCCTGGAGCTGAGATGACTGACCTCCAACAACCACAACCATCTTCCTTTGTGCTAGGTATGACTCCAACCAGCGGAGAGTTTTCCTCCTGATTCCTATTGACTCCAGTTTTGCTAGGGCTTCTTGATGCCACACTCAGTAAAATGTGGCCATGATGTCAAGGGCAGTCACTCTCACCTCATCATGAGAGTTCAGCTCTTTTGTCCATGGTTGAACGCAAGGCTGTAATGAGATCAGGAGCTGAGTGGTCCTGGCGGAACCCAAACAGGGCATCAGTGAGAAGCTTATTGCTAAGCAAGTGCCGCTTGATAGCACTGTTGATGACCCCTTCCTTTACTGATGAAGGAGAGTAGGCTGATGGGGTGGTAATTGGCTGGGTTGGATTTGTCCAGGACATACCTGGGCAATTTTCTACATAGCCGGGTAGATGCTAGTGTTGTAGCTGTACAGGAACAGCTTGGCTAGGGGCACGGCAAGTTCTGGAGCACAAGTCTTCAGTACTATTGCCGGAATGTTGCCAGGGCCCATAGCCTTTGCAGTATCCCGTGCCTTCAGCCATTTCTTGATATCACGTGAGGTGAATCAAATTGACAGAAGACTGGCATCTGTGATACTGCGAACCTCTGGAGGAGGCCGAGATGAATCGTCCACTTGGCACTTCTGTCTGAAGATTGTTCAGCCTTATGTTTTGCATTGATGTGCTGGGCTACTCCATCATTGAGGGTGGGGATATTTGTGGAACCTCCTCCTCCTCCAGTGAGTTGTTTAATTGTCCACCACCATTCGTGACTGGGGGGATGGGGCAGGACTGCAGAGCTTTGATCTGATCCACTGGTTGTGGGATTGCTTAGCTCTGTCTATCACTTTCTGCTTATGCGGTTTGGCACGCAAATAGTCCTGTGTTATAGCTTCACCAGGTTGACACCTCATTTTTAGGTATGCCTGGTGCTGCTCCTTGCATGCCCTCCTGCACTCTTCATTGAACCAGGGTTGATCCCCTGGCTTGATGGTAATGGTAGAGTGGGGGATATGCTGGGCCATGAGGTTACAGATTTGAGTACAATTCTGCTGCTGCTGATGGCTCACAGCTCCTCATGGATGCCCAGTCTTGAGTTGCTGGATCTGTTCGAAATCTATCCCTTTTAGTGGTGGCGGTGATGCCACACAACACGATGGAGGGTATCCTCAATGTGAAGGCGGGACTTCGTCTTCACAATGACTGTGCAATGGTCACTACTGATACTGTCATGAACAGATGAATCTGAGGCAGGCAGGTTGGTGAGAATGAGGTCAAGTATGGTTTTCCCTCTTGTTGGTTCCCTCACTACCTGCCGCAGACCCAGTCTAGCAGCTATGTCATTTAGGGCTCGGCCAGCAGTGGTGCTACCTGAGCCACTCTTGGTGATGGACATTGAAGTCTCTCACTCAAAGTACTTTCTGCACCCTTGCCACCCTCAGTGCTTCCTCCAAGTTGTGTTCAACATGGAGGAGTACTGACTCATCAGTTGAGAGAGGGCGGTATGTGGTAATCAGCAGGTTTCCTTGCCTAAGTTTGGCCAGACACCATGAGACTTAATGAGGTCCGGAGTCGATGTTGAGAACTCCCAGGGCAACTCCCTGTATACCACTGCGCTGCCACCTCTGCTGGGCCTGGGCATACCCAGGGATGGTGATGGTGGTGTCTGGGACATTACCTGTAAGGTATGATTCCATGAGGATGACTATGTCAGGCTGTTGCTTGACTAATCTGTGAGACAGCTCTCCCAATTTTGGCACTAGGCTCCAGATGTTAGCAAGGAGGACTTTGCAAGGTCAACAGGGCTGAGATTGCCATTATCATTTCAGGTGCCTAGGTCAATGCCTGTGGTCCGTCTGGTTTAATTCCTTTTTTGAGGCTTTGTAGCAACTGAATGGCTTGCTAGGTCATTTCAGAGGGCATTTAAGAGTCAATCACATTGCTGTGGGTCTGGAGTCACTTGTCTGAAGGACATTAGTGAACCAGATGAGTTTTTACAACAATCGACAATGGTTTTATGGTCATCATCAGACTTTTAATTCCAGATTTTTATTGAATTCAAATTCCACCATCTGCCATGGTGGGATTTGAACCTGGGTCCCCAGAGCATTAACCTGCGTGTCTGGATTACTAGTCCAGTGACAATACCACTCCGCCATCGCCTCCCCCTATGTTTCTGGAGGTGGTCACACCACAGCTATTGTGTATGCAGGCAAAGAGAGAATGGGTGACAGTCAGAGAGGAGGACCAGTCAGATAGTGCAGGAGTCCCTCAGTACATCTTGCTCTCTAACTGGTATTTAGTTCTGAATACTGGAGAGGCTGATGGTTCCTCTGGGGTGTACAGCTAAAGCCAAGTACATGGCACCACGTGTGGCTCAGCTGTACAGGTGGATGGGTGGGGGAAAGAGCACTGTCTGAAAACCAATATTAATAGGGGATTCAATTGTTAGAGCAACAGCCAGGCATTTCTGTGGTCACAGAAATTATTGGTCTGTGGCCTCCCTAGTGATAGAGGCAAGAATGTTACTAAGCATCTGAAGAAAATTCTGAGGGGTGAGGATGACCAGCCCAGCAGCTGTGGTCCATGTAGGTACCAATGACATAGGTAGAAAGAGAGTTGAGGTCCTGCAAGGAAATTTTAGAGAGCTAGGAAAGAAATTAATAAGCAGCATCGCAAAGGTAGTAATCTCCAGATTACTCCCAGTTCCACACACTCGTGAAGAAAGAAGTAGAATGATAATGCAGATGAATGTGTGACTTGAGAGATAGTGCAGGAAGGAGGGTTTGTACAAGGGAGGTGATTTGAGGACGTGTATTCCAAGAGAGCTGAATATATTTAATTCTCTCTTTCTGGAGGGAAGCAGGCAGAGTGAGTATGTAGCTTTGCCAAGATAGCAGGCATCCCCAATATGCAGAATGTCAATAGCTGCACACACATTGCTTTGTAGGCACCACACGTAAATCAAGAGATGTACTGCAGCTGCAAAGGGTTCCTCTCTCAGTTTTCAATGGTTTTTGTTCATATTCAGCACATCATGCTCATCAATGCCTGGTATTCTGGAAATAGTAATGATGCCTTTACTTCATGGTAGTCCTCTGTACTATCAGCATTTGGGGTACCGAGAAACCAGAGGGTACTGGACAACCAGAGGGTTACTGGATAACAAAGGCTATCCACGTTCCCTTGGTGTCTCTTTTGAGAATGCCTTTGCCTGGCCTAGTGCTCAATCCTAAACAGCAGCTGCAGTATGGCTGGTGAAAGGCTGATGACTCAGTAGGGGAAACTGCATATGGCCTTATGTTAGATTTTGTTTGTGCCCCATCAAAGGTAATCATACCTTGATAAGGATTTGTGTTAACATCGGAGATGCATGAGAACAATGGAAGCATTGTCATCGTCTGTCCCTCGATTCGAGGATGACATCTACTCAGGATCATGTTTTTCTGCCATGGTTCTTCATCTGACTGAATGGGCCAATTCTCAACCCATTGTTCTTTGGGCACAAAGGGCAGGATGTCCCATGAGGCAGTGGGATCCACAGTGCAGGCTTTGCTTCCTTTTCCTTTCTTGTCTGCCAACGGTCCGATATAATTGCAGTTCTTCTTTCTGGATGGTCACTCTTGAGATTATCCATGAGTGTTCTAACATTCAAAATTGCAAAATTCAGAGTTTTCTTTCTTTGAAGACAAAGATGGTAATCGAGCAGTGTGTGGTTCTCCAGTCAGGAGAAAGTGGAACAGCCTGTTTTTAGGGCACCTTTTCTAGTCCCTTCCCCATCTAGGGTGAGCAGATGGTATCCTGAAGAGGATTGCTCAGTCACAGATGCTGTACCCTAAAGATAGCTCTGCCCCAACCCAAAGCATCTGTCTGTGTGCAGATTCTTGACTGGGGACTCTCAGGTTCACAGCCCTGTCCCTGTCATCAATTCCCCATCGCCACAGGACTTGACAAATGGACCCTGGTAGAAGTGTGCGCGTGGCTTTATTTAACATAGGGACCTTGGGTGTCGTCAATTTCCACACAATCTTGACGGATTAGTGGTTAGATTTTGGTGACATGTTGAGCCACAATAACCAGGACCACCTTGCCACGGCAGTCTTCATCTGCCTTTGTAGCCAAAGAGATGCACAGTCTTCCTTTACCTGTTCGGCCATTGAGGACTTTTTTGACTACACTTTGTCTGGCACCTGCCCCCAATCTTGCTGCCATGGTGGTTCTAGCAGGAGCAAAGATCTCCCGACAGCATCACTCAAGGAATTGTCAGAATACACAAGCATCTCTACCACATCAGGCTGGCAATTCATGAGGGAAACAATGATGTACCCATGCAGTATCAATAAGCATAGTGAGAGAGGAAGTACTGAAGGCACTGGCATCCTTGAAGGTGGATAAATCACCAGGACCAGGTGGATTGCATCCCAGGCTGTTGAAGGAAGTCAGGGAAGAAATAGCGGATGCTCTGAGGATTATTTGCCAATCTTCACTTGATACAGGTGAGGTTCCAGAGGATTGGAGGTCTGCAAACGTTACACCAAAAAGTGTGCGAGGGGTAGGCTAGAAAATTATAGGCCGGTCAGTCTGACTTTGGTGGTTGGCAAATTATTGGAAACAATTCTGAGAAACGGGGTAAACTGTCACTTAGAAAGGCAAGGATTGTTCAGGGACAGTCAGCGTGGTTTTGTTAGGGGAAGATTGTGTATTACTAACTTAATAGAATTTTTCGAGGAAGCAACAAGGAGGATTGATGAGGGTAGTGCAGTGGGTGTTGTCTACATGGATTTTAGTAAGGCATTTGACAAGGTACCACATGGCAGACTGGTCAGGAAAGTGAGATCTCGTGGGATACAGGGAAAGGCGGCAGGTTGGATCCAAAATTGGCTCAGTGACAGGAAACAAAGGGTAATGGTCGATGGATGTTTTTGCGAACGGAAAACAGTTTCCAGTGGTGTTCCACAGGGCTCAGTGTTGGGGTCCTTGCTGTTTGTTGCATATATTAATGGTTTAGGCTTAAATGTGGGAGGTATAATAGGGAAATTTGCAGATGAAACAAAAATTGGCCATGTGGTTGATAGCGAAGAGGATAGTTGTCAACTCCAGAATGATATCAATGGTTTGGTTGGGTGGGCAGAGAAGTGATAAATGGAATTCAATCTGGAAAAGTGAGGTAATGCATTCGGGGAGGGCAAATAAAGCAAGGGAATACTCAATATACGGGAAACTATTAAGAGGTGCTGAGGAAGTGAGAGACCTTGGAGTACATGGTCACAGGTCCTTGAAGGTTGCAGGACAAGCGGACAAGGTGGTTAAGCAAGTAAATGGAATGCTTTCCTTTCTTGGGCGATGTATTGAATACAAAAGCAAGGATGTAATGATGGAACTGTATAAAATGCTGGTTAGGCTACAGCTGGAATTTTATGAACAGTTCTGGTCACCACATTGCAGGATGGGCATAATTGCCTTGGAGAGAGTGCAGAGTGCAGATTTATAAGAATGATGCCAGGGCTTGAAAATTGCAGCTATGAGGAGAGATTCGATAGGCTAGGGTTGTTTTCCTTAGAACAGAGGAGGCTAAGAGTGACCTAATTGAGGTGTACAAAATTATGAGGGTCCTAGATAGAGTAGACAGGAAAGGCATCTTTCCCCGAGCTCACGGTTTCAATTACCGGGGGCATAGATTTAAGGTGATTAGTAGAAGGATTAGAGGGGAGATGAGGAAAAAATTTTCACCCAGAGGGTGGTGGGCTTTTAGGATTCACTGCCTAAGTTGGTGGTTGAGGCTGAAACCCTCACTCATTTAAAAGGTACCTGGATCTACATCTGAAGTGCTGTAACCTGCAAGCCTACAGACCAGGTGCTGGAAAGTGGAATTAAAATGAGCGGCTAATTTCTTTTTTCTCTTTTTGGCTGGCGCAGACACGATGTGCTGAATGGCCACTTTCTGAACTGTAACTTTCCTATGGCCTGAATTTTTAGTTAGTTGGGCATGTGTGATCAGCAGGCCCGGAAGCGGACGGGAAATGGGCCTTCAGCCGCTATCGGCCCCTGACTGCGATTACACGCTGGCTGGCCAATTGACAGCCAGTCTGTGTGAAACGTGCACTGAAATGCTCAACAATACCAGGGTGGAGGTAGGCACCAACCTAATTGAGGGTGCAGGTGAGAAATTCTAGTGAGCTGCCCCAGGGAGCTGCAGACCTCCGCAGAATAAAAGGAAATGACAAAAATGCTGCAAAATATGCCCATGCAGCACCATCAGGTGCCTGAAAGCATATCTCATAAAAAAAGGTCTCCAAGATATCTCTTTTTATTTTATTTCCCCATGGAGATTTCATCCTGCCCTGGATCAAGGTTGGAGCAAAAATGTGAATGCCACCTGGAATGCCGCCCATTCTCAAACTATAAATGTGGACAGGCCATGTAAAATCGCTGTTAATTGTAGCATAATGGGCTTAATTGCCTGTTTAATTGTTGGTGGGTGCGCGTGGCAGTTGGAAGCGCACCCACTGAGTGAAACGTTGCGCAAGTGCGCGATGACGTTGGGATACTCGGCCCATCTCGCACTATTTCACATCTGTCCGGGTCAGGCACCCACCTGCCCGTGGGACTTAAAATCCTGACCTTAACCATCTGGGATTGTCTAGGTCACCTGTTCCTTTTATAATACCAGCTGCTTAACAGCTAAACCATCAAGGCTATTATGTCAAGTCTGGAGGTTTGGCGAGAAGGAACTTTGCTTCAAGATACATTCTGGGCATCATGTGATATGACTCAGAAAAAAAGGGTACACATGGATCAGGGGAGCAGCTTTCTCGAGTCAGAGCTCATGGGACAGTTGAAAGAGAAACATCTACAGAGGCCAAGTTTGATCACCTTGGGTCTGCAGTAAGCCAGGTTGCAAAACCATAATTTGTGATACTATTGGACATCTGAGAAATAAATTTGCACTTGGACTATAGGCTCGAGCCTGTAACATGAGAAATCATTCAATTGAGTTTAAGCAATTAAGCGGGACAACCTTACACAGCTATGGCCCTGGTAGGCCTGCCTTTGGATTGCACTGCCTTGGCATGGACAGCCACAGCCTAGGGTGGCTGGCTGGCAGAGAACTTTGGAAGGTAGAATTGAGATAGAAGATCAGCCATGATTGAATTGAATGCTGGAGCAGGCTCAAAAGGCCGAATGGCCTAGTCCTGCTCCTGTTTCTCATGTTTTTATTTAAGGGTACTGGGTGAATTGGTAGCGGTTGCAAAACCGATGCTGTCATCCTGAGAAGGCACAGTGGGGAGGAGATCATTGATGGAGCTGTTGAAGATGGTTGAATTTAGGATGCTAACACGAAGAACACCTGCAGTGATGTCGTAGAGCTGAGACCTTAGTGCTTTAACAATCGCAGTCATCTTCTTTTGTTCCACATATGACTGCAGCCACTGGAGAGTTTATCCTTGTTTCTCACTGACCAGTTTTTACTAGGGGTGCACGGGGCCCACAGAGCTTCAGCGCTCATCAGCTATAAGGAGATGAGAGTTCAGTGGTAGCTGTGTGGTGGCTGGAGGTGGAAGCACTGAGAGCAGCAGCATTTCAACACAGGAAGGGGGATAGGTAATTCAGCATGGGAGGGAGAAGCTGGAGGTGCTGCCAAGTGGGTGTACACAACAGGGACAAAATATGGGAAAGATCTCTCTGGTGTGCAACGCATGCATGCAGAGTTAGGAACTGAGAGAGTTTTGAGATATGAGCACAGCAATTAGTAATGGGTCTCATGATTCATAAAATCATGGAATCATAGAATGGTTTCAGGACAGAAGGAGGTCATTCAGCCCATCATGTCTGTGCTGGCACTCTGAAGGAGCAATTCATCTCGTGTCATTTCCCTGCCTTTTCTCCATAGCCCAGCAAAATTATCCAATTCTCTTTTGAAAACCTCAATTGGCCCCGTTTCCACCACGCTCTCAGGCAGTGCATTCCAGATCCTAACCACTCACTGTGTGAATAGGGTTTCCCTCATGTCGCAATTGCTCCATTTGCCAATTACCTTAAATCTGTGCCCTCTGGTTCTCAATCCTTCCACTAATGGGAACACTTTCTCCCTATCTACTCTGTTCAGACCCCCTCATGGTTTTAAATACCTCAATATTAAATCTCCTCTCAACCTCTTCTTCTCCAGTGAGAACAGTTCCAACTTCTCCAGTCTTTTTACATAACTGAAGTTCACCTTCCCTGGAACCATTCTCGTGAACCTGTACCCTCTCTATTGCCTTCGCACCCTTCAGACACAGTACTCCAGTAGCGGCCGAACCAGTGATTTTTATTAGTTTAACATAACTTTCTTGCTCTTGTACTCTATGCCCCTAGCTCAGGATGCTCTATGGTTTATTAACTGCACTCTCAATTTGTCCTGCCACCTACAATGATTTATGCACATATACACTCAGGTCCCTCTGCTCCTGAATCCCCTTTAAAATTATACCCTTTATTTTATATTGTCCAGGATCCTCCAAGATCCAGAGCAGCAAAATCTGGACATAAGTTGCTGTTACGTGCCTGGGATGTGTTGAAATTGCCTGGGAATTTCAAACTTTCAGTGAGCTGTTTGCACTGCCC
Source organism: Cetorhinus maximus (assembly GCF_964194155.1). Classification (NCBI taxonomy): domain Eukaryota; kingdom Metazoa; phylum Chordata; class Chondrichthyes; order Lamniformes; family Cetorhinidae; genus Cetorhinus; species Cetorhinus maximus. Next base: position 68,412,473 of record NC_135882.1, read on the forward strand.
AGGACACTACATGAAAGTCTCCGATACAGAGTTTATGGTCAGAGACTTAGGCCAGACATGCAAGACTTACATTGAAATGTTACACCAGTAAATCTCTGACCCAACCTGACTACCGCACCCCCACCACCCCGCTGACCCAACCTGACTATGCACACAACCCGACCCGACTACCCCTCGACCCGACCTGACTATCCCACGACCCGATTACCCCCACAACTTGAGCCCATGACCCCAACCCTATCTGACTATCCCAACAACCCAACCACTCCTGGCCTGACCTTATTACCCCCCTGACCTGACTACCTGTTCCCATCGCACTACCCATTCAGCCACTTACCAACTCACTCACCCACTCACTCAACTGCTCACCCACCCACCCAGTCATCCACCCACTTCCTTACTCACCCACCCACACACTAACTCAGCCACTCACTCACCTATTTATTCACTCACCCATCCACCTACTCACCCACTCACTCATCCACTCACTCAACCACTGAAGGACATGACACCTTTAAAAATTTACCTGAACATGACAGCTAATGTTGTGTGGCACTTTTGCAAATGACTTTTGGAAGCCCATATACGCTACATCAGCAACATCACGCTCATTATTTACCTCATCAAAATACAAGCTAGTCAAACATGATTTGTCCTTAACAAATCAATGCTGCTTTCCATAATTAGCCTGCATTTTCTCAAACTACTGTTAATTTTGTCCTGAATTATCATTTCTAAAAGCATTTAGGTTAAATTGACTCGCCTGTAGTTGCTGGGCTTAACTTTACACCCCTTTTTGAATGACGGTGTAACATTTGCAATTCTCCAGTCCTCTAGCACGCTCTAGACTCAGCACCCCTAGCTTAGGGGTGCTGAGTCTAAGGAAGACTGTAAAATTATGGTCATTGCCTCTGTAATTTCCAATCTCACTGCCCTCAGATTCTTGGATCTCATCCAGTCCTGGTGCCTTATCAACTTTAAGTACAGACAGCATATCTAATACCTCCTCAGATTTAGATTTTGACTGTTCCACTGACGGAGGGGATGAGAGAGAGAGAGAGAGTGACAGGTACGGTTACAGGGTGTTGGACTGCAACAGCAGTCCTGGGGAGCAGCTGGCTCATGAGGGTGAACAGAGACACAGATGAGGAGGGCGGAGATGGCCATGATTGCATGTTCACCGTCATAGAGGTGTTATCCGGCCAAAAGGATTTATCGGCAAATGCATGCAGATGTCACAGTAGTGGTGTCTGTGAAGGCTGTGGCTGTCCAGGCAGGCGGCGTTGGAGCTGTCCAAAACTCTGGAGAACGAATTAAGACCTGTGGGATGTGGCAGTCACCCATTGCCTGTGGCGATGAGAGTCACAATGGTCCTCAACCTTTATGCCTCAGGATCATTCCAGGGAATCTCTGGAGACCTCTGTGGGAACTCCCAGTGAGCAATCTTTCGCTGCGTCAAGCAGGTAGCTGATGCCTGGTACCAGAGGGTAGGCCAATTCATATGGTTTCACACAGATTAGGCCAGTCAGGCCAAGAAGATTGTTAGATTCAGGGCTGTCACTGAATTCCCCCAGGTGTGGAGCGTAATAGACTGCAAGCATGTGGCCATTAAGGCTGCTGCAGAGGCTTTGTCAATAAGAAGAGTTTCCATTCGCTGAATGAACAGCTAGCATGTGACCATCATAAATGGTTCCTGCTGTCATGTGCAAGATTCCCAGGAAGCTGTCATGGCTTGTTCATCCTGAGGTGGTCCCCAGTGCCCTAACCTTTCAGGCCACCCACATGCCTTTGTGGATGGATCCTGGGCGACAAGGGCTATGTACTGAAGACATGGCTCCTTACACCTGTGTGGCACCTGAACACAGAGGCAGAGACACCCACAACAAGTGCCACATGACTAAACGGGCAACCATTGAGCATGCCATAGGCCTTCTGAATGTTAGGTTCTAGTGCCTGGAGAGATCTGGCTAAACACTTCAGCATGCACTATCAAGGGTCTCACGTAGCATTGTACTATATTCTGGACAACCTTGTGCTGCAGAGGGGAGGAGTCTTTGGAGAATGGGGACCTCCCTGAGCGTGAAGCCTCGTCCTAGAGGAGGATCTGGAAGGGGCTCGAAACCAGATAGCAAATGTGGCTGATGCCAATGGGCACTGAAGTGCCAGCCAGGGAGACATGTGAACAATTCATATGGACCCGTTCCTCCTGAGCCTATCTTAAATGCCTATGTAAGTGCTTCACTTCCTCAGACAGCCTTGGTGGCCTTTCCATGAATGCCCTTATTATTAGTCCATCTTGAAGGATGCCAAGGCATACACTCACCATTACCTCATGCAGTGCAAACCTTCTGAAGCCCCTTCTCAAGAGCTCACCAGCTGATGACAGCCCAGTGGTCAGAAATGAGCACTTGAGGTATTACCTGAAGCAAGACATTATCTTTCATTTTACATATTGAGTCAAATCTGTCACTTTCCACAATCAATTATGACCTGTGAGACCCAAGTGCAATTAAGTGGTTTTATGCGAATGTTCATGGTGCTCCGACATTGTGCTGTCCCGATGCATGCAGCTGAAGTGGAAACAGGTTGCCTGCCTTTCTGTTTCAGGCATTTGAGACCACGGCGTTCATCCTCTGGGTGGCTGAGGCCTTGAGGGTCCAGGCACAAGGTGGGGGCATCTGCATCTATGCAGGACACTTGTCTGTCATCGTGGCTTCATGAAATATTGGTGTCACCCTCAAAAGGGCTGAAAAGCCACAATCAATGACTGAAGCACACTGAGAGAAACCCCTACAAGATTCAGAAAGCCACCCCTCCACCCTTTCAAGGCCCATCTGTCCCTCTCTCTGCTCCTGGAGCACTTGAGCAGCTGGGACCTGGTCCAGGTATCTCAGAACCATCTCATCCACCCATCACTCAACAGAGCTCATGGATGAGGCGATGACATGCGCAGATCAGCGGGTACTTGCTGCACCCACAGGGTAGTATTCTACTTATGTCTCTCTATGATGGTCTCCACTTTCTCAAAGAAGGAGATATGGCTCCACTTATGGTTTGGATGGATTCTTCCATTGCCCACACATGGGTGTGAGCAACCTCTGGAAACTTGGACAGCTGTCCACACATTTTCAGCTGTTGCTGCTCCAGTATCTGCCACTTTGCTGATGGCTCCAGAGGCTCACTATCTGTGTGAAGCTGAGCATCACTGAGCCCTTCCTCAGTCCTCTAATGGGGGGCTGCATACCTATCACTACTTCTGATAGCTGCTCACATGTTGCTGTACCATTGCTCACCAGTTGGTGCCACCCTTTCTAATTGCACACTAATGCCCACTGGTATGCGAGTATCTGTGCGGATGGAGGGTGCACTAGAATAATTTATTGCAGTATCTTCAGATGGTGGCTCCTTCTGAGGTCTCATTAGGTTCCTCTTCCTTAGTTGTTGCCTTCTCTGGTACTGGACCTGTCAGAGAGACAAGAGTAATGTTAGAATAAGGGCAGCCCATCAGTAAGGGGTGTGCGAGGAGACAGGCGACTAAGCCGGAGTGAGATGGAGACTGAGTGAGTAGCGAATTAGGTTCATGTGGTAAGTTAGGGTAAGTCCTTTTCAGGTTTTAACTATAGATTAAGAATCAAGATCAGAAGTAGTAGTAGGTGGTGCTGTTCCCATGAGTCAGCTGCCCTTCTTCTAGATGGTAGTTGTCGGGGGTATGGAAGGTGCTGTCTAAGGAGGCTTAGTGAGTTCCCGCAGTTCATCTTATAGATGGTACATACTGCTGCCACTGTTCGTCAGTGATGGAGGGAATGAATGTTTGTGGATGGGGTGCCAATCAAGTGGGCTGCTTTGTCCTGGATGGTGTCAAGCTTCTTTAGTGTTGTTGGAGTTGCACTCACCCAGGCAAATGGACAGTATCCCATCACACTCCTGACTTGTGCCTTGTAGATGGCGGACAGGCTTTGGGGAGTCACGAAGTGAATTACTCATCGCAGGTTTCCTAGCCTCTGTTCTTGTAGCCATAGTTCAGTTCAGTTTCTGGTCAATGGTAACCCCCCAGGATGTTGATAATTGGAAATTCAGTGATGGTAATGCCATTGAATGTCAAGGGGCGATGGTTAGATTCTCTCTTGTTGGAAGTGGTCATTGCCTGGCGCTTATGTGGCACGATTGTTTCTTGCCACTTGTCAACCCAAGCCTGGATATTGTCCAGGTCTTGGACATGGACTGCTTCAGTATCTGAGGAGTCGCAAATAGTGCTGAACGTTGCACAATCATCAGCAAACATCCCCATTTCTGACCTTAAGATGGAAGGAAGGTCATTGATGAAGCAGCTGAAGATAGCTGGGCCTAGGATACTACCCTGAGGAACTCCAGCAGTGATGTCCTGGAACTGAGATGATTAACCTCCAACAACCACAACCATCTTCCTTTGTACTAAGTATGATTCCAACCAGTGGAGAGTTTTCCCTCTGATTTCCATTGACTCCAGTTTTGCTAGGGCTCCTTGATGTCACACTCAGTCAACTGCGGCCTTGATCTCAAGGGCAGTCACTCTCACCTCACCTCGGGGTTCAGCTCTTTTGTCCATGTTTGAACTAATGAGGTCAGGAGCTGAGTGGCCCTGGCGGAACCCAAACTGGGCGTCAGTAAGCAGGTTATTGCTAAGCAAGTGCTGCTTAATAGTACTGTTGATGATCCCTTCCATCACTTTCCTGATGACCGAGAGTAGACTGATAGGGCGGTAATTGGTCGGGTTGGAATTGTCCTGCTTTTTGTGTGTAGGACAAACCTGGGCAATTTTCCAATTGCTGGGTGGATGCCAGTGTTGTAGCTGTACCGGAACAGCTTGGCTAGGGGCGTGGCAAGTTCTGAAGTAGAAGACTTCAGTGCTATTGTCAGAATGTTTTCAGGGCCCATAACCTTTGCAGTATCCAGTGCTTTCAGCCGTTTCTTGATATCACATTGAGTGAAGTGAATTGGCTGAAGACTGACATCTTCAATGCTGGGTACCTCCGGAAGAGGCCAAGATGGATCATCCACTTGGCACTTCTGAATGAAGATTGTTGCGAATACTTCAACCTTATCTTTCGCACTGATGTGCTGTGATCCTGCATCATTGAGGATGGGGATATTTGTGGACTCCAGTGAGTTGTTCAATTGTCCACCGCCATTCTCAACTGGATGTGGCAGGACTGCAGAGCATAGATCTGATTCATTAGTTCTAGAATTGCTTAGCTCTGTCTATCACTTGCTGCTTATGCTGTCTGGCACACAAGTAGTCCAGTTTTATAGCTTCACCAAGTTGACGCCTCATTTTTAGGTATGCCTGGTGCAGCTCCTGGCATGCCCTCCTGCACTCTTCATTGAACTAGGGTTGATCCCCTGGCTTGGTGGTAATGGTGGAGTGGGGGATATGCTGGGCCATGAGGTTACGATTGTGGTTGAGTACAATCCTGCTCCAGCTGATGGCCCACAGCGCGTCATGGTTGCCCAGCCTTGAGTTGCTAGATCTGTTTGCAATCTATCCCATTTAGCACGGTGGTGGTGCCACACAACATGATGGAGAGTATCCTCAGATAATAGTAAGGAGGACTTTGCAGGGTCAACAGAACTAGATTTACCATTGTCAGTTCCAGTGCCTAGGTCGATGCCGGGTGGTTTGTTCGCTTTCATTCCTTTTTATTGACTTTAGAGTGGTTTGATACAATTGAGTGGCTTTCCAGGCCATTTTAGAGGGAATTTAAGTGTCAACCACATTGCTGTGGATCTGGAGTCACCAATTTCCTTCCCTAAAGGGTTTACAACAATTAACATTAGACTTTTAATTCCAGATTTTTACTGAATCCAAATTCCACCATCTGCCGTGGTCCTGGGTCCCCAGAGCATTACCTTGGGTCCCTGGATTACTAGTTTAGTGACAATACAACCACTCCACCGCCTCCCCCTCTGTATCTGAATGCACAGTGTAAGCAGCTAGAAGAATATCGGATCAAGATTATCGATCTGGAAGCCGAAATGCAGACACTGCGCAACATAAGAGAAATACCTGGACATTGTTCCAGAAGACGGTCATGCCTCTCAGAATAGGGTCGCCTGTTTTGGTCAGCAGTGAGGGACAGGGGGATGTGACTACGAGTGAGGCAGGTAATGTGACCGAGCAGGCAGTAGTGGAGGAGCCTCAGACTTTGCAATTGTCAAACAGTTTTGAAGTGCTCACAACCTGTGTGGATGAAGATGAGGTCTGCAAGGTAAATGAGCAGGCTGGCCATAGCACTATGGTACAGGAAACCATTCAAGTAGGAAGAGCAAACAAGAATGTAGTGGTAGTAGGGGACAGTATAGTGAGGGGGATTGACACTGTTCTCTGCAGCAAAGAGTGAGAGTCCAGAAGACTATGTTGCTTGCCTGGTGCCAGGGTTCAGGACATCTGTTCAGGGCTGGAGAGGAACTTGCAGTGGGAGGGGGAGGATCCAGTCATTGTGGTCTATGTAGATATCAGTGACATAAGCAGAACAAGGAAGGAGATTCTGCATAGTCAGTATGAGAACCTAGGTACCAATCTAAGATGCAGAACCTCAAAGGTAATAATCTTTGGATTATTACCTGAGCCACATGCAAATTGGCATAGGGCAAATAAGATTAGAGAGATGAATGCATGGCTCAAAGACTGGTGTGGGAGAAGTGGGTTCCAGTTTGTGGGGCACTGGCATCAGCACTGGGGAAAGTGGGGACTGTACCATTGGGACCTGACCGATGCAGGGACGCAGGTTCTTGGAAGTCACACAACTAGGGAAGTGGAGAGAGCTTTAAATTAAACAAGGGGGCTGAGGGATCAAGCTTGGGTATATATGGCAAATCAAGGGGTAGATTCAAGGCAGGAGACACCATAATAGTAATATTGGAAGTGAGGGTTATAGAATAGCAAGAAGGGATGGAGAGATAAAACCTAAGAATACACCAATAGCCAAAACTAGATGTTACAAAGATAAGACAAAACTAAAAGCTCCGTATCTGAATTCGTGTAGCATTCATAACAAAGTAAATGAATTGATAGTGCACATTGAAGTAAATAAATATGATCTAACAGCCATTACGGAGACGTGGCTGCAGGTTGACAAAGAGTAGGTCCTGAATATTGAGCAGTATTTGATGTTCAAGAAAAATAGGAAACTAGTTAAAGGTGGAGGGTTAGCACTGTTGATCAAGGATGGCATTTGTGCAATAGTTAGGGATGACCTTGGTTCAGAAGATCAGGATGTGGAATTGGTTTGGGTGGAGATGAGGAATAGTAGGGGAAAGAAGTCACTAGTGAGAGTGGTCTACAGGACCCCTATCAGTAACCACAATGTAGGACAAAGTATACAAGAAGAAATATTGGGTGCTTGTGATAAAGGGACAGTAATAATCATGGGTGATTTTAATCTACATATAAACTGGAAAAATCAGATTGGCAGTAGCAGCCTGGATGAGGAGTTCATAGAATGCTTTTGAGATAGCTTTTTAGAGCAGCACATTCTGGAACCAACCACAGAGCAGATTATATTAGACTTGGTATTGTGTAATGTGATAGGATTAATAAATGACCTTAGAGTGAAGGCATCACGAGGCAGCAGCGACCACAATATGATTGAATTTTACATCCAGTTTGAGAGAGACTGGATCTAAGACTGGCGTTTTAAACTTAGATAAGGGCAACTATGTGGGCACGAAGGCTGAGCTAGCTGAAGTTAACTGGGATATTAAGTCAGGCAGTGGCAGACATTTAAGGAGTACATTTCAGAATACTCAGGATAAGTATATTCCGACTATAATGAAAAATTCTAAGCGGAGGACCCACTATCTGTGGTTAACTAAAGATGTTAAGGAAAGCATCAAACTTAAGGAAAAAGCATTGTCCTGTGCAAAAATGAGTGGCAGGCCAGCTAATTAGTCAGAATATAAAGAATGGCACAGAATCACCAAAAGGTTAATCAGGAGAAAGAAATTTGAGTATGAGGGGGAGCTAGCTTCAAGTGTAAAAATGGATAGCAAGAGTTTCTACAGGAAAAGAATAAGTAAAGTGAATGTTGGTCCTCTCGTGAGTGACAGTTGGGAGTAAATAGTAGATAATACGGAAGTGGCGGAAGAAATTAACAAATATTTTGTTCCTGTCTTCACTATAGACGATACAACAAACATTCCAGTCGTAGCTGTAAATCAGGAGGTGGAAGGGAGAGGGGAACTTGGTGAAATTACAATCACTAGGGAAGCAGTACTGAACAAACTGATGGAGCTGTGATCTGACAAGTCTCCAGGTCCTGGTGGAATTCATCCTATGGTCTTAAAAGAGCTGGCTGATGAGGTAGTAGATGCACATTGGTGTTAAAATTCCAAAATTCCCTAGATTCTGGAAAGGTTCCATCAGACTGGAAAATAGCAAATATAACCCCTCTATTCAAGAACGGAGGAAGGCAGAAAACAGGAAACTATAGGCCAGTTAGCTTGACCTCTGTCATGAGGAAGTTGTTAGCATCAATCATTAAGGAGGTTATAGCTGGGCACTTAGAGAAACTCAAAGTAATCAGGGAGAGTCAGAAGGTTTTGTGAAAGGGAAATCATGTTTAACACATTTATTCGAGTTCTTTGAAGGAGTAACAAGTGCTGTGGATAAAGAGGAGCCACAGAAGGCATTTGATAAAGTGCCACAACAAAGGGTATTGCGGAAAATAAAAGCCCATGGCATTGGATGTAACATATTAGCATGGACAGAAGATTGGTTGGCTGGCAGATAACAGAGAGTATGTATAAGTGGGTCTTTTTCTGATTGGCAGAATGTGAAGATTGGAATCCTGCAGGGGTCTGTGCTGGGGCCTTAACATTTTACAATTTATATCACTGACTTAGATGAGAGGAGTGAAGGCCTGTTAGCTAATTTGACACAAAGATAGGCAGGAAAGTGTTCTTAAGAGGATGTATGGAGGTTGCAGACGGATATGAATAGGTTAAGTGAGTGGACAAAAGTCTGGCAGATGGAGTATAATGTAGGAAAATGTGAAGTTGTTCACTTTGGCAAGAAGAATAAAAAAGCAGAGTATTACTTAAACGGAGAACATCCGCTGAATTTCGAGATGCAGAAGGATCTAGCTGTTCCAGTGCATGAGTCACAAAATGTTAATGTGCGGTACAGCAAGTAATTAAGATGGCTAATTGAATGTTCTCCTTTATTATGAGAATTGAACATAAAAGTAAGGATGTTATGCTTCAGTTATACAGGGGAATGATGAGACCACATCATGAATATTGTGTGCAGTTTTGGTCTCCTTATTTAAGAAAGCATGTAAATGCGTTGGAGGTGGTTCGGAGAAGGTTTGTAAGGAATGGAATGAGTCGGTTTTCTTATGAGGAGAGGTTATACAGACTGTGCTTTTTTTCAATGGAGTTTAGAAGAGTTAGGGGGTGATTTGATTGAAGTATATAAGATCCTGAACGATATTGACAAGGTGGACGTGGAAGGGAAGTTTCCTCATGTGGGTGAGTCCAGAAATAAGGGGCACTGTTTTAAAATTAGGGGGTTGCCCTTTCAGGACAGAGATGAGGAGAATTTTTTTCTCTGCAGGTTGTGTGACTTTGGAACTCTCTGCCTTCGAATGCAGTGGAGGCAGGGTCATTGAATATTTTTAAGGCAGAGGTGGATAGATTCATGTTAGGCAAGGGAATCAAAGATTATCAGAGGTAGATGGGAATGTGGAATTCGAAACACAGAAAGCTCAGCCATGATCTTATTGAATGGTGGAGCATGCCCCAGTGGCCGAATGGCCTACTTCTGCTTCTGTTTAGTATGTTCGTATGTACAGAGTTTCACTTTCCACTAACTCCTTCATCTGGAACTCCCCGTGTTCATCACTGGCTAAAGGTACACCATAGGTATTGCTTGATAGAAGGTTTCACAGATGCTTCCATAAAGTAACTCACTCTTTAAACGCTGTGGACCCACCACACCCTCAGTGACTAACTGTCCTGTTGAAACTCCTCGAGCTCCATTGCCTCCTCCTCCATTGGCAACAATACAGCTATCACCAGGGAGGCATTACTAAATCTGGTGTAGAGTAAAGGGCTATCATCTGAGGCACATGATTTTTTAAAAATGTGTTAGTGGGATGTGGCCTTTGTTGGTTGGGCCAGCATTTATTACCCATCCCTAATTGCCCTTGAGAAGGTGGTGGTGAGTTACCTTCTTGAACCTCTGCAATCCATGTGGTGTAGGTGCACTCACAGTGCTGTTAGGGAGGGAGTTCCAGGATTTTAATACAGCGACAGTGAAGGAACAGCAATATATTTCCAACTCATGATGGTGAGTGCTTGGAGGGGAACTTGCAGGTGGTGGTGTTCCCATGTGTCTGCTGCCCTTGTCCTTCTAGATGATAATGGTCATGAGTTTGGAAGCTGCTGACTAAGTAGGCTTGGTGAGTTCCTATAGTGTGGCTTGAAGATGGTACACACTGCTGCCACTTGTATCCGTGGTGAAGGGAGACAGTGTTTGTGGATGGGGTTCCAATCTAGTGGGCTGCTTTGTTCTGGATGGTGTCAAGTTTCCTGAGTGTTTTTGGAGCTGCACTCATCCAGACAAGTGGAGAGTATTCCATCATACTCCTGACTTGTGCCTTGTAGATGATGGACAGGCTTTGGGGAGTCAGGAAGTGAATTACTTGCCACAGGATTCTGAGCCTCTGATCTGCTCTTGTAGCCACAGTATTTATATGGCTAGTCCAGTTCATTTTCTGGTCAATGGTAACCCCCAGGATGTCGATAGTGGGGGATTCAGCGATGGTAATGCCAATGAATGGTAAGGGATGATGGTTAGATTCTCTCTTGTTGGAGATGGTCATTGCCTAGCACTTGTGTGGCGGTGAAATCAAACACCTCAGAGATTCAGGTACAGTTTTCGATCATTTGTTCAAGCGAACACAGGGAGAGCCTGTCTTAGTCAATCCAATCTAAGTCAGTACTTTTCCCTCTGAGTTGTTACATTGTCTTTTATACATTTAGTCCCTGTCCTCTCGTGACTCCTCATGTGTTCTTGGTCACATAGGCTCACAACCTATCACAATAGGTGTAAAGTGTTTCCGATCAACTGTCCTGTCCTGTTGTGTGGCATTCCAATGATTGACACCTCGTTACCTATAATTGCTGTCACAATGGCCTGAATTTTGCACTTGTCGGGTGTGCGTGATCGGCGGGCCTGGGAGCAGACGGGAAATGGTCCCCCGACCGCAATCGGCTGCTGACCGATTTCATGATGGCTGGCCAATTAACAGCCAGCCAGTGTGAAACGCGCCCTGAGAAAGGCTCAGCACTGCCGGTGGGGGTGGGAAGAGGGTGGGCGTCAACGTCAACGCTGGTGTTGGTGAGCGCTTCCACTGAGCTCCCTGAAGGCAGGCAGATGCATCAGGGAGCTGCAGACCTCCAAATAATAAAAGAAAGCATAAAAATGCTGCAAAAAATGTCCATGCAGCACAATCAAGCACCTGAAAGCATACCTCATAAAAAAAACAATCCCCAGATGTTTATTTTAATTTTAAATCCTAACGAAGATTTCATCCCGCCCTTGGATGAGGTTTCATCAAAAATGTAAAGCCCACCTGGCTGATTGGCCTGTCCGCCAACTGTAAGGTTAGATGGGCTATGAAAGATCGTTTGCAAATGGGGCATTAGTGAGCTTAATTGCCTGCCTAATTGTTGGCAGATGCTCTTCCGACTTTTGTGCGCGACCGCCGAACGTATGATCGCGTGGTGACATCGGGACGCTCGCCCAACGTCATCTTGTGCGATTTTATGCCCGTTCGGGTCAGGCACGCATCCACCCATGGGGTGTAAAATTTGGGCCAATAAGTGCTAAGTGTTGTAGGTCTCCTGTCTCGTCTTACTTAGCATTCTAATAACTTACACCCATATACCTCTAATCACTGGGTTCACACCTGCTGTGGACTATTATGGCCTAGTTTGTGCTCTGTCCTTTGTCTAGGCTAACCTATGTCAAGTTCCCCAGCAGCCTTTGCATTACAGGCTCCTACCTAATACCTTTTCATGGCTAAAATTACTACTGCAGTCATGCTACGCTACCAAACACCTAGGTTACCTTTGCTAACAAATGGAAAACACTTTATACACTCTAATACTTGTGTGGTGCAAATGTTACTTGCCACTTGTCAGCCCAAACCTGGATATTGTCCAGGTCTTGCTGCATTTGGACATGGACTGCTTCTTGCTGATAATGACGATGTATCAACACATGACTAAGTAACTGAGATCTGGAGGGAAGGAGAAATACAACTCATGTAGAGTACTGAGATGTACATAGGTCTGTAAATAAACAAGACTAGTTTTTCAGAACTACAATCTAAAGCAGCTTTCTTAGGGAAATTGCAGACTGTGAAGTGATGACTGCAGACCTGACAGACCTACAGATGCTTGGAAGAAGGTCAAAAAGAAAATAGATTGAAGACTCATCTGAGGGCTCGGAAGATCGTGGGTGCAGCAGATGCAAGCTGAGACAAAGGCCTGGAGTCCAGACAGCAGCGAACAAAGACCAGAATCTACAAGCCAGACTACTGAAACAGCAGCAGATCCAGAGTTTAGGACAAGCATGGAGTCTACACTGCCACTCACAGAATCATTCCAAAGTGCTGAAGGCTCACAACAAGCTCAACACTGAGACAACTGGAAAAAGAGATTTTTCAGGTATCAAACAGCTTCATGTTTGCACAAGGGAAAAAAGGATCAGGTTAGTACTTTACTCTATGCAGTTGGAGCTATTGCCAACAATGTAATAGTGAGATAGGGAATCAATGAGGCTTCAAGCTTTTAAGATGAAGCCTCCAGGTATTTGATTCATTCTTCAGAATTCAAAAAAATGTAATAATTGAAATAAATGTAATAAGTGGAAACAAAAACCAGGTGAATGCATGGATTCATTCATTAACGACCTGTATAGGCTAACGTAAAATTCCAACTAGGTGGATCCTAAGGGATGAATTAATACGCAATCGCATAATAGTTGGGATCCTAGATGACACTCTTTCAGATCTCTTGCAAACAAGAGAAGACCTAAGTTCACATGACAGACCAAGCTCAGAAAGCAAAATAGAGTGGTTGCTCATGGGGAAAGGGATGTTCCTTGGAAATGAATGAGTGACGCCATTCAATGTGTCAGACAGTAAAGAGAAAGCGCATTAAAGCAGAAGCCTGCGAAATCAGGGAAAATCGCGCCAACTGCCATCTTGAAATCCTCTTGGTGTGGCAGAAAACCCTGCACAAGCAGGAAGAATGCCCAGCAGGGGGTGGGGGTGGGGCAGAGTGCCAGAACAGTGGAAAGTTAGGACACTTTTGAAATGTTTGCCAATCTAAAATACAAGTAGCCACAAGAGAAAAGAGAAAACAACAAGGTCAAACCAAATACAAGACGTGGAAGAGCCACAGAAACAAAAACCTTCCTAGGGGAGGTTAAAGAAACTAAAAGAAAATAATTACTGAAGCACTAAACTTGAAGTGGATGGACACCCCACAGTGTTTAAATTAGACACAGATGCAGGTGGTTCAGTCTTATCTGATGAAGCAAAGCGCTTAAATATTTCACAGTACTGCCATCATCCATCCAGGAGGGACTACACTGAAAGTATTAGGACAACACTTGGCAAGATGAAGATATAAGGATAAAGAAATTATTGAACCTCTAAATGTCATACAGAACCAAGAATCATCATTATTAAGCAGGAAAGCATGCTTACAATTGAGGCCGATCTATAAGGTTGATGAAATTTCTCATGAGCAGTCCAATAACATATTCAGGAATAAATTTCCAACAGTATTTGCAGGCTTAGGAAAGCTGAAAACAGAGTGTCATGTAACCCTAAGAGCAGATGATAAACCAATTTGCCTCTTCACACTGACAAAGGTCCCTCACCCACGCTTGTCAAGAGAGAGATTGAGTTTGTGCTACAACAAGAGGTTACCTCTCCAATAACCACACCGATAAAGTAGTGTTCTCGATTAGTCACAGTACCAAAGCCTAGTGGCTCAATTGGAATCTGAAGAGACTTGACTTAATGAAACAAATCCGTAGAGTGTGAGATTCACCCAATGGCATCAACGGATGAAATTTTTGTCAAATTAGCAAAAAGTACCCTCTTCACCAAATTAGATGCAAACCATGGCTTTTGGCAGTTACCTCAACAAAGAATCCAGACTGCTGACTACTTTTATAATACCATTTGGCCATTATTGCTTAAATAGATTACCATTTGGAATTGTGTCTGCTCCAGAAATATTCTAGAGAATGATGTCTCAGACCCTATAAGGCATGAAAGGAGTAATATGCCATATGGACGACATATTTGTACGTGGCTCCATTAAGTAAAAGCATGACCATACAGCGTAAGTGGACCTGAAAGTTCTACAGGATACAGGTTCGACATTGAACGAGAAATACGAATTTGCAAAACGTACGATTAAATGTTTAGGGCACATTTTTCAAGCTTAAGGAATACCAGCCAACCCATAGAAAACTAAGGTGATTAGACCTTTCCCGCAACCCAGGAATATTACAGAGCTATGGAGTTTCCTAGGAATGGTTAACCAAGTAGGCAGGTTTCTACCACATTTGTCAGAAACCAGTGAGCCATTGAGACATCTGTTGAGACAAGGTCAACGGTGGTGCTGGAATGTGGACCAGCAAAATGCTTTTGACAAGATCAAAAATCTTCTAATTTCTCCTGAAATTCTAGTGCACTACAATCCAGAATTGCCAACAATTGTAGCAGAGCAGCGGATGCATTGTCTACAGGCAGTTTTATTTCAAGTTCAAAATGGTGGAAAAATAAAACCAATTTATTATGCCTCAAGATCACTTACAGACACAGAGAAAAGGTATGCAACCATTGAGAAAGAAACATTGACAACAACTTGGACATGTGAGAAGTTCTCAGATTATGTGATGAGATTAAGATTTAAAATTGAAACCAACCACAAGCCTTTAGCTGCTCTTATTAATCTAAGGAGATTGCAAAAATGGCGACTCAAATTCAATGTTTCGGACTCAGACTAATGGGATACAATTCAGTGACTGAGTATGTTCAAAAGAAATACTAGATGACAGCAGGTGCACTATCAAGAATAATAGTTGAAGTAACCAAACTGGAAGATTTGATATTCATTGAGGAAATGGAAGCATATACATCACTCATTACCAAACACTTACCAGCCACTGAGAAGAGAGTAAACAAGAGATTAAATTAAGAGATTAAACAATCACAACAGCAGGATGATAAATGTATCCAAATAAAAGACTATTGCCAGAGAGGATGGCCAGATTGTACTCCTAACAACCCAGTACTGTGCCAATGCTTTGAACAAAGAAAACATCTCACAATCATTGATGATTTCTTGGTTTAACCGATAGACTAGTCATCCCCAAAACACTTTGACTTGAAATTCTCCAAAAAAATACATCAAGGCCGCTTAGGGATAGGGAAATGCTGAGAAAGAGCCTTGCAGTCAGTCTGGTGGCCAGGCATTACTTGTTCTATTGAAGAGATAACTTTCCATTGTCTTACATGTGCAGTAAATAGCCATCAGCAGAGCAAACCACTGGCACTCTCCACTTTTTCTTTGAGTTCATGGGAACACCTGGGAATGGATTTATGTGAGTTTGAAGGCAAAGTATTCATCAGTATCATTGATTACTACTCCAGATGGATTGAAGTGAACAGATTGCCCAGCATCATGGTGGAGCAGTCATTTAGACACTGAAGAGAATTTATGCAACACATGGAATTCTGGATATTGTGATGTCAGACAATGGTCTACAATTTGCTGATGAATTATTCCACAACTTTGTGAAGGAATATGGGTTCATTTGCGTGACTAGCTCACCTCAATATCCTCAGGTTAATGGAAAAGCTGAGAGAGGTGAGAAAGCCATAAAAAACTCAATGAGAAAGAATGAAGACCTTTTAGTTTTAGAACTTCACTGCTACAAAATCGGTTTCACCATCAGAGTTGTTAATGGTGTAAAGGAAATATCATTTGTTTCAATATTACTTTGGGATACTGTGATGCAGGCTTATGGGGACTATGTGCATGTTGGATGTGTGACTAATTTAATTAAACTGAAGACAGTCAGGCTGCAAAGTTTAAATCTTCAAAGGGGTTAGGTATAAAAGTAGGCATTTTGAAGCGGAAATAAGTGAGTTAAGATGGGATCCCAGTAGATACAGCGTGAATAAGAATTTGCATTACGAGATAGATATGGAGTTGAATGTTTAGCTATTGAATTTCAAAGAGACATAACAGGAAGTTTTACAACAGGCAAAGATCATAAATACATAAAGCAAAGTTATTAAGTTTATTTTTCCTGAATGTAGTG
The DNA here is from genome assembly GCF_964194155.1 of Cetorhinus maximus. Taxonomy (NCBI): domain Eukaryota; kingdom Metazoa; phylum Chordata; class Chondrichthyes; order Lamniformes; family Cetorhinidae; genus Cetorhinus; species Cetorhinus maximus. The sequence continues at coordinate 68,428,869 of NC_135882.1, forward strand.
GCCATAAAGGCAACATGAAAGATTTTAGTTTCTGGGAAAAGTAACTTTCAAAAGACAGTTAAGAAAAATGGGTAAAGATGAAAAAGAAAAAATATTTTTAAGCAGATTGAAAGCTGTATGGGAGTGGCTATGTGAAATCTTGAAGAGTGTATTGTGAAGTGGCAGCACCTAGTCACCCCAGAGAAGTGTCTGTTGGTTCCAGAAAGCCAGGTTGTTTTTTAATAAGCCTTGGCGAATGAGAGGGAGGGAGAAGCTCATGACATACCTCCCCTATTGCAACAGTGAGTGCCTTGCAGTAATATTATTGGATGTTTTATAGCTTAAGAATCTATAGGAACTGTTGTCTGTAAAATGGTGTTTATTTGTGGTCTAGCTAGGTAGAAATATTTTGGGAAATGTTATAAGGCTAAATTTAGCTATGTGACTATAATCTTGTGTGTTTAAGTTTTTGTTTCTTTTGTTAATAAATGTTTTAATTTAATGTTTAAAATCTCCAAAATTGGTAGTGGAATCTTTACTTCTGACTTCAGTAGACATACCCTCTTGTAATAAAATACAAATTGCAAATCATTGTGATAGCTTGGCCAAGTTTCCCTTTGGGATTTGGACAGCCCAGCAATTACGACCTGCCATATCATAACAATGGGAAGATGACTAAGAATGCAACTAGAAGCTCTGCAACAGAAACTAGAACCAAATATCACCTCAAATGACCAAGAAAGAATTAAAAAATGAGAAGAGCAACAGAGACACAAACAAGCTCATGACTTCAACTTCAAGCACAGAGCATGAGACTTGTTAGTGCTGAAGCCTGGGAAGAAAGTATGTGTATGAGAGCAATAGACAGGAGGCATAGTCATAGAAAGAGCTCCACAGCCAAGATCATATAAGATTGAGATGGACCAGAGAAATATAAGGAAAAACTGCAATGCCTTAATATCCTTGGAAAGGAAGCCAATAGAAACTTGGGCTTACTATTCAGATACAGACAAAGATAAGGAACAAGAAACAGGACAAAGCTCTACAGCCACGCAGGAGAAGGACACTTGTATTGAATGAAGAGAGTGCAGAATGTCTTCAATCTTAGAAAGAGATCAGAACAAGATCAGGGAGATTGGTCAAGGCACCTCAGAGACTAACCCTGGGAAGTCTGTGACTTTGGGGGAAAGATAAAGGAGGATGTATATAGTTGGGATAAAGACTTGAGGTTAGATGTAGAGTAAAGGGTTAACATCAGAAGCACATGATGTTAATGTAACTATGATTTAATGACACATGGCTAAAGAACTGAGATCTGGAGGGAAGGGGATGTATAAACTTGTGCAGAGTTGCTGAGATGTTCGTAGATTTGTAAATAAATAAGAATGATTTTTATGAACTACAGTTTAAAATAGCTTTATTAGGGAAAAAGACAAACCCTAAAGAACCCCATTTAGACCCTGAACACAAGACAAAACACCTAGTAGCAACTCTTCCTTGAAATACAGTCATTCCTTTGAATAACCCTTGTTTACTCTCCAATCCAAGTGCCTCTATTTGTGATGTCTTTAAACAGAGTGATGCCCTCCTTTTAAATATAGCACCCGTGTTTTAGCTGCTGGGACTTCCTCCTGTCTGCTACCCATTATTGGCCGGCTCCCACACTAATGGCTGTTAATTAAATTTGAGCAGTGAAACCCATTTCCATGACCCATCGCTTACCTGAGCGGCCACGTGACGTGATTTGGGCCCCAATGTCTCAACATCCTCTCTTCCAGTAAAATGCAGACTTTTGATTCAGAAGATAGCTACACCCCTTAGGTAAGGAAATGATACAGGCCTGGTTAGTGGGTGGGGACAGGAGGATACAAATGTGTTTTGGGCAAGTAAGAGGACCCCAGGTGCAGTGGTGGAGGAGCCTCAGCCTTTGCTGTGATTCAATGGGTATGAGGTTCTTGCTGCCTGCCTGAATGAGGGCAAAGTCTGCATGGTTGATGAGCAAATTGTCCTTGGCACCATGGTACAGGAGGCCATTTGGGGAGTTGGTGGGAATGAAAAAGAATGTGGTAATGGTTGGAAACAGTATTGTCTGGGGGCTAGATACTGTTTCCTGCAGCTACCACCGGGAATTCTGAAGATGTGTTGCCTACCTGGTGTCAGGGTTAAGAACATCCCCACATGTTTGGAGAAGAACTTGGGATGAGAGGAGAAGGATCCAGTTGTTGTGGTCCATGTTGGAACCAAATACATAGGCAGAACTAAGAATGAGATTCTGCGAGAGGGAATTTGAGGAGCTCATGCTGAAATTAAAATTAAGAATTTTGTGGGTAATAATCTCTGGATTGTCACCTGAACTACACACCGATAGGGATAGCGCCAAACAGATTAGAAGTTTAAATGTGTCACTGAAACAGTAGTGAGGGAGGCAGTTCATGGAGCACTGGTACCAGTACTAGGGAAAGATGGAGCTGTTCCACTGGGACCGGCTCATCTTAAACCAGGCAGGGACCACTGTCCTGACAAATAGAAAAATTAGAGTGGCAAATAGGGCTTTAAACTAATGAAGGGAAGGGTTGGGTGGATTCAGGAAAGGGTATCTTCAAAAGCAAAAGGAGAAATGTCAAGGCTGTAGACAAGTAGCAATTTGAGAAAAATGAGCAGAGCGGGTCAGGGACAGAGAGAGTAATCGAGGTGTAGAACATTATCAACTAGGGTGACATCAGGGAAAAATAGAAAACAAATTTAAAAAGACTAAAGGCACTATATTTGAATCCATGAAACTTTCACAAGGAAATAAATGCATTAATAACACATCTAGAAATTAACTGGTTTGATCTAATAGCCATTATGGAAACATGGTTACAGAGTGAACAAGGTTGGGGATTAAATATTCTATGGTACTTGACCTGAAAAAGAGATAGACAAAATGGAAAAGGAGGAGTTGCCCTGATTCTGAAGAATGGGATAAAGACAGTAGAGAAAACGATCTTGGCTCAGAAATTAAGACATAGGGCTGGATTATATGCCCTCCCACTGGCGGGTTTGAAGGTGGGGGAACACAAAAAGTCCAGCTACAACCTACTGATCACCTAGCCATTCATCCCTACTCCAGCAGCAATTTTACTAATGGTGGGGGTGGCATCGGGTGGCCAGCTCATAAGTGGGCCAATTAAGGCCCTTAAGTGGGCAATTAATGTTGGAGAGCTGCCAGCATCTGATTGGCCACCAGCTCTCGGAGATGGAACTTCCTGCCCTGAGGTGCAGAAATCCTGCCTCCAGTCTATTCATGGCCAATTGGTGTTAAATGGCTGTGGGCAGCCATTCTGTTGGGTGAGCTCCCCCCTGACTTTATGATCAGGGAGGGCAGGGTCAACAGCGTCCCATAACATCCAGCCCATAGAATTTTTACCCCTGATGGGGGCGAGCATGGAGGTGCCGGTGCAAAAATCTGTGTCGCTGGCTGGTTTGCCAGTGTCATTCTGCACCCCACCCGGGCCATTTTAGATTTTCCTCAATTAAGGAGGTTAAATGGCCACTTAAGGTCTACTGGTCGAGGTCAAATGGAATGTTCCAAGGCTTTGGGGAGTAGGCAACCATCCTGGATGCAGCTTCCTGACAGCAGGTCAGCATCCTGTGCTCCAGGCAGGCTTTGAGACACTCTCTGCCTGCCCAGCCACAGCTGCCACTGCAACAGGTCACCTTGTGGACGGGTTCCATGGCCTGACTGCTAAGGGATTTTTTTAATTAAAAGGTTTAAAAAGTTGGAGAGAGGGCAGCTTAAGATGTAGGCACTCTCTCTGCCTCTTGTCTGAACTGCAGCTTCATCTCCTTCAGTGGTGGGGGTCCCCTATGGGCCCTCCAGCTTTGGGAGCTTATCATTCATAATTGGACAGCAAGCCCGCCCTTTGGTTGCTAATGACCAGTTTGGAGAAAATCACTGCTGGTTGATTGTTCCCCACAAAGTGAAGGTTGCAACCCCTATTTAACCTTGATGTCTGGGACCCAACCCCAAACCCAAAATCCTGCCCAAAATCTGTTTGGGTGGATCTAAGGAATATCAGGTGAAATAGTAGTGGGAGAAGTTTATAGGTCCCTTAACAATTTTGGTAGTGTCATGAAGATTATAAATTGGAAAACTTAGAGGTGCATATTACAAGGGTAATATAGTAATCATAGAGGACTTTTACCTTCCTAAAGACTAGGCAAACCAAATTTGCAGCAATGGCTTGGGAGACAAATACATGAAATGTGTTCAAAAACACGTTTTTAGTTCAGTATGTAAAGAAACCAATTAGGCAACAGGCTGTTTAGATCTAGATTTGGCAATGAGACAGGATGAATCAATTATGTTGTGGTAAAGGAGCTACTGAGAAAGAGTGATTATAATAGGACAAAATTTTAAATCAAGTGTGAGAATCAGGTGGTTAATTCTGAAATAAGGGGCTTATACCTAAATAATGCAAACTATGTAGGGCAAAGGTGGAAAAGGTAGATTGGGAAACTATATTAAAACACATGATTGCAAATATTTAAAGAATTAATTAATAGTTTTCAACAATTACACTTTCCATTAAGAAATAGAAACCCCACTGGAAAAGTGGATGCCAAGAGAACTTAAAGATAGTATTAGATTAAAGGAAGAGATTTGTGATGTTGCTAAAATGAATAGCCTAAGGACTTGGAGGATGTGAAAATTCAGCAAAGGATGACAAAAATGTTGCTGATGAAAGAAATTAACAGGATATAAGTGTAAACTAGCTAGAGACATAAACACAGATTGTAAAAGCTTCTATCAGTATGTAAAAAGGAAGAGATAAATAACATTTGTCCCTTAGAGGCAGAGGCAGGAAATATCATAAATGGAGAATAAAGAAATGAGTCATTAATCAAATACTTTGTATCTGTCTTCAGGGTAGAAGATATAGAGCGGAATTGTCCCTGCCCACTGGCGTCGGGCGTGTTTGGTGGCGTGAGCAGACAATATGGGAAGAAGGCCAAAAATCAGTTTCACAATGTCCTGAAACCAAACCAGTTTGTGCTCAGCCCACTGATGGTGGGCCGCGTTTTCCACCATCGGATGTTGGGACCTTCATTGTAATACATCAGCATGTCATTATAAGGACAGCCTGGCATAATCATTTCCCCCCACCGCTCCCGCTGGATCATCCGCCCACAATGCTGACGTGTTTCACAACAGCATGTATAAGGCATGCACTTGGTGGGCTGCACTTTGAGGGGAACTCAGAGGTGAGTACACAGTAATGTTGTGGAGTGCTTGTGAGGATCGCCTGTTGGACTTCAAGGTTGAGGAATGTTGGAAGGGGCAAAGGTGGCCCTGTGGTTGAGGCAACTTTGGGTTTGGGGGTGCAAAGGCTGCCCTGTGGTTGAGGCAACTTTGAATTGGGGGTGCCCTGCGGTTGAGGCAACTTGGGAGGCGGTAAAGTGCTCCAGAGTTTTTCACCCCTCGGGTACAGACTGCATTTTAGTGGACTGCAGAACAGTTGGACGACTGGACATATTGTACAATCTCCTTGCTAAAGCTGGCTATGGAGCAGTCACTGGTGGAGGCACTCACAGCCCCTTGCAATGTCATCATTCCGCTTGGACCATTCCTTCCCATGGTTCAAGCTAACAGTGCAGCCTTGCAATGCGGGTTAGGAGAATGACTGCACCTGAGCTGAGAGCACAGCATGCAGTCCAGTGGGCAAAGCTGCCGCTTTGGTCAGGTGGAATGGGTCGGAGGTGGATGGGGTTTCAGGCAGCCATGCAGAGCACTAATATCTGACCATCCAAGTGGTGGCCAGCACTCTCCGGGATGTATTAAGGGACCTTCAGACTTAACTAAGAGAGGTTTTTAGTACACACAAGCTAACCCATGCGTCTATCTCCTTTATCCTGCAGGAGGAGTACATCAGGATCATGGAGCCAGGTGAACTCGCAGTATGCTTCATGACATACGAAGAGTGAAGATGTCGGAGAAGAGAGGGACTGAGGTGCCTGGCTGCGCAGAGGGTGGAGCAGAGTCATCTGGAAGAATGGGTGGCTTGGGCTCCTGTACACGCCACCAAAGAGTTACAGTGATCTGTCGATGGTTGGCACCTAGCTAGACCCAGGGTCTATAGATGCCGCCTTTCATTCCTGCACATGACCAAGAACCAGAGTCGCCAAAGACTGCACATGTCTAGGGAACTGGTCGGTCACATCTGCCACCTGTTGCAGGATTTGGCACCACTGGGAAATGGAGGGCATCCACTGCCAATGGTCGTGAAAGTGACTGCGGTGCTGAATTTCTATGCCAGTGGCTCCTTTCAGGGCTCCACAGGTGACTTCTGTGGGATTTCACAAGATTCCATCAACAAATGTATCCATGAGGTGACGGCCGACATCTTCGTGAGGGCACACAACTTTGTGCATTTCGCCCGGGACCAGGAACGACAGGATGCAAAAGCAATTGGATTTGCCCAGATCTCAGGTTTCCCACAGATGCACTCATGTAACTTTTAAATATCTGTCGCAACAAACAGTCAGCTACATCAACCGCAAGGGCTTCCATTCGCTGAATGTGCATCTGGTGTGTGTCCACCATAAATGCATCCTGCAGGTCTGCACATGGTTTCCAGGGAGTGTCCACGACTCCTACATTCTCAGTCAATCTCAGGTCCCTGACATATTCCAGGGTCCACAGAAGCTGCATGGATGGCTCCTTGGGGACAAGGGCTACCCGCAGAGGACGTGGCTGATGACACCCATGCGGCAGCCTCAGACTGCAGCCTCAGACTGCAGCAGACCGATGGTATAACAATAAGGAGGCTTATGCTGCAACTCGCACCTTGGCGGAGCAAACCATCGGGATGCCGAAAATGAGATTCTGGTGCCTGGACCGGTCTGGTAAAGGTCTGCAATGCAGACCACAGAAGGCGTCATGGATCCTTGTCACCTGCTGTGCCATTTACAAGCTGGCGCTGCAGCAGGGACAGGAGCTCACTGAGGAGGAGATGCAGGAGCTGGAGGTCTCCTCCGATGAGGAGGACATTAATGGTGATCAGTGTGAGGAGATCCTCGAAGGCGACGATGATGGCGATGAGGGCCTTGCACTGGCCTGACGAGGCAGGCACACTCGGGAGGCCCTCATACCTGCTAGGTTTGTGGACGATGATGATGACATGCAGGAAGGTGACCCCATAGATCCTCACATTGCATCTGCGAACGTTTGACTCCAGTCTGGCTTATGGCAGTGCACATACCCCCTGTGATAAAGCTCCTGTCATGGAGATGCAGTGGAGGCCCAAATAGTCACTTGATTGCAGGAGGATGATGATGACATGCAGTGAGGACAGTCCATAGATCTTCACATAACCTCTGAGAATGTCCGATTCCTGTCTGGCCGAGGGCAGCTCGCTTGCACTCTGTGATCAGGGTCATATCATTGAGACGCAGCCATGAAACTTTAAAAGCACCTGAACCTTTGTCTGCCTTCAGCACCTGACCCCTTCAGGAGTACAGTGTCGCTGGTTACAGAAGAGATGGGGGCCAGCCCTACCGTAAGGTGCTGAGAACACACAGAGAGAATGATGGAACTCTGTGATGCCTGCCCCCTACATTCTGGAAGTAATGAAAAGCACCATCGAGGTGCAGGCATCAGTAATGTGCCCAATGAGTCCGGACCATCACTTTGGTCTGAAGGCTGCACAAAGCACAGGGAAGAGGCCCTGCCTTTATCTTGTGCAGGAACCAAGGTTTCACATCTGAGTGATATGAACATTGCTTGTCATAACAAGGAGCAGGGAAACATTCTTGGGAGTTTATTGACAATAGTGAACATTATGTACAAGTGATTAACACCCATGCCCAGGCTGTATAATTACATCTTCTTAACCTTCCTAATCCTGCCGCTATGTCATGGTGCTCCCCGGTCATCCAGAGTGGAGGTGGAAGCAGCCTGCTGACTGCTACGCCCTGTCTGTGTGACTTTGGCGGTCGTCCTCTGGAGGGCTGAGACCTGGAGGGCCCTGGCCTACTTTCAGAGCCCTGCTATGTGGCAGTGTCTCCCTCCTCAGCCTGTGCAGCTGCAGCCACTGAGGTCACAGGGAGAGGGGATTCGGATGGGCCGGACACACCCAAAGTCACCTGGGTGGATTGCCCCGGGGGGTACATCTGCTGACCCTCCTCCCTATGGGTACCCAAGGGCCCCAGGCTGACTGCTTGAGGAGAAGGGGTAGCAGAAGTAAGATTGATCTGCCCCGCACCCCTCTCACGTACACACTGTTGGAGGCCAACTATGGCATCAACGATGGAGTTCAGCCCACGCAGCAGAGCAGGAGCAAACACCTGGACCAAGGTCTCTATGCCAGCTGCCATCCTACCAGTGTTGACCTCGGTGCATTGACATGCCGGCGCTATCACCTCAGCCTGAAGGTCTCCTCCATCGAGCCTTGCAATCTGAGGAGTGCAGTGGCCATCCCTTCCTGATGTTCCTGAGTTGCCTTTTCAGCTCCAGCAACTGTGACATGATCAAGCCCAGAGGTTCGTCATCTGACTTGGGCTCAGCAACGTTCTGGCCTCCAGCAGACCTCTGAGTGCCAGACACCTGGCAAGTCCCTGCTGCCGCCTGCTGTGGATCAGAAAGTGCGATGTGTTCACCAGATTGTGATCCCAAGGCTACTCTAAAGCTAAGTCCCACTGAGGTGTGTGTCCCTGCGCTGGTGGAGGGTGTGGGTGAGCGCTGTGATGGATCTTTAGGGAGGCTTTCACTGGATTCCTCTTCACAGCTTCCCTCAGGGCTTGATTGGAGGCCCTGGGTCGTCGACTGCCTTGGCTATTTCCCAGATGCGCCTGCAAAAACTAGGAGAGATAATTAGTGCATGGCAGTGGTCTGTGAAACAGGACATATCACTCACAGCATGGTTGTCTGATGGATGTTGCATTGCTGGATCTTCACTTGGTAGAGCACCGCTGATCTCACCGTCAGCACAGGATCAGTCCAGGTCCTCGCCGGCCAACTGGATGGCTCTGTTTTCAAAGTCTGTGTGGACCTTGATTTCAAGCATTCTTCCGCAGTCTGCAACCTCTCCCTCTTGTTGGGTGCCAGCTTGTCCTGCATAAACCGCAATGGAGAAAGCATAAGCAGGACCCCTGCCAGGCCAGGTGATGTGTGTTTGGCATGTGTGGGTGGTGAGTGGTCCCATCAGCGGGAAGAAGACAATGAAGGTGAGTGTTAGAGAGTGGATGGTGATGTCCCTTGAACTGGCAGTGAGTGAGGGCCCTTTGGATGTGTGACGGGTTTGTGAGTGTGTGAGTTGAGACTGATGTGAAGAGTGACTTATCCTGCGCCGCCACTGCCTCCCAAGCTGGATTGGTGATGTTGCTGCCCATCCTGCGGCCAAAGAGGGGTAGAGGACATCAGGATGAGCCTCCACTTCATCCAACAGGCACTCAAGGGATGTGTCATTGAACCCTGGGGGCTGCCGCCTTTTTGTCTTTCAGGGCCATGTCTTCTTTGCAGCAGTGGTGGGCTGGAAGCACTGAGAGGTGTGTGCATGGCTGGACTTTAAATATGGCGCCCGACGTGATGAAGCAGTGAGGTGATGGCATGACGGGCAAATGAGAGCCCGCCCGCCATGAAAATGGTGTGTTTCCCGGGAATGCATAATTAATGCGGCAGGTTTGGGACGATACGGCGTGAAAAGCCGCCATTGCGGCCGGCAGGTAAGACATTGTTTTACCTACCTGCTACCTCACTTAGTGCAAATCTGGGATGATTCCACCCATAAGAATATCCGAAGTAATGAGGAACCAAGGGTTTGGTGAAAATGAAAGATTTAAGTATATTATTAGTTAAGAAATAGTCCTGGAGAAATTATTGAGACTAAAAAATAACAAATACCTTGGACCTAATGTCCTGCATCTTAGGGTTTTAAAGAGGTGCCAGGAGCCTTCATCAACAGGAAGAGTTTCCACTCGCTGAATGTACAGCTAGTATGTGACCAAGGCAAGTACCATTTATATCACTTATGTACCAAGCAATGGTCTTCACTGAAACAAAAAGTCCAACCATCAGTTCTGAACTTCAGCCGCCATCACTAAACTCCCTATCATAGAAATGAAAGAGGTTTGAGGGCTTGTAATGACTGAGCAATAAAAATGGAACAGGTTGACAAGCAACATTTTGTTGCATGCAATGTGGAGCCATGTATTTGGTGCACAGTACTATTGGGTAGTCTTACCTTTCCATTTTCTGAATCCAAGTATACTATACTCAGTGTTAAGTCTGGCTGGCACATCCTGCCAGTAATCGCACAATACTGTCTTGTAGGGAGGATGGCTTGGAGTTATCAAACAGAAGTCAAATAGCATGTCCTCTTTATCAGCTATCAAACAACCTATATTAGGGGATACAGCCCTGTGCAATAGACTTGCAACAGACTTAATTCTGTACCCTAGCATTGGGTTCACTTCACTCGCGTTTGGCTTGCCCTGTTTCTGCATCTACAAAGAAACTTTTATAAAGGCTGCTACTTTTAAAAAATACTGTCTTTTACCTTTTTAAAAGTTGGAAGATCCTTTCCCCCAATGTAGTCATGCACTTATAAATTTTTTCAGCAGCTTTAACAAACCAGACACAAAAACAGAAAATGCTGGAAAAACTCAGCAGGGCTAGTAGCAGCTGTGGAGAGAGAAAAAGAGTTAATATTTTGAGTCCATGTGACTCTTAAAGAAGAGTCATATGGACTCAAAACATTAACTCTGTTTGTCCCTCCACAGATGCTGCTAGACTTACTGAGTTTTTCCAGCATTTTCTGTTTTTGTTTCAGATTTCCAGCATCCGCAGTTTGCTTTTATCTTAACAAACCAGACATCCTGCTCCCACCCGTTTCAGTACGCTTCCTACACCTTACTCAATATGCACAGGAAATTAGTTCTAATTAGTTTCAGGCAATTTATTTAAGCTTTAATATACCCATCTCAAGAAGCAGGTAGCCAGTAGGGTGTACAGACAGCCTGACTGTAGGCACAATCCAATTTAAGGTCACCATCAAAAGACTATGGGCGGAATTGTCCCAGATTTGCACTAAGTGTGGTGGAAGGCAGGAAAAGGAACGTTTTAACCACAGGCCGCAATGGCGGCTTTTCACGCCATATTGTCTCAATCCCAGCTCGTTAACCATGCATTCCCGGGAAACACACCGTTTCGATGGTGGGCAGGCCCTCATTGCCACTTGCCATTTCCTCACGCCAGGTGCCATATTTAAAGTGCAGCCGCGTGCACACCTCTCAGTGCTTCTAGCCCTGGACTGCTGCACAGAATACATGACCTCAAAATGCAAGAAGACTGCAGCCCCCTGATTCAGTGATGCATCCCTGGAATGCCTTTTGGATGGTGTGGAGGCCTGTCATGATGTCCTCTACCCCAGCTCTGGCTGCAGGAGGTCCAGTAATCTCACCACTCAGGCTTGGTAGATGATGGCAGTGGTGGTCAGTGCCCATGCTGCACAGAAGAGATTGGCCATCCAATGTGGATAGAGAATGAATCACCTTATCTGTGCCGCCTGGGTAAGGCAACCATCTCATCATTCTAAACACACACACTCAAGCCCATCACACATTCACTGGCATCTCACTAACTGCCAGCTCAAGGGACATCACCACTTACTCTTTCACACACACCCTCACATCTCCATCTGGCCTCTGGAGACTAACTCCTCAGCCCGCACCACCTTGAGGCCCCTTGCACAGATCAATTTGTGCCCCCACACACAGCCTGGGATACCCTCCTTCTGCAGTAAAGCCCTCACCCTGCAACCTCTTCCCTTGCCTAAGGCCACTTCTCCCCCTTCCCCAAGCAAACCCTAGCTCTGCAGCCACTGAAAAGCCACCCCTGCCTTATGGCTGGCCTGGTACGTAGAGACCTGCCCTAAAAGTGATGTGGTGCTGTCTGTGAAGCCAGGCGCCGATGACTGCCTGAAGCAAGGTAGGCAAGCAAACCTCGAAGTCCTGAGCAAAGTGCAGCTCGCCAGGTGCACATTGCTTATGCACAGTTGTGAAATACGTCAGATGATCCAGCGTGGGGGGATGATTCCGGCAAGCTGGGTTTATAGGGCTGAATTTTACCTTCAGCAGGTGTACCCGATCGGCGGGCCTGGGAACAGTCGAGAAACGGGCCCCTGATCACGATCGACCCCTGACCGTGATTTCACGTCAATTAATTGGCCAGCCAGTGTGAAATGCATGCTGAAAGGCTCAGCGCTGCTGTGGCGGGGTGGGGGGAAGAGGGCGGGCGATGATGTTTCCACGGTCGTGGGTGAGCGCTGCGAGAAAGTTCACTGAAGGCAGACAACTGCCTCAGGGCACTGAAGACCTGAAAAAGCTAAAATAAAGGTTTTAAAAGCTGAAAAGAAATCTCCATGCTTCACAATCAATGACCTAAAATATAAATGATTAAAATGCTGTCCACAGATATTTATTTTTATTCTATTTCATAATGGAAATATCATCCAGCCCTTGGATGAGGTTTGATGAAAAATGCGAAGACCAATAGTAAAAAGGAACAACAGTTTATACTGCATGAGAAGAGAGTGCTGTTTGGTTGGCAACTGGACTCTGATTGGTGGAGGCGTTCCCATGGAGAATGCAACATGGAACAATTAACTGCCCAGCTTTGTTCAAATTTAAACTGGGCGGGTCAACTCTGATTGGTCAGGGCATTGGCCTGGGGAATGAATCAGGAACGACTGTTCCAACCTTTCTTTAGTTGAAAGAGGCACAATGTCTGGGCATGCTCCTTCTGTCTGTAAAGGGCAGGGCCCTGTGTGTGAATATATGTGGCTTCTAGCATGCGTAAGTGAACCAAATTGCGAACCCAACTGTCTATCTTAATTGGTTTCAGTGTAATTCTTAGCACAATCATAATTGTTTAGCAAGTTTTGTTCAATCACAGAATCACATCTATTGTTGGACACTATGTTTTGAGTTTTGCAAGCACGGCCTGGTTGGGGATAGTCAGTACTTTGCCTGTTGTGAACAGTCAAAGGGACATGCTGTTTGATACAATCCAACAGTCATTGGGATGTATGGCCTATATACCAAAACCAAAGTTCCTGAGTTGACATTAGGTTCACAAAACTTTAACATTTAAGGAACATGTTTCTTTGTGCTTGCACTCTTTTCAGTTCTTCTTACTTTCAGAACTATTCTTTATTTTTCCTTCCACCTATCTGGAACTTTCATTGACAACAAATATGTTAGGAAATTATTGCTGATGTTATACTCTAGTGTGTGTTGCTCTGATAAAGGTGATCTATACTATAACAAATCACAAATGAAATTATAGACAAAGTGAAGGTAATAGGACAACAACAATTGATATTTTAATCCACTACATGAACAGAATTAAACCCAAGCCAGTGTTCTTCCATGACCAATGTCACAGATAAGCATGCAAAATGTGTTACATTGTCAAAATCAATGTTATTCCCATTTAAGGTGTACAGTGGCTATCAACTTGGCACTCCAACTTTACCAATTGATTGTTCCCTGCAAACTTCCCTTTTTTAATCCAACTCAAATTCTTCCCTTGATATTTTGGGCTCCATCTATACTTCCGTTAAGTCATAAAGTAATTCTACAATCATTTAGCACAACAGTCCCTATTATCAATAACTGACCAATTTAAACTGTTAATTCAGACTTCCCCTCCCCCACCCCACTGCATATGGAATATTTGAAACTTGGCTTGACACTTGCGACCCTACCGTGTGGTATTTCAAGATGGCCATATAATTGCATTGGAAGATTTGAATTAATGCTTCAAACAGATTTGTATTCTAATTTAACAATATGCTGATCAACAATATTTCCTGGTATATTTTACAAAATTGCTTATATATCAGCTAGTTATTTAATTATGTTTTTTTTCCACAACAGTTAGAACATGACCAGGTCATATTTGTATATATTTTGCCAATGCCGTGTTGGAATTGCAATTTAGGGGATTAATATGTATTTATTTATGCTTTGCAGTTTTATTGCAACACAACATGGTTTGACTCACTTTAGTGTGCCTGTCGCTATATGCATGCCCCATAGCATGGTGGAGCACTTAGCACTTGTGTAAATGATGTAGACCATCACATTTCAAGCCACATGTGCTATTTTATATGGCAATTTGTAGGCACTAAGTGGTAATTGCCTGTGGCACTGTTAAAACCACTTTTCATGAGGTTAAATGGAGAACCTGCATATAAAATACAGCTGCATCTGTCATCGCCAAGACAATTCCAAAATATCTGAAGGCTTTCTATTTGCAAGGCACAGAAGCCTATGTAAAACAGGTTGTAGAAGTAGTTACATTGATGGATCTGAGATTCACTTTTCGCATATGTTGATATTTAACAAATGGATGCTATATGATCTTGGCATATATAAAGGATTTGGAATGACCTTTCACTGAGGATTGTGCCTTGCCATTATTAGTAAAGAGTGCCGGAGCACTCATATTGTCACCAGTACATTTCAGATTCTCAACTAATATTGCATCACAGAGCTGCTCCATGCATCTGTTTTCTTTCTTCAAATCTGTATCAGCAACTGAGAAATAAATATTAGTCTTTGCCAGTATAGGATTTCTCAATGTGTTGGGGACCCACTGTTAGTCCTCATGTGTTACTTGGAAGAGCTTTATTCAATTTAGTTAGTATGTGATTATCATAATATCATCATGACTATATTTACTAACTTTCTCATTTGATGTCATAAGTCCTTCATACTCTCTTTATCATAACAGAATACTTGAAAGCGAATCTTTGCCTGCTTTTTTGAGGAATAGTGTGTTAGAATACCTTATCCAGTTTGTATGTATTCCTCTCTTTTTTCCCTCACAGCGCCTTTGATTATCTAATTCTAAATATTTACATTGATGGAAAACTTACCGGTATTTCTTGATCTCTTCCAGTTTTATCATTCTTTCCTCACTCTAATGGTTTAATGGTGGCTGATTCTGTCCTTCTATTTCACTGCTAACATGTTTTGTGATTTGAATTTAACTTCCATTGTCATTTATTCCACAGTGAGTGTTCATTTTCCTAGAATGGAGAGTTGAGTTTCAGTGAATGGTGCCTTCTACCTGCATTTAGATTTTGCTTTACTTAGCATTAGTCATTAGTTTCTTGCATTTTCAAAAAATCTATGAAGCAGCAATAATTTATTCCTACATTTTAGAGAACATTGCCCCCCTGGCTGGGAATTTAAAGCAGTTTTATGACATAACATTAAGGACTCCTTAACAAGAATGCCAATTTCATTGTTACAAAATCCTTCTTTACTGGCCTAGATTCAGTTGTGTTTTTATGTCACAATTATTTGCTATCTGCATTTCTGGTGTTCCATTTGCATATATTTTATTCTACTATACATGCTTCACATCTGGTTGGCATACTTCAGTTAAACATCTGGCAGACATACTGCAATTTAAAATAATATGTTAGTGCAGTGCTAGAAAAGTAGACTGCTACACTGTGTTAACAATATAAACTGCAGATACAAAGTAACATTAAAGAGCAATTTTAACATTAGCTTGATGGCCTATGGACCCCAATTTGATGAATATGCACAATAATGAATAGCTTTGAACTATTTCAGGTCCTTGTTAAGCCTACTGGAGTGTTTCACAGATGCAAAACCTTAATTGACCATTTTTTATGTCTTAGCCTTCCATAACAAAGGGATTCATAAATGTTCTTTTGCTGTTTAAGATACAAAAATGTGACTTGGATAGAAAGAATTTGCATTTATATCGCACCTTAACATGCCTTTAGGATGACTAGAAGTGTTTCACAGTGGAAGAATTACTTCTGAAGTATAGTCATTTATGTAGGTGAAAGTGGCATCCAATTTGCAAACAGCCAGGTCCCATAAGCAGAAAATGAATGAATGACAGATAATCAATATAAATCAATATAGAAAGACAAAGGACAGGAAAAGATCATCTAGTCCATCAAGGCTGCTGTAGACTGTCATGGTGCAACTCATGCACATGATGGTTCGCATCTGCTCCCCCTGCCTCCCAACCAGCATGCAATAACCTGCGAAAGCCTAAGAAAACAAAACTCTAGACCAATTTAAAAAGGTATACTGCTAGGATATTTCTTTTTGACACCCACATCCCCACCCCTACCACCAAGGGCAATCATGTAAGTTCCAGAGGACCATGATGACTTAGAGACACATTTCAATATCTATCTTTCTATCCGTGGTTTTGTCAGCCACTGTTAGGAACTTGTCCAGTTTCCTCTTGAATGTTTGCAGCAAATCCACACTCAATTTCTTCATTGATCAATGAAACTATGAACAGAAATGTTTCCTGATAGCTAACCTTGTTCCAAGTTTGTGCAACTTATATTCATGTCCCCTAATTCTTCCTAACCAATCTAACTCAAATAGCCAATCCGCATGGACTGAATCTCATCCTTTCATTAGTTAAAAGACCTGAATCAAATTTCTTTGAAGTCTATGGTTTTCTGAATCAAAAAGCTCCAACTCATGGGTAGGAATTTTATGGCCCTGTTGTGGCAGAGGTGGGGCCATAAAATGCAGCAAGCCATTCAAAAGTCCATTGACATCAACAGGACTGTAAAATCCTGCCAGCGTAAAATCCTGCCCATGGTAACTAATGGCCTTTGATCAATATATTAACCATTGGCACTCTACTTTCAGATCCCCTTCATCATGCAGAATGAAGGGGGGAGTGACAAAAACTGGACACAGTATTTTAAATGTGGCCTAACCAAGATCTTATATAACGTCAGAATAGTATTATTTGTTTTACATTTAATTGCCCTGGCAATATATCCTAGAACTATATTTGTGTTTGTAATAGCCTCTCAACACTGGCTGTGCCCCTTCAGGGATTCATGTACTACACCATCTGAGTCTTTCCCTACTCAACACCCATAGGATTGGTTCCGCATGGCCCTATGCAGTGTGCATAACACTGCATTTGTCTATACTAGAAAAACCCTTCTCCCTTTCCTCCTCCACCCCCACCTCCAATAATTGTGAGGCACTAATAGACAACTTTGTTACTAAAGCTCATTCATTTAACTACATCTGCTGGATCCATGAAGAGACTGGAAAAGCTGGGACTCTTCTCCATAGAGAAAGAAGGCTAATTGGATATTTGATAGATTTGCCCACCAAGCCTAATCTCAAGCAAGACTTCCTCACCTTTTTCACCCCACCACTTTATCCCTGAACCTGTCTTTCTCTGGTTTACCTCCCATTTTTCTGTCATGCCTTCTTCAACTTCACCTTGTTCATGAGGTTGACTTACCACTCCCTTCACTTCATTCCTATTAAACTGCTGACTATCAAATTCCCTGGCCCCCATGCTAGCTGACATTGTAAGTCTCTCCCTTTCCTCAGATACTACTTCCTTTAAAAAACACTATTGTTCTTTTTATTTCAAATTTCCAGCATCCATAGTATTTTGTGTTTGCTGCAGAGGTTAGCCCTGCAGTCTCCCACCAACCACCTGTTCACAAAAAATAGAAAACGCTGGAAACACTCACCAGGTCAGGCAGCATCTGTGAAGAGAGAAGCACAGGTGGAATTTTCCCCTCTGTGGTCTAAATACAGTGGCAGGTGGGAAAAGCAGCTTTTTCCCCGCTGACCTCAATGGCATGTTTTCACGCCCAATTGTCCACTTCTTGCCTCATTAAGTATGCTGGAAACATACCATTTCACTGGTTGGTGGCATATTATACGCTCGCCTTGCCGTGACCTCAGCGGGTCCTTGCCCCGGGCACCATATTTAAACTACACCCGCACATACATCTTTCAATGTCTGCAGCCCAGGCAAGAAATGGCCCCCAAAAACAGGAAGAGTGCCACTTCCAAGTTTAGTGATGCCTCGCTGGGTCATCTTCTGGATGCTGTCGGGGCTACCAAGGCATTCTCTACCCTGGGGATGGCTGGCGGAGGCTTAACAAGGTCATCAGCCCGGCTTGGGAGGAGGTGAGCGCAAACTCAGCCCACAGGAGAACAGTAATACAGTGTAACAAAAGGATGAATGATCTCATCCACACAGCCAGGGTATTTCAATCTTTTCATCCCTCTAAGCTCACACACTCACAAGCCCCTCGCATATTCGCTGGATGACAGTCCACATGGATCTCACATACTACCAGCACAAGGTACATCACCACTCACTCTCCCACACACACCTTGACATCTCCATAGGGGCTCACATCTTGTGCAATTTGTGTCCTCATCCTGTACAGGCTCCACTCAGCACCCACACAACACAGGCATTGCTTCATGCTCACACTCTCCATCTGTCTTCATGCAGGCTAAGTTTGTCCATAATAAAAGGAAGTCCCAGACCAGTGGTGGGATGCCAGAGATCAGGGCCCTCACCCAGTATGAGGAGCATGCAGTACACTTGGCTGGAGAGGACTGGGACCGGTGAGGTCGGAGGCACACACCCAAGTGAGGGCACCGGCTGATCCTTCAGATAGGGAGACTGTAAGTGCAATGTTATGTCTTGGAGTCTGTTGCCATGCACTAATTATAGAAACATAGAAAATAGGAGCAGGAGTAGGCCATTCGGCCCTCCGCCTGCTCCGCCATTCATTATGATCATGGCTGATCATCCAACTCAATAGCCTGCTCCCGCTTTCTTCCCATATCCTTTGATCCCTTTTACCCCAAAAGCTATATCTAACTTTTTCTTGAAAACATACAATGTTTTGGCCTCAACTACTTTCTGTGGTAGCGAATTCCACAGACTCACCATTCTCTGGGTGAAGAAATTTCTCCTCATCTCAGTCCTAAATGGTCTACCCCGTATCCTCAGACTGTGACCCCTGGTTCTGGACTCCCGCACCATCGGGAACATCCTTCCTGCATCTACCCTGTCTAGTCCTTTTAGAATTTTATAGGTTTCTATGAGATCCCCCGTCATTCTTCTGAACTCCTGCGAACATAATCCTAACTGACTCACTCTTTCCTCATATGTCAGTCCCGCCATCCCAGGAATCAGTCTGGTAAACTTTTGTTGCACTTCTTCTATAGCAAGAACATCCTTCCTCAGATAAGGAGACCAAAACTGCACACAATATTTCAGGTGTGGTCTCACCAAGACCCTGTAAATTGCAGCAAGACATCCCTGCTCCTGTACTCAAATCCTCTCGCAATGAAGGCCAATATACCATTTGCCTTCTTTACCGCCTGCTGCACCTGCATGCTTGCCTTCAGCGACTGGTGTACGGGGACACCCAGGTCTCATTGCACATTCCCCTCTCTCAATTTATAGCCATTCAGATAATAATCTGCCTTCCTGTTTTTGTTACCAAAGTAGATAACCTCACATTTATCCACATTATGCTGCATCTGCCATGCATTTGCCCACGCACTCAGCTTGTCCAAATCACTACTCTCTATTCTGTTCCATAGGCACCACAGCTAAGCACCCCAGGGACACTGGAAGCCAGCCCCCTCAAGTCCAGCCCTAAAAACATCTCGGATGAGGATCTTGAGGACTGACTTATGGAAGACCCATCACAGTGTTCACCCACACCCTCCACCAGCGCAGAGACATACACCACAGTGGGACCTAGATCTAGAGCAGGCTCGGTGTCATAATCTGATGAGCACAGCAGAGACTCTGATCCACAGCAGGCAGAGGCAGGGATATCCAAGGTCACCGACACTCAAGAGGACTGCTGAAGGCCAGGATTCTGCTGAGTCCCAGTCAGATGACGAGCCTGTGGACTCAGTCCTAATGCAGATATTTGAGCTGCAGCAACAGACATGGCAAAATCAGGCAGGGTTTTCAGCTGCATTCCACAGATTGCAGTGTTTGATGGAGGAGTCCGTCTGCATTCAGTCTGAGGTAATAGCACCTGGCATTCCAGCGCACTGAGGTCAATACTGGTAGGGTGGCGACTGCCATGGAGACCTTCGTCCAGGACATTGTGCCTGAGCTACTGCGGGAGTTGCACTCCATCACTATAGGCATTGGTGGCATCCACCAGTGGCTATGTGAGAGGGGGCCAGGGCACCTAGATCTCATTCCATGTGCTCCTTGCCCTCAAGGAGTCAGCAAGGGGCCTTCTGGCACTCATAGGGACAAGGACCAGCAGCTGGACACCCCGGGGCCATCCACTCTGGGTGACTCCGGGAGCGTCCGGACAATTCCAAACCCCTCTGCCTGTGACCCCATCACCTTCAGCTACTCAAGCCGAGCAGGGTGCACCTTCCCCACAGTAGGAGACTCAAAGCAGGCTGGGGCCCTCCAAGTTTTGGCCCTCCAGAGGACGCCTGCCAAAGTAATCATGGACAAGAGGGCACAGCAGTCAGCAGGCTGCCTCCACCTCCGCTGTGAATGTCGGGGATGCATCAAGATGTCGCGACAGGGTTAGGAAGGTCAAGAAATATTTGGAGCACAATATGTATATACTTTATACCAATGCAAATAAAATTGCAGCCATTCCACTTCTCCTCTTGTGTATGCCTCCTCTGTATGCTGAGTTGTGTTGTGGTCAATCAGGTATCATACCATGTTCCCTCCCGCTCCTTACGGAAAACTTTGCATCATGTGCCTCTGGTCGATGTGTGTACAGCCATCTCATCACAGTGTGTCTCTTCTCAGTTCATTTTTGAAATCAGTGATGCCTCACCCTCAATGTAAAGTGTGCTTGTGCAAGTCATCTCGCGGACATGCATTGCAGGTTCAAGTGATGTTCATTCTTGGCTGTGTAAGATGGAGGCTCGTGTATTCCCCGACTTGTCTTCATTGTGGGAAGGTGAAGGTGTAGTGTAGAAAGAGAGATGTAGATGTGCATGGTGAAGGGTAATCTTTCCTTAAACTCTGTGCTCTCTGTCATCCGTGAGGATTTCCTGTCTATAAGCCCATACTCAGACATCGTGTGCGCTCCTGCCAGTACTGTCGACTCTACGAATGTACATCTGCTAAGCTGACAATATGCGCATACCTTCCCACCTCATGTGTCCTGGTGTTCAAAGGTACAGCTTTAACCATTTTGCACCTTGGAATTAACTGCATAGCACCCATAAGGCTATCATCAAAAAGGGATGCAGCGCTGGCCCACTCGTTCTGCTTAGCCTCCCCTCCCCTAAGCACTCGCCAAGCTCAGCGATTCTACATCCATATGGAGATATGTTGTGGTCATTGGAACCGTTAAGCATGGCCTCAATGCTTATATGTTAGTTTGATGGGAAAACAATGCTCAGGGCAGAAATGGGCTAGGAGCTAGGATGTAATGCAGTTGATGTGTGCTGTTTATTATCAATGCAGCAGAACCTTGAGGGCTCCGTGGCGTGTCTGCATTTTTGGGATCACAAGAGCCAGGACTAACAATTATGGGAAACTGATGGTGTCAAAAAGGAAGCTTTTTTACACCTGCCAGGCAAATGTGTGGAGATGGTCATCGTGAAATGATCTATGCCCATTGAAAGGTCAGGCTAACTGGAGCCCTGCATCCCTAATTGAGAATTGAGGGTCTCAATGTAATGGGGGATTAAGGTAATGTTGAGGACTGAGTGCTTTGAACAAGCGTTAACATCTGTTGAACATCCTTGCCTGCCTTGGCCCAAGTCTAGCGTAGCAGTATCACCATCAAAGTGACACACAAGGCATTTTTCCATTGCTGGAGATGGATCTTCTTGGGGTGCTTTGTCAGACTGAAGGTACACTGCCATGAATCCACTGAGCACTGTAGTGCAACTCCTGCCTCTTTTAGACTGCCTTAGCGACTGGGATGCTGGAGAGATGCTTGAAGAGACAGCACCTTCTGCCATGTGATGCCGGAACAACCTCCAGTTGGTACCTCATCTCAGCAAGGACACATGCACCCAAGGCTTCATCATCTTTCAAAGGATGAGGACATGGTGAACAGAATGCGTAAACTCTCAATCTCAGAATGCTTGAGAAGACTAGCCACGCTGGTGGTGATGTGGGCCCATCATGGAGGGCACTGGTCCGACAGGATAAGAACTACTACTCGTCATCATCTGCCTGGAATCTGGTGGTTATGAGCGCCTCACATGCATGCCTGCCTCATCTGGCCCTTGCTATGGCTTCTTCCCCTACAGTCCCGGCTTTCTCGACCTCATCACCCCCATCCCTCTTGATATGCTCCTCATTGGAGGAGACATGGAACTCCTCCGTCTCGGCATCCTTCCCCCTTTGCAGCACTAGGTTGTGCAGGGCACAGCAAACCACGATGATCTGTGAGACCCCCTGGGGAGTGTACTGGAATGCACCGCCAGATCTGTCGAGGCGTCGGAATTGCATCTTCAAAATGCCAGTGGTCTGCTCTACCAATGTTCGGGTGGCAGAATGAGCATTGTTGTACCTTTCCTCAGCTGGAGTTTGTGGCTGTTGGTCAGCCATTATCAGCCATATCCTTTGTGGGTAGCCTTTGTCACCGAGGAGCCAACCATGGATGTTGTGTATCATGGTGACCATGCGTGCGGAAGGTGTGTCCAAATGCAGCTTCTAGCTAACCGGATTTCGGAGCTGGAGCTGCGGGTGGACTCATTGTGGAGCATCCGCGATGCTGAGCAAGTCGTGGATAGCACGTTTAGCGAGGTGGTCACACCGCAGGTGAAGAAAGGGAATGGGTGACCATCAAGAATAGTAAAAGACTCAGGAAGGTAGTGCAGGAGTCCCCTGTGGTCATCCCTCTCTCTAACAGATATACTGCTTTGGATACCGTTGCGGGAGGATAGCCTCTCAGGGGAAAGCAGCAACAGCCAAGTTCATGGCACTGATGGTGGCTCTGCTGCTTAGAGGGGCAGGAGGAAAACAAGTGGCAGGGCTATAGTGATAGGGGATTCAATAGTTAGGGGCACAGACAGACGCCTCTGTGGCCACAAACGTGAATCATGGATGGTATGTTGCCTCCCTGGTGTCAGGGTCCAGGATGTCATGGAGCGGCTGCTAAACATTCTGGGGAGGGAAGGTAGACAGCCAGTGGTCGTGGTACACATTGGTACCAACGACATAGGTAAACTAAGGGATGAGGCCCTGCAAGCTCAGTACAGGAAGTTAGGAGATAAATTAATATGCAGGACCTCAAATGTAGTAATCTCAGGATTACTCCCAGTTCCATGTGCTAGCGAGAGCAGGAATAAGAGGATAGACCAAATGAACATGTAGCTGGAGAGATGGTGTAGCCGGGAGGGATTCAGATTCTTGAGGCACTGGGACTGGTTCTGGGGAAGGTGGGACCTGTACAAAGCAGACGGGCTGCACCCAGGCAGAGCTGGGACCAGTGTCCTTGAGTGGGCTTTTGCTAGTTCTGTTGGGGAGTATTTAAACAAGTGTGGCAGGGGGATGGGATCCAGGAGTAGGAATAGATAGGTCAGATTCAGTTCAGAAAAATGGATGTAGAACATTAGCTAGGGACGTTGTGATTTACATGGAGTTACAGGAGAAGCAAAGTTTAAAAAGTGTCCAGAAGGGAAATTGATGGGGTTAAACTGTTTATATTTCAATGCAAGGAGTATTACAAACAAGGTAGATGAGTTAAGGGCACAGGTAGACACATGGCAGCAGGATGTCATTGCTATTACGGAGACCTGGCTGAAGGAGGGACAAAACTGGCAGCTTAATATCCCTGGTTATAGAGTCTTCAGACACGATAGAGTAGGAGATAAAATAGGAGGGGGGTAGCACTAATAGTTAAAGAATCAATTCCAGTTGTGAGAAGGGATGATATACTAAATGGGTCAACAAACGAGGCTTTATGGATTGAGCTTAGAAATAAAAAAGGGGCAGTCACACTACTGGGAGTATACTACAGATCCCCAAATAGTGAAAGGGAGATAGAAGAACAAATATGTAGGCAAACTTCTGCTTGTAAGAACAAGAGGGCAATAATAGTAGGAGACTTCAACTATCCTAATATCAACTGGGATTCAAACATATAAGGGGCACTGAGGGAGAAAGATTCATGCAGTGTGTCCAGGAATTTTTTTCAACCAATTAGTGACAAACCCAACAAGAGGAGATGCAATTCTAGACCTAGTCTTGGGGAACGAAGAAGGGCAAGTGGGTGAAGTGACAGTTCGCGATCATATTGGGGACAGTGATCACAATTCAGTTAGATTTAGCATTACGATGGAAAAGGACAAAGATAAGGCAGGAGCAAAAGTCTTGAATTGGGGGAAGGCAAATTTTGCATAAATGAGAAGGGACTTGGCTGAGGTGGACTGGACAGCACTGCTGGAGGATAGAACAGTGGAAAACCAGTGGGAAGCACTAAAAAGCAAGATCCTAATTGTACAAAGTAGACATGTCCCCTACAAAAATAAGAGCGGTACTGCCAAATCTAGACCCCCCTGGTTTTCTGGAGGAATAGAGGGGAAGATCAAACAGAAAAAGAAAGTGGACGATAGGCACAAAGAATTAAGCACTGCAGACAGCCTAGAAGAATATAGGAAGTGCAGGGATGAAGTAAAAAAGGAAATCAAAGAAAGGGCATGAAAAAAGATTAGCAAGTAAAGTTAAAGATAACCCAAAGATGTTTTACCAATACATTAATGCTAAAAGGTTAGTTAAGAAAAAAGTGGGACCTATCAGAGATGAAGTTGGAAACTTGTGTGTAGATGCAGAGGCTGTGGGAAGGGTTTTGAATGAATATTTTGTCTCCATGTTTACAAAGGAAAGGGAGGATGTAGATATAGAAGTCCAGGAGGAAGACTACGAGATATTGGACGGGATAGTCATAAAGAGAGAGGAAGTACTCGAAGGATTGGAATCCTTGAAAGTTGATAAGTCACCGGGGCCAGATGGATTGTTTCCGAGGCTGCTGAAGGAAGTCAGGGAGGAGATAGCAGCTGCTCTGAGGATGATTTTTCAATCTTCATTAGATACAGGGGAAGTACCGGAGGACTGGAGAAATGCAAAAGTAGTTCCATTGTTTAAAAAGGGATCAAAGGAAATGCCGAACAATTATAGGCCAGTTAGTCTTACATCAGTGGTGAGCAAATTAGTAGAATCAATCCTGAGAGATAGGATTAACTGTCACATGGAAAGGCATGGACTAGTCAGGGATGGTCAGCATGGATTTGTTAAAGGAAGGTCATGCCTCACAAATTTGATTGAATTCTTTGAGGAAGTGACAAGAAGGGTTGATGAAGGTAGTGCAGTGGATGTTGTGTACATGGATTTGACAAGGTCCCACATGGCAGATTGGTCAGGAAAGTAAAAGCCCATGGGATTCAGGGTAATGTGGCAAACTGGATAAAAGGTTGGCTTTGTAACAGGAAACAAAGGGTAATGGTTGATGGATGCCCTTGTGAATGGAAAGTTGTCTCAAGTGGTGTTCCACAGGACTCGGTGTTGTGACCCTTGCTGTTTGTGTTATATATTAATGATTTGGACATTAATGTGGGGGGCACGATTGGGAAATTTGCAGATGACACAAAGATTGGCCTAGTAGTGGATAGTGTAGAGGATAGCCATAATCTCCAAAACGATATAGATGGGTTGGTGGAGTGGGCGGTAAAGTGGCAGATGGATTTTAACATAGAGAAGTGTGAGGTCATACATTTAGCGAGGTCAAACAGTTACAGGGATTACACAATAAATGGGAATGTACTAAGAGGGGTAGATGAAGTGAGATCTTGGCGTACAAGTACACAGGCCCCTGAAGGCAGCAGTTCAAGTAGACAAGGTTGTAAAGAAGGCATATGGAATGCTCTCCTTCATTGGCAGAGGCATAGAATATAAAAGTAAGGATATAATGTTGGAATTGTATAAAACACTGGTGAGGCCACAACTGGAGTATCGTGTGCAGTTCTGGTCACCACATTACAGGAAGGACGTAATAGCTCTGGAGAGAGTGCAGGGGAGGTTTACAAGAATGTTGCCAGGGTTAGAAAAGTGTAACTACGAGGAGAGATTGGATAGGTTGGGGTTATTTTCCTTGTAACAAAGAAGGCTGAGAGGTAACTTGATTGGGGTGTACAAAATTATGAGGGGAATAGATAGAGTGGACAGGATAAAATTGTTTCCCTTGGTGGAGAATTCTAGAACCAGGGGACATAGATTCAAGATAAGTGGCAGAAGGTGTAGGGGGAACATGAGAAATAACTTTTTTACGCAGAGGGTAGTGGGCGTCTGGAATTCGCTGCCCAAGTTGGTGGTCGAGGCAGAAACTCTAAACTCTTTTAAAAAGTACCTGGATCTGCACCTTAAGTGATGTAAGCTGCAGGGCTATGGGCCGGGTGCAGGAAGCTGGGATTAGAAAGGGCACCTGGGTGTCCTCGGGCTGGCATGGACAAGATGGGCCGAATGGCCTCCTTCTGTGCTGTAACGGTTCTATGGTTCTATCCCTTGAAAATGTTCGGAATCTGAGATCTACTCAAGATGCAGGAGTCGTGACAGCTTCATGGGTATCTCGCACAAACTTGCATTGATGTGTTTCTGGTGGTTGCAAACCAGCTGCACATTGAACAAGTGGAAGCTTTTCCATTTGATGTATTGCATTGCTTGTTGACAGGGAGCTCTTATAGCCACATGAGTGCAGTTGATGGCATCCTGCACCTGTGGGAATCTGGAAATAGCAGCAAAGCCCAATGCTCTGGCTGCCTGGCTAACTTGATCTCTAGCAAAATGCACATAACTGCGGGCCTTGGCAAAGAGGGCATCCATCACTTCTTGTATGCACCTGTGGGTTGAAGCTTGAAAGATCCCGCCAAGCTCCCCAGTGAAACACTGGAAAGGGCCAGTTGCGTAGAAGTTCAGGGTGGCAGTGACTTTCAGAACCACTGGCAAAGGATGCCCTCCCAATCCCCACGGCATCAACTCATGGAGAATGGGGCAGATGTGAGCCACCAGATCCCTGGACATGCGGAGGCGTCGACGACACTGTCTCTCGCTCATCTACAGAAGAGACATGTGTCTTCTGTACATCCTCGGTCTTGAGAGGTGCCTACATGCAACGTTTCTGTGGGCCTCATCCTCTGGGACCAGAGAGGGCACTGCTGCCCCTTGCTCATCAGAGTGAAGCTCCTCCCTTTGGCGAGCCTGGCGCCGCTGTAGCACACTTCGCGGCCTTTCTCCTGCCTGCATGCAATGATGCAGGCAACATTAAATGCACCCTCTATCTTCCTGAAGGTTTCCTCTCTGCAGGAACATTGAAAGAAAGACATGACTGAACATCAGCCTCCAAAGGTTCGCTTTCTGTTGCTGGCTCATGAGTGACTGTGGGTTTAAGAGCTTTCTTACAGTCTAGGCACCTATTAGCCAATACAGTCCTGGCCTGAGCAATGACCGCTCCAAGTGTCACAGTATGCTTCCGCTCCCCACACCCCCGGCCGTATTTCAACAGACCTACTGCTATGAGATGGATTTGGCCAGGCGCTTGGAGGTCCTGCATTTATTCGAGGCGATAAATTGCTCATTCAGTGGACCCTATAACTACATCCTTTGGAATATAAATGATGGCATATGCTCTGTGAGGGGATGAGATTCTTTTTGGGGGGGCTTGGGAGTTCCCATCTCTGAACCTTGCAGCTGCAAGGTGATGTTTCCAAGAGGCTTCTCCTGTTTGCCCAGGTCCCCACTTGTGTTTGGAGTCATGATCACACTGGGGAGTTACCATGATTGGTGCAATGGGTTATTGCAGGGAGATCGATGATTGTAACGCATCAGAATTAATCTCCCATGAATGTGCTATTACATTGAAGGCTCCAGATTGCCTCAATAGTTATTGAAATGCTCCTAACAAGTCTCAGCTCCCCATTTGGTAATACAGATTTCAGATGGATGTGCCTTTAATCAGCCCTCCAAGGCTGTGATCCACTCCTCCCAGAAGCCCTAACAGCTCTCCCCGGCAGTGTTTTTTCTTAGCTTCACTTTCTGCTGCACCATTGCTTGAGGCTCCAAGGTGGTGGTCCTCAGGCTTTTATTACCAGACCAGCTTCAACTCTCTCTGTGTGACCGTGGACATCCCTCCCATTGTCCTGGAGTAGCATAATGCTCAGGTTTCACTCCCTCCTATTACTCAGTCTTCCTCCTGTAATCCTTGATCCCATTGTAATTCTGGTTGATATCTCTGTGTTACCCCCGAGTCGTTTGAGGTGGATGTACCTAGGCCCATGTAAACCTTGCCCCTCCCCATCTTGAAGCCTACTGTATTGTCACATATAGGGACCCTCCCAAGAGACCATCAAGTGCCCACCCCTGCACGACTTGTTCCCCATCTACAGGCTGCAGATACCTCCTCTGACTGTGATTGTACAATCTGCAGCCGAATACTGTGCCAGAAACCCCTTGACTGCCATTCGTGAGAAGATGATCACTTCCTGCCCAAACCATGCTGAGCACGACTGACAGCGGACTGACATGCCCTTCCCCTCCCTGGATTGGGACAAGGACTGTCTTTGGAAGCTCAACAATGGAAGCTGAAGCGCTTCTTCACTCGCAATCCTCCCACTCTGACCCTGACTTGCTTATGTCTTACTGTAAGAGACTCTCCCAATCCTGGCCCAGAGGACACTACCCCTTCCCCCCGCCCACTCCAGTCATGTATCTGAGTGCAAGCTTCCCAAGTCTCCCCCCACCCCCCTAGTCAAGCCCTTGCCCTCCAGTCCCTTCCCTTACTTCTGTTTTGTCTTCCCCATGCCCCAGCCGAGCCCTTGCCCTCCAGCCCCTTCCTTTGTCACTGTTTTGTGTTCCCCCACCCACTCACCGCCCAGTTGAGCCCTTGCCCTGCAGCATATCACAACCCACCCCTGTCTTATGGCTGGTCTGGTACATACAGCCTTGCCTCTACAGCACTCCCTTGAAAGCGAAGTGGTGCTACCCGTGAAGCTGGCGCAGAGTCCAAGGTGCCACAAGTGTTGCATGATGGAAGGTGGGCAAACTAACCTCGAAGTTATGAGTGAAGTGCAGGTCGTCAGGTGCCAGTTGCTTATATGCGGTTATGAATCACACCATCTAATTAGATGCCAGCGTGGCCTTTTGATCCAGCGTGGGGATGTGATTCCAGCGAGCTGCCTTGATAATGAGCATTCATGATATTCTCATGTATTCTAATGTAATCAAATGGAATTCCCAACATGATATGGCGGGAAAAGCACACCACCATTGAGAGCGGGAGCGGACAATCACAACCTGTTTTTATGGTGACTATTTTGCTCCTGCAATATTTTCCCCTCCTGCCTACCATAACACCTGCCGCTGGTGGGAACGGAAAAACCCGGCTAGAGTTAATGATGGTAATTTTACCAGCCTTTGGCGATGGGATGGGAGGAGGGAAGATAGGAAAAATGGCGTGGGAAAGTCTTGGAGGAGTGCCCGATGTCTGCCTGCCTCCATGCCATTTTCACAGCAATGGGAAACCTGGCGGATCAGCTGCCTGCTCGGAGTCCAACTGAGTGACTTAATTGGCTGACTAAGGGCCACTTCTAGCCTCCATGGAAATTTTGCTCATGTCGGGGAGACCTGCTGTCCCTTGGGGCCTTCCAACAGGTTTTGGGTGGCGGGCCTACCTCCCCTCCCCCCACCCCGATCACCTGGGCCTGTCTGACTGACCCATCGTCCCTCAGCACCAAGCCTCAAAAAAAGGGAAAGAGAAAATAACAAAGGGGAATGTTGGTAATATTGTGGAGGGAAGGAGAAAAGGAGGGTTGGTGCAATGCAAAAGTGGGTGACAATGAGGGAAGAAATAAAGCTGGACCTAGAGGAGTGTCAATGGGTTACACCAGAATACCACATGAGGAGGGAAACATGGCAAAGAAGAGAAGGTTCCTGTGGTCGGGAATATGATGGAGAGAGGTGAATAGACCCCAGGGGAGCACTGCTCCTCATCCTGTACAGGTGTAACTCTTACTTAATTCTAAGTACCTTTGGTGCATTGGGAGCTCAAGTCACAGGATTTGGGCATTCCAACATTGTTACTGCTCACTTAAATGTTTGTTCATAAGTTCCCAGCAGCATCAGTGAGATGGATACACGGAAAGCCTCAGCCCTGGTCAGGTCTACCTGTGCAGGCAGAAAAATCTCCTGGAAATAGATATTACTTCAGAATCCACCTAGGTAACTGAATTTATGCTAGAGGCTTGTAAAAGTGCTGAGTAACTTTGCAGATGTGTTATCTAATCATATCCACACCTGATAGGGGGGGATAGTTTCCTTTGTGTAGTATAGTCATAGAGGGTGAACTTCTTAGGGTTTTTTCCCCTTCAACAAGGGAGAAGATCCTTGGAAACTAACTTTCATAAACCTGTTTATAAAGAATGGATTCATGATTTTGTTAAATAAGAAGGTAAACTTTGCAAGGCTGTCTCAGCAGTGTAGAAGCTGGAGAAATCAGGCACCTGATACACAGCCTGCAATTTTGGCTTCAAAAAATGAGACCATACTACGAGCATGTGCGTGTCTATTATAGTGAATAATTATTTGAACACAGAACCTTGTTGGAATTTCAAGCACATAACTAGGGACTTCTTGCTCATTTCAGTTGAACTCATTGGGAATTTTGAAGTCTGGCCTACTTCTTAAAGGTAAGTCAAGATCCTGTTGTGTGAAAAAGTGTTTTTTCTTTGTGTTTCCAAACACTTAAGGCTCAATTTGCTCCTTGTATTAATTGTTTTTGTTAGGACCTCTGCCATTTTTGCATGTTATTCTTTTAGTCAATATTTCCTTAATTGTTGTTAGTTGCTGTTAGCATTTAAATAGATCTATACAAAATACAGGAGGCATACTAAAAATATTTAAAAACCAGATCTTGATCAGGGAATTGGCCCTACTCCATCAGTAACTACCAGTCCACGGTTCCTGGATTTTTGCACTATGAAGGAAGGGAGAAGTTAATGGCTCTTAGGATACTAGGGATAACTTCTGTATCCATTGCTGTTAAGACCACTGATTGGATTGAGAGACTTAGAACCTGTTTTTTTTTCTTCCATGTTGACTAGTCCACCTGCAAGAGAAAAGTGACATCCAGTTTTCACTCAATGAGGAATTGTATGCAGTGTATAAATGCTTCAAATTGCATTTCAGAGAAGGTGTTTAAGTTCTTAATTTGGCTTGTACCATGTTTGATGATCCCCACACTGCAATAATTATAGTTTTGATAAATGTAGGACTGTGGCTTTAAGAATAATCTTATGTTGTAAGATCACATGATCTGTGGAAATCAATGAGTTAGCAGTGCAGTGAACCTCTAGGAGAGAGTTCTTCTTTAGTTATAAAGTTTGTTGCATGCATGTAGTTGCTGCTGCTATCTTGTAAATAAAGCTCAGTGTTTCCACCAAGAAAAGTTGCCTGGAAAATCAACTCTATAACAAACTAGCGATGAGGATAAATCAGATCCGGTGCTGTCCCTCACCCAGCGATTGTGAGTATCTAAGGTAATTAAAAGGAAAGGAAGATATACTCATCCGAGATGCCACAGTTTGACTAAATCGATTCATTTGAGCCAGCCAAAGATGACTGGTCTCAATATATAGAACGTCTTGTGTTCTACTTTCAAGCCAACGAAATCATGGTGGGAGGGGGGCGCGGGGGGAGAGCAATTTTCCTGAGTATTTGTGGGAGCAAGACCTACAGTTTAATTTGAAGCTTGATAGTCCCCAGTGCCCCTGATTCAAAGACCTTCAGCGAATTAGTAGACTTCATTAAGGGACATTTCCAACCCAAGCCCTGTAGAGGTTCAGGTTCAATTCACAGAATTAAAGACCTGGGGGAGACCATTGCTATCTACGTGGCAAAATTAAAACAACTAACAGAATATTGTGATTTCGGTGAAAGCCTGAATGATATGCTCAGGGATTGTTTGGTCTGTGGCGTGCAAGATAACGCTATTCAATAAAAATTGCTGGCTGAAACGGATCTTGATTTTAAGAAAGCGTTAGAAATAGTGCTTGTGATGGAAAGCACTATAAGGGATTGACAAGTGATTCAAGGTGCGCAAAATGGCGCCGTTTCCCTAGTTGGGCGGGAATGGTCAGCCGAAAGTGACATGAAAAGCCGGGACTCTGCCACAAAGTGGGAAACAGCCCCATTAACTGGAAATTTAGAGGAAACAGCTTAGCTGCAAATTCAAAAACTAATTTTTATTGACATGGAAATAATCTTACTCCGAACAATTGGCAATTTAAGAAGGTGGAGTGTTATTTTTGTCACAAAAGGGGGCACATATTTAAACGTTGCAAAGCGAGATTTAAACAGGCTTCCAGGCAACAAACAAAGCCCAATAAATTATATAACATAGAAGAGCTTGAAACAACCTTACATTTCTCACATCTATTCCTGATTCAACATGAAAGTTGGGTCAAATGAGCCAATTACCATCACATTGCAAGTGAATGGTAAACCTTAAAAAATGGAAGTAGACACGGGTGCTTCTACCACTGTAATAGGAGAACACACTTTCAGATATTTAAATATATTATATAAATATATTTAAATATAATGTGCTCAATAATTAAATTTGGAACAAACTTCTGCCAAGTTGAAAATGTATACGAGGTGAAGAAATCCAGGTAAAAGGTATCACCAGAGCACCTGTTTATTATAGACACCAAACAGCACAACTACCAGTGATGGTCTTAGGAGATAGAGGGCCAAGCCTTCTAGATCGAAATTGTTTGAGGGAAATTAACCTTAATTGGCCAGTAAGATTTCAAAAGGAAGCAGGAAAAGTTACTGAGTTGGAAAAGGAACAAGGCAAGGTACTGCAGAAAGAGCCTGGAGAGTCCAAGGACCGCAAGTGGATGAAAAAGGAATGTGTAAACATTCAGCAACCTGAAGAAATGAAGACTGTCTGAAACAACAACATGGAAGAACAGCAGAAGAAACTCAATGAGACTCTGCTGAATGACAAGATTCAAGATGAAGTGAGTGAGTTTCATAAAGAGAAGGAAAACCTGTTGAAAGACCTTCACACATTACAAGGATCCCTCAGGTCAAAGTTTGCACCTCTGGAAAATTACGAAGAGAACCAGGAAGAATTTAACATCCCTCTGAACAAACTGAAGAACTAGTTGGCAGAGAGGACGCAGCAATGTTCAAGGTTCCAGGAGGAAGCCAACAGATACAGGAAGGAGACAGAAGAGCTGAAGAATCAGCTGAATGAAGCAAAAGAGGCTTCAAAAGCAAAAGTCGTAGAACTTTCTAAGATGCGAGTAGATAATGAAATCATGGGTAGCTCAACTACTGAACTAAGACAAGTTGAGATTTCACCTGAGAGAAGTCTGGCCGACAGTGAAGTCAAAAAGAAGGCCGAGACTAAACTCTGTGGTAGAAAGAAGACAAAAAGGAAGAAGGTTCCGAAAAGACAATAAAAGGAGGGAATGAAAAAGTTAACAAGTGAATTGTTAGAAACTAAACTTGCTTGTTTCCTATTTCACTACAGAACAACCCCCCCACCCCCACACTACAACAGGTGCAACACTTGCAGAATTACTGATGAGGCGCTGTCTTCGATCAAGTCTAAACCTGATACTTCCCAATTTGGACGGGAAGGTGGAGTAAAGCCAAGGGAACCAAAAAGCGACTCATGATCTGCATAGTTGTAAGTGACAATTTACTGTTGGAGAAGCAGTACATGTAAGGAAATTTGGTGGAGGACCGAAGTGGTTACCTGGTAATGTAAGCTCTGTGACCGGACCATTGTCATGCCACGTGGAAGTGGAGGGCCGGATCACCCGTAAGCATGTGGGCCATTTAAGAAGGAGGGAGATACCCCAAAAAATGATGTTGCACCTGTAACCATTGCTGAACCTGTGGTTGCTGTTGAAGTTGCTCAACCAAGGATAGACATGCCCGATGTCTCTGTTAGAGCGGACGACACTGAGCTGCCTAATGAGGTACCTGATGTTAATGTGTCCAGAGAATGTGGTTCCTGTCAAAGAATTGGAGGTCATGGAGCTACGACCTTCCACACGAATCAGGAAACCACCTGAAAGACTGAACTTGTAATTTCATGACCTGCGTAAACATTGTAATGTCATGAGATAAATATCCTTGTGAATACAAAATGTACAAAAAAGTTAAAGGGGGAGGAATGTAGTAATTATAGTTTTGATAAACATAGGACTACAGCTTTAAGAATAATCCTGTGTTGTAAGATCACATGATCTGTGTAAACCAATGAGTTAGCAGCGCGGCGAACCTCGAGGAGAGAGTTCTCCTTTAGTTTTAGAGTTTGGTGCACGCATGTAGTTGCTGCTTTTGTCTTGTAAATAAAGTTCAATATTTCCACCAAGAAAAGTTGCCAGGAAAATCAGCTCTATGGGTGGAATTTTCCCAAATTTGCACCAAGTGTGGTAGCGGGCGGGTAAAATGGAGTCCTACCTGCCAACGAAAATAGTAGGTTTTCATGCTGTATCATCCCGAGCCCACCTCATTATTTAAGCATTCCCGGGAAACACACCGTTTCCAAGGTGGGCAGGCTCCCATTCGCCCACTTGCCATCACCTGCTGTTGCATCACGCCGGCTGCCATCTTTAAAAAGTAGCCACCAGCAAAGCACTCATCACCACCAGCCCACCACTGCTGTCTGGGAGACATGGCCAGCAAAGGCAAAAAGACTGTAGTGGGCAGGCGCCACAGAGTTCTCTCATTCTCTGTGTGCCCTCAGCACCTTTAAGATGGGGCTGGCCCCCATCACACCAGCATCTGCGCCCAGTGATGCTGTGCACCAGCTCCTGAAACGCTGCGGCACTGAAGGCAGACACAGCATCAGATGCGTCTAAAGTTTCATGGGTGCATCTCTGAGATGGCCCTGATCATGGAGCGCAGATGAGCCGCCCTCGGTCAGACAGGAGCCAGACATTCTCAGAGGCTATGTGAAGATCTGTGGAGTGTCCTCACTGCATGTCGTCATCATCCTCCTGTGATCGAGCGACTATTAGGGCCTCCACTGCATCTCAATGACAGGGGCATTCTCACAGAGGGTATTGGTGCTGCCAAAAGCCAGACTGGAGTCAAACGTTCACAACTGTACATGCACTCACTGCATGTCGTCATCATCCTCCACAGATATGGCAGCTCTGAGGGCCTCCCGCGTGTGCCTGCCTCGTCAAGCTAGTGCGAGAGCCTCAGCCCCGTTGTTGTCACCACCGAGGATCTCTTCACACTCATTTCCATCAGCGTCCTCCTCATTGGAGGAGACATGCAGCTCCTCCATCTCCTCCTCAGCCAGCTCCTCTCCCCGTTGCAGTGCAGGTTGTAAAGGGCGCAGCAGATGGCGATGATGTGAGACACCCTCTGCGGACTGTATTGCAGGGCTCCACCAGACCAGTCCAGGCACCGGAACTGCATCTTCAGCATCCTGATGGTTTTCTCCACCAAGTTGCGAGCTGCTGCATGAGCCTCATTATACCTTCGCACTGCTGCAGTCTGAGGTACCGCACGGCTATCATCAGCCACGGCCTCTGCGGGTAGCCCTTGTCACCAAGAAGCCAACCCTGCAACCTCTGTGGACCCTGCAAGACTGCAGGGATCTGCGAGCAACTTAGAATGTAGGAGTTATACACAATCCCTGGAAACCATGCTCATACCTGCAGGATGCGTTTCTGGTAGTCGCATACCAGCTGCACATTGAGTGAGTGAAAGCCCTTGCGGTTGATGAAGCCCACTGAGTGTAGCGATGGAGACCTGAGCGCTACATGAGTGCAGTCAATCATGCCCTGCACCTGTGGGAATCCTGAGATCAGGGCAAATCCAATGGCCCTTGCATCCTGGCTGTCCTGGTCCCGGGCGAAATGCATAAAGTTGTGTGCCATGGAAAAGATGGCATATGTGACCTTGTGGATCCATTTGTGCGTAGCGGATTGTGAAATCCCACAGAGGTCACCTGTGGAGCTTTGAAAGGAGCCACTGACAGAAATTGAGCACCGTGGTCACTTTCACAGCCGCTGGCAGTGGATGCCCTCCATGTCCCCTTGGCACCAAGTCCTGCAGTAAGTGGCAAATGAGAGCCATCAGGTCCCTAGACATGCGCAGTCATTGGTGACACTGGTTCTCAGTCATCTGCAGGAATGCAGATATAGATCCTGGGTGTCGCTAGGTGCCGACCAGCCATGGCTCGCTGTCGCTCCTGTGCAGCATGTGCAGGAGCCCCTTCTGCCCCTTCTTCCTGAGGTTGCTGCTCCTGCCTTTGCGCGGCCAGGTGCCTCAGTCACTCTCTCCTCCGTCTTCTACAGTCTCTGTAGGCCATCAGGCATACAGCTAGGTCACCAGGATCCATGATCCTAACATGGTCCTCCTGCAGCATGAAAGAGAGAGAGACATGGTTACCTTGGCTGTACTTAGTACCTTTCCTGGCCCTGTGTGTACGCCCCTTAATACTTTCTGGAGAGTGCAGGTCACCCCTCGAATCGCCAGAGATGAGTGTGCTGCATGGCTGCCCTGTCGACCTGCAACATGGGGGACACTGGTCCAAACCAGGATGTTGAGTTTGCAAGGGGCTGTGAGCACCTCAGCAGTGACAGCTACATGGCCAGCGTTGGCGAGGAGATTGTACAACGTGTGCAGTCCAACTGCTTCGCGATCCAATAAAGTGGTGGCGGATTCGAACTCTGGCGGGATGGGGTGGGGGGGGGTGGCGTGAGTGGGGTAAAGTATGGAGCACTTGGTGGCCCTTTGGTGCCTCCGCGTTGCTTGCATAGTCTGACCCCAATCATATCACTGTGGCTGTGCCTGATCTGTCTTAGTTGTAGAGGCATGGTCAGTTTATACAGGTGTCCCTAATGTGTGGCCACTCCCTTCGCTTACCCTGTCCCCCTCCTCGATTGCCTGTGCACGGGATGCAGCGCCAGGGCAGCACTTGACCGCCCCCCCCCCCCACCCCCCCACCCAACTCACCAGTCTCCTCCGAGGCCGTCCAGCACTTGCCCTCAGACACCATCCCCACCCCCCTCAGCAGTTGCCTCTGGGGCCAGGCATCAGTTGCCCCTGCCCCCTGGTGCCCCTGAGGCCTGTAAACAATGGGCGAGCTATGGAGAACGCTGCTGCCCACTCACATCAGTTCCCCCCAAGTGAAGGCCGCCAAGTGCACGTTGCCTGTGTGCTATTGTGAAACACGTCAGCGTGCTTTCCCGCCGACGTGGATGGACGATACGGTGGGGTTCCAAGAGCCTGGCGGGATGGCCTTTTAATTATATGCCAACGTATTGCAATTAGCTCCCCGCTGACCAATGGCAGGAACCGTGGCCCACCATCGGCAGGCTGAGTGGACGATCGCAACCTGCCTTCAGGCCATCGGGAAGCAGGTCAAGCCATATTTTCCGCACACACCACCTATCACGCCCGCCACCAGCGGGCTCGGAAAATTCCGCCCTAACACACACACACAAAATATGTGCAAAAGTGAGAAGTGCATTGACCTTCACTTGCTCATAAATATTAGTAAGCTTCTTCCAGTTTGCAGACAGGTGCAAGGAAAATTTGGATGACCACACTGCCAGTTGAGCCAATCTCCCTCCAGGCAGCTGGTAACTGTACTTTTTGCTGGAGGTTGTTTTTCAACCTCCAAAAAAAGTAATTTCCTTTGATGCACCTCTGAAAGCAGAATCCATTGCCTGCATTTCTCCAATGCAATTGTAATTGTAATGGAATGCCATTGTAATTAATTAATTCTGTCTCCACCACAGCTTTCCTTTTAACTGCCAGCTGGAGTCATTCATGAACTTCTGCCTTGTGAGATTTTTTGATTCCAAGCATAATGTCTTGGTTTTACTGTACCTATAGGATTATGGAGAGGGACTCCCATCAGAAAATTAAACCAGGTCTGTTCCCTATACTGTATGCACCAGAATGTTTGTGTTTTGCTCAATTCCATTTTTACCCACTATTGAAAGTCGAGGCTATAAAATGGAGAACATTTTTCACAGGGAGTTACGAACACATTTCCTTGTTACGATACAGTTCAAAATAGTTTTCTTCCAAATTCTGAAATAAGGAGGGAAGGAGGGACAAGAGGGACATCTTCACATAATAGTGCAGAACATCATTTAATTTACATTTAAACAGATTCAAGTTAGTTTCCTAAATGAGTTGCGTTTCAAACTAGAGATTTTTTTTGGTAAAATGGTATTCACAAAACTTGCACAAAGTAGAGTTTCACACTTTTAAAGCCTTACTCATAACAAGGCTTAATTTTCACCCTGAGATTTAGAGGCTTGCAGATGGGGCCAGCGGCCATGGCAAATGCTGCATTTTCATTCTCAACTATTTTAATTACAGGAAGCTCCCAGACCAATATAAAAACAGTAATCTGTTTGTATTATTCAAATAAAATTACTTAAGCTTACTTGCCATTCAATCACCCTTCATGTAGCAAAACATATATACATCTGTAAAGTTAATGAAAGAGAAATGGACATCCACATAGTGTGATCCACATAGGCATCAGAATTCTCAAGTCTCCCGTTCTACATCCAAAAAGGGCCACCAAGCTAAAACCAGAAAATATGAAGACCATAATGCATTGATTAGCATCACATGGAATTGTAGAATAGTGTAGGATAGGAGGAGGCCATTCAGCCTATCGAGTTTGAGCCAGCGCTTTCAAAGAGCAAACCATTTAGTCCCAATCACAGGCTCTTTCCCATATTTCTGATCTTTTTTCTTCTTCAAGTATTTATTCAATTCTCATTTGAAAGCTACTACTGAATCTGCACCACCTAATCAATGCATTCTAAATCCTAACCATTTATTGTATAAGACTCATGTCATATCCGATCCTTTTGCTAATCACCTTAAATCTTTGCCCTTTGATTATAGGCACTACAACCATTGGAAACAGTTTCTCCTATTTCACTCTACATAAATCCTTCATGATTTTAAGCACTTCTGTTAAATCTCCTCTTAGCCATCTCTGCGCTAAAGAGAACAATCCCAACTTCTCCAGTCTATTCACAAAACTTGAAGCCCTGATCTTTGGAACTATTCTAGTAAATCTTTTCTGTATCCTCTCCAAAGCCTTCACATCTTTTGTAAAGTGTGGTGCTCAGAATTGGACACAGTACTTGAGCTGGTGCCAAACTAGATTTTTTTGTAGCTTTAATATAACTTCCTGGCTTTTGTGCTTTATGCCGCTATTTATAAAGTCTAGGATCCCATACGCTTTATTAACTACCATGCTAACTTGTCCTGCCACATCCAAGTATTTGTCCACAAACACCCCCAGGACTCTCTTCTTCCACTCTCTTTAAAATTGTACTATTTAGCTTGTATTGTCTCTCCTCCTTCTTCCTACCAAAATGCACCACTTCACATTTCTCTGTGTGAAATTTCATCTACCATGTGTCTGCCCATTCCAGCCTGTCTATTTCTCCTAAAAGTCCATTACTATCTTCCTTACTGTTTACTACACTTCCAAGTTTCATGCCATCTACAAATTTTGAAATTGTACCTTGTACCCCAAGTCCAAGTCCTCAATGTATATTAAAAGCAGCAGTGGTCCTAGTACTGAACCCTGATGTACACTACTGCATAACTCCCTCCAGTCCAAACAACAGCCACTCACCAAAATAATTTTCTATCCCTTAGTCAAGTTTTTCTCCATGCTGCTACTGCCCTTTTTATTCCATGGGTTTCAATTTTGCTAACAATACCTTTTTATGTGGTAATTTTTGATAAACCCTTCAGAAAGCCTACATAAAAACATCAACTGCGCTGCCTGCATCCAGCCTCTCTGTTTCCTCATCAAAAATCTCAATCAAGTTAGTCAAACATGATTTGTCCTTATCAAATTCTTTGTTATTCTATTCTTTTCCATATGACTATTAATTTTTGCCCAGAGTATTGTTTCCCCACTGCCAACGTTAAACTGCATCCCATCCAGACCAGGTAACTTATCCACTTTAAGTAGTCAGCCTTTCCAGTGGCTCCTATCTATTTATATCTTATCCAGTATCCTGACAACAACTGATTTACCTTAGCCTTGGAAAAGTCCTCTTTCTTGGTAAACGCCAATGCAAGGTACTCAGCCATGCCTTCTGTCTCCACCAATAGATCATTATTTTCATCTTTAATTGGCCCCATTGCTCATCTGACAACCTTACATTTATTAATGTGCCTATACAAGGGCTCTTATGTCAGCTATTCCCTTTGATGTTACGCCACACTTGCAGAAAGGAAGTACATGGGCATGTGCTAAGCTCAGTGACTCCCTAAAAACCATTCTAATCAAGTGATGGTCTAATCACTAATTCAATCTACCTGAATGACACTCCAGTCACTTGGCTCACATAAAAAATGAACATTGGTTGACAGTCCCATAGGGCCACTACTTGACCTCTACTCTCTGCCCCCTGTCCCTTAGCCAACGATATGCCCAGGTCACAACTGTTCATTTTATACCCTGTGCTTCTACTTTCTTAAGCCAAATGTGTGAATCTGTGGCAGTGACACCGTTCAAATGAGTTGCTTGTTTCTAGACTTGAGTTAACTTCTTAAGTATATTTTCAGCTCCAAGCATCCAGATGAATGTTGAGTACACCATTATATTTATGACTTGAGCTTTGTAGATGGTAGAAAGGCTTTGACTGGCGAGAAGATGAGCCACTAATTCAAAATTAACCAACCTCTACCCTATTTCTGTAGCCACAGGATGATGGGAAGCTAGTGATGGGAGCTGTTAAATTGAAGGGGATAAAATTGGGCTTTTTCTTCTCTTGTTCAATAAGATTACCTGACACATACATGGCATGAATTGTACCTGCCACTGGCAAATCCGAGTTATGCTGTAGGTTAGCATGGGCTGCTTTGTTCTGAGAAGATTTGTGAATGGATGGAACACTGTGGAAATGTCAGCAAAAACCCAACCTTATGTCAAAATGGAGGGAAGATTATTGATGCACTGTCAGAGGCATCATCTTTTGGGTGAGAAGCTAAACCAAGGGTCTATAGAGCTATCCCCTTAACTCTCATTGACCTCACTTTTGCTA
This sequence comes from Cetorhinus maximus, assembly GCF_964194155.1. Taxonomy (NCBI): domain Eukaryota; kingdom Metazoa; phylum Chordata; class Chondrichthyes; order Lamniformes; family Cetorhinidae; genus Cetorhinus; species Cetorhinus maximus. The sequence goes on from NC_135882.1 coordinate 68,469,780, forward strand.
GGGCTTTTAGATTCTCTACTTGGTCCATTGTAGCCTTGTTGTTCAAAACAAGTATCCTTAACTCTTCTCTGGCATTCAGCTCTTGGACCAGATCAAGACTCTGATGAGATTTGGAGCTGTGTGATTCTGGTAGAATCCAAGCTGAGCTTTGGTTACCAGATTATTAGTGAGTAGATGTTGTTGGATGGCAAGAGGGATGAGTTCTTATAACACTTTGCTTATTGGGAGGACACTGATTGGGTGGTAATTGGCTGAGTTAGATTTATCCTATCTTCTTTCGATAGAAATTAGACAAGAAATATTCCAATTTCTGGGTAGATGCCAGTATCATAGCTGTGCTGGAACAGATTAGTAGATAATTCTGGTACCCAGGTCTTCAGCAACTTAGAGGAACCTGCAAGAGGTGGTGTTCCCATCACCTGCTGCCCTTGCTCTAGGTGGCAGAGTTTGTGGGTTTGGGAGATCAAAGAAGCTTCAGTGAATTGCTGCAGTGCATCTTGTATCTTTAGAAGAATGAAAGGTAATCTTATTGAAACAGATAAGATCCTGAGGGGACTTGATAGGGTAGACACTGTGAGGATGTTTCCACTTTTGGGGGAGTCTAGAACTAGGGAACACAGTTTAAGAATAAAGAGTCTCCTTTTAAGACAGAGACGAGGATTTTTTTTCTCTCAGAAGGTTGTTCGTATGTGGAATTTTCTTCCCCAGAAAGAAGTGGAGGCTGGGACATTGCCTGGATAAATTCAGAGTAAGGCTTATGTTTTGGTAGACAAGGGGTTCAAGAGAAAGTGGAGTTGAGATCTCTACCAGATCTTCCATGATCTTATTGAATGGCGGAGCACGCTCGAAGTGCTGAATGGTCTACTCCTGCTCCTAAGTCCTATGTTCCTCTTGTATATATGACGCACTGCTGCTACTGTGTGCCTGTGATGGAGGGAGTGAATGATGAAAGTTATGGATGGGTTGACAATCAAGTGGGGTTTGTTTTGGATGGTGTGGAGCTTCTTGAGCAATGTTGGACCTGCATTCACCCAAGCAAATGTATGCCATCACAGTCCGGATTTGTGCCTTGTAGATAGTGGACAGTTTTTGGGAAGTCATGGGTGAGGTTGCTCACTGCAGAATTCCTAACCTCTGATCTGCTCTTGTAGCCACAGTATTTATGTGGTTGGTTGAGAAAAGTTTCTGGTCAATGGTGACCCCCTAGGTTGTTAACTGTCCGGGAATCAGTGATGGTAATGCCATTGAATATCTTAGATTCTCTCCTGTTGGAGATGGTCATTGTGTGACATGAATGTTACTTGCCACTTTTGAGCCCAAGCCTTAATGTTATCCAGGTTTTGCTGCATGTGGACATGGACTGCTTTATCATCTGGGCGGGGGGTGGTGGGGGTGGGGGGTGCTGAGAACTGTGCAATCACCAGCAAACATCCCCATTTCTAACCTTAGAATGGAGGGATGGCCCGTGATGAAGCAGCTGAAGATTGTTGAGCCTAAGACACCATCTATGATGATGGGGACTTCAGGAGAATGCCAAATAAGGTCACCAACTCAGCACCTTTCACTGAAGATGCTTCATGCTATGCCTTACATTCTTGTGTTGAGTTCTGCCATTGTCGAGGATGGAAATGTTCATTGTGCCTCTTTGCCCGATTGTCTTTTGCCATTCTTGACTGGATGTGTTCAGGTGTTAGAGCTCCACTCTGATCCATTGATTATGGGTAGTTCTATCTCTAGGACAAAACTTTGGTGCTTAGAATTCGGGTAGCTATGTGCATTACCAGGTTGCCACCTCACTCCAAGATTTGTCTGATTCTATACTTAGTGCACTTTGCTTGAGTCAGCTTTCAGAGTGGATCTCCTGACTTCAGGGTCATCAATTGTGGTGGACAATGTGGTTGCAGTTTGTGGTTGTGTACAGTTCTGCTGCTACTGATGGCCCACAATGCCTTATGAATGCCTGTCTTTGGGATGCTACATCTGTCCTCAGTTTGTGGTAGCACCGCCTTACAGGATGGTGGACATCCTGGCAGAAACAAGACATTTTCTTCACCAGAATTGTGCGATGGTTACTTCAGGGGCGGATATGGCTACGGCAGTTAGGCTGGCAAGGATAAGGTCACGAAGTCTATTTCCTTATGTTGATTATTTCAGCATCAGACAATGGTCCAGTCTAGAGTTAGGTTTTCACATCAGACAACAGTCACAGTGTCCATGTTGACCCTGAATTTCAGCATATGGTGGTCTTGCATCATCCTGGGATAGCTGAATGTTATAATACAAAAGGCCCCTGGGGTAGTTAGTCTTGTGAGAGTATGCCTCCCATCTTCTCTGTTCTCCCAAGTTTATATCTCTCTCAAATTCTGCTGCACAATAAAATAACTGACAATGACTGTTTCATTCATTTTGTGGTGCTAAAAAATCATATGAAAGGTTAATTTCTCCTAATAATGTGCTGTTAATCCAAATCTTGTCCTTTTATTGTATGACTAATACTCATCCAAGAGAGAATGCCTGACTCACTGTTTATTCATATTGCATATTTGCTCAATTTTGCTTCAACTTCCCAGATAGCCAAAATAAAGAACTTAAGACTGATTTTCCTCTCCAATTGTCCACCAGGAAATCAATAGGCACACTACAACAGAAATATGCTCAGCTTTAAAAAGGCTTTCACAGTACTTAACAAACCCTCAAAAGGCAAGACGGCAGACTTTGTTCGACACTGTGCCTGGGAAATGCTTAGTTTCCAGCCGTAGCAAAGAGGAAGTGTGGCTTGCTAGGCCATTTCAGAGGGCATTTAAGAGTCAACCACATTCCTGTGGATCTGGAGTCACATGTGGACCAGACCAGGTAAGGACAGCAGATTTCCCTCCCTAAAGGACACTGGTGAACCAGATGGGCTTTTCAAACAATCGACTTTTAATTCCAGATTTTGATTGTAATCTGTGTGCTGTGGTGAGATTCAAACCTGGGTCCCCAGAGCATTACCCTGCATCTCTGCATTACCAGTCCAGTGACAATACCACCGCGCCACTGCTGCCCCTGGCCTCATTTTAATATTATGGGTGGAGCAGCTAGTACCTGACTCACCTCCAGAAGCAGCTCACACATGCTGAGTGATACAATTACAGTTAAATACTCGTAGGTGGGACAGGGGAAGAATAATGGGAGGTTGGGTTGGGGGTTTGTGGCAACCATAGTCTGTTAGTGGGCCTTAAGTGTGTTGTGGAGTAGGAAAGACACTGCTGCTCCTCAAATCACATTTTTAAAAAACTTATCTTTTTGGTAATTTTGTAGGTTGTAGACCGTGCGAATACTCCAGCACAAGTGTCATGGCTGGCTGGCAGAAAACAGAGACAATGCACAAATGGTTCTTTTTCTGATTGGCAGGATGTGACGAGTGGAATCCTGCAGGGTTATGTGCTGCGGCCTCAACTTTTTACAATTTATATCAATGACTTAGATGAGTGGAGTGAAGGCATGGTAGCTAAATTTGCAGATGACACAAAGATAGGTAGGAAAGTGTGTTGTGAAGAGGACATAAGGAGGTTGCAGATGGATATAGATAGGTTGAGTGAGTGGGCAAAAATCTGGCAGATGGAGTATAATGTGGGAGAATGTGAAGTTGTTCACTTTGGCAGGAAGAATAAAAAAGCAGAGTATTATTTAAACGGAGAACGGCCGCAGAATTCTGAGGTGCAGAGGGATCTAGGTGTTCTACTGCATGAGTCACAAAAAGTTAGTACGCAGGCAAGTAATTAAGATGGCTAATGGAATGCTATCCTTTATTATGAGAGAAATTAAACATAAAAGTAGGGATGTTATGCTTCAGTTATACAGGGCAGTGGTGAGACCACATCTTGAATATTGTATGCAATTTTGGCCTCCTTATTTAAGGGAGGATGTAAATGCATTGGAGATGGTTCAGAGAAGGTTTATAAGATTGATACCTGGAATGAGTGGATTTTCTTATGAGGAGAGGTTATACAGGCTGGGCTTGTTTCTACTGGAGTTTAGAAGAGTTAGGGGGTGACTTGATTGAAGTATATAAGATCCTGAACGGTCTTGACAAGGTGGACGTGCAAAGGATGTTTCCTCTTGTAGGTGAATCCAGAAATACGGGGCAGTGTTTTAAAATTAGGGGTCACCCTTTTAGGACAGAGATGTGGAGAATTTTTTTTCTCTCAGAGAGTGCGACTTTGGAACTCTATGCCTCTGAAGGCGGTGGAGGTGGGGTCATTGATTATTTTTAAGGCAGAGGTAGATTGATTCCTTTGCCTAACAAGAATCTAAGGTTACTGGAGGTGGATGGAAATGTGGAATTCGAAACACAAACAGCTCAGCCATGATCTTATTGAATGGCGAAGCAGGCTCGAGGGGCTGTATGTTTGTTTGTATGAATTGGGTGTAGGTCTTCCTGAAATGAACAGCACAGATCTGTAACTGCCTTCCATCTAACTTCAGACTCCAGAGACATTGAGCGAAAAATAGGATAAGGCTGAAAACAGCTATGATCTAAAATGATTGAACTCAACATTGGATCTGGAAGGCTGTAAAGTGCTTAATCAAAAGACAAGGTGTTGTTCCTCGAGCTTATGTTGCGATACATGGAACAGTGTGGGAGGCTGAGGGGAGAGAGCTCAGAATGGGATTGGGGCAGTGAATTAAAATGGTAAGTGACCACACTTACGGACTGAATGGGGATGATCCCAAAGCAGTGACTTCATCTGGGTTTGGTCTGCTCAATGTAAAGGGGACCACATCATGAGAAACAAACACAGTACACAAAAGTGAAAGCAATACAAGTAAATCGCTGCTATACATGGATGTAGTATTTGGGACCCTAGAGGGTGGGAAGGGAGGGGATAAAAGGGCAGGTGGTGTATCCCTGCGCTTGCATTGAAAGGTGCCATAGAAAAGGAGGGAGGTGTTAGGGGTGATAGAGAAGTGGACCAGAGTATCGCAGAGGGAACAGTCCCTTCAGATGCAGAAAGGGGAAGGGAAGGTGTATTTGGTGGTGGCATTACCCTGAATGTGATGGACATGATGGAGGGAGATCTGTTGAACGTGGAGGCTGGTGAGGTGGAAGATGAGGACAAAGGGAACCCTTTCATTGTTCTGGTGGGGAGTCACAGAATCATGGAGGTCTACAGCACAGAAAAAGGCCCTTCAGCCCATCGAGTCTGCGCTGGTCAAACAAGTACCTAACTATTCTAATCCCATTTTCCAGCACTAGGACTATAACCTTGTATGCACAGCATCACAAGTGCACATCCAAATACTTCTTAAATGTTATGAGGGTTTCCGCCTCTACCACCCTTTCAGGCAGTAAGTTCCAGATGCCCACCACTTTCTGAGTGAAAGAATTCTTCCTCACATCTCCTCTAAACCTCCTGTCCCTTACCTTAAATCTGTGCCACCTGGTTATTGATCCCTCCACCAAGGGGAAAAGTTCCTTCCTGTCTACCCTATCTATGCCCCTCATAATTTTATACACCTCAATCATGTCCCCCCTCAATCTCCTCTGCTCCAAGGAAAATAACCCCAATCTACCCAATCTCTCTTCATAACTAAAACTCTCCATCTCAGGCAACATCCTGGTAAATCTCCTCTGCACTCTCTCTAGTGCAATCACATCCTTACAGAACTGCATGCAATACTCTAGCCAGCATTTTATACAGTTCCAGCATAACCTCCTTGCTCTTATATTCTATGCCTCAGCTAATAAAAGCAAGTATCTCATATGCATTCTTAACCACCTTATCTACCTATCCCGCTACCTTAAGGGACCAGTGGACATGCACGCCAAGGTCCCTCCGACCCTCGGTACTTCCCAGGGTCCTACCATTCATCGTGTATTCCCGTGACTTATTTGTCCTGCCCAGGTGCATCACCTCACACTTATCCGGATTAAATTCCACTTGCCACTGATCAGCCCATCTGACCAGCCCGTCTATATCCTCCTGTAATCTAAGGCTACCCTCCTCACTATTTGCCACCCCACCAATTTTCAGGTCATCTGCGAACTTGTTGATCAACCCTCCTACATTAAAGTCTAAATTGTTTATATATACTACAAACAGCAAGGGACCCAACACTGATCCCTGTGGAACCTGACTAGACACAGGCATCCAGTCACAAAAACACCCCTCAACCATCACCCTCTGCTTCCTGCCACTCAGCCAATTCTGGATCCAATTTGCCAAATTGCCTTGGATCCCATGGGCTCTTACCTTCATTATCAGTCTCCCATGCAGGCCCTTATCAAAAGCCTTGCTGAAGTCCAAGTAGACTACGTCAAATACATTGCCCTCATCTACACACCTGGTCACCTCTTCAAAAAATTCAATCAAACTGGTCAGGCATGACCTCCCCTTAACAAAACCATGCTGACTGTCCTTTATTAATCTCTGCCTCTCCAAGTGTAGATTAATTGTGTCCCTCAGAATTGCTTCCAATAGTTTCCCCACCAGTAAGGTTAGACTGACTGGCCTATAGTTCCCTGGTTTATCCCTTCCTCCCTTCTTGAATAACGGTAACACATTGGCTGTCCTCCAGTCCTCTGGCACCTCTCCTGTGGCCAGAGAGGTCTTGAAAATTATTGCCAGCGCCCCTGCTATCTCCTCCCTTGCCTCACTCAACAGCCTGGGATACATTTCATCCGGGCCTGGAGATTTATCTACTTTTAAGCCTGCCAGATCACTTAGAATCTCCTCCCTTTCTATGTTAATTTCTTTAATTATATCACAGTCCTTCTGCCTGATTTCCATACCCATGTTGTCCCTCTCACTTGTGAACACCGACACAAACTATTCATTTAGAACCCTACCTATGTCTTCCAACCCCACACACAAATTACCACTATGGTCCTTAATGAGCCCTACTCTTTCACTAGTTATCCTCTTACTCTTAATGTACATGTAAAATAACTTTTGATTTTCCTTTATTTTACCTGCCAATGTTTTTTCATGCTCCCTTTTTGCTCTCCTGATTTCCTTTTTAAGTTCCCCTCTACACATTCTATACTCCTCTAGGGCTTCTGCTGTTTTGAGCCCTTGGTATCTGCCATAAGCCTCCCATTTTCTCTTTATCCAATCCTGTATATCCCTCTACATCCAGGGTGCTCTGGATTTGTTGGGCCCACCCTTCATCTTTACTGGAATATGTTGGCCCTGTACTCTCCCTATTTCCTTCTTGAATGAGTCCCACTGCTCTGATGCAGATTTACCTAAAAGTAGCTGCTCCCAGTCCAGTCTGGCCAAATCATATCTGATCTTATTAAAATCGGTCTTGCCCCAATTTAGAACTCTGATTTCTGGCCCATCCTTGACCTTTTCCATAACAACCTTGAATCTAACAGAGTTATGATCATTATTTGCAAAATGTTCCCCCACTGATACCTCTACCACTTGCCCGGCTTCATTCCCAAAAATTAAGTCCAGGACCGCTCTCTCTCTTGTCGGACCTTCTATGTACTGGCTTAAAAAGTTCTCCTGGATGCTTTTTAAGAATTCTGCTCCCTCTAAACCTACCACACTATGACTAACCCAGTTAATGTTGGGGATGTTGAAATCCCCCACTATTACTACCCTATTATTTTTACACTTCTCAGAAATTTGCCTACATATCTGCTCTTTTATTTCTCTCTGACTGTTTGGGGGCCTATAGTACATTCCCAGCAATGTGATTGCTCCTTTTTTGTTTTTCAGTTCTCCCTATATGGCTTCATTTGAGGAGCGGAGGGGAAGGGATGAGAGCAGAAGTCCGTGAAATGGAATTGCTATGTTGGAGGGGCCTGTCAACCACAGTAGGAAAGGAAATCCTTGGTTGAGAAAAAAAAGAAACATTTTGTAAGCATTAGTACGGAAGGTGGCACCATCAGTATAGATGTGACAGAGATGGAGAAACTGAGAGAATGGAATGGATTCCTTACAGGAAATGGGGTAAGAACAAGGGTAGTCAAAGTAGCTCTAGGAGTCAGTGGGTTTAAAATGGATATTTGTCGAAAGCCTAACCCCAGAAATGAAGTTGGAACGTTGAGGAATAATCAAAGATGGATCACGTGAAGGTGAGAGAATGGTGGAAATTGGAAGCAAAGTTGATTAAATTTTCAAGTTTAGGGCAAGAGCAAGAAACACATCAATACAGTTATCAACGTCTCAGAAAAAGAGGTGAGGGAGGCAACCTGCGTAGTCCTGGAACAAGGAATGTTCCACATTTTGCACAAAAAGACAGGAATAGCTGGACCAATAGCAACCAAAGCAATAACTTTTATCTGGAGGAAAGGTGTAGAGTTAAAAACTTTGTTCAAAGTAAGAACAAGTTCAGGCAGGTGGAACAGCATGGTGGTGGATTTAGACTGTTTTGACTTCTCCCTCTAAGGGAGAGCCCTTAATCCACCTTGATAGGGAATGAAGGTGTAGAGGATTGGACATCCAAGGTGAAAAGGAGATGGTTAGGGCCTGGAAACACTTAAAGTGGTGGAGAGTGTCTGAAGAGTGGTGATGGGAAGAGACCGGGCGAGGAAAAAAATTGAAAATGCAAGATAGTAAGAAATTTGTTCAGTGGGGCAGGAATAGACTGCAATGATGGGTATTCTAGGACAGTCATGTTAGTGAATCTCGGGAAGCAAGTAGAAGTCAGCTATTCAGGGTTGGGAGACTGAGGTTGCAGGCTATAGAGGGGAGATTGTCAGAGGAGTTGAGGTCAGTCATGATCTTGGAAACAACAACTTGATGTGTAGAGGTGAGAAGAACAGCTGAGCTCAGCTGCTCAGCAAAATCCAAATGGCCAATAAGAATGGGTTGCATGTGTGATCTGTGAAGCCTGTAATTTGGTACATGTTCCCCTTAATGACCAGTTGCATGAGAAATAGCAAGGACAGCAAAGTATTAATGCATGGCAGCCCCAACACCTTCAGAGTAATTTTACTACAAGTGGAAATTGGGGAGGGAACACGTGGAAATTCACACTCTGACTTTACTGACTACAATCACACAATTTCTGCCAGTTTAACTATGATCACCGATGGCAATTTTTGGACTCTAATCTTTAATTTCAAAAATTAGCAGCAGAGATTGCATAACTATAAACTTTGATTTAGATAACTACAGCTGAGTGAAAAGACAGCATTGTGGCCATGTTCAGGAAAGAAAGCAGCCTGCCTCAACTTATGACAGTTGGTGAGTCAAACATTTGTACTTGGCAAATCTTCTGTAACAAAAGATATGCAAGCTCTAACAGCGGTGGACAATTAAACAACTAACTGGAGGAGGAGGCTCCACAAATATCCCCATCCTCAATGATGCCCAGCACATCAATGGAAGAGACAAGACTGAAGCATTTGCAGCCATCTTCAGCCAGAAGTGCCTAGTAGATGATACATCTCAGCCTCCTCCGGGGGTCCCCAGCATCACAGATGCCGTTCTTCAGCCATTTTGATTCACTCCATGTGATATCAAGAAATTGCTGAAGGCACTAGTTACTGCAAAGGCTATGGGCCCTGACAACATTCCAGCAATAGTACTGAAGACTTGTGCTCCAGAACTAGCCATACGCCTAGCCAAGGTATTCCAGTAGAGCTACGACACTAGCATCTACCCGGCAATGTGGACAATTGCCCAGGTATGCCCTGTCCACAAAAAGCAAGACAAATCCAACCTGGTCAATCACTGCTGCAGCAGTCTACTCTCGATCATCAGCAAAGTGATGGAGGTGAATCATCTCAGTCTCAGGACATTGCTGCACGAGTTCCTCAGGGTAGTGTCTTAGGCCCAACCATCTTCAGCTGTTTCATCACTGACCTTCTCTCTGTCATAAGGTCAGAAGTGGGAATGCTCGCGAACGATTGCATAATATTCAGCACCATTTGTGACTCCTCAGCTACTAAAGCAGTCCATGTCCATATGCAGCAAGACCTGGACAACATTCAGGCTTGGGTTACTAAGTGGCAGGTAACATTCGTGCCACGCAAGTGTCAGGCAATGGCCATCTCCAACAAGAGAGAATCCAACAATTTCTCCTTGACATTCAATGGCTTTACCATCGCTGAATCCCCCACTATCAGCATCCTGGGGGTTACCATTGATCAGAAACTGACTGGACTAGGCATATAAATACTAAGGCTACAAGGGCAGGTCAGGGGCTGGGAATTCTGCAGGGAGTAACTCACCTCCTGACTCCCCAAAAGCTGTCCACCATCTACAAGGCATAAGTCAGGAGTGTGATGAAATATTCTTACCTGCCTGGATGACTGCAGCTCCAGCAACACTGAAGAAGCTTGACACCATCCAGAACAAAGCAGCCTGCTTGAATGGCACCCAATCCACCACCTTAAACATTCACTCCCTCCACCATTGATGCACAGTGGTGGCATCGTGTACCATCTACAAGATGCCTTCAACAGCATCTTCCAAACTTGCAACCTCTATCACCTAGAAGAAGGGCAGCAGATGCATGGGAACAACACCACTTTCAAGTTTCCCTCCATTCTGACTATGAAGTATATTGTCATTCCTTCACTGTCGCTGGGTCAAAATCCTTGAACTCCCTTCCTAACAGCACTGTGGGTGTTCTTACAACACATGGACTGCAGCGGTTCAAGAAGGCAGCTCACCACCACCTTCTCAAGGGCCATTAGGAATGCTGGCCTATAGAGCGATGCCCACATCCTATGAACAAATAAAAATATATTATATATGTTGGGATAAAATTTGTTTTAACCTCATATGGTTAAGGTTTTTGGTTTCTTTTGCCTTATAGCTTGTAGACTTATAATGTGGCCAGAAATAATAAAATAGTCAATTAGCTCATTCCTAGAATGTTTTAGAGTATGGAGGACCTTTACAGGAAAAGGCTTTGTCAGCAAGGAGGATTTTTTTTGTTAGCAATGAGTGATGAATAAAGCTACAAAGGTCTTTTAGATAAGAGGGTAGCCTATATCTCATACAAACAAAGGCAATGATCAACAATTCATTAGGAAAACGGAAAAACGATAATGAATCATCAAGGTTACAATGGATGGGTGTACTGACCAGAGCCCTATAAAAATTGTAAGCTTCCTATTACCGTTTGTAGAGAGAGAGAAGAATGAAAGAATCAATGTTGGTTACAACCCAGATACAAAGTAGGTATTAACATTTATTTCCCTGTATGACATTTGCTTAAGGTGTTGAGAGCTGGATTTTTGTTCCGGTGTCAGGAGTGCAGAGTCGGGACATTTCTCGGCTCCACAAACCCGACCTGGGAGAAAGAGCCCCGGATGGTTGGATTTTTGTTCCGGGGTGGTGGAGTTCTCTGGGAGTCGGGTCCACCACTCCTGGAATGAATGTGAAGGCTGCAGGATGTGGAGGTGGGCTTGCAGAAGGTCTGAGTCTGTGCTCTGGCACTGTGCCCAAGATTTTTAAAAAAGAAATAAAACTAAAAACAGCCCTCACCCCTCACACTCCTCGTACACTCCCCATGCTCCATCCATGCCAACTCATGTCACCTCATGTCCTCTACCAACCCCCTATGGCCTCTCATACACTCCATGTCAAAGTATGTCCCTATACTCACCCCCATCATCCCTGTTACCCTCCATGCCAACCTTTACCCACTTTCTACAGCCCTTTATAGCCTCTATGCCAACTTAGTGTCTACTCATGCCAACCCATGCCCTCCCATCATCACCCTTTGCCCTTACATCTACCATGCCAACTCACCCAGTATTCACCATAGGTGGACCTCAGGACCCATGCTGAGATTAAATAAAGTTCTAAGTGTCAATGTAAACTTTATTTAAAAAAAACTCATTCATAAAAAACCCATTCAAAACATTTACATTCCTTTAACTACATTCTTATAAAAAAACATTCAAATCCTTAATCCTTATAAACACAAACATTTGAATTCATAGTCCTACTTCAAACAGTCTATAACCAATTGGAGCTGCCAATCAAACTGTAAAATGGAAGGCATCCTCCTGTGATTTTGGAAGGTTGTGAAATCAGTCATACGGCACTAATCCAGTAATCATACTCCTCAGGCTTAAGTCAACAGACAGAGTGAAATAGCAAGCATTTTTTAAAGCACTCCAGACATTTTTATCAAAGATCCAGGCAGTTCCTTGCAAGGACAAGTTAATGCAGCCATGGACAATAAGCTTTGTTGCACCGCTCTTTTTAAAGAATTCATTCATGGGATGTGGGTATCGCTGGCTAGGCCAGCATTTATTGCCCATCCCTAACTGCCCTTGAGAAGGTGGTGGTGAGCTGCCTTCTTGAACTGCTGAGTCCATGTGGTGTAGGTACACCCACAGTGCTGTTAGGGAGAGAGTTCCAGGATTTTGACCCATTCTCTTGCCAGTGCGAGTTGGTCCCCCAGATTTCAACTCAAAGCAACTGCAGAAAAAATTACCAGGTCCCCTAGACGAACTTGACAGTTGTGCACATGCACAAGACCATTAGGGCTCGCCAAGAAAATAATTTAAAATTCTAGACTCAAGAGGACAAGCTCTTTAATGAGCTCGTTAATGTGCTTAAGGGGGAGTTAATTAGGAGTGAGTGTGTTTCCCATTCCCTTCCCTGCTAGCCCTTTGAAAATTTGAAACTGTCCCAGATGTGATGTGATTCCAATATGACCTCTGAGATCATGATTTTCAAAGCCTGCCCATACTGTTCTCGATCCCGTGGCTCTTAAAGTGGATGCTACGGTTCTGAAAATGCATGCTGATCCCTGGCCACTATCAGGGAGTTGTGCCAGGGCCCAGCATAATGATGCAGTAATGAGCAGCCTGGCTCTGATATCTGCTGATCCCCTTACATGCTTTTTCATCTTGTGGCACTTCAAATATGAAATATAATATTTAGGGTGCTTTAAAAAAATTCTATCTTTAATTTTATTTTATCTTAGTCCTACTAAAGGGCATTACAGGGTGAGCTTTTGATGCTGTGCCACTTGCAGAGCTGTTCTAAAAGTTAGCACTATTTGAGCCCCTTGATTTGATTCCTCCAAAACATTACAGTTTAAGGCAGAAAGTGTGAATTGGGCTGGGGTTTTGTGAAAGTGATTTCTTGCCTGATCCAGAATTCTTTAAAAATAAGGGGTCGCCCATTTAAGATAGGGATGAGGAGAATTTTTTTTCCTCTCAGAGGGTCGTGTGTCTTTGGTACTTTCTTCTTCAAAAGGCGGTGGAAGAGTCTTTGAATATTTTTAACGCAGTGGCAGATAGATTCTTGATAAGCATGAGGGTGAAAGGTCACCTGGGATAGGCAGGAATGTGGAGTTGTGGTTACAAACAGATTGGCCATGATCTTATTGAATGGCAGAGCAGGCTTGAGGGGCTGAGTGGCCTACTCCTGCCTCTAATTCATTTGTTTGTACGTGTGTATCTTTTTACTCTAACTAGTATGGGCCATGCCAGGAGCAACAAGTCTGCAAGCTGAAAAATAATGCCCTTGTAAAAATTGACACAAAAAAGGCCATTAAACTCTAATGCTCTTATTCAAAACAAATTATTAGACTAGTTGAGAAATTCTTTAACCAAATGTAAAATAAATTCCATTCAAATTTCTTATTAAAGAACCGCAAGAGCATCATCACCCAAAGCACCATATGTAGTGGACTATTATAAAGACCCATGAGATAGGTCACAACTACTCTAGAGCAGCCATGATCAGGACAATGAGTAGGATGCAAGTCATATCCCATGGGAAGTCATTATACATTCTGTTTACACCATATATTAAAAATAAATTAGGCAACCTTAATTAGGTAAACTGGGGAAAAGCATTTGATAGTACATTATATTCCTTAGTGGCTTAATTCCAGTGTAACTGGAGGCAGAGCAAGTTCTAATTAGCCTATTGTGTATATACATTTGGAATGCTTGTACTTTGAATTTCTCTTTTTTTTGTAGAATGACATTTAGGAAATAAACCTAGTTCCAGAGATCAACCTGTAAATACTGATTAATTACTCAATACAATCAAAAATATTCAAATACATTCATCTTGGTTATTAATCTAAATTTAAGAACATCTAAATGGATTATTGCACAAAACAGCTCATTTACTATAGAACCTTTAGACACAGATGATGCAAATTATACTTGTAAACAATTTAAAAAATGAATAAAAAATATTTCCAGTATAGGTTTTGACGGAACCAATTCTCTTAAGCCTTGCTTATATTTGGGCAACTAGTCCAGTGTGCATGATTCACAGTGGCTCATGTTTTGCAATGAAGAAAAGTTTTGCCATTTTTGAGGCTTCACCGATAGCCTGCTCAAGGTAGAAATATTTAATGAGTCCCACGCTGCATCTTATACCTAACTTACTGCTTCCTCTGCTCACCCAGTTGAAAGTGGCCCAACAGCATGTACATAATCCAGCCTGCAGGAATGAGGATTGCCTTTTACTAGTTTGGAGATTATTTTAGTTTCATCACATTACCTTTCCTGCACTTTTACATGATAGCCATTTAGGTCCTTTTTTTTTGCACTGCATGACTTATTTTGAAATCAATTTTTTACAACTATTGTTTTTTTTATTCATTCATAGGATTGAGCATCACTGACAAGGCCAGCATTTATTGCCAATCCTTGCCTTCGAGAAGGTGGTTGTGAGCTGCCTTCTTGAACCACTGCAGTCCATGTGGTGGAGGTACACCTACAGTGGTGTTAGGGAGGGATTTTGTCCCAGTGAAAGTGAAGCAATGACAATATAGTTCCAAGTAAGAATGGTGTGTGGCTTGGAAGGGAACTGGCAGATAGTGGTGTTCCCAAACTTCTGCTGCCCTTTTTCTTTTGGGTGGTAGAGGTTGTGGATTTGGAAGGGACTGTCAAAGAAGCCTACACAAGTTGCTGCAGTGCATCTTGTATATGGTGCACACTGCCACCACTGTGCATTGGTAGTGGAGGGAGTGAATGTCTAAAGTAGTGGATGGAGTGGCAATAAAGTGGGATCTTTGTCCTGGAAGGCGTTGAGATACTTGAGTGTTGTTGGAGTTACCCTCGTCCAGCCACGTGAAGAGTATTCCATCACACTCCTGACCTATGCCTTATAGATAATGGACAAGTTTTGGGGAGTCAGAAGGAGAGTTACTCACCAGATTTCTTAGTCTCTGACCTCCTCATGTAGCCATAGTATTTATATGGATAACCCAGTTAAGTTTTTGGTCAATGGTAACTCACAGGATGTCGATGGTGGAGGATTCAGTGATGATGATGCTTTTGAATGTCAAAGGGAGATGGTTAGATTCTCTTTTGTTAGAGCTGGTCACTGCCTGGCACTTGCGTGACATGAATATTACTTGCCACTTATCAGCCCTAGGTAGAGTGTTGTCCAGGTCTTGCTGCATGCAGGCACAACCTGATTAAATATCTGAGGAGTTGTGAATCATCAGCGAATATCCCTACTTCTTACATTAAGATGGAGCGAAGATCATTGACAAAGCAGCGGAAGATAGTTGGGCCTCCAAAACTACCCTGAGAAAATCCTGTAGCAATGCCCTGGGCTGATATTGGCCTCCAACAACCACAATCATCATCCTTTATGTTAGGAATCATCGTCCTTTATGTTTGGTATGATTCCAATCAGTGATGCTTTCCCCCGATTCCCGTTGACTTCAACTTTGCTAAAACTACTTGAGGTAACACTCTGTGAAGCACTTCCTTGATGCCATAGGTACTCTCGCCTCACCTCTGGAGTTCAGCTCTTTTGTCCATGTTTAGACTAAGGCTTTAGTGAGGACTGGAACTGAATGACCCTAGCAGAGCCCAAACTGAACATCAGTGAGCAGTTTATTGTCGAGTAAGGGTCAATTGATAGCATTGCCGACATAACCTTCTATCAGTTTGTTGATGATTGAGAATAGATTGACATTCGGCCGCATTGGATTTGTCCTGCTTTTTGTGTACAGGACATGCTTAGGCAGTTTTTCAAGTTTTCAGTAATGCCAATGTTGGATTTGTACTGGAACAAGTCTTTGGAACTACAATGGGATGTTGTCAGAGCCTATAGCCTTTCCTGTATCTATTGCATTCAGCCATTGTTTGATATCACATGGAGCAAATTGAATTGACTGAAGACTGGCAGCTGGGGACCTCAGGAGGAAGCTGAGATGGATCATCCACTCGGCATTTCTGGTTGATTAATCTCGGATGATGCTTCCAGGTGGTGTTTCACTTGCACCAACTTTTGCAGCAATTGTTACAGATTGGATGGGAATCCCTTTAGGAGTTAAACGGTGCCCCCAGATTTGGAGCAGAAGCAATTTTTGCAGAGACAGAAAGGGAGATGTGAGTGTAGCTCAGGTGTTCAGCCCAGGCTTTCCTACTTGGGAGCGGAGCACAGGCAAGTCAGGAGCCGGGAACAGTATAAAAAGAGCCCAAGGATCGGATCGCGGCATTTCCTATCCGGGAGCAGAGCAGAGGCAGGCCGGGAGCTGGGAGCAGCATAAATAGAGCCCAGGGATCGGAGTGCGGCAGACATGGGGCAGGAGCATTTCAGCTTTTGAAGAAACTGAGTGGGAGAAAAACAACTGTGACATCACAGGAGACAGGTAAGTTGATTGGCCGTTAAATGCTTGGTGTAAGGGACAGTGTGTTAAAAGCCAGCTTAGGACACAGGAGTTAAGGTAGATCTATAAATAACAAGAAGTAAAACTTTAAAATAAAAACAATATAAAATAAAATAATTAAAATAAATACCTAAAACACATACCTGTGTAATTAAGAAACATATAACTTTTAGTTGTATTTGTGGGTGGTTCTAACACTTAATAAACACAGTAAATTGTAGTATACATAGGAATTGTTCTAAATTAATTAGGAAAATAATTAAAATAAATAAGTAAATTAAAATAAATTAGTAAATAAATACTGTAGTAAACACTTTATATAAAAGTTTAAGGTGTGTCAGTACAGCTCAGCTATGTGGAATGCGCATCTTGCGGCATGTGGAAAGTTGTGCAGGCACAAAGTGCCCTTGATGACTACATCTGCAGGAGTGTCGCCAGCTACAGAAATTTGAGCTCTGAATTGTTGAGCTTGAGCGGTGGCTGGAGTCACTGTGGTGCATCCACAAGGCTGAGGATTACGTGGTTAGCACATTTAGAGAGGTGGCCACACCGCAGCTAAATAGTACACAGGCAGAGAGGGAATAGGTGACTGCCAGAGTATCTGAGAGAAACAGGCAAGTAGTGCAGAAACCCCCTGAGGCTGAGGCTATCTTGGTCTCTAACTGCTTTTCCATTTGATTTTGGATTATGGTGAGCAAGATAGTTCCTCAGAGGACTGTAGCAGGAGCAAATGTCTTGGCACCACAGCTGGCTCAGCTACAGAGGAGGGGAGCAGAAAGAGTGGAAGTGCTATAGTAGTAGGGGATTCCATAATTAGGGGAGCAGACAGGCGTTTCTGTGGCCATAGATGTGAATCCAGGATGGTATGTTATCCCCCTGGTGCCAGGGTCAAGGTTGTCACAAAGTGGCTGCAGGACATTCTTTTGGGGGAGGGTGAACAGCCAGAGGTCGTGGTCCACATTGGGACCAATGACATAGGTAGGAAAAGGTATGAGGTCCTAAAAGCAAATTTTAGGGCGTTAGGAAGGGAATTAAAAAGCAGGACCTCAAGAGCAGTAATCTCAGAATTACTCCCAGTGCCACGTGCTAGTGAGCATAAGCATAAGAATAGGAACATTGAGCAATTCAACTTGTGGCTGGAGAAATTAAATAGAAGGGAGGCTTTAGATTTCAGAGGCATTAGGATTAGTTCTGAGGCAAGTGTAACCTGTACAAGAAGAGGGATGTCCTCGTGGGAAGGTTTGCTAGTGCTGTTGGGAAGGGTTTAAACTAGATTGGCTGGGGTGGAAGTCTGAGGGGAAATTCAGAGCGCAAAGGAGAAAAAGTGGAAGTAGTGAAGTATCAACTGATAATGAAGATATATCAGAGAGTAGTATCAAGGTAAACAGAATACTTGGAGAGTTTGATAGAATTAGAATAGGCAATAGCAAGTCATTAGATGGGGCCAGAATAAGGGGGAAAGTAAAAAAGCCTAAATCAGGGCTAATATGCATGTATGTAAATGCACGGAGTGTGATAAATAAAGTTGGTGAACTGCAGGCACAAGCTGACAAATGGAATTATGATATTATTGCTATAACAGAGACCTGGCTCAAAGCAGGCAGGACTGGACATTAAATATTCCTGGGTACAAGTTGTTTAGGAGGAAAAGTGGAGGTGGGGGGTGGGGGGGGGGGGTGGGTGGTCATGGGGGGAGTGCCAATATTGATTAAAGCTGGCATACAGTATTGGGGAGAGAGGATGCTCCAGAGTGGTCAAGGGCGGAATCTCTCTGGCTAGAGGTAAGGAATGAAAAAGGTGCGATAACGTTGATTTGTGTGGTATGTAGACCACCAGCTAACTGAAGGAATGTAGTGAAACAAATGTACAAAGAAGTTATGGAGAAATGCAAGAATTATAGAGTAATTATAATGGGGGACTTCAATTATCCAATTATAGACTGGGATAGGAATAGTGCAAAGGGACAAGAGGGGCGAGAGTTTCTGAAGTGTGTTCAAGATAATTTTCTGCAGCAGTATGTTTCCAGGCCAACTACACTTTTGGACCTGGTTCTGGGGAATGAGTTGGCCCAAGTGGATCAGATATGAGTGGGAGAACCTCTAGGGGGCAGTGACCATTGTATGATAAAGTTTAGGTTAATCACGTAAAAGGAAAGGGAACAATCCAGAGCGGGGGGGATAATTAATTGGGGGGGAAAGCCAGCTTCGATGGAATGAGAATGCATCTGAGTCGAGTGAGTTGGAATCAAATGTTGGCAGAAAAGATGGTGATTGGACAATGGGCCACCTTCAAAGAAAAAGTATTGCAGGCAATATCAAGATATATTCCCTTGAAGGGGAAAGGTAGGACAAATAAATCCAGAGCAGCCTGCATGATGAGAGAGATAGAGGTTAAGATGAAAAGGAAGAAGAGAACGTACGATAAACGTCAGGTAGAAAATAAACTGTAGAATAAGACTGAATATAGAAGGACCAGAGGGGAAGTGAAGAGACTAATAAGAAATGCAAGGAGAAAGCATGAAAAGAGGCCGGCAGCGAACATAAAAGGGAACCCCAAGGTTTGCTATAAGCAAGTAAATAATAAAAAGGTGATAAAAGAAAGAGTATGGCCGATTAGGGACAAAAAGGGGGACTTGCATATGGAGGCTGGAGAAATAGCGCAGGTGTTGAACGAATACTTTGCATCTGTCTTTACAAAGGAAGCGGATCCTACCCAGGCCTAGATAAGAAAGGAGGTAACTGGTACACTAGAAGAACTTACAATTGAGAGGAAGGAGGTGCTGGAAAGGCTATCTTTACCTAAAATAAATAAGGTACCAGGGCCGGATGAGATGCATCTAAGGGTACTGACGGAAGTGAGAGTGGAAATTTCAGAGGCACTAGTAATAATCTTTCAGTCTTCCTTAGACACAGGAGAGGTGCCAGAGGACTGGAGAATCATGACTGTTACATCCTTGTTCAAAAAAGGGGGCAAGGATAAAGCTGGCAACTACAAACCAGTCAGTTTGACCTCAGTGGTAGGGAAACTTCTGGAAACTAAAGTATGGGATAAAATCAATAGTCACTCAGTGCAGGATAGTTAAGGAAAGCCAGCATGGATTCATTAAAGGAAAATCATGCTTAACTGATTTGCTGGAATTTTTTGAGGAGGTAACAGAGAAGGTTGATAAGGGAAACGCTGCTGATGTGGTGTATATGGATTTTCAAAAGGCATTTGATACAGTGCCACACAATAGACTTGTGAACAAAATTCTAGGCCATGGAATAAAAGGGAAAGTAGGCATTTGGATAAGAAATGGGCTGAGTGACAGGAAACAGAGAGTAGTGAAATTTCAAATTGGAGGAAGGTTTGTAGTGGAGTTCCCCAGAGGTCATTGTTGGGATCCTTGCTCTTCCTGATATATATTAATGACCTAGACTGTGGTGTGCAGGGCATGATTTCAAAATTTGCAGATGATACGAAGATTGGAAATGTTGTCAACTGTGATGGAGATAGTCTTGAACTTCAAAAGGACATAGATATGTTGGTGGACTGGGCAGACAAGTAGCAGATGAAGTTCAATGCAGAGAAGTATGAGGTGATTTATTTTGACAGGAAAAATATGGTGATACAGTATAAAATAAAGGGAGAGCCTCTAAAGGAGATGTAGGAACAGAGGGACGGACCTTGGTGAATTGTACATAGGTCATTGAAGATGGCAGGGCATGTTGAGAGAGCAGTTGATAAAGCATAAAGCATATAGTATCTTAGGCTTTATTAATAGGGGCATTGAGTACAAGAGTAAGGAGGTCGTGTTGAACTTGTATAAGACACTAGTTAGGACTCATCTGGAGTACTGCATCCAGTTCTGGGCACCATAATTGAGGAAGGATGTGAAGGCATTGGAAAGAGTACAGAGAAGATTCACAAGAATGATTCCAGGAATAAAGAACTGAATCTATGAGGATAGATTGGTGAGGTTGGGACTTTTTTCCTTGGAGAAAAGAAGGCTGAGAGGAGACTTGATAGAGGTATACAAGATCCTGAGGGGTATGGACAGGGTAAATAGTGAGAAACTGTTCCCACTCAAGAGAACATCAAGAACTAGAGGGCACAGATTAAAAATAATTGGGAAAAAGAGTAAATGTGATGTGAGGAAAAATGTTTTCACCCAGAAGGTGGTTGGAGTCTGGAACAAACTTCCTGAAAGGGTGGTGGAAGCAGGTTCGATCGAGATATTCAAAAGGGAATTGGATTGCTACCTGAAAAGAGAGAATGTGCAAAGTTATGGAGATAAGGCAGGAGAGTGGGTCTAAGTGGAATGCTCTTTCAAAGAGCCAGTGCAGGCTTGATGGGCTGAATGGCCTCCTTCTGCACTGTTAAGATACTGTTATGTAAGCACCCATTCTTACTTCATAATTAACTCTTTCTGACCCAGAAATTCCTTCATAAGAGTATCGTCAGCTCTGCCATTTAAATAAGCAGCTGCTATATAGCTATAGCACTTCTTGGAGGCCAACCTACAGAGAATGTGCATTACATAGGAATTCTTCTCATGGTTTTGCCTTAAAAAATTTTGCTATCCCATTGTTCCATGCTACCATGGGTGAAAAATATGAAATCAGCCAGCCAGTTGCTCACAGATACATTAAGCAAGTAACAGAAACCTTCTTCTTCAGGAACAACATTTTCACTGCTTTCGTTTTGGAAAGAAGGCAGTGGTTTGACAGAGCACCAAACATTTACCAGGTGTTCGTGTACCCAAGAGTTTAAGGTATTACTCGTGTCCTGAACAACCACCACCTTCTGAGAGGCAAAGTACGCTGCACTCCTCAGGGGAGGATAAACTGAAGTGCCAAACAGGAGGTCAGATGCTGTGCTGTGCTGCATTACAACCTTTGTTGTGTGCCTCCACACTGCTTCAGAAATAAGGCTCAGTAGTGTCCTCAGCCCAACCATCTTGAGCTGCTTCATTAATGACCTTCCTTCTATCATAAGGTCAGAAGTGGTGATGTTCGTTGACGATTGCACAATGTTCAGCACCGTTAACGACTCCTCAGATACTGAAGCAGTCCATGTCCAAATGCAGCAAGACCCGGACAATATCCAGGCTTGGGCTGACAAGAGACAGGTAACATTCGTGCCACGTTAGTGCTAGACAATTACCATCTGCAACAAGAGAAAATCTAACCATTTCCCTTTGACATTCAATGGCATTACCATTGCTAAATCCCCCTCTATCAACATCTTGGGGGTTACCATTGGCTAGAAATTGAACTGGATTAGGCATATAAATACTGTGGCTACAAGAGCTGGTAACTCACCTCCTGACTTCCCAAATCCTGTCTACCAGCTACAAGGTACAAGTCATGAGTGTGATGGAATACTCCCCACTTGCCTGGATGAGTGCAGCTCCCACAACGCTGAAGAAGCTTGATGCTATCTGGGACAAAGCAGTCCGATTGATTGACACCCCATGCACAAACAAACATTCAATCCCTCCACCACCGACGCACAGTAACAGCAGTGTGTACCATCTATAAGATGCACTGTAGGAACTCACCAAGGCTCCTCAGACAGAACCTTCCAAACCCATGACCACTACCATCTAGAAGGACAAGGGCAGCAGACACATGGGAACACCACCACCTGAAAGTTCCCCTCCAAGCCACTCACCATCCTGATTTGGAAATAAATCGCTGTTCCTTCAGTGTTGCTGGGTCAGAATCCTGGAACTCCCTCCCGAACAACACTGTGAATATATCTACACCACATGGGTTGCAGGGCTTCAAGAAGGCAGCTCACCCCCCACCTTCTCAAGGGCAATTAGGAATGGGCAATAAATGCTGGCCTAGCCAGCGATGCCCACATCCCATGAATGAATAAAAAAAAATGAAAAATTCTAGGTCTCATTTATATCCTGCTGACCCATACTCCACCTGTTCTGGGCAGGAAGCTGGCAGGAAAGGCTATAAAATTTCATGACCGGGGAACTATACACCGGCAACAGGGGCAGGATCTGCAGCTGGGCCTTCCTATGATTGACTATGTTGAGGTGAATTTGCATTTTGAGTTTCCTTGCTGCCAATCCACTTTTAATAAAATTTGTTACCCTCCCCTAATTCTATACCCCTTAATTTTTCCAAAGTGGTACCTTGCCAAAGGCTTTCTGAGAAATCCATGCACACCCCATCCACTGCATTTCCCCTATCTACCATATATTTTACCTCCTTAAAGGACTCTATCAGTTTTTTTTGAAGTGTAATCTTTTCAGATATCTAGGTTTTTAAAATTCTGATTATTACTTTATATTCATCTAGATATTTAGGAACCTCTCCCTACCACTTTACCCAATTTTAACATCAGAGATGGTAAAATAGCTGACCTGTGCTCTATCTTCCTTTTTAAATGAAATATTACAATGGCCGCTCTGCAGTCCTCTGGAACAGATCCACTCTCGACAGAGCTTTCGCTATTTCTTCCTCAATTTCTGTTAGTGTCCTTGGATGTCTCCTTTAGTTCAACAACTTCTCCAACATTTCCCTTTAGTTTATTACAACAGTAGGACAAAGGGACATAAGTTCAAACTAGCAAAAGAGAAATTTAGGACCAATATCAGAAGTACTTCTCACAGAGCGTGATTGACATGGAGTAATTTAAGAAACTAAAAAAAATTTAAATGAGGGGAATGTAGGGTATTTCTGGATGAACTAAGAAACGTCTTACAAATCCACAAGGTGACTCCAGGCCAAGGAAAGCAATTCCCAAGCAAAACACAAGACAGTAGTAGACCATGTCAATGCTGTGGCGCAAGCAGTGTTCCAGCAATCACTGTGCAGTACTTTCACTGCAATCACATGGGGCACTATGGAAAGATGTGTGAGTCCAAAACCTCAAGACATGCAGAGGATCCAAAATGAGCCCATGAGATAGATGAGCTACACCAAGAAGAAGTCCAAGAATGCTTCTTTCGATTCACTGTTATTGATGATCTGCCAGTGTATGAAGATCAGTTGGGCATTCCTGTCTCACTCCGGCCAGTGATTCTACACCGAATCCACCAAAGCCACTTGGGCTTCACAAAGTGCAGAGCATGAATCCAGTCTGCAGTGTGGTGGCCAGGAATATCAAGAGCAATTGAGGTGATTTTAAACTGCCAGGTGTGTGCGCTGCACAAACCAGTCCATGGGTGCCCCTTATCCCCAAAGATTTCCCTACCAGACCATGGGAACTTTTGGGAATGGATCTATTCCTATAAAATGGCAAGTCCTTCCTCCTCATTGTTTATTTCTTCTCTTGGTGGATTGAAGTGAAGTGTTTACACATAATGACCACAGAATTGGTCATTAGGCCATCGAGAGAAATCTTTGCAATCCATGGCATTCCAGACCAGGTGGTGCCCGACAACAGCCTGCAATTCACTCATGAGCACTTCACTCATTTTGCCAGCAATTACGGGTTTCAACACCTCACCAGCTCCCAAAGGTATCCACAATCTAACGGTGAGGCAGAAAGTGGCGTTTGCACTATTAAAACCCTCTTGAAGAAAAATGATGATTTTCCAACTGTGCTTTTGACATATAGATCCACCCCAGTACAATGTGGATTAGTCCCATCAGAGCTGCTGATGGGCAGAAAACTTTACACTCAACTTCCCATGCTGCCGATGAAATTAATCCCTGGGTTGGCTGTCAGGGACTATCAGGAGATTCAGGACCGAAATCAGTCCAACAGACAGCGACAAGCTTCCACTTACAATAGGTGGTACTGTACTAAAAACCTGCCCAGGCTAAACAAAGGTGTCAAGGTTTGGATCAGGGATCTTGACAGAGAAGGTGTCATTGTCCTGAGTGATGAAGATCAACAATGTTCTTACTTGATATATACCCCAGAAGTCTTCTCCTCATTCCTCATGGCAAACCTCCTTTCATACATTTGAGTGAATCAGAAGTAGAAACCCAAATGATGGAAATACCAAGTACAACTTCAACACCAGACCAATAGAATCGGCCCAAAACAGTCAAGACTGCCACTCCTCCAAACTCAGCGACTTAGATTTCTCGTCTAAAGGTACCTACCAGAAGCTGCTGTTGGCATCAGGTTTTGAGAACATTGTGGTCTTGGAGAGTTTGGTCAAGTTGTCACCCACTGAGGACATCAGGTGGATTTACCTCGCCACTGCCTTGTTGAATTGTGTCAGGTTGATACTGATGCCAATGGACCCGTTTGGCTTCAGAACTGGGACCATCCTGAAACACCATTCTGTCGGCTGAGTGAAGAAGATGACCCCCATCTTGGTCATCTCATCAAGCTGCTTTTGTACTTGCTACATAAACGGCTGCAGTATTTTCCATGGTGCAAACAAGCACATGGGTTTGGCATTGTTTTTCAGTGTTATGCTGTATGCAGCCTTAAATTGCCCCAGGCCATGGAAAAATTTTGGAAAATCCTTTTTAAAATTGGGACTAGATCCTTGCCGGTTAATTTTGTCAATGTTATGGATGAGGTCGACACAGGCTTTCTTGCTCAGTAGATAAAATTCTTGGTTGTGGAGCACATATAACGTTGCCCATATTTGTTTGTTTTTATATTGGAGCGTTGCTTGCAATGTACCTTTGACCTGGAGCTTGATGTCTCCCATCCATATAACTGTGTTGTAGGCAGCTTCAGACATTGTTTCACTAGCCACGGTTCCTTATCAGACAGGAACATCACATTGGCTCCTGTGTCTAACTTGAAATTTGTGAAGTGACCATTTACAGATACGTCAGCATTCCAAAACATGAATCTGGGATCCTTAATTTCTTGAAAGAAGTTTTGTTGGATGTCTTGGTGTGGCTCTTCTATCTCATGGACTCATTTTGGATCCTCCGCACATCTTGAGGTTTTGGATTTGCACATCTTTCCAAAATGTTCCATGCGATTGCAGTGAAAGCACTGCACAGTGATTGCTGGACACTGCTCACAACTGAGAGGTCCTTTGGCGTCACAGCACTGACATGCTCTCCCATCATCTTGTGTTTTGCTTGGGTCTTGTTTTCCTTGGCCTGGAGTCACTTTGTCTTTTTGTTGTTTTATCAACTGGACTGTTGGGGTTGCTCCATACCACAGTTTAACTTAGCCGCAAAAAATGGATTGGCTTTTCTGGCGGTCTTCCAATTGTCTGATGAGTTGGATGGCTTTTTCCAAAGTCAGAATTTCTTTAGACTGGAGCACATTTGAAAAAGTGTCATTGGCCACTCCTATTCCGTCTCTTATGAGCTCCAGCTTAAGGTCACCAGTCACAGTCTTTAGCCAATCTGTATAATTTATTTATGAAAGAGCCTACAGGTTCTCCGGGTGTTTGGACTCTAGTTAAATTTTGCTTGCTCCAAAGTTTTATTGCCTCAGGTTAAAGTAGGTGTCAAAGGAATTCATGACCTCTTCAAAGTTTTCCAAAGATTCATTTATTCCTTTTATGGCAATTATGTCATCAGCTATTGGAACTACTGAACATAATAGCATCTTCACTTGTTCAGCCTTTGTTTTCTTATCCAAGCCCGATGCTATCATATATCTTAAAAATCTTCTTCTCCATAATGCCCAATTTTGCACCGGGTCTGGCTCTTCCATTTGCCTTAATTGATCTGACAATGTTGATTTACCATCATGGCACAGTACAGCTTTAAATTTATTTTTTTTAAATGGCACCACTGTAATAATTTTTTTCTTCCTGTGCTTGTCAGGATTTGACGGGCTCTTGCCGTGACGGAGTTGTTTTAAACTTCAGCGATTCTGCAGAAGATCTTTTGAACAAATCATTTTGGCCAGCAGGTTGCTTTCCTGAGCTTGAAGAATTGAACTGAAGCCAATTTTTTGCTCTGACTTCTCCTTAATTTTTTTTTTGTTCAGGTGTGGTTGCCATGCGTTATGGCGCTGACTCTGGATCCAGGCCATTGCGTTCAAGCCGTGCTCGTTAAACAATTGGTCTGCCAGTTCTGCCTGATTATTGCACTGAATTTCAAAGCTTTTTTCAGCCTTCTTTTGCAATCTGACTAGGTCCTTTGACTGCTTTCGATTGGGTCTCACAATTGACCCCCATGTGCTCTGGTGGAGCTCTCTTACGCTGCACAGTGGATCTTTCTTCTGCCCTTCAGCCTCCACGCCTGTAATGGAACTTCATAGGTGATCTCCAGCTACGTATTCGAGGTCTTCAAGTTGGGCGCACTTCTCTCAGATCAGACTGCAGTTTCTTTATTTCTTCATTCTTAGGGACTTTGGGGTCCTTCACCCAATGCCACCATGTTGTAAGGTCACATGTTGTCTTATGAAGAGGTCTAGAGGCTTGTATGGTTGAATAATAACTGTTTATTAATAACAAATAACTATTTACATATATACAGGATACAGTCCTGACTAGGTGCTATCTTCATGCTGACTTCTACCAGACTCACTACTACACGCTACCACTCCCATGTGACCCTGTACATCATAATAGGGAGGTACAGTTTTCCCAGTCCCACATTAACCCTTACAGTCCCGAACATCCTAATACTACACCAGCCTCAGCAGTGTCCACCTCTCCCATTGAGGCATCCATTCATCCAGTGCTGCGGGCCCTCCTATTTGGCCTTCCTCTAGCTATTCTTAATTGGATGGCAGATGCAGAAGAAACCTGTTATTTGGTCTTCCGGAAGATTTCCTCCTGTTGGCAGAACTCTGACACATGTGGGTTTGGAACCTGGAAATGTTCCTGGCGCCTGAAGTTTTTCAAAGGTTAAAAGATACCTGAGATTGGCAGTGTTTAAGTTACTTTTTCATAGCATGCTAATGTTATATTACCACACGGACATGTAAAGCATTAGTGTCACATTCTGCTGTCTCCTACATGTTATTATTAATATATTTAAAGTAAGAAGATTAACATCTTTGTTAAAATAGTGAATAGTGGATTATCATAAAAAAGCATTAAATATCTGTTCATTAAGATCACAAACACTAACTGCTAAGTTATAGCTTTTATTAGATACGCAATTGCAAATTTATGATTGAAATAGTGACATTTTAACTTCGTAGCTAACAGAATAGATTTCTATTTTCAAACGCTATTACTTGGCCAAAGAATGCCTTTTAATTCTACACAAAAACTGCATATTCATCAATAACAAATATTCAATCATACCTGAATAAATTACTGAAAAGTGACTGAGCGAAGAAATATATTTCAAAGATCATTATCATTAGAATATGTAATTTGCAAGGGAGCAACAAATTCGTCTGGATAGGGGAGGGGGAGGGGGAGGGGGCATACTGGTAATGTCACCAGACCAGTAATTCAGAGGCCCAGGCTATTGCTCTGGGGACATGAGTTCGAATCTCATCACAGCAGCTAGTTAATAAATCTGGAATTAAAAAGTTAGTCTCAGTAATAGTGACCATGAAACCATTGTTGATTGTTATAAAAGCCCATCTGGTTCGCTAATGTCCTTTAGGGAAGGAAATCTGCTGTCCTTACCTGGTCTGGCCTACATGCAATTCCAGACCCAAACTATTAAATGCCCTCTGAAATGGCATTAAACCACTACAGAAAAGTCAAAAAGAAATAAAACCAGGCAGACCACCTGACTTAGGCACTGGAAATGACAATGGCAAACCCAAACCCTGCAAAATCCTCCTTACTAACATCTGGGGGCATGTGCCAAAATCAGGAAAGCTGTTGCACAGACTAGTCAAGCAACAGCCTGACATAGTCACACTCACAGAATCGTACCTTACAGAAAATGTCCCAGACACCACCATCACCATCCCTGGGTATGTCTTGTCCTGCTGACAGGACAGGCCCACCTGGGGTTGTAGCACTGTGGTAAACATTTGGGAGAGATTTGCCCTGGGAGTTCTCAACATCAGCTCTGGACCCCATGAAGTCTCATGGCATCAGGTCAAACATGGGCAAGGAAACATCCTGCTGGTTATCACTACTGCACACGCTCAGCTGATGAATCAGTACTCCTCTATGTTGAACACCACTTGGAGGAAGCACTGAGGGTTGCAAGGGTGCAGGATGTACTCTGGGTGGGGGACTTCAATATCCATCACCAAGAGTGGCTCAGTAGCACCATCATTACCCGAGTCCTAAAGGAAATAACTACAAGACTGGGTCTGTGACAAGTGGTGAGGGAACCAACAAGAGGGAAAATCCTACGTGGCCTCATCCTCACCAACCTACTTGCTGCCGATGTATCTGTCCATGACAATGTTAGTAGGAGTGACCACCTCAAGGTTCTTGTGGAGATGAAGTCAAGCCTTCACATTGAGGATACCCTCCATCGTGTTGTGTGGCACTACCACCGTGCTAAATGGGATATATTTCAAATAGATCTAGCAACTCAAAACTGGGCATCCATGAGACACTGTGGGCCATCAGCAGCAGCAAAACCGTATACAACCACAATCTGTAACGTTATGGCCCGGCAGATTCTCATTCTACCACTGCCATCAAACCAGGGGATCAACCCTGGTTCAATGAAGAGTTTGCACCAGAAGCAGCACCAGGCATACCTAAAAATGAGATGTCAACCTGGTGAAGCTACAACACAGGACTACTTTCATGCCAAAAAGCAAAAGCAGCATGCGCTAAGATAGAGCTAAGCAATCCCACAACCAACAGATCAGACCTAAGCTCTGCAGTCCTGCCACGTTCATTCATGAATGGTAGTGGACAATTAAACAACTGGCAGGAGGAGGAGGCCCCACAAATATCTCCATCCTCAATGATGGGGGTGTCCAGCACACCAGTACAAAAGACAATTCTGAAGCATTTGCAACAAACTTCAGCCAGATGTGCCAAGTGGATGATCCAACTTGGCCTCCTCCTGAGGTCCCCAGCATCATAGATGCCAGTCTTCAGCCAATTCAATTTGCTCCACATGATTCAAGAAGCGGTTCAAGAAGGCAGCTCACCACCACCTTCTCAGGCAACTAGAGATGGGTAATAAATGCTGGCCCAGCCAGTGAAGCCCACATCCTGTGAATTAATTTTTAAAAATCAATAAATGGCTGGATGCACTGGATACTGCAAAGGCTATGGACCCTGACAACATTCCAGAACTAGCTGTGCTCTTAGCCAAGCTGTTCCAGGACAGCTACAACACTGGCATCTAGCCAGCAATGTGGAAAACTGCCCAGTTATGTCCTGTCTACAAAAAGCAGGATAAATCTAACCCAGCCAATTACCACCCCATCAGTCTACTCTCAATCATCAGCAAAGCGATGGAAGGGGTCGTTGACAGTGCTATCAAGCGGCACTTACTCAGCAATAACCTGCTCACTGATGCTCACTGTGTGTTCCGTCAGGGTCATTCAGCTCCTTACCTCATTACAGCCTTAGTTCAAACATGGACAAAAGAGCTGAATTCGAGAGGTGAGGTGAGAGTGACAGCCTTTGACATCAAGGCAGCATTTGACTGTCTGTGGCATCAAGGATCCCTAGTAAAACTGGAGTCAATGTAAATCAGGGGAAAACTCTCTACTGGTTGATGTCATACCTAGCACAAAGGGATATGGTTATGGTTATTGGAGGTCAATCATCTCAGTCCCAGGACATCATTGCAGGAGTTCCTCAGGGTAGTGTCCTAGGCACAACCATCTTCAGCTGCTTCATCAATGACCTTCACTCCACCTTAAGGTCAGAAATGGGAATGACTGGCACAATGTCCAGGATCATTCGCAACTCCTCAAATATGGAAGCCGTCCGTGCCCCTATACAGCAAGACCTGGACAACACTCAGGCTTGGGCTGATAAGTGGCAAGTAACATTTGCGCCACACAAGTGTCAGACAATGACCATCTCCAATAAGTGAGAATCCAACCATCTCCCCTTGACATTCAATAGCATTACCGTTGCTGAGTCCGCCACTATCAACATCTTGGGGGTTACCATTGACCAGAAACTGAACTGGACCAGCCATTTAAAAACTGTGGCTACAAGAATAGGTCAGAGGCTGAGAATTGTGTGATGAGTAGCTCACTTCCTGACTCCCCAAAGCCCGTCCACAATCTACAAGGTACAAGTCCGAAGTTTGATAAGAACATAAGAAATAGGAGCAGGAGTAGGCCATGATGGAATAATCTCCACTTGCCTGGATGAGTGCAGCTCCAATAACACTCAAGAAGCTTGACACCATCCAGGACAAAGCAGCCTGCTTGACTGGCACCCAATCCACAACCTTCAACATCCACTCCCTCCATCACTGATGACAGTGGCAACAGCGTGTACCATCTACAAGATGCACTGTAACAACTCACCAAGGCTCCTTCAACAGCACCTCCCAAAACCATGACCTCTACTACCTAGAAGGACAAGGGTAGCAGATAGATGGGAACACCACCACCTGGAAGTTCCCGTCCAAGCCACACGTCATCCTGATTTGGAAATATATCGCTGTTCCTTCACTGTTGCTGGGTCAAATTCCTGGAACTCCCTCCCTAATAGCTCTCTGATTGTACATACACCACATCCACTGCAGCAGTTCAAGAAGGCAGCTCATTTCTACCTTTCCAAGGGCAATTAAAGATGGATGATAAATGTTGGCCTAGCCAGCGATGCTCACATCCCATGAAATAATAAATAAAAATATCCAATACACAGAATATAATTTCTTAAAATTTTGGAGACTAAAAACATTATGGCAGATACGCATTCTCCTTTACTGTTAGGAACAGACTGTCTTGAACAGCTGTCATAATTACTCATCTTCCCCAACTGAATAACTCAACTGAAGCACAAAGGGGTTATTGAGTCTGGTCGTTTAGTATAATGGCTATATTATTGGACAAGTAATCCAGGGAGCATGAATTCAAATCACAGCATATGAATATGAATTAGAGTTTTAAATATCTGGAGATAGCTGGTATTGGTAAAAATAACAATGAAGCAGCCAATCAGATAGTTGTAAAAACCTAAATAATGTCCTTTAGGGATGGAAGCCTGCTGTCCATAGCCAGTCTAGCCTGTATGTAATTCTTGCTCCCCACTAGAGTAGTTGACCAGCCAGCCATTCCATTGCATCAAATCACTACAAAAACTAACAGTTAAAAAAATATTCTCAGGAATATTAGGAATGGACAATAAATGCCAGCTTTGCCAGCAATCCAACAACCCAAAAAGAAGTTCGAAAAATTCATGAGTACCTGAATAAGGATTTCTGGTGCTGGAAAATTTTGTAATTTGTAGCTATCTTGAGGCTTTACAAAGAATTTGTTGTTTCGAAGATACTAAAGTACTGAAAGGAAAAGAACAGGTTTGATTGAATAGAAATCATCAACTTCATATCTGTACTGCTCTACAAAATTGAGTGCAGACTGAAAGATTAATGATCTTGACCTTTAGTCTCTTGACCTTCTTCCTTCAATCATTCATCCAAGTCAGGCTGTAACAAGGAAACATTGGTAGAATTTGCAATAAAAAAAGTGCAATAACAAGAAATTTTAAAAAACTTGCTCAGAATTTAAGTATTGTCTCTTGAGGCAAGCACAACAAAAACAGGTCTACAAATGTACAGATTTTCCAGTTGTAAATACTGCCAATAATAGCTTTTGATTTGATTAAACAACATTTTGTCACTTACCTGCTGCTTTATTGAGGGTTTCACTTATTCTATTAAAGTTAAATGTCAAAAGTTCAGAAATATTGACTGTCTGAATTACTTAATGTACAAGAAACTGTCTGCTTTTTCTAGGTAGTCATTGTTTATGACCGTGATTGAATAGTACGCAGAGATTATAGAACTATCAACTGGGGTGGCTGCAAGAAGCTGCCAGTTTTGGTAACTATGAGAGAACATGAGCCACAATTCTGTGGCCATAGTGTACTTTGTCTTCATCGGTGGTTTATTTTATATGATGTTATATTTTTAAGGGAGGGAGGTCTTGCTATTTACTAAAATGCTCCACTCTACTGATAAATGTGGTAAATAAATATTTGCGATGGTAGAAACCTCAAGGCATTTTTACTATTACTTTACTTTTACTAAATTTTCACTTGTCCAAGGGTCAGTCAGGAATTCATGATGAATTTGGAGTTTAGAATTTCCATATATATTGGGGAGTTTGAACTCCACAGCAAGTCCATGACACCACTGGTTGATTCCCTGCCTGAGTGACCTCTAGTTGGGCAGGAAACCAATTAGTGAAGACTGCAGGAGCAGGCAGGTCCATGTTTTGGGGCGGGGGAAGTGTCTTGATTTGGGAGTCGACTGTGAAAGATGAGACTCCATTGGGGAGAGAAGGGGGATTGATCATGTGGGCTGTCAGGCCTGGGAAGAGAATCGGAAGTCTCATTTTCAGGGAGGTTGGGTCCCGGGGTTTGGCTGGGGGACAGAGGGGAGATCGGAAGCCTATGCTGGGGAAGTGGGAGATATCGAAGGCCTCTTTGTAGGGGATATCAAAGGCCAAAAATGGGGCAGTGAAATTGGAGGCCTCGGGGTGGGGGGAGGTTTTTGAGGGGGTGCCCGATTGTGGAGACTCCTCAGGCATGGACCTGGATTCAGGAGGTAGATGTAAAGACATTCACCTCCTGAAGTGATCATGTCTCTGCCTGGATGAAGTTGCTGAGTTTCTGACAGTCAGGAAACCTGACTGACAACGGTTAAAGTTGAAAAGCTGAATGACAGTGAAACTCAAGGCCTCCTTATATTTAAAAGTACCAACCCGCATCCTTGGAGTGGATTGGTTACCTCTCCCACCTTCCAGCCTCAGTTAAAGCCAGAAATGGCTGCATTGGGGGTGGTTTTGAGTTGGAAAATAGATTTCTCAGACCAGCCCTAACCCGACCCAAAACTGCCTGCTTTTCAGGCTAAAATTCTCCCCATTAAATCACCGAGCAAACTATTTCTTTGTTGCATGGAGCATTCAGAGCTTTTGCAGACCAGAAGTCTTTGATCTGTAGAAAATAAAGTAAAACCCAGAGTGAAAAAACAGTAAAAACTGGGAAATAAAAATACTGGCCTGAACTGGTCTTGTATACCTTAAAATGGAACACCAGTAAAAACTGGGAAATAAGAGTACTGTGAAGTCATTTAGGTCACATAAGGAGAGCAGGTATTTATAAATGTTTTTTTGTTTGCTGTATCTTTTAATGATACATGTATTTAATTAACTAAATGTTGCAAAAGTATCTAAGTGAAAAGGATTTATATTGCTCTGACAAGGGGTCCAGATCATATGATAAATTATCCTGAAACAGAGCGATTGGAGTTTCCCAAATACCTAAAAATATTTTATGTTGCAATCTAAATGTATTGGTTGAACTTTGAACTTTCCAATAACTTGAACAATTTTACATGTTATTGAAGGGAGTCATAGCAAAATATGATGTAATCAAGTGAGTTTCTTAACCATGTGACTTGTAGAATTCTAACAGTTTTATTATTTTGTGTGTATATTCTCATAAACTAACTTCTAATGTCTGTATGCAGAGCACAGGACACTAGACAAGATTTGCAGATACAGTTTTTAATGTATCACAATGAGCAACAAACATACTTGATGAACTATTTCCAGAAGAATAAGTTCAGATACCATCTACAATAAACGTCATTTCAACTATGACAACAGGTCTGTGACAAAATAAAAAATGTTTTCAAAACCATGTTATTT